>NC_052671.1:9387500-10639659 GCF_016802725.1 Solenopsis invicta
AAACTCCTCAGCATTCTCTAAATTATGTTAGTCTAATTAATTTCAGTATAATTTTATAATTCAATGCATCTTGTAACTCTGCACTTGCGAGTCGTATCAATAGGAAACGAGTAATTTTTTATTTTAATTTACAGTAGTGAATTGGGAAAATTCTATCAAAGATGTACATAAGACGTCTGTATTTAAATTAATCTATATATCAGTTAAAAAACATTAGAATAATATGATTGAATATAATGTCACATTATCCATTATTTTAAAATGAATAAATTAAAATAGATTAAACTTGATTCAATTTTGAAATATATATAATTATCTGATTTATTATGCATAAGTGTATACAAAACTCATAAAATTGAGTTTTCCGTTTAATTTATTTAAAAGATATGCTAATAATTATAAACAAATTTTTGTTTTATGACGCAGCAATTTTATTCTAAAATCTTCTACACTCTTACTAACAAATAAGATTTATTATTTAACAATATTAGTTGATTGTTATATTATAATTTATATAATAGCTGAGCTGCGAAAATTATATATAAGAAATAAAAAAACAGATCAGTTTCGTTCGATTTCATTCGTTAATTTCGATAGTTTATGATTCTGAAATTTTGATTTTGACGTTTTTATACTAGAATTTTTGGTTGAATTTAATTTTTACGCTATTACAATATTATACAACAGTCAAAACGAGGTATGAAATATTCTTTGTATAGCTATTCATAGTTTGTATTCAAAGATACTTTGTGTATATTCACGATTTTTTAAATTTTGATAATAGATTTTCGTTAATTTGGAACTCGTATATTGAAGCATTCAATTAGCATCAGGTTAGGATCGATTGAAAATTTTTTTTTCATCAACTGATTAGACTTTCCCTATAATTTTAATTTTATTTAGAATTTTAAATTTTATTAAGAGAGAATTTTTAATTTTATTATTAGAACATAAGAATTTTTAATCAGTATTATGCATCTTTTAAAATTCAATTTTTTTTCTTTAGTATCCTGTGCATTATCATGAATGTAGACTGTAGAGTACCACTATGCTCAAAAATAAACACATCCTGTCGATTAAATCTTTCATATCTCACAATCAGTGGGTATGCTATCAAAACGGGGCATAAATAAATTAACATAGCACCACGCAGTTCGTACGTCGCGTATTGAGCCTTTGAGCCTTTGAGTTATATTGTTTTGCCGAGTTAAGAGGAGTTAAGAAAGACATAAATGTTGCGATTGAATTGGTAACTCGTGGGAAAGCTATTTCCACGAGGAGGAGCACGCATTACGTCGGCATCAGCCATAGAATGTACGTCAGCTCTTCGTACGCGGTGCGACGCGCGATTTCTTGTAAACAGCTTTGTTCTGTGATACGAACGGAGCTCTGAGAATACGATACTAAATGTTTTGTCACGTGCCGAGACATTGTCGTGGGAAAATCAAGAAGGATGCGTGAGAACGAGATTCTTGTTTATAATTTATGTCATGTAATAAAACTTTTTTTTTTCTCAGAATTGCATCTGTGAATAGACTCGATGCTTGTTACAATCATTAAATAATTTTATGGTTTATGTTATTTGATGATATAAATTATGTGCATTTTGTTTCAATAAAATGCACATAATTGTTTTAGTATGCATCGTAAACAGAAAAATAATTTGACATTCAAATAATTCTATTAGTAGCAAAGCATTTGATAAAAAGTGAACGATTTGATAGTACTTTATCAATTCAGAATTAAATTAAATTTATTATGAACGTAACACGAATATAGACTTTACACGCGATCCATTATAAGATAATTGTATTTATATTTTCGCAACGCAAAAATATAAATTTAACTTTTAGTTAAATACTAGATATATTTAACATTTTACACATTAAACATTTTAAACATTGTGACAAGTAAAGCTTATTGAGGAATTTGTTGCCGAAAAAAATTAACGCTAGGAATTTTAAGTATCTGTAGTTTTGCAATCAGAATATTTAGATAACGTTATATAGAAGTTACATAATATACGATATTAAACGGTAATTAAGGAAAAACGCGACGAGGAACAACACGACGCGACACAGCTGCGTATAACTTGATCATAGAAGAAAATGCAGAAAAGCTGGAAATCTAATTAAGATTCCTTGGCGCCACCCAGAATACGATTACATTAGTTAAAGACATGCATATGCAACAGCCTTCGACATTTATCTGGCAATTATGTGCGAACACCTCTTGTTTGTAATAAGATATGCATGCGCATAGCAAATTGTCTCGGCTACAGGCCAATTAAACGATTATAGGATAACGTCGAGGACTCGCGGACAACAATCGATTGATCGAAGTTGACATAAATATCGTCCTGGTGGAAATAAATTATGAATAATAGAAACGTTTAGAATTGCCGTTTTTACTATGCATCATGATATATAGTTTAATATTACATATAGGCTGCTTTATATTGAACATTAAATTTCAATTTTTTTAGTGAAACTTTATTCTTTTTTTATAATCGAAGATTTATATACAAGCGCGCGCGCACATACACACATATGTGGTATTGAAATATATGAATTATCTTAAAAATGTTGATATATAAAAATTATTCTAGGTATATTTTTACCTCTGTGAAGTTGGTCCCACTTTTTCAAAATTTGAAAAAAGTAAGCACAGTTCTAGTTGCCCTCCCAAAGAGTTCTAAAGTTCTCGATCGATTAAAAAAAAAGAGTTCCGTCGATTAAAGCGATAAAACACCATTTGAAGAAACAGGAGGGGAGGGGCAACTATTCTAAATATTTTTCTATATTTTACTTTAAAACTTATTAATCTTTAAGCTACACTCATGAGTATTGCATGTCCAATCGATTTTTATCCATAAAAGTTTTTTGAAATCTCAAAGAGTCCTCCACTCCTTATTTCATTCTTAAAAAAGGTTAAGGAAGACCGCTATGTGATGAGGCAACCAAGACCATCAATTTCCTTGTGGACAGTGCCGAGTTTATTTTTGAGTCGGACACCAGTGACTCATGTTTTTACGTAACGTATCCTTTTCATGAAGCATAAAAATTTGTAAAAATTATTGTACTCTATTTTCATTTAGGTGTACAAATTAATTCGATTCCTTTATTTTTGACGTCTCGTAACTCCAGTCCAAATTTAAAATTTTTTTTGTTCTACGGTGATTTAAAAGTGCCAATCTCAAATTTTAAGAAGTACTATAATAGTTGACATTACCTCTGTGAACATCGTCCACGTATTCATCTTAAGAATATATAAAACATGATCAAATAAATTTCCCATTATTTTCTTTCAGTAACCAAGTTTTGATTAGATAATTAGCCTACCTATTTTTAAGAACATTTTTCGTTACATTTCTGACTAAGTCCGATTTACGAAAACTGAGCTCTCATTTTATAAAGTCTCTCGTTGATAAAACATAATCACTCTAAAAATTTTCCAGAAAGTAATAATGCGTTATTTCATAAGAACTACTGTAAAATACTCAGGGGCGTAAGGCTTTTAAATGTTGATAGACGATGGAAATACTGGGAAAATAGTGGAATGTCTTGAAATAACAGTGAGAGTGCTAGTTGTTGGAAAGATCCCAGTTTCAAATTAATTGTTTATTTAAAAAAAATGAATTTGAAAAACAAAATTCAGATTGCATTATATGAGAATAAGGCAACATTAAGCTTCTTGGAAGACATTATTTTTGTACCAAAATATACATGAAATTTTATTCGCTAATTTTTTGCAATATTTAATTTTTCTTATTTGCTCTTTACTGAAAACTCATTTTTTAATGTCCGAATAAATATACTTTTGGAAGAATTTGGCTTTTATTTTTTTTTAACAAGCATTACAACTAAACTAGAAAACCCTAATCATTTTTTATATGCATTTATTATAAATGTTAGAATTTTTTAAGTCAAGTAACTTTTCTGTTCAATTTGTGTGTGTGTGTGTGTGTGTGTGCACGCGCGCCCGTGTTTTTGTGTTGTAATTAATCTTTAGTAATTAAATTAGATAACATTTTTTTTCAAAATGAAGTACAGACATTTGTTTTAGAAACTTGAAAATACGATCATAAATTTTTAGAGGTTTTTTCTGAGCCACTTTAAATAGAAGAAAAAGTGGTCCGTCGTGAGTTACCATGCAGGTTTGTAAGGATAATGTGCTATTTTACATGGTTTGCGTTTTTTTACATGGTACCTAAAGGGTTAAAATATTTATAGCACCCATCTCTAATTTTAGAAGCTATAAATACACACACAACTATATTTATTACTCCTGTTCTGCTACTCATGCTGCTCTGCATTCTCCGCTTTATACACGCTACATAAATTCCTTTCTAATAAAATCCATATAATCTAAAAAAAATAAATACTCGTTTGTGTATCTTGTACGCATGTATGCACGTTATGAATGTGCGCCTAACGATGAAATATTAATGTTGATTTATACGTCCAATCCACGCATAGTTTGCAAAGTTGTGCTTCTGCTGCGAAAAAAATTCAATAGTTATTTTTACATTATATCCGTCCGTAACATCTATTTTCATAGCGTCGATGAATTTTACCCAGCATTTAACGAAACTGCAATTTATCGCATCACATGCCAGACTGATCCGGACTATCAAATTATTGTACAACGCTTAAAAAGGATCTCTGGCACAGATAGAGATAAATCAGTTTAAAACTGTCTAAATAAGTTTGTTGAAAGTTCATTGTTCATACGGAAAGTTACAATTTCGGCGTGTATTATAGATTGACTTTAATAAAATACTTGTCGTCACGTGACAATAATAGGACAGGCTCAAGCGTAATGTGATTAGATGTAATATAATACGCATGGTTTTACACAGACAATTTTGAGACACACGCGCCATACTGACGAGTGCAAAATCGTATTCTCAAGTATCAAGTTAATCTCTCTATTTTCTCTGAACCACGCGCCCGTTAGTTTTATAAATAAAGCCGCTTGAGCGATTACAAGAATCGTTTTTATTTTCTGGTCAATTATGGAACCTAACAGCAACGCTTAAGTTAATTAGATGGTTACAGAGCCTTGACCGATGCTCATATAATTTGCATAAATACGCTTATGTTGCGGTAGACGATACAAAAGAGCAAAAATGTTTCTCTGAATTCGTTGAACTGCAAAAATATTGTCGGGCACCGATTGCCCGCAGTCTCGTAAATACGCGTAAAAATCTTCCATGTCAATTATCATAATAATCATGGATAAAATGTTCACAGAAATGCGGTCGATGTAAATTAAATCGCAAATCCGAGAAAGAATCAAGTCTCGACAGGTTTCAAACGAGAAATGACACGCTGTAGACTTTAACGTCATGTCAGCATTGACGATGGCTTGTGCACTTTAGTTAATGCAGCGGTTCGCGGTTAGAACTTCTCGCAGTGTCTAAGTACAGAGACACGATGCGAAAACCGTCCTACCAGTTCTCTTATCGTAGAACGAATTTAGCAATTACGTAATGAAAATTTTACGTCACACAATAAAAATATGCGTTGTTTGCAAAAAAAGTCTTAAAACAAAAATAAGATATTATACAACGTGTTCATCTTGCAAAAATTTTATAATATTGGTATCAGAAATCTAAAATTTTGCAATATTTATATTGCGATATCATAATTCACAAATTATATAATGATATTGTAAGTAATGACATACATATATTAAATAATTAGACAATAATCTAATGTAGTTTAATTTGACTTAAAGTCACTTCACAAGCGATATATGCTTATTTATAGAACATTATGAAAAACAAAGTATACAAGAGTTTACGCACGCATTCACGTTCAGCTAATTGCTAAAACTCGACCAAGCAATTAAATTCATTAGAACAAAATTACCGGTTAAACATATACCATGGATATAGCAAGCCGTTATGTCAATTTACATTTATCATGCACAGCCTCTCCTTTCATTTTTCTGACAATACGAAATATATTTATAATTTTGTTTTTATTAATTATAAGAATTTCTTCATGTTTTTTGATATAAACATTTATTTATGTCTCATTTCCATCTCAAGTGCCATCAAAGCTGACACAATTAAGTACAAGACGACTGTTGAACACAATAAATATATTCTTTTGCTGATGAAACTATAAGCATATACGTGTAACTGAACAATGTGTTCATTTATAGACATCATGAAGCAATTTAATACATAAAAAAAATTTTTTTAATTGAAATATAGAGAATCCGAATTTATTCCCAAGTTACATGATAGCCTCACTAATAAATTGATAACTTTATTTCAATTTATTGGTGAGGTAAAACAAATATCTCTATTTTTCAAAAAATTACTTCTACTTTAAGCTAATACTTAAACTAATAGTACTTTGTCATTTTCTTGGATTTGCGAGATAAAAAGGATAGTATTTCTCTGTGTGTCCGTGTGTTCTATATTTATTCTTTTATCAAATACATTGAGTTTACCATCGATTTATCTATTGAGTTTCAATGTTTGAACTATTCGTGCTTTATCCATGAAACTTGTGATCGAACAAACGTTTTGTTTATACGTTCTTGATTAGTTCAATCTATAACATGACCGTTTCTATCTTTAATGAATCATATACGGATCACTAAACATGGCAACCGTTAGTTCATTCGAGCTTTGACTCTGCGAGCATGCAATGGAGACTAAAAACTCGACATTTCCACCAAGCTGACGTAATCAATTCTAAATTGTATCTCTTTAACCTGTTTCGAAAAGTTTCGTATACCGGAGAGAGTAATAAAAAAAAAAACAAAGCGGGTTTCAGGAAGTTGGTAAATTAAGAAACTAGAGAGCCTTAGAGAAATTGACTGTAACGAGCAAACTACTTTAGATGTTAAAAATGATGCAGCGTTTTGTGATTATAACTTGTCGATCGTTTTTCTGCGTGAACACATTAAACAGTATTTAAGTTTCTTTGCTGCAATATCGAGCGTCATTACCTCCAGTTTCATCATGATGCGAGAATAAAAAAAAACGGACGGCTCAGAATTTATTATAAAGTTATTTATAATAAACTTTCGAAGGACGTCAATTAAAAAATTTATATGCGCTGTCGTAGTTTTGTAATAGGAGAAAGCAGCTAAATAAACATTCACTTAAAACTAAGAATATCACATCATGGGACTTTGCGTTCTTTAGAAGCGTTTAAATTGATGATTTAATTTTTTTGAACACCATTTTATAAACTTTAAGTATCTCCTTAAACTGTTTGAAAGAGAAAAATGAAATTATTAGAAAATATTATCTATTCCGTGTCAATTTTGAGAAATAATTTCTTAAAATAGTTTTTAGCACAAAAGATTTCAATTTTTGAACAGTAACACTTACATAGGAATATTTCTCTATATTTTCCCGAAAATTAAATTACAAAAAAAGAACGAAATAAATAAGAACAAATCGAAAAATGAAGAACTTGAATTCACGATCTAATCGTTTAATTGTTCATCAGAATTGCAATTCTACATAATATAAATTTATTTCAATGTATTGATGAAGCAAACTGTGCAAAAGCCCACAGAGAATACAAAATGCATACAAAAATATAGTAAATGTACTGTTATGTTCTTGCACATTCGCGCGGCAGTGTCAATCAGGGTTTGCCCAGCTGGCCGAGGAAAATGACAAGTGAAGATTGATGCCTGGCGGCGTGTTGTTATTGCGAACGTTTTCTCAGAGTCAACAGCTTTCGTAATGGACAGAGATCTTTCTTACGAATTAACGTTGATATTACTTTCCGAAGAGCAAGTGTGCAGCCTTTCCTTTCTCTCTGCGCGTGTTCAGGAATGGTCCGCGCCGGCTTGTGCGCAAATACAAGTAGTGCAACTGAGCGTCGACTCGCGTGTCAGTGTAACAATATCTATTATGAAATATATCTATATTTTTGCTTCTGTCAACTATGACTAATTGCTCATATTTTTTTATATGAGAAAATATTTGTGTTGAAATTCATCCAGCAGTTTAAAGCAGATGTAAATTAAAGAAATACGAATAACGAGTGTATGAATGTTATTCGTGAAAATAAGCACATTTTTCAAAATATTTATGGGACATTTTATGTAACAATATATTTTAGAAAGTTAAAAAACAACACTGCGAAATAAAAATGTATTTGCTCGTATTTATTAAAATTGTTATACGATTAATAAAAATCTATTTTTTACAAAAAAAATCTTTTTACGTAAGGAAAACAAATTTTTAAATTTGTTTCAACATTTTATAGATTTACATAATAATTTTATAGAATTTAGAACAAAATTTGAAATTGTTTCTTTATTATATATTGTATTTTTCTAATAAAGTGCACCAAAATATTGTGATATTAGGCCAACGTAGTGGCCGCATCACAAGAAGCTGATATAAAATAAAATCTAGAAAATAAAGAATCGAGGTTTAATCAATTTCGTTTGACATAATTTAAGTTTATTTTAATTTATTGATGGGGCGATATAGAAATGTAAAGTTCCACTTTTTAAAAATTAGATATCTATCGGTATATTGATAATATGGCACAAAAATGTCAAAATTTGTACTGAAAAATATGAAAAGCATTAATATTTTGTAAAATAATGTTAAATGAATATTTATATGTACGAGAAATTATTTGTTTTGAATTTTATCTGTGAAGGTCGATACAAGGGAAACACGAATGTTGTACGCGTGTGTGTATGATAAATACAAGTATATTATAGTCAGCATTATTTGCTGACATGATAACTATTACTTGTATATATTCTCAAGACACGCTGATAAATATTCTCCCCACTTTTCGTCCAAGATCAACGATTATCACGTGATTAAGAGGAACTTTTCTCCTTGCCATTATCTCATCTGCAGAATTGCAGTGTGCATTTGTCCGGAATGTACACATCTCGGAAAATGGAAGGCCTGAGGCAGCGCGGCTAGTTAATCACCCGGTAATAACCACGAATTACTGTATATCGTTCGACAGGCAAAACTCCCGTCAGCAATTAAAGCAATTGCTAACCGCTTAAGTCACTTTTCCGCTCGCACGAGTTTGCTTTTCCCGCTGGCGCATATCTGCGGGATTACGATCGCAATTTGCAATCGCATCGCTGTAAATTAATGCCGCGATAGTCCGTTTCTTGGATCATCTGCTATTTTGACGCGGGACACGCATGTTCGTGACGCAACAACCCAGGATACGTTATCCCTCGGAAGCGCTACCTCAGTTCTACCTCTGCTTAGGGAGTCCAATATCCGCTGTATCTCGTATAACGCATCCGACATACGCGAGAAAGTGCTTTAAACTCGGATATCTTCTCGACTGGTGATCGAAAACGAAGAAACAAAATTTTTTGTTATGGCTGATAAAATATGGAAATATGAGAGGGAAAAATTACTAAATTTTAATAAATATTTAATCGAATAGTATTAATGCAATATTAACTAAATGTAAATATATATTTGTTTAGTATAAGAACCACTAATTTAAGTATCATTTTTTCTTATAGAGTAAATATTTATGTACCGTAAGTAAATATTTCATTAGTTACTCAATTCGTATAAATATTTATTAAAATTTAGGAATTTTTTCTCTCATACATTTTGCTAATTTGAGTGACAACTAGAAATAAATTAATTAGAACTAATCCATTAGTCTGACGTAGAATTATGATAATAGTAGAGTGCATTAAGATATGTAAAATATCATGTCGCAGTACGAGATAATTATTTCACTTGGGTAGGAGTTTTAGATTACGTTTTATGAATAATTTATCAAACTTACTTAAGAGAGATTTCGTTCAGTGCTAAGTATGGCCGACTGGTGCTTTTAAATTTTGTTTGCGCAATAAATTGTCAATCAGCGGTCAATATTATGATCGAAATTAACATAGGGATTTGTGAGAATTGATTTTCTGAAATATCTATGTATATATTCCAAAAAATTCGGAATAGAGATAGTTAAAATTACTTTACAAGAATATCAATAAAATAGTTTTATAAAAAAAACAGATATAATTTATATATTTATTTTTTTTAGCAATATATATGAAAATACATCGAACTAATTCTCGCGAGGTGTGTTTATGATTTGTGAATATTTGGTTTTTAAATATTTGTGTTTTGCTTATTCGTCTGGTATCAAATGTACTCATGTAATATCAAACGCGTCGAGAAACGCACGTTGTCTTCACCAGAGGTATCTCAGGTGAAACTGGCACTGTCTCCTCGGTAAAGTCGCTTCACTCATGCCGTATTCATACGTTAATGTCGACGCAAACGATGGAAGGGGGAAAAGGCCTTTCACGGTGTACGTATGCGTGTATACGTAGGACGCGACTCGAAGAGCGTCGCGTGGGCTGATAAAGTCGATGCCGCCAAGCAGTCTGGCATTCTCCACGTTTCTTCGTCTCTCGTTCCGTCATTTCATTGCGAGGAACCTCTTCTTCCTTTCCACGCGGACTCGCTTGGCGACCTTATCCTTCGCTCTGTGCCGTCATCCTATCCTTTACTTTACGTCATCCTCCATACGCGATGTTTACGTACGCCGTGCAATCTCCGTTGCATATCATCCTTTTCTCGTCATTAATTTCGTATGATTATTCGTTACGTCAAGATGGGACATTTACTCAACATCGGGTTTTCTACGACTCTTCCATAAACCCTTTAGTATATATGACACATGTTCGTGATTATAAAAATATAAACTACTTATCGCTTCATTAAGATTCATTAGATACTTTTGTGAGGTAAGGTAAACGACCCAGCGACCGGACATGTACCCGGACATCTGATGGACACTTACACAAAAATTTATGATTAATCTCAAATGCTTTTTTTATTATAATATTACAATTTAATTATACACAGGGAAAAATTACCAAATTAAAAAAAATATTCAAATGGTATATTAATAAAATTTTGTTAAATAATTTATTTAGTACAAAAACTACTAATTTAATTTAAATATCATTTTTTCTTGTACAGATTATGTACAATAAATATTTTATTAGTACCATTTGAATAAAATATTTATTAAAATTGAGAAATTTTTATTTTCTTATTATAATCTTAAATATTTACAATTAAAGTTTACAATTAAATGTTAATATTATTAATATAAAAGAAGCATTTAAGATTAATAACATTAAGTTTGAAGGGAAGTTGCTGATTTGCAAAAAAATTTATAACTTACAAAAATATGTTTCCAGTTTGAATCATTAAAATTTTGTAATATCATTTTTTAACGCGATTTTGATGTAACAATTTGATCGACTGATTGTATAGAAATAAATATAATTAGTTCTTTACTCAGTGTATTAAATTCTCATTAGAATTCTTTTTTTTTTATAGACAACTGAAAAAATAATAATTTTTAAGCTATAATGTAGCAAATGAGCGATATGTGCACACATAGAGAAATAAAGCTTTAAAATTTAGACATTTTCTTAATTAAATCCACCGTACTATTAACAGGTATTTATGAAGCGAAAATGATATATGAAGATACATTTATATTTCTGTGCTTTTTCAAAGACAGGAAAAATCCCAGGACTACGAATCCTGCGGAGTAATCTGTCAGCGGTAATGAAATGTAAATTTGAGACGGCGATCTGTTAATAACGCTTATTTAAAACTGGACGGAAGATTTCCGAGTTTTAATAAACATCATGAATGGATTGTAGAGAGATTGTGACTGTAATATTCTCACTTTCCGCGCGGAAATTTGAAAGCTTTCGAAATTATCATGCGCTTCACGGGCGACCGCGCCGCGGAATCATCGAGCTGTTAAATCGGCTGATAAAAACGTTAAAAGAGAGAAAGAAAGAAAGAAAGTTACTTCTTTCTCTCTCGTCTTTGCATTCCGTAATTTCTCTTTCTCACAACCCTTGATATCTGTTGCGAGGAGAAACCACCTCGTCTCTCTCCACTACTCCTTTCTTTTATCTTGTGAACGGAGCACGTTCATTTAATCGGGGTCCTCGAGTTTCCGCTCTTGCGATACGATCTCTCGATCTCTCTCGTGGCTGTCGAGACGCGAGCTGTGCTCTCCTCGAGAGATCTCTCCCGCGAAATCTCCGGTCTCGGCCGAACAATAACCGCCCACACGTCGCCTTGGTGTCATGCGTGCGGTGCCCTCATCGTTCCTCATTTTCACGCTCCGTGGATGTTCGTCGGGCTCGGCTTCGGCGCCCCTTTCATCCTTCGTTCGCATTCCGCCCTTCGTCATCGTCCTGGACCTCGGTCCCTTATTGTATCGACGAAGAAAGCTGTTGCGTTAACAGCGACTGTAACGATTAATTACTATCATCTTGACACCTGTCTTAAAAATCAGACGATTGGTTGACAACTTTTTTTTCCGCTTTTAACAGATACAATTCGTTAAGCACTTATAGCGTAAAAATATAAAAATTCTACGAACATGAAGATTTGTATTTTGTCGTAGAACATTAGATACTAAGAATTCTAGATAACAAATTTTTGATAGCAATTAAAATCTTGTCAAAGCTTGTTATATACCAACTACTATTGAAAATGTAAACACTGCTCGGAATAAAATAAGTGAAATTTTTGGAATACACTAGCTGTAACTTTATACATTAGCATCAAAGTTAGTGTTGCAAAATATTTTAATAGTATCTTTGTTATCGGGGAAGATCTATGACTATGTAGAATATTTCTCGTATATATGTACAGCTTGAGGAAATTTTTGTGTAGAAGTGTATATGCGAATTGAGATGATACACAAATCACATCCGGTATGTTTGAGTAATTAGTCGAATATGTGCGGTATCAAAGCAGATGCAGGAAATATCCATCACTCGATCGTCTATGCGCACGCAGATGTATGTACACAGGGATAGACAATGCGAGACAGGAAACGTTCTTGCGTTAAATTTGTTCGATCCGGTGTGCCCATTTCGAGTGTCGAATGCATATTTTTTACTATTATTGCCGCAACTCCCAACCGTGCATTCGCGCATAATATTAATCTGATGTTATTGTAGGTATAAATCATTGGATTTTTATCCTCACAATATATTTATTGTACGGAAATATATTTTGAAGCATATTGCAAGTCGCTATTCTAACACGACATTAAATAAAAATTTGCAAACTCTTAAAATTTTGGTATTTTCAAGAATCTGTTTAATTACATAATTTTAATTAATTACGTAATTTGAATTTGATAATTTGAATACGGTAATGTAAATGGCGATTTAAAAAAAAAATTATAGACTAAATGAAAGAAATAAAATATTAGCTCATTAATAAGTGAATAATTGAATAAATTCATTTTTCTTGACTTCTCATTTATGTTATAAAAATTATTGTTTTTTTGTTGTACAAAATGATACGAAGAATTAAAGGAAACACGAGTTATATTAATAATGAATAATAACAAGTTTCAATCATTTATTAATATTTTAAACAGCATTTCACGACTAGTTTCACGATTACGAATAATTTTTTAATTTCCTCATTTCTTATATTAATTTTAACAAAAAGTTTCAAAAATTTCTATAGACGATGTTATTCCGTATATGAGCATTTACTATTGATACCTGAGTTTTTACGATATTTATCGCTATGGTATAATACTGGGAAACGGTAGCAGCAGGGTTTCCAAGCCCGCAAGGTGCAATTCAACAATGACAAACGGATGCAACGCGAGTGTTATGTAGGCACGCGTATATGTAGGTACATGATACATACGCATACTTGCGCGTTGCGCAAAGTCGAAAGACCTATGTGCACGTGTGCACTCGTTACATTATCTGATTGTGCTAAATTCAACGCGCGTTCGTTCCTGCTACTCTGTCCAGGAAGTGACGTCAGATATCGCACGGTATATCCACAGCAAACGCATGGCCGGGATTTACCGTGTGCCGGCCCGAGGATCGTCGATAATGCGCCAGTCGTTCACTTGTCAATATTCATTTATCCGAAACCAAGTTTGAATTTCTAATTATATATTTTCGTGGTACTCGCTAATGATAAGACAATTTTATTCAATTACATGGATTTTATTTTGTTATTTCAACAATTATCCAGTTGCACAAAAATGGTGTAGTTCATTTATGCAACCATTAACATTTTTTAATTAAAAATTAATTAAACCAATTCATTATTTAATTGAACGTGTCAAACTGAATATTTTTTTACAAACAAACTTTTTGTTTTAGTGTACACAAACACACACACACACACACACACACGTACCAGATCTTAGAGAAAATTTGTCAAAGATTGAAACGTAAGGAAAATGTGAGCATCCGATAGAAATCGAGATGGACGCAGTCTGAAAAAAATATGCTGTTCACACGCGATAATTTGGATATATCTACGTTCTTTGTAGATAAAAGAAAATAAACAAAATACAATTTTTGTCAAAATTGCAAATCTCTCGGAGTTATCTGCGTCACTCTTGCTTTTCCTCTTATCGCTCGTGTGTCTCACTGTCGTCCGTCTGCTCGACTATTATAGGAATGAGGTGGCTATCAATTAGCAGTAATTAACATGAGATCAGCGACTCGCGATCGAGTGGTCTGGGTCGAACGTGACATCGCTTTCCGACGTCTTTCCAGTCGCCTCTCGACTTGTCGCGCTGATGTATATACTTGGCACTAATTAGTAATCCATAATAACCTACACTACACCGATCGTGGCGCAGGCACAGTAGGTCGACTAAAATATAACACTTTTTGGATAGCTACAAAATTATTTGATTATCATTAAGTATGAAAAATTTAGTTTATTTTCTCGATTGTTATCTACCCTTTTTGCTGGCTTTCTCGTGAAATTACGACAATGGCTGACGATATAACGATATAACCATGATCGTAATTTATTGCATTGCGAAAAATGTTAAGTATTTATTAAACGTAAAAGTAGCGCGCGTGTTTGTACACATGCAATATATTGACGATGTTTTTATAGATGTATATACTCCCACGAACGATATAAAAAATGAGTTCAAGGATTACATTATACAGATGTCTCGAAGCGTGGGTATGTTCCTTACCAAATAAGTTAAAGGTATTCGAAAAACGTGATAAAACTCAAACTTTCTTATCGGACCGTGTATATCTTCCTAATTTCATTGTCATTTAATTTAACTGCAGATTAAAAGATTAGGTGACAATTGAATCCAAACCACGTTTTATATATAAAACAATTAAGGAGATATTTGTTGATGTAAGATAAGCCTATATACAGCAGGATCTTGGCGGTGAAATGATATTCCTTGTGGTTTTACATACAATTTCTGATTCTTTCGCTATTTTCAGTTTTGAACACAGCTCTTAAATCAGAATAAGAATAATATCACGTAATTAAATTGACAAGTCAATTTTATATATAATACTGATAATTTTATATAACATAGCATTTTTTAAAAGATTAATCTTACAGCGATCAAATTCTTACGTTTATCTCAACTTTCTACCTTAACATGTCTTCGATGTTACGTATGAGATATAACAGAAGAATGTATATTCTTGTATTTCTTTTTGAAAGTAGAGAAACCTTAATGCACACCTTTAAAGCAATATTTTTCAACGTTTCGTGAGAATTACGTATTCCACGAACGATGCTCGCGTTATAAGATCATACATCCTACATATAAGTGGTAGAGAAGCGACCTATCTCGCGACTGGATGGATAGTTTGTGTTATCTGGATTATCATTATCCTTACGCCTCCCTGCGCGATCGACGTGAAATACAACGTGTAAGGTGGAAATACAACGTACAAGATGAAATCTCTCGCGAGCATGATAATCTCGCCGATCGAGGTGGAATCCAAGTGGTAAGCAAGTGCTGTGTACCTTGCGTGGATACGTGCACGCTGCGTGTACTTTGCGAATGCCGGATCTGCCGCGCATCAAAGGCGTTCTTCGAGAGTCCGTGCTTGTATTTATTCGCGCAGACTCGATCGTATTTCAAATGCGGACAGGATTGAGGCTCTTGCCAAGTGAGCGCTGAAGGATGCGTACTAATACAAGGCGAATATATAATATATGGCAGTAGCATCGGCATATAACAAATAAATTTTTTAGAAGAGCACAATAAACGAAAAATGAGATGGTCTACAATACACATGAGAGCTTGCTTGCTTAACTCTATTTTAATTTGATATGTGGAGCAGTCTATACATTTGGGCAACAGAAGATGCCTTCTCCACTTTAATAAGATTATTTACTAATTTAATTACAATATAAAAATGACCTGATTTTACATAAGTGCGCAGATTGCGATCTTCGAAGCGATATAAGAGAGAGAGAGAGAGAGAGAGAGAATTTAATTGTTACATGTTATAAATTTTAATAAGCTACAAACATGAATTGCGTTATGCATTAATTTTTCAGCAAAAATTTAGAAAATTAATTTTTAGAATAAATGATTTGCAGTATTTATTATGCGCATTGAATTTATCAAGAGATTCGGTAACTTTTGTTGTAATTATATTTTGTTTTTATTAACATAATTCTATCGCCTTCGACATTTAAGCACAAATTGCGAGGGCGTTTTGAATATTTATCAATATACAACATCCGTTACGATCCACCCACATTTACGTCCGTTCGAGCATAAATTATTTTAATCGTGGCGCTCTTCCTGGTGAAGTGACGCAGGAAACCATTTTGGGAGATCGCATCGCAAATACGAGAGCCGAATTAATTACAAATGATAGGATTATTACGTGGGCGCGTAACCATTAAGGTGTCGAAACCGGATTCTGCTGTAGGTTAAAAGAGCGATACATTAATCTCTGTCGCTCGTATCAGTATCATTAATATGCGCGTACGAGTTTATATAGGGTAGATATACAATATTATACAAGGTACTGTAATATAATACCTTGTGACGCAATATGAATACGATTTTGGTCCTTGTTCGTTTGAGGAACTCCCTTGCATCTAGGCGCAGTTATTAATCGATAACGTTATCCAAAACGTAATTTCAATATAACCAGACATAGGAAACACATATTCATATCTACACTAGGAGCAAAAATTACTAAATGTTAATAAACATTTGTTCGAATACTTGCAATGACATAATTTAATAAAGATTTATTTAATACAAAAATCATTAATATAATTTAATTATTCATCATTTTTTCAATTGAATAAATGTTTATTTACATTTAATAACTTATGTCATTGCAAGTATTTAAATAAATTTTTTTAGTAACAATAAAAAAAACGAATATGCCGTAGAAGTATAAATATTTTAAAAACTTGGGAAACTGTAAAAATATGATAAGAAAATTTGTTTGAAATGTACAGAAAAAAGTAAACGTGCCTCGAAAGCACCATACCACTTCTGAAAAAATTGAAGATCTAGGCATAGAAAGAGATTTCCGTTACGAGCAATCTAATAAAATTCAATAGAGGACGCGTACGGAAGGATATACGACGGGGACGACGCGACGCCGAAGGCGTTGCGATTTCCGCAAATAATATTCTTCCTTAGCGCATCCTTTCGAATCGTGGGAACTCTCCATCCAGCATCGTGCGTTTACCTGCCGTGCAACCATCCGCGTCCATATTTGACTGTCTGCGAAAACACACTCTAGCATTCTTCCATTCGTTCAGCCCGATCGGGCTCGCGTTTGAGTCTCGCATCATTCGATTTTCTTCTAGCTCAGATGTCTTAAAATACCACCTACAGTGTTGCTCGAAGCAACTCACTTCGCGTTCTTTTATTCGTCTCACGTGCAATCGATAAACGTGGTTAGGAGTCTTTGATAATAGGAGATGATGGAAAAAATCATAAGATTCATCGCAGTACCGTTTGCGAAGTTATTGCTATTCGAGGCACGAAAAGTCATCGAGAAACTTGATTATAAAAAAATATTAGAAAGATTAATTTACCAAGATGGCAATAAGAATCTATGAATATAATAACGATTGCACGCAGAAAAGTTTTTCAAGTAAAAAAAAAAGAAAATTTGATTGAATAAAAAAATTTACTATATAGTTAAAGAAAAATTTCATTGATTTGAAGAAATTTTTTGGTTGTTCCTTTTATTACAATTAATTAGTTTGTGCAACGCAAATCTTTTTTAAATAAAAGAAATATATTTTTAAAACCAGAACAATTATATTATTTCTTACATTTGTGTCAGTATTTTTTTTAATTAAAAAATTATTTGTTTAAATTAAACAAATAGTTTATTTTAAAAAAAGGCTAATAACGTTTTCTTGAAATCAAATAAATTTTTATGTTTTTCAAAGATATTTTTACTTCAATTTAAAAACCAAGTTAAAGGAAACAATTTCATCAGTTTAATCTCTGGGTATGCAATACCTAATGAAGATAATACTACATTGTATATAATAAATGAAATTGTTAAATAGTTTTAAGAAATTGTTTGTTTGCGCATTCATCGGATAGAATGAAAATTATTGTCACCATCATGTAATTTGCAAGTTATTGAACGTATTATTAAATTTTTAAATGCGATTATCAAAAATAAACGAAAAGTGATTATAAACGGTATATTTAAACGGTTGTATAATTAATAATTTCCACTTCATACATATGACCGTTAGATGTTGAAAGAATTTGAGATAAGATCTTTTTACAGCGCAGTTTAGAAAATAATAGTTCCCGATTCTTTTTAAAGTTAATTAGATGAAAAATTTGTGATGTGTTTTACGAACCATCTTAATAACATACACGGTTAAGTCAATAATGGGGAGTTAATTCACGTTCGCGCGATTATTTATCGTTCTTCTTCCAATTCTTCCAAAGACCTTCGCAACATGCAGCACGATGAAGCCTGCCATAAAACACGGAACCATGCGATTATGATCTTGTTCCTTGCTTCTACGGTCCAGTAAGGTCACGTAATTTCTTTTTTTTTGCACCTTTCATCTCTCGTCTTTCATTTCCGAGTAACGTGTTTAGTAGTTAGTTCGGATGATCACGTTCTCTCTTCTGATAAAGCCTGATGATAGGCGTGCGCAGCTAATTGTGTCGAATCGTCAGTAATGCGATTCGTTAATTGTTTCGCACGATGCATGCAATGATCGCGATGTTGGATACGCGCATTGGAGATAATTATCATACCGCGCACCCAAACCTGTTTGTGGATATTAAACGGATTACGTAATGCGTTTTGGTCGTGCAAGAATTTCATTTGTGACTATATCGCGTCGCACTTCGTATACAAACACAATTGGACGATCAGGAATGTCTGATCGATGAATATTTATCGCGCGATATATACTACGCCGTACATTTTGCTATAAATGCCTAATTAAAAGACATTCTTGAAATTCACAAGACCTTTTTTTTATGTTATAGTTTATAGAATTAACTTGAAATCTGTTTCTTGATCGATTCTGAATCTTTCAATCAGTGCAATCTTATTTATAATTATTATACGAATATGCATTTAATTTGTAGATATTACATAAGATTATAGAGATTGTATAAAATTTATTGTATTATAAAATCAGATTCCAAACAAAAGTTTCAATTTTTTTATCACATTGACGACTCGAGGAAAAACTTTTAGGAAAATTTTTATTTATGTCAATTGAACTGTATAATTTCATTGTACACCACGTAATTTCATGATTAATGTGGCCTTTGCAAGATATATAGTGTTTCAATTCTGCATAACGAAATTATAGTTTGATACGATATGTTCGCTTTTGTTAAACCATAGTTCATTTAATATTAAAATATGAATATTATCGCTTAATCGATTGCTCTCCAGTTCGATTTAGAATTTGAAATATCGTGTAATTTATTGAATAAAAAAAATATTATGACAAAATAATCTTTGTTAATTTAGTGATCGTTAACTTTGTTTAAAAATTTTAATACCTATTTATATAATATTATAAACACATATTGCTATTTATTTATTAAATTACAATTATACAATTATGAATGTCACAAGATTAATGTAAAATTTGGCACTAGCTTGCACATAAACAAGTGATAAAATTTTTACTTATTATTCTTATAATAATATATTTACTTACAAACTTATCTACATATTATTTAAAGTATAATATTTTTTACTTGAATATGAAATTATAGAACGAATCATGTATCGAATTTATTGTGTAAATTTGTGAAAACGTATGTGCAGTTATTTTTACTTATGGTAACACTATGGGCAGAGAAAGGATTAACCAACGAAGTTAAAAGCCAGGACAATTAAATGTATTCTTAAAATAAACATAGTTAGTGATCTTTACTGCCAAAATTCAATTTATTAGTTATTAAAATGCAGTTTTACAGTAAAAAATATTTATTGCTAGAATCAAACATGCAACATCTAATAAATACAGTTGCGCGGTTTAACGTTTGTATTGAGGAATGAGCTGTCACTTTCTTAGCTATTTATGTTAAAACGCGCCTTTAATTTTATCTAATAAAGTTGTACTTCGCAGGAAACGTATTTTATCTTTAATAGCCTTTAAATTTACTTTTAGCAATAACGGAAAAATTCGAAGTAGCTACTGACATTTAGCTGATATTTCTAAATTTTATATTTCCTTTCTTTTCGTGCAGTTATTCTTATAATTTTGCAATAGTAAAAAATTTACGACTGAAGTCTTATAAAACACATGTCACGTAAACGTTCTTATACGAATTAGTTCCGTCAATCAGCGCAATATGTATGAAGTAATAGAAATTGCTACTGGAACGATTTCCTATGACATTTGATTTCCTTCTTTCACGCAATTACCTCGCCGTTTTTTTTCAATTTCTTTTTTTCTTCTATCGAAGATATACGAGAGGCGGGAAAGATTCTTTAAGACCTCCTTCTTTTTCTTTTTTTTTTTGCCGCGTCGCGATCCAATTACCGTCGTGGACTCACGCGCCCATTAACGTGATGCGTGCTCCGTTTTCCTGTTCCAGTCACAACCATGGTATGACACTTGATTGAGGTAGCCAGTCCATAAACGACCACCAACCGCTGCCGCCGCCATGAGCAAGCTATTTCAATTTCTGGCCCTCCTTCTGTTGAGTGTCAATGCCAGACGGACCGACGGAGACAGACCTGCGGATGACGCGTACGCCGGTCAGCAGCGTCGCGGCTCCCTCCACAAGTCGAATTACAACAGCAATAATAATTACAATCATCAGCCGAACTCTCCCTATCTGCCGCACCAGCAGCCCAGGGAGCGGAAGCCCAACATCGTGCTGATTCTGACGGATGATCAAGATGTTGAACTGGGTTCGTATAGCAACGATTTCAGGATTGAACTGCTCTCGGAAGCTGAACTAATCGACCCCGCCTTCTGTAAATTTCTTAATTTTACTAGCGGAACGCGTATGATTAGCTTGTTACCTCATATCAGCTTTCTCTACCTTTTATTTCGCGGGGTCGATCACTTTGGCTTCTGAGAGTCTCGTTTATCGCCGGTATATAAATGCCTACGTGGAACACAGAGTCCACTTTGTTTATTGCGTGCGGCAGCCTGCTGGCGCCTTATCTCGCCATCGCGATATTAGTCTCAGTCCTTGCGAAGTCCCGCTCTGAGATATCGCGACATGTACTCGGAGAGAAACGCGTGCAATATGCAGTCTTATCTGTAACGCAACATATAATCTTACGTGTATTTAATTTCACTAATTCGCTATGTTAATGTCAAAGTGGATTACGAACGTTATTGAGCAATATCCGAAATTTGTTTTCACAGATTTTTTAAATGGTTTAGAATTTTTTTCCTAGAGAGCATGAAACTTCGAATAGAAACTCCTTTTTTAAATTGTCAAAGAGTTAAGAGTTTACTAAAATTCAGTCCAATTAGAATTTAAAAAACATCCTTTTACACGGAAAGAATAACTGCAGCGTCTGAACGTTTAATTTGATACAGATCGGAAAATAATTTTATATCGGATTATCAGAATAATTAGGCGGGAACACTTGAGCTATTTTTTATTATATTTCGCAATTGGGGCTGTTTCGGATGCAAATCAAAGTTTGAAATTAAAGCTTGAAGTTTCAGTCATTTATTATTACGTGTTAAACTTTTCAGTAATAACAAATTAATTTATTATAAACTTTTCTGTAACATGCTGTGAAAATGTATGTTGTGATTTAAAAAACCGCCTAAGCGTACCTATGGTCCCTTAAATCGTGTCGCCTTCGAAAATATTGAATTTATAAATTAAAGTTATTAAAATTATATTAAAATTATATTAAATTATATTATATAATTATATTTTAATATTAAGAAACCGTAGACTAATAATTATTTTATTAATAATCGAAAAAGCGATCAAATATTTAATATTTTATAAACAACAAATAAAAAGATTAGAAATAAGCCTGGCTTGAATTTATTTTTGTAATTGACAAATTTTTATTCATAGCAATTACTGGTTTTACTATTATCACTTCTCAATCTCACATTAGTATCATTTCTTTAGAGTGAAATTTCTAGTGGTACGAATTAGGAAAGTTGATAGAGATTATAAAAATATAGATGTAAATTTTTGTCTATATTATTTATTTCTTATTTACTTTCTACTGCCCAAGTATGATAATGTTGACGCAAATAATTTCAACCAAGTTAAACATCCGGTACAATTTTTGGAATGATTCAACATAATTATTTTAAGATCTGTACTTCATCAAAATTGTTCTCTCCGTGTATCTCTTTCAACGATTCGTTTTCTATTTCGATCTTATAATCCTATAACATCTACTATTCTATTATGCAAAGCTCCAAATATGAATCATGCGATTCATAGGTGAAGACCGCATATCCTGTGTAATAAGCATTAATAATACATTTGCATTCGGTGCATTGAACAGCACATTGTACTAAAGCCAACACGATTAAGCGATTGCGGGACAATGGAACGTGCTTTCGCGTACATAGATTATATCGAACAGATGTTTGACCGCCTATCCAAAATAATCCTCTCGTATCCATCGCAGGTTCGCTGAACTTCATGCCACGGACTCTGAAGCGAATAAGGAACGAGGGCGCCGAGCTGAGACACGCGTACGTGACCACTCCCATGTGCTGTCCGAGCAGGAGCTCTTTGCTCACTGGTCGTTACGTTCACAATCATGAGGTCTTCACAAACAACGACAACTGCAGCAGTCCCCAGTGGCAACGAGATCACGAGCCGCACTCCTTCGCCACTTACTTGAGCAACGCGGGATATCGGACAGGTAAGAGGGTTCCCACTGTTCATCCTTCTATAAGCCTGCGGTGGATGATTGCAGTCTCAGCTTCGTGATCTCGCACTTTACGGAGACTCGCACGCACGCAAAACGTTTAACGATATTATTGCTGTATTAAAAACAGAAAACCCATCCCAGTCTTACCGCGTTCTAAACTTCTTCGATACATTTCTCGAGTTGAAAATCGAATTCTTTCTATTACTTAAAAGATTTTCGATTGACAATTTAATTCGAAACTACCCCGGAATAACGGAAATAAAACGGAATGATACAATATAAAAATTTAAAACAACACTCTTCGTCATTAGCTTTTAAATTACTTGAAAATCTTGCGAGAGAGGAGCAAATCTCTCGAAAATAGCTTCGTGATACAGCTATCTGTCTTCAATGCATTTATTACTGGCGCGCGATGTGAAGAGAACAAACGCTTTATTGTTCGTTGAATTGTAATACACATACACATAACTCGACCTTCGGCCGTGCAAACGCAATCAGGATAATCGTGGCACGTTCAATTGTGAGAAGTGAGATTTCTATTTACCTCCCTACGCCAACAGCACAATACGCTCTGTGCGTAACTGGAGTCAAGTACGGTCAGCGATAAATCCTCGTTACGTAGGTCGGCGCGAGCCACTTAGGCTGGGATTTTCAATCAGAATGGGTCGAAACGTTGCTTTCCTTTTTCTCCTGTTTTTCCTTTTCTTCCTTTCAACTACCCTCGCGTATAAATTTACGTCGCGGTAGCAACGACTTTCATGATACTTATTCGCGCTTTGTTAAACGAAGAGGCAAGTCGACGTTCCCTATTTACATACGGATGCTGCGCCCGCGGGCGGCATATTCCCGCAATTAAAATCTCGATTAATCCCGCGCCGCCCTCATCCCCCTCCCTCTCTCCTCCTGCCGACATGCTTTCTGTGCTCGACATGCCGGCGCCCCACGATTTTCATTCCGCGCAATGGGTCGCGCCAAATAGGACGAACACGGCAATGCATTCCCGCGAAATTCCCGAGGCTCGATCCCGCCAAGCTGGATTTCGTCCCGCGCGATTGTTCAGGCGAGTGTTGCAGGCTCCCTTCCTCCCGCAGCCTCCCGTCTCGCCCGACGAATTGGTGCCAAGCTCTTCTCCAGAGGGCCGAAAACGATTGTAACACCGCACGTAACAGAGCAGCTGCGCCGCAACACGTTTGTTCGATCGAACGACTCAAAATCCAAAAGTTTGATCGCGTCGATTGAGACTCGATTTTTTTTCTATCAATCGCGCGTGATTGCAGATATCCGCTTAGCATTGATCAAGACCACAAGATTCGCGACTACGCAAACAGCATTTTTTTAAATTGCCTGGCCATAAGTCTAAATATTGACTATTGTTTTCAAATCTTTTTAAATGGTTTTCAATCTTTTGTTTTCGCAACATTCTGTACACACGATTGGACAAAAATGTCCAGCGCATTTCTTTTCAAATATTATGAACACCTGGCCAAATAGCAATCTCTATTCTCTTCCCAAAAAAAGTTTGGCATGTAGGAAACTGGCTTGGTGCTGACAGGTCGTGCATGTCCTTTATCCAGGGCGTTTAAGAAAACTACCTTGAGCCAGAAATGATTCTATTGTGTACAAAATTGCTTGTATACCTATAAATTTTTATTTCTTTCTTTGTTTTTAATCAATTTTTATTTACATTGGAGGGATTGAACAAGCTGTTGAAAGAAAATTAAAATTTAAACAATTTCGAGTTGAAATGTGAGAAACTCATTAAACACGGTGACATTAAAGACGTTATTAATACATCACTTTGTTAGCAACATCGCTAACATTTCAATATTACAAATAATATTTAAAAAATGTTTCTTGTAATTGGTTTAAAGTTTTTATAACTCTATATTAATAAATAAATGCATTATACCTTCAATTTATTTACGTTTATTTGCGTATATTAAAAATAGGTCAATGTCAACTTGAAGGCATGAAAGTACTTTTCCTTTACTTTTGTTACAAAGTTATGAATTTTTGTATAAAAACGTGTATTTCTCTGATTTTATCTATAATTTTAGCTGCAGTTAGTTATACCGTTTATATACAATTTTAAAAAATTAACTTCCATTATATCCATTATATTTCATTATTTTAATGACTAACGTATTTTAATTTGTAGAAATAATCGATTTCTGGTGGTATTTCTAGTACAATTTTGTACTTATTATGAAGTTACTGTTTACATACGCGATTTGTTTTGCCCTGTTATTATACTATCTTATTAGTATATTTTAATTTCCTCATGTATAAAATGAATTTACAAGCTTCTAGAGGTATTGGCCAGGAAATCAGAAAAATGTGCTACTATACTGCACATGTAGACATGTATAACGAGACCCCTCTAAATGTTGAACACACGGATAATTGTTTAGTCTCTTCGAGCGTTATTTCGATATACGTCGCATTAGTACTTTACGTGACCTAGTTGCTATTTAATAGTTTAGATCTCGTCGAGTTCTAACTATGAGCGGTAGAATCTGAATAATTCTTTGCTTGCAAACTTAACAAGTTTATTCAAGATCACGACCCGTGATAAGGTATTAGTTATGCCAGATCATACCCGCAGCGATAAAGAGTTACGTTATAGCATTACAGATTGCAGATTGCAAATTCGCAGTGTTCGTGGCCACGACGATTAGCGCTACGCTTCGACATAATGCCCAATGACATTAATGTGTTGTAATACAGTGGATGGATGCATCAGTTACGATGCTATACGCCTCGTCGCGTTTATCGAGAGGCGCACGAGCGTAATAGAATCTATCCTCTACGTCGCCGGATGTCGCGGGCTTCACCACGTCATATTGCATTGCGATCGGCGATTTCTCTTATCGCTGAAAGGCGTCGTAAAACGAGTTAGCGCGTCCGCGACGTTAGGAATTCTTGATGGCCCGTAAAACGTTGTTGCGCCTCCTGTCGCAAGTTTGTACGAGATAAATACCTCTTTTTTTTACAAAAAACTTGAATACATTATAATTCCATCGCGCTTGTTACATACTGTACAGTATACGTGCGCACGGGAACGATTTCTATTTTCAAGACATTAACTTCAATTGCGGTTCTCAATTCGATTCCGTCTAGAAAGAGCGTCAGTTAAACTTGAGTTAAAGATAATTGTCTAGAAAGAGAATCGGATAAACTTCAGTTAAGGATAATTGACGTTGCTAGGACTGAGTACGAATGCTGGGACTGCAAGGCGATATATATATTCCGGGACGTAAAGAGAGGCAAAAATCTTCTCGCGATCGCTGGGACCAATCGGTGCGCCCGCTCACCGATGTCGGACCTTGCGCAGACAGGAGAGCGGAATCTCTTCTGCTTCTTCTTGCTCGTCTCGGTATCTTCCTTTCCGTCGCGTCCATTCGCGACCATATTCGCATAGGCAGGACGTTGCTCCCTGAAAGTGCAGCCAGCCCGTCGTCGGCCAGCCAGCCAGACTTCTGTCTTGTCGATCGAACCACCTCGGCTACATCCGGCACGATTGCTACGATTGGCGATCTTCCAAAATTCGCGTACACATCGTATTCCTCTACTTTTGGCGCGATGTCTGCGTCGCCGAGATAAGATTCGGATTCGTCAGGATGAGATTCGCGGCCCAAGGTGAAAGCGCGGTTAATTGCCACGATATGCTGGCCAGTTTTATGATTTTCTCGAGAATGATCACTTCTGACAAGGTTTTTCGCTTGACGAGCTCGTACCTTGTTCTTGGCATACGTTTCAATTCGATGGCCCGTGAAGCTCGTCGTGATACTATAAATCTTGCATGACCGAGCCTTTTTCTAGCTCAATTTCGCGCTTTCGTTAGGTACTTGCGTAATATCGTACTCGTATTAATGTGCAAAAATTAAAAAAGTTATACATGTATATTTAAACCAGATTTAATTCAGATAGATAGGTGGCAAATTTTTATGAACAGAAAGTTGAATTTGAAATTATTTCATAACATATTACGTGTGTGAGCGGAATAAGAATTAGTCAACGAAGATAAAATATAACTATGGATAAAATATGTCCTTAAACTAGAGACAGCTAATGCTGTTGCTACCGAAGCTCATTTTATTAGTTGTTAAAATATAGGTGGTACAAAAAAAATATTTGCTGCTAGAATCAAATAACATTTATTATGCTATTTTCTTTCGTAATAAAAACTGGTAATATTTGTAGTGAAACTAAGAATCTTAAGCTGAGATTGTATTATATATTATATTATAGCTATTACATCGATGCTTTGAATTTTTTCTAATCAAACATCAGATTCCTAAATTTTAATTTTTAAATAGAAATCAATGAAATTGTAAAAACGTTTTATTTACTTTACATTTAGGAGCTCAATTTTAGGTGCTTGATTTCGAGAAATTTTCATAAAATGGAATTCTCTTGTTTCAAAACAAGAGTGAATAATTTCATAAGTCTGTGCCTTTCATTTTATTGTATAATTATCTATTTACGAAAAATACAGTCACATTTCGACGCGTCCATTTTTTTAACAACTAAAAACCAATTTTAATAGCAACGAAATTTGCTGTCTCTAGTTTAAAGACACATGTGTGTGTTAAATGATGTTAAAATTAAAATAAATATATTTACTTGAACAATAAAGTTGTTTTTTCAGTGAGCCTTAGAGTCTCATTTTATAGATGTGACATTTAAAAAATGTTTAACGAAGCTTTCCGATCGTCGAATGATCAAGGGGAACGGACATTCCGGATTCGCGAAGAGGAACGTGTTTCGCAAAGTACCGATCAGTGATTGTGCTTTAGGGAAAGGAGAGAACTTGTTTTTTGTTATCGCCGCCTGTGTTATGCAGGGTGTCCCTGACCAGAATACTGGGACTGACCGGCTAGGCGACAAATTTTCTTTGTTATCTTTGCGAGAGAATCTTGTCGCGAGCGCATACGTTATTCGGTCTGACTATTAAGGTGCGTTCGTGACTTTGGAGTTTGATGTTTGATAAAGACTCGGATTATTCTGCGAACATAAAATGCAAGAATACACAAAAGTTAATTTGCAATTGATGAGCAAACTTATCAAATGTTTACATTTCTACTTATATAAGTATTTTTATAACATTTGTAATATCTTCCTAGTTATATTAACTTTCATTGATAAAGTCTAATGTAAATTCGTTTCTCATGCACAAAAGAAATACGAACAAATATTTATTTAAGATTATTTCATTATTTTAACATTAATTAATTATTATTTTTTAATTTTAGTTTGTTCACTTTACTTGCGTTTTGAAAGATGGAGTTTCATCCTATCAATTAATTGAAATACAGATAAATTTAAATTTGTATCGAATATCTTTTAAGATTATTTAATTTTCTTTCATTGATGAACTTTCTAACTAAATGGTAACTATTATATTATAAAAATCTGATTGTTAACATCAGTATTTTAATGCACGAATAAATATCTCTTACAGGGACAATTACGCATAAATATCTGAAGTCAAACCGATTAATCAGTTTTTGGAAATTTTGTGATTTTAATACTAGAATATATTATGTTAGTGTAATTTTGTCAAGTTTCTTTACATGTCATTGTATCTCATTCAGTGAAGTTGATCATTTTAAAAGAGGCTCATATAAGATTTTTATTTTTGCCTCAAAATTGAGTTTGACATATCGCATATTTAATCCGTAAATTACCTGTATCTCGCAACACGTCAATTACAATCGCGAGTGTTTCAACAGTTGAAAGTATAGACAGGATAAAGGGAAAAATCTTCATGATGCAAGCGAGATTTGCACGAATAATAAGGCGTAAATTAGGGCCCATTATCTGACCTACCGTAATAAATGCGTAATAACAGTGGCGGTGATGACGCCGATGGTGACGTACGGTTATCGTAAGGAGAACATTTCTGTATCTGTTAGCGCTGAAGAAAGTCCCGCCGACACGTAACGCGGTATTGTTTCAAGTGGCTGTAGGAAGTCTGATTACCATAATACGTACTTGTACTTGTTAGTACGCGCGGCAAATATCTCTGCTATTTCACAACTGATAGATGAACGTCTTGATTTCCGGTGTGCCCCTCTCAAATGAAAGCTCATGTAATGATACTAACACGAAACGCAATGTCAACGAACGAAAGAGAAGCTTTAAGTGAAGATCTGACAACGATTCCGCGCGAAAGCCAAAGAAATCTCTATAATTTATTATTGTATAAAAAAATTTTATTATTATAATAGATTTGTGAGAGATTTTTATAATTTTTAGTAGCATGTATGAAAGAATTAATTTTTATTTAGGAGCATTGAGATGATGAAGTTTTCTGTCGATCTCTATTATTGTAATTTATAAATTGTAACTTTAATTGTAATTTGCAGACTTTGTTCTAACAAAATGCAATCGATTAAAAGTATATGTCAAGTGACCACCTTGTCGCAATTATTCATACATCATATTTTGCATATTAACGGTAATACTAATAGGGCTTGGTACCGGTCTTTATTTGATTAGTAATATAGTAAGTTGTAAACTTTGTTGTTCATTCTTCCTTTTAGAAAAACCTCTTTGTAAAATAAACATTTTTTACTTTTCTAAAAGTTTTTCTATTCTTTCAAGACTAAATGCTTTAAAAACATTTTTACAGCGTGTAGCACAAAACATAACAATTCTGTTAAAATTAATTGACGATATAAATGAAATATGGAAAACTGTTGACTATATTATGTGATAAACTAAAAAACTATTGCGATAACTCATTATAATTTATTGATTAAACTTACTACTTAAATAAACCTTCAAAATAATATATTTTATATTTAATCTGCTTGAAAAAAAATATCCTCTATTATCTAATATGATAACATTTAAACTAAATGTTACAGAATTTCAATTTTCGTTAATCTTAAAAATATTACATTGATATGTCTCGACATGAGAGAACTTATAAACCAACAAAAGATAAAACACAACAATATATATCAATATAGTTGAAGCTGATAGTAAAGTAGTAAATAATCTAAACATATTTTAATATAGAAGTCTGGAAGAATAAAATTAATATTAGACAATAATACGGATCGAGAATTTACATAGCGATATATTTACTTTGTTTAATCATATGTATGGTTATGTAAACTTTTTAGAATTATTAAATAGTTTTATATAGAAAACATTCTTTATTTAAATAAATTAAAATTATGATTAAATAAAACATTCTTATATAATAACAAAACACTATTGTCTTATTATTTTAATTCTATTATGAAATGAATTAGAAGCAATTTAAGATCGTCCAAGCGAATAGTAATTTAAGATAGCAAAGAACATACTCCTTATAGCAAGCTGAATTTAACAGTTTGTCTCTAAACAGTACATTCTTCGTCGTCTCAAGTTTTTGTTCTTGTAAGGCTTTAATACGCTCTTCTATTGTGTTAACACAAATAAATCTGAAAAATGTAAAAATGTTAAAATAAGTTTAAGGAACATACGTGCGCGGATATCAGAAACGATTTATTAACTTGTGGATGTAGACATTTTTTCTTTGACAAAAATGATAAATTCTATCTTGCGTCTGCGTCTTTAAGCCTGGATTCTCATGCAGACATCGGCGCTGTGATACCGAGTGCTGATTGAGAAAAACGAGTAAAGCAAGTGCTATTTACCCCCACCTATTTTTCATCAATCAACACTCGGTGTCAAAGCGCCGATGTCTGCATTTGTTATTATTCGACATTCTCCGTACGGCTAGCGGGGTGGGATTAAACTTGATTGGCGATAATTTTATTCGGTTTTTTTTTGTGCTGTTATTACGATTGCGTCAGGCTTGTTGCCATCCGATATTATATCACTTTGTTCCACGTCTTCCTGATCCTTGCAATGCTAGATCCGAAAAGCATACAACAAAATGATATATAGTGGATATGGAAAACTTGAATTTATTGTCCTAAATGAACAACATTGCTGTAGGACATCAAATGTTGTCGACGGTCATGAACATTTCGCCACCACTTGATTCCCCACAGCATCATTATTATAAATCCATCGATTTCGGTGAATTTTCTCGCTGGCACATGCGTTCTTGTAGTTTCTGTATCAGGTAGCAGTTTGACATTGCCTTCAATAATCTGTAAAAAAAAGACAAATAAGAATCCATATATAAAAAATATTTATATTAAGTATCTATATAAAATATTGTATAAAATAACATAATAAAATAAAAATTTTAAACCATTTTAACAGCCGATGTCTTATGTACTCACAGTGTATGACACTGCAATCTTTAATTACTAGATGACATTTACCTAATTCAAAATTCTTGATCTTACTAATCGAATGGTTTTTGGACCGGACGAACGGTTGGTGTATCATCATCATCATCATCATCATCATCACTAAATTGGTCTTTATCCCTGTATATATAAACATTTATAAAAAAATTTACTTTTATTAATGATTATATTTTAATCATTTATTTCAATATATTATGATAAATGATGCGTGATAAAGGCTGCGTTTGCCGAGCGTGCTGTCAGTGTTATTGCGCTATTTGATATTTATTTTATGTATAATGATCGATAAAGATAAAATGAATAGTGCGTTTTCCGAATGCAGCCAAAGCATGAGAAAAAGACAATAAGAGAAAAATAATAGAAAAGTTTAGTAGTAATTTTAAATTACATTGGAAAAATGCGACAGAGATGTGAGGACAACATAAAAAAAATACACTAAATTACAAGTGCGCGCGTGCGCGTACATCCGTACATGTTGATGATATAAATAAATAACTTAAAAAATTTTAGATTAATTAGGACTATGTAACAAAAGAGTAACTGAAGTTGTAGCGCGGGGAGGACGGGGGGTAGTCCCTTGCGAAGCTAGTACGTTCTTAGATTTGAGAACTGGGCATCAAGGATAGAATAGCCAAGTGAACTTTCGACATGAGATTGCAATTTCACGAGATTTCTCACGTTTATTAAATTTTCAACACAAGAAATGAGGCTGCACGGTTGTGACAAGAAGGGGGAGCGAACGGTCGGAGATCTCGACGCTGGTTTCTCGCTGCTACACGACACGCGACTGGAAATCTTCTGGATGAAACCGAGTTCGGAAGCGACTGATATCTCGACGCGGACAACAGAAAATTGTAGCGACCTAATCGCGATCACGAATGCGAAAGACAAATTATAGATACTTGAAAAGTCTCGGCACGTAATGGCGGCAAATCGGAGCACACGGCGGTGAAGAAAGTGCGAAAATTGCGGAATTCACAGGCAATCGAAATCGTCACGAATATTGATACGGCTCGCGGCGCAAGACGTTAAATTTAAGGGAACGATAACAAAATGAAAATTTCCCGCACACACAGATCGGCACGCGTACTTCGATTCGCACTTCCGATGGTATCACAATTAACGAACTAACGACATTACTTTACAACGAGCAAGTAGCCGGGTCGCACCACTACGATTTGCGCGAATGCCCGAATTCGTGGCTCTGCGCAGATTGTCGCAAGTTCGGCGCCGCATGATTTCCGCGTGATCGGTATATGATCTTCGTGAACGATTTACTGGGTGAGCGCGGAGACTCTCCAATACGACGCTTGAAATTAAATTTCTATAATGCTGACGCGAATACGGAACAGAAGATAATGCAAAGAAGAGGAAATATAAAAAATCTGTGTAAAAAATGATATATTATAAAAAAGAAGTCTTTTTTTTTTTTGTTAAATAGCAGCAATCTCATCGATGAAATATTCACTTCTTCGGCATGTCAACCGATACGTTGCAATCAACTAGGTACTCGTCAGGTCGTTGGATGGCTCTTTACGTAGAACGAGTATAAGGTCGCAGGTGTTTGATTCCAGGAAGCCCGCATATACGAATTTTTAATTCGTATCTTCAAAGATAATACGGCTTGGGATCACTCCTGGCCAGATTTCCTGACACTTGCCGTCTTATTAAAAATGGTACTGAGGTTCTGTAGAAGCCAGAAATCCAAAGACCAAAAAGACAAAAAAATTCCTTAACTCTTCAGGTGAAATCAAGTTTGATAAATATGCGTGTTTTATTTGTTTGAGATTTTTTCTACATACAGCAAATTCACTAAACTTGTCACCATTAAAAAAAAGTATGGAAATCCATGTCTCATTTGTTTGAGATTTCACCTGCAGAGTCAGGGAATTTTTTCTTATCTTTTTTTTGGCCTTTGAGTTTCTGGCTTCTACAGAGCCACAATATTATTTTTAATAAGACGGCAAGTGTCAGGAACTCTGGCCAGGGGTGATCCCAAGCCGTATTATTTTTAAAAATACGAATTAAAAATTTGTATATGCGGGCTTCCTGGGATCGAATACCTGCGACCTTATACTCGCTCTACATAGAGAGCCATCCAACAACCTGACGAGTGCCTAGTTGATGACGGTTGCAATATGACGGTTGACAGGCCGAAGAAGTGAGTATTTCATCGATGAAATCGCTGCTGTTTAATAAAAAAAGATTTCTTTTTTTTCATCGAAGGTGAAAAGGACGGCGGCTTCTTGTATTGATCTTTTAAAACGGACATTCTTCCTGTTACGCAGATTCTGATTATTATTCAAAAAAAGAAAGGAAGGATGGAATAATATCCACGAAATTTAAACTTTTCCCTTGGACTAACTCGCACCACCTTCTGTGAAGGTTTATATGCAAATGTTTGACCTACGCGAACGCGTGGTTAAATTGTATTTGAAACATAGAACTTATCACTTAGACTCCACATGAATCTCGTCGAATTAAATTTATGAAAACTTTCTATCCGTTTATCGTAGCTCTTTTTCTCCGTCGATCTATTTGTTCTATCACTCTGTGGCAGGTTTACGTCTTCTTGAGTATACAGAGCACACTATGAATAATGATTCGCGCACAATGTGAAATCCCGATTTATCATGCGAGTCTTTTTGTGGAAGTAACGTTGTTCGTTGAACAGCTCGTTAGGCTGCGGCGGTGGTATAGAAGCATGCGATGTACCCTTAAATCTCGGCACGGGAACATTTCAGCGCCCCGGTCGTAACGAACGGGGTCGACATGCGAACGAATAAACGATCACGCCGGGCCGAAGCGCGCCGCGCGTGTTTCGCTAGAATCCCGAAAAGCGGGTTAATGCTCCCGCAGCACGAAACAACTTCCTAAAATAATCGCAGACTTCCTTCGTATCGTCGATATTCCGGCGCATCGCAATATTCAAAGTTCATTTGCACCGTTTAACTCCGGTGATCTTGAACGCGCTGTTCGAACAAGGGTTTTGATTTTTGAAGTTACAGAAACGTTGATAGTAAATCTCGCTCTGCGAGTTTTACTATCAAAACGGATAATAAAGCATCTTCTATATTTAATGAAAATATGTTATTTGTGACATTGTCTAATAGTTGTCTAAATAGTTTATAGTGATTTTGTTTATACCGCTAATTTTTTGTATAGATTTAATATTAATAGCTGAGGGGGCCAAGAAGTCTTAATATAATATTAGCAAATTTTAAAGGTTTTATTTATCAAATTACTTATTACAGAAATATTGGCTCAAAATGTTTCCATATATTTTACAAAATTATTTCAAAACTCGCTTATGTTAGAATGATGCGAAAGATTTTTCTCGTTCTTCCATCTTGTCTTATATTAGATGAAGCTAGAAAACCAAAGTTCTTTAAAAAAAGAGATTGAAAAATTTTTCCGTAGATGAAAAAGAGAATATAATGAAAATCCGTGGCAGCAATTTTGCCATGAGTTTTCTGAAACTTTGTTTTCAATTTTATCTGATATGTAAATATGGAACTTTTCATCTTACAGCTATTTCTTTTTTTCTCAAATATTGCATTTTGCACATTATCGTAAATGGAATGATTCTTTAAACAAAATTAAATTTACGTACTTCACGCACAGTATAAAATCATTTATCAATGCATAATTCCAAATATAATATATATATCTTAACGATTGCTTTTGATCTTAAGCTTTTTCATCTGACGGAAATTTAACAAGAAACTTATCGTGATTCTTTAATTTCTTTATATTATGTGCTTTTATAGCTACATCTTAAGATTAAACTTCATTAAAATAAAAAATCTACTTATGAGATGAAAATGGTATTATTTATCTTTCTGAAAGTTTAATCTATTGAAATTCTTTTTCCATCTCTTACCCATTTTTATTAAGTCGCTTTTTTTAAGTCAATGTGCCACTTTTCCATCTTCATGTTCACGACAAGTGGTGCATGGTGCCGATGTCGTTGATGTATAGCCATGTGGAGACACTTTGACTAACCTATATAAAGATGGAAAAAATATTTGCTATATCGATCGCTTCCATCGTTTTCTTCTATTTCATTTTGCCACGACTAAAATTCAATCTTCGACTGGCGCCAGAATATTAATGACGCTTCTGTGCCCCTTCTGCTCTCTTCGTTATCGTCATCCACTTAGAGATTCCATTCTTTTACGATCGATGTGCATCGCTGTTTCAGAATGTAATTTGCGCGTTGCGATTTTTTATTGTGGAATTATCTCTGGCGTTGTGCTTTCTATCGTCTTCGAAGCAACAGGTGCGATGCGTAACTAGCCACAATTCGGATCGGATAATATAATTGTTATATGTTTCAGAAATGCTCATTTTTTTCATGAAATTATTTTTAAACTTTAGTATCTACAATATTATGATAAATAATACAAGCTCGAGCGTCTTATGTGAAATTCATAAGCACAGATGATTACCCTCGTAATACAAAAATACATATCGATCGGAATGTTCTGGTTTAGTCCGAAAATTAATTTATAATTGGCATTGCAGTATTATCTTTTCAAAGAAGCTTCAATGATCTGCTCTAGCTGTTTTAGAAACAAAGTCTTTTTTTCATCTAATCGAAATGAATTAACGGCTATATTCATTTTGCATAATTGTTTTTCCCTTTAATTACAAATAATAAATTTAAGAACTTTTAGATAATATCTTTGATTATTGCTTCTCTCATTGCTTTTATTTTCTTTATTAATAAAAATAAATTATATAAAATTAAACTATATAAAATAAATCTGAACATAATAAGAAACTGCGCGATAAGATGTTTTTAATTTTAAGAAGTGTGTATTAATAAATCATAGTTCGGAGATAAATATGCGTTATCTAACTATATAAATAAGTGTTATCAAACTACATGCACATAATTAAACAAACGATAAAACCAGTAAGTTGACTGAATTTTGGATTATTTATTTTATAAACAATAAATCTCTAAAAATACTCATGTGTAAGTTTTATATATTTGAGTAATCCAGATACATTAGCAAGATCTCATATTATTGAGATTTAACGTTAAATATGTACAAACGAATAAAAAATTTAATGACAAAAAACTTTTGAGTGATATATACATTCATGTGATAATACGCTCAAGTTTTAAAAAATGAGTAAGTATTCTTCAAGGTACATTTTAACATTTAAGATAAGTATAATTAAATGTTAAAATGTACCTTGAAAAAGTTTTGAAATGCTCGAAAGTAAAAATGTCTTGTAACAAATGTCGACTATTGCCTATTAGCATATTAGCACTACTACATAACGGTAAGCTTTTAAACAAATAACTTCACAAATAATTACTACAATTTGTCACAACAGAAATAATATCTACATAATTTATAATAATAAAAATCTTAGAAAACCGCTCGTGTTTTGAATAAACAAAAAGTATAATATTAGAAACGGTCAATTTTAACGAGCACAAATTAAATAAGCAATTTAAGTTACAATAATATAATTAGTTAAGTAGTACAATTAATTAGGGACGACGTTTCGGGGACGGCTTTACTTAGCCTTCATCAGCCTATAAAGTATATATATGTAATAATTAAATGATTTATAATATTATCTTCTCCTTGATATATTTATAATTCATTTTAAATTATATATACATTTTTCTTTTTCTCTGTATCCTACTCAATAATTATCTTGTAATTATAAGAACAAAATGTTAATTTAGTAATAATCACTAATACATACTTAAGTCCGTTTGTTACGCCTACATTAAAAGGAATTCATTCGATTATCATGAAATCGCAAAGTGTAAGTAAACGAGACAATTGAAGCCGTTTGTACAAATTACGCATGAATTTGCGTGGTTCTTTAAACCCGATTAATGGAAAACACACGTTGTTTGTCGAAAAATTATCCGATCTCTATTACAATTATCGGAAAAAATTCAAACATCATTACGTGATTAACTAGCGCGGTGGTTGTTTTATTTTGAAACTGCTGCTCATGCGATAGAAACAGAAAGAAGTCGCTGCGATTATGCGAAAAACACGATATAAACTGAGATAACAGCTCGATGTTTTTTTTGCAACTGCATAGATCGTTTAAAAATTTTATATTAGATATCTCGATTTCTTGAAATTGTTATACAGGCATACGAAGCTGCGTCGAGAATAAATATCGCGATGAAAAGTGGAAATTTATAAATACAAAAGAATATATACGATTATATTCCACATTTACAAATATTGAGAAGAAAAAAGAATTATATAATCATTTAATACGTGATATATATTACGTTCTATACATGCTGAAAAGATTATCTCCAAGTTTTAATATATTCAATTAAAATCGCTAAATTATATGTGTGACTGGTTGTAAATCGTCGTGCAAAGAAAGTCGAATTAATCATACACGTAGAATAATTATTTGCATGATCTATTTTTCAGATTTACTAATTGTTATGTCAGCGGACAGGAATGATGCCTGTGACCTTTATTAAGATCTTACCGATTACTCACGATGGTCTCATCCCGGCAAAAAACCTGTGCGCGCGCTCGTGCGTTCGATTTTTTTTTCGCCATTGTATAACTGTTATAAGTGAACATACACGTGCCTGTGGAGCACAGGGGTATAGTGAGAGGATACGCGCAAATAGAAGTAGAGGTAGACCGAAAAGAACGATTTCACCGTGGTGCCTTTGAATTAATTATTTGATGTTATCCCGTATGAATAATTCAGTCTTTGGCGAATGGGATGAGTCTTAGAGAGAGAAACCTTCACGAGAAGTAGAAGCTAGAAAATGGAATTGCCTTTTGATTTATCACCAGTACAGTCGAGCGAAATGTATACTTTTTCAAATTTTCTGCAAGAAATTCACGCAGCCTCGGACTTTCTTCCTCCTCATATTTTTCGTGGAGATAACCGATGCCTGGAGCTATCATGAATATTGCGCTTATGACACTATTCTTAACAACAAACGTTCTAATTAGTGATAAATAAATTATCATTGCAATTAGTAATATTAATTATTAGATACTTTTTCCCATTAAAACAAACAACTTTTCTTCATTGCAAAGAAAATTAGTTTCTTTTATGCAAAAGGTTCCATTATATTATGATTGTATTTTTGCTCTGTATTTGTAATTATCTTTTATGAGAAAATTCTTATAATTCTTTAACCCATAAAATTCACTTATAATTTAAAAAATTAGAAAAAATTTCAATTATCGACAAATAATTACTGAAACACACATTTTTTTCTGTACATTTTTTCGATATAATTTTTTTAATTTAATTTTGAATAATGTATCATTGTATATTGCAAATTAAATCTGTGTTTATTACAAATTTTGAAATCTAGAAAAGCTTTCGACGTTTTTACAGCTTGCATATAGTACATCTTTGTCAATGACATTAATTAAGTTTATGCAAAAAATGCAAGTATTTGATGTGAAACGTTTAGTATTAAAATATTTTATTGAAAATAGAATTGTATATTATGTAGTATAAATTGGTATGTATTTGCATGTACATATATGCAACATTACTAACATATTACTAATAAGTACAAAGAGAATTTAAGACGAACTTATTTATATATACGATTCATGTATTAATTCTCGTATAATTCTTTTTTAGTATTATTTATTTATATATTTCTTCAAGTTCTATTTAAGTCGTTTAATTCTGTTTTTATCGCGTACATGTATTGCAATGCCGAAATGTTATACCGAATAGCTGATTTATTATATGAACATCTGTACCGAGCGTGTCCAAAACACATTAATTATCATTGCCATAGTTTGGCAATACGGAGCGTACGGATAATGCTCTCTTCTATTTGGCATCTAACGAATATATTATGCTTCGTGTTTATCGCTGGTTGAATTCTGATGTTTCGTAAATTATAAATCATGAAATGATTGGAGAAATATTGATACATATTATTTTTTTATATATTTGCTAGTCGTAAATAAGTTTACGTGCCGTATTTTATAACTTGATAGATGAAGAATAGTAATTTACCTGTTCCATTTTAGTTATGCAGGCACAAGTTTAAAACTGAATGAACAACAAGTAATATTCTGCAAATAAGCGCAAACATCGCGATAATACAAATGTAAATTGCATAATTAAAAAAACATTACAGTGCTATGTTATATCTAAAATTACATTCTAAGAGATGTAAAGGATGCTTAAGAAAGTTACGAAGAATTGAAAATTCAATTATCCACCAGAGAGCTGCGACTTAATTCTCGCGATTTTGTTTTCGTTTCAGGATACTTCGGCAAGTATTTGAACAAATACAACGGCTCGTACATACCGCCAGGATGGCGGGAATGGGGTGGCCTTATAATGAACTCCCGCTACTACAACTACAGCGTCAACATGAACGGCAAAAAGATAAAGCACGGCTTTGACTACAGCCGGGACTATTATCCGGATCTGATAGCCAACGACAGCGTGGCTTTCCTCAGGCAGAGCAAACACAATTTCGCCCGGAAGCCTGTGATGCTAGTCGCGAGCTTCCCGGCGCCGCACGGCCCGGAGGACTCGGCGCCGCAGTTCTCGCATCTCTTCTTCAACGTCACCACTCATCAGTGAGTACAATGGACTTTCTGACTGTCTACTCCGATTTTTTGCGATCGCGACGTTACCCCTTGGCAGCGGAACGCACGCGGTCTGATGCGAACCGTAGACTTTTTTGCAAACCGGTTCCCGTTTCGCTCGATGCCGTTCGCTCGCCGATCAGCGATAAATTCGTGGGACGGCACATGAGCGCACATGTCTAATCGTAAACGGAATGTCGTTTTCCGATCAAGAGAATTGAAAATAAGCGAATTATACCGTGGCATCTGCTTCCTAAGCTACGTAGAAGCTGCGTAATAAGCTACTTTTATTCAATTTTTCTCTCTCTCTCTCTCTCTCTCTCTCTCTTTCTCTTTCTCTCGTCCTGTTCTTTTTACGTTTGATGTAAAATTTAATTGAAGTGAAGTTTCACTATTTGATTGGATTCGATAATATTTGCAGTATAAGTACGGTAGAAAATACATCGTTTTATACGTAGCTACGTAAAATCAGAATTAATTAATCCTTTGATTTCTAGTCTTGAACGTTTGTTTACATAATCGGAAAAGAGATTAAATCAAGTGGAAAACACTGCTATTGGTTTTAAGAACCAATGCAAATCATAATTTTATGATCCGTTCAAACTTGATATTAGAGCAAAATTTTAAAAATTAGATTTAATACATTTGTTTCATCAGATAATTAAAAAATTAGCTTCAAGAGTAAAGAATTCTGTTGCGAAAAATACCGTGCGATATTAATCGTATGAGCAGTGATGGGTAAAATACTTTTAAAATGTATCTAAATACAGATTAAAATGTACATAGATACATTGTTGGATATTTTAAAAGTATCTCGGATGGATATCAGGTACTTTAAAATGCTTGAAAAGTATCTTAATGTATTATAGTGGAAAATGTATCTGAAAAATACAGTTTAGATATTGTGTTTTAGTATCTCGATACACTGAAAAAAAAGTCTAGTTATAACTACCAAATGTATAGTGAAATAATATCAATTAAATATTTTGTCAATATAACCAAAAATAATTTTGTGTTTCTAAATGTTTAGTAAGTATTATCAAATCTGGTGTAAGTTACTGAATATTTAGAAAAGTAAAATTATTTTTGGTTATATTAGCCAAATATTTAATTGATACTATTTCACTATACATTTGGTAGTTATTACCATTCTTTTTTTTTTCAGTGTACAGATACAGATATTCCAATTCGAATGTATCTCAGATACAGGTTCAAATATGCAAAAAGTATCTCTATACATATATTTGAGTACATATATTAATGTATGGAAATATTACTCAACACTATGTGCGCGTGTCTCGTCCTTTCTATATAATCTCTTCGCAAGAAATGCGCTGCACGATCCTTTCGCAAGTTTTACGTCCATTATACGTCTTATTTTTGCGATCTTCTTCTTAAGAATCGTCTTCTTGAGAACCATCTCGAGAAGGTTCTTTTTCCCGATTGCACTTCACGATGACTTCATTATTCCATCATTGAAATGAGATTCAACAGCCAAACCACGATGACGAAGTCAAGCGTCTCTCTTTATATGCTACGCTGTTCGTGCGACTTGGTAGATGCGATCTTCGAGAACTCGTTCCAACGAAAAAATGACGAGAGTCAGTTCCCACGAAGAGCAAGTCAAGGGACAGTTTTAAATGCATGTTGGCATCATCGGCGTTATTTCGAATCGCTTGTCGATTATCGCGTGTGAGCCGGCGCTGTCATGACGACCGCAACTTCATCGAATCCAGTCGCGCGCGCCTATTATTTTTCGCTGTTGCAAACCGCTCTTTCACTCGTCCGATAACGTACGACGGGGAGCGCACGCCCCGACAATAAGAATTGTCGCCACGCGGGGGGAAAAAAATGAAAACGCGGGAGGGCGACCTCCCCTGGCTCGACGTCGACGAGTCGGATCCCAACGCGCTTTTCACTCCTTCGGAACAATACGGCGCGTGTCCTGTTCGCGTCGCTAAATTCGCGCGGTTTATCTCCGCCCGCGCGAAAATCCACGTCCAGAATACGCGGGGAGAGCAGGGACGGAAGACGCGAACGATATCGAGCGTCCGCGCGCGTATATACGCGGCCCTAGACGGGATAGACATCGCGTGGAATGATGGAGTGCCCTAGACCACCATGAGCGCGCACTTACGAACCCATCGCGCGAGACAGGTATTATTACGCACACCTGTGTCTGTGGGAAAAGAAAATAAAAGCGACACAACGTGTCGCGGAAGCTAGGAACAAAAAGGGAATGATAGCGGATGCGCGAACTGTCCCTCGATGAGGCTTCTTTTGGCGTCTAGACGCGACGAAACATTGATTACTAAAAAAAAAAATATATATACAGATCGATGCATTAACAAATGACACACTTTTAATGGTAATTCAGATTCTAATTATAATTCTAAACCATCTATGAACCGTTGGACATTTAAAACTCGGGAATAATACTTCCTTTTTATTTTAGATATTACACCTGAGATGATTTTTATAGCTAGTTAAAAGTCATTAGTATTAACCACATATTATAGCATGCGTTCGCGACGAGCGATCAATTAGAATTATTAAAAAGCAACAATTTACATTACAGCTATTTTATATTTTATTCTAGCATATTTTGATACGAAATGTAAAATATCTCGGAAACTATTAATTTTTGACAATTATATCTTTATTAATTTCGATAAAGAAACATATCTTAATTTATTGTATATAGACCGAGTTTTACTGCAAGCTCTTGCGTGTCGTTGCTGTGCGTAAATTTCTAACGGCGGATTTCGCACGGATGTCGGGAACAAGCGACATTGCGCGTACAAACATGTTTGTCCTCTTCAGCCAGGACGAATAAAAGGAGCTTTTCGGCCGCGTGCACGTCTGGTGCAACGGCGTGCGATTCATTACCGGATTTCCAAGACACGGGGGAAAAAACTTGTTGAAATTTCGTCTTGTTTTGCGATAAAAGCACGGAGTTTTGCTCTGGATGATTTATCGCACTTATATACGACTCCGTTGCTCGTCACGAAGAGACGCAGAGAACGCGAGAAGTTTGCTTAACAATTCGTTAATCACAAGTGTCTAGCTGGAGCGTTAATTACTTCCAAAGTGGAATATGAGCAAGAGGCTTTCGATATGCAAACATACCACAAACATACGTTATTAATGTTATTACAGCAAAAAATTACAACGTATAACCCGACTCGGAATAAAGGAGTTATAAAATTGTTCATTTGTGTGCTTCCGCGAAAAATCGTAAACATTGAAAAGCGCGAAATTAATTGAACAGAATTTTTCCAGGAAAGTTTAGATTTTAAGATCCTTCCGGAAAGCTGCATTTCCGAGTCCAATATATTTTCCCCTGCAAGCTCACTACATGTGTCTGTAAACTTTATTTGTCTGGCTCCGACTCTCGATTGTGAAAATTTCCGGTGGAATCGGGAACGATTGTTGTCGGGGACGAGTGTCAGTCTGAAAATTCTATTTCCCGAAAGTGACTCGTAAACTACCAAGTGGGAATTTAGAGTTTATTTGCTCAACACACAGAAATCGTCATTTGAGACGTGAAATGGGGAGTTGGATTCGGCATTAAACACGCAGTATTGACTGCACAGTGAAAAATATATCAGCGAAAGGTGCTTGCGGAACATCACCGCACGTACATACTTTCGTGAAATCGCTCAACGCACCTCGACGACGCAGATTACATTTAATTACGGCGCGATATCGCATGGCCATTTACGCGGTCGCGGGACATCGGCCGGTGTTTTAATATCAAGGTTTCCATTCTGCGCGCTCGTACATCACAACGTTCCCGTGTCATGCCACTCAAAAGCTAATCGACAGAAATTAATGCGTCGAGCGCCACGGACGATAACGTGCTTTCAGAGCGCTTTTATCGGTGCATCTTTAAGTAATCGCCAGCAATCGGGCACTAATCCAATTCTCTCTCCATCGAAGAGTGCATCGGCGAATAATTATTATAAATTGATAATGAATTTTAATGATAATTTGAAAGTAACTATCTGAAGCGTCCATGTATCGTAACTGCAATTGTAAATGATCATGATTATAATCGAAAAGAACTTTTAACTTTTTGCAAATCTTTTCTACGATTCTGTAAAGAGACAAGCGTGTTGAAAGATTACATTATACGTATTAATTTATACTCGGAGTTTAATTTGATCTTCATGCAATCTTTTGCGTTTTAACTCGCTCGTCGCGATAGATCTTCGAGGAATCGAATAGATTGCTATATAAAATAAATTAGAATATAATAATAAAGTGCAAGTGACAAGGTGTTTGCAATTTTATAAGAAGTTTACTAGTGTGTCATAGTTTGAAGTATACTCGTATATAATCAAATTGCAAGCGCACTAGATAAACGGAAAAGTATTCATTTATAAGTTCTATATATCTGAATAATAGTCTGAAAAATAGAAAATCCCGAATTTGATTATTTTAATTTTCTTGATTATATCAATTTTCACAATTCTACATTAGACATAAATAAATTCACTAATACAAAGATATACTTCATTACAATTGAAAGAAAAAAAATGTAAAGCTTTGCAGAGCTCATTTCATTAATAAACTGCAATAAACATAAATTGTAATTGTGAATATTAAACGGAAGCGATAATAGAAGTGATAATAGAAGTGATAATTAAGTATTACGTACGCGCAGTCGATTCCACTATCGTTTTGCAGATGTTTATACCTTTATTTCCTCAATTTATTCGTGTCATCAAATACGCTTCTTTTTCTCTAGCAAAAAAGGAAGTCACGCGGAGATGAACGAGGATGTAAGAGAGTAAGCGATGACACTTCGTCTGGGTGTAAATATAATTCGCGGTGTCTCGCGGGCGAGTTAAGTGGTCATGGGGTGAGACGGCAAACGCAGAATAGGACGCAATTAAGGAGTCAAGTCGAGACAAAACCGAGCGACCCGTACACGCTATACGGTGAAGACGCGATGGTAGCATTCTCCATTCAAGATTGACGCAGTTATCTTCCTCTTTGTTGTGAATTTTCGATTCGCAGGAGAATAGCATTTAATTCATATTTCTTTGTATCAACTTTCACAATTTAAACGTAAATAATTTTTCTATATGTAAAAATATAAACAATTAATTATAATTAATAGAAACGAAAATAACTGCATGTAGCACAAGTTTTAAATCTAAAAATATTAAATCATTTTAAATATAAGAATACAAGATTTTGTGTGCAAAGTTTTTTTTTTGTTGCATTAATATGCGGAAATAAATTTAATTATTATAAACACGAGCAATTCAACAGATTATTGAATTAATATCTATATCATATTCTATCAGTATGAATATTACATTACTTATATAAATTTTCCATCTTATAAAATCTAAGTTACAATTAATACAATACAAAATATAACATTTTACGATATGAGAATAATTTAAATGCCATTGTATCAATATATAATTGTAAAAATCTTTGCATAGATTTTTTAATGAAATTGTTTAATCAAAATTCAGTGACTATTTTATAGATTTATTTATAGAATTATTTTTATAATACATAATATTGTTTAATTTCAGCATTAAATATACTGTTTTAAATTAAATATTTCTATTATAATTGAAGTTTCTTTGAAATTGTCGTATTTTTTATATTACTAATTACCATAGGTAGATGCATAAATTCTTGTACTTTCTTTTCAAGAATATGTTTAAGTATAGCATTATTTTTATTTGTTATCGGCTATATATTTTTCTTAAAATTCAAAATATGCGTAATCAGAAGAACCTGTTTTCATTGTATGAGAACTGTATGAGAACCTGTCAATAAGACAAAGATCCTGCGATATGAGCGCTTCTAAGGGACGTGAAGGAAGGTGAAGGGCCAATTATCCATAATTTCGTGTCTCGCATAATTGGAGGAGGAGAAGAAGGCAGCGATGGTCCGAGCGAATCCGTTTACCTAGTGATCTTTCGTTTCCGACACGAGAAATTAATTCAATTTTGGTCTAGCTGTCTTCTTGGATTCTTGGGACAAAACTGTTACATGGTCCTAAATCTAGACCGGTTCTTGTTAGGACTTCGTAACCGGTTAATCACGATTGTAATTAAGGATAGGATCACGCGGCTCACGACGTTGCACTGAAAATTAACCAGTAGTAGATTTTTTGCGTAAAATAGAAAATTGCATTGCAAGGGAATTTTAAATTTAAAATAAAAGTCATAAAATATTTTCATATCTTGTATATCACGAAAACGGAATATTGGAAAACTGTTTGGTGTAGCGTAATCTTTTCTATAACACAAAGATGTTATAACTGCATTTTGAAATATATTTCCAGAATTTTTGTAAAGGAAATTGTTTTGAATATTTAGAAAAATATAATCATTTTTTTAAGCATTGCAAATTATTTAAACAGTAAACATTGTAAACAATAAATTATGAGCAATCTTTGCATTTTATATTTTTTAACACGATATATACTAGATGGTATTTAACTAATGCATAATACTTGTATACCGATAATCAAAACCGAACGAGTTTTAACGATTTATATATTTAAATTTATTTTAATCAATACAAATTATATTAATTGTACATATTATATATTATGTTATATTATTTGTTATTAATTATCTATATTTATATTAATTCGAATATAAATAATAGCGTGATGTTAGATAATTTTAATTTTCCATAATACTCGTATATTTTATCTCTTTTTTTCAAACTAAACTATCGGAAAATGTTTATTTATATCACTTTCTCTAATAAAAGAAGCACTTTTTACATATATTTGTAAATATGTAGACATATATAATTAACAAATTATATTTTCGTATTTCAGCACGCCAGCGTATGATTACGCACCAAATCCTGACAAACAATGGATACTCCAAGTTACGCAGAAGATGCAGCCTATTCATAAACAGTTCACGGATCTCTTAATGACAAAACGGCTGCAAACCTTACAGAGTGTCGACGCTGCCGTAGATAGAGTATGCATTATGCTTAACATATTTTTTTCTGCGTATAATTATTTAGAATGTCTGAAATCTATTTTTAAAAATCTAGCTATAGTTATATCATTTCCGAAGAACTGTTTTCAATAAAAATGTTAAACTTTAATACACTGTTAAAACATATTTATCTTATAACAGATTTATCAAGAATTGAAAGATCTGGATGAATTGGATAATACGTATATTATTTATACATCCGACCACGGATATCACTTGGGGCAGTTCGGACTTATAAAAGGCAAGAGCTTTCCGTTCGAGTTCGATGTGCGAGTGCCATTCCTTATTAGAGGTCCTGGAATTGAGCCTGGATCCATGTAAGTCTCTTAATTGCATATTTAATTTTAAGCATTTACTATTACGAAAATTTGATTGGAAATTAATTTGATTAGTTTGAACTTAAATTGGATTGCAATTTCAATTCTTAAATTTTTTTTTAATTTTAACACAAAACGAAGCTTAGAAGAATAGCATTACAAAATTAAATAAATCTTTTCAAAAATCCTACAATCTCACAGAAAAAATTTTTGAGATTATTCTCAAAGGACGTAAAGTGTTAATTAAATTTTCAGATCAATTTTGTTAAATGTAATTGTTAATTATATTTATATATAAATCGATAAAGAAAACGTAGAGAAAGGACTATTTATCAGATACTTATTTAAATTCTTTTCTTTTTGTTACTCTCTCCTCTTAGATAAATATAAGCTGGAATAAAGTTAAAGCCAACAAGAAGTAAAATCGTTTCTAATGACGCTATAAGAAAATTTTTAGTTGTCTTAATGTCCGTCTAATATCTCCGAAAATAACTAAACATCAATAAATGTCGAGAGATCGTTAAACGTTCTTTACGTTAAGTAGTTCTGAAAGTACAACCATATGGCTATAAGAGGTTTATTGAACATATGAAGTTGCGGCGTCATGAAGTTGAGATCATTATAATGCTATTACTCGCGATACTTTTGTGCTTTAACTTTCGTTCGCGAAAACTCATTTAAGAATAAATAAACGGGAAGCGTCGGCCCCGGTATTGGAAAGCTCAATAAAACATCCATATAACGTTGCAGAGTAGACGACATAGTTTTGAACATCGATCTGGCGCCGACGTTCCTGGATATCGCCGGTGTCGAGACGCCGTCACAGATGGATGGTCGTTCCTTCAAGAAACTCTTTCTCAAGTGAGTACGTCGGCGGTTTTTCTCGAGGTCATGTATTTAAATCTTTAAGCTCACAATGTCGTTGCACTTTAACAGCATCTGCATAACCAGAAATACACGAATATCGCATATGTATATAAAATATATTAATACGCAGAGAATGTGTATATGTACTCTTTAAATATTTTTTTTTATTTTTTAATTGATATTATGCGGAATGCATAATTGTACAAAAATCACCATTTACTTGTATTTATTCGTAACTTTGTTAACTTTAATATCTTATTGGAAATGTTCTTAATAAAATTTTATTTTATCTGAAATTTAACAAGTCTTTATTTAGAAAAGTCAACTATCTTATTTTTTTGCTGTGCTGATGTAACTGCACGAATATTGGTACATTGACCTCGAGATCTTGAACACTTATTACGGCGCGTTATGTCACACGCATGATTCCCACGATGAATTGTCAATGTAATAATTTCCAATTGAATGTTAGAGCTTAACGTTCCTAGGTGCCTAACTTTAATGCGAGCCACGTAACCGGATTTCAGTCCATACCAAGTTAAAATTCCCGTTTTATAACTTTATTAATTTATCAGAACTTTCTGATTCGGTTAGACGAACTTGCGTTGTTAAAGGTGCCCTTTTTGCAGCGTAACTTTTTTCAGGCTTTACCTTGTAGCGAGTTGAAATTTCTGTCATGTAGTGCCATTAAATTATTGCAACAGTAATAATTCTTTTATCGCGAAGCGCAATATTTTTTTCTCAAAGTAAACCTCTGGCGCCATATCGATTTTGCTTGCGAGTAAAGCCGTCGTTACAGTAGTTACAGTAGCAAGCACGGCAGAAGGTCGAAGTTCAAGTGGCCTGACACATTCCTGATCGAGTCCTCCGGCCGCCGTGAGACTCCGGAATCTATCGCTGAATCGAAAGCCCGAGAGGCTAGGCGACAAAATGCCACCCAGGCCAAGCGGCCGGAAGAGGAAGACGATGATATCGCTGATCCAGACGCGGACATCGAAACAGACCATCGATTTATCGAGAACGACACCGGAAGCGACCAGGACATATCAGACGACGAGGATTTTGAGGACTCGACGATTGATGAGACAAGTAAGTCGTATCCTCTTAGTTGAAGAAAAAAATTTTATTTTGCTCGTCGCGACAGTTAGCTATTGCCTTATAAACGCTACAATATTCCTAGAATATTATACGAACATTATTAAAAATTAAAATAATATTAGGTTGAGGAAAAAGAAATCTATTATTTATGTATATACGTATATACATAAATAATGGATTTCTTTTTCCTCAACCTAATATTAAAATAATATTCTAAGAATATAATATTTTTTTAATATTATAGGAATATTGTGTTAATGTTATATGTCCGCTTTATATAATATTTGTAGTATATTATTTTAATATCCGTGGAATATTTGGAAAATATTCTAGAAATATTATGTTTGTTCAAAAATTAATGTGAATTATGCATAAAATATTCATAAACTTTATAATTACTACATTTAAAAGTTATAATATTTCTGATATTTTTATAAGTTATAATATTGCCATTAAAAATACTGAAGTAAGTAATATTATTTACTTCTTATATAATATTCATATAATATTATCAAGAGTGCACATATAACAACTTTTTATTAATATGTTGGAAATATTATTTATCATTAAATAATATTGTAGCGCTTGTAGGATGCTTGACTTATCAGCAGTTCTTTGAAAATATCTTTCGCGCGATGCGTGATCACATTTACAAAACATTTTTACGAAGATTACCTGTACCCTAATCGAGTAAATGGCTCTAACGGTAATATACAGACGGATAATCAATTGGATAATTAATTCATAAGGTTATTGCATTTATCGGATTATTGGAATTTCCGAGTCGATGAGATTGTACAAATTCATTACGTTGCGAATCATTTTCAATATTAAAATTAATTAATGTCGAATGGAAATTATCGCCGATTAATCACTCTCTCTTCTCTTATTTTTATTGCTAGAGAAATTAAATTAGAAACCGGGTCTGTACATTGTAAAATAGTTATTTTAATCCACTCACGAATGTGAGTCATGTACAGGAAGCGTCAGGATAGAGTTCGCGACATTGATCTCACGAGAACCCGAATAGATAGATCCGTTGGTTCGACGACAAGAGCAGATGCTCCGGGTGCACGCAGCAATGTTACATTATATAAAACCTACCGTTACGCCAGATGCTGTGCGTCGCGTATTACGCGTACATACGCGGAGGAACGAGTTCTTTCCCTGGTATGCATTAGCATAAATACCCGGTCCTCGGGATCGAGACGAGGCGCGCATCCCTCCTCCTTTTATCCTCCTCTCGAGATTATCGGGAGAGGGCTTTGTCGAGAGGGTATTTTCGGCGATAAACGTGGTGCCAGGGAAAGCAAAATGCACATGCGATGTATCCTGCAACCATGCAACAAATCTCGCGATGTCACGTAAAGGACTGGAATGGTTTTTTTTTTTTTTTTTTATGAAAGATTTCTATGCAAAGAAATAGGCAATGTTTTAAACTCACTTGTGAACCTGGCGATTTATTTATTTATTTTTCTTTCGTTCGCGATAGAATTTGCAGTAACATTATTGGATAATTCCTCTTCTTGTCGTCGCGAACTCTTATCAAGCTTCGAGGAAGCTGAGTTTTATTGCTCCAGCATTGGTATTGCATTATGTTCAACTTTACGAATGTTTATTTACATATGAAGTTGTCATGTTGATCCTTCTGCGGCTCCGGGTTTTCCAAGTACTTCGTATCCGCTTTCATTGGAGACTAGCGATTTCATCCTGTGACTATTTCGGTTTCTTCGCCGAAGCGATACAACAGTTACAGATATTAATATCAAGAGACACATCACTTGCACCAAGTGATATTGCGTAGCGTGATATCAGTTCAGGTTGTTTTTTTTTAATTATTATAGAAATAAGTGAAAAGAGATGAATTATATATTTTCTTTAGGTTTTAATCAATTTTTAGAAAAAAAGTCTATTTTTCTTGATTTGCAGTTTTGTTTTGATATAATAAAATTATTGAGGCACGTTAGTAATAAAATATAGAAATAGATTTATGGTGCAATTATTACAATGCGTACAATTTTCTCTATTAGGTTAATGGCACGTATATCGTGTAATTTTCTATTTTTATAAAACTTGGATATATATTATAAAATATAAATATATCTATTTAAATAGATGCTCAAACGACTTATTTATATCTCATTTATAATTGACGATAGAAAGAAATATTAAAGGAAGAACTCGAATATTTTAACAATGTCTAACTTTTGTGACGTTGCTTTTTTCGTAACAGCAATAATAAAGTTGTATTTTTTTAAATAAAATTATATGTATATAAACGATATATAGTAAAGAATATGAAAGTTTAAAAAAAAAAATTTTTTACAGAAATTCTCCATTACTTCCAAAAATATGTAAGAAATTATTTTATATCTCATATCACATTCTAACGTGATGTGTAAAAGTATATTATGTTTATATTTCTATCAGTGTTTATCTACATGTACATTATATACACATAACATTCGTGTTTTCCTTGTATCAACCTTCAGATCCTAGTTGAAGATGTAAATACTTTATTATTCAGCATCAAGAACCACTGAGACTGACATAGGCCTTCTATTCTCGTGTTTTAATTTTGTCAGTCCGATATAACGTATTATTGTAAATACTTTCTCATATATAAAAATACTTAATATATTACTTTAATGAACATCTTTACGCTATTGTTATACCAATTTCTATTAAAATTTGAATTTGAATTCCATTTCTATAACAATAATTTTTAGAAGGTGGAGCTTTGCAGAACGTTGCCCTATCAATAAATTAAAACAAATATAAATTGTCATCGGGCAAAAATGATTGAATCTATCATAGAATTTTTTATTTCTTAGGTTTCTTTTTATATATCAACCTTGTGACATCTATTGAGTGAATATTTTATTCGACTATGCTTACATATAGTTTTATCAACCAGACAACACATTTATTCTCAAATATTTTCTAAGCGATGAAGATTTTGTAAATACTTATAAAAATCTCTTTTGTTGCTTCCAAAATTAAATTGATCATAATATTAATGTACATAAGTTTTCTCTTTTTGTTTAATATAGATATGCAAACAATTTTATTTACCGAAAATATTTGTGAAGCATTTAAAAATGGATTAATTTGATTAATGTGAAAAACTGTATAAATTTATATGAAGATCTACGTAAAATATTAAAAGATTATTTGCCATTAATATTTGACACAATTCAAATTTCCATGAACGTCTTTACATATTACACATTGCTATTTGTATTAAAGAATTTCACAACACTAACTGTTTCTTTTCTGTTGTTTTTTCTGTACTTTTGAGAATTTCTAAAAAATTCTGAAAATTTTATTTGCGGATTTTTGGAAAGTAAAGCTTTTATATTATTTTAATAAATTAACAAACATAATAAATATTAACAAAGCCGTATATATCAAAACTGAAACTTTAAGAAATTTTTTTAAAAGATTTATTGAGATTTCTGAAAGCAGATCTTTCAGAATTTGCATGCTAAGAAATCTGATGAAGAAAATTAATCAGGAATATATTTTTTATCGCTCGCATTTGTGTTCCAGGCTCAGATCCACATCTCGACAATAGGGTACATCCGATGCACTCGCCTTTCGCGACGAAGCACGAGCGTCTCGCGGCAGAGTGCTCACGACCGGAAGCGCAGACTGATTGTCTCCCCGGACAGAAGTGGCGATGCGAGAGGGACGGACACCGCTGGCGACGGTATAAGTGCAGATACGCGGCGCCTCCACCACCGCAGAGGGTGTCCAAAAAGTGCGCTTGTTTCACCCCTAGCGGTGTGGTTTACACGAGGCTCGATTCTAATGATTACGATGGACAAAGGTACGCGAGGGATCGCCGACCCATGGATCCTTACGAAGATTCGTCGGGATACTTTGCCAAACGAGGTATGTGTCTTCTTATCGTCTTGTATTTTTGTACATAATATTTATTACATAGTCTACCTTGTATTCTATCTTTTATATAATCTGAAAGAATAAAAAATTCTCTCCAGAGATATTCCCTAATAAATTTGAAGTCAGCTTACTACGGTCTATTGCATGATTCAAACGGTCCACGCAAATTTTTGTGTTAATTTAACATATGATGAATATGTTAGAAAGCAACATAAACATTATGTATTATAAAAAAAACTGACACCAAAAATATTACACTTTAACACAATTTGGAAATAGATTGTACAAATGTATTTTTTCAATAAAATTAATATTCATAATAAGTTGAAACGTACATTTTATTTATTTATCTTGGAATTTATGTATTAAAACTATATTATTTTTACATTTTTGTCTATTCGCTCATAAATTGTATTACTTTAACACTAAAAGAATATCAATTTAATACAAAATATTTAAATAACACAATCACATTAGTTAAATTAACACTTGAATATGTTAAAAATTCAACATAAAGATTTTATCGAGGGCTGGTTTTAACATAAATACAAAATATTTTCTACTGTGTAGGCAAGCGACAAGTATCAGTATCAGTATTGTCCGCCGTATCAAGTAGTGGGAAATCAGGTAGTGGGAAATCAAGTAGTGAGGAAAGTAAGCAATCTTATAGTAGCAACTCTGATAGCAGAGATAGACGCGCGATTGATGAGGAAGACGATGATAATATGATGCAAGAATTAGATATGCTGGCGCAGAAAGAGAACCAAGAGTACAGGAGAAAAGATCTTGAAAGGTACAAAAATAATTGTTAAATATTACGAAGTTTGAAAGAGCATCTTATCATCAAATCTATAAATGTCATGTATTTTAGAGAGGGCAGTAAAACAGGAATTAAGAACATTGATGAAACTGACGAGCTAGACAAATATATTGTCAATTATTTGGATTATGGCTATTCGATAAATGACTTTGATCCTACTTTGGATAAGATTATTAACGGTCGATTAAATGTGGACGATGTAATAAAAAGGCATCGAAGGGTACGAAGAGATGTTACTAAAAAGGATACTATAGAGCACGTTACGAAAATTATGGAAAGCATAGAGGAAGAACTAGATGACTTAAAGGTAACATTTAACGAAGTATTGATTTTACGCCAATATCACTTTGTATTGCAGTTAGATGACATAAACTTATCTAAATAAATATAAAATAAATTATATATAAATGTATTTTAGATAAGACTTTGAAGATTTTCATTTAAAATTTATCTAAGTAAAAAATAAATTTGTATATTATTTTATTTAAATAATTGGGTTGAAAAATAAAGAAGAAATATGTAACTCACATTCTAATAACTGACAAAGTTTGTTATAATAATTTTCAGCCGCTTATAATTTCAAAATTTTTATATTGCTCATTTTAATCTGCATTCTGTTGTTAACGCTTCGAAAAATTCTCGTTAAGAATGAATGATAGCAAACAGTTAAAGCTCCTTAACTTTAGGATAATACTTTATTTTGATTATTGTTTACATTAACTTATTGTTAGATAATTTGAAAAAAATAACATATTTTTATATAAAATAAAGATGGAAATATTGTACATTCTAATAATTAATAAATAAAATTAATAGAGAAAAATAAGAGAAAGTAATTTTTTTATCTAGATCATTTTCTAAAAGCGGCAAATACTGCATGTAATATGCTTATTATTGTTTATTGTAATTGTAATATGTTTATATGTAATGTTTATTTTAGCAAACTCAAGTTCGTCACTTGTCGTCCGAGATAGGAAAGTCACTGTCGCCAAAATGTTTAGTTTTACCGGAAGGGGGTGTAAATTGTACTCAAGCTATATATCAAGATCCTAATGAATGGCGAATATCCAGACGAGAGATCGAGCAGCAAATCCGAGAGATGCGAATGCAATTGGAAACATTGAAAGTAAATTGTACAAATATATATTAACACTACAATATACAATACAGTTCATATGATACAGTATAAATTTATAATTCGTTTAATTAACTTTTGATAACAATGACATATTTGCAGGAAATTCGTAGGCATTTAATGATCAAACGACCACAATTTCCGGATAACGAAGAGAAGCTTGCTGATGCAGAAGAAACTCGCAGTTCGCACAAAACTCACCATCATCCCCCAAAAGGACACGCAAGCCGCCATCATAAAAAGCACGATAAAGTTACTCACACTACAGATCTTATCACGGATACAACTACGGAGTCCGCTACGAAGATTAATACAGTTCCGGACGATGAAAAAACGTCGACGACGGAAGAGAAGTCTGATAAATTCAGTACAATTCCTATCGAAACTTCTACCACGGAGACTATTGCCGAAACATCGACGACGATTCTAACGACGGTTAAACCGAAGAAATCGCCTCGTCGCCAAAAGACTAAGGAGACATCCACGAATAGAACGGAAGTTGAAGAGGATAAGTCGCAAAGACGCAGAAAAACGCATCATCATCGTAGAAACAATACTTTGCTTACTAATAGCGTACATGACGATGTCCCGCGTGTAACGAATGTGAACACAACGTACGTTACCAGCGACGTGACATGGCCTACACAAAATCCAACGATTCACGAAAGACACAATTACGGTAGACCCAAGTTTACGACTGTTCCTGTCAGCACGATCACAGAAGCAAACACTATGAGACAAGGGACCCAATATTTAGAAGTAACCAGGAATAATAATGACTTTAACGAAGATCGTACTACGGAATCGACGATTACTGAATCCAGAACGACTACAACAATGACTTCAACACACATGACGGAAGTGCCAAGAACCAATCCGGCTATCGATAAAAGTTTTAATCGATTTCGAAATGCGTCCATCACGTCACCAACGACTACATCAGTGAAGAGATATCCCAAGGTACAGAAGAACAGGACATTGAGTGCTCTCGGACCAGCGAGAATCGATGTTACCATTCTTGAATCTCCCGATAGGAAACACAAACAAGGTAAATTATGAATGTTTATTAATTTTAATTTCTATTTTCGAAATCTACTTGTTATCATATAATTTTTTCCATAGCTATAACCACAACTAGTAACAATGGTCGACTGCCACCGATTCTAAATTCTCCGATAGAAGCGCGACACAAATGTTATTGTGAGCCGGATACAAAAAAAGATGAGAAAGAGATCGCTAGGGAGGAAAGACGAAGATTAAAGGAGGAACGTTTAAAGAAGAAGGAGCGAAAACTCAGGAAGAAAGCCAAGCTGGAAAAGGAATGCCTGACGGAAAAAATGAACTGCTTCGAGCACGATAACGATCACTGGCGTACCGCGCCTCTGTGGAATGCCGGGCCATTTTGCTTTTGCATGAATGCTAATAATAACACGTATTCGTGCATACGTACAATTAACAAGACGCACGATTTCCTTTACTGCGAATTTACCACAGGATTAATGACGTATTACAATTTAAGACTTGGTGGGTATGAAAGAAACCTAAAAAAAAATATGAAAAAATTATTAATATTACTTTAATTTTTTGTCAGATCCATTTGAACAATGGAACAGAGCGTCATCTTTGACACCCACTGAAAAATCTTATCTGCACGATCAATTAGAGCACTTGAAAGGATGCAAAGGTACATGGGATTGTACAGTCGGTAGCGCTAGAGAGTCTATGCCGCAACAACTACAACAACATCAACGATATATTTCGAAAAGAAAATACAATGATGCGTTTGGTAAATTCTGTGTTTGCAAAAAATTTATTAATTATTTGTTTAGCGCTAAAAATCTTATTGTTATCTAATTGTTTTAGCGGAAGATATATTTGTACCTTCGGCATTACAAATTATCCGCGAAAGCGAACTTGGCAGTCCACCTAATAAAAGACGAAAGAAATTACAAAAGTATAAATATTTTTTCATATTAAAAATAGTTTTTTTTTATCAAATATATTTAATAAAAATAATTTAATATTATTTTTGTTTCAGTTGGAATAGGCGTAATAGAAGCTGGCAAAGTAGCTGGCGACATCATCAAGATTCAGTAAATCCCCGACGTCATAGTTATAGACATCAATACTGATTTATCATTTTTTTACGCTTCAATCATTGCGTGAGAAATTGCCTTAGGTATACATTGATTTCGCAATGCATTTAGTAACCTAATTTATTTAGTAATAAATAACGAAGAAACCGAGCTTATATTAGTTAATATTTAAATTAACTCGATTTGATTAGATCTTTGTCATCCACATTGTGCATGTTTTCAATCCATTTTATGGTGATGATTGTCTGATTTAACAGTAGGAATATCATGTATGCACTGCGTGGAGCACATTTACCAATATATAAAATATGTAATTTTTATATTATTTATATAAGTTTTATATAATTGAGACTATGAATAATTGAAGACGTAGTTAGGTAATTTGTTCTATTTCGTAAATGTTTTTATGGTAATTTATTTTTGAAGGAAATATTTAGTGAGAAAAATAATTATAATATGTAAACAACGTGTCTAAATGTGATTTTTTTAAAGATATGCGTCAACTAATCGCATTTATTTAAAAATTAATAAATTAAATTTGACGACATTACTTTCCTCACTGTTAACACGTCAATATATCAACTAATGTCAATATACAGTTTTGCTGATAATTTTTTATTTACGAGAAGTATATTTATCAGAATATATTATTACTGAAATCAGCTGTGTAATAGAAGACTGAATGACAACGAAAGGAATAACTTTATCTTCCCTTGCCAATTGCAATCTTTCTGCAATATATTATTTATATAACAATCAGATATGTTTATCAAATGCTGCCATTTTTTTAGCCTTTCCTATTGCCTTTATAAAATATATACACGTATCCTTATATAATAATGCACTGCCAGAACATTTATAAGCATTGATATTCTTTGTATCTTGATATTGATTCTAAAAATGGATGATCTAAGCTTCACAATTAAATGTTTAAGATTATTCAAAAACTAGAAATATTATTGTAATTAGAGAACTTTTATTTGGGGCTTTAAATCTTTTAACGATAAATATTTGTCGCCATTGTTTTTCAGCACAGCTGTTTTAGTATAGTAAAATAATTATTGATAACGCATAATATACATTGAGGAAAAGTAGAATGCTGGCGTATATTAATAAATATAATTAATAAGGAATAATACAAAAATAAATGTGATATTTACATATTTTAACATAGTCCTTTAATTGCGCTATAATTATTTCTTAATTATTTAACATGTTTATGACGTATTGCATGAGATTCTTTGCAGATATTGTAATAGTTCATAAATTTGAATTATTTGTTTTAAATAAAATATGTAACAGTGAATTTTTTAACCAGTATTCTATTTTTCCTAAAGAACTCTGCATTATATAGTAAGTTCTGTTATTCATTTATTTTTATCATGCAAAAGAAATGTAACAAGAGAAGACGATATATTTAAGTCTAGAATTTAGAAGAAAAAAAAAACATTTTGTCTCTGCGATATTATTCTTTATATAGGAATCATTAAATTAAAAAACATTAGTTACCACAGAAATACATATGTACATAGATAATGAGAAGTAGATAAATAATTTATGCATTTAATTGAAATTGTAGAATATTGAAATTTATGGAAAAAACAATTTGACATATATTTTCTTGAATTTTTTATGTATTAAATTCTGTAATAAAATGTTACTCTCTTTTCAGGAAAATAATATATTCAATTAAAGTATAGTATAGGTTCCTGCGTTGTCCTTTTCTTAATTTGCAGGAATATTCTATCAATTATTCAAGAAAATTAAATATCGAGAGGATCATCTAATTCGCTGTAAGTTTCAAAGATGTTAGCAACAATATCGCGATTTTTGCTTAATTTATCATTGTCTTGTAAATTGCATTTATTTTCATTACTAAGATTGTAATTAAAATTAGTAGCACATAACTTCTCTGTGTTATCAACAATATTTTCACTTTCAAAATAATCGACGGAATTTCCGAAATTACAAAATTCATTGTTTACCGCATTACATACGGATTTTTCATTTGTCATATCTTCAATCTCATGAATATTATCAGAAGATAAATCTTCCGCATCAAATGAATTTTTTTTTTCGGGTGAGTCTAGATATTTTGCCTGCTTACTTTCAACAAGAGTATTAATGTCTGATTCTTGAGCAATACTTGTAGCACTGTTATTGCTATCTTCTTGTTCAGAATGTAAGAAAAATGATGTATCATTTGTTTTCAAAGAATTCAAATGTTGGACATGAAGACGACAATCTTTGCCAGATCCTTGAAAATATACCTAAAAATAAAAATAACGTAATTTAATCAAAATATTTAAAAATTGTAACAAGCTGTCGTATTTAGCATCGTTAATGAATTTTTAAACGTGTACCTTCCGTATAGATTGTTTTGCATTACACAACTTGCACTGCCATTTGCGTGCTTTTTTCACTATATGTACCTATATAAATGCGAAAAAAAAATTACTAAAAGTTGCAACAGACGCTGTTATTAATGCTATCTGCTTTAAACTTACTTGATACATTTTGCAAGAATAACAACATAAAATATTCATGTCCTGCGGCATTGCTGCAAATCTGTTATAATCTGAATATTCGAAAGTGGACACACTATCAGAGCTTCCACTATGAGAACAAGGATATTCGCCGCTCAGAAAATACAATATAGTTAACGTAATGTAAAATAATTAATGTGGAATGAGATACACCACTACCTAAAAGCAAAAAATCAATTTCTAATTTTTTTATTTCTTTATATATATTTTATAAAGTATACATGTAATATTAATAATATTTTTACATGTGAAATATATAATACACGTTAAAAAGGAATTTAATCTGAATATTTACTGTATGTAAGCAGATACTATTCTAATAGCGATGCCTAAAATCATATAATTTACTCCAGTTCTATTGTACAACTTGGCAGAGCTTCTGCAAGCTCTTTTCTAAGTGAAGTTTTATCCTCCAAGTATGGCATACCAGCGAGTTTCAAAGTTTTCAGATTTCTGTAAAATATAGAAAGAACTCAATATTTGAAGTGTTTATCTTTATAATCTAACAGATATTAAAAGTAATGCTCTTTAATTCTCCAGAGCTGATGGTGCATTTATTAGAATTATAAATCTTGAATTGTTATTAAAAAAAACTTACTATTCATTCTTTTTCATACAAATTATGTCATTATAATTTCTTTTAATTAATTAGAGCCTTTTAGCATTAATATAAATTAAACAGATCCAGCATAAGTAACTGTTTTTAGATTTTAATGTCAACTCCAGATAGTTAAATATATACAGCAATATAAAATGCTTACTTGAGATTTTTCAAACTGTGTACTCCTTGATTGGTTATACTCTTACAATCTTTGATCTCAAGAACAGTTAAGGTATCTTTCACTGCTGATAATAATGGCAAGGCAGAGTTATACAAGTAAAAACAACGTATAAGTTTTATCTCGTCAATATACCTGCAACCAACTGAATTTCTGTAAGTACTAATATTATAAAGTTATAAAATATAAATATTACTTGACACACAATAATATATAAGAATTTGTAATAAGCAATTGAATTTTTTAACAAAGAAAATTTATTATCTCTGTTGATGACTATTATTTGATGGAAAAACACCCTCAACTGTTTTATATAATAAAAATTCTATATTAATCTAGTTTCAAACCACGTCATGTCACTATCAACATCAACCTTTGCTTATTAAAGATAAAAAACAGAAATGTTGCACAATATTTCATTGATAAATAATGTTATACATTTTAATTTATACTAATTTTTTATTAATGTATAACGTAAATTATAATTTTTCATAAACACATTTATATAATATACATGACACTAACCAAAATATGGAAATCCTATATGTGTTATCCCAGAATCTGTAGCATCTACTGCTTGTATGTAGCATCGATTTTCTTCTGGTGGTAATTTATTGTAATCTTTCAGGTGTTCCGAGAAACCTTTCCATCTGACACTGGCACCGTTCTTCAAGAGCCATTCGGCACACGCACGGTCTGGGCCAACTGATTGTATTCTTTCGTAGTCAACCCTCAAAATAATTACTATGCATTAGCAAGCAATTTGTCAATCGTCAATAATAACAATAAGTTTTGTTGGGTACCTGTTAAATATTATGGTTAACCAGTAAAAGAATTCTCTGTTAGGCACTTTTCGATAACCACTTGTGGTCGCCAGTAATCCGTTTAATATCTGTAATACAAAACATTCATAACATAACAAATACATACGTGTATAAGCAAGACCTTGATTCTAAACACATTATTTCGTACTTGAAATTAAAAACACAATTTGAATTTTCAACACGTTCAAGAAACAAAAATGATAACAAATGACAATTAATCATACTATTAACAAATAATTGAAAAATGTGTAATAATAGGTTTGTTCGAGTTGCTTGAAATCCCCAAAAATTTTTGCACTCGAGATGAGATAAATATATATTCAACCGTGAAAAAGAGAGAGACGACGAAGAAATTAATTCAAAAAGGGGAGCAACACGAACAGGCCTAATATATATATATCGTACGTGTGGCATCATTGTGCTTTTGTTTATTGTAATCAGCTGTTTGCATTCGACAAGGTAGAAAAATTAAACTACTTACCTTTCTCACGAGTTTCGCTGTTGGCGTTATGATCGCTCACTGCGCAAGTGCGCAAGTTCGTTGGTTCGTTTAGTTCGTTTATAGCTACACAGGGCCAGTTTCACTGAGTTTCACAACTTAGTTTAACCGGAGTTTAAACCTTTAAACTTGGTTTACGGTAAATATTGTGTCCCACAACTGTCTTAAACCTCGGTTAACGTTGTTAAACTGCGGTTAAAGTTGAACGGCGAAATTCGGGCGTTTAAGGTAGATAACCGAGGTTTAATACTGCAGCGCCACTGCTTTCAGTAATCTTTCGAGTATTGTACTTCATGGCTGATATCTCCACGGAATTGTAAAAAGGTTATGTTGCAAAATATGGCTCTGGAATATATGTTATCGTCATCTGACGATGAAGATTTTGTTCAAATCATAAATAAATCGACGCCCGAGAATAATTAGAAGACGACCGTCATATTTTGAAGAATTTGATGACATTGATTTTTATGCTCGATTTCGCTTAACCAAGGAATCTGTTACTGCAGTCTTAAGAGAAATCAAAGAAGAAATTTCTCATAAAACAGAACAGTAAAAATAGTTTTGTGATATTATTAAATTAGTACTTATAGATTACATACTATAATTACGATGACCATATATGTGTTTTTCCAAAGAACAGTTTTTTTTTTATTTCGAGTGGCAGTCTTTTAGATTTATTTATGTTTTTCAAAACTCAATTTTGTCTTTTATTCTAATCTAATGTTCTTTATTTTATGAGAAATTTTTTTCTAATTAGTGTTCCAATGTTTAATGTAATTAATAAAGTGTAAATTTTTACAGTAACAATTGAATTTAATTGTTTAGTTCAAACTGATTTGGAAACATGTAAGAAGAAAACTTTAAAACTTTTAAATTTATTCATTATTTTTTGCCTTGGTGTATAGAACCTGTAATATCTCATTCCCTACTCTTCGGTAACAACCAATCACACTACTTGTTCTAGAAGAAAGATAAGTCTGTTGAAGTTTCTTCGCATAGATTATAGGTTTACGTAACCTAGAGTTAAAATCTGGTTGTGAAACACGATAGAAGTTTAACCGTGGCGTTAAACTTGACGGTAGTTCAACTAAGCTCGGGTTAAACCCAAAGTTGTGAAACTAGGGTGCTTTCCAGCTACGACACAAATCGACACTGTGTAACACAGTGTCTATTAGTGTAAGAGAGAAAATTTTAGTTATCTCACTCACACTAATGGACACTGTGTTACACAGTGTCGACTTGTGTCGTAGCTGGAAAGCCCCCTCAGTTGCACTATTTCTTATCTTTTGCACTTAAAATAAAACTTATCGCTGATATGTCATGCCCACGTAAATGTTGGCACACTTGGTGGAGGAAGCGCGCGTAAATACACGAAATTAATTTCAGTACGTTGATTGTCATGTGGAGGATCAATTTAATTCAAAGGTTGTCAGACGTTTTATTTTATATAATTCGATAATCACACACACACACACGCGCGCGCGCACGCACACTATATATATATATATATATATCCTTATATATATATATATATATATATATATATATATATATTTCCTTACGGAAATAAACTATTGGAAAGCCAATAATCACTATTGACAATAATCACTATAGTGATTATTCATTCTCTAATAGTGATTATGTAGCATCTAATGATTGGATTATTCGCAATAATCATTTCCTAATAGTTTTTGAATGAGTAATTATTGATTTCATAATGAGATTATTTGCAATAATCATTCCCCAATAGTTCTTTTATGGAATGATTATTGATTTCATAATCAGGTTATTTGGAATAATTACCAGCACACTACTTTTAATAGTTAATATATAAATGATTATTAGTCGACTATTCACAATAAACCCAATAAGAACTGGATTGTTTTATACGTTTATTAAACGTAAGTATGGTATAAAACAGGTATAGGTATAGGTATGTGGCAGATATGTATATAGGTAAAACGGTTTTTATACGTTAGTGCAATATATGTATATAATAATCGTTCTTATTACGTATATATAATACGGAACGCATTTTATACGTTGAAAAATGGTTTATAAAATGCCAGAAATGTATTTACGTTTATAACACGTATAAAAATACTATAAAATACTATCATATACTAATTAAACGTTTCTTAAATACGTTTAATATATTATTTATAAAATGTATATTATAAATGTATATTATAAACGTATATTATATTATTTATGAAATGAAAAACATTTCATAAATCATTCATAAAACATTTCATAAGTCATTTCAGAAATACCGAATACGGTTAAAATCCAAGATATTCAATTATTAATAGTTATTTTACACGTAAAAATATATTACGGTGCTCTTAAAAATCGAGCGATTTGCTTTGGTTTTGAGTCTCAAACATAGACTTTGTACTATGTCTATGGTCTCAAAACTTTTTCGAGACGCCAGTCTTTGCGCCTTCGCAGCTTGCGTGGCTTCCACTAGGTGGCCATGCCGCGGGGAATTTTCTCGTGAGTCGAGTGCGGCCACAAGTATTATATCTGGGCGCCACCGTGGTTGTCTTTTTAAATCGCACTTCAATGAAACTTTTGTGAATTAATTGTTATAATCTCAAGATGAATTTTGCTTTCGTTCTTTCATCAAATGTGAAGTGTATGTGGTTCGCTGTTCCACATAAAATTTTATAGTTTTACATGTAAAAATAACAATTTGTATTGTTATTAAATCTTGTACATAAATGTTTAATTCAAATTTAATCTTTATTTGATCCTTTTGAACGAAAAAGAAAAAATATTTTTTTGGAAACTATAATTTACTACGTTTAATTAGATTTATCAATACATATTTTATATGACTATATAAATCGGTAGTGACTATTGGGCTCAAATAATTTTTTAATAGTTCTGTGTAATAGTTCCAATAATCCGCGAAAAAACTATGACAAATAATCCAATAGTTTTATTAATAGCTTTACTAATAGTTACAATAGTCCATTTCCGTAAGGGTTTTTTATAATAAAATAATTTTCTTGCTATTAATTAATTAAAATACTTTCATTATTCACAATCGGATGCTAATTTCTTCAATTCTTGTTCATTGAAACGATAACAGTGCCACTTTTCCTTAGTTGTTATATCGTTGGCTCCATATATTTTATAAAATTCTTGTGCTGGATTCCAATTGAGAACCACAAAATCCAGTTTGTGACAATCATTCTCAATTGCTTCCTGCAAATATTTCACAATCAGGCACACATATATATAACTTTATAACTGAATATACCTTTGCGACGGTTTTTAAGAGCTTGATGCCAACATGCTTCCCTCGAAAGTCTGGTGTCACATAGATGTTCTCCAAATACATAGCCTTTCCATACCATGAGGAATACGTGTAATAAAAGAGTGTATACCCAATGACTTTCTTGTCATATGTTGCCACGTTACAAAAATATAATGGTTGTCCATCAAAGCCGTCTCTCTCTAAAGCTAAAATTTTTATCATAAGATATTTTGGGTATACATACCTCATAGTATAACATAAAGACACTTAAATCTCACTCTTATAATCAATTGGTCCATTGGGTATCTTCTCATAGTCCGCCAATTCCTGTCCAAAATAATATATTTTTATTAGTCAATATTTCATCGATTATTAACAAAAATTACCTGTATGAGCATTCTTATGGCTTCACAGTCTTCACGTTTAGCTTTTCGTACAATTATTTCAGACATTATCAATAGTGGATATAGGTTTTGCCTGTAAATGTTGCAATAAATATAAGTATCAAAATATTTAAGATAGACTTGGCAGTATTAAAATTAGAGAATAAAACATAGGAAATACGAGTCAAACGCGGTAATTGGTGCGTCAATAATAATAGTACATATATTTTGCTATCAATACATAAATATGAATACAAATATCGGACGTGTTTCGACTTCCCTTGAAGTCATTTTCAACGATAAAATTCCATTAAAATGACCGTTGTGTGATGTGGTGATCGCGTTGAATAAAACGTTCTAAGTTTTCTCGTCAAGTTTTTTGAAGGATTTTTTTTTATTACAGTATAAGTCTCATTGTCCGACAACATCTCATTTAATTTATTCGTGTAATCACCTCTGTTCAAAGCAACCGTAATATTATCCTTATCAACCTTTGTAATTATCAAATTCGAATTGTCTTTTAAAAAACTTTTAGTAATATATTTGTTTCTGATGGTAACAAGAGAGGGAGGGAAAATATTGTTACAGAAAGAGGAGGGATCAAGGAAAATAGTGAGAAGGTCAGAGAAAACAGAATCGGATGATGCTGTAGAGGCTGTGTTGACGTTATTTAGCAAATTTGAATCAAGTGGATATTGGAAAGTTATATTATTATTACTCCAATAATATTTAATTCCATTGATGTTAATTCCAGATCTACTGATATGTATAGGACAATAGTCAAAGAACTCAAAGAAAGAAAAACTGAATTCTATATCTATAAAGTCAAGCAAGAGAGAAATTTTAGGGTAGTGCTGAAGAACATTCACGCTTTCTTCACCGAGGAATTAAAACAGGCTATTGAAGAGCACGGACACGTAGTAACAAACCTGTGGAATCTAAAACACAAAAAAACCAAGAAACCTTTTTCCATATACTATGTGGACTTAAAACCTAATCTGGAAAACAACAAAGAAATATCCCAGATAGCATAGAGAATTCAAAAAGATTAAAAAAAGAATTCAGGTTTATGTCACCAATACTGAGTTCATTTTGAAATGCAAAAAAAATTCTTTTTCTGAAAAAGAAAGAAAAAGTCACGAAAAGAATTCTTTTTGAATACTGTGTGCTATCTGGGATACAACATAAAGACCTTGATACATTGCCGAGTCGTCTTTGAATCACCGAGAATTAAGCGAGAAATTCCACAATGCGCCAACTGCCAACGGTATGGCCATATAAAAGGTTTTTGTAATAGACAGACCAGGTGCGTAAAATGCGCTGGATATCACCGAATAGCAAATTGTCCAAGGAAGACAAGATCTGAGCAAATTAAGTGTGTCTTATGTGAGAGTAACCACCCGGCTAATTATAGGGGTTGCAGTGTCTACAAGCAATTATAAAAGCTACCCAAGCAGAACAATAAGTCAAAATGACATCAAAGTAATTCACAATTATGTCAAAATGACATCAAAGTGAATCGTAATTGATCGAAAAGTGACTTTTAATGATCATTTTGCAGTCACTTTGACATCATTTTGACGTCGTGATGACTCCCTGTTCTGCTTGGGTAAAGTATCTACCACTTCGACCAAAATCCTACCTAAAGCAGACACGACACAATCCATAACAAAAAATAATACAAATAATACAACAAATTCTAAATTTACATATGCATAAGCTCTTCAATCCCAAACTTGTCAAACAACCATTACAGGGTCCCAAACGAGTGAAAATAGAAACTCAGCCATACGACCTTTAAGAAATCTTAACAATTATAATAAAACAATTAATGTCGCAAATCACCGAATGACAAAAATGCTAACAGATTTCATTATCAGATTCGCATCAAATTCAAGTCATTAAAGATACCCTGCCGAAAATGTGCGATTAAAACCGATTAAAACGGAATCCGTTTTAATCGATTTTAATCTGTTTTAATCGATTCAATCTACGAGCGGATTAAAAAATAATCGGTTTTAATTCTATACGAATCGTAATTGATTTTAATATCGCTTTCGCGAATTATTTCGCAAATATAAAAGGCAGAGAATTGTTGAAAGCCATCGATAAAATGCAACTAGGAGTAGTTTCTTCTGGAGAACCAACGTATTAGCCTACTGATAGAAAAAGGCTGCCCGACCTGAATTTTACTGACACAAAAGGAATTAGTTCTAATTACTTGAGATGTATATCATGTCTCGAACTTTCTTCAGACCACTCACCTATTCTAATAACACTCGCAATTTCCAAGAAAACTACTAATTGCAAACTGCACAACAATAGAACAGACTGAGGTAAGTTTAAAGAGCTAGTTAAGAAGAAATTAAATTTAAAGATCCCTTTAAAAAATGAGGAGAAAATTTCTCAAGTTGTTGAGCACTTCAATGATTGCCTGCAACAAGCAGCTTGGGCATCAACAACTGCAAGCTCTGAACACAAAGACTCTATGTACATACTATCCTCTACATATCAAAAAAAAAATTAAAAAAAAATGACGCTAAGAAAACTTTGGCAAATTACTAAATGCCCAAAAATAAAGAAAAAACTTAACTACGCTGTTAAAGAACTTAAAATTATAATGAATAGAAAAGTAAATGAAGAAATTCAGAATTATCTAAAAAGCATAGACGCTACCCAAGCAGAACAGGGAGTCATCACAACATCAAAATGATGTCAAAGTGACTGCAAAATGATCATTAAAAGTCACTTTTTGATCAATTATGATTCACTTTGATGTCATTTTGACATAATTGTGAATGACTTTGATGTCATTTTAACTTATTATTCTGCTTGAGCTGCATCAACGGATTTTGCGCTTTGGAAAGTCACTAAAAAGCTAAAGCAACCTATCTAACTCATTTATATTAAATCCGAAGGGGAACTGGACTAGAAACGACAAGGAAAAAGCCGAAACATTTGCACAGCACGTGTTTAAACCAAATTCTGAACCGGATCTGACTGATGAAACCAATGACCGAGTCGTTCCACTCGGTGAGTAATATATACCCAGCTCACCCATTGACAAATTCTCCAAAAATGAAGTTAGACGGGCAATCATAAACATCCAAACCAAAAAGGCTCCTGGCTCTGATTTAATAACCGGAAAAATTCTGAAGAAATTGTCGTTAGAGGGTACAACGTATCTTACCTATCTTTTTAACGCGATCCTTAGAACAGGATACTTTCCACCTCATTGGAAAGTAGCGCAAATCAAAATGAAATTAAATCAGGTAAAACGGCAACCGACCCTAAGTCTTACAGACCGATTAGTCTTCTGCCTATAACAGTCAAGCTTCTTGAGACCCTATTTCTATCAAAACTATTATCTTATCTATCAATGCTAGTTATTGAAAATAAAAGACTAATACCCAGCCACCAATTCGGGTTTCATATGAAGCATAGCACAATCGATCAAATACACAAAATAGAAGATAAAATTTTCTCAAAAGATCCTTTGAAGCAGGTGAATATTGCTTTGCTGTGTTTTTAGATATAGCCCAAGCTTTTGATAAGGTATGGCACATAGATTTAATGCACAAAATCAAATTAAAATTACCTGTCGACTTCTACCTATTCTTACAGTCATATCTAAACAACAGATACTATATGGTAAAGCACGGGAATGCATATTTCAAATTGAAGATAAGTCAAGCCGGACTCCCACAGGGCGCCGCAGCGTGCTGGGTCCAATCTTGTATCTCTTATATACAGCCGATCTCCCAACATCCAAGGGAGTTACAACAGGAATCTTTGCCGACAATACAGCAGTCCTAGCAGCCTATAAAGATCCAAGCATAGCATCCAGAATGCTACAAGATAATTTATACAAAATAAAAAATTGGATGCATAAATGTTAAGGCTAACGAAGCTAAATCCACACATGTAACATTTACAACAAAAAGAGAAATATGTCCGCCAGTAACTTTAAATGGCACCCAATTACCCCAACACGACACGTCAAATATCTAGGATTACACTTTGACAAACACCTAACCTGGAAAAAACACATTTTTAATAAACGAAAACAATTGGGTCTTCTTCTTAGTAAGATGTACTGGCTAATTGGACACAAGTTCGAGATGACTTTGGATAACAAACTACTCTTGTATAAGAGTATAATTAAGCTAATCTGATTATACGGTATACAGCTATGGGGTATTGCCTCTAAAACTAATATAAAAATTATACAACGCTACCAATCTTAGATATTACAAATCATAGCCAATGCACCTTGCATTCCCCTATGTAACAAACGAATCATTATATAAGGATCTCAGAATGTCTACAGTTGAGAAGGAAATCAGAAGAGCGACGTCAAAGCATAAAACAAGATTGCAAGATCACCCAAACAACCTGGGTTTCAACTTTGATGAACAAACTGGAATTCCCGCGTAGACTAAAACGCAAAATACCACAAGACTTAGTGTGATATTCTAAGGATAAGGCGAGCCTCTGGGCTTGCACCGAGCAAAACCATTTATCTATGTCATAAAATTACTGAATATCCTCAAGTGTGACAGATTGTAATAATTAGAGAAGCTAAAAAAAATCTGTTATCCACAGTTAAATGGCAGTCAGAAACCACTCCATTCCTTTACTTAACAATCTTTTATCTCTTTCTCCTCATAGAAATCAATCACAACTTTCAAATTTTAGTTAAGATTACTAAAAGTTTTTTAAAAGACAATCCGAATTTGATAATCACAAAGGTTGATAAGGTAATATTACGGTTGCTTTGAACAGAGATGATTACACGAATAAATTAAATGAGATGTCGGACAATGAGACTTATACTGTAATCAAAAAAGATCCTTCAAAAAACTTGACGAGAAAGCTTAGAACGTTTTATTCAACGCGATCACCACGTCACACAACGGTCATTTTAATGAAATTTCATCGTTGAAAATGACTTCAAGGGAAGTCGAAACGCGTCCGATATTTGTATTCATATTTATGTACTGATAGCAAAATATATATACTATTATTATTGACGCATCAACTACCGCGTTTGACTCGATTTCCTACGTTTTATTCTCTAAATATAAATATGTCAAAAGTGTTAAGAATGGATATAGATAGAAAAAAGCATACCTAATATGTGGCGTTTCGTCTATTTTATGTTAGGAAGAGCTCGCCAGATAGTGGTGAATATGATTATAGTACACAGGATTACGTAAAACCGCTCTTTTTATTACTTTACAATATAACAGGTGCTCAGGTAGAATTCGACACACACGATCGGATGGATCGTAGAAGGTGTGTTAACAAAAATTAGCCAGCTTTTATACGCTTCCAGCGCTACTGACCTTAGAAGATACAGACATGGAAGGAGAATGCCTATTGTTCTAAAAAAAAAAAAAAAAAAAAAATATGTCCAGAGAAAATGAGAAAAAAAATTATAGTTGCCTCTCTCTCTTGTAACTGCTCAATAGTGTACATGTGTGGCTTACATTTGCTTGGCCGGTTTTATCCATGAAAATAGGTTAAATTAAGATTCTTTAAGATTCCAAAGTTGTTAAACGTACTTTTTCGCGAACTGTCAAAAGTTAAACAATGGGCTTATATTGCATTTTATGTGGTAAAAAAAATAAAAGTATCCACATATATCTACATCTACAGATACGATGCTTATATAATGATATCATCAGGATATCATCATGATTTTATTTCTCATTTAAAAGTTACCGATAAGATGACACAAAATTAATTTAAAAATGAAAAAAGAAATTTACAGTATATTATAGACAAAATCATTTTTTATAGTTTCCAAAATACTTATATTGTTTTAATATATTGTTAAAATAATGTAAACAATAAAAAATACAATTATAAATAAAAATTAAAATATCTGATATTTATTGTGATCGATGGATGAGATATGACACCGTCATTATGTTCCTATAGTGATTTGCTTATAATAGACTAATGTGTTTCTATATGGGAATGTTGATTTCAAAATACATACAGTTACCCAGAAAACATTTTGCGGGTGAACGTCCAGCAAATCACGCTCAAAAGGGATTTCTACAACGCAAGCAAAACCTTATTCAACTGCGTCATCATAGCGCTAGCAGAACACTAGCACACTTTGTGCGCAATTTCAATAAGCGATATGCACGCAAAACGCTAGCACACTTTGCGCGCGATCTCAATAAGCGATACCCTGCCGAAAATGTGTTATTAAAACCGATTTAAAAAAAGGTAATCCGCATCGATTGGGATTTCGGCACCGAAAATACGGTATTAAGACCGATTGAAAAATAAGATCCGAACCCAGATAGATTTATTAAAACAGAATACATTAATGTAAACGTAATAAATGTTTAGTTTACAAAAAGAAATATTTCTTGTATCCTTTTCGTTAACAAAGATTTAAAAAAAGATTAAATTTGAATTATACATTTAATTTATGTACAAGATTAAATAACAATACAAATTGTTGTTTACATGTAAAGTTATAAAATTTCTTATGGATCAGCGTTTTATACACACGCCATGTTTGAAAAGAATGAGAGCGAGTATTCGTCTCGAAACAAAAATCAGCTCTTAAAAGCGTCACTAAAGTATGAGCTGACGAGTCAACGGGGGTGGCGCCTAGATATAACACCTGTGGCCGCACTCAACTCACGAGAAAATCTCCTGCGGCGTGACCACCTAGCGGTGGCGTTAGCACTCACTTGTTAAATCCATTTCAATCTAAAATTACAGAATTTCAACTTGCGGGCAAAACTTACGCAAACCGCGTGCACAGTTTACATGCATAAGACGCGCAAACTTTGTGCGCAAAAAATGTTATCTGGGTGCAAGCAACTTACGAGCAAATATAATTATCCGATACATCAGCAAATCACATGCAAAATGGTATCCATTTGCATGTGATATGCTGATGTATCGGACAATATCTATCCGTTTGTTTTCTGTTCCTGAACTCCCTGAATTAGTGTGCACTTAAAATGAAATAAATATATATTTGAAAGTTAGTGAAAGCAAGGAACGTTCCAGTGTAGTCTAGTGCAGGTGCAGGAATAGAAAACAAGCCTTATGGCCGATCCATTTGCTGCGAATAGTTTGAAGTCTTCTGACGGGCGACGATTGCTTGCCATTGATCTAGGAAGAACGGATAGATCAGCGCCTGTGTCAATCAGGAAACGCATACCTGTGATTTTATCTGCAACGACGAGGCGATATTTAGTTGTTGCGCCGCTCCCCACTGCTTTAACGGCGGGTCTAGTTTTCCGAGTCCCGTTTTTTTTATTCTCTTTCCATGTACATGGTTTGCGGTATTTCCAAGAGTCTTTCCCGAATTTATAACACATGCCTGTTGGACGGTCTCTTGATTTACTTCTAAATTCGTTTCGATTCCTGGAGAAATCTCTCCTGTCACAGCTTCTGCTTCCGCTGCGGGCTGTCTTCCTCACTAACATCTCGAGCTTTCCAATCCGCTTGGTTAGCACAGCAATTTCAGATTCCGGTATTTGTGTGTCCGCTGTCTCTTCTTTATGTGCCACCATTGCTAGTTCTGGTCCGACACCTGATCTTTCCATTGCATTGTCCGCAATTTTAGCCAATTTGTTCAGTTCCAACTCTCCTACCACTGTGAGAAGTTCTTGGATTCTTTTAGGCAATCTCTGTAACCATAACGTTTGTAGAACGCATGTAGCGACATTATAGTGCCTGCCAACCGTGTTATTTCCCTGAGTAATTCCGATGGTTTTCGATCATTCAATTTCGCTGAGTAATTGGCATAGTTGTGCCTCTTCTGAAGCAGCCAATCTCATTATTAAAGCATTTTTTATATCACCGAATGAATCATCGGACGGCGGGGCGGCAATAATGTTAGCTACGATCTTTGTTGTTGGCGTATCTAAATAGCGGATTACAGCGGCGCATTTTACTGCGTCTGATCTGACATTATATGCTGCGAATTCGTGCTCGAGCATCGCAAACGATTATAGTATGTCTTACATATCTACATTGTAGAGATTGTTTCGGAAAAATCGTATCAGCAACTGTGGGCATGGCCACTCTCAGGCTTCTCTGCTGATACTGATCATCTATTCACGATGCTAGAAATTTGTCAAAGATCTCGGACAGAGAGACACAGCTTGGATGAAATATAATAAATTAAAAATCGAAACCAAAAAGATGTAGATATATTTGACTGAAAAAAATTATGTATACTTTTTTTAATAACGCTGGAGTACATTTAATATTTGTATATAAAATAATCTTTATTTAATCTTATATTTTAAGATTATTTAATAAGATGCATTGCTCAAAAATAAAAACAATTTTGTTTATACCCATTTTATATAATACAATTTATACAAAAAATTCTATATTGAACTTTTATTAACTTTAATATGTGTTTAATATATATTAGAAATGTATATAATACGCATATACATAAATATACAGGATGGTTATCCCAATATTTTGCCACAAGAAATGACATTATCGACTGCAACTCTAAGATTCACCTTGTATGTGTGTATACATGTACACACACATTTAGTCACTCCTGCAGTAAAGTGTTTATTAAAACCTACTATATATATATATATATATATATATATATATATATTTAATAATAAAATAATTTTCTTGCTATTAATTAATTAAAACACTTTTATTATTCACAATTGGATGCTAATTTCTTCAATTCTTGTTCATTGAAACGATAACAGTGCCACTTTTCCTTAGTTGTCATATCGTTGGCTCCATATATTTTATAAAATTCTTGTGCTGGATTCCAATTGAGAACCACAAAATCCAGTTTGTGACAATCATTCTCAATTGCTTCCTGCAAATATTTCACAATCAGGCATACATATATATAATTTTATAACTGAATATACCTTTGCGACGGTTTTCAAGAGCTTGATGCCAACATGCTTCCCTCGAAAGTCTGGTGTCACATAGATGTCCTCCAGATACATAGCCTTTCCACACCATGTGGAATACGTGTAATAAGAGAGTGTATACCCAATGACTTTCTTGTCACATGTTGCCACGTTACAAAAATATAATGGTTGTCCATCAAAGCCATCTCTCTCTAAAGCTAAAATTTTTATCATAAAATATTTTGGATATACACACCTCACAATATAACATAGAGACACTTAAATCTCACTCTTATAATCAATTTGTGGTCCATCGGGCATCTTCTCATAGTCTGCCAATTCCTGTCCAAAATAATGTATATATTTTTATTAGTCAATATTTCAGATTATTAACAAAAATTACCTGTATGAGCATTCTTATGGCTTCACAGTCTTCACGTTTAGCTTTTCGTACAATTATTTCAGACATTATCAAGAGTGAGTATAGGTTCTGGCTATAAATGTTGCAATAAATATAAATATGTCACAAAAGTGTTAAGAATAGATATAGATGGAAGAAAGCAAACCTGATAATTTCTTGAGCAGTTGCGTCAAAAAACCCACCGAGTGTGGTTTCACAATTTTTTAAATACTTCAACAAGATCAACTGTCTTTTTGACTTCACATAGGTTAGTTTGCTGACAATCCAACGAGATCAGTATTATTAATTAAACTGACACTTATGGCATAGATCGACATAGAAAGACATCTTTATGATATCTTTTAGGCGATTTAAGCCGGTCTTTTATAGATGAAAAGCTTCATCTTAAAGCTGAATTTACAACGTTTTCAAATTTGGTTTTGAGTTGATTTTAATGACATTATTACCAATATAAACTTTCTTTTAATTTTCGTAATTTTTCACGAAATTGAAATTAAGGTTATGCTCTAAATTTCAAGATTTCGTCTCTGAATTATTTATGTATTGTTCATGCTACGTTTGCATTAATCTTTTTCGAGTAGTTAAAATACAAGCAACATGAGATATAAATTGGTTAACTTAATTTAGAAAAAAATAATCAAAATTGTTAATAAGTGACTTGTTTATATTTGACCTTAAGAGTATTAAGTAATTGATAAAATTATTAAATATAAAAAAATATGAAATATATTTTATTTTCGATAAGATTTGAATCTTCTACCCATTGATTATTGTTTAAATATTGTAACTTTATTTGACAATTAACTTGATCAGCAGTATTATCCACAGTTCATATTTATTATAATAAAGAAATCAATAATTTTATGTTACTATAAAATATATCAGATGCTATGATCAATCAAATATAAAGAGAAGAGAATTTTGCGTCTTGATCTAATAATAAACTGTTTTTCTTTTCATGGCTGAAGTGATCCTGTGTTTTTGTGTATGGCATGTGTGTAGTTAGTGTCGTTTTCTACTTATCTGCAGATGCTCACTCGTTAAATGTGTCGAGCCTCCACAGGGCTTTTTAACGGCGCTGCGTTCCAGTGTTATTTCAGTGAGACGGGCGCTCTTGGGTTTATATACGTGCCGGCTGTTTCAAGCATCAAAACAAACTCGTGAGTTGTCGATTCTTTCACCACGATCACTTCGGACCAATATTAAATAATTACCCGGGATTAAACAATTAGCACGACATGAGTCGCAGAAAAAGAGCGAAGGTGAGCATCTTTTGCATTTTCCTCATTAAGATTCATCCAAAGATAACATTCACGATGTTTGTGGTTAAACGCAATTAACGCCGATCCTAAAGATAAATTATTGACGGCTTATGTTTCATCTTTCATGTAATAATAAATAAAATGAATGTGTCTTGTCTGGTTTATTTTATAGTTATTCATAAACATTATGTTTTTTTTTCTTTTTCATGAATGAGAAAGTACATTTTGGTTGCGTATACACTTGTGGGATTTTAAAGTAATGGCACATAGTTTAAAAAATTAGAAAATCTATATAAAATCACACAAGAATTATTATTGAATACTAAAATTTTGTTTCTAACTGTTGACCTCTTGATTTTAATTGTGTAATAAGTTAAACCAAGTTTAAAGTTAAGCTACAGTAGTGTAAATGGATCTTAGTAATATTAGTATGTTTAATTGCTATCATGTAGCAACTTGCAGTTATATTTGTTACTTTATTTTTAAACAAATTTTTTTATGTCTGAGCTTTCTTTATATAATGTTTGTTATTTATGAAATGCATATTTAATACAATAATTTGATCACAGGTGGAGTACAGAGAAATGGAGGAAAAATATAATCAGATGGAGGATGAAAATGCCTCGGATACTTCGGAGAAATCTAAAACTGGTCTTGTAACACCTGAGAAGAAAACATCTATGGAGGTGAAAAAGGAATCTGAATCTACAGCATCTGTTCCTTCTGTTTCAAAAACCGAAGTCAAGGAGGAGGATGATCAAGATAGCGATCATGAAGATCCACATGGTGAATCTTACAAATGAGTTATTTATTTTGTAATGTTAATAGGAATATTAATTTTGTATTAATATATCTAGTGAAGGAATTGTTAAATGGTCTGGAAGGTGCAGCCTTTCAAAGTCGTCTTCCATTTGATAAATTGACGTCTACCGAAGCTGCTTGCTTTCCTGACATCTCTGGTGGACCTCCGCAAACACAAAAAGTGTTCTTACATATTAGGAATAGACTTGTGAGTATTTAAGCTAATCTATCTTATTGTTTCTTGTCTAATATGATTGAATTTTAGCTGCAAATTTGGCTGGAAAATGCAAAACAACAGTTAATCATTGAAAATGCACTACCGCAAATTGAATCACCTTATAATAGTGATACAGTACTCGCTCGTAGGATTCATGCCTTTTTAGAGCGGCATGGTTTCATAAATTTTGGAGTTTTTAAACGTCTTAAGGTAATTTAAAAGTTATATGTATATAAACTTTTAGTATTTATTTAATACACTTAATTAATCGGACTAATCTTTTACTAGAGAAACAGTACTGTTCATCATCCCCAATTTTAATATTATATCTCATCCTAATTTTATGGTTTCACAACCCAAATTAGACCTTAACCTTTCTCACAATTTATGAATTTTACAGTTAATTTTTATGAGAGTACAATAACGGCGATAAAAGCTGACACCAGATAATCGTATAAATAAATTTATTGTCTACAAAACAACATATATAACAAAACAACAATAACCAAAATTATATTAGTTAATATGATTAATTTATTTTTTATAGATTTAGTATAGAATAAATTTAATAAAACACATAATATTCTAGCACTGGTTGTTATTCATATTACCATATTTTTATGATTTATTTATTTAGAGCCTTAACTTACTTATTTTATTTTTCACTTTTTATTCTATTTTTTTTTATATGTTTTGCTTTAATTGTTAATTCTGTACATATTAGTAAATTCTGCTTGTAAAATCTGTCCATTAAAATATCTGTCCTTTCCTGTTCTGCTCTTACTGGAAAATATTATTAGCATTTGTTCATACCGACACAAAGCTTTTTACCTTTTTTTGCAAGCCCTAAGCAAACTAATTTTTACGTCATTTTTAGTATGTGACTCAGTAAATATTAAAGCTTATTTGAGTGAACTTGAATGAGTTTCAATTTTTCACAGGATTGGATTACTGCCATTGTCTAATTCCCTAGTCTAGAAGGCCAAAGATACTGCCAAAGATTTGCTTTATACAGATTACTAAATTAAAATCCTTGAGACAAAGGATTAAACCCAGGACTTATTAATTATAAATTCTTTGTTCCTACATGGCACTATGCGATATCTTAAATATCGATGTTGAAATTTGTGTGTATTATACGTACATGTATTACTTGTCACTAGTGAAATAAATAATTTGTTTGTTACAGCCCTTGCCAAGCAAAAAATTAGGTAAAGTTATTGTAATAGGAGCTGGTATTGCTGGATTAGCAGCAGCTCAACAAATGCAACAATTTGGTTTAGAAGTAGTTGTGTTGGAAGCTAGAGTAAGTTGTTAGCAACTGTATTGCTTTAGTCTATTCTTGGATTAATTTTTCTTTCTCTAATTGTTATTAATTTATGTTTTAGGATCGTGTTGGTGGGCGAATTGCTACGTTTCGTAAATCAAATTATATTGCGGATTTGGGAGCTATGGTGGTCACTGGTCTAGGTGGAAATCCTGTAACGACTCTTAGTAAACAAATTAATATGGAGCTTCATAAGATACGACAAAAGTGTCCGTTGTATGAAAGTGACGGCCAAACGGTACATTTAAAATATTTAAATAAAATAATGAAATATACACGAGATTTTATTCCTGTACATTATTAAATTTGATACAATTGTTATCATAATTTCTTTAACAATGAAATTATTTTATAATTATGCTTGAATCACATATTATAAAGTTTAAAAGCAGTATATTTTTATTTGCAGGTTCCTAAAGATAAAGACGAAATGGTTGAACGAGAATTCAATAGATTACTGGAGGCGACCTCTTATCTTTCGCATCAATTAGATTTTAATTACGTAAATAGTGCAGGATCTGGAGGACAAGGTAGTAATACGCGTCCAGTATCCTTAGGTCAAGCATTAGAATGGGTAATTCGTTTACAAGAACAAGGTGTGAAGCAGCGTCAAGTAGCGCATTTACGTTCTGTACTTTCGTTGCAAGGACGATTAATCACTAATCAGCATAGAGTACGTATTGAAAACTTTTATAAAATATTTAATGAAACATTTATTTTTTAAAAATGTATACAATTAGTAGTAATCTGAGCGGATGAGAGTTTCAGCTCATACGTTACCTAAATTTAAAGAGTATCTTTGTGACTTTTATTAAAGGTTACGAATTAAAAAATTTGTATATACAGGATGTATGATTTCGAATTCGCGACCTGTCACTTATGAATCTGTCGCTCTCACACGGAGCCACACATCCATACAATTTATTAAATAATGATTAATTTATGTTGTAGATGATCTCTATTATGGATCGTTTGATGGAATTGAATAAGCAGTACAAGGAAATGACAGAAAGTAAGTCACAAACTCGAGATATTACGCAGGAATTTGTGCTCCGATCTAAACTGCGCGATCTTCATAATGCTTGCAAGGTACATATTTTATTGAATGATACATTTTTATGACAAAATTATAAATAAGATGTGTGACATGTTCATTTGTTTTATTCTTCAGGAGTGGGATCAATTATCAGATCAGCAAAAAGAAATCGAAGCAAAATTACAAGAACTGGAGGCATCACCTCCTAGGTAAATATACATTTTATATTTTATACACAATTATCAGCGTTATGTATTATCACTTGTTATAAATTTCTTTTCTCTTGAATACAGTGACGTCTACTTATCGTCCAAAGATCGGCAGATTTTAGATTGGCATTTTGCAAACTTAGAGTTTGCCAACGCAACATCCTTATCAAACTTGAGTTTGAAGCACTGGGATCAAGACGACGATTTCGAGTTTACTGGAAGTCATCTAACGGGTGAGTTCACTTATTGCATATATAAATAGGGTTTTCAAAACTAGAACAACTCAATTGTATACAAAATTGCATGTGTGATTGTATTATTTTCTGCCATAATCATTTTTCTTTTGTCAATGTGCACGTTACACAAATATTTGTGCACAGTATCAATTTAACAAAAACTAAAATTAACAAATTAATTAATCGCGGGGTATTTAATTAGTGTTATCATGGGGATCGAAACATAAGGGATCCTACAAAATTAGATTCGCGATATACCCGTGTTTGGCTAAAACACGTACGTCCAAGCCTTCCGACGTTTTCTGGAAATTGCTGAAGTAGAAAGGAGATGGTGCAGATAATGAGTGAATTATTCGCAAGTTGCATCTCTTTTATAGGCGTTTGATACTCTCGCTCCTCGCATCTCCCTATAGTTGACTTTATCAACCTTATTGAAAGCCGATAGCATGAGATTCCGTGTAGATAGTCGCCGTATCCCCCGTCCGATCGAGTACCGAGAGTTCTCATTATGTGAAATTATACTATGATCATAGCCCGTAAACCCTTACGAGCTTACTAAAGCGGCGACAGAAAAGCCACGCCGTTAAAAATATTTTACGACCGCCGATGTAAACGGGTATTTTTGCGCTTTATATCGGCAAATAAATCGTTGCCAAGTATTTTAATTTTATGAGATGTATTTATCAAGACATGCATGTACGTTCATATTCTTTATTACACACCATACTAGATCTAGCGATATTAATCAAATTTTACGTTTTATTATGTATTTTAACATACATAAGTACGTAGAAAGTTATAAAATTGGAATTTGATATGAATTTATACTATTTTCGTAAGAGACAATTGGCTTAAATATTTTATTGATTTTGAAAACGTTATGTACTCGAAACTTGCGTGAGAAGATAAAAAAAATTTTTTTTTAATAATTTTTCCTAGTATATATTCGTTGTATTGTCTTTTATTTTTTAGTAATTTTTGAAATATTTGTTTGTGTTGTTCTCACAAAAAATTCTGTTTTCCGCGGACTAAACTAAGAAGATTAGCGTAATATTCACGGCGGAAATCCGACTATCTCCTTAACGACCTACGCGGTACTCAGTGTGCAATCGAAACTAGCCGATATCGTTCCCGCAGTAACGCGGCTTAACTGTGTCACTACCGCGTTGCAATCTCAACGAATCGGTCGGGGCAAGTGGACGTTGTTCCGAGCATCAAGCCAAAGTCGTCCCATCGACGTGAAATGGGGCATATATGACGAGGAGAGAGATCTGTTCCGATTCCCAGGATGACCGATCTGCACAGTTATTTGAGCTTAGCGAACCCACGAGCTCAATACACTCGCATACGTCATATATACACTTGCAGATGTATATGTTTTTGTGAGTGCGCAACATAAAATCAAAGAGAAACAAAGTACAATCTGATTTAAGAATAATGAGAAGAAATACTTATTTAGAACTTATTTAAAATAAAATTTATTTAAGAAAAATTAAATTGACTTATTAAAAATAAAAAAATATAAAATAGATTCCAGAGACATTCTAAATAAGTTTCTAAAATCTATTATATATATTTTTTTGTTTCGAGTTGATTTAGTTGAACTTAAATAAGTTTTATTTTTAATGAATTTTATTTAAAATAAATTCTTTGATTGCGACTCCTGCTTAGGAACGAGAATCAGATATATACAAGGAAAAAACAATTTTGCTTAAGTATCTAAAAATTTAGCTGGATACAGATCTGAATAATTTTTTGTCACGACATAAAATAATTATGTCGGACGTCCAAGCTTATTGCCATAAAATGTCAAAACTTTTTACGGCATTGTTAATCCATGCTTGAACATCCTTCATAATTATTTTGATCTAACAAAATTATTTTTGGATTTATATCGAAATTTTTAAATATTTTAACAAAATCGTTCTTTCCATGTACGTATTATAATAATTGTCTATTCTTCAGTTGATTTTTATTTCACTAATCGTTTAGCAAATGGAATAGATTGAAGCAAGATAGTTACGGTATCAAGTACGCATATGGCTCTGAAGCAGGAATAGTGTATAGAATAATTAGCTCATTATTTTATTTACGTCTCCTAATCGGAAAGTAAATCTGTTCCGATTGGATCGAGCGCGGAATTGCGGAGCATAAGCGGATGCTTTTGTGACCGTGCGAGAATCGGGAGCGTGGCAACGGACAACCCGATGTCCAGCGGGAACGTGGGTTACAGCTCCCCATGACTGACGTGCATCGATGATCATGACGATCTCTCTTGCTGCAGCGGATCCCACCGTTGTTGTCCACCGTGTGCGATTAATGAGATGTAAACAATTTAACGCTAAATTAAGCACGACAATAGGGCTCTCTTTTTTTTCCTGCTCTCTCTTTCTCCTCGTTTCTGAAGCAGTCCCTTTGGCAGCGCTTCGGGCGCGAGCACCGACCTACCCGATATAATCGGGATGGGGACCGAGGTGGACCGTTCGCGGCGCGCTTTTTACGGACCATCAGTTTCTTCTCGGTTTCAAACGAGACCCGCCGACGGGTTGGTCGCGATTTTATCGGGAAACGCACCGAAAGTAAAACAATACTTTACGGGACGTTTCTCCCGTTCCAATTTTTACGGTTCCATCCCTTTCGCTCCGGTACACATCGCACCGGTCTATTCTTTGGTACCTTATCTAGGAAAGAGCAGCCGCTCCTTCGCTTCTACGTCAGAACGATCGAAATTTAATAAAGTGTATGAAAGATTAGTGATATTGACTCTTTGCAAATCGTCTCTTTAAAAATGCCTCGGACATACAGTCCCTGCAAAGTAAATAAAATTTGGAAATGTGTTTAATATTAACACTTTAAGTAAACTATATATATATAAAAGTTGTGTTAATAAAATTATATTTTAATTTAATAACATTTTTATAGTTTGTTATTAAAACTTAAATTATTTGTTACAATTTTAAAGAAAAATCTCAATTTTTTTGTGTAAGTACTTTAAATATTTGAGATGTGTGCAAAGTTTTATTGTGATTGTTTAGTTATTTTGTAAAATAAATAAATAAATTCTGTTTATTTTACAGAGCTGACTTTTGCGTCGCAATGAAACTTTACATAAATTATTTTGAATATTTTAAGTACTTAAATAACAAATTCAGATTTTTTTGTTATTAATTACATTGAAGCACCTGTTTACTTCTTATTGAAATAATTTTTTATCCAGATAGAAAATTATCGTCAACTTTTTTTACTACTTTCAAATGTATTGTAAAACAATCTGTAATTTTTTCACAATTTTTTTAATGTTTTGAGAAATGCCATATATACATCCTTAAAATACCATTGAAACACTCATTTTTTAAATATAATAAACATGAATAATATTTGCTGTATATTTTTTTTAACAATTCGAGGACAGTGCACGACGATGCGAATTTATGATTACGGATCACAAAAAAAGGAAAAAAATTATCGAGAATTTATTACAATCTTTCAGAAGAATCTTTCTTCTCTGAAAAAAAAGGATGTCTGATTGATGCGATTGAGCGAATTCTTTTCTCACATTGTCTCTCCCTTGACCACTCGCCGTCACGTACCGCGGAAATGTTCGGCAACAATTTCACATGCACTTTTGATCATATCCGCGTGAACGGCGCGAAGTTAAGACGGAACAAAAAAGTGCGTAAGGCTGGCTCACGCCGCCGTTGCTCCTGTTGCACGAGGAAAAACATAGCGACGTGATCTCGAGGTTCTATTTTACCCCGATCTCCGTGGGCTTCTTCCCAGTCCACGCACGTTCGCGCTCCGAGACCGAATACTGCGAATACGTGCCGCTGCGCTCTTTCTTCCCGTACTTTATGCGGTTATTGATCCGACCTATGCAGTCGAAGCTATATTCCCGGGGAATATTCGGCGCGTCGAAATTTATGGATGTATCCCGAAGACGCCGGCCGTCACGGTGGTATCGCCTCGACCTCCGTCACCGTTTCCTCGATCAGCCATATAAACGTGGAGTTACCGAGCTCTGTTTGTCGGCAACGAGAGACCGCGTCGTCGGCGTTTTTGGGATCTGACATCGATTTTCCAATGCCCGTAGACAGCTCGACATATCAGGCACGTGACGATGCACAGAGTAAACTTCTCTTCCGCCGAACTTTTCCCGTGGATTTCCCGTGGAAAACAGTTCTTCCATAACGAAAATTTTATTGGACGCCCTCTCCCTTTTCGCAATTCTTCAGATCTTTTATTCATTTTATTATCGTAGTACCTTGATAATTGAACGTCAAGTGAAAAGATCTTGAAAAGCTCATCTGAGATCGATCATTTATATCTGACGCGTCATTGCGCAGAGGGTCTTTCCCGTCTCCTTCGTTCGCCGTTTTCAATTTATTAAATAACTCTGCACTCGTAGGACGAACGAAGCCCGCGCGATAAGAGGATCCACGAACAACTTGTCTCTCTCGAGGGACACGCCCGCGTAGCTCGAAGTCGCGGTGTTCACGAAACACCCTGTATATAAGCTTCCTCCGAAGCGAGAAGAGGTCCGTGTAAGATCATGCAGGAGCGACGGGTCGGGGGGAGGGACGGGGGGCCATTTACGACGTATCGAAGACTTCTATACGCCGTTCGTTGACTCCGATCGTCGCATTCCACGCCGTTCGTGTGTCGCTTCCAAAATTATATTGTCGTAAAGCTGACTTCACGCGCGCGGGGTCCCCGCCCTCCCTCCCTCCTCTCCGCCCGCGATCTTCCTCCTCCGTTGTTACAAGAGAGGAGTTACAGCCGGAGTGGTAACATCCGCGCGTGGGGTTCCCGAAGCACGCGAATGTCCTTCGCAGGATCTCGCGAAGCCGGCCGTCGCGTCCGGTCCCGCTTGCCATCCTTCCCCTCCTTTCTCTCGAGTTCTTCTTTTCGCGCCTCCGCGCATCTCCTCGCGCGCGTAATGCGTGCCGTTGCTCGCGATATACCGTACGCGTCGTTAACGCGTGCATTTTTTTAAATTAATCGGGATCGGGACACGATAAAGGAGATTACTTGGCTGTAATGCCGGCGATGACGCTCCCTCGAGGCGCGAACCGGGTACGTCGTGGGGACACGGCGAAATTCCCCCCGGTGCGCGATCGCGCTAATTGACGCGAGGATAACCCGGCGTGCTTTTATCGGGGCTCGAAGCGATTTTGCGGCATCCCGCGATAAGAGGAGAAGAAAAATAAAGTGAAAAAGGGAAGAAAGTAAAGATAAAAAGGAGGAAATGGAGGAAAGGAGAAAGAGGGAATTTATTGCACGAGTCAGTAGCATCGAAATTCATTTCTTATTTTACACTGAGAGAAACGTTTGCTAAAATCAACTAACGTTTCGTTTAAATAGTGATCAAATGAATTTTATAGTTGCTCTCTAAATCTGACTCAGTGGATAATCACTGATTGTCAGTGAATAATTCTGATTACTGCCAAGTATGCTACTGGTAATTAGTGATTATCTGAACTGAAAAATCAACGAATTTATCGTCTCGTGTATTTATTAATAAAATTTTATAAACAATTCAAATACAAATTTTGTCTCTGTTATATAGATGGTTAAGTACTTTAAGTCAGAGTCGGTGTATTATTCATTGACAGCGAACAGCCTGATTCTAATAATATACTTTAATCATAACTGTATCAATCAGTGATATATGCACTGCCCTTCAATGATAATACCCTGATAATACCTGAGTATCCCTCTCTTAAGCAGAATCACTGAAAGACAATTAATAATCACTGATGATCACAGTTATAAGCATAACACTATAAATCAATAAGATTGTATTAATTTAGATTTGGAGAGTATAAATCGAACATATGCAATATCACAATAAGTATTTGCTAATCATTTATCTGTCTTAGTTTTTTTTGCACATAAAAAATTGTGGCTGTACTTGCAAGACCATTTTTTTGAGTGTATGAAGAGTAGACAAATGTTGATGACACCACGGATGATACGGAATACGGTTTTGATGTTTATATAATAGCGTTTGTAGCATATATTACGGATGACGCGGTCCCTCATTATAATAGTCGCGTTATATGTATATCTATTCATTAGCGGCCGTGTTCTACATTAAGCTGTAATAACATTGTAATTGAGCCTACCGTAATTGAGCTGTATAATCGAGTAACTTTCGACAGACCGCCGCGCACTATTATTGTTCCCGGCGGTCCTTGTGTCTCGCGGATAGAGCGCATACGTGCTAACAGTCGTGTGGACGATTTAGCATCAACAATCCGAAATACACGTATACACACACACACGCACGCACACACACACACACACACACACACACACACACACACACACACACACACACACACACGTGTACACACGCACGAAGGTACCGCGGGGGTTTACCGGAAGCGAGGAGGAGCGTTCAACGTTTAACGAGTAGGTAAAATCACGCTTCTCGGAGCGGCCCTGCCGCGGCCGGATACTCATCTCGCATGATGATTCGAGATTATGTCGTTGTTCTTCCTTTTTCGACGTCAATACCACACTTTCGTTCGTTCCCCTTGGTGCAGCAACCAGCAGAAGCAGCAGCAGCCGCAGCAGCAACGGCGGCAGCAACGCCGCGTTGCACAGGCGGTCTTTGTTGAGCGAAGCTCGAGGTATGACAATGCAACCGCCATCGGTTACGTCGAAATTTCTTCCGAGTCCCCTCGTGATAGGACCATTGTGCAGAAAGGTTGATATTAACCGGGCAAGAGCGGCGCACCGCTCTCGAGGCTCTCATTATGTATGCGCCATCGAAATTGCATCGTTACGATCTTGAATATGCATTCCCCCTCCTCAAATATTCGCCCCGGTCGGCCCGCGCCGCGGCGCTACGGATGGATTTTTTTTTTTGCATGCGGATGCACTTTAGAGCAGCGGTATCGCGATTCTGAAGCCTCGGCACGGGCTCCTTGACATTCCAATCGGATCGGATTTGTCCGACCTCGGCAAAAATCCCAGCTACTCGGAGCGAAATGCGGCTTAGTAGTGCGCGAATTCGCGATATTGTCTCGCAGTTGCGCGCAATCCCCGCTAAAATTGCGAAAGCGATGACACGTATATTGTACGTACGACGGGAGCATCACGCAAAATTTCTTTCAAATTTTTTTCTCTCGTCGACGAATAATATTAAGAAACGTAGGTTGAGTGTGCTTTCTTGCGTGATAAGCGACCTGGAACGCGTGGATCATCTTGATCCCTCCATCTGTTAGCTCTCTGAAACATTAATTTCGTATAAAATTTTTATCAAAATATATTGCAGTTTTACAAGAAAACGTATTAAATAAGTACGCTGAGAGAAAACATTTTTTTAATGAAAAAATATATTTTCTTAAAATCATGTATTTTGATGCAAGTATATGTTTGTTCTTTAAGTAACAGTATTTAAAACTTACAATTTGTGATCAGTTTAGCTTATTATTGAATAACAAAATTAAAAATTATAAAAAGGATACAAATGAGCATTAAATAAATGTTGACTGATTACTCAATAAATAGAAAAATTTATTAAATCTAAATAAAAATATTGATTTTTAAGTAAATAGACATATTACCTTAAGTGTATAATTTAGTATTTTTATCATTTAAATAATGATTTTACAAATAAGTTAATAATATTATCAGACTTAATTAAATTATTTTCTTAGATTTAAAAAATCTGATTATCTTGAATATAAAAATAATTTAACAGTAAATATTTTCTAGAACTGCAAAAAAAATACTTGATTAAAAATTATTTCTTTATTTTATTTATATGAATATTTCAATTAAAAAATTTGTAACTTGACTACAAGTAAATAATTTATTAGGGATCCACTGAGTAAATAATTTTTTTGCGTTAAGTAAAATTTTTTTGTTTTAAGATGTGTTTGTTCTTCTTGTATTAATTTGTAATATTTAAGAATTCTTATACACGAGAAAGATGAAATCTGACGTGATTAATTTTGCGATCATTAATCTATTATTGCAAACTATTCGGATTTGTTTAGACCGTTCTGTTAATGTAAAAAAAGTACATAGAGTTCCAGTGGCACTTTTCATAACTTCAGAGTTTCTTATAAAAATAACGAAGAGTTCTGCAATTTTTTCATTATTGTTTTTTTTGGGGGGTAAAACTGGGTAAAACTGCAGAACTCTTCGTTACTTTTATAAGGAACTCCGGAACTATGAAAAGTGCCACTGAAACTCTACGTATTTTTTTCATATTAACGTCGCGGATGTCTAGAATTGCAACTTGCAAAAAGTGTCTAGGATTGCAGACGTGCCGATGAATCGAGGGAGGCGAGAGGGGGCCACATCTCCTCTCGGAGTCTTCCCTCGACGAAACGAAAACGTAGGCAGCTTAACATTAGCCGAGAGCCGAGAACTGGACGGCGGGTGGACGGACGGATGGACGGACGGAAGGGGTACAGGGGGTCCCAAGTGGTAATTTACGAGGTATCGAAGACCTTGTACACTCCTACCCGCCAACGAGCCGGCCTCGCCCCGCGGAATCCAGTCTTGGCCTTAACGCACCGATACCTTTCCCATGACCACTTTCGGCCTATCTGTGCACGCGGCGGTACCCCGCACACACGCACACACACACACACACACACACACACACACACACACACACACACACACTCGTACGTCCACGGATCTCCTCTACCCTCCACGCCGGTGTCTTTACCATTTACAGTGCCCCTCGTGTCGGCAACGCGGTAGGGTACCTTGTCGATATAGTCTATCTGGGATACAGTCCGCCGCATGATCAACGTGATTTCTCATCCCAGCTATCGCCTCACGGCCGCACCGCCCGTGAGGCAGAAGCGTCAACGAAACGATTGCTTAGCGCCGGGCCCTCGTTCCGCGGAGACAAATGGTCCAGTGGCACATATCGGCATTAGGTCAGCGCCGACTTGTAGCGGCCGTTGGCCTCCGTCGCGTCGCGAGATCGCTGCAAATCAGCGATCGAGCTTCATCCGTGTATCAAATATCGGTTCGTCCAGGCGCTGTTTTAATTTTCACACGCACGTAAAATCGATAATCTCCCGGCATGCATTAAAATGTGGTTTGAAAACATACCAAGAGATTACGCCGAACGCGTTTTTTTTTTACGCTTTTTATTCCATAATAAAGCAATTACGGAATTAATACATCGATGACTGATGTTGACAGCTCACTAAATAACCCGAAGCGCCTTTGAAGAAACGTATATTGCAATTAGTTATCTCCGTTATTTCTGATCGAAGGTTTTCACAACTCGGTGAACATGACAGTACGCTATTCTTCATTTTAGTTTTATTTGCATACCGAACGCCTTCGTCTCGCCGCCGCTCCGCCTGCTCTATATCGCTGAAAATGCGACGGTGACTAATTGCGGTAACAGAACTGATCGTTTGCGCGCTCGCCATTCCGCCTGCTGCGCTAGCGCTGGCACCGAATAACGTACGGTAGATTGAAATTAGTGTACATTCCGCTGACGTTGGTCAACTTTTATTGGCCGTTCTAGATGCATCTATATCTAAGTCCATATTATATTAATGCTTCCAGTTCGTTACGAGCGGCTGCGACGCGACGGGAGCCAGATGCGAAGTGACGCACGCTGGAATCGGACAAGTACCGGTTCGACGTTATCGTTAATCGCGCACTTGCCGATTTGAGATGCAACATTGTACGTCCGTCCGTCCGTGAAATATTCAGGCTTCTAGTTAGATTATAATTACGTCGTCTATGAGGCAATGCATCACGATATATAGACCGACGATGTAGATAGGCGAAGGCCTCTGGAGACTGCGGCGGATTGGATGATATCGTAAAGCATTCCCAGGCCGATTAATTGTTGATTTGGGATGCAAAATTATACATCCGCCAACAAATATTCATGCCGCCGGGCGTACGGCAAGATAAACGTTTGATGAGAAACGGGAAAAATGCCGCACCGTTCTTAAGGAATTATTCTCGATAGAGCGATCTAGTAAAAGTAATAGGGTAATATGGATGCGCCTTCCGATACCAGCATCTAGGAAATTTCTTTCCACTCTGCTATTCCGTCTTTTATAATACCAATTTCCTAACGATCGCTTCGTACGCTTCTAGCTGTTACGTAAGCCCTCTTCTTTTTTTTTGTTTATCCGTCGTTAAGTGATATTAAAACTAGCAGTTGTTTGGTTAAAATAAAACTGCAAAACAAGCGTAATTTCTCCGTAAAGAAAAAGGTACATGTACTGTGATCCTTCATTCTTTTATATCTTTTGCGTTTTACAATTTACTAAAAGGTATTGTTATATTCTTGGAATATTATACGAATATTATTCAAACTTAAAATGATATTGAAATAATATTTCGAGAATATTATTCAATATTTGTAATATTATTTTAATATTATAGGAATATTGTATTAATATTATATGTCCGCTTTATATAATATTCGTGAAATATTATGAAAGTGTTCTACGAACATTATTGTGATAAAAAATTAATGTGAATTATTACGTATAAAATACACATAAAACTTTATAAAACTTTACATTTAAAAGTTATAATATTTCCGATTGAAGTAAATAATATTATTTACTTCTCATATAATAGTCATATGTTATTAGGAGTGGACATGTAACTACTTTTCATTAATATTAAATAATATTGTAGCGCTTATAGGGGCAAAACACGCACAGTTATTTCATAAGAAAAAAAAGATATATATGCACTGTGATCCTCCATTCTTTTACGCCTTTCGCGTTTCATAATTTATAAGAGTAGTTTTAACAAGCTGTCAATATAATAGTGCTTCACGTCGTAATATTATTTACGGAATTTTATGCTCACGTATACAATGTGAGCGGTATCACGCAATAACTCTCTATGAGAATAGCCTAATCTTAATAAGGATCGCGGAGATTTATAACCGTCCGCGCTTCAGCGTATCTTAACGATGTAAAAGATAGACGAAATGATAAATAGCGAATACCGTAACGGAGAAGGTGACAAATTGCCGCGTGTCGCGCGTTACACGTGCGATTTTTTTTTTTTTTTCACTCGCTCGCGTCGCCCTTCACGCCGACGCGCGCGAGTTCCAAAGATCCGTCCGTTTAACGCGTTTGGATTAAGTTCTCATGCACGCACACGCGCGTGCGTTTACTTTAGGGGGATCGGTGAGGTAATCGGCGGGGTTTTTCACGCGGGCTCGTCTATTCGTTAGGCGAAGAGCGGATGCGCTCGCGGAGATAACGGAGCTATGCGAGTACACGCGCGCGGCGCGCAGAAAGGACGAACGAACGTTTCCCTCCGCGCGGACTCGGGATTCGCCGGTGGATTTCCTTGACGCGGAGGCGTTAAGTCCTGGATAGATGTACTGTGACGCCGTGTGAGGAGTGAGGAGAAAGTAACTCAGGGGTCACGAGGGGACGAATTATTTCTACGCGCTTTGTACGAAGCGCCTCGCCGATCTGTCATCGCCGCTTATACCCGTACGCCAGCGCCGTACGCCAGCTCGAGGGGAGGAACGAATATTTATGCGCGAGATCTTCGAGGCGCGATGTACGCGTGCGATATCCCGAGTTACGTGTAAATTATTCATCCCGAATTCGATTTTCATACGAACGCGCGTCGGCTTGTTAACCCTTGATTGCGGGGCCGCGTGCTGTGGATGCATCGCGCCCGTCACGTCTCTAATTCTCGATCGTTATTCAAATTGGCGTCGCATAGGGCCCCCGTGTTATTATTAGCTGTGTTTCGTACCGTTTTCCGCTATGACTATTATTATCTGAACGATCGATTACCCTGGTGCAAACCGTACCGAGAACTGATGTATAATAACAACGATTGTCGAGTGAGAGAGGGTTGCTTTTACGCAGAAAAGAATTGCTAGGAAGTCTCATCTATTCAAAGGCTATTAAAGATTTTTCTGACAAAGTACCATTATATCCACTTTCAAATAACAATGCACGCTAGTTCGGGAATTATTTGATTACGGTCTTTTTTAATGTAAATAATATGTTAACAATATCGTGATTGTTAGACTTTCCGTTAATATGTCGATTTATGATCTCACGAGTTTAGCGATGAAGATAATTTAATATCCTAAAACTTGCAATATTGATGCAAATTAAAAATTTCTCGTCAATGCGATTGTTTCAACTCGCATTCGGTATAGTAAACCTTGATTCGATAATTTCGACAGAAATACGATTCGACATTCGACACAAGTGAGAATTTTCGTCTCAAGCGTATGCAACTTGACTCAGCACTGGAAATAGCACATTGCGGCATTTATTCGAATCACTTATTAAAATCAAATTGTAAGGTCAAATATCAGATATCATTCGTTATCAAAAAAATCTTATTTTAATAATTAATACAAATCCAACAAAGTAAGACATTATCAGTAAGAAATAAAATTAGCTGTATACCGAGGAAAGATGAAGGAATTGTATTAAGGGAGCATTCTAGTCTAAAGTACAAAAAAATTTGCTTAGTTTTTGGGAATTTTTTAAAAGAAATTTATGCATTGCACATATTTTTTTCTTTCACATTTAATTGTACATGTTTATTAAATATCTACAAATTTCGGGAATAGCTAAATGTTTATCAGTTTTTATATTATGTAAATTTAAACAAAAAAAATACATTTTTTAAGTTGGTTGATATTTCTCAGAAACTACTAACAGAAAAAAATTTTTATAAAATTCTACACTTTAAGAAACGCTACGAAAATCTACATGAAAATGCTAGATTTGGAACACTTTTTTACATTTTTGTAAATTTTTGTATCTTTGTTGTGCAATTTTTACAAATTTCTCGATAAATCTACGTTAAACTACAATACACTACAACATTCTACACATTTCTAAGTAGCTTACTCTACCAAAAAACATTTTTGCGAATAATTACGAAGTTCTACTAAAAATACAAATTTGTAGGTATTACTTTTTTTCATAAAAATATTTATTTAAAAAAAAACATTTAAGTTTTTGTAAAAATATTTATCTTTTCTTAGATACATATATTTAACTAAAATTTAACAAAGGTGTTTCAATTCTAGCATTGGCGTAGAATTTTGGCGTAAAATTTTGTAGAATTTTTTCTTTCTTATAATATTGAAGCTACTAACTTTAATTTGTGCGTATACGTAAAGTACACGCACGTGTCTTTTTTTGCATGAATTAGAATTGTTGTGATATCTATAAATTATTTTTTTATATAAATTCAATTGATTTTGTTAAAAATTTTTTTTTAATTGCATTATTTCAATAATTTGCAATATTTTTCATTAATCTAGTTTATGCGATACACAGACATGTATTTTACATAAATGCAAAAGTTGAAATCGATAGCTTCAATAGTGTCTGAGAAATTGTCAGCCAACTTGAAAAATGTGTTTGCTTTTGTGTAACATAAAGAAGACTAATTAACATTTAGCCATACAAAAATGTGTAAATATTTACTAAATATAAAAAAATTAATGTGTAAAGATCTAGAAGAATATCTATAGCAATTTTTTTTAGAAAATTCTCAAAAATAAGCTATTTTTTTTAACTTTAGATTAGAATACTATACTCTCAAGTATATGTTTGTAAATTCTGATTTCATTTTAAAAGATACACTAAAGTATCGTGTCAATATACTTGTCATGTATAAATAATGTAATACTGAAATATTGAGAATCGACACTCTTAAAAACTGAAAATTTTTTGTGTTTTGTTGAAGTATTTCCTTCAGATTTAAAGGAAATGTATACTCGTATGCAAGAGGAAAGAGATTGATTAGAAGACAAACGTTCCTTTAGACGCCTGGATGCACCAGATATATCTTACGGATCTATCGGTAGCGGCGTAATCGCCGAATGATGGGTCAGCTTCGTGTTTTCGGATAATAAGCTTACATACTGCCCCCGCCAACGGTGATGCATTTTTCAAATTAATGCCCGGCAATCTCTCCCGACAATCGCTCGAAAAAGGGATTACGTGACGGGATGACCGAGAATGATTAAACGGGGTCCTACGTGACGGAGAGAAGAATGACGGTGACCATTATATGTTAATGCTCGGCCACACGCCATACGACGATTATGCGGCCTTTCAACGTGCCCCATGCGATGCGTTTACGAAGGAAAAAAGAAATCTTTCGATATCGGTGCGACTCGCCTTTTCGACGGATATACGCGTTTCTCCGCTTGCAGGGAATAATTTTCTTCTTCAGGCGCCGTTTTGTGATGCCCACCTCGTCGGCAATAAGGCCCCCGGCTCTGCGATCATTATGGTACTCTAGAGTGAAATGTGGTTCCTACTTAGGCGTTAACGAAGACAGATTTTTCAATTGGCTGGCTAAGGTAAAATTTGCTCTTCTCAAAATTAACAAGCTCCCGCGTCTTGTTTGTTTGTCGGATGATGATGCGCCGGACGTCTGTCTTATAATTGGAACTCGCACAGAAATGAAAAAAATTTACGTCGAAATTCAACCTTATTAGCCGTATATTTTATTAACGCGTCAAACATCAGGATGATTAATTGATAGTTGATTTCAGTGGCGCATCTCATTTATTTGCATGTTGAGAAATTATACGCATTACAAGTAATAACTATATTTAAGTGTCGTGACAATCAGCAATTAATATGTTAGCCGCGCGATTGGTAGAAATTGGCATAAAAGTAGAACACCCTTTATAGATACTTTAACTCATTGCGTACATTTTAATCTATTATTATGCTTGACGTTAATTTGCTAGAATAAATTTGTCAAAATGCGAAAGTATCGCGAAACTTATCCTCCTCTATTAGAGGCAGAGTCCGAGGCGAAAATTATAGATCGCTCGCTGGCGACGATTTAGCAGATGGCGTGGACTGGATCGGTCTTTTCGAACCACCACCTGGTTGCCAGGCGCCTCCAATCTGCCACTCCTGTCCCGTCGTAAAGTCTTGCCTTCCACTCCCATCCGATGGTCATTAAACCGGCGATAGAAAAGTTTCGGACGTATATCGCCGGCGGTAATTAACGATCGGCCGAGGGAGTATCTCCCGAACGTGAAACATTATCCGTTGAAAAACCGATCCTTATCTCGGTGATGGATTTGAAGTACGGTGGCTTTGGGGAGGCCGTAAACCGGGAGCGCGTGATGCACGGAATTCCGGACAGTTGTCGCTCGCCGTGCTTCGTTTTACGGGCAAGCTGAATTTCGAGACAGTCTTAGAGTGCAATGCCGTCGTGCGGTGAAAGTGTACGACCGAGCCGGAGGTAATGGTGAAGTAATGATAAGTTAAGCGGTGAACTAAATGTACGAGCCTAATTGTACCGGAGCGATATAACTTTGAGAAAAGAGAGTTTTTTTTTCGGTCGGAAATTTTACTTATACTCTACTTTAAGTGTACTTACGCTTGTTTATTTCTTCTCAGCGGCGTCATTACCCAAATGACTGTCCCTTTAAAGTTACTGAGATTATGATTTGCGTTCCCTTTCTCGGCCACTTCCCAATGAACGATTTACGTTAATGGCGCGCACTAAGCAAGGTATTTTTGTCGAACGTAGATACACACCTAGCTTTAAGAATGTATCGAATATACGTATATAGTCCATGCAAAGTAAATAAAACTTGGAAATGTTTAATATCAATACTTTAAATAAACTATATACATGTGAAAGTTGTGTGAATAAGATTACATTTTTATTTAGTAATATATTTTTATAGTTTATTTACTCTATTTGTCATTAAAAATCAAATTGTTTTTTACAATATTAAGAAAAATGTCAATTTTTTTGTATAAGTACTTTAAACATTTAAGATTTATACGAAGTTTTATTGTGATGGTCTGTTTAGTTACTTTGTAAATGAATAAATAAGTTTTGTTTATTTTACAGAACCGTCTTCTACATCGCAATGAAACTTTTCGTGAATCATCTTGAATATTTAAAGTACTTAAATAAAAAGATTCAGATTTTTTTCATTATTTCATTATTAATTATAATCAATACAGTATATATCTACTTCTTATTGAAATCATTTTTTATCCAGATAGAAAATTGCCGCTAAATTTTTTTCTACTACTTTCAAATGCAATATAAAACAATCCGTAATTTTTTCGTAATTTTCTTAATGTCTTGATAAATATCTTATACATATCCTTAATCTGGAGTTACTAAGACGAGCCTTAAACACTAATTATAAATAATGTTATTTTCACAACTGTTCTGTGTCGTAATAAAAAAAATTTTTAAATGATTTTGACAATTTTATCGATATAATTTATCTTCAATGATATCAAAACTTAATTGACAATATTTAAAAAAATTTATTATTATAAAGCTTTTAGACAGAGGTTTAACAAACCCACCTTTAGTGTACTTTCACCTTAGCAAACGCAGGATGAACAAATCGCGCGATCCCCACGATGCGATCGTAGCCACTATTGACGGCTATTGCCGTCGCGCATCGCTACGATAGCTGTACTGTAACTGCATTTATTGCCGATCGCGACGGCGTTTTAGCAATGCAAAGATAGACCGTAAAATTTACAAAGTAACCCTACCACCGTCCTTCTCTATCAATTATCACTTGCGCAACGCACGCGCTGCGACGATGGACGTACCGTTAAGAGTAATGTTAACGATATCCTCCACCCGCGGGGAGTATCCATTCAAAGTGAAATTCTATCTGTCGATAGGTTAACTGCACTCCGCGTGACTCTCGAGGCAAGTCGTGTCGCTTCCTGGCTCGTACGATGCGATTCTTATTAGGTGCGATGCCTCCGCCGATGCTCCTCTCTCTGGCAATGAATGCGCGAACGTACTGCTCGTTGCCGCCGATCATTAGCGATAAATTCCGAGGCAGCGATCTCGGGAAACTTGGATTTCGGTAGGGCACGTATCGGATCCTCGCGCGGTAATTTGATAGTCCTTGAGATTCAAACGCTTAGCGTTTGAATATTTCCCGAGCTTTAAGCATCTCTGAAACAATTGAGTAAACAACTGTAATATTCTTATGAAGAGTGAGTAAATACTAGAGCGGAGGAAAATGCACACTAGGTACGTGTTATACATAAAGGACGGATAAAATGGTTTTATTTCTCTCTCTTAAATATTATCGAGAAACGTAAGAGAAAGCTCTTATTTCCTAATTCTTATTTCATCGCATTTAAATACCATAAATATTGGCTGAGTGCGAAAGTTTTGATGGGTTTTCAATAGATGCAATTAATGTTTCTTCTTTTTAATGCTGTACGGTGTTCGATCTGTGAAAAAATGTTTCATTTATGAACAACTTCTCTAAAAATTCGTGTATTCATTAATTTGTGCATTCGTCAATATCTGAAGATCATTAAGAGCATGATTTGTTTTTAAGGTTGAAATAAAAAAAAAACGTTTAACTTTAGCGAACGATCTTTTGTAGATTGAAATTGACACAGCATTCTCTTTTAAATACATCAAGTGTTTTTATGAATATTTGTTTCTCCGAAATTCATCATTATTATACATGAAACTTTTCTCCGCTTATTTTCAGTTTTATTTAAAAATACCATAACTTACTCGAATTTAGTCAATTTTTTTTTTTTAACGACAGTTGACAGTGTATTTCTTTTCAGTAATACACGGAAAGAATAGTTTAGTTAAAAATTTAGCTGGATACAGATCTAAAAATAATTTTATTAGATCATTAAAATAATTTTGTGTAGAAAGCTCAGGCTGGTTGCTAGAACGTCAAAACTTGTCGCAGCATTGCTCATAATGTGCTTGAACATAATTATTTTGATAGTCCACCAAATTTATTTTTAGATCCATGGCATGCCGTATTCAGCTAAATTTTAGATATTTTAGCAAAACCGTTCTTTACATAAATTACATGTATATGTAAAATATGTACAATATATCAACATGTATGCCGATAACGCAATAAAAAAACGTTGATCGCAAATACTGAAAACCTATTAAAATTTTGTGCGCTCACGCTATGGAGGTACTCGATTGCATTTTTGGTAACATTAAATCTAGTTCCCATAATTCTGAAACGCAACGATTTATTCGATTAACGCTTCGAATTTCGCTCTGTGCGCGTCTCATCGGGACTGGGACTAAATTATGCTAGTCAATCTACTTGAAGGGGAACTCTATCGTTGTCAATTTACGCGTTTGCCACGCGGGTTTGTGGCGATACGAGCGCGGGTACAGTCGCATCCTGCGCTTCCGCTCGACTCATAGGATTCGCTTGTTATTGGGTGCGACCTTTGACAATATCCTCACAACGAGAACGGAGCACGAGCGCCATTAAACCCGTCAATAATAAACCGTTGGCGAAAGTAAGGATCTCGGATCGCTTTGTGGCGTCCGTCGTGAGTTTACAGTCATGAGGATCGGGTAACTTCGACACCTCCTTGCCGTGTTCTTCGTTTTTTATTCTTCAATTACCGTCTCCTCTATCGTCCTCCTTCTCCTCCTCCTCCTCCTCCTCCTCATCGTTCCGTGGACCGACCTTCGCCTCGTGTGGACAGCCGACCACTGGTCCGATCTCGAAGCACTGTTCTCTCGTTCGAGAGAGAAGAACAGAGAAGGAGAAAGAGGGAAACGAGAATTCTCGAGATTTTTCTTCGCCGCACCCGGCCACCAAGAATTTTAAGTAGCGTCCCCATTTTTTCGCTCGTCTATATTTCTTTGCCGCTGGACAATAGTGCGATCGACGACACACACGCATATCTCTCGTGGGATATCGTGGCCCGGTGTATTACTATCTTCGCCGACTAGATTCCGAATCTCGATAGGGTCCGCGATTCTCACGACGAACTTGTCCATTAACTAACAGGACTTGCCCGAACTTCTACATTTGAGCAGGACAAACTTTTGATCTTTTCTCGATAATGTCTAAGAAGACGAGATTGCTTGTGATGTATCTGTAGGTCGAAGTGCACAGCCAGTAAGTGCTGGCATATATCGAGACTGAATTTCTGTTCCTTTCAATGGATAATAAAGGAAATATTTAAGATCCGCGGAAAATGATAACAATTTATAAGGTTTCTTCTAAAAGCTTTTATTACGTTCGTATTTTGCCCGATTCCTTCAAGTTCTGCGGAAAGGTACAGCGAGCTGTGCCAGATCTCCGAGAAAGTAAGTAGTGTCTTTTAGATGCACGATCGATGCAAAGAGTTAAACTCTTCCAAATCGGATCGTAAGCGCATTTGTTTCTCGCACATGCGTCCATCGACTTACACACGGTAGTCGCGATATCGAGCTGATGCTTAGGATGAAGGTGCGAGTAGTATGCGAATAGGTTGCTGATAAATTCCCCTTGGGAAAGAGGAATTCCCGATTGCTTCAACGTAGCGCATAGGTTTATAGGAAAAGGATATCGAGTGACTTGAGCTTCTCTTCACTTTTCTCCTATTTCTCAATTTTCTCCTTTCTCGCTCTTATTTCTCTCTCTTTCTTTCTCTCTTTGTCTTATCCTATATCTCCTTCGCTTTCTCACCCTCGCTACGAGACCGCCACCATTTTCGTCCCCTTCGTCTCGCGCGGGTCACCGATCGCCGGTGCGTCGGGCACCTATTGCGCGAGAGAGGGCAAGCTGACCCGGCTGTGAGTCGAGAACCAACCGGATCGCCTGAGATGTAACTGGAGAGCACATTACCTGGTATTAAGTCACCGAGATAACTACCCGCGTGGGAGGTTCCACCAGCCCCTCCTCCCCGCCCCCTCTCTCTCTCTCTCTCTCTCTCTCCTTCGCTTAAAGCACGACGACGTGACCCGCCGCGCGCTGGCTCGTCGCTTTACGAAATATTCAGATTTTTTTTCAGGCGCGTCAGCGAGCGCGCCTCTCCACCGCGGAAGGCATCGCGGTTGGCGGCGTACGACGGAAGACAGCGGGATATACTGTGTGCTGTCCTTCGCTCTCCGATTTATACGAAACACCGCTTACGCGTTGATGAGGGTCTTAAAGCGCGCGCGCTTCCCTCTTCCTCTCTGTCTCTCTCACTCTCTTTCCCCGCGCCGCTTTTGTATCTCACATTCGCACGATACACTTGTCATTTTTATTGGCGCCGTTTATCCTCGCCTTGCGAGAAGGTGCTCAAAAACTCTGTTTGCGCGACTGTCCCGAATACACATAAAAAATGCTTCATTGCAGAGATTTTATTTCGTTAGTCGCGCACACAGCGTCGTTGCCGAGAAGATGCATTCTCCTTGATATCTTAACTCTTAAATCGCGAGATCGAGTTTTTTTTTTCAAGTACGTGAAAAAAATAATTACGTAACCGTAATTTTCAATTAATTCATTTTTATTTATACGTTTTAATATATCTTTAATATATGTATATATATTCAAAATAAAATATATAAAATTCCCTTCGTTTGTCTCGTAGAGATCTTCCGACAATTTACTGTTGGAATTTCTGATTAAATGTTAAACGTTAGCGCATACGCAGTATATTCTCGCATAATTCGGCATTGTAAATTTTCGGGAGGAAATTTCTTTAAATGGCAAGGCCGGTAATCATACATTATAGGAAGCGATGCTTCGCGGACGGAGGTGTACTGGAATTTGCACGTTTATTGTCGCATTAATAATTCATGGTGTTGCGCAATTTTTAATCAGCCGCCGTCTGCCATTGATTGATGCTGCCCTTGCGCCCCCACGGGGCTCGAATTTACATACAGAACGAAAAGGAAAAGTATTGACACGCGATACGCGCCTACCAAACAAACAGCAAAATCCAATCGCGCATAACGGCGCCGTTTTCTTTCTACTTCTGTCCCCTCCTCCCCCGCCCGGTCGGAGGGCTCTAACCCTTTCCTCTCTTTCCCTTTCTCTTTCTCTCGCCGTCGCGTTTCTACAAAGAAGCTAACAAATCGACCGCGGGAGATGCGCAGGTGAGGCTTTTTATTAAAAAATTTTTATTACAAAACACACAGCAAAGCATACGTCGCCATCGTCGCCGTCGCCATAGTCGTCGTCGTCGTCGTCGTCGTCGTCGTCGTCATCGTCGTTCGAGGCTCCGGTCGAAAAACCTGTTTGCTCTGCCGCTACCATCACCACCATTGCCATCGCTTCCTTTCGGGAGATATTGCTTTACAATACTATATTATACTGCGTGGTACCGTCGAATTTCGCCTGTTTGGATTTAACGAGACTCGCCCGAGGACTCGCCGGTCGTATACGCGAAGGGTCCGCGAAGGGCTCGCGCGCGAAGGGTCCTTCGGGCATGGCAGCGAATTACGCGCGGAGGCCCGGACGTAGGTATACCTATTACCCGGGGTCCTCTCCGCTCTTTTCTTTCCCTCTTCCTCTCTCTCTTCCTCTTTCGATATTGCGGATGCACGATCGCGTGTGTCGAATTTCTTTCTCTCGATATGAGGAGAGGAGCAGCCCAGAGAGCGCGTGCTTCGTAGGTGTAGACATCCCCGGGCATTAATCCCTCGCAAGAAGGGACGCTGCACATTGTCCATCGGGTCCGCGGTACAGCCGCAAAAACACGTCGGAATTCTAGCAGGGGGATTGGCAACTTTTTTCCAATATCCGCGTCGTGCCCGACTCGAATGAACGTTAAAAGCAAATGCTAGCCCCTTAAGTCGTCGTTGCCTGGTGCAACCGGCCGGCGACGCATGTACGGACAAGCTTTATGGCTCCATAAATCGCCGTTTCGGACTCTATTGTATGTCTCTCTCTCTCTCTCTCTCTCTCTCTCTTCTTCCTTCCTCCCCTCGTCTTTTTCTTTCTCTGGATAGTTAACTGAGACGTCATTAATAACGGAGATGAGTGTTCGATTAATAAACTTGGGATGGAAACGTCGCTCATCCGATAATTAAAATAAATCGTCGATTATAATACTTATATATCGATGAGCTTGATTTTTTTTTTACATTGTAGACACAAGAAAGTTTACTTTATGCAGATTGAAGAGCTCCGATAGAGGATAATTCTAAAGATGAAAAGTAAAGAGAAGGAGAGATACCTTTTTGTGCCTTTTGTATCTTTGGCGTTACCGCCGTTCTCATTAAATCGTGTTTGTTATTCGATTGGTATTTAGGAATTCGCTCACCGATATTATATCGGTTGCAATTCTTGAATTTAAGAGAACGGTAAGATGGGGGAACAAACGCAATTTTCCACAATAAGCGGCGAAAACTTGCATCGAGCGTGCGTTCGTCGCGCGTCTATCGCGTTGTTCGAATGTCTACGACGGAGGAATGCTCTTTATGGTGGCTGTTCGCGACCGGCTGCAGCGGGAGCAAGCATGAACTCTCGGGGGTTCATCGAGCGGTGCGTTACACGAAAATTGTGGACACGTTCCAGAAGTCAAGACGCAGCCGCAAAATACCGATCGCATTACGCGCCGTATTACCCTAGATTACATTCCGCTTTCGAAGAGCGCTTGCCAGACGAGGAAGCCAGCGGAGTGGAGGAGGAGGGAGGGAGGGGGGGATCGAAAATTCAGGAAATTCCATCGAGAAAATCGCTTTCGGTTCCGCGGCCGCTGCTTGCCGCCATTGCCCGCACGGTACACCACAACGAGCACGAATTGGGGGCGGACAGGTACGACTCTTGGCATTCGGGAGATTATTTGTACGCAATCTGTAGGTCGTGCCGCGGGGACGAGAAAGCGAAAGAGAGAATAGGAACAATTTCCTGGCTCGCGTGTTGGTGCGTGTGTAGCGGCGCGTGAGAGAGGTGCCCCGAGGAGGAAACAAGCCGTGCGAGAAGAAACGAGGAGAAGAAGAAGAAGAAGAAGAAGAAGAAGAAGAAGATGGCAACGACAACGAAGATGAAGTCGATGAGGAAGAAGAAGAAGACGAAGAAGAAGAAGAAGAAGAAGTTGGAGCAATATATATATATATAAAATATAGGAAAAAATTGTTGGTGGTAGGGCAAAATGTCGGGAAGGAACCGCGGGCGCACCAGAGAGAGGAGAGAAGAGACGAAACGGGCCGTTCTTCCTCCGCGCTTCGCTCCGTGCTCTTGCTCAAAGCTCGAGGCAGGTTCTCAGAAGCTACCGGTGCCGGTGGAATCCGCGTGGAGCTGGATTATACTGCCAAAGGGTATATTTATCGGGCGAGAATGTATGCAGAAGCGCGGACATCGCTACAAAGGGGCCGCCCCTGCGGATTTAGCCTTGACGCAACTTCGAGAGTGGACTCACGATTTCGTACCCGCCGCATCTAACCCGCAGTCGGAGCAGACGCCGCATAATGGATTGCCCAACTTTTCTCCCGCTGCTTCTGTCGCTCTTTCCTTCCTTCTTTCTTCCTTCTTTCTTTCTTTCTTTCTTTCTTACATCCTTCCTTTCTTCCGTTCTTCCTTCTTTTCTTCCTCCCTCTATCTTTTCTCTTTTCTTCTTCTCCCCTTTTCTCTCTTCCTTCTTTCCTTTTTACAATATCTTCTCTCCGTTTTTTCTTCCTTTCTTCTCTCCCTTTTTTATTTCTTATTCTTTCACGTGAATGAAAACCTCCCTCTCGGAAGCCTATACGCGTGAATCCACTTTATTGATATGTTTTATTGAAGTACTGCATCATGAAGTACTGCATCAAGCGCTATGGTAGGCACCGTTATTTCTCGCGACGTGTGAGAAAACAGTCGTTTAGCTGATGCTCGGGCATAAATTCGCGATGAATAACGCGCATTTTTACTGCCTTTGAGGATTTTTCAAATCGCCGGGGATCGACAGTTAGGATCCGTTACCGTACGTAATATTTATCGTAAGTGCATCTCTCTCGGTATGATACTGGAAATGGAATTGACGCGTGAAAAGGAGAAAATTACGCAATTTCTTTTTTTTTTTTCATTATACTTTTTAATATTCCCGTTATATATTCAGGAAGCGCGTCGTTTAAACGGATAGCATACTATAAACGAGGTTAAACGAAGAGATAAGGCACGTATTTATCGCAAAAATTAAAAACTTTTTAATGCGTATTTATATTTACATCATTGCACCTCGCATAAGTATATAATATTAGAAGAGGAATTTACATAAAACACCGACTGTCTTATATCGTCGATTTCTCTGCTAGTTCTCCCCGACATTATAATTACATTTAAATTTATTATAATTTAATAACAACTGACAATTTTATTGAAATATTCAGTGAAATAACTGACAATAAAATTACAATTTAGCCTTTCGGTTTTTTTCACTTTTATTATTCATAACTGTGAATGATTATATACATAATATCAATCTTAATTCGTTCGAGTTTTCTACTCCTGCGTTTTCTGCCTCCTTGCTGCCTCATTCGTGCAACAGCGCCAGCGTCGTGAATACTTCGTCGAATGTCTACCTCAATTTTCTTTTCCCCTTTTTTTTATTGGTACCTCGCAGCTGCATTGCGTCAACCGAAAGAGGCGCATCGTTATTTTCCTGTAGAACCGTAAAACGCACGTTTCGGTTATGCTCGAGGATGAATTCAACATCCTCTCATAAAAGAGTGACTCCGCGCTGCAACACCCCGGCGTCGTTGCGTCTCTCGACGTAAGCCGCAACGATCCCGGTTTCCGTGGGTGAGGAGGGGGGAAAGGGAGACTGCAAACACGGTGTCAGAATCAAGGCGGCGTTGCGCCCTGACGTTAAATGGACGGTGTAAAATGTGCGAGGCGTAACTTCTAAGCGCCCCCCTCGTCGCGGCCGGGGCCGCCGCTCGCTCCGATTCGAATGCGCTCGCGGTCGCGAGCGCGGCCACCGCGCTCGGATAATGGATCGCCCGACTTTACTTCCTACACCGCGCATTTACCAGCGCGCCCGCATGGGATCCCGACGGCTTGCGAGTCGTTTTTTATCGACGCGCTTTATCGAAGTGCCGTGTCGGCCGGGAGAGCGGTGTCGGACCGACCGCAAGAGCGCGAAGAGCGAGTGCGAGCGCGCCCGTGGATTTTAGACGTTGTTCGACGACACGTACGAGTTCGCGCGAATTTCCGCGGTAATAGAGAGTTTTTGTCGCCGCCGTTATTCGAGTACGTTAACGCAAAATTCCCATTTTGCACAGTCCTAAGGAAACCTTCGCAGTCACGCCGGAGAAGTGCGCGCGGTAGGACGATTTTGCGGTTCATGAGCGTGGAGGAACACAAAATTGTGCTTTGCGTAATTCCTAGGAGCGTGGTGGTTGCCGTGAAAGGACTATGCAAATGCTTTTCAGCGTCAAGGGTTCATATGCGGGAAAGCGGAAGTCGCTGCATGAAAATGTAAGGAGGAGAGATCGAACGATATAAGGTCGATCTAATGTCCACAATGGAAAAGTGTGTTCTTATAGCGTTCAGGGGTTTCAAGTGGAACAACATTATTTTCACAATTTTCGATCTAATAGCATTAAGTGTTTGGAGAGAAGCGGCAGAGAAAACGTTCAATCTCTTTTACTTTTCGCATTACGAATATTTTTTTTCAAACAAAAGGATTTACCGTTCTCCGCTCCATTCAAAAATACAGCGAGCGTATGGTTACATAAATAAAAACCAAGATTCTAGGTATTTACTATTATTTTTGTTTGGGAAAGGTATTAAGAAATGTCCTAAGAAAAATATTTTTAAATCTGCTTAGGCACTCTGATTTCTCAATTGATACTTACAAGGGAACGGCCAGAACTGTCCTTCGTCGATTTTTATGAGCTTTGAATATATTGTGGAACATAAAAAAAATATGAGTCTAATATTTTTTAAATGTTTTTTTACAACAAGCTCATCCAAAGCTCATCAAAATCGGAGAGGGACAGTTCTGACTGTTCCTTTGTTCGAACTTTGCAAATCAAAAAACTCCAACATTTACAAATCTTATATTGCAGATTACATCCAGAGAAAAATTATGTTTAAATTGATGAAATCATTTTTTTAACTTGACTTTTTTTTAAGTTAATGAAAATATCTTTGAGGGAAATAAAAATTTATTCAATTTCAAAAAGTGACGTCTAGTCTTTTTAAAAGTAAATAAAGTAATTGTTCAAATTATTTATTAATTTAATTTGCTAATTATTTTGAATTTAAACAAATAATTTTTAATTCAAAGAAAATACTAAATTGTAGAAATGTAAAATACAATTTAATTATTTTGATTTTAAAAATATATTTCTTTTATTTAAAAAAAGATAGGCGTTGCAAACTATTTCTTTAATTCTAGTAAAAAGAAACAATGAAAAAATTTTTTCACATCAAAGAAACTTTTCTGTAACTGTATAGCAGTACACAAATTTCTTTGATTCAAACAAATATTTTTTGACTCTAAGAAACTTTTTTCTAGATGTACTACGGATATCTGTGGATTTAAAAGCGAAACGCTGGAAAGTACATGTCTCTTTTAAAATCTAGGGTTTATTCTAAAAAATTGTGGAATCTGTTTTCTTGCTCAAAGAAAGAGTTCTTTCCAGCTTCAAAAGGGTACACTCGTTCTTCTTTGTGTCGATTTAATCTAGGACGAGCTACAGGATAACTTGTTTGCCTTTGAGAAGAACTTTTTTCGCTTGCGTTTACGTGTCGACGTCGTACAGCTCAGATTTACGTTTAAAATCTATAGATTTTGACCGATCTCCTAGCGCGGCTTTGCCAACCGATCGCACCTGCGATGTCGAACAAGCTGCATAATGGATCGCCAGACTTTCTTCCTTACACGCGCGAGTATCACGTCGGATAACCCCTTTATGAATCAGTTTTATTAATATGTTTTACCAGAGCACTCGATCATACGTGGCGTACGATTATCGAATCAGCCATTAACGGCGGTGGTGCATTTAATCGTGATACGTATTACATGTTACGCCTGCGTTTCGAGCTTGTTAGACCTTGTTGCACTCGCGCAAGTCTTCGTTACACGGGCAATTTATTCGTATTCAAAGAAAATGAATTTATCTTTGAACCGCCATCGAAACGTATGCACATAGGAATATATTTCATTAATCCCAAGTTTATTACATATCAATATTATCTGAGCGTTCGATGAACAAAGGTTCTAAAAGAATACCTAAGAAATATCTTCCAACGCAAAAAAAAGAAAATACTTTTCTTGCTGAAATTTTCCATTGAGAGTACGTACGTGTTTTCTTTTATCAACGAGCCAAGCGACAACGCGACGTATCTCGCAAAATCCGTCTCCATTCGCGGACGTAGTTCGCTGACGCAACTTCGAGAATGAGCTTGCCACGGATTTGCTGGCCATGTCCGTCGAAACGGCCAACCTGCATAATGGATTGCACAACTTTTCTCCCTGTATGTGCCTCCGCTTTTTACCTCCGTCACCGAGATTTCGCGCAGCTTTCTTACCCATGTATTTCGTCGAAGTTGCATTCGTCAGGTCGACGCAAAATACTGCAAAAAAAAATGTCTCTCTTTGCGTCAGTGGTTTCAGCCTTGATGTTTAAAGTTTTGAAGCGGACTCGCGGTTTCAAATCCCGTATTCACCGAATTTATGAGCTTTCGTAATGGATTACCGAAGGTTGTTTTGCTCTTGTCCGTCGCGCTTTATTTAGCCCGTGGGTGGTTTGTGGTAAAGCCCCGCCTCATGCTCTACTATTCAGAGAAAATAAAATAAAATACGAAAACGAAAAGGATTGCAGGTACTAAAAATCAAAATCGAGACAATCCGTTTTATTAAATATTTATTATTAAAAGCGGAGGTATGTGCGAATATTTTGAATCAAATCAGCGATTTTGATTTGATTTGTTTGTCGATTTCCAAAATTTTTTCATCGCTTCTAAAAATATTACAAATCTTAGAAATTATTACAAAAATTTGTGTATGCGACAAACGTTTTTGTAAACTTGTTTCAACATTTCATATTTGTATCATGATTTTATAGAATTTAGAAAAATTTTTAAGTGCTCTATTATATTTTTCTGAAATGCATTAAAGTACTATCATTTTGATAGTAACATTTGTACATATACTCAATGCTCATTATCAGTATAATTCCTTTACACTTATTGGCTATTTATTACAAATTTTTACTTAACACATCATTGGTTGTAATTTTTTTCTAAAATTTTTGCGATTATGTTTGACGTATAAAAAAAATCTGCAATGTCATTATGGAAATACTTATTACATTTAAATTGATATAAATATCACAATATAAATTCGAGAAAATTTGATTCGAATTCGATTCGTATTTCGATTTAACTTCACAAGTACTTGATTCGGACTTTTAATTGAAAGATTAATTTTTATTTAGTTAACTCTTGCAACATTAATAGTTTTATATATTAACTCATGTTAAGTCACATAAATTCCTATACTTAAATTTTTATACATATGCAATCTCCTGTACTAAACACGTGTGAATTCTATGAAGACCCGATAACTTTTTTTGATCTGTCAGTAATCTGTTATAGCGCAGCCTGCTGCCTTTAATTAAAGAAGCATTTGCGCGAGATAGGCGAAATTTATTGCGGCGCGTCTTGTAATAAATTTTGTCTACCTCGACACTCGACATTTACTCGTACTTGTCGCGACGAACAAGGCAACGTAATTGTTACACATGTGTACGTTTTTACGGCCCATTATGTATTATTCCTGCATCACGCTATCTCTCGTTCCGGAGATACGCGCTCGTTTTATTGATCCCCCAGACTCTTCCGGGGACTTACGGAAAATGAGGAAAGTAGAATGCAATTAAAACTTGTTTCCGCGAAGTAAGATTATCTAGAGGGAGTCAAAGAACTGGCATCTTACATCATTTAGCCGAGACGCTAACTTTTTACAGCCTAATGTCTTTTTGTTAACTTCTTCAATTTCTTGTTTTTATGTTGTTTCTGCATTGTGGCTATTATTATACACTTTTAATATCTTGGAGGAGGGAGGAGGGGGGGGGGAAGCGAAATGAAAAAAAGGTTAGTCCAAAAATACTTTAAGCTGTCTGGCGCTTGTAATTTGATTTTATTGCCGGTTTTTTAAAGTGGGTCGCGTCTTCAATAAGCTACAAGGAGGACGAGGGGACTGTTTAGCTTGCCTTATCGATCTTCCTGGGAGATACTTGTGGAAAATTGGAGCTTCCGCGATCATAAAAGTGACTTCAAAGCGGATCAAAAAATTAGAAAAGCAATGTTCTCGGCAGTGGAAAGGCCGTTTGAGGATCTCGGAAGAGATTCCAGGAGAGACCGTATTCTTTTCTGACTTTTCCCTCTAGTTGCACGCGGGCAGAGAGAGATTTCTTTTTTATTCTCAACCCTTTTAGCAGTCAATCCTGGCACCCTCGTTCCGAACGGTTCCGATTTAGCGACGGTGGAGGTGGCGGAGGAGGGGGCGTTAGGAATCGGGGGTTTACAGCGATATCCACTTGCATTGATCCTTGGCGATCCCGCAGCCGAGCATTGTTACGAAGGAGCAACTCCGTAGCGCGCCGCGCTGCGCGCATACGTTGAACGCTCATACTCTTCCGGTCGAGGGGGATTCGCTTCGTTGAAGCGATCGGGGATCGAAATGTTTTAGTATTCCGTAGCCGCGTCGAAAATTTATAAGGTAAGAAGAACATGCGGGTCAAGAGGACCGCGCGTATTAACCGGCGAACTATAAATTCGTGGGTCTCGCGTATATTTCGTGCCTACCTGCGGGGACCGCTTTTAGGTGGAAACACGACAAGGGTTCCACCACCATCGTTCGCCGTGAATCGAACGGGAGGACCCTCCCGTAAGTCGGATCGTGTATTTTTTTAGCGCCGCTAGTATCCCCATCGGCGAATGCCTTCGGATTTATGCGTTTATACCGTCGCAGCAACATTTTCCCCCCGATATACATATCGAGGCGTACCACCGCGCCGCCTCTGGTGTCGCGGCCGATGCTGAAATATTAAGAGCGCGTTGGCGCGCGGAATTACGAGCGATGCCCTCGTGTCGTTACATAAGTCGCGCGCTTTATTACAGCCATTGTCAGCGTTTCGCCCCGGCGACATACCTCCCACGCGTCGCCGGTGATGTATTAACGCAATATCGCCGTGATAGCCTCTTTGTAATATTTTACCGCTATCGCGGATACATACGTAACTCGAGTGAATCGTGATAGAGGTTCTGTCTACCGTCGACGTGACCATTCGCGTATGGCTGCAGCAGATATGGCTCTGCACACGTTCCGCATTTTACACGAGGAATATGAATTAAAATATATTTTTAAAATAAATTTTACACACGGTGAAATTTAACGAGATTTTTTTTTAATTCTGCACGATTTCAATGCGCATTAATTGAAAATTATTAGCAATAATAAGTTGGATATTATACTGCGTGAAAATAATAAATAATGAGAGAAAGTAGCACTTCTCGATCGAGAAGCAGATCTTAATAATTTTTTCGTATCAATTATCAAATGAATTTTTCAATTCTATAAACTGCGTGCCGATATGATGGTGATCGGACTTAAAACGCAATCTTAAACTGAAACTAGATGTAATATCTCAAATTGCGTTGATTATCAAATTTAATAACGACGCTGAAAGCATTTTTAAACTGTAAAGAACTTATTGGCGTAAAATAATATTGAAAAAAATTCGTTTCGCCTGAAAAATGGCACTTTTTATTTCTTTTAATATATAAAATTATTAACTTGTGCGAACTGCATTGCGCTAGATATCTTTTGTTGTATCAACTTTATTTTTTTTTTTGGCAATATTTAAAAAAATATTATAGAAATAATTTGAGATAAATTAAAAGTTTCCGAGGATGAGTGATCTTATATTGCTTTTTTTTACATTAGATTCCAATGCACAATATGGAAATGATGACTTGCCTGATCTATAAAAATAGAGATTTAATATTACTATTAGGTAACTCCTTAATCAATACAGGACAAAGTGAAGAATATTTTATATTACTTGTGTATCATTTAAATAAGACAAATAATTATTTATATCTTATTAAATACTTTTCTTGAAATTTTCTTGAAAAAGTAGCTTGAAAAAGTTACAATATATACGTGCAATTTGCTTTTAAATCCTTAATCTACTTTGTCTCGTTAATCCTTGTTAAATTCGCACATTCTCAGTATTGTCGCGATACACGACTCGGTAATTAAATTATCCCGTCACGAAACGTCGCTCGGCGACGATCGTTCGCGTCGGTGTTGAAGCGCATTTTCGTTCATTGCCGGTGAGTCGAAAATCCCTACGGCGCCGTCTAATCGAGATCGAAATGGACGACGCGTGTACTCCGGCGCGAGTCCGGAGTGGAATGGAGAAATGTCGCGTCGCGCCCGACTTGGACTCGTCGAAGGATTCAAGGGAATGTTCCAAAGGAGCTATTGCGATCGACGAGAGACATCGAGGCGGACAACGGCGGCCGCTGCACGGCTTACTCCCTCTCTTTCTCTCTTTGTTTCTCTCTTTTTTTCCTTGTGCTCTCGTGAAAGGAAAAGCCCAGGGAGCGAGATAGTCCGGGCCGGCTCGCAGGCGATTATGTCGATATCAAATACCACGAAACGCACTCAGCTATGCTCTTGAACCGGCGCGGCTCTGCGCGGCGACGTTGGCGAACGTCGCTCTTTCTTCCCCGGCTCGCTCGCAACGGCCTATTAAATTCTCCGTGCGCAAGGGACCGTATTGTCTTTTCGCTCGACCCCGCTCTCCGTGTGTACACGACGCGCCCAGGAGCACTTCATTATCATATAATTTCCAGTTCCCTCGCGCGGATTACCGCCGCGCAGCGGAATCGGCCGCGTATGCTCGCGTATACACCGACGACACGTGGTGTGCGGTGCATGCGTTGCGCACCGTGTCCCCGAATGATTCCCCGAGTGCGCGTCTCCTTAATGTATTCCGGTCCCTCGGCTCGTCTCGGTACGTCGCCCCGGGCATTAGGAACGAGACTTAGGTCTCTCGGCAGGGATTGTCTCGGCGCGGCGGCGAAGCGGGTGCAACGAGGGCGAGAGGTAAACTTTGTTTACAATTCACGCGAGAGAGAAAGAGATGGCGAATGAACACGACCGGACGATAAAATATCGCGTTAAAGTCAACTTGAGTATCGTGTGATCTGGCATTTCAGGTCTGCGAGGGTGCCGTATCGTTTCGCGTTCGCATAGTTTTTCGACACAAGCGAGTCGTTACGAGATCGGCGTACAGGACGCTCCGCTTTGAATGGCGGGAAATCGTTTCTTGCCAGTATTATCGCTTTTACGTAGGAATTCAACGGGATAGGAGGAGATCAGCTTGCGACGCTGTTCGCGAGATAATAAAGTTTTTAGATGCGCATTCGGCGCAATAGTAGAATAAATCTAATGGACAGAGTAAGTAGAAGATTCAACGCGCAATTCAACGCTGTAAAGTTCGAAATGCACAGAGAAAAAGGTTTCTTTAGATTCAGTATTCCTATTTATTTGACTGAAATTTGTTTTATCGAAATAACATATACTTATACGAAACATTATTTGTTTGAATAAAAATTTTGTTGTTTCGTTAAAAAAAAAAACTCGATTATTTGACAAAAATAACACTATTATTTGAAGTAATATCTTTCAACCAAATAATATATTATTTAATTACAATAAGTATAATAACAATGAAACAAATAATTTATTTATATGAAAATGGCAAAATATATTGAGAATATATTTTTCATTTTAAACAAATGATTTGTTTAAGACGAAGATATATATTGTTTGAAATACAAATAATCATACTTATTGTTTCTTTTGGACCATTCCAAATAACAAATTTTTTTGGATACAATAAAATTTATTAAGTTTGAAGAAATCGTTTTCTCTTTGTGTTATCGCGAAATTTTATAATTAGACTTATGTTGGATCAAAAATAATTGCGGTTTTTGTTATTTTAAATTTTGACGCTTATTTCGAGATAAACTTTTATTTAACTACGTTCGTGCAATATATTATTTTAAAGCGCAAAATTCGCTCTGCTGATTTATGCCGTTTTTTACTTTATTTTTGTTTTTGTTAGGCTGCCGAATTAAAGATGGAAAAAAGGGCACTCGCGACCCTCCTCACGTTCAAGACTCTCGTCTCCGTTACGAAATGGAACCAATGTTGAGCTGTACATTTGACAGTCTCCTTGCCAAATGCTTGGTTGATATTGCGAGCAGTTTCCGCTGCTTTACGTCCCATTATGAACTCGTACAATAAAATCGCTCGAATTTACTTCTTTCCATCTTAGCAACCTAAAATAAACAGGAATACATAGTGAAAACATACCAAGCGTAAATCAGTGGAGTAAATTTTACGCTTTAAAATGAACATGATTAAATTATAAGAGTATATTAGAAAATAATAAGCATCGAACTTTATAATGGCAGAAACTACAATTATTTTTCAATCTAACATATACATGTTGATATTATAATGATCTCTTGAAGTATGTCTTCCTTTATTCTAGGCATTGTATATAATATCTACTGTAATATTGTATACTTACACTTGCTTGTTTCAAATTATTTATTTTTAAAAAGGCTAATAACGTCATTTTTTGAAATCAATAACATTTTTATTTTTATAGGTATTTTTTGCACTTTAACTTAAAAAAATCAAGTTAGAGAAATAATTCATGAATTTAAACGCAAGTTTTCGTTGAATGTATAATGTATTCTAAATATTGCATAAGCGTTGTTTGTAAAAAAAAAGTGAGAGTTAAGTACTTGTGTTCCGGAGTGCGAGGGTAATTCTTTATCGTTCACATCTCCAATTAATGAGAATTAAGCTTACATCCTAGCGAAGTACACACTTGTACATTGCGTTAAAGCTCTACGCTGGGAACAGTAATAAAGATCCCATCTCCCTCGGGCTGCGATAGCGATAAACGTGGGAGAGCTCGCAGATTAACAATCGTTCAGGCCGTACGGCGATGTGGATTTCTCGCAAAAAAAAGAATGGAAAACGGAGCATTTAAACAGTTGGACGGACGGTTTCCAACGTCGAGCTACGGGACGTCGCGTTACGTCGTCGCATCGACGCGGTGTATACATTTATTCGCGAGCGGCGATCTCACGTCGATTTATCGCGGAAACAATAAATCCCTCTCGCGGGTCCCTCTCGTCGGCCGGCCGGCCTCCGTTACTTCACGCCCTAACACGTAGTATCCCGCCACGTGTACGCGGCACGTAAACGAGCGGATTCACGCGCGCGCGCGCGGGCACCCAGTGATTTTCGTAATCTGGCCTTTGGGGCATGCGGCTCGCGGCTCGCGAACTTTTTCATCGCACGCGGCGGCTCGGTGCGAGCGGAGCTCATCGACGGCGACTGTGCGATAGCGCGTGATTACCGCACGCCTCGTCGATCGGGGAGAGAAATGTCCGCGTCGTCGATCGGGGAGAGAAATGTCTCGCAAAACACACTCTATACGATACCCCCCGCACGCCTGCCGAAACGAATTGAAACGTCAGTAGGCACTTGACACTATAGTTAGGCGCTGAGCCCACGTTTATTGGCTGCATTTATTCGCACGACACCGAATAATACCGCCGTGTCATTTTCGCGTAGCTTTTTTACTACATCTAAAAATCTTTGGAATCTTTAGCCACATTCTTGGACACTGAGATTATATTGAGAAAATTTATTTATTTAATTTAAACATAAATTTCTATTAATACGTATTTTGTATTTAAAATAATATTATAAACAGTAATTACTTATTCTCGAAAACTTTAATTTACTTCAAATATTTACATGATATTTAAAACATTAAGGAAACATATAAAATTTATGTGACAAAGAACGTGAGAATATTAAATAATTAAATAGTATTTATATTTATAATATACATACATTGTAGTATGTTACAATATGTATAGGGAGATTACATAATTTTATATATTAAAATTTATTTCAATTTATGTGGATTTAAATCGTGAAATCGCATTTCCAAAAATTTGGGTGGTGATTTCCATTTTCACTTCTGTTTTTATTTCTAATTGTAAGTAATTAGTAATTATTCGTATTTTTTAATACGAGAAATTATTTATATCTAACTTGATCTAGAAAGTGATGATATAACAAAGAAACTTCTATGTAAAAATTATAATGAGATTTATATTGTACACTTGAAAAGATAACATCATAAATTAGACATTGTGTGGATTCTCGGATTTCTCCATTATTCATATTAGCGAAAAATGAGAAATCTAAGTTTGCCAATTCACCTTCTTCACTTGATAACAATTTATGTTTGTTACAATTTATTGATGGGGCAAATATCTCAAAATCTCGTCATTCCAAGAAGTAATTATTGAAAGTTTAATAACCTAGATTAATAATTGCGAATAACACGTTTCGTTTATTATCACTTATAAGTGTAATTGTGTGTATTTTTGAAAACGAGAAATTATTTATGTCCAAGTCCATCTAGAGAGTAAAGAAGAAGTACAATAAAGACTTGTACACACAGAAATTATACTGAAAACAACTTTTGATTATACGTTTCTTTGTTTGCGTGAATACACGCTAGACGGTACATAAAGACATTGACTGTGCGCGATCAAAAAGATATTTATCGCTATAAAGCAATAAAGTTCATACGAGTTAAAAATATTCCATTAACACTCATTTAAGCGGCGAGGTAATGAGAGCAGGTTGGCACGATGTAGAAACAAAGACGCAGAGAAAACCTTGTCCATAATAATAAACGCAGAGAGATCGAAAGCGACAAGGAGAGTGATATAAGGAGTACGTGTTACCTTGCAGTCTGATGCACCTATCCGAAATATTAATGCACCGCCGGACATGGTGGCGAGTGCCGTAAATCAAGAAAAAGCCACGCGAGAGAGCCGTCAGATATATATCTCAGAATTGAATTGGTAGAAATAAATATTCGCGTGTGCTTTACATTGATTTATTGTAAGAACAACGAAATTGCATCGTGCGGCACTCGACCTTCCTCGAGGGTCCCGTTTGTATCTTGTAACGTGAACAACTCCGCGCATGTAGACAGTCGACTTAACGCATTACCGGTCATTTTCGCGAATTGCAATTTCGCGAATATGGAGAGACCGGTGAGTGCAGTGTTGTTTCGCAACGAACGAGATTTAAACGACTGTAATTTAACCTTCGAATTTTTTGATGTTTTTTTTCGAAAAGATGATGAGATAGAACGTAATTAACGACATTACATTGAAAATAAAAGCGTTTCAATATTTAATCGGAAAAATTTGTTAAAATAGTTTATATTATTCTGCGAAACGGTTAATATTATAATTGAACGCGAAGGGATAATATAATTGATTAACACTGTTATTAATTATATTTTTATCGAAAAATTTAAAAAAAATATGAATAAAGAGAAAATGAATATTTTTATTTTAAATTGGAGAAACCAATTATTTATATAGAGAAAAAAATATATTTATTTTTTTATAAACTATTTTTTTTTAATTTTTAATACCTATTGTATTTCTCTGGGGAAATTAAACACAACTAAAGAAAAATATTAATGCAGTATTTACAAAATTAATAAATGCAATAATAGTATCTATTTTAAAATATTTATTAAATTTGTAATGTGAGACTATTCTCTGAAACAATGGATATTATTATTCTACGTCTATTACTTCGCTAGATTTATTTTCTACTTCTAATAATTTGCTTTTTAATAGTTTTTTAATAAATATTTGTGTGAGTAATTAAAGATTTTAGAACATTTAAAATGTCTATGTTTGTTTTTATATTTTTTGTGTAATATTATATATTTCTTTTATTTTTTTACTTTGTTATATAAATATCCAAAGATCTAGATGTGGGTTTGGTGGTTTCGGATGATATGAATGTAGGGTTAAACGCAGGTGCGTATATTACAATTGAAATAAAAAGTACAGCTGTGTATATTATGTTCCCCACAGAAAAGTCATATGGTAGAGATAGAAAGAGAGAGAGAGAAAGAGAAGGGCGGGAGAGGGAGGGAGGATAAGGAGAAAAAGAGAGAGAGAAACAGAGAGAGAGAAAGAGAGAGAGATCATTGAAAGACCATATCCTGTCCGTGCGCAAGTACCAAGTGAAGCAGGTTAGTCGCATTATGTTCGAGTAACTTTTTACGCCGAACTACTGGTTCTTCTACTCGCGATCTACGGTGTACACAACTTGACGAGCTACTTCAATGCAATAGCATTCAGCTGAATGCAAGGTCTCGCTAATCTAGACGTGAAATCATTTAACCGACTTACCACGAGAAAAGAAAAAGCGGATTGTAACGTCATCTAATAGCCGATTCGTATTGCCTGCCGTGAAACGTTACAGAGAAAATTAATCTAACCCCGTGGAACATTTCAAATATCAAACTGAAATATCTCTGGCGCTTTTACATTGTTCCAATTGTTTCAAAAACCCTCTGGCTGCGAGAGGGTCCTAGAAATTGTTGAATCAAACGGTTTTAATCACTATGTCGTTTCAAGATCTACGCAATGTTAAATGCGCACTTGAATTTGTAAATGCTCTTCATACTAAACTTGTTTTCTGTTCCATTATATGTGCAGGATTCGAGTTATTATTTCTACCACACATTTTTGTGTCACGCGTAATCATTCGATCTTTGACCTATATTTGCGCAATCACGAAAAGCCAGCCTGCATCTTTCAGTTGGCAAGTTTTCAGTCTCCTTTTTTAATTAATATTTCGTTAAGACATCGTAATACTCACGCGTCCCTTTTTTTTCATGCTTTATTTATCAATTTTCATCATTCTGTCATTTCTATCTGAAACATTATTAGACGTAATAAGGCTAAATTGCGTGCAGCACTCGCAAGACAAGCTGGCCGACAACTTTCAGAGACCTTGTCTTTCGCAATGCGCGCAGTTATGATTTCGAGAATTCACAATCTCCCCGCGACATTTAGCTGCAACTTTGTGACCGCGCAAGTACGCAATGCAGTGTTTTCACTCGCAGCAAACGCACAGGCGAGCGTAGGTGCCCAGGCAAAGGGACATAATATACACACGCCGCGCTGTGAGCATGATGTAGCACATAATAGATAATTCAGAAGTATTCTCTATGCGCGTATGCACGCGGCAGCGGTCGCGAATCAAGCGAGGAGGACGACGGCCGCGCCGCATCGCGCCGCGATGCGTTGCACGCTGCGGCGCGGATATTTTTCGTCGTGCGTATCGTCGCGCGAGAACGACCGTGAAGGGACTCCTCGTCTGTCCCTCTCGATAGCAGTCCTCTCACAACCTCGTGCATGCGTGCGTGTGAGCCAAGGGCCGCGAGAAAAATAGCGGCACTCGCGGAGCCTACGATAATTGAAGGTTCCGCCGTCCGTAGCCTTGCGCGTGCATACGTGCGTGCGTGCGTGCGTGCGTGCGTGCGTGCGTGCTGCGTGTCTACCTGCGTGCACGAGAGTACGTGTGGTCGTGCGTGTCGATGTGTATTCGTTTTCCGAGGAATTTTTTCCCCTGAGAAACGCGCGCGCGCAACATCGTCTGCGGTGTGTGTTACTGTATTCCAAACGATCGTTCATTTAAATTATATATAACGATTACGGCCGTTTCGCCAGTTTGTCTCACGGTCGGCGATCGATTAGTGATTTGGCGATTAGTGATTTGGGATGACATTAACTCATTAAACTTTATTGGTGTCTTCAATTGCCGCGAAGCTTCTGGCCTTTACCGCTGGAAGCAACGAGCAATTGTCGCGTTACATGAAACATAATCAGGCCGGTTCATTTCGAGACGAAAGATTCAAATTGAGGTCGACTACTGCCTCGGAATGACTCCGAACACACGTAGTTAAATTACAGATGTCCTTTATTGGTATTATATATATATATATTATATACAGATATTATACTTCGTAAAATTAAACATCGAGAGTTAACCGGTTCTCTTTCTCTCTGTAAGTAGAATATTATGAAATAATTTATTATTAATATCAGAGAGAAAGAGAGAATATATATATACTGAAGAAAAATTCATTAACTTGACTAAATTTTTCAATTCGATTGAATTTCTTGAGTTCAAGTATTTACGTATATGACCTAAAAACACAAATGCCTGAATTGAAGGAATTCAATAGAGTTGAAAAATTTTTCCAAGTGAACAATTTTTTTCTCAATGTATATATTATGGTAAACAATAATATAAAATACTTAAATATTGTTTAATGAGTATATGTGCAATAATTTAGAGAAAAAGTTGTGCGTAACGGCATATATTATTTGGACAATAATATTCAGTATTATAGAAGATTTTGTTATAATTCGCGGAGGATAATTGTGAGTGTAAGAAACTTCTTGAAAAATTTAAGAAAAGTTCTTTTATTGAAGACTTTTACTAAAGTCAGCGTTACAAAACGACGATACATGAAGTTTGTTATCGCTTATCTGATTATCTGTGTCTCAAGAAATAGAGAGGATGTTATGTATTCTAACGAAATGAGGGGTAACGACTGATGCATCGTAAAAGCCTTGATCATAAAACGGATCCGTATTTGTAATGGTTACGCGCATAACATATTTATAGATCAATCTCTACGATCGGAATTCCGAGGGATTCGTTCTGATTCCGTTAGATAAACGATGAACATCACCGGCTTATCTTACCTTCTATTTCTTATAGCACTTTGTTTCGTTTATTGTCCGCACCTGCTGAAATCGTTCGCGTGAAGTTAAAAGCGCGCTGCTGGTGCGCTGACGTTAATGCACAGTTTTCCGCGGATAATCGATTCATAAAAACGCCAATGGTGCTCCGAGAATGTAATTGCTGGTCGAATATCCTCGCTACCGCGGTCGCGAACCGGTTGCACACGCGGCCTGCACAAGTATCATCCCGCGAAATTTTAATCTATAGGATCTTCTCATCCAATCCGCCCTGTTTTTGCGGCTAGGGAAATGGTGCTCTCAGCTGCACGCATTGCGTGCAGGATAATTGGCGCTTCGTCAAGTCAAGTACGATAAGTACGCGTCCTTGGGATAGTGATGAGTTCGGCGCAAATGTCTCATACTTAGGTTAGTACACTCATTACTCATCAAGTAATGTCGTTCACGGAAATATGTTAATATCTTAACAAGCTGAACGATAAAAAATGCGAGTTTCTCCTGTGTCAATCCTCCCGATTTTTCCAACGTATTCTTTTCATACGTAATACTTTCGCACGATTGCATCTCGTGTACTTTTCGAACCCAAGGGAATCATTTAAAGAAGTAATTGCTATTGCATTAGTTTAATTACGATTTCGTGATAAAATCTTCGAGTAAACGCGTCTCATTCCAAAAGCGTCAAGTTTAATAGTTGATGCTCTTTTTAATACTTATTGCGATCAAAAGAGATAAGGCAATTAAAGCAATAAAAGAAAATTAATTATAACGATTTATATTAAAATAATATATCGATTGTTTTCTTAAATATTTTTATTTAAATAGGTGACCTTCGAAAAAAATTTGAGCGATATCTTTTCAAAGAACAGTTCTTCATTCTAGTTTTCTGAATAAATCCAGTCTTGCAATTATCTTCCGTCAGCAAAGTAATCGCTGCAAACATTCTAGACGTATACCGCTCCCAATTAAAATTGATAAAAATTACTATTTATGCGCCAATTAAAAGTCACTAGTTCTATCTTCAAGTTTTAAAAAATTGTTTTTAAAACGAAGTGGGTTCACAATTTACGCTACTGTCGCGCGAAGCGACTATTTAAAGCAGGTATGAAAACGTCGCGCAGGTAGATGCGTATTTCGAGACGATATATATTATCAGAAGAGTGCCGGTTTATTTTCTAATGCACGGAGATATCAATATCAGGGAAATAGACAAATGGATATGCACCAGTCTTCGTATACTCCGATACGCTCGCCTATTTGCGCGGTGTAATCGGCGGACAGAAGAAGGGGAGGAGGTAGGGGAGGACAAGAAAGGTATAGGTTCAATCGAGACATTCCGTTCCGCATTTCCTTATTGCTGTTCGACCAACAGGATAGATCTATCGGTCATTATGATAATAATTTTCCGGTCGGACGACCGTACGGGATCGTGTTATACATTTCTTTAAATATCGGCCTTTAACTCGGGTGGACGTCCGTTTCCTCATAACTCTTTATCTTGCGGATAGCGCGAGCTGCAAAAAAAGGTCGCTCTAGTAGACCACTTATCGCGAACTACTTTCGACATTCCTTGAATTTTGATGTCGCCACGATGCATATCGTAAGTAAATTCTCGCGTTTATCTAGATACGTTCGAATGAACGGGAAAATCGGCAAACATCGGCGAAACGCCATGCCAATTTAATCGCGAGTTGTTTGCCGATGTCGATTAATTGAAGCGTTTCGATAATTAATCAGTCGCTGTGTAATTTACACTGCGATGACCGAAAATGCAACGCGGACAATTGCTCCCACATTATCTGTTTTTCCGTCTTCGGCCCGCTGCTCAATTCCGATCGAGCACGATCGGTTAAACGTATTAAACGCGGACGAGTCGGACTCGATGCAGGAGTGCAGCTCTCTAGTAGTAGTAGTAGTAGTAGCAGTAGTAGTAGTATCGACACGTATCGATTAATTTCATTGAGTAGGAGCGTCTGGAATTCTTACGACGGCGATTACTTGACACTTCGCGGACGGAGGGGAGAGATGCCAGCGGGACCGGCTTCGCATAGAAAATATCCGAACGAAGAAACGTTCGAGAAGAAATGTTGCAAGCGTCAAGCCGCGTGTGGAGACACGTCACCCCGTCAGGCCCGTCCGACTTTGCGCTCTCGCGACGACATTCGCGCGGCCCACGGATCGCGGCGCACCGTAAATCATAATTATCATTGTCGCGCACTTTTTATTTGCATAGAGGAAATTCATTAGGTTCACCCAGCCATTGTAAACAACGGATCGTCGCGGCAGCGGGGCGAAGGGAGGGTGGGGTGGTATAAGTGATAGAGAGCGGCGGCGGAGGTGCAGCAGATCGTGGGAGGGATGGGACTTGAGGCGACGGACGGGGGAGTAGGAGGACGAGGGTAATTTACAAGGAGAACTCTCGAGCCTCTCGAGAGCGCGGATCGTGAGTTCGAGGCACGGAGAAGGTGAGCTCGTCGGGCCGACGGGCGTGCGGTATCGATATTACCAATAATTGTCGGCCTGAAAGGTTATCTCAAGAAAGCGTGCATAGCAAACTCCCCGTCGACGTGGCCGATAAGTTATGGGGGGAAGGGGGCTCCCCTGTCCCTCGTCTCGAATCGAGCAGGGGACGGGAACGACGAGGTGCATGTGAGCGCGCGCCTCGACATGTAGAACACGAGGAGACTGCGAGTGTTAAAGACTTCGGGTCGCGTTAGCTTCGGAAACTTTAGAGCGTTTAAAGCGTTTGAGGCGCACTCATCCGACGCGCACGATGAATGCGACTGCAATTGGCGTTAGCGGTTCTCTCGGAGTCTCTCTTCGGCGAAGGAGACTCGAGACACCGCGCGGTCACACGTTAGCGTTAAACGCCGGGGTCTGAACGCCCGATAGGAATGCGGATCCAGATGGATAGAACGATCGGCTGAACTTCTCACATTTTACCATCGCCGCCGCACTTCTGTGAAAACCGATTTATATAAAAGGCGGATTCTCTTTTTAGAAAAGAAAGGGCCGGCGCGAGGAAACAACACTCCCCGTAAATTTATTCCACGGCTCCAGTTTACAGGCGACGGGGGAGCTCGAACGACGGTGGCTTATACAGGCTTACTGTATTCTACATCGTGTACCCGTCAAAAGCACTCGTGGCGAACGCACCGTAAAGGATCATAAAAATATATGGGTCTCTTTCGATATAAAATCGCGAGTGATCCTCACGGGAATCTTTTTTTTACTCGCGGCATTTTCTCTATACCGCGATTCTACGCCGATGTCGTGTGCAGATGCACTTTCAGCCGCTCCGCTACGCTGTCGCCGGCAAACCTCGTTGCATCGCGACCGTTATGGGTCTGACATTTTCCTCGCGAGCAAGCGAGCGACACGCTCAACCTGGAAGCTGGAACCCGCGTAGAAAGGTGGCACGCTTCATTACGTATGTACCAATCTCGAAGGGGAAGACTCGCGTACGTAAATCAGTCCCGCGACTCATCAGATAATAGCGGCGATTATCAATGGAATGTCGCGATTCGCGTTCGATCGAAAGGTCGCCGATCGGCTTTCCTCGCTTTGCGCGCTTCCCCTCCCCCTTCCCCGCTCCCGTTGAGAAACTTTCACACAATTTTTCTTTACCTACTACCGGCCGACGTCGTTGTGTTAGGAGCCGTGATTATAGGTGGTTCAGCCCTCTTTCTCGGAATATAATTACTTCCAGTTACGTTTGACACATCTCGTCTCTTCCCCTCCCCCCTCTGCGCTACTTTTTCGTCTGCGAAATTATAAAAAGAAAAAAAGAAAAAGCGAAAACGCATGTGAATTTTACTCGAGTGAAAAAAATAAGATAACCCGGGTTGACCGTGGAAAGCGCGGCGGATCGGACAGGGTGGAGGAGGGGAGGAGGAGGAGATCCACCCTTGGTGTCACTAGGTCGTGCTTCGCGAGGCGCTGCGACGCCTCTCGCATTTAACGCCGGCCGTATACACGCGATGCTTCTCGCATTTAGCGCAGGATGCCGGGAGTCGACCGATGACGAGCGTAGGATGCGTGGGACCGTGGTCTCCCTCCGTCGCGTCGCGGTTCCGTCCACGCTCGGCGATTTTCAGCGTGCGCGCGTATCTTGATTACGGGCGCAATTACGGCACAATGTAGCCGCGCAATTTTTCACAATGCGCGTCCGCGCTCGCGCGCAGAGGGAGGGCGACTTCCACCTGGGGTAACCGAGTGACCGTGGGGGCGGCGACTCGCTTAAACGCGCTAACAGCTCGCTACGCGAAGATTCGTACCTCGGACCCTCATCCCGTCCGCGGCTCTCGCTGCCCCGCTATAATTTGCGAAAGAAATGATAACCATAACGTTGTCAGTGAAAGGAAACGCTAAGAGCATCGTTCAGTACCTACTTACATCGACGGTGTCCTTCACCCACGACCTCCCGCGAGTTAACATCCTGCCGGGGTTTCCTGGAAACTCGCGCGTTTTAGTCTTCCCGCGCAAGATACGCGGATGTTACTCGACTCGATAAATCATCAGCGCGTTTTGAAATCTCATTTATCTTGCGCCAGATCTCTCGATTGTAATCGGGCGGCTCGTTTGTGCACTTACCGTGACAATTCTTTCAGTTTCAGCCTGCTCAATCTCGTGTACTGCTCTTTTTCTTTATGACTGATGCTAATTATTTTCGTAGCTTGACAAAAAGCGAGCTGTGAGGTTAATTATTTAAACAAAATTTTAACAGGTATGTTCAGTAAAAATATATATTCGAGTAGTTAATAAAGAAAATTTTATTATTGTTTTATTAAAAATGTTATTATTAATTTTTAATCGTAAATTATTTGAAGAATAATGTTATAACAAGTATATTTACACTGAGGGAAAACATTTGTTATTTTTTTCTCAGTGTAGTAAAAATATACATTCTGAAAATTTTGTAAAAGAAAGCTTAGGATAAATTGTTATAACTTTATTTAAATAAGTTGCGATTAAACATTACGAAGTATTTAATAACATCTTTAATTAAATTGTACAAAAGCAAGGCTTTTCTTTACAAAATCTTCGAACATGTACTTTTACTAATTATAATTTGTTATAAATTTGTTTAAATAATTTACGATTAAAAATTAATAAGTAAGAAAAATAATAAAGAGTCTACTTAATGAAATTATGTAGACTTTAATAATTTTCCATTTTTTAATTATTTACTATATAATTATTTGTACAAAGTCTGGAAGAGATACTTTCGGAACGCATCGTTTGACTGTAGTTGTTTGGATGTATTCTTGATGAATTTGACAATTTCTGAAGGATGTATAGGACATTTTTCAAAGCATTAAGAAAATTATGAAAAAATTATAGATTGTTTCGTATTGCGTTTAAAAGTAGAGAAAATTTGGCGGCGATTTTCTATCTGGATAAAAAACTTTTTCAATAAGAAGTAGTGTGTGCTCTAACAAAAACATAATTAATAATGAAATAAGGAATAATAAAAAAAACTCAATTTTTTTATTCAAGTATTTTACGTATTTAAGATGTTTTATATAAAATTTCATTGCGATGCAGAGATCAGTTCTGTGAAATAAACAAAATTTATTTATTTGTTTGTTTACAAAATAATTAAACACAGAATTATAATAAAACTTTATATAAATCATCTGGAATACTTAAAGTACTTACACAAAAAATGGAAATTTGTCTCAGTATTGTAAAAAATAATTTAATAACAAATGGACTAAATAAATTATAAAAATATAATCTTATTCGCTCAACTTTTATTTCATTTATTTGAAGTATTAAAGACATTTTCAAATGTTATTTACTTTGTAGGGACCGTACGTCCGATACATCCTTAATTCAGAGATATCGTCATAAAGGACTTCTGAATTATGGTGTCACGTCGGATTATGGCTCGCTTGAAGTTATACAAATATATCCGCATACTCCTCAGATTATCTCCAACTGAACCTTCGACTCGTTTAGCCACACAGGTAGACGGCTGCCGCGCGATTTCCGTCGAGCGTTCTCGTTAAACGGCCGACAATGGGACTGACTAAACGCGTCGACAGCCCACGGTCCATGAATCTTCGTGTGCGGGGACAGGCCGTTCCTAACGGAGGGAAAGTAGAGAAAGGTTAAAGGATTAACAGTAACTCACAATTACGACTCGCGGATAGTCAACTCACCACGCACTCGTCCGTCTATCATCGGGGCATTAACGTCAGTTGGATTACAAATGTCTCGGCCGTGTCGACCGTAGCGGTATATTTCGACGTATTAATTATTGCCTCGCCACTCGTATAGGCTGATTTTAAGACTGATCGTAAGCGGCCATATGACTGCATATCTACTCGCGGAACGATGCAACTTGTACATACCATTACTCGTCCTCGCATCCCAGCGCACGTGTTGTCCCCCTTCGCTGCCCCATCCTCCTCGCGAAACTACCGACATTACGACCGATTGATGCACGGCTCGATCCTACAAAATCGCGGGATACATCGCGGGATATGCCCTATCGATTCGAGCGCGAATTATGCGATATCTTTATTAAACGCGCGGCTTATCGCGCGTAAATATTCCTGATCCGGAGCGATGGGGGGGGAGTGCAGGAGAGAGGAAAGCTGGCAAACGCGTTTATTTGTCGCTCGTAATAACATCGTACTTGTTATTCACGGCGCGAGAGACGTACCCGCGAGCCTCGGAGGGAGAGGTGGACCCTCCTCTCCTGCTCGACGCGGCTCCCGACGCGCGTTTATCTCGACGATGGTGTCCCCCCGGTAAGCAAATGATATCTACGCCGCGTCCGCGGGCCTTTCGGAGCGCCGTAAACAAGAATTCGTCCGATAATGTATTTGAAAGGCGCGCGTACATTTTATTTCAGGCCGCAGCGACGCGATCGCTTTTTATTCGGTGGCGGGTATCTCTTCCCGGATATTGTATAACCGCGCGCCCGGGGAAAAAATGTATGCGCAAATATATTTCGACGGTCGTGCCTCGCCTTTATATGCTGCCTGCCTGCCTGCCTGCCTGTGCCTGCTCGCCTGCCTGCCTGCCTGGCCTGCCACGGTGGATATGAATTTTCGTGCAGCACGGTCGTGCACGTGTATTCCCACCATCGCGTCGGGCCGCCCGTATCCTTCCCGACTTTCGCGGTGCAGTGGTGCTCACGCTTCGTCACCGGCGAGCGTCGTTAGCATCGCGCTTTGATGACGATGCAGCGAATCGTATCATCGTATCGCGCCGCCTAACGAGCGATCGTCGGCGCTCTCTTAATTTCCCAGAAGCGAGGAACTTCCTGGTCTCACGGGAAAAATCGCGAACTGTGAGACGCGCCACGCCGTCTCCTATGAAAAATCGCGCTCCACCTCTCCGTCTTTCTCCCTTGGCGATTGTGCGAATCGCGTTACGATATCTTTTATTTTTTGGGGGGGAAGGGGAGGGAGGGCAGTTTGCATATCGGTCCGCGTCTTAATTGGCAGACGAAAAAATGCTGCGTCTCGCCACTCCGCGTGTCATTACGGTCGTAACGGGTCCGCGCTCGGTAATACGATCTCCCTCGCTCTCCACCTGTGGAAACGGCACGGCGCGGGAGCTAGTTACGGAGTATTATTCGCCATAATCGCACCGTGAAATGCGCTTTTATACGCTGCGAGCGGTTTTACACAGCGGGGGTAATCGTCCGGTGCATATGAAGCAAATTAATTATTTGCCCCTTTTACCGTTTCCCCGCGCGCGGCGCGGCGCGGGTGCGTTGCGAAGCACTGCGCGCGAGGCGGCCGACACGCGGGGACCGCGCGGGAACATTCCGCGCGCGCGGTGATCCCGCGAGGAAGAGCTTAATTCCCGGGGCAACCGGGTGGAGAAGGAGAGATAGGCCGGGCCGCGTATATACGCGTACGCGCGTGAATTGTTGACACTCGCCATAATACACATTTCATTTGCGTAATTAACGGTCTGATGTATAGCTACATCGGCGAGCGAACGGAAAACCATTCATAATACGGCCACTCGCCACTCGGCGATTACTCATACGCGATACATATCGCATGAGTTTCGAGAGAAAGAAGTGGGAGACGGAAAGAAGGGGAGGCTGCGCGCGGGCTCTCCTCTCGGCCTCTCGGACTCCTTCGTATTCGGCTGAGAAACCGGGATAATGGTCTTCGAGGAATGAATCCCGGTCTAAGAGATGTCAAATCGGTCGGTGCTTGAAGAGAGAGAGAGAGAGAGAGAGAAGAGAGAAAGCTTGTCTCTCGATTGGACAATATCCCGAAGAGCGCTTCAAATCACTTACAAATAACTCTCAGAACCACGACAGAGTCATGTAACGCAACGCGACATCTTTTCTACGAGCGCATTCAACGTTTAGTTGGCGTTTTCGCGAATGTTCCACGGTAAATACCCGCGACGTTTTGATTTTCCGCAATCGGGTGGGCTTATCCCGAGGGCGCGGGACAGCTAACCGGTCGCGCGCCGATCGTGAATAATTCAATCTTCGTTTGCCGAGTGAAGCCGGGTGGACGTTAGGAGCGCAATTAATGCGGTCTACTAACGAGTGCAGGTTAATCTGGCGTACTCGCACTGACAGGTTCAACGTGCCGTAAAACGGGAGACACGATGCCATCGTTGCCGCGATTTTTTCTCTTTCTCTTTTCCTTTTTCTTTTTATCCTGAAAAGGCCAGGGCGGTCGAGAAGGGCGGGGGGAGAGAGAGAAAAGAAAGATGGAAAGAAAGAAAGGGAGCGAAGGCAGGGAGAAACGGCGAGAGATTAAGAAAGAATAAGACGCGACGAGCGCATCGATGGTAGAGACAAAGAGGCGAAGGGAGCGGGCAGATAGCGGCGGGAAAAGGGAGTCGTGCGCGCGGGAGAGGGAGGAGGGGTACGAAGGGTAAGGAAAGAGAGTGAGAAGCAGATTGAGGTTGATAGGAAAGAAAATCGCACTCGCACGGCGTCTCGTTAGCTTGTTAACTTGCACGCAACACCTTCGGCTCAAATACCGGATACATGCTGAGCTCTCTCTCTCTCTCTCTCTTTCTTTTTCCTACTCTCTTTCTCTCTTGCTCTCCCTCTTTCTCTTCTTTCCTTCGTGCAAACGCGTCGCTCTCTTGCTCTTGCTTCTCCGCGTCGCTCCTCATACACCCACCAACATGCTGCAACATCCTCCCGCTTCTTTCCTCCTCTTTCTTCTCCTCCTCCTCCTCCTCTTCTTCTTCTTTCTCCTTCTCTTCTCCTTCTCGTGCTGTCTTCCATCACTTATGGCCGGTCCATCAACCCTTTCTGCATGATCCTGCCCGTTCGAAAAACTCGCAGAGATATCGCGTCGCGATGGTTTCTTCGCTCTTCGGGATATCGCTCTTCGGCTCCTTGCCGATGTTGTTCCTCGAGGAAAACTCGGTAAGACGCTTTTTCTCGTTCGCGTTAACTCCCGAGTCTCCGGACTCCGTCCTCGTTCTTAAGCGGAAGGGCGATGCACCGTCGGAGTCGTCTCGGAGTCGTGCTCCACTTCGGCGAAGTACTCTCTTTCCCTTCGGTGCCAGCGGGCGGATGGTATTAGCTCTCGGAGACAGGTTCCCAGAGAGAGAGAAAAGTTGGACAGAAAAGTAAGGGATAAGAGAACGAAGCGACTAGCGAGCGCGCGGAAATCGGGAGCACGGTTCGTTGAATTATTTCTCTCTACCGGATATTGACATTCATTTGTGTCGGCCGTAAGTTTGCCAGCTGCAAGGACGGAGACGTAAGTCGACGAATTACATTACGTCCTCGCTAGATCTCGCGGACTAGCTTCGTTGTCTATCAAAATGTTTTTCACATTCCTCCGAGCTGCATCCGTAAGCATCTTATTCTCCGACATTCCAGCGAGCAGAGAAAATAGATGAAATCAAAATAGAACACTCAAAAAGAATGGTCTTACCAAATACAGCCACATCGTTTTGGCCTTTAACTAAAGAAGATAAGTAATTAGTAAGTATTGTGACATCGTTTGTTTGGTATTTAAGGATGTATGGAACATACAGTCCTTGCAAAGTAAATTAAATTCGGAAGTGTGTTTAATACTAATATTTTAAATAATCTATATGCGTGTGAAAGTTGCATGAATGAGATTGTATTTTTATTTAATACTATTTTTTATAGTTTATTTACTCTATTTGTTGTACAAATCAAATTATTTTTTTCAACATTAAGAAAAATCTCAATTTTTTAATGTAAGTACTTTGAGTATCCAATATGATTTATACAAAGTTTCATTATGATTGTTTAGTTATTTTGTAAATACAAAAATAAATTATGTTTTACAGAACTGATCTCTGCATTGTAATGAAACTTTACATAAATCATCTTAAATATTTTAAGTGCTTAGATAAATAAAATTTATATTTTTTTTTATTATTTCTTTATTAATTATATTTTCATTTGAGCACGTGTCTACTTATTAAAATAATTTTTTACCCAGATAGAAAATTGTTGCCAAATTTTTTTTTTACTACTTTCAAATTTAATATAAAAAACAATCTATAATTTTTTCATAATTTCCTTACTGTTTTAAGAAGTGTCCTAGATATATTCTTAACTAATAGATAATAGAATTTATATCTAAACTATTTGTGAAATTTAAGAAGAAAATTTTTCTGTGACACTTATTCATATCAAGGCCAATCATATTTGTTATAAAATTTGACTGTACAATTGGCAATAAGACCTAAATTTTCTAAAGGGTGTTAATAAGTATTAATGCTATAAATTCTATATGTGAAAATCAACATTTTATCAAATACAAAAAATAGTTAATTTTTTGTTGCGACCCCTAGAAGTTTACTTGCATCAGCAACTTTTTTGATGAAATTATAAATTGTAAAATTAAATAATCCATTAATTTCTAGTTTTCACGTACGTTCTATTTAAAAGGAAATTTAATGTCACGTTCTCGGTACGCGGCAGCATGCATCAACTAAATGCGTACACTATCGTGCCTTATCGTGCCATCTCGCTGTCTGCCGCTTTATACGTGTGATTGCTCCGTGTGCGCCCCCGTTTATCAAAAAATCTATGCGCATACGATAGCGCGCGCCGGACGCCGAGATAAGGGTGAGATTCATCGATAATTTTGCGGCGCGGGCATTTTTGAGGCGTCAGCCGCTGCCGAGTCATCGGAGCGGTAGCAATCACTATTGCTAGCCGGGCGATATCGATCGTGCTACGTCGATATTAATTATTAGAGCAACGCGCGGCGACGCGCCGCCAATCTCGACGATAAGTTTCTCTCGGCTAAGCCGCCGCTATCTTCGTAATTCATCTTCCTCCACGTACTCGTGCTCGTGCTCGTCCGAGGCACGAATCCACGTGAAATTTAAGGCGCCATATCTCCGACGAGGCCCCGATTCCGAGATGCAATCGCGTGGCCGCGTCGGCGCGTCCGCTTTTGGTCGTCGTCACTGGCATTTAATTAAAGAAAAAGAAGGAGCGGACAGGAACGAGCGGCAAATCTCGGAAAGGTCGTCGTTACGTCGCGGCGCATTAGCTCCGAGTGGCGCGTTTAATTACAGCCGCGACGTTACGTCGCCCGGCGTAAACCGGGCTTAACGTTGGGTCCACCTTGAAGAGGGACCAACACCAAACGTAGCGCGGACACGTACCTTTGCTTCTCCGATCCATCTTGGTTTCTTCGAAATTCTATTAGCTACGTATATTTTTTATCTCGTTATCGTATCTACTAAGTTGGAACTCGCGAACCTGACAATCGTTCGCCACGCTTCCCCAACCTGTGTATCGGCTGTTCAGTCCTAGTTTAATCGATTACGTCATTGTTGAAAACTTGAAATACGAGTTTGTGCTTTTGACGAATTAATTTTTTTTTTTTTTTTCACGATACGTGATTGTATGCCCGAGTTGCCGGCGATGTGAACGCAGCTTAAGAGTCTCGACGAGCGTGCCGGGAGTCACTCGGTTTTTCGCGGCGGGCGAGGACAACGCTCGAGCGGGACGAAAACTCGCACGGAGCACGTAAGACAGAGAGCCCGGGCGCGTTTCTTGTTATACCGTTGGAGGGAAGGTGGATGGGCGCTAACCGTCCGCGCACCGCGCCCTCCACCGCGGCATCCGGACGACCGGGCGAAGCATGCGAGCCTTCTCCGAGCAGGACGAATACCCCGGTACTTCGCGAAGGAGGGAGAAGCGTGTGTTCCCTCTGTCGAACCGTGGAACGCTACCGACCGCAAGATCGGCTCGATCGGTCTCGGCGTTCTATTCAATTGCCGTACGTGACACAAAGAACGAGCGAGGGGCGAGAGGGACGATGAGGGATGTCCCTTTTCCCCCCTTTTTCCCCCGCGTCCCCTCGCGATCTCCGGTTCTTTCCGCGGATCGTAGCGACTTGATCCCCGCGGAAACGCCGCGACGGCCGCCTCCGGCTCCGGCTCCGGCATCGCGCACCGATTTCAATGCGTTCCCGGTACTATTTTCTCTGTACACAATTACGTCGCAGTTTGCTGCGTGGATATCCGTCAAACCTTTCTAACCGCGCGCGACTCGACATCGCTCATTAAATGGTAATAGCGTCGATTTATATTTGCGCACCTTCGCGCGTTGTTCTTCGCGAGTCGGCCGAGGCTGATGTTGCGAAATCGTGTCATTGAAGGCAGCATCGTCTAAAAAGACTTTGTGAACAAACAAATCGCAACACATGATGGATGACGCGCGGAGGGATACGTAATTTTCACGTTTTTCTATATTTATATACGAATCTCGCTTGTCACTGTTATTTTGCAATGTTTCTGTCTTCGGAGCTCGAGTAACACAAGATGCAAAAATGAAGCAGCGTATTATTTCCACTTGGAAAAAGAGTTTGGCTACACAATATTGAGTGAAATAATGCCAATTAAATATTTGGTTGATATAACGAAGAATAACTTTACTCTTTTCCGAATATTTGGTAAATATATTTACAAAATATTTAGAAAAGTAAAAATATTTTTGGTTGTATTAACGAAATATTTAATTGGCATTATTTCACTCAACACTTGGCACACGGAAAGAACAATTTTACTGTAGTATCTAAAAGCGCTTTAGCTAGATGCTGATCAGGAAATAATTTCATGTGGGACTATCAAAATTATTATGTAAAACGTTCGAGCACGATGATACTGCTACGAAAAGTTTTGACATTTCAACAAGTAGCTTAAACGTTCAACATACCTAAATTTTTTACTGGTTTGACATAATTATTTTCAGATCTGTATTTTAGCAAAATTGTTCTTTTCGTGTAGCTATCACCAAACTCTTTTATTTTTTCCAGTGTTGAGTCACAGCGACCGAAAATATTCATCCAGCGTGTACTTAAAGTTAACTCTTGCTCTTCCGTGTTTTTTCGGAGCTAATTTGGCTTGCAATTTCTTCACGATTTGAATAACAGTCGACGGGAGGGGAGGGTTCGTTTTATTCAAGAAAACTGAAATACGGAAACGATAAGAAAACGGAAGCGTTTACTTACATTTATTTTACGTTACCCGTCGTCCCATATTGACGCAAAGATCCGCGTCTCGGGTTTCTCGATATCGTTTTCATTCGCGATTTCTGAGATCCGACGATCTTAGCCAAGTGTGCGCTCAGACGGAAGTACGGTAATAAAACTCCGGAGTTAAATGTTACCGCAAGGGAAAGAGGGAACTAACCCCCGAGTGTAGTTTCGTTGAGGAAACTTAAGCAGCCATCGGAACAGAAAAATTTCTTCGCGGAGTCGCTTCGCGGAATATAAAGTAGCCGGCGCGCGGAGTGCCGGAGTGTTTCTTCTACGTTCGGGGACCGCTCGATTGAGGATCGTATCGTCGCGTCGTCGGACCGACCGATTCGATTTGCATCCGCCGACGTTCTAGCCCAATAAAATACGCCGACACACCGGCGTCCGGCGCGATCGTTTCGAAACGTTCCTAAATTAGAGAGGACATCTTCACCGACGTTTCGATTCTAGTGGGAACCGTCGTTGCCTCGCTTCGCGAAAGAATCTCGCGATTTCGTCATCTCGCCGCTGCAAGTCTCTCGCCGCAGATATCTCTATCGTTTACTTGCATCGAAGTAGCGTTCGATTTATCGGAAGACAGGTGAGGAGAAGGAAACTTCTCGTACGATCGCGTAGCCGGACACGCCAACTGCAAATGTGCACGTCGAATGGAATAAGAAAAGAAGAAAGTATCCGGTGCGTCTTCTCGGACACACTCGTGCACGAATCCGCGCTTCCCGCAGGCCGCAAATCCCGAAAGCATTTCCATACGAAATTTCATTATGGAAATCGCATTCCGGAACGGTCTTGGAAAAGTATCAAACGTTCTTTTTTTTCCCCAGAAAGGGCCGCTGGCTACCAAATAAGGTCCGCGTGAGCAGCCCCGCGGAACGAACGGCGAGGAAGAAGGAACGCCGGCCGCGTCGAGCGAGTTTGATCGCCGCGGATAACGCGAAACTTTTATTTACATAGTCGGACAGAGAAGAAAGAGAGAGAGAGAGAGAGCCGGCGACGGACTCTTTTTACAGTCGGTTCGCGTGCTAGTTAATATCCATCCCTGATTTCCATTTATGAACTCCCCCTCAAGAATGATTTTCCGAGCGCGACTCGGTAAACTGGATTTTTACGTCAGGGTCACACGGGACCGCGTCGTCGTCGTCGTCATCGCTCGTCCATTTTCCCCGAGAGAGAGATTGCAAGAGCGCGCAGGCCTGCACGAGAATTACGGCAATGGAATCTTCAACGATGCGTACCGATAAATCCCAACGAGCGCGCGAGCGTCGGGGCACGCGGTATTAATCATTCGACGGAGTTCCTACTTATCACGATCAGCGTATAACTTAATTCCCGCTTTAGCCGGGCGTTAAATCGCACGTTCGCGCGTCCATAGCGCGGAAGGACATAGATCTCGCCCTTCGTGTTAAACCTTCTTCTCCTCCTCGCCGCGTTCGAACGACCGCGAGCCGTGATCATGCTGCGAAGCTTCCATCCGCAGCCGCGTGAAATTGAGTGAGGAGTATAATCAGATTCCTTGTAACGAATGTTCGGAAACTGGTATTTTCGAAAAAAATGTTGGTAAAAAAAACTTACTTTAATAAAGCGCATGCCAAGTGAAATCGCGCGAAGGCCGTGTGCATTAAAATTAACAGAAGTTTTCCTCCTTCGGAATTAACGGAAAAATATTTATTTCCAACGTGTGAAACGTGCTTTATACGAAAATAACTAAATAAATAAAAATAGAAATTCACGACGTGTTTACATCGTAACAAACAACGATAAAGGTAGCAAAAGCAAAAAGAGAAGAGAACAAAATTCATAAAATGTTTCGAAATTGCGTACGGAATGTATTTTAGTAGAGAGATGCAGGAAGAATTTTATCCGAAGTCACATTCTAACAAGTTGCCGAATGAATAATGTAATGTACAGAGCATGGAGAATCGTTTTGTTTTCTATAACAAAAGGAAAAAAAAAGAGACCGCGAAAGCTTAAATTATACGTTTGCGACTGACGTAGTGGATGATTGTTATCCTGGAAGCAATCTTATCGACGGTCGCAGATGCACCCGAGAGCCGGAGAGAGAATACAGAGAGAGACTTCGCCGTTTTCAAGTTTTCATTGTTTTGCGCGTTTGCCGTCGCGCGCGTGACACGAAATCGGGGCGAATGGTCGTGCTTGAGAATTTCGATCGTTTGCAGCTGTGCTCATTTTCTCTCAGCAGCAGATGTTCTTCCCGCAAAGCCACGCTCGCGTGTGTACGAGGTTGCGCGGCGCATGTACATCCCTCTCGCATAGTTATTTTACAGCTTACAGAAATTTACATTGCCGCGCGCGACATCGTCATAACGCGTGTGTGGATCTGTCTAAAATTTTATTGTTGATACAAATTAAAATCGCGCGCATGTTCTCGACGAGGTACGGTCGTTGTCGATGCGAGTGCTCGTCGACGGTTCCTAATAGCGGCGCGCATCTCTCTCTCCTATGTAATTGAAAACTTAAAACAATTTCATTTACATACGAAAGCGCTTTGATCGTGCCAGAGTCAACAGTGTTGTACAAGTTTGGTTTAACTCCGCACCTATTACTAGAATCCCCGGATGTAATTAAAGTGACGAGACCGAGGAGATGTTTTTTCGGTTACCTTTAACGCGATTTGGAAGTGTTTTATTTAATTTCGCGTTATATAAATTCCAATTTCTGGTTTTTAACAAGAGCCTGCAGACAACGGTGTTGCAATCCACTTGATTCAATTAATAACAAAATATTTGCTTAAGCATTTAACATTATATATATAACAAATGAGCGGACCAATATATGAAAGTACAACTAACTAAAGATGAGCCTTAGTCGGTCATAGTTTCGTTAGTGCTGATATATTTCTTGTGTAATTTTATGTATAAAATAAATTATACATCTTTCAACAAATTGAATTTGTTAGTGTAACTATCTTTTAACAAGCAGATTAATGACATGCCAGAGATATTAGAAAATTGCTATTATAAATTACTCTATTAACTCTATATTACTTTATCAAAAAATCATAATTCTATAGAAATCGTCGTTTTTTACCTCTTTGACTTTATTTTTTTCAAAATTGTAACGTGATAGCCAACTTCAAATGACGAATTCGTATTCAACGAGCGAAAATACATTGGAAATGTTTTTTCACAAACTCTTGTGACAAATTTTAGACTCGTGCTATTACTTCTAAAGGTGTATGATTTATTTTGTCAAGTGCAAAATATAACAATATTGAACAATTAATTTTTTTACAAAAGAATTGAGCACAATGTTTATTATTTTATATTTTCTTTCTTTGACTCTCTGTACCTATATAACAATCTGTTTGCTTGTTAAAAAAAATAATTACATTTACAAATTTAATTTGTTGAAAGGTTTATTTTGTGCCGTACCTTTTCAAGTTTATTGAAACGCGCTGATTAAATTTTCATTCTTGAAACACAGTTCCCAGTTGAACGAGAATACTAATATCACAATATTAAATTGATAATTAAGTTAATGATAATGATGTTAATAAATATCCATTATAACAATGTGTCAATAAGAATTCCCATTTTCTAAATGCAAAGAATTAAATTTAACGAATAAAAGAAAATTTATTTGGCGGATAACTTGAACTTGAAAAAATATATAAAATTGCAAGAAATGGAGCACTAAGATTCAGTTATAATTGAATCAGGTTCATCTTTAATTAAGTTTAAAAAAAAAATATATATATATATATCGTAGAAAAATTATTCCGCATAGAAACGCATAACCGAGAAGGAAAGAGCAGAACTTTGCAAGTCCAAGCATAAAGCAGCAACGTTCGCACACAAGATGCGGAGTTAATTCTTAATTGCCGAGTCAATGCTTAATTGTATCAATTCAACTCGTGACTGATTTACGCGACTGATCCTTTATTATCCTGACTATCGTCGCATATGCTTACATTATATTAACAGAGAAAGAACCAAGGAAACATTTCGTTGAGTTAGAATATTCGGTAAAACGTGAAACACACCTGATCATGTGCAATTAGCACACACGAGGGCAGAGCTCGTATAGAAAATTTCAAGAAAAGCGGTAGAGCGGTAGTTGCGACGACGAAATTGCAGTGGAGACCTTCGGAGAGCGCTCCGTTGTTGCAGTCAAGTGATAATCGTGGCCCTCAAAATGGCAAGTGCAACGGCGGTATCAGCGTGGTCTGAAAATGTCGAAAACTTCGCTGGATTGTCAGCTGGCTTTAATGCGCAACGAAGCGTGTCAACGGGGTCCCATGGTATTATTACGAAGTCTCTCCCAAGCCGCACTTGTAACCATACACGAGAGCGCCAGAATGGTACCCGACACGCCCCGCGAACTCTCGAGCAGTTGCGCTCGCAAAGAGTTGATTAAAGTCACCGGTCGGTCGGTCGATCGGTCGGTCGGTGCAACTTGTATTTTTTTTTACTTTCCCTCTCTCCTTCTCTCTCTCTCTCTTTCTCTCTCTCGTCGAACCCGAAGAGATTGGATCCAATTCAATGTTCCGCGAAAGTGCTTTGTAATCGATCGAGCGAGCAGCTCTCGCCTCGGAATGTTTCTTCCGCCAGTGTCAGTCTCGCAGCGACAGGCAGATCCACCTCCGTCAATATTAGCGATGCTTGTTCGGGACGAGGCAACACTTGCTTAATAAATCGAATTATCCGGCGCTCGCGGGGTTCGTTAAAAGTCCATTTATCCGACGATCGCGCGTCGTAACGGGCGAACGTGAAATCACGAAATACCTCCTCTACCGAAGGCGTTCGTCAAACTGACTTCATCATCGATGACGAGAAATCGACGTATCTGCTTTTAGGGGAGAAATTTATCCTCCGCGCTTCTGATTAATTACGTCTGACAGGATAAACTAGAAACTCGTTTGCTACAGTCGTAAACGGTTCACGATAATTCCAAGGTAAATTGCAAAGTACCTTTATATCTTAACATCATCGACATTTGTCTGTTACATATATCTTACGCGTAATCAACTTGTGTATGTTTTGATCAGACTTGTCGTGTAAAACTCGACGAGATTATGCAAGAAATATAATAATGCGTTGTTTCTCGACAGTTTGAAGAATAATGTATAAAATTATGACGAGCTATTATATTAATAAAGATGAAGAGAGGGGAGCTAAGATGGCGACCTTAAGCTTTTCCGATTTTCCCTAATTTTTGTAAAACGCCGTAAAAATATTGATCCATTTTTCTAGATTTTTTACACTGACAGATTAAAATTAAATTCTAAATGATCATTTATAAAGCCTTTAATGAGTTAATTTTTATTTTGTTACACAAAAAAAATTAGTATAAAAGCAACAATTATTTTCTCAAATATATGCAATGCAAAATTTTCTTGAAAAAATTTGATAATAAATTAATCTTGAACAAACATAATTTGCTTATACAAAGAAATTTGTTACTTAAATGAAGACCTTTGTTTCTTCGTGTATCCAAATTATGTCCATTAAAAAAAATCAAATTCAGGAAGATTTTATATTGAGACAATGATATGATAACTTTTTTCCGTTTGTCTGTTATTATAATGACTTGGAAAAATTCTCATTTGTCATCTTCCCCACTTTTCATCACACCTCTTTTCTTCTATATCTTGCATATACACACAATACGTACCATTTTCTTTTTATATCAACAAGAATAATCGAGCACGCAAGATGTGCGTGCCGCGTTTCAAGAGTATAGCGCACGGTCGCGGAGGATGCGATACTCTTTGTGACGAGGTAAGGGACGAAATTAATTGCCGGTCATTACCTGAAATGCCACAGCAGCGTCGCGCGCTTCGGTGCCATTATTCCGCTTTTGCCTGCGCATTTGAAAGTTCGCGTACAAAGGGTACGGATGATTTCTGCGAGTTATTATGATGTTACACGTTGCCCCTTCGCGCTCGCGCGACTTGTATACGCCGCGACGACGTATATGCAAGGGGTAACCGACTATACCATGGTACGCATAATCAGTAAGCCGCAACGGGTACACGGCGGTGGTACAGCGGTGGCGGTGGCGGCGGCGGCGGCGGCTGTATGGATAGCGCGCACGTGTGAAATATGCATTCGCTTCGCGAGACAATGCAAGCGGGACACTAAATTCTCAATCGCGATAACTGTACTACGCGGCGGCGGCGGCATACGCGTACGCGCAAATATAAAGTTCACAGTCGACAAGAGAGAGCGAGGTCGGTAATTGAGGGTACGGATCTTTTTTTTTTTCGCGCTCGACTTCCGTCGAGTCCCCTCCTCCCCCTCGCGTCGCGCGCGAGATGTGCAAGTAACGCTGCGCACCCAACGATTAGCAGTTGCATGAAAAAAATGCATTTTAAAGATCGCAATTATCAGCGAAGTAAATTCAAAGGGAAAAAGAGTGTGCGAGAGATGAGACAGACAGAGAGAGAGAGAGAGAGAGAGAGAGAGTGAGAGAGAGGAGGGAGACGGAGTTCTCGAGAGTTATCTTAATTAATCACGATTACGCCGCGATTATGTCGCGGGCGATTACGGTCGTCGTGCACTTCGCGTCGCGTCGCCCAGTTTCCAACGGCTGTATAATCACGGAGGTGACACAAATCCTGACTTGCGTATGATTTAATGCCCGCGTCGTCGTGAGTACCGCTTGAATTTCGCAAATCTCAACCGGAATAACGACTCGAGCGTCTTCCCATCGCCGCGCCGGTGCCGTGCAATGCGCGCGCTCTTTTCTCTCTTTCTCCCACGAGTGGGAGAGCGATTTGCGGCTTGGACGATCCAGCCGACTTGTGTGATAAAACGCGGCTGCTCAATGATCCGACACGACGGCGATTTGAATTGATCGTCGGTGTCGATTCGATACACGAATCCCTCCTCGAATCCTCCCTCCTTGGCCCGCGCAACGGCACGCCAAGATGAACGATGAACGATGAACGATGAACGACGACGATGACGACGACGACGTGCAAGTGGCGTGCGCCGTTCCAGCAGATAATGCAAACAGAAACTCCGTTATACCGCATAAAGCATTGGCGACCAGATTAGCGGATGGGGGAAAGAGAGGACGGCTGAAAGAGGTCGGCGAGCACGCGGGCTGCATTCTCAAGGAAGCTGCTTTAACTACTGCGCGAACGAGTTAGCGAGCTGTGTGTGTGTGTGCGAAACGTTAGGGAGCGGGCGGGATATTATGACTGTTATGGACGCGAGAAAGAAGCGCACTACCCGCGCTTCGTCGCTCCTAATTCATTACTTTCCGCAGTAAAAGACCTAAGAGGCTTTAAGCGCATTAAAACTCCTGCCACTTGCCGCTCATTTTATCGGGAAGCCGTTAGCCGCCGGTGCTCGGTATCCTGTCGAGTCGCCTCCTTAGTCCTGCGCGCGTTCGATATTATTGCTCGCCGCGGTCGCTGCCGGCGCGAGTCGCCGAGAGTCGAGTTTCGATTGGAGCCGCGCCGCGCCGGTATAAAGACGTGTATCAATTTTAATGACCGCTCTTTAATTTCAGATTATTCCATCGCGCCGCGCCGCGCCGCCGATTTCTCCGTCGAGTTATACTTGCGTCGAGGTCACGCGCTCGCACCTCGTCTCGTCTTGTTAAGTCGGATAAACGAACAAAAGTGGGGAACAGGTTTATAAACTCCTTACACAATCCCGCATTATCAGAGCGCGGTTTCGAAAAATGGTTTTTGTCCGGTTCATTACTTATCCTGGGCGAGATAGACACGCCTGATTCCGTTCCTTTCGCCACTCTATCCGCGCCCAGGAGTACGGCCTGGAGTATCTAGACCATTGAGATCTTACGATCTCTTGCCCTTCCGTTCGTATATAATTTCTTCCTCTTGCGAGCCTCACGCCATCGCGGACGCGAGGGCTTGTTGTAGTGGTATCTCCGATTTTTCTCAGTACATTAAATTATACTCGAGGGGACTGGTTGACGGCCACGAGCCCGCCTTGACCAGGCGCTTTCAACGGAGAACATAAGCGATGCAAAGAGTGTTTTACCCGTGATATGTTGTTAAGGACTTGTTAATTACAAAAGTGGCAGAACAGGATCGGCAGATAGGAGCGTTGACTCGTTACCGGTCCCGTAGAGACGACGCTCGGCTACCATCACGGCCGATCGCAATCTGCCCGACAAATCGATGTCACGATTAGAATTTTCCATGTATTCCGCTCGTCGAGTTCCTCATTTCGAAACTATCAAGGATAACTACTAGATGCAAGGAAAAGAAAAAAAGAATCAACTGTTGGCAGCAAAAATGTCGAAGAGCGTGACTAACGTAATTGAAGAAACGATGACGACACGTCTGCAGCGAAATAGGTGTCGGATGAACTAATCGTGGGTACCGATTGTTTTGATTAGTCGTCGGAAATGATTTGCCAGAGCCTGCGCGAGTTAAATGTCACGCGCGTGATGATAACCGATATTGCGCGCGCTGCGTTCTCATCGGGGGGAACGGCCCGTCGGGATTGATCGATCTATCTACGCGCCACGGCGCGCGAGGTGCGCGGAAAGCGCGCCCGGCTCGCGCGAATGTTAGATCGCGGCTTACGATCGTTGGCGAAATGACGGGCGCCGCGCCGCGCCGCGCCGCGCCGCGCGGCACACAATGCGATTGCGAATTCCGCGTGTCATTAGCCAAACCGCAAAATGCCCCAGTAGTCGCGGTATGTAGGGTGGGACTCTCGGAGCTTCTCTCCCACGCTGCGCCGCGCGCCACGACGCGGATATTCGTTATCGCGAGCCGTTCCGCGACACCGTTACGGTATACTTGCGTTACTTCTTCGATATCGCAATCGTCCGCATGGATCGTTGTGCTACCACCTTATATTGCCGCGCATCGATCGAATCGGCCGGGCCCGGTTACACCAGCATTGATTACACAGCGATTACGCGCAATCGCGGGCCGCGCAATAACGTAACTTTCGCGAGCGTTTTCACGTAGCTACAATTTTCTAGCGTGGCTCATTTAGCTCGCGCTCCTACGCTACCCGCGGCTCTTGCATGCCGCAGCCACACGGCAAGATCGTAGATCGCAACTGACAAATTAGATTTTTTGCATTTTCTCGGCTTCTCTTATCGCATTGTTAGATATAATCACTCTTCTTTTTTTGCACGTGTGATTTTACACCTTTTAACATACTTCTATGAATATAATATGCGATAATGAGAAATACTACGTTAAATATGAGAATTTTACTAGCTAGCCATGGAATTCCTTGAAACGACGTTTGTATCGTGCTTCGGTACTTCTTAGTCTTCAAACGCCTCTTTTTGCGGTAGTTCTTTCGAGTTAGAACAGCGTAACGAAAGAATGTAATTCAATTTGTTGTGTAGGGCGCAACACGAAATTTTCTCTTAACTGTCTCCTACCAAATTGTCTCTTTTCTATTATCCTCAGGTAGATATTACTTATTCCGTTGATGCAACGGTAACAAGACGTGATGACAATGTATACAGACGTGACTCGATTAACATAAAGTATTGTTTTGTTCTCGAGCTACCTCAGAAAATGGCGCACAAAGCCTGCATCGAAATAGTGGATTTAATTGTCATGCCGTGAATATCGCGTATACCGCTTTGTCATTTTATTGCATTAACTGAAAATGAGGAAGTGCATTGCATACCATTTGTAAATTTAACACGCCTTTGACATTTCTCTCAACAAGTATGCCTGAAGAAGGTAATACTTTGCCGTAGAAAAATGCAGTTTGAGAACCAAGATTGCAATGAGTCGCGAGGGCGTTGAAATTGGCGCATCCCAAAAAGTATCTGACACATTTGTTAGCCGAGAATTTCTTTTGCGATGTAGGACGTTTGATCGAAATTTATAATCCGGCATCATACACATTATAACGCGATCAGAGGAAGGCAAACGTCAGAATAAGAAAGAGAGAATTAAAAACATAAAAATAGAATGTTTTATTACTCAGTCATAGCTTTTATTCTAGAATAATATCGTTTTTTTGTTTGCTGTGTTGAACAATTTGCGAAACATGATAACCGAGAAAAGCTAAAGAAGACGATTTCACGTTTGTACATTACATTTCGAATATTTGTAGCGGCACTTCAGTTTAGCACTTCAGTTTATTTGTACATAACGCGCACTTTGAATTCGACTGTCGCATTTCGGGTAAGATACGTCACGTAAGTTTTGTTTCATCTTGTGCGCCGATTGCACCGCGGCATTTTCGTAATGCTGAAGTCATTACTGAAATACGATTGAGCCATCTGCGCAATGAATACAAATGCACTGTCTCTCCGTTATGCGTTCATAAAAATCTATACGTTCAATTTGTATTCCGTATACGAGATTGTACATAAAAATAAAAATTTTATAAGTGCAAGATTAAAGTCCCGTCTATTGATTCATGCACGCCCGACAACAATGGGACCGTCGAATTCAAATTCTGCGCGGCACGTAGATTACGTTTTCTTAAATTAATCGTTAATCGACGGCAAGCGAGCTTCGTTTGTTAAACCGTTACACGAAACATGATGCATTCGAATCGCATAAAAAGTCTTTTTATTGATTGGAACGAAATAAATAAGATTAAAGTAATACTTTACAATATTCGCGCCAAGAATTTTTCGTTATCACCATGGAGCGTCAGCTTCTATTCGCCGAGACGCTCGTAAGCTCGTATTCCTGGATGAAATTCGTCATCAACCAGAGAGAAGAGAAGTGTAAATACAATTAAATATACATAATAATTATAATTAGGAAGTGGTATCACTGTTGGCGCAGCGGCTTGAGCCAAGCTATCTAAACAATCGAGTCGAGGTTCAAACGGGTCTGGAGACACTCTCAGCTCGATGTCAAGCGATATTTTACTCTAAAAATTGATCGTGGAAGCGCACATATACACACACACACGCACGCACACACGCACGCACACTCATGCACAGTCACGTACACTCGCGCGCGCGCGCGCGCGCAGGACAGCCGTCGAAATTAAAATAATTACGTCGACGCAACATTCACTCGAGAAATCCGTCATTTGCCGATCGATTGCGAAACTATTTGCACTACAGTCGACAAATAATGCCCGTTCTCAACGAGCACGAAACGGGCGCATAATGACGAGGAGCAGCGAATTTTAAGCACACGGCCGCACGCTGGGCCAGAAGCGCGACAGGCTGCAGGCTCATCTCTTGCGTTCCACGATCACGGCACACACATTCACATATACGTATATACGCACCCAACGTAATCGTCGCACGTTCCACGAGCCGAATAACGGTGCCGGTCCGGTCGTGATTCGCGACCGAGCGGACGACGTCCTATTTACAACGAGTTTCAGCTAACCACTCTCGTCCAGACGCGCTGCAACAAATTTACAGAATCTGCGCGTGGCACACCGGGGTATACTTTTCCGCACGGGGAGAGCTCGTCTTAAATATATCTTCTCACTCTTATCACACACCGTCTATTTACACGTGGCCTCTTTCTTCCCGCACACCTCCGCACGCTCTATTTATACATAATGAATCTTCCATTTGTATTTACACACTCTAACATACCATCATATTGCACACCGTTTTAACACGCGCCGTGGAGTCGCGCTCCGAGCGTAACAAAATCCTCTAAGTAAAGCTCGTGTCCCTCCCGTTGTAATTTCGCTCGCGAGCAGCTCGTTCGACACACTCGGGTTTGACTCCAACGAACGATTCATATGTGGACGGATACGGTGCGCGATCCGTTGGACGTTCTGTTATTGTGTTGCCGTCGGACTGGCGGCGGCTGCCTCGTCCTCTGCGTCGCGCGCTGATTGTTCGGCACGTCCGGCAATGCGAATCGCAGCTTCTCCCAGAAGAGCTTGTCACCCCACTGCAGATACGTGTTCGTCTTTAAGTACAGTCGTATGTCCGGATCGAGATCGCGCTGATGCACGTCACCGACCAACACGAGAATCAGCCGACGTCTTCTGTCCCTCAGCACCTGATGGTGCGCCGACTTGAAGTCGAAGCGACACCATTCGGATTTGATGAAGTTTTCCGATAGCACCATAATCGTTCTGCGCGACGACTCTACGGCCTGGACGATGGTATCGGCTATGAAGCTGCCGACCGGAAAATCCCGATAGTGAAGGCACAGTTTGTACGAGGGATTGCCCATTTCGAGTACCGGCGCTAATTCCTCGGCGACGAACGCTTCGTCCTTCGAGCTGTAACTCACAAAAGCGTCAAACAACTTATCCCGGTCGTCTCGATCGACCTCGTGATTCCGATAGAATATCCGCACGCCGAAACGCGAATGAAACCACACGCGCAGCTCGTGACGAAACACAAATGCGAGCATGCACAGAAGTATGACGACGAGCGAAGTAGCTGAAGTGGCTACCAGTAACGGCAGATAATCCTGCAGGACCTGCTTCTCGATAATGGTCTTGGTGTAGTTGTGATACATATCGTTGTCGACGCTAATCTCGCCGGTGCAGACTGCGCTCTCGTTGCCGGATCGCTCGCGAGCGTCCGATACCGTGCTCACCGAAAAACCGAACTCGTCGTCCGCGAACACCTCATCGCCAAACGCCTCGAACTCCGTGACATTATACACACAGCGTAACGCGGCCGCGTCCGCGACGCGAATGCTCGGATCGCGCGACCACTCGCGATAACTCTGCAGGTAATCACATTCGCAGGACCAAGGATTTCCGGCTAAGCTGACCTCGATTGAACTCGGCAATGTCCATATTGCCAGGGTGGTCAGACGATTGTTCTGTAGCCGTAGTATTCGCAGGGAGCGTAGCGGCGCGAACGTGTCGTTGCCGATCGCGGCGATGCGGTTGCGTTGCAGATGCAGCTGTCTTAGAGCATCGAGTCCCTCGAACTCGTGACCGCGCAGTTCGCGTATCCTGTTGTCCTGCAGGTGCAGATCGTCGAGGTCGCGTAGCCCGTTGAACGACCTGTTCTGCACGATCTCGATGTTAGACGAATTGAGGAACAGCACTTTGAGCTTTTTGCGACCGATAAAGGCGTGACTCGACACGACGCGCAGATCGTTCCCGTCCAGATAGAGACGCGTGGCATCCATCGGTATCTGTTCGGGTAGTCTGTTGACGTGTCCGCCGTTGGAACAGTCCACCACGTTTGCCGACCACGATTGGTCGTGATAGCACGTGCAATTCTGCGGACATGTCATCTCGCAGTCGCACGCATCGAAGTCGCAGCAGTGACACAGGGCGAAGCAGTGGGTATCGTATTTGCAGAGGAACTGCGAGTGCGACGCCTCGACCAGCGGCACGAAGGCATGCTCGCGATCATATAAAAGCTTGCAATAGATGCTCTCGAGATCCATAACGCGCGGTTGCACGCGCGTCTGATTCTGCCGATTGACTCGCTGCAGCCACTCCATAGTGCAGTCGCACAGGTACTGATTGTCGCCGATGTAGAACTCCGGCAGCGATCGGTCCGATGGTACCGCGCTGATGCGCAATGCGTAGGGCTCGAGATTTCGTATTTGGTTACCCTTCAGATCGACTCGCGTCAGATTCGGCTTCTTGAAGAACGAGTAGCTCTGCACTTTGGAGATGAGATTGTCGTTGAGAAACAACAGCTCGACGCTCATGGGAATCGCGTTGCCGGTGATCTCCGTGAGCTTGTTCTCGCTCGCGTCGAAGGTGCTCAGCTGCAGCTGCGTCTCGATCTCGAAATAGTTGCCCAACTCCCGGATCTCGTTCGAGTGTATGTCCAGCCACTGCAGCCCGGTCGGTATCATTGCGTAGTCGAACCACTTGAGCTTATTATCGCTCACGTTGAGCCAAACGAGATTCGGCAGTTTGTTGAAGAGGCCGGCGATGTCGGTCAGCTGATTGCCGTCGAGGCGTATTGCCTGTAGATTGAGATTCTCGTCGAAGGTACCGGGTTCGATGTGCTGTATGCGGTTTCGCGAGAGGTTCAGAATCTTGAGTTCTTTGATACGATCGAAGATGCCCTTCGTGAGATTGCCGATATGATTTTCGGTCAATCGAAGCCCATACAGCTGCTCCACGTGGTCGAAGGTTCCGCTCGGTATCTCGGAGATGAGGTTTTCGCCGAGGTCGAGGGTGCGCAGGAGGGGAGTAGCTTTCAATGCGTCCGGCACTGATGTCAGCCGATTACCGTTAAGATGAAAGTCCTGTAGGGACGAAGCGTTTCTCAGAGAGCCCGGGTGTATCGTATGCAACCGGTTATTATCCAGTGAGAGGAGACTGAGCACGTAAAGGCCACTCAATGTAGTGGCATCTATGACTGTTAACTGATTGTCACTGAGCAGCAACGTGTGCAGGTTGTATAGCGCCGAGAACGTATTCTCTGGTAGGCTCTCCAATAGGTTCTCCTGCAGCCGTAATATCTGTAGACTATACAGATCGCGAAAAACGGTCGGGTCGAGTCGCGCGATACGATTGTTCGCGAGATCTAACACTACTAAACGCACCAGACGAGTAAACGTAGCCGCGTTCACCCATTCCGCTGTTAACTCGTTATGCGAGAGATCTAACACTAACAGCTGTGACAACTCGCTGAACAAACCGGGCGGCAAAACGCTCAATGTATTGTTCCTAAGATGAATCTCCTTTATATGGTCCTTGGCATCGCTGAAGAGCTCCGGCGGCAGGCTCGCGAGCCGGTTGTCGGCGAGTCTCAAGATGGCCAGCGACGTGAGGCCTTCGAACGCACGGTCCGCCATGAAGCTGATGGCGTTGCATTGCAGGTCCAGGCTGTGCAACCTCGTCAGACCGGAAAACGCCGCGCTCGGCAGAGACTCGACGCTGTTGTTGCTAAGATCCAACTCCCTGAGATTCGTCAAGCATTTCGCCGCCGCGTTGAAACGGAAACCCGTGATGTCCCTGAGCCGATTTCTCGTCAGATTCAAAACCTCCAGGTTAACCAGGGGACAAAGCGCGCCCTCCGGTATACCCCACATGTTGTTTTCACCAAGATCTAGCTTTTCCAGCTGTCGAAGCTCGTCAGTGAATGCCCCGGCGGATACGTCGAGCGCCATTGCCGACCAGTCGGTGTTGTGCGTCCTTACGGTGAGGTTGCGCAGTTCCTTAAGACCTTTGAACGCGTCATTAGACAGATTGCCAATCTTACAGTACTCGATTACGAGCTCGCGCAATTCGACCAGCGGCCTGAAACTCCCGGCGCTTAGGGAACTCTGATAGAATAGCGCGTCGCTGCATTCCAGCCGCAGACGCACCGTGTGCTGCGGCTGTATCACGCTGAAGTTTGTGTTCTCCAGCTCGCTATTGATGGTACGCAGGCGGCACACGAGCGACACGTCGTCCTCGGCGTCGCCGGTCGTGACCCACTTGCACTCGTCCGGTGCCTTATACCTGAGCGCCTTGCTCAGAGACGCACCTAGGACACCGAATATTGTGCCCAACAGTATGGCGAGGAAGGCAGGACTACCCCGCATCTTTCCGCCGCGTTAATCACTGTTCCATCAATGTGGAGCGGTCCCCCCCCGTGCCCCCCTCCCCGAGGGGTACCTATCTCTATTGCCAACTAACGCCACTGGGGTGCGTTTCGCGAAACCGGCGTCGATCCATCTAAACCACCACCGGGTTGCCGCGCGATTTCACCTCATCACGTCATCCATATCACTCTTTCTCTCTCTTGCCTCTCCCTGCGCTTGTCGGTCGACTATCGACCTTTTGCACCTTGCTCCTTGCACTTTACGATCCTGGCGGTCTCATCCTTGGCGATTCGTCTCGTAGAAAGAGAGCGAATCGTTCGGAGCAAACGACGCGCGCGCACGCTAACGGGACGAAATAAACGCGTTCGCGAAAGAGGAGAGGGAGAGAGGAGCAGGTTCAGCGACCCCGAGATTATCGTCTCTTCGACGGTGAGAAAAATTTCGTGGACAACGAAAAGTCACCGTCGCGGGTGCGGCGCGCGCGTGCAGGAATCCGCTAGGGCCCACGGTTCCACCAGGACTGGTTGGCGGAGGACTGTAAGGCCCTGGCGGACTCCGTTACCCTCTCCCCCCTCCCCCACCCCGTCGATCCTCCGACTGCCACCTTCCACCGCTCACCATTCCGCAGCCATCCTTCCTTCTCCCACCTTGTTCTTTGCCTTCTCCTCGTCGTCGTCGTTGTCGTCGTCGTCGTTGTCGTTGTCGTTGTCGTCGTCGTCGTCGTCGTCGTCGTCGTTGTCGTCGTCGTCGTCGTTGCGCTGTCGCCGTCGACGTCGACGTCGTCGTCGTCGTCGTCGTCGTCGTCGTCGTCGTTGTCGTTATCGTCGTCGTAACCGCCGTTGTCGCCGTCGTCGCCGTCGTCGTCCTCGTCCTCGTCCGCGTACCCAGGTCCCGACGTTCTGGTAAGTCTATAAAAACAAGACAGGTACACTCTCCGGATCTTTACAGTGGCTCCTTCGCATCTGCAGTCTTCTCCATCCACTGCGTTCTTATTTCCTTGTCCCCCCCCCCTTTCCGTTTTTTCCATCACACGTCCTTCTCTTTCTTTCTCTCTCCTTTTCTTAGTGGCACCGCGCACCTTCCCGCATCTCCTGCTCCCCTCATCACTCTTTCTCTTACTATCCTTTCCCCTTCTTGTCGATCTTCCTCCATCTCCTCTTCTCTTCCTCTCTATTCTTTCGTCATATTGCTGTTCGATCCATCCGCGAAACCTCGCTGCGCCGTCATCTGTTCTCACATCGTTTCTACGATTCTGTCACGTAGAATGGGGATCTCGAAAAAGGATGTTTGCTCGATGCCTTTATGCGAATCCCGTTTACGTTCGTGTATACTGGCTGTCCTGCGCTTTGTAAATACTTTTTGTAAATTTCCGTCGCGTTCTTCCGCGTTTCTCATGATCATCTGCTTCTGATCAATATGTACGTTGGTTTGCATTTTACGCATTTAATTTAATTTTTACGCATACATACTATAATACTACTAATATATCTAGTTGTGCTTTATTTTATTCATCAAGTTTTCTACATGCTCGCATACTTATGCTTACTGGAGAGATTATATTCTTATTTGTATCTTCTAAACTAAACCTTCATTTCTAAAAATCTTAGATAATAGAGCAGATAATTGATAACAAAAAAATTGATAATTATGTAAAAAAAAAGAAATCATCAAAAGGAAACGATTTTGGTTTGCAAAATCAAATTCTAAAAAAAATTTATCTATCTTCAATTTTTGTTTCTTAAAACTCAAATTAATTTTTCATATAATTCTAATATTCAAAATTCGCATTTTATTCCGACGACCATAAAACGACATTTATTGTGTTAGAAATTGTGTGTAACATCATATCAAGTGGTCTTTTGTTGCGAACTCCGCCTTTCAGAAAACAGTGCTTAGCAATCTGACCTCCCATTGTGATTTGTTACCTTTTTACCTGCTCGAAGTAGGGTTCCCTGTTGGCAAAAGGTCTCTCGGACATCATCATCGCTTAAGTCAACGATTCAACAGACTCCATTCCTTCTTTTTTCCTTCAACTTTAAATGACCAGATACAAGGTCCGCATCCAATAAAATCGATCATCCGAGGTCATAAATTACTACATCGTTTGCGTCGTCATGTCTTGAATTCCTCGATTTCGTTATATGTTTTAATCTAATTCTTCATGTAGATACACGTAACGGCTTACTCGAGAAGAGCTTATAAAATACTCAAGATGAGTAAACTACCGATTTCGCAATTAAACGTTATGTTTTATCCTTTATTCATTGATCGTTATTGCAAGATCTTTACCAAGGCTACGGGGCTCGTATCGATATTATATTTCACTCTTTCGCCAGTTTTCTCTCGCGTTGGTAATTGCTAACGTTGGACTCCATTTTAGCCGTCTATAAGCGGCCGTAATATTATTCCCCGGGTGTCCGATGTTTTGCGGATTAACCATGTATCACGTGCCGTAAAACGAAACTGCAACCTGCTAACTATCTCGATTACCTCGAGAGAGTTCGCGCCATTCTTTCTCATTACAGAAATATCTCGAGTTCTTCCGGGAAAGAGTTACTTCATTCCCGGAGATTATTTTCGTCGGCTTTCGAGACGCAATTTTTGGCCGATATTACACATACCTCCTCGTTGCCAATTACTGTAACCACTTCAGTGGACGATACAGACGTATCAAAAATCTTACGGCTCCGCGCGCAAACTTGATTTAATCCCCCACAAGGTGAGATTATACTAATCACTGTTAATTTATGAGTGATTTTGTTACACACGTAAATTTATGAAGCGAGCGTATCTCTAATTATCATTAACGACATTAATTCTGCGAATCGAATTTAGTCCAATATCTTGATAGCCCGTACGCAGATTAAACGTTAACGTTTTTAATCCCTACGACTTGGGCATTCAGTTATCGACAATTACATAAATCCCACTGCTTTAATCGGCGGTAGCCGGTCCCATACCGATAAAGGCAATTTCCACGACTTTACGGGGACCGTAAGCACCACGGAACGATTCTTTTTTGTCAGATTTGATTAGCGACGCGATGTGAATGGACCTTAAGCAGGAGGATGCCCCAATGGCTGCGCCGCTGAAAGGTGGCTAGTTGGCGGCCGGGATCGGCGAAAGCGGTCAGTGATCGCTGGGGCTTCATGCCCGGGCCCTCTCGTTGCTGACGATCAGGCACTCTGGCACCTCCTTTCCCTTTACCCTCCCTTCCTCCCGCTTACCTTCATCCCCTCTTCCTTATCACCACGAGTCTCCCCACCGCCGTCGCTCCCGGGGCCTAGTCTCCTTTCAACAGTGCAGGTGACGGGGCATTCTTTTAAATCTAATCAACTACCGAACCATGCGTCCTTATGTACAGGGTGTTTTCGAATACAAGGTTCGTTTAAAATGTTAAAGAGTTCTCTCTAATCTAACGAGGCAATTTGTAGAATCGTGAAAGATGCGTGTGGGCCCAATTGTATGTGCATTACGCGTTGGTGGTCACAGACGTTAGTGTTTACACAAGTTTTATTAATATATTGTATAAACTATTTGTACAAACACAAATCACCTTTCAGCAACTACTGTTAGCTCATATTAACAAACATTTGCGTTTAAGTCAAGATGCGTGTCTTCTTTGCAGTTTGCAACTAGTTAGAAAATTAAAAGTCAAATAACAGAGTTAAAGATGCAACAAATTTTAACTTAATAAATTTTTAATGTCAATTTTTACTTTAATTAGTTGTTTTTACAACAAATTTTAATTTGTTTACTTTTTTAAATTAAAAATTGACCAATTTAAATAAAGAAATATTAAAAAACAGTATTTCTTTGTCATTTCATATAAACATAATTTACAAATAAAATATTAAATTTATTTGATGATTCATATTGCAATTGTTTTGTTATTATATTTGGAATAATTTAATTTTTAAAAAATTTCTTCAAATAAAGAAGTTTATTATATTCTACTTTGATATAAATTTATAAATAATGCTTTTTAAAATCAACTTTTAATTTAACTCAATTTAATTTAACTTTTAACTTAGATTTTTATTTAAGAAAATTTTATATAATTAAATTAATTTTATGAACCATTAACTTAATTTTGTTTAAAAAAATATATTAAATTGCCCAACCTTGGTATTCTGCAATATATTCTTGTTATGCTAATGATTAAAGAACAGCGAAAAATAAAAATAATGAACGAAGATGGTATCTGCGCCAAAATTCTGTTGTAAATATCTCACGAATGTGATATACATAGCACATGTGCATTGGACCTTGTATATGACCGTACGGATGCACGTGTGTCTCGTTTTCATGATATCGAGGCACGCGATGACAAAGAGCGTAGGATCGGGGGACTCTGATGTCGCGCATTCAGAAATTACACAATCGAATCCGTTGTATCACGAGCTCGTTTCGGATCTTCTCCGTTTTTCCAGCCAGTTGGTTGGTTGAGACCGGGCGCGATGCTCATTAGTTCCGAGCAAGAAAATCAATCAAAGACGTTCGGATTGTTACGCGTAATGGTGAACGAAACTACCGGATTCCGTTCGTTGGCCTGCGCTTCTCGCTTGATAAAGACAGATGCGCGCTGGCGTTCCGTGAATGTCTAACTGTGTAATTCCGCTGTTACATAACAATGACTATCTTCGCGGTATGCGCTAATTGTAAAAATCCCTGATTGATGGATGACTTTTCTTCTCGCGAAAGAGAACTAACTCGGACAAGGCAGAATTAAGATTTAATGTTACGTATTTTGATTGAAAGGGAAGACATAATAGAGCTAAGAAAATCATGTATGAGCAATAGGGCTACACACCTTCGAGATCTCAAGTACATATATCTCGATTATTGTTTCTGTGAGAAAAGAAATAGTCATAGAAAAGACGTTTTCCACTTGAATTAAAGAACACTGTTGTTTTTTTAGTAAGGTATCATTTTACCCAGAAATTTAAATCGCCAGAAAAGAACACATTTCTCCTGAGATTTTTTTCCCGGAGGGAAGAATCCGGGGACTAAAGAAAAAGCATTTTTAAATGATTTTATATTGCTTTTTGTTCTAATCTTCTTTTAAAAGCTTCCATTAAAAATTATTCAAATAGAATTACAATAGTATTTCTGAGAAACTTATTTTAGAATCTGTTTTATGAATCTTTCAGAAGAACTTAAAACTTTATCCTGCTTCTTATCCTCTTTAATAGCTTAAAAAAAATGCAAAAATTATTTTTTCAAACATGAAACATATTTATATTCACGAATTAAAAAAATATAAAAAAATTTTGCTAAAAAATTTGTAAATGAATACATTCAATTACGAAATAACAAAATTAGTAATCAGAAATATCATTACTATGGAGAAATATCTGCCTGCCTATTTCATGTTCACACAAAGGTTGCGTTTCTTTTAACCTACTTATGAAGACAAGGAACAAGATATAAATTTAAGTTTCTCTTGAAATATTTTTTTAGAGATATCATTTTAGAGATATTAACCATAACACGGAACATTTCTAAATATTACATAAATGTAGGAAATAGTGCTATTAAATAATACATCGCGATGGCATGCATCGTCGGTTGCAGAATTATTCGATTATATTGATTCTAGCGATAGCACATAACAGATTGCTTGTATTGCGGATGCTATAAGCTATAGCTGTCAATATATATATATATATATATAAGTGATATGATTTGGGAAAATTTTCTTCCTATTACGTTTGTTTTTTGGAAAAGAAAGTTTTTTTTTCTTCCCGGGTTTTTTCCCTTCTTACAACACTACATATAATATAATTAAAAATTTATATCAATATTTTATTTATTTTTTCCTTAATAAGAGTTTTATGGAATTTCATAATTTTTACATGCGAATAATATGAAAATTCACAATTATTGTTTATACTTTCTAAATCTTGTATAGTAAAAAATTACTCTAAAAATTGCACAAGCTCAATTTTAACTTTTTTAGGGTAAAATGTTTTACTTGATGAGTAGAAAGTAATTTTCGTATAAAATTATAAGTTTTCCAAGGCTAAAAGAAAGGGAACCTGCCGGAATTCGTAGTTTATCAGTATCACGCCAGACTAATCGTCGGTCAGACGAGAGTTCTCGGCGCTCCGTAACTAACCAAGCCAGAAGCGCATTGCAAATCATGACGGGCTAGAATTTATGTTCCGATATGTGGTCTTCCGCTCTTTCAGAGATGGTTTACGTAACGCCGATAAGAGAGAGATTTCCCGGGTAGAACGTACATTCTTCTCACGATTCTTTCCCGCGGGAGACTAATGGATTCTCAGTTTCCCCTTTCATTCGTATAATCACTTAGTAGCCGCAGCCGCAGCCACTAATTATCACGACTCAAAGTTACAGAACCTCCGTGGAAAAGATCACGGTGCGATCTTGCAAAACCCCCGCAGACACAAACCGGGATGGTTTGTTATTGTGCACTTTCACTCGAGTCCCAGCCTAAGTTTCTTCCTTCTTGTCCCAGGAGCAGCAGCCTCCAGGCCGTTTATTGTTTTCAGGTGGGCACGGAATCACGATCCGCCGTCGCCGCGCCGCGCCGCGGCCGCGATTCCCGCCGATGATCACCTGCTAGTTTCATCTTGCAACCCTGCAACACGTTTTCTCCTGCAACCTTTTTCGAATGCATTCCACGGGCGATTGCGCGGTTCGTCGTGGTCGGTTTTAAGGAAGCGGTGTAGAACGTATCGAGAACGAACGAGAATACCGCGAGGAATAAAAATTTGAAGCTAAACTATTTTGCGTATCGACGCGCATATTAAATTTTGCATTATTCCGTTGTTTACAAAAAAAAAGAAAAGAAAAATGATAAAGGAAGTCGTGTGAACGGATTAAAGAATGTCGAGGAATGTTTTGCGCGATACAAAAGAAGATTCTTTAGACAAGCGTGTTTTTACGCGGAGTTCGTCAACGGGCTTGCATTTCATCTCTCTGTGGAACGAACGGTGTGCAAAATGCCTAAGAGCGGCTCGTAAAGCGATTACAAAACAGTTTGACACGCTGAATCTCCCATTACATAGCCCGTTAACTCAATTACCATCCACTCTTGTGTCCATTACTATTGTGCTAGGGCGCCGTGTTTCAATGCGCTCTCTCTCTCTCTCTCTCTCTCTCTCTCTCTCTCTCTCTCTCTCTCTCTCTCTCACATCCTCGCGAGAGAGTTACAGTTACGTAAGTAAAATGTCTATATACTTCTCCCGGTATATCTTAACGTTATTGATAGTTTTATTGCTCGTAAAGGTAAATCGAGGTAAACGCGTGGCTTAACAATTAAATCGTCAACAAGACAGTAAACTCATCGGATATCCAAAAAAGAGGGGAGTAAATCTCTCGAAGCGGATATCGCGTGGCAGTGCAAATTCACGCTCGTATTGCATCGCATACTACTTTGGCGTGCGCAGCTGTCGGACAGCCCGGAGACTAATATAAAAGGATAACGTCTTTTCACATGGCGCGAGTCAGTCAAATGAGAACTGCCTAGGCGGCGGCGGCGGCGGCGGCAGCCACCTGCGGGGACGTGCACTTTAGCGTTGAAATAATCATAGGAATGATAATTTAGGGAAAAGATCTCGAGCGCTCCTCTTCATTATCACGTTTTTCAATCGACGAGGAACTTGTCAGCCGTCGTTACGATAAGGTTTATTATCCGAGCGCGGCGCATCACGAGGATAATCAGCGCGTATCAATAATCGGCGTGGAAAATTTATTGCTCCTCTAACGCGCGATCCCAAGAAATCGTTTTCCGCGTGCGAGAGCTGCTCTCGCTGTCCCTCTTTCTCTCTCTTTCTCTCTCTTTTTCTCTACGGATGAACGGTGAGAAGAGAGAAAACGAGAGGAAGGCCGCCGTTCCGGCCTAGCACTACGGTCCCGAAGAGAGACAGACGCATCGGACAAGTTGCTGATGTACGGGAAGGTAGAGGAAAGAGAGGGCGAAAAGAGCGGCGTGACGGAGAACACGAGTGAGCGAACGAATGAGAGAAAGAGAAAGAGAGACAGAGAGAGACCGGAATGTGTGGGAGGGAGAGAGGTGAGAATACGAGAGGAGGGAATACGACGGCGATCGCCTGTAATCGAGTTGACCGTGAAATTTTCATTACACCTCTTTTGAGTTATGCATATAAATAAGGAAGGAAGGGAGAGAGCGGGTCGGTGCACCGGGAGCGAAGAACGTGGCAATGCCTTTGTTAGCGGAAGGTTAATGGTGAGGGACCCTCGGGTGTCTTACGACGCTGACAGCAGTCTCGTTAACGATTACGATAACTCCACGGGCTCCTCCGGGATGCCTAGCCGGGGCAACCGCGCCGGCAGGCGACCCAAGGCAATCCAGAAAGAGGGGCACAGACTGGTTCATGGGCGAGGGACGAATCCCACGTGCGATCGTCCCCAAAAATTAACGAACTCGGGATTGGGTTATCGCCCGGTTAGGTGTAAACCAGGACCGATGATACCTTTTGCGCGGTTCACTTGTCTCCCCCTCCCGATCCCCTCTCTCCAATCTTCTTCTTTATTTCTCTCTGTGAATATGCGGTATAAATTGTCGCGGACAGATCCACAAAGTCGTAATCCGCGAAAATACTCGGATATAATTGCGGAGGAAGGAAGCGTCGTAAAGACTCATCACCTTCGAGACTCAGATGCAACGATTTTGCTGCAAATTACGACGGTCGTAACGATGTTTATCATTCTCGATGACGATTAATTAGAGAAATAATTTCAGGAGTCTAAATCCAGTATTTGAAAATCCAGTATTTGAGTTTGCGTGACTTTTTATAGATTGCATATACCTATGTAATATAGCATATATAGATTTTGATGACTCCGTTGATCATTTCACAAAGTTTTGTAGGATGATGTTAATAACTCTAAGTTAATAACTCGATATATTGTACATTGTAAGATTAATAGCAAAAATTGATGACTATCGTTAGCAAGCATCATCCCAGTTTTATATGTAATTCATAGTTATCTGAAATTAAAAACCACTTTGTGAGCATGCTCCGTCAACAGCTATCCCAAAATTAACGGCTTCGTGGATCAGCTGGCTGCCAAATAAAATAAGTGTCGAACGAGACTCAGAGGGTGAATTACAAAGTCACGGAAGAAGAGCGCCTTACATAAGATTTTCATGGAAACATCATAATCATGCTTAATGGACCTCGACCGGTGACTCGTTAATGATAATCTAGTGATATTTTTAGGATCAGTTCGTCTTAAATTAATCCTTCGTGCCGCCTCTTGTAGAACTGCTTTTTATATCCGTTTTAGAATGACATGGTTAGCACGAAACTTACCAAAGAGGTTATCCAAGCGTTCTTTCTATGATATTTTAGTATTCACTAACACATTGATTATATCATTGAACCGTATACTGAGAGAAAACATTTTTTAAATAAAAAAAAAATACATTTTCTTAAAATAGTATATTTTGATGCAAATATTTTTTGTTTTGTTTAAGTAAAAATATTTACTCTTAAGTTTATTTTAAATGGACATATTACCGTAAATATATAATTTTATATTTTTAATAATAATTTTATAAATAAGTTAATAATATTATTAAACTTGATTAAATTGTTTTCTTAGATTACATAATCAGATTATCTTGAATATAAAAATAGTCTAATAGTAAATATTTTTTAGAACTGCAAGAAAAAATTATTTTATTAAAAATTAGTTTATTTTATTTGTATAAATATTTTAATCAAGTAATTTTTAACTTGACGAGGACGTTGTAAATAAGCTGTTAAGTTCCACCGAGTAAATAATTATTTTGTGTTAAATAAAATATTTTTGTGCTTTAAGATACATTTTCTCTCAATGTGCAAATTGTTTTTAAGAAAATTCAATTTATTTGAAAGCAAACATACAGAATATTAAAAAACAATAGCGTAGAGTGAATGAAAAAATTGTTAAACGTTCAGTGATCGGATATGTAGCTGTATCCGGACACTTAGATAAGATCATTATCGTTAATCTTAAATTTTATTACAATATTAAAATTTAATTACAATCTTTAATAATTTTAATATTTAAAATTAAAGTATAGAATTCTCGAATAACTTTGAAGTAAAATATCTTCTTGAATAAAGTTATAATTTTTAATTCATAATTTTATTCTTTGCTAGAAACCTTAATATAATTTTTTTACTCCGTGATTAGTTGTTCCATGATAGTTGCAGAGACACTTAAATGCTATTCAACGAATTTTTGAAGAAGACACATTGGCTTTGCGATTATGGGATAGCATTGCAATCGCTAAAGAGAAGTTAAAACCGATTGTAAAACTATGAATGTATAAACACGATTTGATCGGAGATTTCACAAGCGATCTATCAACGCGAGGCACTGTCTTGCTTATTACTTGAACAGACGGAGCGTTTCAAGCGTTTAATTTCTCAATAGCGAGAGCCTCGTGCCTACGGCGGTTATCTCAGTCGCCGTATTACGAAGGTTTCGTAGCTAAACGCTGCGAAACTACGCTGTCTGCGAAAGCACACCGTGGCCGAGTACCAAGTACGGTGCGCTCTCGTGAGCCTAGTTGATCTGCAGTAACTACCACCGCCGCGCCGCACCGCACCGCATCGCATCGCGCCGGGGCAATCCAAGGCAAACCCAAAGGTAGCCAGAGGTAATCCCAGAGTTCAAAGACTCTCTCTCGTCGGTGGGCGAGAGACGTCGTATCCCACCGGCGGCCACCCGAAAATTAACGACCTCACGAACCGGCTAAGACTCGGTAAACGAAAACTGCCCAATTTTTCTTTCTTTTTTCTTCTCTCTCTCTCTCTCTCTCTCTCTCTCTCTCTAAGCCGGTCATTAAAACCCCGTCCGCCGCGCGCGCGTACGTAACTCGCCGTACGTAACTCGCCGCACGGAACGCGAGGCGGGACGTGTGCGTGAGCGCGCGTATTGTCGGGCTCGGGACTCTCGGGAGCCAGGGGCGGATTCGCGGATACCTCGCGAATTACTACGCGAGTTTCGACCACTGGCCTACGCGCGCGCACGCGGGTACCGTACATCTTCGCGGAAGCGCGGCGCCGCGCCGCCCGCGTGCGTGTCGTTCCTTTTGCTCCGCTCGTATCGCGTGGCGTGTACAGCCGCGCCGTCGTACCCTTCAGCACCGCTCTCGCTTGATTATTACCGCCCCGGCGATCGCCGATCAGATTACATTGTAAAGTGCAGGTCTCATTGATGCGAGCCGAAACGCACATTGCGATGGATTTCGTTGTTAATTTCGGGAACAGCTCGAGCGTGTATCGCGATCGCTTATTAAATATGTATGTGTTCCGATGCACGGACCCGTGCGCACCGGAAGTCGGACAGAATTGGCTTAATCAGATTTGGATAACGTTCGTGCGGCATTTCGGCTGAGAATCGTGCGCGAGCCTAATGATACTCTCCGCTGTTGCTTGTAACTCGCCTTGTTGTAGAATAGTTACGTAAAAGGTGTTGCCGTAAATTCACAATTATAAATAGCGCGATCGGTACGCAATTACCGCAATTAACACTTGATCTTTAGCTATTAATTACCGAGCGCGAACGGATGACGCAACGGCGCGCAGGTACTAACGATTACGCAAGAACAATACGTTGAAAACCGCGCGCGTAAACCACACGCGCTCCGCGCACGTGAGAAATGGTTATCGCTAATCGCGTTGTTACTCTCGACCGACTGGCTGTCGTATCTCACGCGCAGACAGCGAGATATCCGAATGCAGTCCATAGCCACTGCTCCTCTTGCCGATCGCTCTTCACGTCTGAAAACGTTACGTCACGACAGAGTGGACAATGCGAAGCGGTCCGGGCACTTTTTGGCAAGTCGGCCCGTCCCTGACGGTATCCCACACGGATTGGCTTGAAGAATGAGGCCGCCGTTATGGAGCGCGTATTTAATGGAATTAAAGTGTGTAAAGGTGTACACGGAGGAAGTGCAATCGCATTTTTCTCCTCGCGCTGCAATACGATACTGGTATTATCGATGTCTGCGTTCCTCGGCGCGCTTTAATTTAACTCTTCGTCGACGTCTTCGATCGGAGTCTCTGTTACGTGCCGCTTTCTGTTTACATCCGCACACGGTTTTTTTTCATCGTTGTCGAAACGAAGCAATGCCGACGACGACGACGACGACGATGGTCGGGATCGCCGCCGATGCCGTCCGACATCGCTGTCGCAGCGCTTTCGATCGAGAGACGTGCGCTTACGGCATTCCTGTCGTACGGAGGAAACGTGATAATATGTGACGTGCTTTCGATGACAACACGCACGTGCTATTATATCACAACGGCGAGTGACTGATACGTTTCACTTTAACGGAATAATTTCGTGATTATTGAAATAAAGCATTTACGTGCGCGGCGTGTCGTAAAATAAACTGGCAAACGTTCGTTTCTTTTGTGTACAACTTTATGCGATTAGCGCAATTTAATACGTAACACATACTTTTGGATCCTTACTAAATACCATGAGTGGTAGTTGATTTTTATCATTTTTGCAAATACAGAAAATTGTTAGGTGACTCGTATACTTTAACATCTCTAGAAAAGATTTGTATAGTTTTTTTTTTGTTAATTAACGTAAACTTAATTATAAACAAGTTGAAAGAAATGCGCATTTTCATAAAAATTCATAACTCTGAAACAAAAGTGACTTAAGGAAAGTTATGAAAAAATTATATACAGATAGTTTTATATTGTGTTTGAAAGTAGTAGAAAAAAATTTGGCGGCGCGAGAAATTTTCCATCTGGATAAAAAATTATTTTAATAAGAAGTAGACATGTGCCCAAATGAAAATATAATAAATAAATAAATAATAAAAAAAATTTGAATTTTTTTATTTAAGCACTTTAAATACTTAAGATGATTTTTGTAAAGTTTCATTACAATGCAGATGAGATTAGTTCTGTAAAATAAAATTTATTTATTTATTTGCAAAATAACTAAACGATCACAATAAAACTTTGTTTAAATCATCTTGAATATTTAAAGCTCTTACACAAAAAAAATTTGAGATTTTTCTTAATGTTGTAAACAATAAATTAATTTTTAACAACAAATTGAATAAATAAACTATAAAATTATATTATTAAATAAAAATATTGTGTATATTTTATTCATACAACTTTCATGTATATATTTATTTACAGTGTTAATATTAAACACATTTCCAAATTTTATTTACTTTGCAAGCATTGGATGTTCGATACATTAAACGAAAATTAGTCGAAATTAAGAAAAAAATAAATTTTGGTAGTGCAAAAAAACTTCTACACAAGATAGGTCATTGAGTCTTTGTTTTTTGTTCAAACAACACGCACGAACTACGTCAATGCATTAACTTTGCCCCTTAGGTGCCAAAGTTTTAAGGGAAGGATAGAAACTATTGTTTACAGGTATTCTTAATATTTTAAAGAAAAAAAATGCGCAGAGCAAATGTCCTAAGTGTGTGTTAAGTGTTAATATTTATAACGTGAGACTGAAAAAAAATGGATCCATAAATACACGAACTTTAGTCGCAGTGCGCTATTTTTTTTTTTCTTTCTTTTAGCTGTGATTCGTATAGCGTTCACGTGTTCAGTTAGACAAACAATCACTGGACGAAGAGAACAGAAAGAATGTCGGTCCACGTCGGGGTTTTGAAACGGGTCGAACGTCGCTCCGGAATACCGCCTTCGTGTTAGTTTAACGGAATCGCGCGCGCGGTCGCTCTCGCGAGCATCGGTGCAAGAGCATCCGCAAGTGAGGCTCGCTCGGGCCGCGGTACATACTACACCCTGTGTGTGCATGCGTGGGGGGCAGGCTCATTTATTTTACCGCGGATCAGTATTGACAGGTTGCAATTTACAAATGCTGAGACCTGTTGGATTTATCGGCACTCCGCTACCCTCTCATTACGCAACCCTCTGCCCTCCGTTATTTTCTTCTCTACCCGCCCGCCGCCGGTCCTCGCCGCCTATCCGGCTACGTTTCGCTCCTCCTCGCCGCTCCACGCCGCTCGCATTTTCACCCTCCAATCCGAGCGCGGCCTTGGTACGTCGCTCGTGATTATCGTCAATTGACCTACACTTGATTGAAATACGTAATAAAAGAGAGCACGCGCAAGCAAGCGAGTCGCTCTCTCAAGCGCTCCAGGAAGACCCGGGAGGAGAGATCCGTTCGGGAATTTTCTCTCGAGCCACCAGCGACGCTTCGAGCCGGCGGCGGCGGTGGCGGCGGTCGATCGATCGATCGGCCGCTCGTCCGACTAGAGTACGCCTATCTTTCTCCCTCTTGATATTATTACGACGTTATCATTGATAATTTCGCAGTGGGACGGCCGAGCACGGAGCAAAAAGACGTCGCGGCGTTTGAGCGTTTGCGTGCCGGTGGTACGTTACGATAGCGCGGATTACGATAGCGCGGATTATCGCTACATCCGATAATAGAGTCGGCGGTACAAGTCGACCGGTGTGCGCACGTATACATATGTTACACGCGAGAAAGGAAAAAAAAAATATATATATATATATCTATATGAGCGCGCAGGCTACCGCTACCGGTGTAATCGGACGGGATGCGTTTTCTTTCTGGAAACGGAGCGGAGAGAGAGCAACAGGATATGAGTGAAGATCACAGGATACGCGCTCGAGGAGGCCTTTGCGGATTATCGACGCGACCACCGTTCAGCTTTGACAAAGTATACGAAGGGAGAGGCAGAGAGAGAGAGAGAGAGAGAGAGAGAGAGAGAGAGAGATAAAACGCACCGGCTCGCGCGGATTCAGAAATCACGCGACGGCTGGCTGCTTCGACCGGCGGGATACGGTCTCGTGACAATAATGGCTCCGTACACTCGGTGTATTACGCGCAACAAAGCACGACGATAATTTGTCATTTAAAAAAGACTAGAGAGAGAGAGAGCGTTTAGTCGACCAGCCGTTCCTCGGCGATCGCGAAGCCGGAATTACCGTCGCGAAAATACGCGCCTCTCGCCCGCGGGCGCTGCTCCAGGTATCTCTCTTCGGATCTTTGGATTCACTCCTCTTTGTGGAATCGTAAAACGCGGTGGCGAGAGAGCGTTTCGTGTCTCAGCCGCGTTCCACCGCGAGCGAACGGGTCAGATCGCGATCTCGTTACCATCTTTCTCGGACGCGGGAAGCTTTTTTCGCGACAAATGGAAGCGAGGAGGCGCACACGTGTACCGCTTATCAAAGCGACGAGAGAGGAGTTACGCGGAAGTCGCGGAAGTCTCCGCCGCGCCGCGCCGCGACGGAGGAGTACTGGAGGTTTACTAGGAGCAACGAGGAGAATCGAGGAGCGAATCGCTCGCGAGAGACTAACGACCCTGACCGTTCGTGACTATCGCAAATAGATGGAATATATCCTATAAGGTAACCCTTTGTTAATGAAGGTTCCAGAGAGCGGAGACCACGGTATTTCGCGACTCGCGTGCGTTTCGACTCGGCTGAGTGGAAGATGGCTCGGCCAGATTCACCGGCGCGGTGCGGCGCAGCGCGGCGGCCCCGGAGAGCCTTTCTTGCCGTGGGGAGAAGAGGATACGGCGCCGACCGTAAGCCGACCGCGCGCGGGCTGCGGGCCGCGGGCCGCGGGCTCCCCGAAGAGGAGAGACTTCCTCGTGTTGGTGGGTCTGCCGGCCGTCCTTAAATTCCGTAATGCAAGAAAACCTCGGGACGAGTAATAACGACGTCGTGGAGAAGGCGCTTGTTCTTCCTAGCGCAACACCGCCGTTTACACTTATTCAATAAAGCTTTAAGAAACGGGCGAGGGAGAAAGAGAGACAGAGAGAGAGATGCCTCGTGGGACGGGGGCCCGGCCGTGGCGCGCGGCTCGAACGTTCCTGAGCGAGGTAAAACGGTTATTATTCGACTCTTGGCCCCTAGTACGATCGAGAAAGGCCTTCTCGGTACCGCGCGTTGAAACAGTCGATAGTTATGCGACTTTATTTGTACTTCGTTCGTGTCGCGGCGCGCTGTTGAGGCGCGGGAAAAATTTCGAGGATGTTCGCGGGAGAAGATTTCTCGATTTCTTCCCGCGGGGTACGATCGTCACTCTTTGCGGCTGTGTGAGATGTTATATGTACGTGTGCACGCGCTCAAGGAGGGACCTTTCTCTCGTTGATTTTCTGCGAGAACCTGTGCGAGGATTTTCAAGTTTTCCCATGCATTTTTCCGACCGCCGAGACCGAGACAATTTTGAATTAACGGACGTGGCGAATTGTCTTGTCCCACGAAGAGAAATATAAGAGAAACGTTGCGACCATTTGTTGCAAAATCTTGCATGAATCGATTGTCAAAAAATGGAAATAAAATCGATTTTCTTTTGGAGATATTTGAAAACCAAAATGAGTAAAATAAGCCAATTTTTACCCTTGAATCGACAAGTAAACGACATATCTTTTTTATAGTTGTTGAGTTGTTGAATCTAATTTTGACGTTGAAAAACATTTTAATTTCTCGAAAAAATCAGCATATAAAGCTATTAAATGTATGTAAGAAGCTATTATGAAAACAGTATGTAACTAAAATTGTAAACCTATGATAAAATAAAATAATATTAAAGTGAAAATCGAACAACAAAAATTATTAGAGGACGAAGACCTTATTTGGTCAAAGCGGATCTTGATACTTGAAAATATTCTTTGTATGAACCTTAATTTCCAATAGTAAAATTATTTATTACATGTAATAATTGGCCACAGTCGCATTGATCATTAATTTAATTCAGAAAGATCATAACTAAATACATTTGTATAAGCGGTCTTCAGACATGCAACATTGATCAATGTTACCATATTTAAAGCCAGCTTATACAATGTGTTTAATTATGATTTTTCTGAGCTAAATTAATAACATTATTAGTAGTAATAACTGATAGTCTCATCTATTCTTATTAATACTACATTGTGTCAGTGGTATAGTGGTAGTATTAATAGGAAAAGATGAGAAGACTCAGTCCCTATACAAATAATATCTAAAGATATACAAATAAAATCCAAAATATTTCTCTACAAATTAGATTAAATTAGATTAAATTGTTCTTATACAAATAAGATCTAAAGTATTTCTCCAGTTAAACGAGGAACCCTGAAAGATATTACGAATTTAAAAGTCCGTACACAGAAAAAAATTTAGTATCAAATCAACAAAAAATTAATTATTTTATATAAGCAAGAATATAAAATCTTCTTGAAAAAATTTATAATCTTAAACAAACATAATTTCTTTACATGAAGAGAAAATTTTCTTCATGTGAGCAAATTATGTCTGTTTAAGATTATAAATTTTTCCAAAAAAATATTTTATTCTTGCTTATATATGAAACAATGAATTGTTGATTTAATATTAAATTTGTTTCTGTGTATATATATGTGTATGGAATTTGTGGATTCGAACTCGTGACTTGCCACTTACGAGTCCATCGCTCTCACAGGGAGACGCACCACATTCCTACAATAGAATACAAAAATACTTGGGGGAAAAATCCTTGAAAGACATAATGAGTAACAATGCTCTCAAGTGCCGTAGTTAAGATTTAAAATAGTTCTCATCATAGATAATGTTTGTAGATATTAATGTTTTTTTTTATTAAGCTGAATATACTACTAAGTACAACAGCGTTATCATGTTTTACTAATAATTACAAACTAAAATTTTTTGAAGATCAGAATCAGATTCAACAGGTAAAAAACTACAAAAAAAGGGCATTTTTATTTGCCACTTTGGAAGCCAAAAATTGACCAATTTTACCCATCATTCTTTTGTTTGAAATATCTTGCATTATTTTCCAAACAAGTTCAAAGAACTTGAGAACGTAAATACGAAACTGCGTCATTTGGAAGAGGGTAATGAAAGGATAACATTTATTACACAATTTACATTAGGAACTCGGATGCATTCACTTTACACAATACGTAAAAGCATCGCTTTACGATAGTGGGACGTTGTTTATTGCTCTAACATTTCGTTGTTTATGACAAAATCAACCTGCACGTGATCTGCTACTTTCTTTCAGCGTAACAGTTTAACGGCGTTCGTAACAGCAATTGAAATACAATTACGAGACATTTGCACAAGCGTACCTTTTGTGACAAACGTCTTAAATGCATTTTCATGCGATATGCCACAAAATTTTCTTATCGAAACGAGATACGCGGTCGCCGCGAAAAAGTCAAATTGTCGATCTAACGACCTATGCGGAGCGTAAATTGCCAAGTCGGTGATCGTGTGCGAGCACTAACAACGGTCGTTGTTACCGTATGTAAGGAGAATCGCTGGAGTCAAAGCTCGAACGATCGGCCGATGCCTCACGCAGGCAGAGTACATGCTCCGGCGGCGTTAAGCGCTAAGCGTTAAGCGTTACGCCGACAGTCCGATCGGGGGAATCGCGCGGCGCGACGCTGCAAACGGCCGAGGTAATCGAGCGCGTTCGATTCTACGAGGCTCGGCGGAACCGGGCCGTAAAGAGAGTTTGGACCGTTTAACCCTGTAACCGTATGGGATGGCGCGTATCCACGACGCAACGTCCTCGCCGTTTCCCCCGATCTCCCCGCCGTTCTTTCTAACTTTTCTCTCTTCCTCTCTCTTCCTCTTTTCTTTCCCTTCTCTCCGTTCTCCATTCGCCCTTTCTCGCTCTTTCCCCGTATCTTGCGTTCGCCCGTTCTGGTATCACATGGCGCACATGCATGCATGCATGCATGCAGGCACGGTGGACGCATGCATGCATGCATGCATCTCGAAGCGAGGATGGCTCAACTCGCGGTTCAGACCGGGGACTTTCCTTCTCTCTCTCTCTCTTTCTCGTCTTTCCTCTGCCTCGCGGAGGAGAGGAGAACCGCAGCTCGTTAAAAAGTTGCTCGACCGGTTGAGCGTTCCGAGCTGACTCCGCTGTGGTCTACGACCCGACACCCGGCGCACACGGACGCACGCAAACTCGCCCGGTTTCGCGAGGTATACGTGCACACGCGAGAGAGAGCATGGTGCGCACGAGTACCTACCTACCTACCTACCTACCTACCTACCTATCCACAACCTTAGAGCCGGATATTCACTACACGCGAACGGACATCATTGAGAGGGCTCCTTCCTCCCCTTCCCTCCCCACCCCTCTTCTCTTCCTTTACCCCGTCCTCTCTCCTCTCCTCTCTCTCTCATTTTCTTCGAGAGCGAGGGAGAGATCGTTCTCAAAGGAAGAGAGAGAAACGAGAAGGGGCGAAGGGAGAGGGGTGGTAGGGCTCCCTCCCGCTTCTACCCACCGACTATCACCGCGGCTCGGCTTGCATATCGTGCCTTATACTCGCCTTTCCTTCGGTATCCTTCGACTTTCGGCTTTCTAACTTCTTTTACGCGCATCGTCTCCCTCTTTTTTTCCTCGCCCTCCCGCCCTCCCTCGCATCCCGCCCTGCGCATAACCCTCCTTTCCTCGCTTCGTCCTTATCTCGCGATTGAAATACGGGCGTGCCGCGCGCACACGGAGCGTGGAGCGAAGGCTCCTCGCTGCTCCGCGGAGCTCTCCTCTTAACCCGCTTGTGCCCACCGTTTCGTTAAATCGTGTAGTTTTCGCCGTACACGTCGCTTTTACTCTCCGCGCTTTCTTCGCTTCGTCTCGAGCTCAACTCTCTCTCTCTTTCTCTTTCTCTCTTCCTCTCTTCCTCTTAGTTTTTCGCGTTTTTTTTTTTTTTGATCGGGCTCGTTATTGCACCGTTTTGCTTTAACGTTGACTCCTCCTCGATCTCCTCATACCTTCCCCCCTTCTTCCCCTTCCTCGTTTTCTATTTATTCTACCGCAAGCCTGTTTATTCTTCCTTTGGCATTTGCTTCTTTTTTTATCCTATCCAAGATAATATTTTGATTTCAATCTTTTGTCTTCTCTGTTCTTTTGAAATACCTAAGAAACTTGAAATGAGCGTTATAAAAGTTCTTACGTAAAACATACGCGACTTTATTGAACTTTCGTTAATTGGACATTCCCAAGAATGACATCGATTAAACTATCAGACACGTTACGCGGTGACTATTTTCATTACATTATTAATTGAGAAAAAAAATTGTATTTATAAACGTGGATTATATTTGAGAAAAGGGATTACGTGCACTGGTCCGAAAAAGTATATATAGAAAGCACTTTGACTCGCTTAATGTCAGGTCTTTGCTGTCGATAAATGGACTTCATCGACGACATACAAATCGTCCGAAATCCGATTATCGCGGAATAGAACGTGTCGTGGCGTATCAATTTGATTCACGATTTAAAGGACTGGCGTCAGCGGTCTTTCCGCCGCGCCGCGGAGTTTGACAGTAACGAGGAAGACGTCTCTGGACCGCGCGGTAAGCCTCCGCGACGACTAATCCCCTCGAGAAGCCAGTTAAGGTATTTGTATTTTAATTAGCTCCTCCTTTTCGATACCCGTTTGTTCTGCCCACACCCCCTTCCGCCGCCCGGTCCCGCGGTGAGAGGAGGCCTCACTTCGCCTCCTCCAGTCGCCTCCTCCAGTCCTCCCCTTTCCCCTTTCCCCGGGGCTCCTCCTTTCGTTGCTCCCCTTTCGTTCCCTCCAACCCTTCGAATCGTTTAATCATAATCTAATAACCGGCTGACACAAAAAACTAACTCGATAAGTGCACGCCGCTCTCCCTCGGTGTGCGTTCTTATATGTGAGGCCGCGTTCCTGCGTGCCCCGGTGCGCGAGACGCAGCCATTCCCGCGCCGCGCTGCGCCGCGCTGCGCTGCGCTCGCCTCCCTTCGAAGGGCACCGCGCGCGCTCGCGCTCGCGCTCGCGCACGGCTCCGTGTGAGAGTTACGCCGCATACACGAGAGGCATCGCGGCCATGCACGTGCACACCCGCGAGGACTGCGAGCCGCGCAGATTCGAATGAGAGAGGAGAGGCGAACGTCTCTCCAGATATTATCTATTGCAGTCTGCCTGTCAGGCCGACTTTCGGTCCGAAAGTCGGCCCGAGCGCGCTACGGGATGAAGTGTCTTCTGCATAGTCACCCTCTTTTTATGCCAGACTTCTCTCTCTTTCTCTCTTCCTCTCCCCGGTCCTCTCGTTCACTCGCTCTCTCATTCTTTCAATCTGTCTCTCTCCTTCTCTCTCCCTTGTGAGTTCGACCATCTCGCTAATCCCGTCGTAGCACGCCAGGCACGCCAAACTGAAGCTTTCCGTGCGATTCCCGATGGCGCGTTTATTTTCCCTCCTCCGACCCTCCCGCTCGACCTTTTGCTCCTCATCTCTTTCTCTCTCCTTCCCTCCCTCCCTCCTCTCCTTTCTCCCTCCCTCCCTCCTCTCCTTTCTCGCCGGCCGCTCCCCGTCCTTTTTTCTTCCCTCTTGTTCCAACAAAATATATCGGCTGCCTTGCCGCCCGAGGAACTCCTCGGCGAGTACAAAAAGGGCCGCGGTTTGCCGAGCGATTTGCGAAAATTACACGATCTCGAAGACCATTCCGAGTAATTATAATATATTGTAGCGTCTTCGCGTTTGAAAAATGGTTTCGTCACTCGCGGCCCCCTGAACGCGGCGCGCCGAATCGTTTTATTCAACACGGGGCTTCATTAAACGCTACGTGTTTTTATTCGCATACTTAACCACGTCGCCCGGAAAAATGCAAGCGTTCCGTGAGTAATATCCTGTAATCTTTCGAAAATTTTTACACGCCAAAGTGCGCGATGCATAAAACGTTCTCTGTGCCATTTATCGACACACGTGCACGTCGTCAATAAATATTACATAGAAGAGCAATTCTACTTTCTCAAAATTTTTATGCGGCAGAAACATTTTTTTATTACCACTAAATCTTTCGTACTTGGACTACTCCTGTTTTGTTACGCTGGAAGATTTTACGTTCTTTTTCTTCCGCGTTAAGGATGTATGAATCATATCTCGAAACATTACCAAAAATAGAAAATTTTTATAAAACGCAAATAATAAATAATATAAAATAATAATTTATTTATTAAACTTTTTTTTTGGTTTGCGAAGAATAATCTTTCTTATTAATTTAATTCCTGAACAAAGGTCCAATGTTAAGGGCACTTCGTGTCCCATAGATTTTTTTATCCATGGAAGTTTCTCAAAATTTTAAAGATAATTAAATTATATTACGTTTTATTTTATTTTTTTTTAAATACGAACATTTATTCGAGAAATTTGAAAGTATGGTCATAAAATTAAAAAAATTTTTTTAATTAGTTTAAATACATGAAAAAATGATCGAACTCGAGATAAGTAAGAGTTAAGGATTTATAGATCATATTTCAAAAGATTACCAAAAATACAAAAATTTTATGTAATATTTTTATTATTATTACATTTGAGTATCTGTAAAATTTGAGCACAATTTACTTATTAGTTTAAAAGTTATTAAATTTTTTACTCTTGCTTCTTATTTGTAAATTTGATGAAAAAGTAACCAATTAAATTAAAATTTTTACAAAGGTATACTATAATAATAAAACTCTAATAAATTATTTCTGCAAAAATCTATTTAGATCCACTTACTCGTTTAAAAATTACGTATTTAAAACTGCAACAAAATATAATAGTTTTCAGTTTCAGGGCACTCACGATTAAAATTTGTCATTGATTAGAGAGAAAAAAAAAGAATAAGCCTAGAGAAGTCCTCGGTTAAAAATTTTGATAAACTTTTAGCTTGCATTGCATAGCCGAAACATCGTTAAACGCGCAGATCTCGCACAATCTGTTGTTTCTACGTATCTCTAAGCGATGACAAACGAGCGCGGCTCTGCTCGCACAATTGCTACTACACGGACGAGAAGCGGACGAGGATTTCAATTTAGACGCTACGGCCCTCGCCCATACTAAAGTAAACTGTTGTAACCGGTGTCCCATTGTAAGTTAATTTCTCCTAACAGCGCCGCCGCCGCGCCGTCCACCCGCCTGGAACTTATATCAACGATATCACGGCTTCATCGCGCATCGCCGGTGCACGTGTACGGGATAATATTCGCGGGATGCGCGGCAGCCACGCTCGCTTATTGCCGAACGAACAAAGCCTGCGAGCGAGCGTGTACCCGTGGCGTACCAGTTCTATATAGGTCTTCTCTGAGAAGACCTGTCTTCTTCGCTTGTCATTCCCTCTCATAAAACTTCACACCCTCCTCCGACTCCTCATATCGCTTGGCGAACACGTATACGCGCGGCCGCATCTCGAGAGGACGAGAGAAACACACACACAGAGAGAGAGAGAGAGAGAGAGAGAGAGAGAGAGAGAGAGAGATGCGGCAACTCACACTACCAACGCCTGTAAATCTTTCCTCCCTAACGAGGTGTCGTAAACGCGATCTTATTAGCCAGCGTGCTCGTCTTTAAAATATGTGGACTTTCCGAGGGCCGGTGCTCGTCACGCTGGGAGCATTCGACAGTATCGCCCCGTGTTCCTCGAATGAATCTTACATTGACCCTCCCGCTCGATTCCTTTTTTATAGAGACCGATAAAGTCTCTGCGAGACTTGGGCTGCGGGAATGCAATTGCCACGTTAAATATATGATGCAGTTCAAATATTTAAAAGGATCGTATATTGAGAGGAGACAGGGAAAGAGTTCCCTTAACATCTTTCTTGCGTGTTCGAAAATTAGCCGACTGTGATCCTTTCTCGTTACTTGGCTGCCCTTTACGGGAAATCTCGCGGTTCGCCGATCCCACGCCGGCCACGTGCGATATTGTTAGTCACGGTGGTTTGCGTCGGTGCTCGCGTATCGTTTCTCGTTGCGTTTCGCCCGTGTCTCGTGTCGCGACCGATTACAATGCGAGACTTTGCAGTTATTATCGCGGCGCGCGACAAGAATCAAATCGCGCACTGTCGCCCGCGGGTATTTGCGATGCACACTCCTTTCACGTGCAGCTGCGAAAGAGAAAAGACGTAGGGAAGAGAGAAAGAGAGAGAGAGAGAGAGAGAGAGAGAGAGAGAGAGAGAGACAGGGACGCACGAGGAATAATCGGCGCGCAGACAGGACCGAGACGAATGGGCCGCGACCGTGGAAGACATTGTAAGATCGATAGATGGAATCGCGTGTAATGTAAATTGACTTTCGAGCCGAGAGCCGACAGAGCGTGTCGTCCACAGCGCGTGCCGCGAAAAGCCGTTTTACGGAAATGAAACTCCCCGAAAATGCGACTTTTACGAGAGGCCTTAGCCGTAAATCGAGATCAGCTGACTGTTATGTCTTCCGTTGGTCACTCACAACATAAGGGGCATGTAAGGATCTTTAAAAAGGAAAAGAAAAGAAAATACCGAATTAATAGCTTGACTGGTTAGCTTATAATAATATCAGAATCGTTTTCAAAGCTTAGCTCAAAGAATAAATCTCAAAGCAGTTTTCATTTTGTGCTGAAATATTTATTCAGTACGACTTTATAAAATCTATCACAAACGCAATATAAAAAGGCTCAAACTTTTTTGACGGATTTAATTATAATTTTAATTTGATATCTAATTTTAAAAATATTTAGGGGAAAGTTGCTGAAAGCGTACCGGTCATCTAAATCGCACTTCATCGATATTTTATACTTTTATTCATTTTAAGCAACATTTAGTGACAAAAATATAAAATAAATGAAAAATAAGTAGATAGAAATTTAACAGACTGCATCTTGTTTTGTGCGTGCTAACAACACTTAAACAATTCAGTTATAACTGATATTAATTTTTTATCAACTATGTAGCTGATAATATAATTATGCAATTGGCACTGAATTTTCATATTTTTATATAAAAAGATTTATTCTAGAATATTTTATATTTATAATGTGCATATTTGTTATTATAAAGATTAAATCGATATTTTTATTAAATCTATCAAGTTTCTAAATTGTATCACAACAAACAATTTTATTGTTACAATACATGATATTAATGTAAGATTGATAAAAGACAATAGTAAATCTAATAATCGATATGAATAAAAATATGTTAATTGTAAAAATAAATTGCCACTTTTATTTCAATATCTTCACTTGTTTATTATTGTTATTTATTAATTACTGAATATTTGATCCTTTTTTGATAACTTATTCATAAAATAAATATTAATTAATGATTCTTTACATTAACTAATTTAACTTGCAAAAATGATACGATTTAGGAGATTTAAGTTATCTAAGTTACACCTTGGCGGTATGTTACAAAATAACTTATCTAAAATAAATTAATTTAAATGTACATTTGAATTAAATTCTATTGAATCTATTTCTGCACTTTAACTATTTATTAATTAATTTGGTGTCGGTAAAAAGTTAAACATTATAATAATAGTTACCTGAAACATCGAGCTATAATTTCCAATGTTTATTTGCATACAAATCATTACCAAATGGGAAATAATAAAAAATTAACTTAAGTGCGCATAACTTAGATACGCATTTAGCGACTCTCTCCTAATAGTTAATTAGAAAACTAGTGACAAATGATTTATTGACCAATGACAATTTCCTTTCGACATGTACGATAGGTAAAAATCTATCAAAGAATGATACAAAATATTCTAGTAACGGGACTCATCATTTAGCGTATTCGCCTTGGCAATACGTACGCACAGGAGTCGCACGAAATGGTTTCGCGCATGTAACTTTATGAGGCACTCCACGGTCACTGCGATACGCCGGGGATTGATGGAAAAAAAAGCGCGCTGACGAGCTAGCCCACGCGGTGGAAGTACCGCCGTAATCGGGCCCGCGTCTCGCGGTTGCTGGAACGCGGTTTCCTCGGTGATCTCGGAGTAAGTCCGAATAGGGTTTAACGTGGAATCATATTGAGTCGATCGCTCCACATCGGCAGTCGCGGATTCTCAATATGCATCGGATAACATCGGATACTGGCAGGAAACGGCGCGGCGCGGGCAACCTAATATGGCTCGAGTCCACATTACTCGAGTCCTCGAGTCGCGGATACTGCCGGGCAGAAACCACTACTACGCTACTACCCTGCCATTAGGGGGGGCCACTAAACCGAAGACGAGATGGCAAGGACGACGACGACGACGACGACGACAACGACGACAAGGTGAACGACGCCGACCGTTGTCGCGACGGTACGTGACTACGACCGTCTTCCTGTCATTCCGCTCCGCTCCATCTCTCTCTCTCTCTCTCTCTCTCTCTCTCTCTCTCTCTCTCTCTCTCATCTCTCTATCCGTTCTTCTTCGTACTTCAGTTTCTTGCACTTCCATTCCATCTGTGTCTTCGATGGGGAGCATTCTTAACTTCAGCCAGACTACGGCAGCCCGCATAGTAACGGCGGTAGCACCCGGTTACGAAGAAGTCTCCTCGGGAATTCATTAACTTTGAGATCGTCAATGCGCTGCACGAGATACTTGAGATCGAATGAGCTTCCATCGGGGCTTTTGATTAACGACGGTTGAATAATTAATTATTGCGACAAATTGTATCTTCTTAATGAAGTTCTCAGCAAAATTTTAATTTATTCATTTTAATTTATACAGATTGATATTACTGCTGATCTAACTCTGTACCGCATATAATCCAATGAAATCAGAATTTATTACATTAAACGATAATACACTGAGAAAAAAAATTGTGTAAACTAAAATATTTTTCAGATTCGTTCAACTAAACGTTAGATTGATTCAACAATTATTTTAGTTTACAAAAAGAGATTCATCGTTAAACATTAACACTTTTTAATCAAGAATTAATTAAATCAACTCAATATTTAGTTGAACGTTTCGGAATAAATATTTTAGTTTTTCAACAAATTTTTTTTCTTGTTCAGTGCTGAACATAGTTCGATATGTCAAAATACAACTGATCAAAGATGAACCTTATTTCGTAACTAGGTCTTATTGTTAGTATTGATATCTCTTGTGTGATTTTATATATTGTACATTTTCAAGTCTACCAAACTGCGCGCCAAAAAAAATTTTTCTTTAAAGAAACAGAGCTTTAAGTGGAACGAGAACATTTGCGAGAGGGCGTCCTTTGTTTTACAGTATCGCGACTGAGAACTCAGCGGCACAATCGTTCGAGCCTTGCAAACCCATCTATATTTTTCTCCGTTCAAGAGAAATCGCATTACAACACAAGACTCGTGCTTCTCGCGGCCATAAAAAAATAATATACCGATGCGACATTTTATACATGTATACGTACTATGTACATACGCTGGTTATACACAGTGGTTAACGCATCACAAAATCGATAGTATGGGATTCGATTGGCACTTAACAGTCGTGTAATTGGAGCATAAATAATCCAGTGTCCGGCAACAAACACGCAAGGCCGAGCCCGAACACGAACCCGAGTTGTTAGCCGCGGTGTACCGCGACTGTACGAAGGTACAGCCAATTTTGTTAATTTGAAGAACTTAACGCGATACCGGGAACATTTTCACTCGCGACCGTTATATACAAAATATTCGTGCGTACGTGTGCGTATGTTCTCTCTCTCTCTCTCTCTCTGTCTCTCGCGCGCGCGCACGTGCACGCGCGTGTATGTGTGTGGCATCGTATTTATGCATAAACACACGAGGCCGTGCTTACTAATAAGCTGTTGCATTTGCGTGCGGACGCGACGCGATGCAGGTGTAATGAGCGAACTTATAGATGATTATCATTTTCCGATACTACTCGTATCCGATTCAATCGGAATTTTTGCGGTCGGGACGGGGGAGGAAAGGGCAAAGAGACGGAACGCTAACGAACTCCCGCGGGACGTCCGTGCATATTTCTGTTCCTGTTAGTCCTTCGCCGCGGGGCGAAATTGTAATACCGCAAATAACACAGTAGCTCTGTACGCCGGATATTGGATAATTGGCGGTGCACCCTTGTCGCAGAATGAGTTAATTTGCGAGAGTAACTTCTTATAAATAGCGCCGCTACGTTATTTTGCAGCGCGGTCTACGTTACGGTGTATTTAACTTTAGAAAACGCAAACGGGCGGCGAGCGAGTTTTTTTTCCCCCGTAACGACTCTCTCTCTCTCTCTCTCTCTCTCTCAGTCTTTGGAAAAAGATACGCCACGTCCGCGAAGAGCGACGTGAGTCGACGATCGACGATGCCTTCTTCCTCGACGTTCCCGTGCCATTTTCCAATTCAATGCGCGCAATAGATCATTGCAATCGCGATTTCGCACGTTTTCGCGATATCGCGCCTCGCGGCGCTAACTCAATTTCGCAAATTTCACACGCCGCGCGGTTTAGGGTCAATCGATTTCGCTCACACACCCCTTTGTCTCCGCGCGTATCGAAGCGGCCGTTAATACGGCGGGCACCGTACCGCGCCGATCGGCGCGGCGAGGGGGGAGGAGAACAGACCCCGGTCCTCCGGAGGGATTTCGCACAGCCGCGATACGACCGGCCCCAAAACCCTCCTACGGTTCACGATTTATGACCGTTGTCGCCTATATCTCCGGAAGAAATAGATTACGGCGCGGGCGAGCCGAACGAGGGACTGATATATTAATTTCTCACGAGCTTAGAAACGCGTAGAGCGCACAACGCCAGCCTCGTCCGGGACAAAACTTTCGAAAGAGACGGATAAGCGCTCGGGGATCGTTTCTTGTCGCGCGCCGCGTATCTCAATTGCTCGGCCGGATTCTCCATTCTGTAATGCCGCAAGGAACCCCGGGGGCAGATCCCGGGGTTTTCAGAAATAATCTGGTCATCCTGACTAAGCGGAATGGATTGGGGGCGATCGTCGAAAGAGCTTAAAACTGACGTCAGCTTTACCGATTGAACTTGACTTACATATACTATTTGCGAAACGTCAATAGGTCCCTATACGTACTACTACATCAAGATCTCACGTACACACACGGAGAGAATAATTTTGCGTGGATACAGATTTGAAAACTATTATTATGTTGAATCTAAAACATCGGATATAATTTAAACGATTCTATATAATTAATTCGAAGTATAAACTTGTATTTAGCGGTATTTTTGTTGGCAAACCAAACGACGCCGTCATCGTTTTAAGACGAGAGAGAGAGAGAGAGAGAGAGAGAGAGATCGTCTCTCTTTTTTTATTTTATTATTGGCGTTCTAAGGGCAAGTCCTCTAACAACGAACAAAAGAATACAGAAAATAATAATATAGAAAAAGAAAAAGTGATAAAACAATAAAAATGATAAAGGGGAGAAAAGAGATAACATGAGGCATTAAAAAAATAAGTGTATGAATAAAAAATTGTAGAGAGGCAGGGGGAAGGAGGGGAATGAATGGCAAGTTGCGCGCGTTTGCCGGATGTCATACATATGTACGCGAGTTGTATCCGATTAATCAGTGTAATAGACCATGTTGTAATCGCGGCGGACACTCCATTATGATCGCTCGCGTGTACAGTTTCATGCCGCTAATCTGAAATTAATCAGCCGCTTAATCATTACCGTTCCGCGTTGAATTCCCCGCGCGGCGAGCGGTCCCCTGGTTGCGACGACGCCGCGCGTCCTTGCTCCTTTCTCTCCTCCTCCCTCAACCGCGATCTAACCTGTGTATGCACACGTGCACGCGCGATCCTCTCGAGTCGTAAATGCGGGCACGGGATATCTGAATGGGCCCACATCGCATTCTCTAATTGAAATAATTAGCGATACGTCTAAATAGAAAGATATTGTTTTTCATTTTCTCAATTGCTCGAACGAAACCAGATCGCCGAGCGCGTGACGCGCTATTTCAAAAAAATCTCCGACCTCAATTTAAATAAAAATCAATTTTTTTTTGTTTAACGAGTATTATGTTTAAGGCCAATTCTCTTTTTACTGTCGTCAAAGGCGAGCGTTGAAGGCTCCGCAGGCTAAGAGCGTATCATTTATCTTCAATCACTGATGAGTCTGTCACTGCATTTAGTTATTCATCTGTATGCTAATCAATATAGTTCAGTATGATTATTCAGCGAACTTTTTACACACTTTATCCCCGTTCATCGATCACGAATCATGATTTCGTATCTCGCACGCATTATCTTCCCGCAATATATCTTTTAGTTGTCGATCTCCCTGTTTTTTTAATTACCGAGCCGTGCCGTGTCGAGGAGATTTTATTACGGAGCGCGAAATATAAATTTCTCTTGGACTTCACTCTCCCCTCCTCCCCCTCTCTCTTTCATTCTTTCCGCTTCCCGGATACCCTCTTCCCGCGTCGCGGCCGATTGAGGGATTTATGCCGCGCGCCGCGGCCGCGCGACGGACTGCATTAATATCGCGTTTTTGGCGACGTCCGACGATGCCCCGTTCGGAGCTCATTATCGCGCGCGTCGACGGTAGATTTATAGCGCTCTTTAATCTATGATGTAATCTCCGCGTTTGTGCGCTGCCCCGGTCGGCGCGCCACGCCGCGCCGCGTGAACGGCGCCTCTTAATCTCGGAATTTCTTTGTCATAATGCATCCAATCACGGATTCATGAATTAAACATTTCCATCGTGTCTCTCACGGCGCGATAAATCCGATATTTAGAATCGGCCGACGCCGCGGGCCTCATTTTTTATCCCGGCCGTTCGTCGCGGCGTTAAACGTCGGCGTTAATTATATGACGGTTTTATTAATGCGGCCGACGATCTCTCGGCGATGCGCCATCACCACCGCGTGCGCATAGTTCGCGTCCTGTCGCGATTTTTCACATCGGCCGTTCATTCGCGTCGACGATGCGAGCGTTGGTGAATACGAAGCGACGTGTCGAAAATCTCCGGCGCTTTGACGCATCCATGTGCACGTAGCCTCGCCTCTAATAATTTATTTCTCGTTGAGAAATTGAGCTCGAACGTGCTGACTATCTCCAATTGTGAAATGTTCCCAATCCCAAAACACATTTGTTATTGATCGAAACGCGCACCGGCGGCGCCGCGGCGCGCCGCGCCGGTCGCTCGCGTATGCACGAGGGTGAGGAGACGACCGATGATCAAGTGGGTGTAGGCTATTATACACATCGCCGGGAGACGTCAGCCGGCTGTTGGGTGTTGTTATTAATTAAATGTCTGACTGATAGGCATCAAGCGACACGCCAAATCTCTTCGCGAGGCTCGTCCCTATTAGGCATCATTTGTCTCCGCTACTGGATACATCTCATCGTTTTCTTTTTAATTCCGGCTCACCTTTTCGTTCTTAAATGTCGGATGCGTTTTACCTGTTTTATTTGAAACATTATTAAAACAGTTATTTTTTACACTGAGAACACTTAAGTTGAAATATTAGCAAGCAAGTTGTTGCTACACTGAGAGAAATATTTGGCGAGATAGACCACTTGGAAAAACGTTTTATTGTGACAACAAATAATTTGATTAAAATATACCAAATAAAACTATTTAGTTAGTATAAATTTTTTTTTTATTTACATATATGTATTTCGTGGAAGCAACCAAATTTTTTGTTGTATAAAACAAAATATTTTGTTGCAGTTAAAAAAATACCTCGACTAAACAGCCTTTGCTGAAAACTAGATTTTTTTCTATTATAGTAACGTTTTTTTCGATATTGGTTATGAAAAGATTTGATTGCGATAATGGAATATACATTTCTATGAAATGTATCTCATCTCTGTGAAATAAATCTCGTTAGTCTGATGTATTGATTTACTACAAATAAATTTTATTTTCGTGTTTAAATAAAGATTTATTTTTGTGAAATAAATTTATATTCCGCAAACAAATTTTTAAGCGTCTTTTTCTCACTGTAGATAATTTATACGATAACAAACTGTGTTTGTTCTTCAAGTTATAAACAAGTTTTTAATTACTTTTGTTACGAATAAACTTTTATATCTTTTTCATCGCTTTAAATAAAGATTTAAAATAATATAAAAGATAATATAAAATAATATAAAATTTTTTTTTAATTAAGAATTAATAAAAGTTAATTTTCCTAGCTCAATTGCAAATTTAAAAAAGATAGAAAATCATCTATTTAAATGATTATTCTATTTTTCAAGTATTAAGTTTCCTTCTAACGATAGATACACCAGACAAACACATCTATACTCGTGACAGAACAATGAAAAATACATGACATCATCATTTGTGAATTGAAATATGTATAGGTATCGCGAGATATCATTGTCGCAATTCTTTTCCTTCCGTATTTGACATTGACTTGCAAATCGAAAACGCCGAAGAGGCCACGGATAATTGTTGCTTTACAGTGACGATGTATTATCGGCCGGCTATCGACTAGTGGTTTCGTTTTGTGATAATAAATCGTCGTGCGAGCGCAAGCCGAATTAAATTAATTAACGGAAACGCGCCCCCGCGCGACATACCGGCACTCTTTGCCGCCGGTCAAACGTTAACCGTTACGCTACGATCACACGGTGAACGTGTGTGTCGTCGTGCATCGCGCGGAGATACGAAGTAATATCATCCGCGGGGTTGCGGGACAGATCGCAACGTCCCTCGCCGACGATATTCTCCTTCTCGCGCGGCGTACGAGGCCCGCGATTCGTTTGACTCATCGTTTCTCATCAACACCCGTGAAAAACCCGTGGGTATCGATCGGGCAACTATCGTATCGTTATGCCCGACGGATACATACGGCTTATTAATATTAATGAATGGCCTCTCATAAGTTCTCCTTGATTTATGTCTCCAAGTCCTACGCCAATGCGCGAGCTTGTTGCCCCGCCGTAAATCTTCGGCCGTAGCGGGACAAAAGTAATTTCTGTACGTTATTTGTATTTTTAACGGATTCCCCTCGGCGAGTCCCTCGTTTTCGTCGCGTTGCCTTCGTCCTATACCGCCGCGCCGTGGTCAGCTCCAGGCTTGAGACACGCGCGGGAATCGAATCTTGTTGTTAAGTGTTTTAAACGTAAATATGGGACAATTTATATCGATCAAAGTAGATTTTAATGTTAAATAAGAATTTTTACAATCTCTGGCTTGTACCTTGAATCCTGGAATTATTCTGAAATTTTATGTATCCAGGAAAACTCTTGATAAACCTCTGAAATTTTAGGCGTAACCTGGAATTTTTTTTTTTTTTTTTTTTTTAATTCTAAAAATGTATTGACGCCATGACGCATATAAATATATAATTGAAGCATTTTTAATTAAAAAAATGTTTATATCAATGTACAATAGTTTTATAATAATATTGATATAAAGCTGAATAAAGCTCACCTAACTTACTGTATTTTTTATAAACTATATTTACGTAGATATCGAAATGAACTATATAGAATAACGTTTTTATTTCAATCGCTCACAAAAATAAAATAAATCTTTCATATAGAACATTTGTATAAATAAACGAAAAAAAATTTTAATCTACTATTAAAAGCTTGTATTTGTAATAAAGCCTGAATAAAAAGTAAATGGAAAATAACAAAAGAACTGAACATTATTTTCTAAATCTCTTTTGAAATGATTACTAATCACGAAAATGAAATCTTTCAAGGTTTACTCTACCGTTAAACATCGCAATTATTTTTAACAATGGCTGTAATTAATTTGTTAACTTTTAGAAGTTTTTCGCAATTTGAATACGAGGTTAACTCTTCAAAGTTAGCAATATTGTAAATTATTATCTTCTGTTTTAAGCCACAAACATAACAAACAAATGAGAGAGTAAAATAATAATAAACGTGTAAATGGACCTTACTTAATAAGTACATTATTTATAAAAAAGTATACTCGCTCCAAAAAAACGAATATTAAGAAAATATTACAATATTATAATATGTTGTAATAAAATCATAAAATAATGTGTACTTAATAAATTTTGCAGCGAATTTTTATAAAAACCACTCATTTATCCACTTCGTCACAAGTTTTTGTTGCACTTAATAAATGCGTTGCTGCCGGTTTTAATTTTCTATCTCTTTTTTACCTCCTTTTTGCTTCCTATGACTTTTTAAGCGTATGAAGTGCATTTTCAAGTAAAATTTAAAAGTTGATACTTATTTAGTGTTGAGCCTTATTCAGTTCAAGTACCGTATTAAACATACATATTTTACTTTCTAAAAATTAATAATTTCATTTTCAAAACATAAAGAAAATTATGAAAAAAATTTAGATTGTTTTATATTACATTTGAAAATAATAGAGAAAACTGGCGGCGATTTTTTCTCTGAATAAAAAGTTATTTCAATAAGACGTGTGCTTTAATGAAAATATAATTAATAACGAAATAAGAAATAATGAAACATATTTGAATTTTTTAATTTAAGTACTTTGAATATTTAAGATGATTTATGTAAAGTTTTATTACTGTACAGAGTTCTGTAAAATACACATTATTTATTTGCGGAAAATAAACGGACAATCATAATCACACTTTGTATAAATTATCTTGAATACTTTTAAAGTACTTACACAAAAAAATAGAAACTTTTCTTAATATTGTACAAAATAATTTAATTTTCAATAACAAATAGAGTAAATAAACTATAAAAAGATATTATTAAATTAAAACATAATCTTATTCACACAACTTCCACATGTACACAATTTATTTGAAGTGTTCATATTAACACGTTTTCAAATTTTATTTACTTTGCAGAGACCGTATGTCCGATACATCCTTAATCCGCCACGGCGACGAAGCTTCGCATTCGCGTGACGTAACAGTCACTCGCGATCGCGTTTAACGAGAGTCACTTGTACTCCTACAGTCGTGCGCGAATTAGGCCGACGTAAAAGTGTCGTTTCGCCATTCAATTTTGCCGCCGCTCATCTCGGGGTGTTTGAGAAAAATTTTCGTACGTCACGCCGAGGAAAGGAGGATAATTGCTCGCAGATTGGCGCGTGTCGACACCTCAGTGACTTACACTCGCGCTTATATATACGATTTCGTCGGCGCGCGGCTCGCACGCGAAATTAGCTCAACACCGGTTAAAACTTCACCGGTGGTGCGCATACGCGGCGATTGTAATTAAACGTAAATTAAATGACGAAGGTTGCTCGCGCAACCCGCCTGCTGAATTCCAACGTAACGGGTTATAAACGCAATCGCGTAGCTCAAAGACGGCTTCACGTCACGGAGCAACCGTGACGCGGCTTCTGCTTGCTTGCTTGCCTGCCTGCCCGCCTGCTCGCCTGCCTGACTGCTTGTCTGGATGCGAAGTCATCGACTTCGCTTTGCCGCGTGTCGGGAAACGACGGTAATTTCGGCATTCCGCAGGCGGGCCCGCGAAATTTCAGACGTCGCCGCGCGCGTACCCGCGTCCCCCGGGTGACACGGGAAATTACAACGTTTACCCGCGGAGTTAACCACGGTGAGGCGCGTTTGACGCCCCTGAAATTATCTGCGCGGATCTCCGTAATTAATTAAAGGAGACGATAGAGCGATAAAAGAGAGCGACTACCGGGCTGTCAAGCGGGAACGCGCGCGCGCGACTTCTCGGAGGCGCGCCGTTAACTCGTCGCGACGCGTTCGACGGAGTGTGCGAAATTTACAAGGCTACCCGCCGAGAAACGAGAGGAATCAATTTTGATCGAGGTTCGACGATACCCGGAGTAACCCAGAGCTGTACTCGCCCGTGCCCTTGCCCTTGCGTTGCGCGTCTCGAGAGGGGGCGGCGGGAGGAGGTTCTCTCGTTGCCGAGGAAGCCGCAGAAAACGGGGCACAAGTTTCCGTTCGGGAGTGGACGGTGAATTATGGGCGTTATTGTCCGCCCGTGAACAACAGCCCGCCTCATTACATGTGCGAATTATTGACGCTGGACCGCCTCGGTGGTGCTACTCCTCGTCTCTCCCTCTCTCTCTCTCTCTCTCTCTCTCTCTCTCTCTCTCTCTCTCACTCTTTCTCACTTCCTCCTTCGTTCCTTGTGTGTGTGTGTGTGTGTGTGTGCATATACGTGTGTACGCAATACAATAACGCATACCAGCTTCGTCGCCTCCGCTTTATCTTAACCACGGCTCCGTACCGTCTCAGGTCTGCCAGCCGAGAATCTTGCTGTCCGAGAGGAAGGTGAGGACGGAAGGATTCTTGCGTTTCGCGTAGCCTTACATTTCGCTGTTTCATACCCATGTGATATACTCTAGATCGTACGATCTACCCCGCGTGCGGTCTCAGCTCGTTCAAAAGGACCTTTAGAAGTAACTACGGCCGCTCGTTGTAACGCGAGGCTATGTAGTGGCCGCACCGTTGGCGGAAGGGTCGTTTGCGAGGCAACGCGTACGGGGTGGAACGCGAACGGGGAAACGCGGTAAACCGCTAAGCAGTCCGGATATGGCCGTCCAACGGGCGATCAAGAACGAAATTCCGGATAATTGCGTCACTCGGGGTGACCGCGTCCGAGGATACGCGCTTAATCTCTACAAAGCTCTCGCGCTAACGAAGGAGGTCGAGATAACGGCGAAAATATCCTACGTATAAAATGTTACGCAATTACGAGTCTAATAAACAAAGTTGATTTTAAATCCAACGATGAAAATGTCAAAGCGGTCAGGGAAAAGTCAGGGAATCAAGAAATTCATTAACCTATACGGAAAGGACAATTTTGCTGAAATACAGATCTGAAAATAATTATGTTGAATTATTCAAAAATTTATATTAGACGTTATTTAAGCTACTTACTGAGAGAAAAAATTCTAGTGCTGGCAACTGTAAAAGGACAATCATACAAATTTTGTTAATAGAATTATAATATATAGTTAAGTGAACTATATTATAATTATTGCAACTAAGTTGATGGTTAAGCGAACTAATAAAAAATAGTTGTTATATATTATATAATATAATAGTTCTCTTAACCATTAGCTTAGTTGCAATAACTATAATATAGTTCACTTAACTATACATAATAATTCTACAAAATTTGGTTGTTTCTTTATAGATGCCATCATTACAATTTTTTTTCTCAGTGTAGAATATCAAAAATTTTTATAGAAGTATCATCATGCTTGAACATCTTGCATAATTATTTTGACAGTTCAACATAAAATTATTTTCTGATCTGTATCTAGCTAAATTTTTAGTTATTACAATAAAATTGTTCTTTCCGTGTACCATAATATCTGTCAGTGTTAACATAGTGTAACATCGTCTCTTGAAAAAGAGAGGGCCACGACTTTTGCACTTACCTAATATCTCAATTTTAATAGCAATTTTAGTAGTTTTTTTTATGTAGTTTAATACAGTTTTCGAATTTAATGATGAAGAAAGAGCTTTTAAGGCGGGTATTATTACGAGATAATTATAAACTGCACACATTCCGAGCTTCGTTTCTCAAGATGAACCGTGCAAAGGCGATTATTCGCTCGCCTTCGTTTACGACACCTAGCGTTAATGACGCCTTTCTAAACGCGCGAGCGCGGGAGGTATCAAGATCCGCGCTCGTGCAGATTTGTGTGCATTTCGTGAGAATTTCACAGATAGAGAGAGAGAGAGAGAGAGAGAGAGAGAGAGACTCTCCAAAGACGCTGACATTAATTAATTCCCGAACGAGATACGATCGTGCGCACAACAAAGTCGGGAGAAAGTCGCCATTAGGCTGCCAGAAAAAACCGGCGCTCGTTAAGAACGAGTTGAATTATCGTTATAAAGCCGATCGAAGATAATCTGATATATTAAGGTATAGTGTAGCCTCTTTTTATTCCGGGAAATACTCGCCGTTATATGTACCTATTACAGAATATAATCGACAGGCTAACGGTCTGCGTTGAGAAGTTACGACGTGTACGAGCGCGCGCACGTTGTAAATCGGTTATAATGAATGCATCCCGTTTCGCCACGTTAAATAAGAGCAAAATAGAAACGAGTTACGCGGATCAATGAAGATACTTTCGAAAGTAGATCGCTCTATGTTATACATAATTCGATCCGTTACGCGCGGACGGAATGGCAATACAAGTTGCGAGTCGAGGAGGGACGGGAGCGAGGAAAGGGTGAAACAGAAGTTAATGTTTTTTATCCGATACCGATGTGCCGGGGATTTACGTTACGTTATTTCGCATTACGCTCGCGCGGTTCCGCCGGATCTCGCCGCCGGAATTTCAAAGCTCCGCGAAAGATAACGATTATTCCGTTTATCAGATTTCGACGGTGAATTTTTTTTTACGCTCCACCTTCTCCCGATAACCATTTTTAACGGGTTACCAAATAGCATTTCGGCGAAACGCTTTTGCGTCGTGGAAAACGCAGTCCGGGACGGTAATTGTTTAACGCGAGTAAAAGCGCGTTGTCTCTCCCATCATCGTATTCGTATCGACATAAGCGCGCGCGCCAATACTCTCCGGCCAGGTAAGCACCGATTGGTTTAAAAATCGGAGTCGACGGCACGGAATTCGACGTTCAACAGCTCGACGAAGTATCCCCCCAGGGTCGCGGGAACGGCCAGTCTTGCTTGCTTGCCCGTCCGCCTGCCTGGCTGCCCGCTCGCTCGCTCGCCGTTCGCCCGCCCGCCGTTCGCCCGCTCGTCCCGCAATCGAGTTTTCGTCGATAAAACCAAACGGTGTGCGCCCCGCGTCCCGTCCACGAAACGTCCGCGGCGGCCGCGCCGCTCCGTCAAAATTCGCGTGGGAGGACTGTATCCGCCGCGAATCGTCGCGTCTCCCGTCCGTTGACGTCAAACCGACGAAAGCTCGGTTGCCTGGCGGCGATGGAAAATGTACGAATCTGCCGGGATAGATCTCTCCCTCGGGAACGGGGATGAAGAAGGGAAGGATACGTGGCACGTCGCCGTGGAGCGAATCGCGCGCCGACGACGCATTCCTGCGCCAAAGAGGAAGAGAGAACGCGGAGTGACGAGGGGAGGGTCGGGGAGGGGACCCGCGGTGTAATAAATTTCGAGCCGGTAAAAACGGCACGGTGGGTTACGAGAGATTGATGGAGCGACGCGCGAGGTGAGAGCGCGAGGGCGGCCCGGAGTAAGCGGGCCCCTTCGCCTGCCTGCCTGCCCGCCCGCCCGCCCGCCCGTTCGTTTGCTCGCTCGCTCGTTCGCTCGCTCGCTCGCTCGCTCTCCTCTGACAGTGATCATCAAACCAGAAAAAGTCGCCACCCGGAAAGCTCCTCGGCCCGTCCGCTCCCGGCTTCGCCCCCTTCGATCGTATATGCGCGGGCTAACCGCCGTAATGACTGCGCTCTGTGTGCCCGGGTGGAAATAATTTTAACTCAATTACGCGGTGGGCCCCCTTTCTCCTCCCCCCGCCTCCACCCGTTCTCCCTTTGGCTGCCCGCCTCGCGCAACGTAGTCTTCATCGTCCGGCTCCGGCTTGACGACGGCTCAGGAACGCCCGCTCTTTCGTTACCGCGATACGGTGGCGCCCCGACCGTATTGTCTTGCACTCTTGCAGTCTCGAGCAGCCACGTTGACATCGTTATTATTAACTCTCCGCAGACTAGGCGGTATTCTGTACGGTACCATTGTCATTACGCAGCTTTCTTTCCGTGCACAATATTTACGCGACGATACACTGTAGCGTCAAGAGTTACTCTCTAAATCTCGTTGAGTGAAAATTTACTCGGAAAATTGCGCAGACTCAGTTTTCACTCTTTTAGAGTAACGTTTTACTCTATGAGATTTAGAGAATATAGAATGGTGAACGCTATAATTTTGCTACGATTTTGCCTTAAATTCAAAAGTGACAAAAACTTGAAAAAGGGACATTAAATTCAAAAGGAATCAAAAAGTGAAAAAAACTTTAAATTGTATAATTGTACACGAAAAGAACAATTTTGTAATAATTATCTGAAAATAATTTAATTGAATTATTACAAAATTTATATTGAATTTTTAAACTGGTTACTAGAATATCGAAATTTTTTGCAGCACTATCATCACGCTTAAATGCACATAATTATTTTAATAATCCAATATAAAATTATTTTCTGTATCTAATTAAATTTTTAAATACTACTCTCTAAATCTGAATCAGGAAATTTTATTAATTTACAGTGCTACATTTATAACTGCGATCATCGGTAACTATTTACTATTTTACAATGATTCCGATTAAGGAGAACGTATTCTCACTGACCGAATCAGTATTGTCACTGAAAGACATGTTACTGACTGATATAGTTGTATCACTGAAATCAGACTGTTCACTGTCTTTCAGTAAATAATACACTGATTCAGAAAGTACAGTAAAATTGTTCTTTTCGTGCACAATCATATTTTCTTAAATGTTAAAAGAACTTTTGGATCCCAAAAACCCTTTGGAAAAAATACAATCCTAGTGACCTAAGTAATTATAAGTAATGAAAAATAGAACAATCTGTAGAGGATTGAAAAATCATCCTTCACTTTCATCGATGTACGAATAATTTCATCAGTTTTGTGTGAAGAGAGAGTTATCCTATATCTTTATTTATTCTCTCAACAACTGTGTGTGCCAAAATGCTCCGCATTCCGTTAAATTATCGTATAAACGTTTAAACGACGTATATTATTTTCTCTTATTTATATTTACTCTTCTCTTACTTCACGAGATCCCTCATTGTATGTGAAGTTCTTTCTCGCGTGCCTGCGGGACTGCCTATCTTCAGGGAAGGAGATACGTACGATATTTCGCTTCTCGTAGAACACGCAGCAGCTTTATGGAATTCCGATTTGTTCGCATTGGTATCAGCCGTAACCATGGCAGAGACGCGCCGAAATGATTTAATGCGCTTTAACATGTTCATACTGTATAAATAATAACTTGATCACATTGAAACTACATAATAAATGTAGTTACTAAATACAAACTGGACACGAATCAAGTGAGCAAATGAATGCATTTATAACCGTAAGCGTTAATTGGTTTAATGCCTTCATTATTGCAGCGATTAATTATCGACTATCCGAGCTTGTTTCATCGTGATCATATTATCCCGCGTGAACGCATCGCGCTGCGAAAGACATCAATTGCATATGCGTAATTATATATGCAAATCAACGTGCGTTATATACAAAAAGAGCTGCGGGTCTTTCTTTCCCTTTTTTTCTTTCTATTTTATTCGTGACAGCTCGGCGTCAACTTGAAACGGACAAATTCGACGAAATAACGAGAGAGAGAAAAAGAGGATTCGAGCTGGCGCGGGTTATACCGACTCGTGAGGAGGATGAATAAGCGATCCGCGAAGTGTATCGGGCCGATGACGATGCTTTACGATCGAAGATAACGCACAGAAGACTATACGCCAATTTCAGGCCGCGTTCCCCGGAGGGATTAATCGCCCCTCGTTTAAACCTTCGGCACTCCTCCGTGCTTCCATTTTTAAATCCTCGCCGGCATCATCCGGCCGCATCCGGGGCATCTCCCCTTCACGTGCACGTTACGTACAGGCACGGGGTAACTACTCTAATTATCGAGGTCTCGCGTAAAACGAGTATGTAAACATAAATCGACAATCTTGTCGAGTCAACCGCGCGATCGCTTAACCACACGGTAAGCCCATTTTTCTCCCGCTGTTGCGGAGAGAAAGAGCGAAAGAAAAAGAAAGAGAGAGAGAGAGAGAGGGGGAAAAAGAAAGAGGAAAGAAGATAGAAGGATCTTATCCTTGACGTCTTATTATGATTAAATAATCTTGTGGGTTTTCCGTTTTTTTCCCCCTACGTCCTCTAATTATTTCGCTCGAATGAGCCACCATCGGACACATCTTCCGCAAATTGAAATCTCGAGACGCGCATTTTTTCACGCGCGAACGGGTACCTCGAAACGTCCCACGTTCTAATGGGATCAAATTACGTTGCACGCGATTGTTTCGATGACACAGGTATGTACTCTCGCAATGAGAAAATCGATTCGGTTATCGGCCTGTCTTCTCGTCGCACGTAAGCACTCCGCTCCCGGCGGAGACGCGATGACTTTTCCAGCTCGCTGTGTGGTTTCGTTTCGAGGTCTCCGTTGCATTTACTTGGAAGCATATTATGCGGTAAACAAACGCAGACTACCTTGGCGCACTTCATGCTATTCTCATTTCGTGCGACATCTTATAACGATGGTACGACGATAAATATGGAAATGTGTGCAATTGCCTTTTCTGTTTTATATATGTTTACGCTAGGAAATACTTTTCAGTAATTTTAATTCACATTTTAACATTTTAATAGTTTGAATTATAAAAATATGGAAATATGTTATCGCCTATCGCACAAATGAATTGAAATAATGGAAATACTTTCAATTCATTTGTAGTATGCGATAACTTGTAACTCTAGATTAATGGTTCGGTAAAAATATCCGCCGTATCGCGCAATGTTTTACGTTTCCCCTCTCGTACCTCGAAACGCGCGTTTGAGACGTGTATAAATCTCACGATCCCAAAACACAGCCACGAACAAAACACATATTTGCCCCGCCAACCGTTTGATCTACGGTACAATGTAAATTTACCACGGGGAAAATAAATATGTACAAGCATGTAAATACCGACGCCTATTCAAACTGTCAATGCGTTTAGGCAAGTAGGAGACGTGTACATATCTATTGACTCATAACTGCGCTCTTATCGCTTTAATATGTCGTCTTTTGCTGCACCAGAATTTATTCTACAGCCATGTATAATATAAAGTACATTTATTTATGTACTTGAATGTATATTTACAAAATGTATTTTTTATTCGATATCGCGATTAGAGTCTTGTATTTGAATTATGCGTCATTGTAAATTATCACATATTTGAGCCCTTTTTATGTTTCTATACTGAATTACAAAATTACAATTATCATATCAAATCATTACTATGTTATGTTATAAGATGCTATGTCAAACAGAGAAAAAAAGTGGTTGCAATAACCGTAATTTAACTATAATTCATAGTTATTTTCACTAATTATATATTTATAGATATTTTAACTGTTATTATTATAACTGTTATTATTACTACGTAAATATAATAGTATCTAAGCGAATGTTAAAAGTGCAAGTTATAATTACTATAATTGCGATTTCATTTACTACATTGAAATTTATTTTTATCATTCATGTCTTGATATTTTGCTAAATTAATATTTGAGATTATCATAATTTATAGTAAAATGTTTTCATAATTGATAAAATTATAAATACGAGGTTATTATTAATATAAATAATAATTTAAAAAACGAAGCTTTTAACTATAGTCATATTTTACCATACTATTGTAGTCACAAGCACCAAACACTTTACTCGCATTGTCAGTATAGTTTTCGATTTAAAAAAAATGTTTGCTATTATTCATGGCACCCTTGCGAAGTATCCCTTTGGCACTTCGCTAGAGGTAAAGATTCACACGAGCTCTTCCTTTCCGGTAGTCAGGATGCTGCCGTGATATCCAATTATTCCATTTGTAATTACAACGATAATGTACGGCACGCCTTTTTCAAAGAATCGTACAGGCGTGCACATGGAGGGATACATGTGCGCGAAGGAAATCGTCGATGGCGTCGACGACGATGGCGGCGAAGGGGCAAAGGGTGGCGAAGGTACAAACGCCAAGCACAGGAGAGGGTACAGAAACTCACTTGTTGAAGGAGAGAGAAGGGGGAGGGGGGAGAGTTTCGGAGGCAAACGGCATGGACCGCGCACGCGAAAAAGGGGACCCACGTAAATTGAAAGGGGGGGAGGGGGCACAGCCGTCTTGTTGTGTTTAAAAAGGCAATTTGCGGGCTTGAGATACGGCCTATATATTACGGTGCAACTGCAACGGGTGGTGGGAGATAGCTCGGTCGATAGCGAGCTCCCCTTTTGCGCGAAAGGGACTTACCGTGGGGACCCTGTCGGGCTGTACCTCTACCCCCGTCGTTCCTTCCTCACAGCGGAAATATCCCTTCCTCTGGTCATGTCGGATCGGGAAGAGGGAGGGGCGAAGGGCCTTCTACTCCCCCACCATCAGACAGGCAAATGCGTTTCTTGTGTAGCTCGTTGCTCGTTTGCGGACGGGACGATTTACTCTCGCGGTATAGTCGTATTCAAATATCTTCTCTTGGCCGCGCGAGCGAACTCTCGCGAGCTCCTTCCTTCGCTTCGCCAATTTTTTTTCCCCCCGCTTTCGCCCTTCCGTCCTGCTCGCGAGTCTCTCTCGCCGGTTTCCCTCTCTCTTTCGCGTCTTCTCTTTTATTCCATTTCTTTATCCTCCCCCGTTCCGTCGTATCCGTCTAATCCACTTACCGCCCTCGCAATTGCCACGGGGCCTTAATCCTCCGTAACGCAACGTAATCGGGGAGCTACCGATAGCGGTGAACGAGCTCGGGAGTTCCGGGTTTAATTATCCGACCGCGACAAACGGAGCGGAGATGGTGGCGCGTTTGATAATTATGAGCAGGACGGTTCTCCCGGTGTATGTTCTCCAAGTTACGCTTTTACGCTCGAATGAGGTGCAGTGAAATGCGACATAATCGCTGAGTAAGTCGCATTAACCGCGGCGCAAGTCGTCCATCGCCGGCGATAATACCGATCTGGAAGGTGACAGGACGATGCGCTTGCTTATCCGCGAACTCGGACAGACGCAGGTAACGTCCATCGCTATTTTTCACAAAAATACACTCGGGTGGGTTGCTTGACGAAAATTCCAAACGGATCTCTCTTATTTACTTAAAGTAAAAATCCTGAATAATTTTTTTTTTTTAATAGAAAAAAAACATCAAGTGACGTCTGAAGTCTGTCCTGTTTTACCGATTAAACGCAATAGTTTTTGTCAACTTTTCGTACGTATTACTTTTATAGGCCGATATTCATAGTCGATTCTTATATTTAAGATCATCTTAAGTATCACTTTAAGATGCCATCAACCAATCAAAGAGCCGTATTAGCATCTTAAGACGTTACTTAAGACGATCTTGAAATAAGAATCGACTATGAATACCGGCCATAGATTTGGAAATATACTATTCCAGAATTAATGTATGTGCATTAATATACGTTTGCAGTATAGACTTCGTGCAAAGAACGAGAAAAAGTTTTTTAGTGTAAAATCTTTTTTTATCATTTCTTGTGTTCTTATATTTCTTATATTCATAAATTTTCTGCGAATGACCACAGTTTGTTGCGAATATCATGCGAGAGACGGATAAAATCATTTCGAAGTGATAATAAAATTTTCGTGTTAGAGCCGTGTCTTTCGTGTTAGAGCCGTGCTCGTAGCTAAGCTCGAATCCAGATTGACGAAAGCATGTGGAACCGAAAGTGGCCGTAATTTTGAAACACCTCGTTTAAAATTTACATATCTGCGATACATGGAAGATACATGCGAACATCGATTACCTCCCTAACCGGTCCACATCCCGTCAACAATGTATTAATAAGTGGCTCGCCCATTTTGATAATTATACATCACGATGCGCCGGCGGAACGATGTATGCCCCCCCTTTTTTTCTCTCCGGATTACCGATAATTCGGTAAGTTGCGAGGTGCAACAATTATAAAATATTTCGGCGCGTAACATGCATATGCATAAGTAATATGAATATTGGAGTTGGTTAGGCCGCGCTGTGCGTTGCTCGCCGCGTAATATTCGGACTTATTAATATCCTTTAAATTAATAGGCTGTTTAATTTTAGCGGTATCTTGTAGCGATTTACACATCCGCCGCGTGTGCGTATTTATCACATGCGACCACGCCCGTTTTATCGATACCTGACTGGAAAGCAGCTTCCGTATTTCGCCGGGGTCGTAGCAACTTCGCCGGTAAGCTTCCGCGCGAAAACTCGATTAAGTAGAAAGTAGCCTTAAAACCGTTTGCGCTCGCTACCAATTATGCCAATATGGTGTAAAATGCTCCGCGCGTTCCAGCGCCAAACCGGTTCGGGATAATTCGACTACTTGCGCGGAGCGTGGTCAAACGCAAATCAGTCTTGCGATAATTATCGCCTAAAGAGAGAAAGTTTTTTTTTACTTGAATTTATTTAAAGTGTATTTATGCAAGATGAGGAGCGAGATTGATTGCGAAAAATATATTAAATTAAAGACCAAAAACTTTATCAAATCTGGTCCATTGTAAAAGATCAGTTTTTTTACGAAAGCTTAGGGTCATATTTTTATTACCTACAATACGTAAAATTTCTTTTGCATATACGAATTATATATCTTTTAAAAAATTAATTATTATGAAATTAATTATAGCAATATTGTTAAAAATTTCAGAGATCGATACTGTAATTTTGTGCATGATTTGGAACTCAATTGCAAAGCTGACATATACATAGATGTATAATGGCATGCACATATAGGAACATTTTAGATCGTAAGAATGCAGAAAATACATTTGTACAAGAGTACACAAGCTCATTTGCACAGAATGTGTGACAATCGTAATAAATTGTGCTTGATATCGATCTCCTTACGTTGCAGCGTGATCTAGGAATGTTGTAGTCTCCAGGCGTTTACTTCTCTGGAGAGTATCGTACTGTAGTGATTCTAATTAACTTTATCTTTACAAATTGTATAGAATATTGTCGCTAAATTCATGAGCAGACAGAGACAAAAAAGTTACAAATATAATTTATTTTTTATACATACATTATCAATTAAAATTTTCAGCACGCTTAAAATTTTTTCGCATTTCACGAAAAATTAAACATAAAAAACGTCTAAACAATTTTGGAAAATTAATGCAAAACAAGCACATTGCAACATTTTTTCTTATTTTTTTTATCTCCGTAAACTCTTTACTTTCAAAGTTAAAAACATTTTATAAGAAATAAATTTTTACACAAGAAGTTCGATATCATTACAAGAAATCGTCTCGCAAATTTAAAAAAAAAAAAGCATTTGAAAGCTCAGATAATTTATTTTTAAATATTTTTTTTGTTGTTAATATTTGTCCAATAATGTTTTATCAAGTTACGGCTTTTAAAATAAAAATAAAGATATTGGAAAAATATCGATCTTTAATTTATGTATTTAATTTCAGAACAATATGTCGAAACTAAGAAAACAAATTTAAAACTTTATCTTTCCTCTTTAAAACATATTTTCGAAAACATCTCTACAATTTTTTTCACCAAGATATTAATTTGAAATCGTGGAATGCGGGAAGACTAAGTATGTCGAAATTTTTAAGCGGTAATGTATATGTATATAATAAAATATATGAATAAAATATTTTTATTCATATACGGCATGATCAAATCTTTTATTTCATTGCATTCATGTGAATTTTATTTTCATTGTAATTATATCTGAAAATATGTTGTTTTTTAAATTTATAAATTTGGAAAACAGCTGATTAGAAAGAATATATATCTGATATATATATATATTAATAAAAAAGAAAAAAAAACACTAGAGTTATGTATTTGTAATTGGAAGATAAAGAATTGAAATATCACATTAACGTTTTTATTTTTTGATCCAGTCTTGTAGCGATGTGCACGCATTACGTAAACTTTCAAATTTTGACAATGTAGACAATATATAATATTATATTATAGATGTACGTTCAAATAGCACATCTGACTGACATTATTTTGTAAGACAACCTCACACTCTGCTTTCTCTCCCTTCCTCTCCGAGCAACATATTACATCGTCACGATGTTTAATTAATGTTGGTATAACGGATAGGCAAAAGAGAAATACACTGTGACTTTCGTAAAAGATTTTGTATAAGCATAGAGAATGAAATTTATGCGACATTTCTCGTAACTTGCTTAATTATCGAAAGCAATGTTATTGTATTAAGACTTTATTTTTCGTACACGAAAAGAACGATTTTGCTGAAGTATCGAAAAATTTAACTGGATACACATTTAAAAATAATTGTGTTGGACCATCAAAATAATTATGACGGAAATTCAAGCACGATGAGCAGTGCTACAAAAAGTTTTAACATTCTAGCAACCAGTTTGAGAATCTAATATAATTATTTGAATGATCTAACAAAATTACTTTCAGATCCGTATCCATCTACATACATTTTTAGATACTCTAGCAAAATCGTTTTTTCCGTGTAATACAATTTTGTATGTAAATTGTATGCAGCGATAAATTAATTTTTCATGGTTGCAATCAAATTTTTTTCTCTTGCTGGACAGACGTCCAAAATCCATTTTCACCAATGTGGATTATCTTTGGTTTAACTTGCTCTTTCTTTTTCTAATTTTTAGAACTAGGAAAGGTTAAAGAGTAAATTAAACCGAGATCAAAGTTATTCTACATTAGTGAAAATAAGACGTTTTTAAAAAATATAAAAATTATTCTATAATACATACATCCTGTGAACACGCAAAGGACGAGCACGACATTAAACGTGCGAAATCAGATTACTTGAGCAGGAATAACTTTACACCAAGGCAAAGGAAATTTTTAAATTCCGCAAGCGTCTTTAAGAAAATAATCAATAAGCAATAGGTAGCTCCCTTTGAACCTCGAAACAAAATTTACAAAGTTACTGACCGAACTCTTGCGCAAACTATTCTTTATCGCTTGTGCAACGAGTTCCCTCGCGTTGGTGCAGTCTAACTTCTTCGTCCTACAGCAAATTTCAATAAAACAATGAGCGCAGCACGTTTAGCCATAGATTATTATTACCGGTAGAAACGCGTATCGATGAAACGATAGCAAGAATTATTGCACGTCGAATCACGATGCGGAGGCGAGATGCAGGCAGCCGGGGGTACGTTTGAAAAAAAATACAATTACAGCGCGATAATAAAGTGATGTATGGGCCGTTCTCGGGCGAGATGCACGAAGTTAAGGGGGTGAAAATCTCCGGCGTTACCTCGCACCACCGAAGTTTCCAATCTATAAGGTATCAACAGTTGCCTTTAGCTGCGCGCGCGTTGTATACCTCCGGGACTTGCGATTTAGAATGTTGATATAACGGATGGGTGAGCAAGAAAAGCGCTCCGCGCGCGCGAACCTCTTTCGCGAGACGTGCGAGATTGAAAGGGAATAGGAAAAAAAAGAGCTCTCACGACTCTTGTATCGAATTTCACTCTGCGTACTTTCCGGCGTATTTATATCGCGCCTGTGTGCGCTTCATTATGTTTACATTCAAATGGTAAACTTCTCCGTCGCCGGGAGGGAGTTTTTCGAGAGTCCTGGCGTAAATCTAATCTGTGTCGAGCCGTGTCGAGCGATCTCGCGGAGGGTACACTCGAAGCATGTCAGATTTCAAAACGAAATTTCTACGTACGCGAGGTCTGGAGAAACGAGACTCCGGAGGCGGCTTTCGTGTCGCGTTCGACAATTTGACATACGAGAATATTGCGTCCTCTCGCAATTTGTTCTCTCGAGGATGATCGGCGGATCATCATCTTGGTGTTAATCATCGGAGGTTGATCTCGTGTCAAGAATGGATGCTGTCCAATCGCAATATCCCTAGACACAATAGTTGCGTTCCAATTGTTATAATTGTCAACACAGCACTACACGTCTGTACTCAAGCCGAGGGCTACTGGTCGGCTGTTTAGGCTAGTGTTTTCTAGTCCAATTAAGTAATTACTAACGCGACACTTATAAATGAGATTCAAACGATGAACCCTGCAGTTTCTCTCTCATTATCAGAAATTAAAAAATGCTGAGGCATGGACATGGTATTGAAAAATAAACCTAACTCTATCCGAAATTGCGCAAAAGGTACAATACATATCAGTATACTTTGTTTGTTGCAATTGAGACGTGCACAATGTTACGCTTTGTGCACTCTTGTGTACGTATGTGTCACGATGTGTTAAGGAATTGGAAAGCATCCAATGAAACAACGCCGAGGTGTCTGGTCGAACTTCCGAAATTTCGCGGCGCGGAAGTGGACGAGCGACTCTCTTCTCGTCCTCTCTCGCGTGCGCTCGTTCTGCCGTATACCTTCGGGAGTCCGCGATTCGGAATGTTGATATAACGGATGGGTGAACAAGAAAAGCATCGCGGCGGGCTCCCTCCCTCCTTCTTTCTCCCTTCGTCCGTTCTCTCGCTCCCTCGCTCTCTCGCTCGCGCTCCTCTCTCGCGGGCGCTCGTATCCGGCAAAAAAGCACCGGCGCCGGTACATTGAACCCGGCAAGAGTTCCGCCACACGTTCGCGAGGCCGTTTCAGTATTTGACTGTTCCCCGACGCCCGTGCAACGGCGGCGGCTGCGGCGATTCTCCTCCTCTCCGCCGCCTTCTCGGTTCGACTCCCGTTGAGACGACAGAACGCCATAAGCAACCAATTTAAATGTAAATTGAAAACCACCGCGGCATACAAATTGTTCGACTCGCCGTCAAAAAATACTGCGAGCAAAGATCAAACGGAAGACAAGACACGCGGGCGCGAGAGGGTGGCGTATATGGGGCCGATGGTCGAGATAGAACGAGAAAAGGTGCCTCGGAGAAGGGCGCCGCGCCGGCAAAGTCCCTCCCTCCCCAGCCGGATCTTCTTCAACCCGCGCACCCCCCGGGATCCGCCTGGGTTGTATCCCCTTTTCTCTCTGTTACGACAGGGGAAGCATCCCGGGTCGGTGTTTGTTCCACCCTACGGCGGAACGGATCTCAGCTACCTATGCTAGACTGCCCTCTAAATATTTGCCTTTCCCTTGTCCCAGCGAAAGTTGGCTCGCCGTAACGCGTTTCCGTACGAGAGCGCGGCTCGCTCAGCCGAGGATAGTCATCGACGTCTTCTTCGTAGGAGGGAAAAACTTCCGGAATTCAAAGGGTTGTACCCTCCTCCGTCGTCCACTTTTTCCTCCCACTCTTTCTCTCCGTACTCTCTCTCTCTCTCTCTCTCTCTCTCTCTCTCTCTCTCCCTCCCTCTCTCTCTCTCTCTCTCTCTCTATGTGGAGGTGCCCGCGCGATCGTCGCGCCGCGTCGTCGAGTTCCTCCGCACGTCCGACGTACGATCAGAAGAAGCGAGATTAATGGATCAGTTTATCCTCTCCATTAACGATTTTCGGATCGCGGGTCCGTCTTCGTAGCGAGGAATTAATTTCCCATTCTCGTAAGTTAGAAACAGAGACCCGACTTACCATAATTTTCGTGAATTCGAGCCATTCCCCGACGGAACGGGCTGTTGAATATTCTCTCGCTTATTATGAACGGTTTCTGTAATCAACGTCAGATACAGTCGGGCATGTCGAGCGATAGCCCGCGATAATCGAATATCTAATTGAGTTAATCCAATCATGCTCCTTCGAAATAGCATAGCATGTGTTTGTTTTTTTCAATTTTATTGTTAATAATAGCATAACACATGCTTGTTTTTTTCAATTTTTTTCAATACACCATCGTACGTCGTTTCTATTGAAGAAAACAGCAATTGAAAACAATTTCTACTATGTTGCCTTGTTTTCTTGCAATGTTTTCCAACTTTCCACTTTGTTCAAATATTCTTCAATATTTCCATCAATTTCTTTATTTGTTACTTATTATTGTTTTAATTACCTTCGTAAAAAATTTGAATATTTAATTCTATATTGGATAATTAAAAATGCTAAAATGTAAAAGGCAATTAAAATATATGCAGTCTAAATAGATATCGTATCAATTTTGCTGCAATCCAAAATCTTCCGTAATTTCAAAGATATAAATATTTCTTTGCTTATATTTGATGTTTGATTAAAACTAATCTTTTTTAAACAAAAACAAACTGTTTTATAAGAAAGCAGAGAAAAGTCGCCGATGCCGACATATCACTTTGTTTTTGGATCATATTTCTTAAAATAAAAATTTGGATACATAATTCAATTTAAAAAGTCTTATCAAATGTTTTTCTATTGAATCGAATTTTTGCTAATGATAAATGTGTTTTTCATAAAATAAACGAAAAATAAGTGTCTGATAAAATAAACTCATAAATGCAAAACCAACATAATAAACAATAATGCTACATTTTCCTTTCACATGAGTCATTTGTACAAAAATACTTTTTCAAGTTAATGTGCACGAGGATTCCTAAAAGTCTTTCACTTTGATTTAAAATGTTTTTTGTTGCTTTATACAAATACCTTATGCTGTTCTGATGCAACATGAAGTGTAATAATATTTAAAGATTAAGTTAGATTAGCAAGAGATTCTCTGACTTTTTTCCATCCTTTTATAATTTTTTTCTATCTAATTGGTTTATGCTGCACCGATTTTACGTTTTAAAAACTGCATTATGAGAAAAATATAAATAAAAAGATTTTAGGATACTACAAACATATAAATTGATCCACTATTATCAATAGTATACTCACTATTGTTTAAACTATGCAATTTACAAAAACGAAAATCGTGCAAATTTTATTGTCACTTTTGCAGAATTCGTTTTTAATAGATTTTATTTAAAACATAGTCGCGGGGACAAATTATAAAATTTTTACTTTGATTACATAAGCAGATCATCAATATTTAAAGTGCAATGTTCAGTTTCCGAGAAGTAAGAGGATATCCTTTAGAAGACTTATGTCGGTGTGAACTTTTCTCTATTGTACGTACAGACGATGTTTATTACAGACGAATCTACGAAATAATTTCCTTGCAGCCGCCGCCGACATTATATATGCGTTAATTCGTTCAACGCGACAGAGCAGGGATCGATGGGAGAACGATGTAACGACTAATTCATCGCGCGGTTTGTCATTAGCTGTCGCGCACACGTACGGTATTCGGGAACATTTCCGGTTACGTTTACTATGGCAGCGGCATAAATTTTTGACGACGACGACGACGACGTGTCATGATTTATCGATTCCGGCCGGTTAACATCGACAGCCTCCGGCCGGACGTAATGGCAGCGCGCCATGAACGAACGCGATAGAACGCACTGATCATTAGCTGCCGGCCAAGGTTGCGGCAACATTTCGTCGATCGTATCTCGTGGACGTTCGACACGTTACGCGTAATCAATATGTACCCGCCGGGTCCCTCCAAGGGGCATTCCGCCGTTCGAAATATCGCGATAATGCATAGGCATGCCGCCTCCTCCTCTCTCTCTTTCCTGAAACGTGCTAATTTAAATTAGTCTGTGCTTTCAGCCTGACATAGCGCACGCGTAAATTTAAATTTCTGAAATGGGATGCAGCGCCGATAGGAGAGTGCTTGTTAGCGCCGTGGTAGCCATCAACATAATTAACCCCCTAAGTGGAGACGCCTGTGTATCATTATTAGTACACGCCTCGATGTTATGAGGTTCGAATGTGCTTACGAGAATTTAGGTCCGCGTCAGGTGCCCTGATTTAAGCGCACGTTACGCGAAATATCCAATTAAGTCATAATGGGACCGAGTATTGCATCCAGTATAACATCGCCGCGCGGAGCGGATATTTATGAGGGAGTTCACGAGGGAGGTCTTTTGATACGACGAACGCGTAACGAACGTGAGCCTCTTGATTCGATCTACTTTCCACGACGTGAAAGCCCGGGCGTATACGTGCCGCGGGGATACGCCAATTCAGCATATTGCCGTATCTCTCCGAAATCAAAGGAACGAAATATAACGAAACTCTTAACGCAACCTATAGTTCGTTAAACGCCACCCCATCCTGCGCCCTTACGTGACTATCCTTCCGAATGGTATTCTCTCGCCTTTTTCGAATGATATTTTCTCGATCGCGGAGGGAATTCCCTTTATTGCGCCCTTCGTTGATCTCTATCACTATCACATGAATATACATATATATATATATGTGTGTGTGTGTGTGTGTGTGTGTGAGTGTGGATGTATATGTACAGCGTAAAAATTTCTATCTTTCTCACTGCGATATTAAAATAAATTCGAATACTGATCCGCCTTTTTATCCCTTTTATCTTGCAGTTCGCAACGGTTATTCTTGCGTACCTGTTGCTCTCTCGGAAGGACTTGATATTCGATTGAACACAGCTACCAGGGCGGTGCGATACGGGCCAAATGGCGTAGAAGTATGGGCCGCACCCTCTCGCAGTCCGCACACAAATCACACCGTTTATAAAGCGGACGCTGTTCTGGTTACGCTACCCCTTGGCGTCCTCAAGACTTCCGCACCGCCTTCCGGGGTCACCTTCAATCCGCCGCTTCCGGAGTGGAAGTCTCAGGCCATTCAACGACTGGGCTTTGGCAATTTAAATAAGGTGAGTCTCGACGTGTACGTTGTACGTATACGTGTATGTACGTGTGTGTGTAAGTGATGTGAGTCTTCGACAAGTTGCTGTCGTCCCAAAAGCGGTCTAATTTATGCCGCTCGCAAAAAAGGATGGCGGACGAGCCTGCCGAGCGTTAGTGTAAGGGTATTAGGACTGCATAATCGCGCATTAAGACTTATCACTGATCGCGCAGTGGCAGATTTCAATAGCAATTAATGTGTGTTCTTTTAACGAACGAGGACCACATTGAAGGGTTCAGCGGAAATGTTTAACGTACGTCAGTGACAAATTAAGCTATCAGTTATGCAGACGAAAACGGATAAGCGGAATCTTACGAAACGCGTGGGATTATATTAACATAAAAGAATTCATTGAAATTACCCGGATCTTCTTAAATTGATTTAATTATGTGGCATCGAAACTCGTTATGTAAAATTCAATTTCAATCAGTAAAGTTTTATCAAACGAGAGAAATTATGACAAGTAATTCAATAAATTGACTAGTTAAAAAATAAAATTTATTAAAATTGATTACTTTATAATAAAGTATTATTTAATAGAAGTATCAGACATAAGCGAATTAAATTGTAATAATTATAATTTTTTAACTTTGGATCAAATGATATAATTAATTTTCTTTAAACATAATATTTGATACATGAGGTTTTCGATCAATACGGCATATATGCCAGAGTTACTTTATATTGAATATATTAATTTAATATATATTATATAACACTGACATAAAATTATATTTATGTTGGAAAATTTTTTGTGTTAATATTATATATAATAATATATTCTATTAATATAAAAAATTCTAGGACATATTAGTTCAGCTTCGGTTTTTTATATTTCTCAAACTCGAATGCTATTTGTTGGCAAAATTTTTCGAATGTCTTCTACTCCCAACATGTTTTAATGCAAAAATCGCACAATGTCAGAATTTCGGAAAAGAAAGAGAGAGAGAAAGAGAGAGAGAGAGAGAGAGAAACTTTGCGGTTTTTATTTCGATATAATTCCAATCCTGTAATTTTTCCTTTAATCTCTCAGGTAGTGTTATGCTTCGAGCGCATTTTCTGGGATCCAACGGCCAATTTGTTCGGCCACGTGGGAAGTACCACCGCATCGCGCGGCGAGCTCTTCCTGTTCTGGAACTTATACAAGGCGCCGGTCCTGTTGGCCCTCGTCGCCGGTGAAGCGGCTTGCGTAATGGAAAATGTCAGTGACGACGTTATCGTCGGCCGTTGCATCGCCGTTTTGAAAGTAAGTGGATGAAATTCCTAGTGCGGGACGCACAGGAAGGACGTGTCGGATAGCGGTCTTATTATCTTAACCCTTTGAAGCACAAGGTGTCACCTACGTGTGATACCTTTCAAAAACTAAATAGAAGACATTTCTTTTATTTCAATTTCTTTGCATCTTCATACCTTGTAGATTTTTGAATCGCTGAATCCAAATCTGTAGTTAAAATTTCAAAATTCACAACGTTGACTCAATTATGGTAGCTTAAAGTCCGATTTTGATTTTGTGTAAAATGTACTATGATAAAAAATTTCTCCTAATCATGATATATTGAAACTTATTGTAGCATCTAGAGATTCCTTGAATCGCTGATTTTGAATTCGAAATCAAAAATTTCAAAATAAAAGATGACGGACCAAATCATAAAAAGCCGTATAATTTATAGATTTTTTAATGTTCTCCTTTTTCCTTTTTTATATTTTCCTATTTTCTTTTTTTAAATCCTTCGACACACATTGTACGCATTTGCAAGTTTTTTTCTCTGTTTTTGTAATCAGCGAACTCAAAAATCTCTGTATACAAAATTTCAAGAAATTTGTATTATATAAAAAAAATGTTTCAAAGAGTTAAGCTCAACGACACATCTCGTACTGACAATAATTATTTACCCAATCCCCTTCATATATTTCACGAAGGCAAAAAAGTCGAATAGGTTGAAAGAAGGGTTTTGCTGTCACAGGGTATTTTTGGGAACCAAGTGGTACCGCAACCACGCGAAAGCGTTGTGACGAGGTGGCGGGCGGATCCTTGGGCACGAGGATCCTACAGTTTCGTCGCGGTCGGTAGCTCCGGCAGTGATTACGATCTCCTGGCGGCACCCGTGTCACCTCCGCACCTGCTCAATCAGCCCGCGCCGCAGCCGAGAGTGTTCTTCGCAGGTAAATATTAAATCGATGCTTTTTACGACGTTGCATATTACCGAGACGCGAGAAACTTCAACGGCTACCTTTTTAAGTTCTCTTCTGACGGAGAATTATATTTGCGTTTGTCGTCGCGCGCTATGTGTGCGCGCTATGTGTTTACTCCCCCATTAATATACGTAAGCATCGCTCGCGTTTGCGGAACGTTCCAATTGATGCACAATGCAATTTGCCTCGCTACGATACTCCGTTTCCGACTTGTGTGCGCAGTAATTCCGTGTGTTAACGCTGTTTAAAGATCCTACTATTCGCGAAATGTTGGTCATGTAAACAGGATGAATTAGCGCTCACGAATTTAACGAAATATAATAAACGTCGGAAGAAAAGACGATTATTAAAATGATTCGATTTTGGTCTCCGGAATAGCAAGTAAAAACGGTATGTTTTTTTTCCAACTGCTGATTTTGATTCTAAACCTTCAAAAAATTTTAATTTAACGGGAAAGTATTAAAATTAACATATGAAATTATTAAACATTTAGTATCATAAATTATTATTAAGTTTAATAAATGTATTAATTCGTATTTTCCTGCTAATAAAACATGATTATGTAGTCATCTCTAATGGTTTACATTCTTGATAAGAACTATTTTAAATCTTGGCTCTACGGCACTTAAGAGCATTGTTGTTCATTATGTCTTTCAAGGATTTTCTCCTAGAGTATTATACATATACTTTTTATTTACTTATTTACTATATTTTACTATTGAAAATTGTAAGATTCGCGTAAAAAATATTTTTAAACACCAATATTCATTTTGATTGAATAAGATTTTCATTTATTAAGTTGTATTGTCTTTATCGATCAATTTTCACTGAATATTATTTATTTTACTATAGTTTTAATTTATACTTTCATTAGCACACTATTTTTATATATAATAATTTTATATGCTAATTTTAATACTTTCCCGACAAATTAAAATTTTTTTTAAGTCAGAAACAGAATCAGCAGTTTAAAAACTAAAAAAAAGCTCGTTTTTACTTGTAACTTCTGAAAGTAAAATCGGCCCATTTTACTCATCATTCTTTTGTCGAACATTTTGCGAAATTTTAATAACGCGATGCGAAATATAATAAGTTCGTTTGAGATAAATGTCATATCATAATGAATTTTTTTCACGAGAGTGCACGTTGACCCATTTACACGACATTTTCAGGAGAGCACACTATTCGGAATTATCCTGCCACCGTACATGGCGCATTCCTCAGCGGCCTTCGTGAGGGTGGACGTATAGCCGACCAACTTTGTGGAAGTCCTTACGCGCCACCAACAATGACAGCTTCCGTTCCGCCATCAACGGGGATCACGCCAACGAACAGCGGCAGCAGCTCGACGCCTTAGTATTTTCGTATCGACTATTTTGTTTCTATCTTTGTGAGGGAGGATGGCCATTCAAGAAAAAGCACTTTCTCAAAGCTCTTCCGGCAAAAAGCTACAGAAGCCCAAGCTACAAAGAGAATTCTCCACGATAATTCCCAGTCATATGACACAACTTTACAAACGTACTCGTTAGTTATTATTTTTGCACGTAATTGTTTTTGATGAATAGCTTGTTATGACTTTAATTAAAAGAATTAATTGAAAGAATATTAAATAATTTTGAAACATTCAATTTTTTCACAATACGCTACATTATCAAATATATACATTTATTCATACACGCAAATACACAGCTCAAATGGTTTATTTATCATTATTCATACATATGTGAGAAAACAATAAAAAATATACATATAATAAATAAATATGTATATATATGTATATTTTACTTTATATTGTATTACTTCTTTATCTATATGAATATAAATGACCGCTCGATTAAGGTATCGTTCTTTCCACACATTTTCTTATATAAGTAACACTCCATTTATTACAATGTCCCAATTTTTATATAATTATGCTGCCGTTATTGATTATGTAGCATGATTTATGATTCACATGATTTGCTGCATATTTCTTGCAATTTTGTACTCTTCTGTCATTGACAAGTATTATTATTTATATAAACGTACCAGTATGTTGATGGAATAAATACAAAATAAAGTGATGCTCTTGAAATTGTGTATAAATTGTTTATCAATATGAGCCATATTGTATAACACTATAAAAATGAATCATTTTTTTGCACAGTATTACTTCGTATTACTACGAACGAACAGAATGAAAATTTAATATATTATATTCACATCAATTTATATTTGATGCAGTAGAGGAGATACATGCATACATGCAAACGTACAACTTTTTACTGTAGTATTTATCACATCGCATATACATATGAGATATGTGTATATAATTTCTAAAATTAAGTTTATGAAAATTGATAGTTGATATATAATAATTTGAAATTTCCCCGGATATTCGTTGAATTTAATTACATGTACCTGAACCATTTTTATCTCTCCATAACAAATGACTTCCAGTTCAAATTCAAATATGGTTATTATAAAGATATCACAGAATTATGAATTTATTAATAGATTTCATTTTAAAGTATTATATTGAATGTATTACATTCCTGTGCAAAATAAAATATACGCGTATTTTCATTTTATTGTCGAAGCCTTTATTTAATTATGAAAATAATTAGACGTAACCAAATTGTATTACAGATCTAATTATATATTTGACATGTATATACATTAGAGGAGTTACATTACAATTAAAAGAATTGCTTTATACAATTTTTATATAAAATATTTTTATTAAATAAATTTGTGCACTGCGAGGCACATTGATTCGACCCGATCAATGCATATTGATTAACATGAGGTGTCATTAAGACACAATGTTTATTCATGTTGCTCTAATTTAACGCGATAATAAGATTTGCTTGTCTCGATTTATGTTATGTACAAATTACAAACACGAAGAAGAAATTTTCGGACGTCAAGGGCTATATATCAATAATATAGAGCAAATGCCTGTGCTTTCACATTTGCAATCTTGATTTAATCAATCGTACGTAATAACCGTGAATGCTATTTATGTAGTAACCATATAATCTCACCGATCATATTAGATTTCCCTATCTAATTTGGGAATATTCAATATTCGATCATTCCGGTACGGATATTACATTGTATGCATCGCCGCGGGCGCATTATTTCGAGCTATACAGATTTCCACTGATGCAAACAACTTGAAATGCATTCACCAAAATTCTAAACCTATATCACAATAATCTATATAAAGCTGCGGCTCTAAATCCAGACGTTTTAATCACAGACATATCATGTCTTTGATTTTAATTTACATGACATTGAAGGTGCGTTCCGTTTCACGCATGATGCGCATGATGCATTATTCTTGTTCATTAAATGTTAAACAAAGATAAATGATGCATCATACGCACCATGCGTGAAACGGAATGCACCTATATACGTATACGCGTATGGGCGGGAACATAGACTTTTGCATACGCATAATGTATAACGCATAAGAGAATTTACCAATCGGAATCCTTCATTTCTATCCTGGGAAGGGAGAAGTACAGGACTCTGATTGATTGATTCTCTTATGCGTTATGCAAGAGTCTGTACTCCTGCCCTATCATTATCAGACCTGTACTCTTTAATTGAATTTCTTGCATGGTTCATCTTTCTTTTTTTTTCTTTCTTTTCACATTGGAGAAGAAAAGAGAAAAGACGAGATTTGTGCAAGTTCAGTTAAACCGGGCAGATGTATTATTGTAGCGATAACATCTGAACGAATTTTTATTCCATTTTTTTAAATTTCTATAGTCTGTTTCACTCCAAAAATGTTAGTTCGATAAATGCGTATCGTCATAGCAACCATGACTGCAAACAGCTGTCAAAGCTGAACCACGCATTTACGAATCTTTCGCACGCGTGACATTGTCTATGAAGAACATTCGTCGATCTCTTTAACGTTTTTTTATTTCGTTTATTTCGATAATTTTTTTTGTATAAGGTTAACTAAATAAAATGAGTTTGCTCCCTTTACCTAAAGTACAATGCAGTTTACCCAAAGCGAGAAAGTATCCCATTGACGTTCCCGGCACGGCAAATATATCTTACGGGCACAAGTTACGCGAACGCAAAAGTTGCCGCATCGCAAAGCACCATGGTTCGAGTAGATCTATCTTCGACGGCACAGAGGAGGAGAAGAGGGAATACGACCAGTTACTTAAAACTCTGGACTTCGAGAAAGAAACCGATCGGAAAATCAGGAACAAGAATCTTCGCCAACGAGTCCAACGAGGTATTAACGCGAACGTTGATGTGGTTCTTTCTTTATTTTTTTTCCTTACATTTGCACTTCTTAAGAAAACTTGAGCGGAAAAAGATAAATGAAGAAGATAAAAAATTATTTCTTTTAAAAAAACCTACAGATATTCTTGTCGCAGTATTTTGCATAAATATTATACATTTATATATAATTTATGCTTGTTAATTCCTCATGATATAAAGTAATTTATATAATTAATTAATATGTGTATATCCAGTCTTGCAGAATTATACAAAATATAAGTAAAGTGCCAATTGCGATCAAGGCTAGATCTTGATGCCCTAATACTATTTTACAGTTGCGTCTTGAAAAGCAATCATTGTAAAAATACTAAGTTCTTTCTAACTTCAGTTTATGATTGCAAAGACCTAATGTGTTTGGTGTGTAGTTTATAAAACTAAAAATGTATTAAGATCTATATACATATAAAATACTATTAGGCACTATTTAAAAATCAAATCAATAAATTAATTACGTTTGGTGAAAAGGCAGTAACAGTTATTCTTATAATTATTACTTCGAACAAAGAAAAGTAAATCATTGACGATATCGGTTCTCTCTTGGGGCCATGTACTTGCGATTTTAATTTATCAAATGTAGTCATTTCTGACAACGAAAATCGATAATAAGTTCTAACACATAAATTATACACTAATGTGTATAATTTGCAAGCTTATATATCGTTAAACTTTAACTCCAAGAGCGAATTGGTGTCCAAGAATGAGAATTCTAAAAATTAATAAAACAACGTTACATCGATGAGTGACGTTGTCTATTCCTGGGATTCAAATTAGCGTAACATGTAGTTCAGTGTCTCATGCAATTCGGAAGACATCCCATCTGAATTCTGCATTGGCATCAAGTTGAATTTAGTCTCGAATTGACGCTTTTTTACTTATTTGTATAATTCGTTTAAGCGATCTATAGCGTTTAAATTAATTGTTTATAGAATTTTGAAAGACTTGAGACACAAAAATAAAGTTAAAAATAGCCTTTCTCTCTTCAGAAAGAGTTTTTACACTTAACAAAATATTTTGCTGATGTAGGTTTTTAGATGTCACAATGAAAATTTATCGCTATTTTTTGTATCTGTTAAGAACATTTTAGCAATTCTAGAAAATTTAGGTCTTATTGCCAATTATATAGTCAGATTTTATAATGAGTATGATTGGCCTTAACATGAATAGGCGCTACAGAAAAATTTTCTTTTCAAATTTCACAAACAGTTCAGATATAAATTATATTTCTATATTTAGATTAAGTAACAAGCATATTTGACATCGCAATATTTGCTAATCACTTATTTACCTTAGTTAATTTTTCGCAGCCAAATAATTGTGGTTGTAATTGCAAGACTATTTTTTTTTTAGTATAATGAAATTCACTTAATCATGTTTCACTTGATTTCAATCATGCATAAATCTATCATATATTTGCTTGGATACGGCATTTAGCTGCTATTTTCTCTTGCATAATGAGAGCCGGTGAACGGGTATAATTACCAGCCGTTAACACGGCAACGACTAATCTCCAGACATGTCGACGTACGAGGAGAATCTACAAGCGCGTAGGGAGAAACTACGTGATCTCGTATCGAGCGAGGAGGCGAATCTAATGAAGGAGATCAAGGAGGTGGCACAGCGGGATGAGTGTGCCCGATTCGAAGAGCAGCTTGCGAGAACGGAGGAGTTGAGGAAACGGCACGAGGAGGAACACGGAGCGTTGGTAGCCGCCAAACAGATGCAACGGTATCTAGCCTCATGTCCGGATATTAAGCAAGAATTGTCGAGGAGATCCACAATCGACGCGAAGCGATGTAACGAGGCGCAGATGGCGAACAACGAATCGAGGAGATTAGCGGAGAAAGAACTGGACGCTGTCTGGCACGAGATAATGCTGAGGGAGAGCGAGACGAAGAGGCACAAAGAGACCGAGGAGTTCGAGAGACGAACCTTAGCCCAGCAAGAAACGGTGTCTGCTTTAGCCAAACAAGTGGCAGACAAGTTGACGCTAGAAGACAAGAGGAAGCGGGTCGAGAGGGACGAGGAGCAGGAGCATCTGGAGCGGCTATGCGAGGATATGCGTCGAGCGGAGTTAAGGAATCTCGAGACGGAAAGGCAAAAGCGGGAAAAGTTGAAGAAGGAACTCGAGGAGCAGATCCTGACGACGAGGAAGTTCCTCGCTGAACGTGCCCGCGAGGAAGCCGTAGTGGATCGCGCATTCAGAACGCTGGCCGAGGAAGAACAGGCTAGGGAGAGGGCTCGCGTGAAACAGGACACCGCGGCCCTTCGCGCTGAGTTAGACTCCTATCTGAAATATCTGAAGGACTTGCAGCGAGAAGAGGTCAAACGGAATCTCGAGGTGGAAGCTCTCGTTCGGCAGTCGCACGAGAATATCGAGGCAAAACGCGAGCTCGCGCTGAAGAAATTCAAGGAAGCTCGCCGGCGCACCGCGCAGGAAGTCCTTCGCGGTCGGGAGGAACAGCTGAAGGCGCGACAGGAGGCAGAGGAGCGAGAACGATGGCTGAAGATGGAGGAGCGGGAGGCGCTCGAGAGGCAGATCGAGATGGATGCCGACTTGACCGCGATGAAGCAGAAGGAGAGCAGACAAAAGGCGCTTCGTTACGGGCTGGAGCTCAAGGAGCAGCAGAGATGCATCGAAGCGACGAGACGCCACGAACTGGAGGAGGAACAGCGGTACCACCGGGCCGAGATGAAGAGGCGGACGGAGGAATATCAGAGGCTCGCGGACGAGTTGCTGAATGCTTCCGAGAGCATTACGCCGCATCCGTTTAAAGCTCTGCTGAAGGAGTGCCTGAAGGAGTCCCCCTCCTGAAGGAGAAGGAAGGACGTTGTTACTGTCCTCCAACTTTAACTTCCGCCTATCTGACATGTTAGGAGGTACTGATAAGTTACCAGGTGTACCTCTTGTAAATTACTTCCCCGGCTTGGTACGCGGATCATGTAAAGGGCCAGAGGCAGACCATTGAATATTCAATCAATCAGCGAGCGACCGCTAAATCTATGGCGATAGAGAGACGTGAAATAACTTGATAGAAATCACTGAATATTGATAGAAATTTAGCTTATCGAGATGTAAGATGTTGGTATTTTGTAGAAAAATATAGAAATTATGTGTAACTGATCATATAATTCGTGCTAATATTATAAAAATATTATAATATCCTTTTTTTTTCTTTTTTCTTGTTTCTCTCTATGACTAGATAAAATACATGTTTAATAATTTCTTTTTATAAGAACATAATAATTAATTCTTTTTTATAGAAAACTTCGACTGACACGTGAAAACACAATATAAACAATCGAAATGTCTAATCGGTCATAACTAGATCTTGATACTGACATTTACTATGTTATTTTATATACCTTTTTCAGTTCATGAAAGACCGAATAAATTTTTGATCGTAAAACTCAGTTCTAAATTGAACAAGAAATGGTAATATCACATTATTAAATTGAAATTTTAATGAATAATGCTAACAAGCATCTAATATGGCAATGACTGTTTATTCGGCAATTTCATGAATTTGAGAAAGGTATATAAAATTACACATATGGCACAATCCTGAAATTACAAAATAAATATCAGCATTGAGATCTAGCCATGACCGATTAGTTATATAATAATCAGTTCGATTATTTATATAATAATTAGTTTTCATACTCTTTTTTAATAATTAAGTGCTGTAAATTTTTATGTAAATTTAACCGCGTTACCCTTCTATTCTATTCTAATTCAAATATATTTTATGTTTTATTATTATTTTATTAAAATATTTTTTTAATCTTTTATTTTAAAGATTGTTTATAATAAAATCTCTTTTCTATGAAACTTTTTTATTTTTTATCTTTTAAAGTCTTTTGATATTAACTCAAATGATATACTTAATAGTATAGAAAATTCGAACAGAATAGCAGGGTTAAAGTATAAAATTTAATTGCGTGATAATTGTTAATTATTCGTTTATACACAGTACATTTACCTAGGTTTATTAATATTCTGTTATGTGTTTATAGAATCATTTTGATACAAAATATAGAAATACAATTATACATATAATTTACGCAGCACTTTTGTTTTATTTTATTACGCTCGAAATTAAGTTTAATAGAAATATTATAGCTGTATCATAAAAAGCTATTAGTGAAGAATCGATAATATTCGTAGTCATGTCTATTTATTTTTAATAAAACCAAATTGTAGAATATTGCACATTTGCAATTAAACAATTTCGTGATACACATATCACTTTTAACGCCTCTATGGCGTAATGAAAAATATCTCTATGACATTGTATGAAATTGCATGTAACCTGATATTTCTGTATATTTTTAAGCGACATATTGACTACAATTAATAACAAGAAAATATTTGTGTTATTAAATAATTGACGTGCCACTCATAGAATTGGAAGTAATATCGAAATACAATTCTCCCCTTCCCTTCGCGCCCGACTGTGCCGATCGAAAAAAATGCCTCTTCTCACCCGTGTAATTCGACCTGCAGTTGGCGCTCGTACCAAAGGCTTCGGGCTCTTCTCTCAATGTTCTCCGCTTCTACCATCCGTCGGATGCTGCAGGATCCAGCAACGCTGGTCTGCTGAAGCGGTACGTGTTTATCGACGGAAACGTAGCGGCTTACAGGATCGCACAGGATCAGGCAGCAACAAATTATCAAAATTTCATTGTTCGCCTCACAGGAGACGCGAAGAAAATCTTAGCGTGTCCCTGGCAATTTCGCATACATGTCTTTAAATGACAGCAGAAATTACAATGAAGACCTCAATACGGACACGTATTACTCAGGCGTATTACGGGATACTTTGCGCGACCTAGTGCGATGTAACAATCTCTCCCCAATCTCCTTCGAATGAAACGTACATATATTACATTAAAATGCGCGCCGCGCATTGGATCGAGATTTACGCCGTAATTGGGTTCGCGCGCGTGCGATAGCTGACGGTTAAATAAATCTTCGTTAAATGCAGACAGTCGAGATCACGTTTCGCCGGTTGCGGCATTTCGGATGGCGAGTTAAGAAAAATTCGCAGGCAATCTCCTAACTGATTTAACACGTGCGCACCGTCTAACCGATCGTATTCGACGTGCACATTCTATCCTTCCTCTAATTTTCCAAAATAATAATTCGCGTTGAATTCTCAAAGCCACCATTAAAATTACTTCGTCAGAGTCTATTTAGAGGATGGTTACTCATCATTAGTGTTTGTTATGTTTTTATAAAAGCTGAAAATTTCAGTTTCGCAGGTAGCAAAAATGTTTACTCTCTACGTAATTTTGCGAAGTATGTTACATATTAATTTTTTAACTTTAGTCTAACCTTGTGAATTTTAAATAACGTTGAATTTAATGTGCGTCGTAACGTGTATATGAATTCGGCAAATAAAGTCATATTATACATGGGTTGGTGGTCGTGGAACATGGTCGTCCACCATGTACGTCTTTTTTACGCATGTACGTCTTTTTACGCAATTTTACAATCTCATTGTAAACGTTATACAATATTTATTAAAAGCAAAGAAATTATTTTAAAAAGTTTTAAGTTTTATTTAAAACATTTTTTTGATGATGAACTTTTATTTGTAGGATGATTGGTAAAACTCTATGGTTAATAGACTAGTGTTAATTTGAATTGTTTTGCGATAATATTTACTGTAAAAAAAATGAAAAGCTATTTCACAACCCTCTCTTTTCCTCTGATACTCGATAAATTAAATTTTCGATCAGTGCAGCATATATCGGAGTTACCCCAATTAGAAATACGCGAGTAGCGCAATTTGTAATTCTAAAGTTCCCTCAGCTTAGAGGGAGTATATATAGAATCACGCCTCGTGATAATAGCGAACCGATTTCCGCCTTTCGTTTTTTTACTTTCGGTACGATTTCACCCGGGAGTGTCAGTCGATCTTTTTCTCGCATCGTCAAGCATACCCACTTGGCGGTTGCTCGTTGCGTGTTCCCCAACGATGTGGGTGCGTGCGTGTATGAATACGCACGTCAGCTTAATGCTGTAGACGGCCCGTTCGTGATTGATCGAACGCTGCTGGCTAGACAGCGCAGTTTGTCTCGGGGATTCACCCCAGAGGTTGGAGGGTTGGCTCGGCCTGGCGCGCCTACCGATTGACTCAGGGCTTTGAGATTCGCGTAAGAGGTCGCCGAAGTTCTGATCGAAGTCGAGAGTCGGGTCGGGCCAGAGGCGACGACGAGTGTCCGCCGCTGTGTGCGGATTTTTTTTGCCCTCAAATTATTTCACTCGGTTGGTCCGAGAACACGAATGCACCTGCGCGCGTATACGGCGATTATCGGCGGTACAAGGCTAGTGGAAGGAAGAGGGAGAAAACGGCGAGCGGCGAGGTGGATGAGAGAAAGAGGGAAAGGGCAAAGAGGGTCGGGGGAGGTGGGCGAAGAAGCAAAGAGCCAGAAGACAGAAGGAAAGACAGAAGGCCAACGAGAGCACGAGCGGCGCGGCGCGGCGCGGCGGAAAGAAGGAGAACGGAAGGGAGAAAGAGAGAGTAGGAACGGAGAGGGTTGCGCTGCTGCAAGAGAGCGAATGGACTCTGCCTCCAGGGATGTTCTTTTGACAGTCATGTCGCTGTCGTCTCCTAAGGTCCCCCGGCGGCATTGCATTAATCTTCTTCTTCCGACCCCGCCTTATTGAAAATTCTACAGAGCGCTTCACAGTTTTTGCCGCGGACGTCTTTTATACTCCACTACCGCCGCCTCCCACACCCCCTCCTTCTCGCCACTCGCCTCGCTCCTCCAGCCCAGCATCCCCCTCGATGAGGGCGAGCCGCCCCGCGTGCTACGCTTCGTCGTGCGTCTCGTCACCCGGAGAGGAGAGCGTCTCCTTACTCGTCTCCCCACATACGGCGCGGCGCTACGTTACGCCCGCCGATGGTATCCGTCGACACGGACGCGTCCAAGCTTCAGGGCACAATGATCGATAACGTTATCAATCACCGCATCGGTAAGTCTCACCAGCCCCCAACCTCCGGCGGCGGTCGCGTCCGACGCCCACACGCGTATTCCGCACACCTCGGTGACCGCGAATGCCTGCCGCTGGAAATGCGCGCATCCGTCTCCCGATAAACGCGTCTGTCACGTCTGGAGAGTCGCTCGCGGACGGGACTCGCGAGAGGAAATGCTGGGATTTCGATTGCGCGAACCGTCGAGAGCCATCAGGATTAATTCATTCTGCCGCGATACTCTCCCGCGATAGCTAAAGGGACCGGGACGGGGAAAGGGCTCAATTCTCGCGACCGGAAGTATCGCCACGCGATAGAATGGCGTGGATGCGCTCGATGGGAATTAACACGCGATAAGTACCGATGCGCTCTCCGGAACAGATCGGTGCTCTCTATATGACGAGGAGGTGCGAAAACGGACTGTTTATCGGCTTTCCATTCAGTACCATTTAAAAATTGCCAGCCTTAAATTGATTTCAACGCCATGTTTGATAGTCAATGAGAATAATATTAATTCAACAAAACACATATTGCTGCGTCTTTAATTAGATAAAAAAAATTGATTTTTTCTTCAAGAATATTTTATTATACGATACGAACTAAAAGTTATTGAAATTTAAAAATTGAAGGCTTCTCTAGGTTTATTTTTTTTTCTTAATCAAATACAAAAAATTTGGGTCGCAAATGCTCGAATTTTGACCCTGAAATTAGTTGCAAAGAAAAAAGTCAATAAAAAATTTGATTTAAAATGGTTCATACAGTGACAATTATTATATTTTGCTGCTGTTTTAAATAAATAACTTTTAAACGAATAAGTGGATCTAAATGGATTTTCTCACGAATATTTATTCGATTTAATTAGTTTATGTAAAAATTTTGATTTAATTAGTAATGCTATTTGACCATTAAATTTGCAAATAAGTACTGCAAAATACGATTTTACATAATTATTAATTATATTAATTTATATATTATTTTTTAATAATTAGCATCAAAAGTGAACAAAAATTTAAATAACTTTCAAATCAATAAGTAAATTGTGCTCAATCAAATTTTACACAGATACTCAAATATAATTCTAGAATATTCTATAAAATTTTTATAGTTTTGGTAACGTTTTGAGATATGACTCACAGGTCCTTAAACAAAAAGATTAAAAAGAACAGCTATATACCCGACGAATAGATCAGCGTTATGATTCTATGCATTTATATTGTTAATAACAAAATGAAAAATTTATAATACTCTAATTAAAAAATTTTTTTAATATTGAAAATAATTAAAAGCAAAGTGCTCGCAAAGAATAATATAAAATATATTTTGTGATTACACAAATTTATTAAATGCAGTGTAATAAATTACTTTATTTTCTGTGACATGTTTATCGTTTTTCTACTACAAAAGGGTTGCATATTTTTTTCTCATTAAATAAAACAGTAACTTTTGTTACATTATTAAATTTCTACAATCAACAACAGCGTAATTAATATTTCTCATTTTTTTAAATTTAATATTACAATTTGTACTCAGCACATTTTATTTTTGTTTTAAAAGAAAATGGTTCTAATAATGATAATTATTATTTTAATTAATATTATTATTAATTATTTTGAATAGCTTAACACTGTTTAAAGCACCTATTATTGAAAAGAGAAAAATAATTAACATATTTATTGAACAATCAAATTATATAATTTAACTGAAAATACATATTTGCACTATTACTTAATTACACAACATAATGTACAATAACCTAACAAAAAGCGGATGTGTAAGCGCACACGGAGAATTACTTTGTAATTTTACTCGCGGAATTCGCAGTAACGAAATTCGGCGTGTGTAGCTTTAACCCATTTTAGTCAAGAATTCAAAGTATCAATTTCTTGGGAAGTAGATTGAGAAAACTTTCTTCTTTACTTTTAATCAGAAAAGTTTGAAAAATCCGAACAACCCTCGGAACCGTCGGAGCGTAAAGCACACCGAAAGGGTTAATTAATAAACGCAACGCGTCGAACTCCCGCGAGTCGATGGCGTTCGTGGAGTCGGCGAGCGTGGAGCGTGTCCCGGCTATTTTTAGAAAAGTTTTCCGAATTTTCCTTCTTTTTTTCCTTCCCCTTTTTTCCCCTGAAAGCTCCGCGGGAAGCATTAGTACACTCGGAGGCGTGTCATATCCTATCATCAGCGACGTAGATTAATGTGGCCACGCGCGACGGCGGCGGAGATTGTCGCGCTTTTCACGGGGATTCCTGTATTTATGATGATAAGCCTGATTTCAACAACCTCGTCGCGGTGCGCCATAGAAATTTCGATAAAATACACGCGACAATAAAATGATTCCCGTGTACTCGCTCACCGGCCCGAAACGGTGAATCGTCATGACACAGACAGAGGGGAGAAGATGATTTATAGCGCGCAACCCAAGCGGTACGTCGGGTACCCTGATAGACAGGAAATAGTCACGGCTCTAATGTAAGATTACGGCAGGCTTAAGCCGAGGCTTAATTTGAGGGCTCCCTCCGCGAACCGCCTGGAATTCGTGATATCCCGCGAATCGGCACAAGCCAGTGTAATTTTTCTACTTAAAGGGAGATGTATCATTACATTCTTTCTCTCCCCCTCTCCAAAAAAAAGGAAGCTCCTGTGCTTTATATATTTCATCTCTCTTGATGCAGCAGAATTACATCGAATTTTCCGCTTTACATAACGCGTTATATAAATAATTACATACCTGCTACAGAAATGTACTTACGTTAATTTAAGTGTGAACGAGAGATTATAAGTGCGCAAGCATTTAGATTTCAAGGCAATTCTCGATGATTCTCGGAATAGCCAGCTATTTATCACTGTCATATTTACTCGTTCATAATTAACCGCTTTTAAAATGTTTTTAATACCCATTTAGATAGTCTGCATTTTACATATATTTCATTTTATACCTCATATACATTAGTACAGCTAAAGAGAGCGTGCCGTCAACTCTCTCACTCTCTCTATCTCTCTTGCGAACATTATAAATATTTTAAGTTGCTACCGTGCACTTAGGGAAATTCGACTCTCATATATCGAAGTAAACTTTATATCGCATATATCACAAATTATGCATTCAAAATCGAGTAAAACTCACATTGCTAAGTTTACGAGATGTGAGTTTTACTCGATAGTCCACCTTCCAGCATCTAAGACATTCATTTAAGAAGTACGTATACTTTGTTTTCGAAAATTAGTTTCCTCCAGCGCGCAACACACAGAGCTGAGATTTTCTATTCTCGAAACTGTCGGTGGGAAGGAGAAGACCCGACCGCACTATCAACCGCAAATTCGCTCATCGCGCGCCCACGAACGCTAAAGTGCGACAGAGTGCGTCAGAATGCGTGCATGCAGAAGTGCATGCGTCGGTGGACCATTCGTGATTGCAGGCATATGTCGGCAACTTGATGGTTCGCACGGGTTCATGAGAACGGCCAGCAAGCCAAATGGTAATTTGAGGTTTCGGGTTAGTTAAACATAGCGGCATGGACGTGCAAATTCGGTCGCTATTTAAAAAAAGTGGACGGTATATGTTTTCGACCGTCCCTCGATTAGACACGTACGCCGGCTGACAACAAGCGACAGCGTTGGAAACGATTATTTTTCGTTATTTACAGCATCAAATTTAGATTCGTGTATATAGAGCAAGAGATCGGGTTTCTGCGCACATTAAACATATCCGTACAATCGTGAAATCGATGACAATGTTTAAAAATGTCAGAAAACATAACTGTTATCTGTGCAAAATTGTGAAATGCTGCTATACGCATTTACCTGCATGAGCAATGATTGCTTATATGTGCAAATTAAATATATTTATATAAACAAAGAGTGAAGTGTTTAATTCAAGACATCCAAAAATCTCGAGAAATATGCATTCTACAAAAAAAAATTGTCCTAGATCAAATTTGTTTGCTTTGAAAGAGGGTAGTAAGACAGCGCTATTTTTTATTATTATGAAAATACGCTTGTAAAATCTTGATCATGGATAATTTTTATAATTTTTTCGGGCCAGGATGCATATTTCGATTCTATTTTAATAATATTTTCTCTCCTCATACAATTATGCTAAAACCAATTATGGAACATTTTACTATTACGTCATATTTAAAGAAAAGGAAAGAAAGAATTTCGCGCTATTACATGTCATTATTGTAACGACTCAATCAACTTAAGAAACAAATGAAACAAAAAAAATGTATCTAAAAGCAAGGAGAACATCCCAAGTTCGGTTAATAACATTACCAGCTGCTAATGAAAACACAACTGGCAAGCCGTTTCTCTCGGGAAACATAAACGTTCCGCTAGATCCGCCGACGGCGCGTTCACGTTGAGAAAATACGCGGTTCGTACCGGTAACGTAAGTGGTAAACGCGTGTGAAACGATAAAACAGCGGCGATCGATGGCGCATTTGTGCCAGGCTAACCGAGCCTGATCGACGACTAGTCGGCCAAAATTGTTTCCGATCGTATGCATAAATCCGGTCGCATATATTCAAATAAACTTATCTTAAGTATACACGCGCAAGTGCGCTTGTCAAGTCTATTGGAACGTATAGATGACAAAACTGCACAGTTATTTTGGCTTGCTCAAATGATTTGAGGAAATATGAAGAAACATTTGATTTATTTCAACTAAATTGATCCACCAAATCGTTCAAGTAAACCAAAGTATGTGTAGTGATGTGGCAAGCTTAAATCAGACCAATCGAAAGTTAGCGTTACTAATAAAAATAATTATGTTGAAATATGTACAAGAGAAATTGCTCTTTAAGAAAAGTAAATTAACGACATTCTTTTTATTTAAAAATACTATGCAATTGAATCTATGAAGTTGGCACGACATTCTATCAATATGAAAAAAATACATTCCAGTGGTCCTTTTTATAATTCCAAAGTTCCTTATAAAAATAACAAAAAGTTGTGCAGTCCCCCCCCCGCCCCAAAATAAACAAAAATGAAAATGTGCTAATTTCATGAATCTAGCACAACACACTTTCTCTGAAGTAAAAGAAAACAATATATATTAGTATATTTGACAAGAGTTCTATCGCGAGTTGTAAAAGAATAATTCTATAAAAAGTTAAAATGTTGTCGAGAAAATATTTATGACATAAAAAAAACACATTTTCGTCTCTATTCTCGCAGAGGTAGAAGTGTGTTTGATTTCGTCATCGATTTTTATACTATTCATAAATCATATTTTTTACGATTAATAAATCTAGTATTCAATACGGTTAGTATTCGCGCGATTTAAAAAATAAATTTTCTCTTATCTCAGTCAATCGCGCGATCCATGTTAAAGTTCCAATACTTGTCAAACGGAACGAGTACCTAATTCGGCGACTTGATATTTTTAATGATATTAAAAAGGATATTTTTTAGTACCAAATTTATGCGAGCTTCTAATTATTTAACATGAATTCTCTCTTGTCAGCACACCGCGCGACCAATGTGTAAATTCGAATACTTGCCAAACAGAATGAGCATTATTTTAACAAATATTTATTTTGAATATTTATGTAGCTTAGAAGTATAGTAGCAATTGTTAAAAGAGAGGTATAGAGTGCAATATTTTATATGCAACAAACGAATAAAATTAAATAACTGCACAATATAATAACGTACTAAAAGATATATATATTAATTCAACCTACACATATAAAATCTATTCACAAAAAATAAACTTTAAACACGGGTAAATTGCAGCAGAGAATGATAATATGTGAGATTCCAGTTGATTACAATAATTGAGAGTAAAGCTGCACGCGGTAATTGATATTGCAATTCTTATTCAAATTTCATATAATGTAGCAGGTCACGCTGATTGATCCCAGTATATATAATTTTGATTTTTCTCCAAGATCAGCATTACTGGATTTTTCAGCTGTTAATTGTCTTTATTTTTTTGGTAGACAAAATATAATTTTTAATTTTTAAAATTACCCGGGGCACAAAAAATTATTACCAAAAAATCTAATTTATATTTGCACTTATTTCAAATCAACGGGGATCATCGACAACTGACAATGACTTTATATATTATGTGATAAGAGAAGACCATATCATTTAAAGGGCTAAGTATTTATACACTGAAAAAAAGTTGTTAATCAGACTAAATCTTTCAACTGAACTCACTGACACGACGCGCAGCGGCGGAGTCGAAAAACGCCACGTTGACCTGGAACACATAAATACGAAATCTAGATTAGCGCTAGATAAACGATACTATTAACATTAAAAAACTAATATAATGTTACTAACCACACGTTGTTCCACCGTTGCCCGAGCCTCCGCCTCCTCGAAGATTCCAATGCACAACACAACACTCGCGAGTAATTACGATCGCGCACTAATTATCAACGCGCAATACTGTTGACGGAACTCATCCGGCGAAGCGACATCACCACGTAGCGAAAGGGACACACGACCGCGCGAGGTTATGATCCAGAATGCGTAGATCGATATTTTGTCAGAACGTTTGTTTCATTGTCGCACACGAAAACTCGAAAGCAGATGCGCGTACCAAGCCAAGCTGTTCGATATCGACGATAACACGCGAGCTGATGCGCGATGCGTTGGTCGGACGGAGCACGCGAAGATTTGCGCGGGGTGAATTAACCTTGCTCCACATGTCGTCCCGCAACAACAACACATGCACGTCTCCGAGCAATCCCTCTTTTTCTCGTCCGAACGTCTATTTCACTGTAGGTTACTCACAAAGACTCGAACGTATGTTGTACATACGTGCACAAAAAACTCTACTCGCGACGTCGATGACGTCATACAAAGAAGTACGCGTACGAACGGCACGAAGTACGCGGCGAAAGAGGCTCGTTAGCCGTGCAACACTCGACAAACTTCACACTGACGCCAGTGACGCAACTCGCGTCCGTCGCCGCACAGTGTACGGTGAGGAATCAACTAACACGTCTCACGACGATCGTCACCTTTCTACACGACGCTGCACATATATAAGCAATCGACTCGTACATACGTACCGAGATACACACGGCGGGATCGGAGCAACACCGCTGTGCCACTGCCCTCGACCCATCGACGTCTGGCCCGTCGCTCGACGGCCGAGAAGCTGCCGAAAATACGCATTTCGCGGCAGCTCCTCGTCGTTCGTCGCACGATTGCCGGGATAGAGAATCGAACTTCCTGCGGATCTACCTACTGCGATGAACGACGCGACATGAAATCAATCCGCAATCTGCCGCACGTCCACTCGTCGTCGCCTCCCGCGATTCCATACTACTAGAGTGGCGCCGCGCAGGCGCGCATTGCCGAATTGACACCGAGCGATGAGCGATTCCGATTCACGGTCGGTAACGTGTGCACTTTACAAGATGAATTTTTTCCTGGAAAATATTTGTCAATTCGGCTATGCGCACCTACGCGGCGCCACGCTAGTAGTATGGCATCGTGAGTGACGAGTGGATGTGCGGTAGATCGCGGATCGATTTCATGTCGCGTTTATCGCGGTAGGTAGATCCGCAGGAAGCTCAATTCTCGATTCCGGCAATCGTGCGACGAGCTACGAGGAGCTGCCACGATATGCGTATTTCGGCGGTTTCTCGGCTGACGAGCGACGGGCCAGACGTCGATGGGTCAGCAGACGGTAGGCCGACGGCGACGGCATAGCGGCTACGAACGCATTTCGACATACGTGGATTGCTCCGATCTCGCCGTGTGTATCTCTGTACGTACATACATACGAGTCGATTGTTCACATATGTGCAGCGTTATGTAGTAAGGTGACGATCGTCGTGAGATGTATGTGTTGATTCTTCGCCGTATAGTCGTGAGCTAAAAGATAGCAACATATTTTTTTTGATGGTAGATGGTTTGATGCTTAATTGGCTGGATCCACAGGTAAGAACCAATGACGTTCGCCGTTTAACGAGCAAGTCTACATTTCAAAAACAATCGAAGAAAATGTGTTGCAATCTTTTAGCTCACGACTATACACCGTGCGGCAACGGAACGGACGCGAGTGGCGTCAGTGTGAAGTTTGTCGCGTGTGTTATACGGTCGACTCTTTCGCCTCTTTCGCTGCGTGCTTCGTGCCGTTCGTACGCGTACTTCTTCGTATTAATCATCGATGTCGCGAATTGAGTTCTCTTTGCAACGTACACCCGAGTCTTCGTGAGTAAGCTACAGTGAAATAAACGTTTGGACGAGACAGCAAGATTGCTCGGAGATGCGCGCGTGTTGTTGCGGAACGGCATGTGGATCAAGGTTAATTCACCCCGTGCAAATCTTCGCGTGCTCCGATTAACGCATCGCACATCAGCTCACGTGTTATCATCGATGTCGAACAGCCTGGCTCGGTACGCGCATTTGCTTTCGAATTTTCGTGTGCGACAATGAAACAAACGTTCCGACGGAAGATTGATCTACGCATTCTGGATTATAACCTCGCGCGGTCGTGTGTCTCTTTCGCTACGTTGTGATGGCGCTTCGCCGGATGAGTTACGTCAACAAAGTGTCGAGCGTTGCTTCGATAGTTAGCGCGCTATCGTAATTAATCGCGAGTGTTGTGTTGTGCGTTGATGGAATCTTTGAGGAGGCGAAGGCCCGGAAGGCATCGGGCAACGGCGGAACAACCTGTGGTTAGTAACATTATAATAATTTTTCATTGTTAATAATGCCGTTTATCTAGCGCTAATCTAAATTTCGTGTTTGTGTGTTGCAGGTCAACGTGGCGTTTTTTGACTCCGCTGCTGCGCGTCGTGTTGGTGAGTCAAGTTGATTTAATTTAATTAAAAACTTTTTTTTCAGTGCATAAATACTTAACCCTTTAAATGATATGGTCTTCTCCTATTACATAATATATAAAGTCATCGTCACTCGCCGATGATTTCCCCCATTAATTTAATAAATATTAAAAATATATGTTCATTAAAAATAATGCTCGTTTCGTTTGATCGCGTTTGACAAGTATTGGAACTTAAATATCGATCGCGCGGTTGACTTTTTCTAGAATTATTCTTGTACAACTTGCGATAATTTCTACATGGTATCGTTAATCTCTTAGTATGAAAAATAAATAACTCTTACATATCGGTACATTACTCCTAATATTTAAGAATGTTAAAATTCTTTTACAAATTCTCTCATGAAAGATCTTGCAAAAAATAAATTTATCAGTTTGCGAAAAATAAAAAGTAACAAGATCTAATTGACGCGACCAGCTTTAAGAACATGGTTTACGAATTGTTTTAACATGACTGAGACACAAAATCTTACAAATTGCACGCCGCGAGGGGCGTTTTGCTTCCTATACAAACACATACATACACGTGCATATACACAATAAAAGTATGCAAAAAATGTGGGCAAAGAATGATTTCATGTTAATAACAACAAAATTCTTTTCAATTTTAAAAAAGATTGATATCCTCCAAAAATTTCTTTATTACCACGAAGTCGTTCTTTATCCTCTTCATTTCTGTATGTACTTTAATTATGTAAAACAATTTAGAATTTCTTGAAGCTTATTCAAGATTTTTTCTAATAAAAAGAATAGCTGTAATTTGCTTTAGAATCCGGTTTGCTTCTCTTATATCCATAATTGTTCAACTTAATTAATAATATTATTGCAGTCACAAATTTTTACTTAGCAATAATAACTCTGTTGAATTTTTAATGTCAATTAAAGAGAAATTCTTTGATGTATATTTTATATAATTACTTTTAAGCTGCACATTTCAAGAGAAAAAAATGATTACTATAATTTAATTATAATTTATAATCATTTTCGATTATATATTTATAGTTATTTTATCCATCGAAATTATAGCTGTTAGTTATTATTACTACGTAAATAGTAAATAGTATTTTGAAATTATCATAATTTACAATTAATAGAAAATTTAATATTTCAATAGTAATATCAATATAATATTGATATAGTAAAATATCAAAATGTGGATAGTAAAAGCAAATTAAATATTTTTATATAGATAATAAATGGAATCATAATTATAGTATATATAACTATTTTTAAACATGTGTTTACTATTTATGTAGTAATAATTAACAGCTATAACTTGCATGGCTAAAATAATTATAAATATATAATTGGTACCGAAAATGACTATAAATTACAATTAAACTATAGTAATTATTTTTCTTCCTCTTGCAATGTGCAGCTTAAAAGTAATTAAAAGTAAAACATACACCAAGAATTGCCTTTTAATTGACATTAAAAATTCAACAATAGTAATAAAAAAATGATTGAAAATCAATTGTTTTATAAGAACAGATTTTAAAGAAAACAAAAATAAATAGAATTATTTTTTCTGAGTAAAAATTTGTAACTCTAATAATATTATTAGTATTAATTAAGTTAAACAATAAATTTTTTTGTTTAGTTGGTAGAACTGCAAACTTTATTTGTATGATATACTGGCATTACAACAATAACTATAAAAATGGAACTAATTATAATTATTTTGCTATGCAATTGTAGTTACAAATATTAAATACACGTTTATATCAGCGCTCTTGTGCAAGTCTATCGGAATGTCTAAATGACAAAACTGCACAGTTATCGCAAATACGATGCACACGTTCCGGTTGACTTGACGCCAGCTTAACTATGTTTCATCATCAACGATCAAGGAAACGTCTCGGATAAAAAAAGAAAAAACGAAAAAGCTCTTTTGCGCGCGCCATCCATCGATCGATGGATCACTGTACGATCGCACGAATTGTCGGTGACGGGAAATCAACCGGGCGAACCGGTCACCCTCCATCCCGCTCACGTAATCGGGCTAACCGGCGCAATTACAACGGCCAGGGCGCTGACTTGGCAGCGACAGAGAGACGACCACCGCCGTTTCTCCCGGCTCCCGGTCTTCGTCGTCCGTTGAATGAATTTTCCATACGCACGCGGGCACAACCGCCGAAATCGATTTTCTTTTTCGGCTGGGCGCACCGTAACCACACTGCCGCGCCGCGCCGGGAATAAATTCGCGGTTAACGTTCGCGGCGCTGGCTCTGCCGAGGACGTACCGTTAGATCACGATCGGGGTGGCAGGTGGGGAACGCAGGGGCGGTAGCCGTTCGCTTCCGACATTCTATTTACCGGAAAGACGGCGATATTATGCAATCGATGGGAATGCCAGGCTATACACATGCACGCGCGCACAAAGAGCCTCCTTGAGGAGACATCGGCCGGCGGCGAGACGACGGGGGAGAAGCGCGCGACAGGATGGAGGAGTTGTGCACGCTCGGTTCTATGCACGCTCCATCTGCCGCGTGTGCGACGTGGGCGGTGTCGAACTCGTGGCCGGTGTTGTTAAGGATACGATATTAATCCTGGAATGCTAAGCTAAGGGACCGTTGGCACGCCCGGCTTGCAGATCCGAACGTTCGATCATATTATTCGTGACTCTAGTCCTTGCTTGTCGCGGATGAATTTTGTCGTTCATATCACGATAACATTCATGAAAGGATGAAATCTCTCTCTTTCTCTCTCTCGTTTTTTTGTTTAATGAAAGGCAATAGTTTTAATTAATTTGAGATATTGGAAGTTTTAATTTTACACTTTAAATGAAACTATAACTAAAAATGACGTTGATGAAAACTTGCCTACACACTAGCATGCACATACTGCATCATTCCACGTATATTGCTTTTTATATAGAAAGAATTTTATAAATTTGTTTTCCAATTTTGAAAGCGTCTGTCCAATATATGTACGTACGTACAAAACATAGTATATACAAACTACTAAACGGTAACATGGCATTAATATTATAATTTCCTATTCAACAATAGATGTTATTACATTAATATAATAGGTGTGTTGTACGTAACAGTTACATTGTAGCAGAGTAATAAATTATAATATTGATATTACGTTATACATATACTGGTGTTTTGTACATACTGTATATATATTGTATATACAAAACACCAACTTACACTAACATCAATATTATAATTATTTACTACTCCACAATGTAATTGTTACGTACAATGTACGTAATAACATCTACATTGCTGAATAGGAAATTATAATATTGATGTTATGTTACTATGGATGTTTTGCATACGTATATATTATGCTGTCTTCAAAGCATCAGTTATATTTCGCAACACTTGCTCTTATTTGCTTTGATAATAATAAAAAGAAGTGCAAAATAATAAAATTACACGCACAGTAATATAGATTGCGCGCGTGTGCGTATTGCTCTAGATTAAAATAGACTGCACTACCTCTCTTTCAGATAATTTAATATCCGCGCTATGTAGTCGGATTTGATTTTCTTGCAGGGTTAACAACCTTACGGGTCGCACCGCCACCGCGATGAGCCTTTCGGTATAAGGAGAGCAGTATCCCTACTATCTTCCCTTCTTCCTTTCTCATAGTGAATTATAGAAACAGTTTGCGGTATCGCGCTCCGTCGTTTCGGCGGACTTCGCCACCATATAGACGATGCCCTTATATATTCGAGCAATATTGCACCGATATTGCATCCTGTAACCCGTTCAGACTCCGCCGCGCCCGATGCTACATATGGGGAATGGATAGGGAGGCGGATAGCGAGCCGGAGAGTACTATTATTTGCTTCGATACATTGCGCTGACTTTCCGTAGATGATCGTGGCCGCTGGTCGTTTGCATGAAAATATCGAGAGTAGATGGAAAGCGAGCGCACACGACTCATTTCAAACAGATACTCTTAATTTCATCGTTCTAAGCGATAAACTGGACAATGTACTCTTGTCTAATAATCCCGACACAAGTATTAATTATTCCGAGACGTTATTAAAAGTGTGTTGCTGAAATTTAAGAAATAAGAGAAAGCTGCCGAATCACTAAAGTTGTTTTCTATTATCTTTTCCATTCTGGTACTGATTTGTACGTGAATGAACGTTCAAGATTGTAGCTTGATGTTTCAAATATCTACTGCTACAATGAAAGGATCAAATTAATATATAACAGCAATGACAAGGTAAGAACGTTAAAATAAAACTGGCTTTAAATTACTTTTGCAATTAACACTTTAATTCATACTATTCATATTTATACTAATTATTAATTTTACTGTTACTACTTATCAGTCTTACATTACATCAGTTATTGTAATAAAATTTGTGATACAATTTAGAAAACTTCATAAAATTTATAAAAAATACTATTTGATCTTCATAATAATTACAAATGTGTACGTACAGTGAATAGAAAATATTTTACAGAAATAAATCTTTTACAAAAATATAAAATTACGTTATCAGTTATGTAAATTAATAAAAATTGACATCAACTACATCTAAAACTCATCTGTTAAATTTTTGTTTTCATTGTTTCTCATGTATTTCACATTTTTATCTTATATATTTTTATATTATATATTTCTTATATTAAGTAAATATATTAAAATATTGATAAAATACAATTTAGACGACCAATACGTATTCAGCAACTTTCTCCTAAATATTTATTAAAGATTAAAATTTTTGGTTGTATTTTTAATTACACGGCACATTAATACCTTTTTGATGAAAATGCGAATGCTCAATTTACGTTGCGAGCAACTGTTTTAACAATACTTGTTATAATTATCATATTGTTATAATTGTTATAAGAGATTATTATACGTATTATCGTGTTACCGTAATTATTTTCGAAATATGCGGTCTATCGTCGGAGTAAAATTGAACGATATGAACGAGTACGCGTGTAACGGTGGCCCGGATGGTAATCCGCTAATCAGCAATTCCCCTCGTATCTTGCCAAATTGCGCGATAACGTTTTTCCTTGACAAAAACGGCCGTAGTCATAGTCCTCTAATTAACACGGGAGACGCGCGCCGGGACGGCGTTACATTCTTTCTCCGATCTGTCCGCGACGAGACACCAACCGCTGAGAAACCGGCCGCCTCAATTAAGATATCGCCGAGCTTAATGCTTCGACTCTCATTCTGCGACAGTAATCCGCGGGGATTCGGCGAAACTCCGTTGTCGTCGTCTCGTTGTCGCCGTGGACTTTCTCGCGAGCGGGTGAGTGCAAGAGGCAAAAGAAAAATTAAAAACAAAAAAAAAAGAGAAAAAACAGAAAAAGAGAAGAAGGAAAAAAGGTAACAGGGGGAGAGGATTAGCCGAAAGATGGCCATGTATACCGCGGGTGCGCGCGCGCGCGATACGGATGTACCTTAATTACCGAGAGGGGTCCGGACGCGGGCGACCGCCGCGTCAGGGATTCGGGTTATCTTATCCGGGCTCAGTCAGTATCGAGTCCGATGTTCCCCGCCGTCGGTGTTATTAGCATAACATAAGACTGGGGCTCAACACGCTGCGTGGGCGGCGCGCGCGGACCCCAAGACGACGAAGACAACCGGGATGGGGATGGGGACGAGGACGACAAACAGGAACGGCGTGCAACGTAGGATACACGAGCTCCGAGATCGCGACGCATCCGGATATCACGCCGCGTTGTTCAGATGCGATACTCGATTCGCAAGGAGGGGCCGCGCAGGCCCCTCTCTGTGCGGACCCCCCGCGTCCATCGCGTTCCCCCTCAGCGATGTCGCTTTAATCCCATCGGTCGCCCTCTCGGCGTATGCATGGCCATGCATTATTCAAGCAACGACGAACGCGCGGCGACGATCGTCGCTTATCCGAAGGAGGGCAGCGCGCGGCGGCCCTAAATGTTCGATTTTTACGTCCCCGGTGCGGTACCCCATCCACTATATATTGGATCGTGGCCATTGTCCCGTGGGCCTTACTGGCCTTACTCCCCAAGATACGACCCGAAATTCGACGTTTTAATCCTGCGCTGCCGCGCCGGTTTGACCGGATACAGATGCTTACGCATTTTGTGCTTCTCACTTCTCGTATATTTATTATTTGGAGAATCGCCCAGTCACAACACAGACAACGAACTCGAATCACAGATAATTTAATTCTCTTTCTCTCTCTCTTTCTTTTTTCCCTCTTTCTCATAATTAAATTTACACTTTGCACAAATGAGAGTTATTAATCAAAATTAATTCTTCTAAATTATAATGAACAAAATAGTCACGTCATTAAAAATTTATCGTATGTTGAACGGAGAAGGTATCAATGATTGAAATAATCACATTGTTTTGTGCCTAATTTTTTTTATTCTCTTAATCACGTATCACTGTCTCTAAAAAATTTGAGGTACGAAGAGTTAATTTTTCAAAAAAAAAATATATATGTATGTATAATATCAAATATTAATTAAAATATTTATTTTTTGCAATTCTTTACAATATTTGGGGAAAGGAAGTAACAGACGTTTATTAGTATTACTATTATTATTGAATTGATTATCAATTTGTAAATAATTAATTTGCAGAGTTGAGTAATTACTAATTAAAAAATCAAAAGTTAAATAATAAATTTAAGTTGTTAGCTTTTAATTTTAATTAATTTGAATGTTTTATTTTAAATTAAATGATGAATACATTTTTTTATTCGTGTTTCTTTGATGAAAACGGTTTTTTGGTGATTTTTTTATTTCGAGGTGCTTTTTTCTTTTATTTTTAATAATACTTATGTTCCTTATAAATTACACATAAGGTTTTTATTTACTTATTTATATAAGATTTTAATGTGCACCTCTCTAATTTTTGACGATACATGTTTAAAAATGTATAAACTCGTAATCGACAAACTTCAAATATACCTCCCACACAGATATTCTAAAATATGTATTAAAGAATACCCTTGCCTCCGATATACTGTAAAATTGTTGAGGTACATCTGAATGGCCTCTTTAGTACTCGGAATTAATTTGGAGATTAGAGATCTATCCTAAATCGAATCCCGTTGTACAACTCGCGCTCATGCCTGCAAACAACGAGCGACGTCGTTGACGAGCCCATAAAATCATCGCTATCGTGTCTGAAATCGCGTCGAACTCGATGTCGAAGCGCCGGTTTACGATGTTCCGTGCCGCGGTGCGCAAATTAATTAGGAAACGATCGCGACGCGATTGCGCTATGACGAAGCAGGGGTAATCGAGCGCGCGTCGCTCGGTGCGCAGCATAACGGCGACGATTCTCGCGAGTCTGCCGTTATCCTCCCGTCGAACGCAGCTCGTGGGATAGATAGATCTAGATACTCGACTTTGAACTACAATCGATCGCGGGTAGGTGAGCGAGATCGAATTGCGCGAAACTACCATAAACGTGAATTACGTTACGCCGAGCGAGCTCGATTTAATTGTATCCATGGATATCCCGCGTACTATAAGACTGGTCCATCTGACGATGAGGAGAGGAATCGAGGCGGAACGGAAGGATGGGATACACGTGCATAATATTACGATCGGCAACGCACGATACTCAGCGGCAGGAAATTGCAGTATCGATGAAACAGCCGGTAGATATCCGGGATGTTTAGCGCGAATTGCGCGCGCGGCGCGGCGCGGCCGCGTGGACGTGATTTGCGCGAGTAGTTTCTTCCCGCGCAATAACTTCTTTAATCCCGTAATAAAGGGATCGTTGCTAGAACCATCGAACCTCCCGCTTGAAGGGGGAAATAAATCGTGCCGCGCTCGAAAATATTCTCATTCCTTCAGTATAATTTTCGTATCTAGGGGAAGAGCCTCCCTGGCGCACTACGAAATAAGGCTAATATCTCATGTGTCGCACGACGAATTTGTCGAGTGTGCTTATTGTCTGTCGGAGGGGACTTATTGGCCTTTGCGAAAAATTTCTCGGGTATCCAGAAGTTCTTTGCGAGATAACCAATCAGTGCGTTCAACAAATTTTTCGCACGACATTGTGAAATATTGAGGTACTCTCGTGCTGAAACCACAGGGGTAATTTTTTTGAGAAAGACAATACGCTCGAAATCGCGTTTCTTACGCATATACACGCCTAGATAGAATTATTAATATACAAATGTATTCTTTTTGTACAACATATTTGCTTTTACGCAGATTACATAAAATAGTTTCAAGCGAAAAATAAATGCCCCAGTAATCAGACATGTAACGATGCGGAGCCAATTGTTGAATTTTTGTAAGGATTCATGATATAAAATGATTTAATTATAAAATTAACTGAAATATAAAATATGAAACGTTATTGCTAATAACAAAAATATACGTATCAAAAATACGAAAAATTTTTAAATTATTTCGAAAATAATAAAAACTTATAAAGAATATAAATAAACTAATATTCGGACAATCTAAAAAACTCGTCTTTTGAATGTTTTAAAGTTTGGTTTTAATGTATTATTCATAAAATAAATAGAAAAAGTATTATCTGGAAAAATACATATTCTTTTTTTAAATTATAAGAGCATCATTAAAATATAAATTCCAATTTGGTTGTGTAACAAATTTAATTTTTAACTTTTATATTTAATATTTAATATTAGTATTTTAATGTTAATTTTTATAATATTTAAAATAATCTACTTTATAAATATCCCAAAATATTTAAAGATTAAATTTAATATTAAAAAGAAAAAAAAACTAATTTAAAATTAATAATAACAGAGTTTGTATGTAAATATACGAGTATATAGAATGTTTAGTCACTGAGAGAACATTTTAATCACTAACTGTATGTTAGAGAAAATATAGAACAATAAAGTATGGAAGAGTATGGAAGAGCAAAGCTAAGAGAACAGTTTTATAATACGATTACTGTTTTCTTCAAATAACCGAAAGCATTAATTTAATTATTGCTTCGTCATTCACTTAAATTGGTATATACAGTTTTTCTCATTTCATCAATTGATCATTTCATGAACGACTCGCTTATATCTCTATCAGCTCTGAAGACAAACAACACGTGGTTATCATGTCGCACGTGTGTAGCGTATAATTTGCCAACGACTTGTTTGATTTCCCATCAAAACCGAGATAGAATCGTGCCATAAAAGACTCGACGAGGCACGAAACGCTCTCTCGTGGTGATCTAGTTCTCCAATCAACTGGAAAACGACCATTGTACAGTAGTTCCGTTTACAATTAGTCACTGCAGTTGAGGAGTATGGTCGCGTCAATGCTCTGATGAATGCGATGCCATAATATTGTATATAGGACGCATTATGCGGAACGCACCGCACAGCGAATATAAACTATGAATTGTATAGAAAATTTGTGTTTGCAGCTGCACTGTTATTATCGACTCGTGAGAATAATCACTTCATTTCAGGCGAAAGCATAAATATTTTGAAGTTGTATAATTGATACAAGTAAAACGTAACGAAAGAAAAATCATTGATCACGCGAACCTAATTAACAAGGAAACGCAATCGAATATCCTCTTTCGATTTTATTAAGCTTTAGATATGTTAAAATATAGACAAAACTAAAATTTTGAATAAAAGTTAAATGGTTTCAAGAGTATATTTTATAATAATTTTAAAAAATTTTAATATTTTTAAATAAAAAGTAAAAGTTTTTTCTAATAAAATTAAAAAAAATATTTTTATCGTTATAAAATACTCTTGAGGAATTGTGGGGTTTCGTATAGAGAGCGACGAACTCGTAAGTGACAGGTCGCGAGTTCGAACTCACATATCCCGTACATACGGATTTTTAAATTTGTAATCTTTAGCGGAAGTTGCAGGAGAACTCTTTAGATCTAAGTGACGTATAGGGACTGAGAGTCCCATCAGTTCCTACTACTACTACTACTACTAAAGTACTCTTGAAACATTTAACTTTTATTTAAAAAACTATTTCTATCCTCTTATAGTTTTGATAGTATTCACTTTGAAAGAGAATAACCATTTTTTTCAAAGGGATGTTTTATTTCCTTTAAAAATGTATGAAATTCTCAAAACATTAAGAAAATTATGAAAAAAATTAGATTGTTTGATATTGTATTTGAAGGTAATAAACAAATTTGGCAGTGACTTTCTATCTGAATAAAAAGTTATTTTAATAAGAAATAGACATGTGTTCTAATGAAAATATAATTAATAATGAAATAATGAAACAAGAAATAATGAAAAAAAATCTGAATGTTTTTATTTAACGACTTTAAATATTCAAAATGATTTATGTAAAGTTTCATTGCTATGCAGAGATCAAATCTGTAAAATAAACAAAATTTATTTATTTATTTATTTATTTACAAAATAACTAAACAGACAATCATAATAAAACTTTCTATAAATCATCTTGAATACGTTAAACAATACTTAAATTGAGATTTTTCTTAATGCTGTAAAAAATACTTTAATGTCAAATAGACTATAAAATAAACTATAAAAATATGTTATTAAATAAAAGTATTATGTTATTCACACAACTTTCATATTTATATAGTTTATTTGAAGTGTTAATATTAAACACATTTCTAAATTTTATTTACTTTGCATGGACCGTACGTTCGATACATTTTTAAATTACAGATAAAAATAAGGGACACTTGCTTTTATCTATAACTTAACATCTTTATAAGGCTTATTGAAATCAGAGGGTGACACTTGGTTCCCCTGTAAATGACATACAGATAATTAGCTTGGAGATTATAAACAAGTCGATTCATTAATGTGAACAAAAGTTAATTTCGTGAGGAGCTGCTCAGAAGCGACGGGAAAATCGAGGCAACGAGCACAATTTCGACGCACAAATTAAATGCCTCTGCGAGGGACGGACGACCTCTTGTCGTCTCTCTGCGTTCACGTCGTTAGGGTTCCGGCGGCAACGAAGTAACATTTTTTGGGAAAATAAACCAAAAAAATTCCAGGGTGACACGCCCAAGGCCCGGAGTTTAATTACTCCGACAGGGCAATTAGGCCTAACGAACGACACTTATGTCTGGAAAGTCCCGCGTAATGAGTCACCCGATATTTATCTATTCTATCCGTTCCTGTCACCGTGGCTGTCCCTTTTCTTTCTTCCTCCTCGCCCTCCCGCCCACCTGCCCTCGATCGACCTGTACATACGACAGCTGAATTCTTGCCGCTTGATAGATGATAATGATAGATGGATTCGACGTAATATCAGCTGAATCTTTCGTCCCGGTATGATGGATAATAATGATTCGCGAGGTTGACGTATCATCGGCTACAGCTTTTATTCGTATGATAGATAACGCGCGTGGAGATAAACGGCCGCGCAAACTTTTTTATTCGATCGAATCTTGCGCGTCGCGACGGTGAGAATCGGTTAATATAGACGACGAAGCGATATGAAGCGAGCGAGTTAACCGAGAGTTAACAAAGCCCGGCACTGATTCTCCGAGTATAGGTCGGAGTAATCGCACGTCTGCGATTGCCGTGTGCTAGCTGGTATAATAATTAATCAACGACGTGATCGCGGGAGCGACGCTGAAGGCTCGCGCAGCCTCAAGGATGTGCGACGCGCTAGTTGCGCGACGGCGGCGCCGGCGCCTATTAATCGTACCATCCGCGCTTAATCCGACGGATGTGCGGATATTAATTTACGCCCGGAGTAATTACGCGACCATAAACGATTCGGCAGCAGTAACTAACGCCGAAATAATGAATAATTGTCGCGTTGTTACATGCCGGGCACCAGCGCGAGCACGCGCGCGCGCGCGCGCATACAACGCGCGGGTCACGTGGAATGCTTGCAATTAAATCAATTAAGCGACCCTTCTGTTTAAACGGAAATGGATACTAATTTGCGCCCGGAGTAATTTCGCGACTGTAGACAAATAAGGGATAACTAACAACCGTCGTGTTGACACGTTCGCGAGGCACTTGACATCAAACGTGTCGAGTGCCTGTAATGTTAAGTTACAACCATAAGCCATCACATTTATTTTTTGCTAGCTCGCCGCGCGAATAGCAATAGCGCAAACAGTTAAATAAAACGATTGAGACTTGTATTCGTCATATTTTATAAGGCCGCCGTTCTATTTTATGGAACGCGTAAACTTTAGTACTTTTGGTATATCCTGCACACATACACACGCGCGTTTAAGTTGGCTCGACTGATCTCCAGACGAGCGGGACTGCACCGAGCAAGGGCACCGTCTCTCACTCACGCGAAATACATTTTTCGCGCAAATACCGCGCCACCGCTCGTTACGCGTTTCCGATCGATCATTATATTATACTCGCATGTGTACATTGCAGCCGCAGGCATATTATATCCATATTACTCGCGCTGCACACCCAATAAATTGTAATTGATAGCGGCGAAAATCGATATCGTGTTATCATCATTATCAATGTCGCAACTCGAGCCAGTAATTAGATTGTTATTCATCGTAGAAAATTTAATACATGATGTCCTAGTTCCCAGGTATCTTAACCTGTGTCTAGTGGCACGTACATGTGCCAAACAAAATTCATATCTTCCGCAAAAATGAAGATAACAACTTCTTTCTTAGACTTATTTTAAAAATAAAGGATAAAACTCTTCACAAAAAAAATTAACACTCTTAAAAATTTCCCTCCTTGATATGCATACTGCATCAAAATTTCGTAAAACAGAATAAAAGTGAAAAATGTATATATCTTTATTTTGAAGTCAACTTAAGACTATTTGTAAAAAAATTGCTATTTAATTTTAAAATGACAGATCCAATGTGACAAAATGTAACAGTTTCTTGGATTTGAATGAAACTCATACTCTAAGAGTTTTTAAGGTCACTGATTAAAATCTCTAATCAAATTTTCACAATTTAATATGACGGACGGTGGATAAAAACGTTAAATTTTGTTGGATTTGAGTGAAATTTATTTTCTAGAAGTTTTTAACGACTGAGAATAAGTATTTATGGAAACAAGGAAATAACTAATTTTAAATCAATTCCAAAAACTTATATAAATATAAATTTTATTTAAATCTAAAAAAATTTTATATTTTAGTCCGCTATATTGGATCTGCCATTTTGAATTTTAAAATTTTGATTACAGATTTGTAATCAGCCACCCTAAAGACCTCTAGTAAGGCTAAATTAGATGCAAATTATTCCTAGAAAAGTCAGGCACGAAAGGGTTAATAAACGCGACAGCGCACAACAATTTTTCACATTTTGCGCGCTTTCCCACAGCTCGCATAATGATATATCCGTGTTAGAAATGAATTGTTGAAGGGAGGGGGTTTCCTACACAATGGGACGTAAAAATATAAATTACTCGCACGAACGACCTAGCTGAAAATGAAAAAAGGTGCTTTCGGCAAGTGAATTTAAATCGCCCGTGGCTGCGAGAATCGGTCGCGACGCGATTTTTCCGTGTTAGAAAATTTTTACTCTCGCACGTATCCTAGCCTGGTGTAACTTTTTGCGCAGCTCGGTACTAGACTTTTATGATCAGTCATCCTCGCGGCCGCAAATGTAGCGATACTAACTACTTTCATCATTTTTTCCTCCCCTCGCGTCCCTGTTCGCGCCGCGTCGCGCTTACGCCCTTACGCCCTTACACTTTTATGGCCCGCTTTAATATACGGCTCGATTATTCTTCCCCGTTGTCCGGAAACTTCGACGAAAAGGATCCCATTAAGTGCGGATCGGTTTGCTATGGTATATCGAACGCGCAACAGTTCACTCTCTATCGAACCTTATTATCTAGTACCAAGGATAAATGTATTCCGCGCTTCTTCGTTCTTTCGCGCGGCGTCCTTCTTTCGCATGGGATTATCTAAATGTGGAATATATCACCACGCGACAACCACGAACCTTCAAGATTGTCAGAAGCCGAATGGGCCAATCAAATTTATCTTAACGTCTAATAACTTCTGCAGCCGTTAAATGTTAGCGTTACGACATCAGCGCAAATATATCGACAGACTAAATCTATTTCATAAACGACTGAACGCTCGCATCTACAACTTTGAGTGTTTTTTTTTTTTTGCAAGAATTCCAGAGACGTGATCAGATTCACGAGTCATGACAATCGTTCTTCATCATGTCCCACATTTTGAGTACTATTTCAGAGAAAGAAACAGAGAGAGAGAGAGAGAGAACGAAAAAACTGCGGTTAATTCCTACGTTCTCTTAGCAGGTTTTTAACAAGGTGCAATTCATCGCCAAACCCGGCGGACTTCCAACACGCGATTTGAAATTAAATTTCATAACTTTAAAGTTGCGAAAAATGATCCGTCTCGACACGGGTTCGCAGGGAGAACTTCAACCCGACACGTTTTCAATTACGCTACCTGTGCGATACAATGTATTTCGCTTTAATGTAATATAGAGCGCGCCGATCTTTCTCACTACCTCGAACACACGGTGCTCGGTTATCACTAAGAACGAGAGAATCGCGATTTAATGCGGAAAAATGGGCCGCGCGAAACTCGGGCGATATAATCTCATAGCGCAATCATTACTCTAACTTCTCTTTCTTCCCTTATTATCTTATCGTTCATCATTTTTCGTTATATTTTTATTAATTCAACTCGGCGGCATTAAGTGTTCGTAACACGTGTTCCATTATTTATTTCGATCCATTAAAACACACGTATAGCCAAAGTAAAAATATTTGTGTTTACTCATATATATTGCAGTTACGAAATCTGCTTCATGTTTGCACACACGGTACATGTAGATAATGTTTCTACGGAAAACTAGCAACTCCTATTAGTCGATGCTAAAACCCTCATTAAAATCGCAACAATTCCTCGCGTTCGCGATTAATTTCATATATTACTCTAATTAAAATTACATCAAAAGCGCGAGCAGTTAGTTTCCGCAGTTGATAATTACTCGTTTTGAAATCGTTTAAGCCGCGTAAATGCGCTTTTCTTGTTTTCGCTCGCTAGAGCAAGTTCCATCATCGTCCCTTTTATATTTTATCCCTTAACTTTTTGCATTAAAATTTTAATACTTACGACGTGAAAATACTGTGAACACCACTTTAACTATCTACAACTTTTCTGAAGATGTAATATCTGTGCATCGCTGTAAATTTTTAAACCTCTTGAGAGCCTGCAAACGTCAGCCATCTTGAACTGTGATGTCCGTCGTGAAGGCGAGAAAATACATGCAAATAACCAATATGTGACTTACATCCGTAAAAATAAGTTAGTTTGTCCATCCAACTATTTTGGTTGAGTAAAATAGACTTCTCGAATGTAGTACAAAATGACTAATTGACATATGACATATAGAAACGAGCGCAATATAATTACGCATCTCAATGATTCTAGAAAGTAGATTCGAAAATTATAAAAAAGATGCAGTCACGGTTAAAAAAAAAATGATATTCAGATTTACATTTAATGTATGTCACGTATCTGAATCTCTATATAGAAAAAAACCGATTTTGCTGAAGTATTTAAAAATTGAGCTCGATACAACTCTGATAATCTAATTTTGTTGGGCTGTCAAAATAATTATGTAGGGTCAAGCATGACGATAAATGTTTCGAAGACTTTTGACATTCTAATAAGCAGCGTCCTACATAATTATTTTGAGAGTCCGGCGGAATTATTTTCAGATCTGCACGTAGATCTGAATTTTTTAATGTTTCAGAGTAAAACTGTACTTTCCATATACATTTGACACAACAGCTTGACACCGAACGAGCTTAAATGAAGAGTCATTTATACGAGTGTAAATTGCAGAAATTATTCACGCATCTCATCTCGTCTTCTGACGTTACGATTCAGGCTGGCGGACAATCTAAGATATTGCCAATTTTTAAAGGGTCACGGGGCCGAAGGAAGTATTTCCGTTGCGCGTGATTTAAGATCGTCTTACCTCACTCAACTATCGTCTGTGGCGAAGCTTTTTAACGTTCGCGACAAAGGGCCGAACAGGCATTTTTCCGTGATAAAGAATTCCGTGGAGTTAAAGAGTCAAGAAGCAGGAAAGAGGGAGAGAGCGAGAGAGAGAGAGAGAGAGAAAGAGAGAGGAATTCGCGGCGAACGTAGGGCACCGAAGGGGTCGGGGTCGACGCCACAAATTTGAGCTTAGAGTGATTAATCGCACGCTGTTCACCGTCCTCGCGCGGCGTTACCAGTGCACAATTACTTACACGGTGACGCGTAATATGCGAGTTGAGCGTTTCTCGCGTTATTATACACACCCTGCGCCGCCCGGTGTTTATTACCGTCGAGTCCCTCGTGTCACTCCGGCAGAAACACAAAAGAAACCCTATTAGCATTAGCCATGCAAACGATTTTTAAACCCGCTTTCAAGAGAGCCTGACTCCACGAGAGGAAGAGAAGGAAAAAGAGAGAGAGAGAGACAGAAGGGCGCGACGAACGAGACGGATGGTAAAGGGAGAAACGGTGCTGAAAGACGAGTCCCCTCATTTTTTTTCTTTTTTTTACAGAACCTCCGCGTGAGGTTCGTTTTCCGAAGAAAATTGCCAGAGAACGCACGTCCGCGCAGAGGCGTCCTCGCGTCCTCGCGTCCTCGAGTACCACGCGCGCGCGCGCACACACACGCCAATCTCTAATCTCATTTTCCTCTAAAAGGAAGCTCCGGACGTTATATTCCCTCCCCTCTCTCTCCCTCATTCCCCCTCCCCCCGTACACATCTTTAAACACGACCGCCTACAGCGCGCCGCGATCATGTATTATGCATTTGCCACCCCGAAACATGCGGCGCGCGAGAGTCCGTACGCGCGTACGATGAGAGCAGTGCAGCCGCGCAGTGAGAGAGGTGCTATGTCGAGGACGCGTTCAACACGCGTGTTCAACGCCCGTGTCAGAACGAGAGAGGAAGAGAGAGAAAGAGAGAACAAGGACACAGAGGTTCCCGGCGATTTTCCACTTTCGGCGCAAGGGTCTCCCGGTGAATCCGGTTCCCTTTGAATCTCGGATCGCGACTGAATTTTTTACCTTCCCTCCACGCCGGGGTTCGCGACCGCCCGGATTTGGCTTCGATGTAAATATTCGAATGGATTTATCCATTTTGAATCGCGCGCACAGTGGATATCGCCGCGCGACGACGAATCCCGGAAGGAATTTGTTTCCTTGTTACAATTCACGACCGCGCATAACGGAGCAGGGACTCCTCTCTGTTAGCTCTCTTTCTCTCTCTTTCTTTCTCTCTCTCTTTCTGCGTGAAGCTCGCTCGCCTTCGTCTCGCGATTTTATACGCGAAAGATCGTATTTTGCGATAAAATAATCTACACATTAGATACTCTTTCGCTTCGGCTGCTTTTACGCAAACACGTACACAAACACGCACGCGCACGCGCAAACGCACACACACGCACACAAACGCACACGCACATGCATACGCACACAGAATACCTAAACCGAATTTGAGTTTGTCTTTCGTCAATTCGCCGATAATTCGCGTCGTTTATCGTTTCAGTCGCGCGCGCATTATCCACACTCGCAAATCCGAATTCCGCCGCAGGGCTACGAATTAATTTTCCATTATGCGCCTCGCGCATTGTACCCGTATGCTACTGCACCGTACCGCCGCTACTAATCCGCCCCCTTGAATCCCTCGCGCCGCGAGATCTCACATACCAAGTACCGATGCGCATTCACCGAATACATCGCTTGAGATTCAGCCGAAATAACGGCAAATTGTATGCAACGAAGTCACGGTAGCTGACTTTCGAAGTGGCCGGACTCCCCCGAGTGGTAGCCGTCCGCGACTCTACTGCCGCCCGCTCGCCCCCGAGGCATGGGCGAGTTCCGAGCTCCGGGGTCACTTCGCACGAGACGTTCTAATGCTATCACGGACGTGCGTCTCGGGGACGAGGGCGGAATCAAAAAACAGCGCCGGGCCCTAGCGGATACGACATCGCGAACGCGACGCGACGAGAGCACGCTGTGCCCCGAGAGCACCCCAGGGCGCATCAAAAGTTCCGCCGAGGAGGAGGTATAAATGTGCTTAAAAGAACTTTCCGCCGCTCGCTCGTTCGCGCGCGCGCGCGCGCTTTGTTCGCCGCCTCTCCTGCAGGGATTGTCTACAAAACGGCTCCCGGTAGGTATCTCGGGCCCGGACGGACTCGCGCGCACTTTTCCGCGTAATAAGCGCGATCGCGTTACGTCCTTTGTTCACGTTAAGCGCGTGTATTCTTTCCGTGTTGCACTCGTGTATTCTTTTCTTCGAGGCGCGCGTATCTGCCAATGCTTTCTCTTTTTTTATTTTTCTTTTTTTTCGATTAAATTTATTCCGGACGGGCGACAGTTGGGAGAGGAGAAGGGGGGCTCACGTTGCAAGAACGTGGGAACAGTGCACGTTGAAACATGTTTAAACTAGTATTTACTAAGATGCGGAAAGTGCAACTCCTCTCAGAATGCGAAAGAGAAGAACAGAGAGAATATATATAATGAAGATCATCTATATTCACCAAATTATGAATGGCAGGCGGACAATGGTTGAGAGCAACTAGGGTAAAGTCACGTCTTTTTTTTTTTTAAAGAACAAAGCATCATACTTTTTTGTTTAAAATATGTTTTAAACAGTATTTAAAAAATAACATGTTTTAAAAAATATATGAAATATATTAAACTTGTTTTAAACACATAATGTAATGTATAGAATAAATATATAATGTACAAGTTTTTCCGTACAATTATGTTACACTCTCATATTACACGCGTATTATATTTTAATAGAAAAATTTAATAAGCAATGATTTTAAAATTTAGTTTTAGTTTTGTGTAAAAATTTCAAAAATATTTTAAAAAATGTTTTATTATATATATGATTGATATAGACATATTATATAACATTACGTTTAACAAAAAAGTAGCTTTGCAACTTTGTAATTTTTAAGATTTTGATTTTTAATAAAAATAAACAGATATCGAAAAGCTTTAACGCAATTATTCTTTATATTTTGATATAAAAGTAATATATTTAAGTGCTAAAAAATATATATCTCTATTAAATAGAAATTTTGACAGCTTGAATATTAAAATGTAAGTAATAGAATAAATATAGTTTTTGTTTATATTTTGTATGCTTTGAATATTGTTATAAGGCTTATTTTATAAATAAAATAATTCTTTTTTGTGATATTTACAAACATGATTAAACATACAAATAAACGCTACAACATCATTTATCTAAAATCTAATGTTGAATCTTTTCTTTAAAAAGAAACGTGTTTTTAATAGTTGTTTAAAACATGTTTAAAACAGTATAGTGTTCAAATCATATTTTGTTCGTAAATGTTTTAAACATAACAATCATAAAAATAACTACCAAATACTTGACATATTAAACTCTTGCTAACACACAGAAAGAACGAAAGTATATTTATCTAAAAATATATTTAGACACAAAACTAAAAATAATTATGTAGAATGCTCAAGTAATGCTGTAAAAAGTTTTGACATTTTAGCAACCAGCTTGACACCGTTCTATAAAATTATTTTAATGATTTAATAAAATTTATTTTTAAGTTTGTACCTGTTAAAATTTTTAGCAAAATAGCACCGTTCTTTGCAGGTACAAGGTAAACCGTAATAAAACCCGACTCAATCATCTATTAAATAGTTCGAAGAATTAATATTATTTTGTTTGTGATTTCGATGTAAACTCGTTCCTTCATTCGTCAGCACACACACGCTCATACACACGCGCAGGCATGCGCGCACACATTTACAATTTGTTTTGCAAAAATAAATTAATCGAACAGTATACACATTTGTTTGTAGAATCGCCCAGCATTTTCGGATTATTTAAACGCAATGAACAAAATTTTCACAATTTAAATGTAGCTACGTTAACGTCTTTCTCTCTGTTTTTATTATTTTTCTGTACGATCTCACCGGCCGCCGCATCGTAATAATGTAGCCGCGCAGCACGAGAGTGGGCGAAAATTCCTCGATACTTTAGCGGCGCTTCCGCGTGCGCTCCCGCCGCACGACGATTCAATTTCGTTCTGATGCACACGCGCGCCCTTTTCGTACTCATTTTACGAGTGACGCGAGGTCATTTCGTAAGGTCAATTTTTATGCTGCAGAATCCGCCCAAGAAAATTTCATCGTATCCGCTCGCTCTCTCGCGTCTGCCTCGTATCTCCGTCGTCCGATTCGAGCGATGTAAAAGGGAGTCGCGCCATTGATCGGTTTCTGGCGACAGACTGTTTCTACGAGACGGCTGTTGTATAAAATGACGATTGAAGAAACGAGCGAATTTTTTAGGAAATACTTTAGTCCGAAAATGAGGAGCTCTCTCGCCGATGAACTGAAAAAAACATTGTTGCGATATAACTAATTGTTAATGCCTTGGAAAATACAAAAAGCGAACAAATAACGTGCGTACGTTTTGTATCTTTTATTTGAAATAATTTTACGTAATGCATTTCCGCCGATTTCATATAACGTTGCTGGTCCACGCAAATAATATGTCTGAAAGTTTGTGGAAGTTTCGCTCGGTTTTTCCACTGGAAAATAATTGTATAATTAACGAATAATGAGAAATTATTCAAAAAAACTTCATTACCGATAAAAAAGGTTATACGTGTGCAAAAATAGGTCAATCCAATAAAAGTGAATAAATGAAACATTTCTGTAGGTCAGTGCACATAGCGCATAGTGCATGCATATCCACAGTTGCATTAACGCCGCGCGGCCTGAAAGGTATTACTTATAGATTAATTTGTTTCGCTTATTGCCATTTGCGCTCCGTAACAGAACGAATGCAATCGCGTTGGGACACATTTTTCAATTTGCGGCGGAGTGAAAAACGATATTTAACTTTCGCCGGGGCTAGGAAGCTCGTGTTAATCGACATCGCGTCGTTACCCTCTCGTTCGGCGTCGCGCGGGCGGGTGCGGGTGCGGGCGCGGGCGGCGCGGACGGCGCGGCAAATCTTTACGAGCGGTTCGCGCCGTTTTCGCTCACGCTTTGTAGAACCGACCATCCTGCCGCAAATTCCGGTTTGTACACAGCGAAATTCTATTTATAAAGTGGTGGGCGCGCTTTAAATTAAATTCGATCTCGCGCGCGCATAGCCCGTTGCACGGGGCCGGCGCGGCGCGGCGCGGCGGCCTCGTCAGGGCCGCCCGTGGCAACAACGCTCGGCTTTACCGAACGGATTATTCCACCCTAAATCGTGTTTTCGGCTGGAACGTCGCCCTGACATTGGCATTCGTTGCCGTTGGTTGCCCGAGGTAGGCGGAGGACACCTGCGTGGGCCGAAGGGTTCCGGTCCCCCTTGTCTCTTCTCTTTCTTTCTCCCGGTCTATCTGCCCCTCCCTTCCCCCTCTCCCCCCACCCCCTCCGTCTCTGCCAGTCCTTTGTTGCCTGATATTTGTTTTTTCTCTAATGTTGCCGTCCGCTGCCGGCTGACAGCGAACGAGATTCAACCGTTGTTTCTACGCCCGGGTTCCTATTCCAGATCACCCTGCCGGCAACTCGTTTCTACCTACCGACCTCCTCGATCTTTTTCCCCGAGAGTTAACGAGTTTCGTAATTTTTCCAACGTCAACATCGAAAGGGCGGAGAGGCGTCCGAGTGTCCCACGCAGTCACGAGGGCTCTCGTCTTCGGGCGAGAGTGTCCTCGTCGGGGGAACGGATGAATCGCGACATGTCAGCGGAGATCGCAAGAACAGCGGCGCGTGTCCGTTTAACGTAATTTACGATTTACGCGAAGGAGAACAAGATATCGGCGCAACATGTTAATCGTAGTTTTAAATTAAGCTTGATGACGACGACGTGACTCTCCTTTCGTAGAATATGCGCCGTCATGATTGCGGCAAACGAGGCGTATGAGGAAACACAGGCTTGCACTTTTCGCCATTTTACGACGTAGACGTAGAATAAAAATCCATAATATCATCCCTCGAATTTTATTTGATAAGTCTCGTTTATTAAGTGCATGAAATTAATGTGCTCTATCGTATTCGAACTTTTTATGAATATAATACTATGATCAGATTTTCCGGTTTTTCCTCTTTCGAGCTGCACAATTCTCCACACTATTATTCGTTTCACCAACATAACGAATATTTTCTTTTGTTTTTAATTGTTATTGTACATTTTTTTTATTAAACTTTATTAAAATTTCAAATTTATAGCTATCATCTCATCGTTTTGCTCGGTAGCCATGGTTTTTATTATTTGTAATCTTTCTTTTCCATCCAATCGAATTATTAGAGAAAAAGGTATTATGTCCCATTTTATATTTTATACAACAATTTTGTTACTAAGCAGTAGTTTGAATTGAAAACTTAATGATTGTATTCATCGAACTGTTCTTTAATAGATTTGAGACTCAAAGTTATGACATTTATTGCAGCAACCTTGCGTAATGAATCGAAAAGAAACGAAAATGATAATGATTTACCAAGAATAAATTTAAAAAAATAACTTTAATTAAAAAATTAGTGTTTTGTGAAAAAATTATATATCTATTCAAAATAAAAAGAAAATATTGCAGAATGTGTGCAAATGTACATACATATAAGTTTTCTGTACATAAGTGGCTTATTGAAATACTGAAAATACTACAATACATCCTATGTAGATTAGCAGTAAAACTACAATCAACTTTTCACATAATTTGTACTTTGATATAAAAACTTTGAAGAAAAGTCATATTAGACCTGTTGAGACGCATAAGGACTCATATTAACTAAATCAATTTAACTTTAACTTTGCACTCGAAATGTGCACAGTCAAATAAAAAGTTGAAAAAAGTTAAATAACAAAAAACACTCGCGTGTACACACATTCGTATGATAATACCCTCAAGTTGAAAAATAATGAGAAAGTATGCGCAATTAAATGTTAAAATGCACCTTGTCAAAAGTTTCGAAATGCTTGAAAATAAAAATATCCACTATTGCATATTAACATATTAACATCTCTACATAATGGCAGGCTATTAAATAAATGCTTCCATAAGTAATTACTAAAATTCGTCACCTAATAACAAGTGGCCATAATGTCTACGATGAGCTTCTCCTCTTTATTATCACTTTAAACATCTGTATTTGTCTCTTCTGTTTTATAAATGTTATTGTTATTCTGCATTTCTCTTATTAAAGTCGAATAATATCTTAAAAATCTTAAAGCAAAAATAAATATTTTAAATAAGTAGAAACAGCGTTCACAGAGTGGAGATTGGCGGTCGTGCACTGCCGTAAGAAAAATCTGCATGCGTTGCATTCTGCAGATCTACAAATGTGCGCCGTTTATTTCAAACCCTTTATTCTACACCGACGCAATGCGCCACACGAGGTGCAACGCGCCTGTGTTCTTCCTCGCGGCGGGCGCATAGCCGTCGGATAGCCGCAGAATTTTGAAACTGCCCCCGACTCGAGTCTCGTCGCTGCCGCCAAGTCTCGGTGGCATTTTCCAGATACCCGTGTGGCAATGTACGATAAAGTCGTGCATCGCGTTCCTTATATCAGAACCGCATGCAATTTGATAGGACATGTAAAGATCCCCGTGGTTTGCACGGGAGAATGCTGTGTGCGACCTGCAGCTTTGCTCCGCCGCGATCTCCCCCTTTCTCCTTTCTCTTTTCTCCACCTCTCTTTCACAACTTCCCGCTGTGAAAGACCCTCGCTGCTGCTACGCGAACGTAATGGCGTAACGAAATTTCGGAACTTCCTTCGCGGATCTGCGTGAATCGATGTTCCGGTTCAATCTCACCGTGCGCCTTGCGCTTCCGATAGAGCGTAAACGCCCGCCTGTAAACCGAAAGTAGATACGCCCGGCGCGTGCGGGAGAGGGACTGCAAGGCGAAACCGGCGTGAATAGATACGTGGAACGACCATAAAATCGTTCCACCGCGGATTCCCTGAGGCATTAAAGTGGACAGTCGTGTAGCGCGTCGTAAAACTTTGGATTCTTTCCCAATTTTTTGAGTCATACCCGGCGCGACCGCGGTCGTTACCTATAGACGATACCGCCGCGATGGCCCGATTGATAATCAACACGCGGTGTATAAATTTTCCTTCCCCTTGTCTCTAGTTCGCGGGGATTATGTTGTAAACTGAAACGTATGGGACAGGTATACCATTAGGATGTGGGAGTGTCGGCCTCTCGAGGCCAACCGGATACTCGAGCGGAATACATTTCACCACTTTAAGGCTTAATTATCGGACCAATGGTCGCTTTGATAGATCGCCTTGATCACGCTCTCTGCATACGCGTATAATTTATACACCGAGAAATTGTATTCTTTCAAATTAAGAATAACATCTTTTATTTTTATAACAATTTCTTCCAAGATAGGCACCGAAAGGATTTTTTTAACTTTTTCTAAAGAGGAAAATCTGTTAAAGGATAGTAGTATTAACCAAGCAGTAAACAATATTTATAAAAATAGTTTAATAACATTAAAAATAATTGATTAAGTCTCTTTTATTTCATTAAGAAAATGTTTATTTTATCAAAATTATCAAAGTATAATTTTTAACATTTAGAAAACGTTTATTTATTTCAATATGACAAAATGTATCTTTTAATATCAAGTAAATATTTTTAAAGCATTTTAAAAATATTTAATATTAAAAGATATATTTTTTCAACTGTTGAAACGTTATGTTGAACGTTTCTAAAAAAAGAAGTAAGAATATCTCTGCTAGACTGTTACTATGAAAGGATATATTCTAAACGTTAAAAATGATTTTTTCACGGATAGTAGCAGATATTCTTGACTTTTTAAATAAAGATATATAAGCAAAATAAACTTTTTTTTATAGAACTGATTTTATTTTAAGACTGATTTTTAACATATAAAAAGAAGTGTAATTTTCAAAGTTTTTATTGATATAATTTATTTTCTTTAAACATAATAAATTAAATTTCTGATATAATTGAATATAATTGGTGCAGCGTGTATATAGGAGTTACCTTATACCGTAATAAATTAAAACAATATCATTGTTACAAACACCAAATGAAACATGGTCTGTACAAAATTGTCCAAATTCAGGTAGCAAGCTGACATTATTTGTTACCAGTTTGACGTCAAAATGTCGTCAAAGATGTTAAAGTGACAACAAATAAGGTCAGCTTTCTACCTGGAAATATTCATTAGAAAGAACATGTTCTTAGTTTCAAAGAATGCTCTAGAAAAAAAGATATTCTTATGCATTAAGAATGTGTTAAGAGGTCTTGCTAAGTAAACAGTCCTCTTATTTTGAGAATGCAATTTTTTCGGCGTAAAAGTAATGCATTCAAACAATTCAGAATTTTACAAAAAAAAAAGAGATTTGACTTAATAAGGTCTTCTGCTTTAATAAGACGATCTCTGTTCAACAGACGAAGCAAAATAAAATCGTACGATAATACGTAGTTTCACGGATATTTAAATCCGTTTTCTGTGAAAATCATTAAATTAATACTTAACATGCGTGCGCGCGCTAAGTCTTTAAGTCTATAAACATAATTTTGTTGAATATTAGATTTAGAATTAACGTTGAAGGTAAAGTCTCACAAAATTGCTCGCGAAAGTGTTAATTTTCACACGTCGTACGCTTGCTGAAGTACCGTAAAACGCTGCACGTCGACAAGGACCGCGTTTCGTCGAAATGCTTTACGTCCGATATACCGTGCGCACAATTTATCCTTCGAACATTTCCCACGTGGTGCTGTTAATATATTCGCAATTTACATGTCAATTTTACGCCTTATCCGCGACAGTATTTTTTTCGGGCCGGTTACCGCGCGTTCGAGCATGAGAATTACCGCGTTAATAAAAATTCTCGTTAAAATTTCCGGCGGCAGAATGAGATGCGGGATTTTATCGGGGTCACGCAGCTGAAACTAAATCAAATGTAAATCGTAAATACTTGATCAAACACATAAATCATTACAGCTGTAGTACAGTTGATTATGTTGTAATATTAATTATTTTCGGCATTTCGCATTGACAATTACATTACGCATACGAACTTTCCATAGATAATATCAAATTAACGTAAATATATACACATCAAATTTTAGGATTATACTGATCGATTAAATTAATGTTAATCCCGTGACAGTATTTATTATTAAAGTTAAGATAGAACATTGCGAGCGAGTTCATGCATTTGCGTTGAAAAAGACTGTATTCTCCATATTGCGACCTCGTTGGAAGTAAAACGTTTATTACTTAAATTCCCACAGAATACACAATTAATTTAATAAGCGTTCTTCTCGTGGCGCGCTCGCTCGCGAGAGAGAGAGAGAGAGAGAAAGGGGTAGGAAGAGAGAATTGATTTCGCAGCAATTACGAGCCGGACTAATTACCGCACCAAGTGCAACGCAATGAGCAATTATTCACTCAATGCACAATTATATCGGGCATTCTTCGGGCTACGTTCCCAGAAAATATCTTCCCGTGAATAGACGTCTCTAAGCAATGCTATCCCGCTGTCCGTCCAGAAGAGATTCCAATTGTTTTCCAATAAATTATTCCGACGGGCGGCGCCGTGCCGGCGATTTTCTCGACGTTGAGAAGCGGACGTCACGGCGGACGGATTCCACGCGGACGCTCGTAAAAAATTTACTATCAAGCGTACATATATCGCGAGACGAACGAGGCGTGGCGCGGCGGCGTGGCGTGACGCGACGTGGCGCGGCGAGGCCCCGGGAATGGAGAGATCACGCGAAGTATTCGCGGTGAGAGCAGCAGCGTTATCTCCGCACCGCGGCACCGTTGATCACCGTTGATCCGCGTAACCGAGCCTAATCACACGATCGGCAAGACGCGCCGCTCCGCTCCGCTCTTACCCGATTAAGCAGAAAAGTTAAAGCCGCCGGAGCGTGTGTCGTATCCGCCAAGTGATAATTTATGGGCACTGCGGAGGGAGGAGGAAGATGATGGGTCCTCCTCCTCCTCATCCTCATCCTCCTCTCCTCTCGCGTCATCTCCTCCCTGCTGGTACCCACAGGCGCCCGAGACTTTCGGGATATGGCGGTGGCCGGGGAGGGGAGGGTAAGTGGATTGGGCGGATACCTAACGTCGCCCCCAGCACGTATCGTAAACTGCTAGAACTTCGCCAAGACTTTGGAAGTAGCTTCCAGATATTATTGAAGCCCTTCAAGATTCTGGATAGACGCGTTTCACCGCTAAGCATTATGCTGTGTACACGGTGGGGCGGCTGTGGGTACGGTTGGCGGGGAGGGAGGGGATATTGTACGTATATAGGCGTAAATACTTACGCGAATATTCTCTTCCCGTGCGGTGTGCACTCCGCGCGGGATGCACGTGCATGTAAGTGTGTTTATGTAAGCGGCGCGTTCTTATTAGCGTATATACATATATATGTGCATGCAATAACAAACGCGCGTGGCGCGCGCGTACCGGGTGCGAGAGGGAGGGGGGGAGAAAGATAACCCGCGTCGGGTGCCACGTTGGCGCCTAATTAATTTTCTTTGCAGCTTAACTACGGGCAATGCCGAAGCAACGAGAACGGCGGCCCTTGCGCGCGGCACGTCGGAAACTTTTCCTATTTTCGGGCGATTATATTAACGCGATATTAAACACCCACTTTCGCGTCGTCGCCGTCATCGTCGTCGTCGTCGTCGTCGTCGTCGTCGTCGTCGTCGTCGTCACCGCCGTTGTCGTCGACGACGACGATGGATCGAAGTTTCGCCGGACCGCCTTTCCGACGGTCGCACGAAATATGATCCGCGGCTCCTCAGTCACCGACGGCAGACAGCTGCTCGAACGGGCGGCGCCGCGCTCCTCCTCGTTTTAACAGTTTCCAGCAAGCAAATCGTTCCTCCGATCATCGAATCTTACGAAAATATTTTTCGTCGTCGAGCTCTGGTATTCCGAAAGCAAGATATTCGGACTCGAGTAGAAGGAGACGGGAAGAGAGCTCGACAGCGTGTCATCTTCTCTCTCTCTCTCTCTCTCTCTCTCTCTCTCTCTCTCGATACATGCAATTTAAATATTTGACGTTTAGCTTGCTGTTTTATTAAAACGTAGAGGATTTTGTAGCATATGATATCCTACAGAATATTGCGGAAAATTTATTGCGTGTTTAACTCTCCATGGTCGAACTTTTTTTCGACTCTTTTCTAGCCCAACCGGATCATCGAGGCCTAATAGTAGTAGTGGAGAACTATCGATAGTCGTAAACATTGATAATTATATAGCTTGATACTTGACTATCGATAATTACCCATTAAACGAAAATAAATTCAAATAAATTGAAAGTTGCAATTTAATTTAATTTATTTGAGTCTGTGCTTTAGAGTTCTAGAATATTTTTGAAATCAAATGGACTGAAATGGATTGAAATACGAAATGCGCTATTCATCATTTTGAATTCAAATGGATTTATAATAATGTTTTATAATAATGTTTTCTTCTCACTATATTTTATTTTTTTGGATTCAAATGAATTGAAATACGAAATGAGCTCTCCGTCACATTGAATTCGGATGTATTCATACTCGTGTTATATCATTTTTTAGATTTAAATGGATTCGAAAAATCTGAAGCGCGTATTCGAAAACGTCGACATAAATTCACTTCTATCTATTTCAATATATTTTTGTTTGCTGGGTATCGATTATTTTTGATAGTCGCAATATCGTAAAAATTGTTTATTTAAAAAGACTTTTTAGTCAATTGTTAAAAATAAAAATTTAATTAGAGTTTAAAAAAAATATATGAATTAATAAAATTAATAAAATTTTGTCGTTTTCCAAAAATTTGGTACAAAAATAAATTTTTACTATCTATATTTATATTTAATAATTTATTAAATTCATATAATTAAGAAAGCCGAATAAAAAGATAATCAGCCATCTTCAGTTACCACTTAGCTTGCTCAGTGAGCACATCTAGATGCACTTATTCTCTAATCTGATACGGGTTTTAGTGAGTCTTTAATATGATTGATCCTTGCCTTTAATTCTGTGCTGGATTTAAAGGTACAAACCAATCGTAATAATCGAATTACTGAGCTCTTACTGAGCGGCTTTGTCTTCCGAACGCAGCTAATTAAATAACCACAGAGAATTTCCAAATGCTATTTAAGGCAATTTTAAACTATGATTACGAATCTTTGATTGATTTATAATAAAAAAACAAAAATAGAAGATTATCGATAATAATCGAGATTGCTATCGATATTTCTCCATCTCTAATAGTGTTTTCGAAAGGAATTTTGTGCTCTAAAAAATCTGAAAAAATTTTGGTACACTTTTACAGTGTTTCAGTATACAGTTTTACAATTGTTTTTCACTTTTTTTGTACGTGCCCAAATTTGAGATAGAAATTCAAAATTGAAAATTTGCCTGGGTCCTCATATCCCCAGTTGAACTATAGAGGGAAGCAGAATCAGAACAAAATGATATTTATCATCGAATCACAGAGTGAACGTCTGCTCTGTGCATCTAAAAATTAAAATATCTCAAGATCTGATTAGAAAAACGTGTTATTGCGGTGTGAAATAAGTTGCATCGTCGAACAATTGCACATCGAATCTAATTCAAGTTCAATGTTTTTATCCGTGAGCACGTGAGGGACGTTGATTCGGAGGCTGCGAGTGGAAATGTCGGAGAAAATTTAAAAATATCTCTTTTATTTCCATTGAACAAAAACGTGTATTCGTTAAGACTGAACAGATGCTTGTGTGTCGCGCGTTGCCGTACATGTGTCTCGAACGTAACGACATTTTCCTAGTAACTAATAGCGTCTTTTACACAAACGCCTTTACACCAACAGGCGTTGTCAGCCCAATTTTTCCCTCAAAAGTAGCGCGGCGGCAGGATGTGAACACGGAACCATATGTCGGCCAGTCTGCAGCTAGTAATTAATTCTCCGTCTCTAAACTCAACCCAGTTGATCGCCGAGGCGGAGACGACTATCCTTCTCTCCGAGAAGTTTTTTGCCGTCGGATAATCCTGTACCTCCTAAAGCTGATAACTTTGTACAAAGAACCACGTTATGCGAATAATTGCTGTAATTCGCTGTGGTACATTTAATTTATTGACAATTGTGACGTTAATTTCTACATTCAGCGGTTTTAGCATTTTTAAAAACAGCTGGATTTTACATGAATCTACGTTACAATTGAAAATATTTTACGAAAGATTTATAGAAATTAGGTTTAGATTAAAAACCAATATATTGAAAAACCAATAATGAAAATATTTTGCGCGAAATCATGTAAATTACATTAGGTTTAGACTAAAAATCAATACAATAAAAGTTGATATTATCCGATCAAGAATGTTTATAGATATTTAAAAATTTTAAAGTTTAAAAATAATAAGTTTTTTAGATTTATTTTTTTTCTACAAATAAAAAATAATTTCTTATTTTTGAAAAAAATTTGATTTGTTTATTGCATACTCGAATTTTGATTCTGAAATCAATTGCAAGAACAAAGCAACGAGTAATTTGATTTATAATCACACAAATAATTAAAGTAACATCAAATACGCGATTCAAAGCTAGATTTTTGTTGTCTAATGTTATTTTGTATGTAAATTGTAAATTGTAATTTATAATAATTTAAATCAATACTTAAAATCGTTGATTTATAATGACTTATTCAAACGTAATTTTACATATTTTGCTGCAATAAATAAATAACACGAGCAAGTAAGAAGAGATGAAAAAAACCAATCACTTTTTGAAACGCATTCTATTTTTTTTTATTTTTTTTTGTACGTTAGTTTATGTTTTTGGTTTGTTCTCAATAAAAATTATTATTATGGTATCTCAATCACAGCGGATCTTGGTGTTTAATAATATTTTGATATCAATTATTAAATATATATTTCAATTTTACAACATAAACTGCATATCGATATGATTGCCGGACTTTAAACGCAATCGTAAACTGAAGCTAAAAATAATATTTCAAATTAAATTGATCGTTAAATTTAATAACGATGTTATAAGGTAAATAACTTTTAAACGAATAAGTGGATTTAAATAAACTTTTGCATGAACATTTATCAAAGTTTTATTAGTATACGTACAAAAAATTTGATTCAATTCATAATGCTACTTCTTCATCAAATTTGCAAATAAGTACTAGAAAAAAATGCAATTCTGTATAAGAATCACCTTCTGCGAAAGTTATTTGTTAAGTCTCGAGCTTGACGTTACTGATCGAAAACTGTTGTAAGGTGTGAAATCTGCATTTTTCAAATGGTTGCTCCCAAATTTTTAGCTATATGTGACGTTTAGTTTTGTTTTGACAGTCAGTGGCTACATTTACACCTAGAGACCTATATGCAGCCTGACCTATATCGTGACTCAAGATAGGTTTAGTGCCCAACCGTTTACACCCTAATCGACTTAAAGTATTTTTAGTTTAGGTCTCCACATCCAATTACCTGGTTACGCTACCTTTAGCTGTTTTACGAATCTAAGATTATGTTGACATTTTAACAGTTAGGTCAGTGCGTTTACACCGAAGTTTCAAAAAGCAATCTATTTCAGGTTGGGTCAGTAAAAAAACGAGACCTGACCTGAAGCCAGGTCAGGTCATCTAACAAGTGTTTACAGCAAGAGAAATAATTTTAAGTTGCATTTAGGGTATTGGCCGCGGCCTAAATACAGAGTGTAAACTTAGCCAGTTGTAGTATATTTTACGCCTGTCAATATATTTTTCAACGATGAAAATAGTCGAATATCGTTATTGCTGAAACAAATATTTGATTCTAAAAGAGAAATCCTTACCAGAAATCAAAACCGAGTTGAATTCTGTTTACGATTCTAGGTACGATTTTGTTCTTTTATTCAAAATTTGCGTTGCCCACTTTAAGCGCGAAAATTGACATGATTTTAGGAAAATTTTAATGACATAGATTTTTCTTTGCTCACGTTAATTTAAGAACGACACAAGCATACAGATTGCAGCAAGCGCGTATTGGCATTACCAAAGTCTCGATCCGTGAATTAACGCCAGGGAGAAATTATCGCTGTAATTATTGTCTGCACGACGTGCGCCGCTTAGATTAGAAAGCGCCGTGCGCGGCGATCTTATCACAGGCGGGGCAAAACCGGCAGGGAATTAGGACCGAATTCCTCAGCTCTCGACGCGATAGCAATCGCGATCCCGACGAAATGATTGTCGCGAGATTTATCGCTAATTGCGGGCCCGAGACCCGTTTCCGGGATGCCACGGACGCGGCGAGAGCGGCGCCGCGCGCGTCGTGCCCTCCCTCGCGTCTCGTGAAAGGTGTATCTCTCCGCGGCGTCAAATTACGTCCCGGTAAACTCGATAAACCGTGCACCGGGATCCCTCGGCTTGAAAAGAAGTTCTCTCGCCCGCCGTCCGAATCGGGAACTTCGGGAAGTCGCGCGGCGGCCCGCGATGTCGCAACGTCCTCCGTAACGCGACGTCTAATTAATTTTCTTTGTAACTCAATTCTCTGGCAATCGTCGAGGTGGAGGTGGCGTTTCGTCGCCTCCTCCCTCTTCCCTTGTCCCGCGCTTTCGCGAGGGGAGCGGACAAAGAGGATTTCCGCCATCGAGGTATCGTGGATTTAATAAAGACCCGCCTACGCAAAAGTTTCCTCGTCGAAAAACAGCGGAGAAATCGACGGCGAATCCCCTCTTTGTCGAAGTAGACCACGTTCCGTCTCGCTAATATAATCGAAATCAACTCTTTCGGAATTACAATGATGAAAGGAATCTTCCTGTACAATGTATACAGCGGTCCCGAACGCAAGAAGAGAATAAAGAACTTTCTTATTGGAAGTGAATGCGGGGTAGATGATTAAAGCTTTAAATGTTGCGAATACTTGTGATCTCAGAACACTCAGACTTCCGCGATCATTGTTTAGCAGACCATTTAATTAATTATTTTGGGAAGAGAAACAAGTCGTTCGTAAGCCAGAAGATCAAAAACTTGCGAGCTTGTTACAAAGAACAGTAACTTCCCATATAAATTCTTGTATAAAAATATATAGGAGAGAGTTGCCAAATATCCCCTCCCCCCGCCTTGTATTATTTAAATTATTTTTTATTATATTTTCCATCTGATTCATGTTGATTTGTACAAATAAATATTGGAAATTATAGTGAAAGCTGATATTTCAGATACTTATTAATAAATAAAATGTTTAATTTCTTAACACAAATTAATTTATTGTAAGCCTTTTTGCGAGAGGTATGATTTAGGCAATCTGTGAATCTTTTTGATTGAATCGTCTCTGAAAATATCGAATTTATTTATTAAAATAATTCAAAATATTAGAACTTGTTAATTAATACCTTTCTCATTATTACACTATCGAACAAACGTATTAAATATTTAATAATTAATAAATAATTATAAAAAGAACGGCGAACTGAAACTGGCTTGGATTTATTTTTGCAGGTTACATTTTTCCTCATATCGATTATTAGTTTTATTATTATTGCTTATCAGTTTTACATTAATATCATTTTATTTTAATAAAATGTGTGATGATTTGATCTAGGAAAATTAATACATTTTATAAAAATATCAATTTAATCTTTGTAATAATTGCGAATACACACACACACATACACACACACACACACACACACACACAATAAATGTAAAATATTTTATAATATACCTTTTTTAAAAATTTTTAAACATCAGAATAAAATTACACGATTATATTATCGGTTACATAAATTCATTAAAAATTAACATCAGTTGCACTTGAATTTTTAAAGTGTTATTATGTACACTACAAAAAGTAATCTTTTAATTATTGTGTATGTTATATATTTCTCATTAATTTTTTTTATTGAATATTGATTGTATTAAGTAAAAATATGAAATATTGATAGGGTACGATTTAGGTGATCGCAACACACATTCAGCAATTTTTTCTTGACGTCCGTTTCATAACATTATTTAGGAAAAAAAATTCTTTTAGAAACATTTTACTTCCCATGCGTTTCTGCACGTTTCTTTTCGCTATATTTACTGCCCTAACTTCTGCACTAATGGCGCCAGATATGTAGAAGTAAAAAAAAAACGTTACAAGGGATAATCGTCGATTCCCTGCTGTGCGTCGCCGAGCTTTCACGAGATGGTGAAAAGCGTCGCTTTTCCCATTGCGGGCAGAGTCCACGCGACGAACCGCACGCGTCCCAGACCGGCAGCTGCGAGCGTGGGCCCGCCGACCGACCGACCAACGCGACGGGAAGCTGTAGGCATTTTGGAACAATGTCGCTCTGGTCAGGGAGTCAAACTACCGCACGCCCCGCAGGAAATCGCGCGATCATTCATCACTTTCCTGCGTTTCTCTATCGTTGTGCGCAACCCTCGTGTCACCCATGCCCTCCTCGTCCTCCTCATCCTCCTCCTCCTCCTTCTCGTTACAGCCGCCCTTGGAACACGTCGCGCACGCCCCACGAGCACCCCAGTCGACTTGTCTCATTTCCCGCTTTTACGTGACGCCGCCGCGCTTGTGTAATGAAACGTGCATCACTTACTTGCCTGCTCCGTCTTGAAAACCGGTTTTTAAATTCGTAGGAAATTCCATGGACGTTCACCGATAAATCTTCATAGGATCCAATTCGCGATGTGCTCGGGAGAGGATAGGGGGGAGGGAGGGGTGCGGAGTAATTTGGGGCGAGACAGGAGGATCAGAAATGGAAGAGGATGAGCGGGACCGTATTAGAGACAGGAGAGAGAAATATTCTTTCTCACGCGTTAAATCATTTTTCGTGTCTACTTTATTATTAATTTCCCTCACCGTTATATTTTTCCCTTCGCTACCTTGCTCGCTACCAACATCGTTTGACAAGCAAACCTTTATTCGATTCATATTTAATCGCTCCGCGTAAACTGTAACGCAAAGAGCTACGAAGTCTATTAATAGACATATTGGCCCATATTCTCAACTCTATTTTTATCGATAAATGCGTACACATTTATTTCTGAGATTTTGTAGTATATGTAACGTAAACTTCATGCTTGAAAGCGCATTTATTGATAAAAATGAGTTGAAAATGTTCAGAAAACATCGAGATCTTGTAGATGTCTAACGGATATTTTATTAAAGAAATTTTCAAGAAAATGTCTGGGCGATATGTGAAAGATGTCTAAAAAGATTTTGTTGAATAATAAATGTATCTTTTTTCAACTTTAGCTCTTTTTTTAGTTTACAATTACTGTTATCTCGGAATTATATCTTAAAAGAAAAAAAAATTATTGTAAGCAAGCGTAAAAAGATACGCACGCTAGTTACAAGAAATTTCTTTCATGACCTTAATGAACGTAAACTAAATGAAAATATTGAAACTTTTGTGTTCTTTTATATATTGTGACACATATAGTGCATCACGAAAGCGTACCAATTAGCCTGCTGCATAAACTGCAATCCGCGATCGCATAGTGATTTATGTACCTGTGTATAGTCCTCGTTGCAAAATATCTGCTCGAGAGAATGCAACGAAATGACGAATTGATAAAAGGAGTTTCAAAAACTATTTATGGCGGTTGGAGTTATAAAAGCTGACGTCTCATTAACAATTTTACCAGTTTTATAATTAATCTACTTTCTCTCGCGCTAGTCTCGCACCATTCATCAATCTTCATAAAACGCAATTCGTGGCTGTTCGTAAGTTGTATTATATTCTTGACACGCGTCGCTCGGAGGTCAACCAATATATCTCACAAGTGAGCGAGATTAGGATGTATTAAAAACATTTTAAGTCATTTAACCTCAGGTGACGTCACACATGTAACGGACTTACGTATTCAACGTTTCTACAATTGTCATTAATAACGCGAATATTTAATTAATTCCTACAAAATTCTGCGTTTTATAATAAAATCTCTTTTATTTTTGCTACATTGCACCATCATTCGCTAATAGGTCTTCATAAAAGCTATTTTTGTGTGCTCATCCGTATTTTTTTGCGTCGCAAAACAAAAAGCTGAAACAATGTTTATTAAAATGTTTTCGTAAAATACTTTAATAAAATTTCCATTTAATATAAACTCGCTGTTACACTTGATTTACACGATCCTCGTAAATATCTCTTTATATTTTCATATTACAATATTTTTATATTAGCCTCTAGAACTAATTAACTTATCATTATCTTTTCTCTCTTCTTTCTTTCCGCCATCATTCTTCCTCCTACTTCTTTCTATTCTTGCGTCTGGAGTGAGATTGTGGAGGGACTTTCTCAGAGAGAATAAAAGTCCTCGCAACTACTCATTATTAAATCTTTCGTTGTATTGTATATTTAGAAAAATTTGCGTAAATCATACGGAGGAGGGCATTTATTTTTCCGGTTGAAGAAGAAGGTCTGGTTGACTCGTGTCTTTTCCGTAATAGCCGAGCGAATTGAAAAATTGCACGGCTGTTTATTTACGTCGACACAAGTTGCGCGATAATTCGCCACAGCTGTGCGACGCCGTAGATTTCGCATACACAAAATTAACAGTGCGCCGAAGTTGTGCCGTTCAAAAAATATTTTCCTCCTCCTCCCCTCCTCCCCCCGCCCGTCATAATACACTCGCGGAAGCGGCACGAGCGGCTGTACATTTCAACCAGCGCCGGTATTTTGCGCCATTCCTGAACAGGCTAATAAATATTTATAAATCATTTTTTTTTTTTTTAGAAACGAGTACGTTTGCGCATTTATTGCGCAATCACGACTGTGCAGATTTATAGGGGCTAATGGTAACCCTCCCGTGCGGCCCTTTCCCGCCCTTCCATCCCTGAATATGCATATGAGCGTGTACGTGGACACGCGCGTGACCGGGCGTGCGTACACGCATCGGCCGCGCCGCCGTGTGCATTCACGGGGGAAAATTCAATAACGCTGTGCGGATAGTGCAGATACCGTGGGGCGCGAAGTTGTTGATGTCGTTAATTTCCATCGCGTTAGGGATCCGAGTTACTTCCCCGTGTTTCGGATAACCCTCCCACCCCCTCCCTCGTCCCTCTCCCACGTGCGCCATGTAAGCATGTTACTGGGTGAGCGCTGAAGAGAAACGAGACGTGAAAGAAGAGGCAGACGGCCGCTAATGGAAAGAGAAAGAGGGAGGAGAGATCGACCCAAGATCCGCTCAGCCATATCTCGACAATGTTGTTTTAGACGTTCTCAAAGGAGAGACACGAGTTTTGAATGTTATGTCAGTTCCGTCCGCGCGGAAGCCCCGTAAACCATATTATAATGATAAGCAAACACTCGAGTGCATCGGATAAGCTGCGAAAACGACCCTCGCGTTCAACGAGTTCGGTTCGGATGTAGGAGTAGGATGGGGAGGAACCGCGATGGAAAGAACATGACAAATCGTACGTTTTACGTAATTACGGGATCAGGAAATATACTCGTGTCGATGAAACGAAACAGCGATATGCCAATAAGGACCTGCTTGGGACATAATTATTTCACGAACGTTCTATTCTCGAAAACCGGATATATCCCATATCCGTCCGAAACGGATTTAAAGCGATTCCTCTTTTTTTTTCCCCTCTCCTCCCACGATAATGTAGAGAATAAAAAGGATCGCGTGCGTGTCTCAATTAATTCGATAACCATGCGAGGAACATATTTATTGATTGGACCGTACGGCTCGACTAAAATACGATAAAATGAAGAGACGTGCAAAATTGTCGATTTTACGTGTCGTACGTATATCAAACAGAAAGGGAGAATTTAAGTAAAGATGTAGTATTGTGTCACGTTTGCACAGAAGATTTTTCGCTTTAAAAACGGTCGAGTAAAGCTCGGGGGGAAGGGCGAATTCTATATTAACGTAAAATCGTTGATTTCGTCTGTTCGTCGGGAAAAGACTTTTACAGATATTGCAGAAATATTTCTATCTACTTTTTATAAGCTCTAAGTAGCAGATTTGTATGCAAAACATTATTACGTTTCCTCAATTTTGTAAGTTATATATAAAGCTTTAATACTTTATAAACCGATTTAATAAAATCGATTGAATTAGTTGCGAATCGTTTACGTAATTAATCGAATGTAAAAAGTATATGCATTTTTCCAATAAATTAATATTTACGTATGCTATCGAGTGAGCATGATCGTTAATATAATTCTTATTCTAAACGAAGATAACATTTAAACCTATAATACGTGGCTGCATTAATTATATGTAATAAATTCATTATCGCATCGCAAATCGATTTTGTTGTTATACGCATCTTACAATAGGATATTACAATGCAATAGCAAATTATGTACGATAAATAAATATATTTATTAATACATTCTTTTCTTTCTTTTAAGTATATTAAACTATTAAAAAATTAATTAACTTGTGGATTAAAATAATCACCTATGAAATGTTTGAGGTGTATGAATCGCCTAAATAACAAGACTTTTGGCGAACCAAATGCAGAGATAGTTATGTTTTTCTAATTATGGGAGAGATGTTAAGGCGGAAAATCGGGAAAGTTGCGGAAGTTATAGGGTGAAGCCTGAAATAAAAAGTTCAGGCTTCTTACTCTTACTACCTCTTATTTGCGATGCAAAGTACGCCTGAAAGTATCTCGTAGTCGGCCCAACGAGTGGAAATAGTACATACAAATTGAGTTCCCGTCCAGAGTTGAGGTTCTCCTTTCCCACTTTCCTTTAATAAAAATCTCAGCGTGTAACTGACCTAATTGCTGGATCGTTACTCTATGCGAATAATTACGTGCACTTCTCGTGTATTTTATATATATGCACTTGACATACAAGCAAGATTAAAGCATCATTTATTCTGACTCCCAAAAATAGGTGAAATTTAAGATAGTGTAACTTGGTCAAAAATGATCGTAAAAAAATGTTCAAAAAAGCATTTTAAAGCTTGAGATCTCTAGTTTTAAGATTGATAATTCATTCAACGATTTACAGATTGTTTACGAAGAAGCACGGATTTAAATGGGAATGTGTCAAATCTCAAAATGTTTTACAAACTTTGCAAAGCTTTACGGCGTGAAATAAAAATTGCACGCAAATACGATTTACAGCATTCGAAAGCGCAAATCTTTACCTTTAATTTGTGTATTTGTTGAGCGTTGTACGATTTTTTTTCACTGAGTTATTCAACATTAAAGCAAAAAAGGCTATTTTTCCTTCAGTGTTGAATAATTTATTGAAAAAAAATTATAGAACGCTCAATAAATACGCAAGTTAAAGGTAATAATTTGTGCTTTTAAATACTGTTAATCGTATTTGCGTGCAATTTTTATTTCATGCCGTGAAGCTTTGCAAAGTTTGTAAAAAATTTTGAGATTTGACGCATCCCCATTTAAATTCGTACTACTTCATAAACAATCTGTAAATTATTTAATAAATTATCAATCTTGAAGCTAGAGATTTCAAGCTTTAAAATGCTTTCTTCAGCATTGCTTTACGATCATTTTTGACCAAGTTACACTCTCTTGAATTTCGCCTATTTTTGAGAATCAGAATAGATAATACTTTAATTTTGCTGTCGAGTGTATATATACACTTCATCCAACAGCACTACTCATCCGCCGGCGATTTTTTAGTTAAGGGATATAAAAATGGTCTTTAGCTTTTAATATCTCTCTTCATCTATATCAAATACTTATGTAAGTCTAATTCTTTATTTTTGTTATTAAAGGAGAGTTGATAAATGCGTACACATATACTGGTGGGTTAAATCATACTTTATCAATACTTTATATTTTTACTTAATACAAGCAATTAGACAATAATATGCAAATAAGAAATGAGTAATATAGGCAAAAATTTAAGAAGTTACATTTTGTTTTGCGCGTTGACGCTTTAAAAAATCACTTGCTGTTAACAACTCATGTTAACTTTTGATTAATTTATGTGACATGACTTGAATATTTATATTTTCATAAAAGAATTTTTTGAAGAGGTTTACTGTAGAATATTTCGCATTTATTGTACATACATATTTGCAAGTATTATAAAAATTACAAATGGATAGTTTTGTAAAATTTATTCTTCTAAATATCTAAATTCATACCGCCACAATAAATAATATTATTTTATTACAATAATAAAATAATGTTAATGTAAGACCGATAAGTGATAATAGTACAATTATTATATTATTATATTTTAATAATTAAAGTGAATAAAAGTATGTGCCAATTGCAAAAGTAAAACTCAAATTTTATTTCAATATCTTCATATTTTCACAATTATTTTTTTAACTAATGTTTTGGTCTTTTTCCAATAAATTATTTATGATATAAATATTATGATATAAATAATGATTCCCTATATTTTTATTTATTTTTTTATTTTATTAATTCATAAATTTGATACTTTCAAAGGAAATACAATTTAAATCGGATTCACATCGATTTATTTAGTATGTTTAAATCGTATCTTTTGTAGCATGTCACAAATAACTTCATAATAGATTAATTTGTTATTGGTGAAAGGTAAAAACGTTGTTGTGTAATAGGTATCTGAAATATCCAAATTATACTGAACAGGAAATATAATTAAAAAAAACAATTTAAGTGGTGAGCCTTCGGCAACTTTTTCTTATTTTAAAATTACGTTGTATTTTGCTTTCATGTTTTCTCAAACGTTTATTGCAATACCACTCACAAAAACGTGTGCATGATATGTAAATGTATTGTACACGAGTGTCTGCAGTGTGTTGAGCTCGGGTCTGTGAATTCGCTAAGTCTAAATGACTGTGTGGATCAGTCATCCCTGCGGGATGCCAAAGAGCACGCATTAAACCACGCGTGCTTTACTCTCGCGTGGAGTCTCTAGCATGTTTCATCGAATTTTCCACTCCGATTTTTATAACATACCAAAGATGCACGTGTGCGTAACGGCGCGCTTTACTGCGCGGACTCTGCCAAATAATTATAATTAAATCGCGCGAGTCGAAAGTGCGACGGTACTACCCACCATACGGTTTCATTCCCGAATCCATTTTGTTTCATTTTAGTTTGACATTTATACCATGGCTACTTGCGGCTTATTAGGATTACACGCCCCCCGGTAACGTAAATTCGACAGTTATGTCCGACGACACAATGATCTTATTAGCGGCGTATCATTAACGCTCGAGATTGCCACTCGTTGAATGGCATGCTAAATTTACGCGGGTACGACAAAATGACTCTTTGAGAGCTTGGTAATCACGCAAAATATGATGGTACCCTTTGACGTACACGCGATTCCTCTTTAAGTATAACGATTGAGAGTTGGTACGGAAAATTTTGTTTCTGAATTCATCAACCTAACGAGTAAATATGGCTTTCGAAACTAACAACAAAGGGACTTAATCCTTCATTAGAGGTTTTCCTGTTCTTTGAGCGCAGATCATAATAATTAGGTGGAAAATACTTGAATATATTTAGGACGATCAATATCGTTTCTACACATGAATTTTGTTACATGTCACACACACATTATTAAAAAAATGTATATATACAGATAAAAATATATTGCTGCGCGTATCGATAGCCTCACAGGATATCATCAAAAACGTTTCAAACGAATTTTATACAGGCATTTTAATTGACTTTATTAAAAAATGAAAAAAAAAAGGATCAAATTTAATGTTGGCGGTATTACGATACACGCCATTTTGAATTGTAAATGCAGTACAGTATAAAGATCATTACGCAACACTTAAATAATGTGTAAGCAATATGTGCTACTAGATAAATTCATTAATTTTAAGCATAAAAAAGATTGATATTTTTTTTCTTTAAAAAAAGCAATGAATTATGTTACCTATGTTCTTTATCATAAGATGCATCCAGTTTCGAGAAATAGGAAGATAAATAGATAAGAAGTCAGATGTAGGTACGGTGACTGTCCTTTATTCTGAAGGACAGTTTTTTATTTCAGGTAGCTGTCCTTTAGATTCATTTATTTTTTTTTTTTAACTCAATTTTGTCTTTTATTTTAAGAATATTACAACAAATTCTTTTCTAATTAGCGTTTAATATTATACTATTAAACGAATTTTTACGGAAACGAGTGATTTTAGTTTCGTGCAAGCACGGCATTAATTATCTGATGTTATCAAAGAGACTGTTGTCGGCTGAGGGTCTCTTTTACCATTCTCCGATTAAGTTAATCAATGATCAGCCAGCACGATTTCCAACGTGAAAATTAAATACAGCTTGTTTCAGAAGAGGAAAAGAGAGGAGATAAATACGCTCTGATAGATTGAACTGTGGTTGGCATTTCTGTGAATTAATCATTGATTAACTTATCTCAGAGATTAGTGAAAGAGGCCTTAACTGTGAAACATTAACTTGAAAACTGATAGTTTACTGTTGATAGCAATTTGTTCTGTACAAATATGCTAACGGTATTATTACTAGATATACTTTAATGCAAAACATTTATAGTAGGTTTAAAAGTTTAATTAATTTTGATTTCAGTCCCTTTCTATGGCACCTAAAAGAAAAAGTATTTTTATGACAAATTGCAAGAACAGTTTCCTTTCATTAAGAAGACAGAAAGTGATGTTAAGTGTGTGAGAAATGTTTGGCTAGTTTTAATATCGCAAAGGGGAGAGCAGTAATAAAACAGCACGCAGAGACGGAACACAAAGAGACTGACCCGAGGGCTTCATCAAGTAAATAGGTAACATCGTTTTTAAGAAGGGAAGCATTTGACAATGGAGAAAAATCTTTAGCTCTTAAAGAAACTAGCTGGAATTATCATTCAGTGCAGCACAATCAGTTGTTTTGTTCTAATGACTGCACTTCAAAATTAATTAAAAAGTGTTTTAATTCTTGTGCTAGGACAAAAACAGAGTCTGGAATTTTAAATGTTTTTGAACCATATTTTGTTAATTTGATGGAAACGAATTTGTTTAAAGTACATTACGTTACTATTTATTCGGACCGTTCTAATCAAGATAATGTAAAACAACTATGTTCGATTCTTATTAAATATTTCAAAGAACTGAAATCAAAATTGAATGAACGTAAACATTGAGAGTTTCTATTCATAAGTATTAAAGAAATTATTTCAGAATTAAAGCAAATCCGAAGAAGAAAAATTATTAAAAAAATCTCCTTTTATTAAACATGCATTGATTATTTAAATCAAGGAGACAACGCCTTTCCAATGAAAGAAATAAAAGTATTTGATTGAATTCTTTTGTTAGAAACTCCGTTGCGATAGTAGACAGCCTTTCTTTTATTTTAAATAAAATAAAACTGAACATTGGTGGTAAAGAGCTATTTCACGAGGTTTGCTGTGCTCAGAGCTACATTACCAAAGAAAAACTCGAAGACACTTTGGCGACAAAACGCGGAATAATATTATGATTTTACTATTATGGTTTCATTTAAGAGCCGTGTTTAAAGATCGGAAGAAACGGCACGCAGTTCGAAGAACTAGAAATGTACTATATATAAAGACACACAGGAAATATCTGAGCACTAAGATCCGTTTTGACCGTTGGTGGCCGTTTCTTAATTGAAACGTGTCATATAATAATTTGTTTTGCTTTTTTTAATTATGTTTTTAATTTTTATTATTAAAATCATTCAGATTAAATTCATTTTTATTATTTTTTTTAGACCTATTTCAAACATAAAACATTGATGAGATACGATTCAGACGACTAGTACGCATTTAGGAACTCTCATCTAATATTACATATTAATTATTGCGTATAGCATGACTCCTTTATCCGAGTGCAAATTTTAATAGAAAAGGTCAAATGCACCTAACAATCTCTACAATACACGTATTGTTCCTCTACTCACGTGTGCATTAAGTTTTCACGTCTACATTAATCATCTAATCCACAATAAATTAAAGAAGAAAGGGAGTTATACCTCGTCGAGTTACGAAGTTCGTGGTACTTCGGGAGTTGGCCGTCCCGCTGTGCGGTACCCAAGTGACTTTCGTCATGGTGAAGGGGAGACGGGCGTCGTTAGTTTCCGAATCACGGCGATCCGTAAGACACGAGAGATTCCTCCTGTAACCAGGAAACGCGCCCTCTTTTTCTCCTTTTCTTTCTCGAATGTTACCGTGGTGGATCTCGCGGCTCGAGCTCGCCCGGGGTCGAACAGTTTCGCGGCGGACAGTAAAATTGCGGTCGGGGTTGGAACGTTGATGCGTACCGACCGCAGTTTCTAACCGTGTGGAACGAAAATGTATCGACGCACCGTGCATGCCCAATTAAATATCGCGAAACACACGTACGCGCCCGTTTCGCGGCCCGCCGCAGAGCGAAGGCCGGCCGTTTACCCTTTCCGCTCTTCTCTTTAATTCGCTCTTGGATACTCAGTGTTCCAGGGCGGGGAGGGAGGGCGAAAAAAAACGTAAAAAGACGCCGTGCGTCGTTTTACACATATAAATCCCGTCGGGGTGCGTCGATGCGTATACGCGCGGCCCGTGGATCAAACGACCGGCGCGTTTTAATTTAAATTTTTTTTTGACGGCGCGTAGCGCACTTGTAAATATTTTTGTTTCCTTCGTTTAATTCCCCGCCGTCTATACGCGCGTATACCGAAATATTTCGGCTCGGCGTAGCGCGTAGCCGTCGCACATTCGCGTTTTCGGCGCATTCGCGCCGCGCGCCGGTGCGTGCGCTGCTCGTCTCGTGCGTGTATGTACACAGCGGTGTTACGAAACTCCAGCGTGCATAATACGCGCCCCGCTCGACTACCGGTTGTAGATACTCGACTTGGCCGCTGGCAAAGAGACAACTCCCATCTGCCGAATTTATGGCGTTACCGCGCGACGACCGGGGTCAGCGACCCCTTCGAAAACCGACGGGGATGTCCTCGTAATTGGAGCCACCCGGAACGACATGTTGCCGTGAAAAAGCGTCGCGGGCGGATGTACACCACGAATGGGATGCATCAGCGAATACGCACCGCGCGTGTATGCGGGAATAAATGATTAATTAAGGAAGATACCGGTTGATAATTGAATTTTTGCGCCAAATCCAAATGCCATTTTCTGTACGTACTTACGCGTCTTTCGACGCGTTTAATCGAGACTCGTGCGTTTGGGGACTTTTGCGACTACAGACAGACAAAATAATGGGAACACCTGGGCAATGGACTACTTCTTCTATTAATAGTCAATCAATAATCAATAAATCCATTTACTTTTAATTACAAATTTCATCTTTGTTTGGAATAAGGTAAACAACGCTCAAATAGCCACCAGTGCAATGTTACGCTACTTTTCTGGCAGAATACCTTTTGAGAGAAAATGTTTTTCACCGTGCCTTTCAAAATTGTTCACAATGACTTGATGATATTTATGTCAGGCAGTTACGTAGGATGGAAAAATAAAACGTTGAAGTTTTGAAGAATAGAGGGCAATTTTGGAAAATAGCTTGAAAAGCAAATTTCTTCCTCCAACATCAATCATACATTATATAATCAATTGAAAGACGTTTTATTAAAATAATAGTATAACGTTCTATTGAACTGGCTACTAAAGCGGTGTATGATATTCCAAATTTACCACCAGGCACGAAAGGGTTAAAGACGAATCGTGAGTTAATCTTTTATTAATAAAAAAAAGGCAATGTATTTTCCAAGTGTGTTTATATTATTTTGTCCATCCTTCGTACATGAAAAAAGCGTTACGTTCGAGCAAGGTTCGAGAAAGGACGGAGTTTTGCCGTAGAAAACGATAAAAGAAACGTTCAAAGTGAGGAAAGAAGTCGTTTTAATCGCGCAGATGTCAAGGAGACGACGTTAGGAGACAGTCTCGCGCGAAGCCACTGTCGCGTTTCGAGCGAAGCAAAAAATATAACGAACATAATTATGGAGTTCGGCAAGTTTAATTGAATTTCGCCGGGGTTGTGTTATTGGGAGCTGGAACTTATTACCGAGCGGGACGCGCGCGGCAACACGCGTTACGCGCCCGTGACGCGTGAACATAACGACGAACGCGCGTGACGATGGCAACGAAACATTTAGCTCACACCGTGGCAATATCCCGCCAAGTTTCCGGCTAGTTTTCCCCGGGAAATTTATATCTGTCGCGGACACACCGCCGTATCCCCGTAATAACTCGTTCTGCGAGCCCTAAGTCGGCATACTTCTGCGAACAATTAGTCATTTCGTCGCCTTACGGCGCAGATCGCCGCCCATCGTCCGTTGTTGGGCAATTTCAACGCTAAACTCGTCTAACCCAGACTACAAAGAAATCCCAGTTGGGGAAGTGTCCAGCTAAAAAGTATTAGGAAAGCCAAGCGCACTCGCTGTCCAAGATAAAATAGAGATTTAGCGAATTTATCTTAATTTCATTTAATTATTTACCTGGCGATATTGATTTATATATAATTCCGTATCAATCTGCTGTAATCAAACGCGCCGTATCGAAACGTATGCTACTTTTCCCTGCGTCCATCGATATCTGCCTCGTAATTACGATAAACAGAGTTTATTGCAATCAGCGTTGTATTTTAATTGATTCTGCGCAAACCGGCCGTACAATCTCCCGTTATTGCACATAAAACCACAACGCAAATTAGCAATTATTTAATGTTAGTCCGTTAAAATTGAATGCAAAACCGAACGTGCGGTTCTAAGAATCGCGTTTTACGTTTTCAATATACATCTAATTTTTATGTCGATTCGCGTAGAATTTGTGCAAACATAACGATCTGCGTAATACAACGCTCGAAGATTAAACAAAAATATTGACCAAGAAGGAGGGGAATGAATCCCGAATCAATTCTGAAAATTATACGATAATAATTTATTTCAAATATTAACGGAGAAACATCGAAATCGTTTGTGCGTAAATAACGAAGACGGGCATCGAAAATATTCAACTGCCGTGTTTTTTGACGCTGTAACGTTTATTCCCACCAATGTGGGTTAACTCTGATCTCAGTTTAACTTACTAATTTTTAGAACTAGATAAGGATGGAGAATAAATTAAATCGAGCTCGAAGTTAATTTACATTGGTGAAAATGGACGCGAGTGTCGCGAGGACTAATGAGTACGAGCGATCGTGGCTGCCTTCGGAGCAAACGATTGAGCGGGTTGTTTACCCGCGCTCTGTAACAGCGAGTAAAATTAAAATAGATACGTTAACGGGTCAATCGGCGGGCACGGCGCGCGGAGGGGATGCTGAACTTTGGCCCGGCCGGCCGCGGACGAATGGCGCGGTATAAGTGGATTGCCCGAAAGTTCGTACAACGTCAGCGCGCGGGAATATAACTCGGGGAGGAAGGGACGGAATATCTGCGCCGCGGAATTCCGTGAAGAAGAACGGTCGAAAAAGTTGTCGCAGCGCGAAGGAGAGCGGCGAGATCGAGCTGGAGGAACGACGCGGAGCGGGAGCGAGAAAGGCGGACGTTACTATTGAAAAGTGCTGCGGCGAACCGGGCGAACGACGCGCCGCGACGCGACGCGACGAACGGCGTGGGAGGATGCAATTCGGCTGTCACCGATAAAATATCGCGGAAGTGCGCAAAACACATCAGTCGTTTTCCGGATCTTCTTACGTCGGGTCCGATGAGGGGTCGCCATTGAAGCGGCGGGATAGAAAACAATCGGCTTGGACGCGCGGCGCAAAATCGCGCTCGATGATGGCGCGCGATCTCGCGCAAGGGCAACTGCCGAACGGACGTGCCGGATGCGTAGAATTTTATACACGAACTCTGGCTTTTTCATCGCTTTCGCATCGCGTGGCTCTTTCAGAGAGCTCTGCGAAGTTACCGTCACGCTTTTGAAATTTTGATACAATTGATGGGTCTCTGGTTTTTCTGGATTTCTGCAGAGAGTTGCGAACTCTGAAGGAAAGTCCCTCATTTATTTTGAAATCGACAGTAAAGCTACTTTCTTGTCTTATATTTGTGAAAAAATGAGTGACATTCTCTCGAATGCAATTTCTATTAGAAAGATAGTGTTTAGAGATAAACATCGTAAAGGAAACATTGTAAAGGAAAAGGTGGAATTTACAACTTGTAACTTTGTTAGCAATCAATATGTTATAATGAAAGCTCAACGATTACATTATGCTATTTAATCGATTCTAGACTAAAAGTGGTGAAATATTTATTACTTAGAACGTTGTTTATAAAAATCTGGACGATTTTTGGTGGATACTGTATGAATCGAAGGGAAATAGAAGTAATGCGCGCTCTTTATCCCCAGCAAAAGTAAATTGAAAAAATTGATTTTCTTTTGAAACACAGTATTTTATTATAAAATTATACATTTCATATTTCTCTTTATTCAAAATAAAGAGAAAATATTACAGAATATATGCAAATGTATGTACGTGCACATAATCCTTCCGCATATAGACTGAAAATCTATAATACATGTGATGCAAATTATAGATTAACAGTAAAACTACAATCGATTTATCAAATAATTATCTTGAAATATAATGATAAAAAATTTGATAAAAAGACCGCATTATGCTTATTGATGCATCAGCCGCTTAAGGGGCTGCGTTAACAAAACACAATGTTATCGTTTAATTTTGCATAACTCATAATTCAAAACAGCTGAATAAAATGTGAAATGAGAAACATTCAAACGTACGCATATTTGTGTAATAATTTAAATAAAAAAATAATGAAAAAATATGTGTAATTAAATACTAAGAAACACATCTTAAAAAAGTGCACGAAAGTAAAAATGCTTTATAACAAATATTAATTACTGTGCATTGGCATATCAGTGTCATTTTATAACGACGAGCCGTTAAATAAATGTTTTCGTAAGTAAAAGTAAATTCCACTAGAGTTTGTCACCCAATAACGGAGATGGTACTACCTTCAACATTTTATTTTCTACATTTAATTAAGCGAATACGTATTCCTAAAATATTCTTTCTGCAGTTGAAAATGCAATAATCTGTTCGACCGCTCGCGCTCATTACGTGAGAGAATTATTTTCTGCGATTGTAATACGTACCAACTTTTACAGCGACCTTTTGAACTTCATCATATTCGGCACGTTTCGTGAATTTCTAACTCGCTTATACGCGATGATACGACTTCATCAGATACATGAATATCCGCGTAAAAGCTATTTCGCAACGAAATTGTAGCAGATAACACCTAAAACTTTAATGCTTCGAAATTAACACGCAAAAAATAGGTTTTCGGATTTCCAAATAACTATGCGATCATATACAGCGGTTCATAAAAACACCCGAATGGCCTCCGTTTACAGGTACATGTACCGGGTCGTTCGACGGTATTCCCGCGTGCCGATGCATGCAGAAAAATAACCGTAAAAACTGAACAAATTATACAATCGGCAAGAGATAAATTTTATTTCGTAGCAATCGAACAAACGAGAATTGAACAGGAAAATTAGAATTTTAGAACAATGAGTTGACAAAAACGTCGTCGGACGCGATCGCGCGCGCGCGTTCTGGGAAGAGAGAAATATAAATAATCAGAACCGTTTGCGGAGGACATGTGTGCACGGTGATGTAATATTGCCCTGCAGTGCGTGCTCGGTCTGCTTCGTGGGAGCACTAAGTGAGTTTCGCGAGGTAACGACATCGTATTTTTATAAGTTACATGCCAAAAGGATCTCGTAACCGTTCCACGGCACCGTGCAATCTCAAAGGCCATTGTTTCGCCTTTGAAAGTTAACATCAAACTTCATTTCACGGCGCTGAGGGGTAGCGCTCGCTCCTCGCGACGGCGTAATTCGCTCGTTCGAGATCGTTAGCTTACTAAACGTTTCGCGAAGAAACGGGAATCGAGAGCGCGCCTCGCAAGCCCGCGCGGAAAATGTCACGGCGGAGTGTCCGCGACAGTTCCATATCGATCTAGGTGTCGCTACCAAGGAGCCCCGCGCGCGAGGAGTCGGGGAAGTTATATAGTTATTGGCCCCTGCGCAGTTATTGGCCACCCCCTGACTGCTACTGCCATTGGGGGACCAATTTCGTGGCTCATTTTCATCTAGCCGACTTTAATAATAATGAAGATAAAGTTTTTACTTTCGCGACTGCCGTGGCCGTTACCCGTCTCTACAGCTCGGATGGGAGCCATTCTCAAAAATGGCTTTACGATAGCCAGCAAATTTCACGTCCGCCACGCTCGGGACGCGGCGAGCGACGATTAATAACGCGTTTGCAAATTGAAGGGTCTGTTGCGCGCGACGAGGGTGCGCCGGAGGTACGCGCGAGCGCGCGAGCGCGCGTCCCCCTTCGGTAGCCATGAGAAGAGTATCTCTGCGTATCTGTGTTCCTGAAATGTGAGCTACATCGTTATTTTTCAAAGCTGCGTTTCATTTTCATTAAACGGTTCGTTCGTAATACGAGAATCCCACGCGTTTCATCAGTGCTTAAATTCTCGGATAAATTTTAGAAAAGCTCCTATCTCCGAGATTGCTTTTCCATAGATTTCTCGCCGGTAAAAAAAAAAGAAAGAGGAGAGAAAATTTTTCGGCAGAAATTTTCACCGACCGTGACCTCGATCGAATCTTATTTCCAAATCAAGTTTATTTTTGCATGAATTTATAAATTTTAAAATCGCCAAAGATTTCTCGTAACGTTATTCGCGACAATTTCTCAATCGGGGCAATAAATTCATAACCGTTGCAACTACAGAAACGCCGCTACAATATGATTCTATACAGCCGTTCGCGGTAGATATCGGTGGATCAATTCTATCCCATTATTAAACCGGGCAAAACCACCTGGCTCGCGCAACATCAAGATTGTCCGAACCACCGAGTACACTTAACATCCGGTTCAACGCACGCAGCTCGTACCGACCCATGTTATATTGCCTTCATGAGCCATGCGCAAATACGTACGTGCCCAATCTGAGTGTGCACTGTGCGAGGGCGGCATTGGATAGATACAGCTCTGACCTATGGTTATGTCGTGCGGCGTAAGATTCGATTTAGCAGTGTTTGTGGTTTATCAAACTTTGTGCCTATCTCACGATACCAGCTTGCGATTCCGGAGCTGAGCTTAAATCGCGCTTACAGCGATGGCGATACCGATATAAATAACATCAGACTAGATAGTGAAAAACTACATATCGCCAAAGGAATTTACTTTGTTGATCTTACATATGTCTTTCATATGAAGCTCGTGAATTTTGGCCTAGATTCCGTTTATTTATTTTATTACTTATCTTTTTGGTCGTGCTAATTATATTATTTGTACATAATTATTTCCTGTAGATTATTACAAATGTCTAGCTATACAACTAAAAGTTATCGAAAAAAAAAAAAATTTTTTTTTATTGTTTTTTCTTTTTTTCCGTAATTAACTACAAAAAATTTTGAGCCTGAAACTAACTGTAAAGAACAAAACGATTCGGCTTATAATAGCTTATGCAAATCTCTTAAACAAGTAAGTATTAAGAATTAAGAGGAAATAAAAATTTAAACAACTTTTAAACAATAAAGGAATTGTGCTCAAATATTATATAGACAGTCAAATGTAATAACAGAACAATTCATAAAATTTTTATATTTTTGGTTTTAGATTTACTTGAAATGTGATACAGTCAAAAGGAAAATGCCAAATTTGTGCCCATATTACTGCAACATTATATTTTGATAAAAAATTTAATTTAACAAAAAAACGCCTTAAACGATCAAAATTAGATCTTAATATTTAATATTTTTTACGCGAATTTATACATATTTCTAATTCTCTAAACTACGCAAAGTAGAATACTTTCGCTCTCGAAACACAGTTCTAAACTTAATAGAGTAATAATATCACAATATTAAATTAATAATTCGTTCATTAAAAAGTCATGGAAATATGCTGAGTATTTATTTAATAAATTTTATCAAAAATAACAACATTAATCAATTTTATTATTAAAACAAATCATTACATAATCATGAATTTCTCTATTATCTCATATTAACCTTTTAAACGATACGAATTCATAAAAACGTAGCTATGCTCTTTTAGTATAAAATTATAATGAAATTTGAATTATCCATTTTTTAATATAAATCAAAGCGTAAAGGATGGAAGCAGGAAATTTTATATCTTATAAAGCTAGCATACACGTTAAAATTAGCATATGAGTTAGCATGCGTTGCAGAAATGAATATTTAAATTGCAAAGTATTGATATGTGATATTATACTGATAGCTAAACGTTAACACAGATGGTTTTTGCTCTCTGACCGCAAAATCTTTTTTTTACAAAATTTTACTATTACGTAATATGAAATGTAGCATGCGAACAGAACATGTGTAAACCAAAATATATTTTCAATATTTGAAAAATATTTCTACGAAGGTGTTGCTCAGAACAAATTTGGCCAACACTCAGCGATAAATTAATCGTGCTGGTAGTCGACAGATGTATTACCCACTTGCATCTTGTTTCGCAAAATTAAAAGCTACAAGTTCCCGGAATGTATTGTGAAATCTAAGTATACATGGAATTGCTTATCATGCTCGTTAGTCTTTCGGAGAAATTTTTTAAGCAAATTAATGCTAAAGTGCCTTAAAGCAACCAGATGGTTGTCTCGTATTTTTAATGTACTGCATTGCTCTGAATTACTACTCTGCTATTTAGTGGCGATGTTACACAAATTACGTCAGAGGTAAAAGGTAATAAAACGTAGGTAAAGGTAATAAAAAAGAAAAAACAAAACAGGAATGAAAGAGAACTATAAATATAAATATTAATTAATAACTGAAATATTTATTTATCGATGACTGTCTCTATATTAATAACAATACATTATTTCAATAAATACTTTGCAATGATTTAACTTTTATGCTTGCACAGAGAAAACGGTATCAAGCATTAGTATCAAATAAAAAATATATTTAATTTAACAATTTATGTATAAGCAAAAAGTTACAAATAGTGATAATTAATCTTACTTAAATATAATTCAATCTTTTTTAAAAAAATTTTATAATTTTGAATTTCAGCAAAATATTTTTATTTCAATATTATAATGATCCGCTAAAGAACACAACATAATCGTTTTTAAAACATTTTAATACTTAAAGATACTATTATTTAAAGATATTGTTATATTGTGTGTAATATTTTTTCCTCTCAACTCATAAAAATTATTATTAATTAATACAAATATCTCGATAAAAGTACACAAAATTCTTCATATAAGCAAATTATGTCTTTATCTAATCTTATTTCAATATTTAACATTTTGAGAAAAAAGATATTCAAAAGTATGTTCTTTTATTTGTGCGCCAGCATTTATATTCTATAACGAACGCATGCTGGCGGATACGGGTCGAAATGAGTCGGGGACATACGAGTTTATCAGAGAGGGACGCAAAGGCGCGAATATACTCATTACGTAGGATACTGATGCGTCACCGATAAGTAGCTCTCGACAGAGCGAAATCGTACATTCAGTTTACAGACAGATCTTCTATTACGTCCGATACGCGTCCGGGGAGAACACACCATCTGAACATGTCAATTATGCCCCTGGTCAATCCCCTGGTCATCGTCCCCTTCGCATCTGCCGAGTTTCACGAATCAGTGTCCCGTATATGCTTGGCAAACGCGAATGTTGAAGCCTGCCTGCCCGCAGCCCTTTCGCCCCCGCGTCCACCGCCGCCATCGCAATGTACAATCGGTTCACTATTCCGTAGGTCCTGCGCAACGATCTCCGTTAATTATTGCGGGAGACGCGGCGAATGCGTACGCGCCCCTCACCCCCTCTCATCTCCGCCGATCCCTGCGTCATACGGCCGAAAAACAACGGGGGACACTGTCGCGCGGACAAATTAAATCATTCGTGGCGCAAGAGCGATTCTGTGTCGTCGCACCGCTCGCGATAGGAGCCAATCTCCGAATCACCGGTTTTTAAAATCACACCAATTCTGACGCCGAGGATTTGCGCGAGTATATAAGTTGACGGCTGACGTTTCGCAAACGGACCGGCGACGCCGTTGACGCTTGCAGGTCGACACGCGTGATTGTTTTTCGTTTTTTTTTCCCTTTTTTTTTAAAGCGATATATTCGCGCGAATTGTGAAAAACAGAGTTTTGCGCGGTGAATCGATTGCACGCAAAAATCTCGCGATAAATACCGAGCGCCGAACACTCGAGAATAATAGGATATACACTCTCCACCTGTATCCAGAACGAGTTATCGATTTGTTTGCTCGAATAATTGAAAGGTTTACACGGCCACAACGTCCAGAAGCTTGCAAAGAGATTTACTTAGAATTACTTAACATTTTTGTTCCATTTAGCCGTCCAGCTACGGAACATACGTTCCTCTTTTCGCTTTAATTACTGTCCAAAAAAATAGATTATACTTTTAATCAATAGAATCATAAAGAGATGGGTCAAAAAGATGAAAAAGATATATTTAGTTAAAAATACTTAAAACAATACGTAAGTACGTTTCGACTTAATTTACAGTCATCTTCAGCTTTACAGATCAAATTTTAATTAACGCGAATAACACGAACAGAATGATAAAAGTATGAATAATCGAAGATCGCCAAAGTTAAATACGTGCCAGTATACATCGTTGGTTTTTAATTTAAAGTATTGCCGAATTATTTGTTGTTGTCCCATAAATCCATCCAATATTGATCTGGTTCAAATTTAATCAAAGATTGTTCATTTTTCGTTTAACAACGAGAAAACGTACATCAATTATATAAAATGTTAAAAAATTTTACGTTTGTTCGCTGACTATGGTTCATCGCGATATAAAACAACGAAAAGTTACAAAATTTAAGATCAATCAAATTCAATATTGGAAAAAAAATTTTTCGTAAGACTTATATACGCGCGCGCGTAGAAAAATAAATAGAAAGAAAACCAGGGCAAGTTTTTCCTGATTTTTACATATATTTTTAATTGTTTTTCTCCTTAATTTTCTTTAGCTCGTGGTCAACGACACACATTCAGTAGGCCTTGTAACTGAATATTACAGTTATTACAAATGAGAAAGAAAAATAGCGAAATTTGCAAACATGAAATGATCTCGACTGTCATTTCGCTTCAATTCTCTCTCGTCGCTCCCAACGAGCGAGGAAAATAACGTAATCCGGGCATACATCAACGGCGTTATCCTCAAGCGACTCTCGGAGGATATCCGCCCAAGCGATACGCCGACTCACGCCCCGAAGTAAGACTATTATTTTCCTTCAGCGTTCGTCTCTCCGCTCAACCCGGTGCGTGCGATCCGACAACTTGAGAAGATATGATTATTTCTCTTCCAGAACGTTCCTCTCGCTCGCCCCCTCCGGTCCAAGATTCCTCGTTTTCTGCAGAAATCGTGCAGCCACCTACGAGCTTCGATTGCACGCGTCCCTTCCTTCGTGTTCGACCCGGTGTATCGTTCTGGATGTTAACGGCGCGCTTATCTCGCTGAAGCCGAAGTAGTTCGGGCGCCAACTACGCCCTCGTAATTACTCTCGCCTCCACCGCTTGCCTTCGTAAATAATCATTACTGTTTCGAGGACAAGCGATGCCGTGTATACAAGGTATTCCGGCTTCTCCGTACTCTGGCTTAGCTGTGCATTAGAAAAATAAACTCTTCTAGATCGAAAAATTCGAACAAAGAATAGAAAGAGTAATTTGCATAACCGTTCGTTGAAAGAGTTTGATATTTATACGAGAAGCTCTTTGAAAGAGTTTGATATTTATACGAGAAGCTCTAAATCTAATTGTGTATTTGAAGATGTGACATATCCTAGACACAAAAAATTAATTTATTTGATTTTAATATTTCTAAATTATTTATTAATAGAGAAAAGAGTCGCCAATGCGACATAGCACTTTTATTTTTGGATTGTATTTTTTAAGTAAAAACTAAAAATAAAATTTTGGAAACATAAATACGAACTAGAAAGAGTTCTCTACCAGATAATAAAACAATTGTTATAATATTATTTCGAATTTTGTAATAATTAAGTTCTTTGTAAGATAAACAAAAATAAGTGTTTGACAAAATAAGTTTCAAAATTAATATAATAGATAGTAATATTACATTTTTCTTCTTCTTTTCTTTAACGTGGCAGCACGAAATACAAGTTAATGTGTATGAGAATTTTTAGAACTTCTCACTTTGATATAGGACGTCGATTTATACAAATACTTTATGCTGCTCTGTGTGCAATATATAGCTCGATAATACCATGTATATCATAAAAGTTAGATTAATTTAATAGCTTAATAAATAAATTTCCTAATGTTATTGTCTTATATATGTCTTTTTCTGTCTAGACATATGAATTTTTTTACTATCTCAAAGTAAAAAATTTATAGTGCAAAGTTCTATTGTTTTATCGACAAGTGTTGCTAGTTTACGCTATATCCCGATTTTATGTTTAAAATCGCACTAAGAGAAAAATAAGAAATAAAAGATGTAAACGCTTCAGGACGCTTTAAAGTGATCTAACATTATCAACAATTTACTCACTATCATTTAAATTATGCAATTTGCAACAAAAAACCTTATAAATTTTATTCTTGTTTTTGAAAAATTTGTTTTTAGTAAAATTTATAGAAAGAACCATGAATGCATAAACTTTGAGAGTTTTTACTTCTTCAATTATCTAAGCCAATGACGCGCAATCTTTTTAGACTACTATTTTAAATGACTATTTTCAGAAACAGTAACAACTTGTGGGTTGAAATATATCTACTTCAATACATCATATTTAATATGCTACCCATGTTATATATATTATATTATATATGCATTACACAAATCAAATGCGTAATCTATGACCATGCAGTCCAACGGTCATGCGGCCCGCGAGCCACAGATAACGCATCACTGATCTGTAATCAAATTATGTTTTTATTAATAATGAACAAGAATTAGATTAGAGCAAAAAATAAAACAAGCCGCGCTGGGTATAAATGCGAATTTATCAATTCTAATTACATAAAACAAGTTGTAATTTAATCTTGATTATTACATAAAATAATAATTAATAATTAAAAATAGCAAATATTTTGAAGTCATCTTTAATGCTAAGGATATGTTGAAAACGTAGGAAACGCTTGAGGTCCATCATTGGCTCTTGGAATTAGATTCACCAAACGTTTTACATAATTTTTTCAGAATGAGTAAGTGGCCTCTCTGTATGATAGTGAAAAAACAAACGGGTAATAACAAGAATAGCAGTCAAACATAAAAATAAAAAAATGTCAAGATGTAAATGGTACGTATTAGCGAGAATAAAAGATCAAAATGTTAAAAGTGTTAAAAATAAAAAAAAAGAATAAATAGTTGATAAATAAAAATTAAATTAAAGACTTAAAAAATAAATTAAATTAAATAGTTAAATAAATAAATGAGAGAGAAAAATGAAAAAATCGAGCTACTGGAAAATATTAATTGCAAAAAGTCGAAAAGAATGGAGTCGAAAAGAATGGAATACTTCATTCTTAGTAGCCACACGAATCATCTCATCCAAGAAACCTTTAAACTAATTACAAAATAATTGACGTAGTAACATGTGAAACGGTCGTACTTAGAATATTGGAGACAGAGAAATAGAAAGGAAATTGGAATTCATTAATATAAATAAAGTACAATATTTAGTTTCCGAGAAATAAGGGGATGTCGCTTTGGAGGATTCATATCGGTATTGGAGAGCGACATTTCTCTACGAAATATAGGAATACGCGTAACTCAACTACCACTGAGAAACTAGGATGTAATTCTGAGAATATAAACTGTAAACGGTATCGCAAGCGAGACCCTGTATATCTAGACATATTATCTTCAACGTATAGCGTGACTCGTGTTCCGGCTGTGCGTGGTAGAGAACACGCGTTTCGTAGACTGCTATAAAAAAATATTACCAGCTGTCGCGAGATATCCTATCGTATATATTGTCTCATTAAAGCAGAGACTCCTCCTCGGGGTTATTGTTCTACTAGTCGCAACTCCCATGCGTCCCATCTATCCGCTCCCGGAAGCGCGGTAAGGCCCGGCGAGACGTCGAAATAATATTTTATTATTCGCCCACATCGTTAGCGACACGGCGATAATTCCACCGTTTGCTTTCAGCCAGAACCCTTTGCGTCCCGCTGCCGTAATTATCCTATTGTTACGGAAGATTGAATCGCTCTCCTTTTGCGCGTGTAATTAAGCACCGGTGCCGTACCGGATAGCCGTATTCTCGCAATAATTTCGCGAGCTCAAAAGAATCCGGAAAACGCGCGGACGGCGCGCGGAGAAAGAGAGACGAATACGGTCGGCGCGGCGCGCACTTCCGCTCTTCGGACGCGCGGTAATTACCGATAGTAACCGCGCGATCGCGCTAGAAACAATGATATATATTTCCCGTAGAGGTGAATTTATTAAACGCGATCGGGGAAATCGAATTAATCCCACGCGGATGCTTGCGCAGGGGAGGGAGGAAGAATAAAACGCGCGCGCGCGCGCGCGCGTACGATTTCGCGCCCGTATTTTCTCTTCGGCGTATTAACCGCCGCCGGTATTTGCGTACGGAAGTATTTCCCTACACCCTCCCCCCTCGCCCCTCGATAAAAAGCACACCGCCGCGCCGCGCCGCCCGCTTTTTTTTTTTACTCCTCCAGCCCGCTTGGTATAATGTCGTGCGAGAATGCCACCTGCTGACGCGAGTTTCCGCGACGCGCGATCGGATCCCGCCTGCGTGCCTATTTATTTCCCCGCCTGCCCCGAACGCCGCGCGGCGTTTCTCTCCTCCCCTACCGTTCCGGGAGCCGAATGGCGAGAGGCGAATGGGAAAATGATCGTCTGAAGCCGTGTCGGGGTAGAACGAATGCTGATGGGCCAACCCTACCGTTCCACCGATATAATTTGCCCGCCGAATTCCAGACGGGCGAATGCACGTTGGCACGTTGCGTAGCGCCGCCGCCGCCGCCGCCGATGCTGCGCGTTGCGTTGCAATGTATTAGCCGTATACCGGACGCCGCGGGTCTAAATTACACGCACGTTACTGTATTAAATTCCGCGACAGAACGTACGAGGCAGGCAGGCGGGCGGCAGGTAGGCAGGCAGGCATTCGGATCGTTACGAACACGTGGGACATTAAATTCTGGGAGAACTTCTGCGGCGGTCCTGACAGCCTGACAGTCGTAGAAATAGTTCCGCTCTCGGTTACAATACCGCGCGCGAACTCTGGCCCGGCCGGTGCCGCGCGCGTCATGTAAATACGCGCCTTTTATTCATTTAATTAATCCCGCGGGCGCCGGCATGACGTAATGATAAAAAATACGGAGAGGGAGGGGGAAGGTGAATGGGTGGGTGGGTGGAAACAACTGCGAATCGAGCTTACCTCTCGGACGTCCGCTAATTTCGCACGTCCGCGCGGTTATTATTTTTTAATTCGCTTTAACCGTGCGAAACGTTCGAATCCGGTAGCGCACCGGATGGAAAAGTGCAATCTGCATTAAGATATTTAACGAGCATAGCTCCTGTTATATCCTTATCGTAAACTTGGCCATATTTCAAATAGATCTCCTCTCTCTCTCTCTCTCTCTCTCTCTCTTTTCTTTTAGAACGGTATCGTGCGCTTGTTTTTTTACGTAAGTCGCTTATTTAAATTACTTTGAAAATTTTTCTTATATTTATACACGTGCGTTTATAAATATTTGAAATGTGTTTGGAAATTACATTTATGCGTGTTATTTCGAAATTAAATTCTTTAAATATCTAATGACGCATATTAAGATTATGTACAGAACAATGTACAACGCGTATTACAGATGTTAATCATCAAAACAACGACACGCTTGTGCGCTGTATATCTGGAGGAAGTGAAAGTGCAGCGAGATTTAGGCGCGGTTCGGTTGTGGACGCACAAAGGTTGTTGCATTCGCTCGCGTCAGACTCGCTGAACTGGTTTTGCGATTAGCCTCGTGATTGGGGCTACTCGGCCGAGCGATATCCCTATGTAACGATCGGAGGACCGTGCGCGCCGGACCGCAGTTGCACGTGGAGGAAAGAGCTGTTGCGGTACAGCAGAAGCTTACGAAATTAGTTTGATGTTTATGTCGCTATTCCCTTTTGATATGGAACCGAATCTCTCTTTAAGCGTGTCGTAACATCAAGATACAATTTCTTTCTTGCAATCATAATAATACAATATTATATACATATACATATATCCCAGTCAAAAATGATTGGTCGATTCGACATCGAAATTTGCAAACGACTTGATTAAAAAATAAGCTTAAATTAGTTGTTGACAAATCAGTTTAATGTCGATTTAATATTAATATATTATACATATACGTATGCATTAATATGCCTGTAGTCAATTTTTTTTCTACTTTTGTAATTATTTGAGAGAACAGCTGCAGATTTTTTTTCCATTTTTACAATTATTTCAGAAAAATTATCCCGCTTCTTATCTTTTCCGCAAAGTAAAGCGTATCCCGAGAAATAAAATAACTGATTTAAAAAATATACTGAAATAAGGATTGAAATAAGAAGAAACATGCAATACATAAACATAATTAAACTGAAAAAAAACAAAGAAAAGAAAGTTAATATAACTTTTTATAAACCTTGGGAGATTTAATCAACTTTAAATATAAAATAACATTTTACAAAGAGTTGAAAACTCATTAACTATAGACATCTACACACAATATAAATGTCAATATACAATATCTAATCCAAGCCGTAGTCACACCTAGTGTTACTCAATTCTGTGATCATAAAAGCATTCACCGTCCCCAGTCTGAACCACCATCAACGTTGCTTGATTATTTCGACGATTATATCGCATGAGAACTGACACTTTGTGACGATCCACGAACACTTTGTGTTAACTATATTTTTGACAGCTGATCTTAATAAATGTTAAAAAAAAAACATGGAACATGTACAATTAAAATATTTTTTTCATAAATGAGTGTAGAGTTAGTTTTTACTGATTTTCATAATACATGGAATAGCATCTCGAATAACTTTCATGTTACAGGTTTAAATATGCATGTTCAAAGGAGACAATGTAACATGTAATACAATGATGAAATATAATATATATATATATATATATATATATATATATATATATATATATATATAAACATATTATACATTCATTATATATATTTTATACAATAGTAATAATATTAAATTTATAATTATATGGATATATATAAAATTACTTTCATAATATAAATTTGTAGTGTTCAGTTACAACTGTTAATGTTTCTGTATATTCAATCATTTTGTAAATATTAGTTTTCAAAAATGACTTGGAAATTACGATATTATAACATTTTTATAGATATAATGTCATTAAAAGAAAAAAAAAAACGTTTTATATTAGATTTTATTTGGTTTTCTAATATTACTGGACAAGATTTAATTATGAATTGATTTAATTATGAATGTAATATAAACACATATGTATAATACAAATGCATAATGAGATTAAGATTTTTTTAATGAATGAAAAAAAAAAAAATATATATATATATATATATATATATATATTACGCTTTTCATCTTTGTATGTGTTGTATTTAAAATTGATTAAGATAGAAAATTTTATAATAATATTAGCAAATCAATGAATATAAGAACAATCTTCACGATGAGATCGAAAATGACAAACATACCGACTAGTATTCGACATCGTCTACTCATCGAAAAAATGTGTGTGTGTAAATGTTTTTATAAACCTTAGATAGAACAATGTGAATACTTGGGAAATATACTATTTGTTTTATTTAATAAAGGATTAGCCCATTTATCTTTAATACAGATTTTACCCTTGTTGAAATAGAATAATACAATGCTTGAATAGTTACCAGTGCAATGTTATCCATTCTAGCAGAACATCTTCCAAAGAAATATTAAACTATCTGCTTTTAATTCTGCATTTCAAAACTGCTCGCAATTTGATGATATTTAAATCAAACAATTGCGTTGTCAGGAAAGGAAAATTTAATGTTAGAAAGATAGATTTTAGAAAACAAAGGACTGTGGCAAATAGAGATGAGCAAATTTTCTCCTCCAGCATCGTTTATGTATATAAGCAATTGACAGATGTTCTGCTAAAAAAATAATACAACATTTCGATGATTACTATTTAAGCATTCTACAACTTTATTTTAACAACACCGAGGGAAAAATTATGATTAAAGTTAAGAAATCTTTTCTTTAAACATATTTTTTCAAGTTGAAGTGAAAATATTTTTTAGAAAAATAAAAATTTATTTGATTTCAAGAAATGACGTTATTAGCTTTTGCTAAAGTAAATAAATTATTTGTTCAAATTATTTATTTAATTGAAATAAATAACTTTAATTCAAAGAAGTACTGATGGAATTATAAGAAATAATTTATTTGTTTTTTATTTAAAAATATATTTCTTTTATTTAAAAAAGGATTTTCGCTGCCTAGTCAAATTATTTCTTTGATTCTAATAAAAAGAAATAACCAAGAAATTTCTTCACATTGAAGAAACTTTTGTTTGACCGTATAACAATGCACAAATTTGTTTCAAACAAACAAATTTTCTTTGACCCGAAGAATCTTTTCTCTGGGTGAAGGACAGAATTTGTATTAAAGGTAAATATAGTGGGCCAATCTCTTATTAATAAAATAAGTAGTAAATTTCTCAACTGTTTATATTATTTTGTTTATTTTCTTTAAATATTTATGCATATTCTATATTTTGCCATAGATAATTACGCTCTTCAACTGATAGACGTATTTTGTTATACATTTTGCGAAACAAAACGTTGCGCGCGGCAATAATAATGTGTGCACTTGACATAAATTCGCAACGGACCCGCGGCTGCAACCTACAGCTCCGTTGCACAATGTCGGTTTATCGGTCCGGCCCGTTTTCGATATTAGAATAATATTTGGAAATATTTCCAGTGTATCGTTACACGATTGCGCGCGCGACTGCGGGGTATCGGAAAACGATTACAACATAATTCACGGCGGCGGCGATAAAATTTAATTACACTTTGTGTAATTTAACGTGCCCAAGTGTGAGCTTCCGAGGCGCGGATTTATGGTACCACTTGTGCAGATGCTGGAAATATTGAATATCAAGGTGATTTGAATGCTAATGCATCTCGCGATTGTGTACGTTATCATTGCTCATAACGCCCGACTTCTAATGGTATTCGATAACTTCAGGTACGCCGATATCGAATAATAATTTCAGTCGTCACGGACAGTTGAACTTTGTTAAGATTCGCAATCTACTTAAAACGTATTCCTGCCATAATTTGGATTATATGTATAAGTCGTCCTCGTTTATACGCGCGACTAATCTCGAACGTTTGCCTTCGTATTAACGGAGTTTTAATCTGCTTTTATATTAAGGGACGCGGTTCAGATAACATCTCCTCTCTCTCTGCTCTCCGCGAATACGATTCTCGGGAAGGATAAGCTGGTGAAAGAATGTTTCAGGGAACGGAAAGGGGAACATCGCGGGCGACAAATATATGTAACCGGAGCGCAATTCTAATTCGCCCCCGTCGTATTTTTACGTCACCTTACCTATTTCGGCCGCGGGCATTGTTGCCTCGAAGTTAGTGGGAAACACGGAAGCAACATGACTTGACCCGGAATGCATGTACCTTTGGTGACAGAAACCTCGTTTAGGGGATAAAGGGTATCGGGGGAGCATGCATGGGGGGTTCATAACGAGCAACAAAGGCTTTACCGCAACTATCAAGAGATACGGTCAACGCACACACGTATGTGCTAAGCAGCAATTACCGAGTTAATTTTTCACGTTATTCGAGAACAAATCGAGAGAATATCTCTTCCCCGTGCAGTTGCAGTAATTACCAAGATACTCAATATTAAATATTTAAAAGTTGCAACAAAGGACGGAAATGTTCCTCCGAGGAGAAAGGTCAACTTGTTAATTAAGGTCGACTCATTCCGTCCATTCAATTGCTCGACCTACTTGCTTGTCGGGCGAAAAATTACGGATTCAAGTTGGAGTCATTATGCGAAAGAATGATGGAAATTTAAAGATCGGGAAATGACGCACAGCCGTCGAAGCTTAATGCGTTTAATAACGAAGCTAGGCACGCAGGCAATAAACTGTTGTCGATTCTCGAAACGCCCGGGAGATGTTCTCATAATGCACGTAACACATCCGTGAGGCAAACATCGCTGATAGCGTTGCATTGCTTTGGAACGTCTTGAGCGTTACGGAGATACATGTAGAATATGCACATAACAATTCAAATGCCTTATGCAGAGCGGAGCAGCGACTGCAGCAGCAGTAGCAGCAGCAGCAGCTTTAAAGACCACGCTATAGGACGTCGTGAGAGCAACGTTACCACGATAGTATATCAGGTATACTCCATCCACGGTATACTGACGAACATTTGGCATTCGTATTATTCTTCCTCCCCTCGGTGTACATTCGCCGGTACCTTGTTCTTCGTGAATACATAAGACGCAGGAGGTCGACATTTTGTAGATGAAACATGAATATTTCAGACTCGGGAATACGGAGCGTTGCAAACAAATTTTTCGACTGACAAATACGGAGTAAATTTTTTCCTGGGGAAAACTTTAGAACAAAGATGCTATAATATATATTGCAACTATGTGAACATACTTTGGCCATTAAATCTTAAGATATTGAGCGAAGCCGCGCTAAAATTTACATAGGTTTTCAAAAGATTTTCCGATTTTAATTTGCCTTCAGAAACTTCAACTGTTTGTACGTTCGATTGTATAAATGCGAATGACAAAAAGCCATTAATGTGTTACGCGTCGTTACTGATGAATCACTGGTGATTAATCTATTAACATTGTCTCATTAAAATACATGTAAAATGCAATCAATTACACTATTAAATTCGTTATGTCGAATTATACTCACTCCGAGAGAAAGAATGCTTATGTTATGGTAATTACCATAATGTGACCATAACTCAATATAATTTTACTTATTGTCGTTGTCAATATATTTATAGTTATTTTAACTACACAAATTATTATTACTATTAAGGTTATTATTATTAGGTTAATAATATATTTATCATAATTGTGACTGCATTTACTGTATAAAAATGTTTAGTTTATTTTAAATTTATGTCTTGATATTTTACTGCATTAATATATTTGAAATAATCATAAATTATTGTAAAATTTTTTCACGGTTGATAGAACCAAGATAAAGTTATTATTATTAACATTATATCAGTAATAACTTTAAAAACAGAGCTCCTAATCATAATTATTTTATCATGCATTTATAGTGAAAAATATCAAACACTTTTCTCTCAGAGCAGTTTGAGTTATTTTTAATCATTTCTATAGGTTGTCATTATTCCTGTTCATTAATTTAACTAAAACAATGGAGTAGGTAAACCATTTAACTTAAAATTGATTTATTAATTACTGGCTGCATGCGTTAAATAGGTACGCTGTTTACTTTAAACCTAAGCAATTTAACTATGAAAATTGATTGATTAGATGAGAGAGGCTATTCTTTTAACTACGTGTTTTGTGTCAAAATAAAGAAATTCGATACACACACGAAAGATAAATGTGTTATTAAAGGTTTAAACTCCTTTAATATTTAACAATGGTGTATCCAGCGAGTCACACGGGACTCAATAAAAGATACATTAAACGCAAAAAGGAACCACTCGGAGCGAATGATAAATCGATCTATAATATTAAAGTAGAAAAATAACAGCTCGAAGGTGCGATTCGCTTGCTTGCCTACTGTGATTCCAGCAAATCAAACTAAAGATGCTATAAACTTTCTGTAAGAATGTCCTCGTCGTTCCATACGAGATAGTCAGAAACGCGCGATAGCTCGACTGCCAGATACGGAACCGAGAGAGACAGAGAAAAAGGGAGAAAGAGAGAGAGAGAGAAAGTGAAAGAGAGAGCTGACTGTATTCTTTGGAACTGATGTACAACTGTATATAAGAGTCATGCACGGTCGCGGCGATACCAGGCATTTTTCTTCCTCGACGAACCGGCAAAATTTTGATATTCCGGTCTCGCGCTCTTCAATCTTGCGCATATTCTTACGGATATCACATATTTTATTCCGTGGCGTTTGTGGTCCTCGCATTAAATGGAGCATACTAAGAATATCTTCCCTCTGTGAATCACGCGAAAGAATTTGACCATCGTCACAAAGTCGCCGAGCGTTCGCATATTACACTTACTGTCTTATTCAAAAGGATCATTCAGATGTATATAACGCGTGCAAAAGAGGTTCTGCATGTATGTACGCAATCAGATTTGCTGAATGATAACGAGACTTCGTGAGAAGCTGAACCAATCTATGTCGGGAATTTTTTTTTTTGCACACTTTCACGTTTTTGCACAGCAATGTTCTCGCAATAACGAAATCGCGCAGTGATAGGCAAAATTATCTCGAAAGGATCCAAGCAGTCTCCCACAAGATTTTCCAGAATCGATTCCATTATCGTATGTAAAACAGATATTTGAATAACATACACTATCACAATTCCCAGGAACATGTGTACGCGTATATGCAGAAAATCAAGATGCTGTCTCAAATTCTTGAAATATTGCTGATCCGAAAAGGGATTCTTTGTCCCAAATCAATTACTGGACACATTTCGGCAAAACGATATAAATTTTGTAAAAAAAAAGAATAGTCGTGTAAAGATCACAGTTATCGTTCTTTGAAATTTGGATAATATCACGTCGTAAATATGAATACACATTGGCTGTTTAACCAATCATACCAGCCCCGAGCGCAGCTTGTACCTCTTATTACGAATGTATGGAGAAAAAATGGAGAACGGAACGAGTCTCTTCTCGAGTGCCGGAACAGATTTCAGAGATCCTGTACTTCCTCATGCAGAAGCTTTTCTTACTATGAAGACTACTAAAGTAAACTGGGTCAAAAAATAAAGCAAGGTGGCTGTAGCGCATTTCTGTAGGAAGGACTACATAATCTTGAGAAGCTTTCGCTTGAAAAATATATGCAAATGCCTAGGAATCAAATTATATTGTTTGTCTTCGTACGTTTATAAAACTCAGAAGGAAAGAAATTCTTATACCTTATAACACAGTTATATACCATCAATCAGTATAAATGTCTTTAATGTTTGTTTATGTTAATTATCCTACCTATAATATTTATATAAGAGTAAATTAATTCCAACAATTATATATATTTCCTGTAACTCGATCACATTTAGAAACCACCATTTTTTAAATAAAATAGCATAATTTCATTAACGTGATAATTTAGTACGTAAAAGAACAAATTTCATAGGATTTAAATGTGACCTTTTCAATGTTTAAGGTCAGCTTAAGGTCATGTCCTACGTTATTAAATTTATTTTCTTTTTTTTTTAAGAGCAACATTACCACAAATTTACATTTTAATGAAAATATACTGTCCATTTTTAAACATAATGATCTCAAAATCTCGTAAAATAATAAACACGAGGAAAGACGCTGCCTAATTTACCGCCTCGAAACGAATAACTTTGCTCTTTAGTATTTTTTGTATTATTAAAAACAGCAGAAAAATATTCTAAATGATCGAGTTACAGGAAACGTGCTGCGTATAAATATTATAATGTGCTGGCGCGCACGCACAATTTTGATTGCGAAAAAAAACGGCGCAATATCATGAGAGTTTGCATAGCGATACTTACAACATAACCCCGCGGCTACATATAATACTCTTTTAATTTTTCAACGAGCAGATATATCTATTGTGATGTGTCGCATTTCGCTATTGTCGAGCATCTCAGCGTATGAAAAACCTGTCGGTACTCTTCAATTTCAATTGAACGAAGTAATTGACGAACGCATATTGAAGCCGTTCCACGTACTTTTGATGATGAACGTATTGTTCGGGAGACGATCATATAATCGTCAAAGTGTATCGTTGATAGTACATATTCCATTACGCGGACCGCTGATTCGCGGAATTTCACGGAGATATTGACGAAGGGAATTTCCGAGATGTGCACGATGTGTTCCGGCGGAGTTAGCGTTGAAGATAAGGCGAGATTGCTATTCGTAGCGATATACGAAAAATATGCAAACAGCGTTCGAGATTTGTACGCGTAGCAAAGAGCTAACAGAGCTGTGTAACGGCAATACTTTGACAGAGAGAGAGAGAGAGAGAGTCCTTTCCTTCTCTCTCCGTATTACCGAACTGACGAACTTCAGTATTTCCTGTCAAATAATGGCACGTCTGGTCGATCATCGTTGTGGGTGCATCAACATGCACACGTAGATAGGAAATTGTGGTTGCACCGAAACGCGGTATACGTGACAAATCGAAGAACCACAAATCGAAGAACCGCGCTGTATAATATGTTCGGCAATCTGACATAGAGCAATCGGATATCGTGTTGCCGCTACATGTAACAATAAAGCGTGTTTATTAATCTCGCGAAAGATATTTCGGCACGCCCTATATTTTGTACTAACTTATACATCATGGAACTACTTAAATATTGCATGTACTTTGATAATGCCTTCGAAATTACTGTCGAGGGGGAAAAGGAAGCGTATAAATAATATTTAGCGCCGGATGTTGCACAAAGGATCCTAGTAACAAGTCCGATGGAGCACGCTTTGACGACATACGTCGCCGAGAAGAGATCATTTTCTCGGATCCGACGAGCGGCGCACAAAGAGCTGTCTGGCATTATGTGGCGCCGCGTAGAAAATATTAAAGATAATACAGAATTGCGCGCGGCAAGGCAGAAAGAGAGAGAGAGAGAGAGAGAGAGAGAGAGAGAGAGAGACAGAGGAAGAGAGGACGGCTTAAACGTCTCTCCTTCTCTATGTACGCGAAAAGGCAGTTCGACGGCCGCATCGCGAGCGGAGCCGCTAATACGAGAACCGCTCGTAACGCAACAGTTGCAACTCGGCAATTCGCAGTATGCATTCTTCTTCCGCCAAAGGCGGCGTACTTCCGCTACTTCGGTGCCGCTGCCTAGAATGTTCCAGCAGTCACTTATCGCGGATACTTATGGTCGGTACTTAATGTACCGTCGTTCCGCGGAATCACGACGCTCCCGGAGATAACGTTGTGACGGACGTCGCGTTGCTGGTTGCTACGCGAGGAACTGTAGATGTTGACAAAAAATTCGCATGGTGTGCGCGTTGGTTTATTAAAAAAAAAAAAACTACTCTGTCAAAATAAATGAAATTTTTACGATACCACGAACACCAGGAACGTCGAACGTGTCGTGGCAAGTATTTTAATATTTATCCTTTCAGTAAAATCAATGAATTGTTTTTTTTTACATGCGCGTCACATTTCTTAGGTGTAACAATTTGTGAAATACGCAGATGGAATTTATATAAACCGCGAATGAAAAAAAAAAAATGTTTTGCTTGTGTGCGTTTTAAGTAAAACGCAAATGTTTTACGAAGCTATAGCGAAGTGTTCCACTTTATGACTTGCGGCTATTCCAAACTCGCTAAATAATAGCGCAATACCGCGTGTAAAAAGTTAACAATAGCCGTCGAATGTCGGGAAATTGTTAAACGGCGCACGTTGCTTTCGCGCGCGTCGGCTTTGCTGCAATTTAAACTGTGATTCAATTGTAACTTTTTAACTGGTTGCTATTGATAACGGCATCACATATTGCGAAATAAAATATAATTTGATGAGCTTGTCTTTGTACGTTAGCAATTGTCTCGCACAATGATATATCAACGCTACAAATGCTTGAATCGAATTGAAAAAGCTTACTTGAATCGAATCGAGAAAATCATGTAAATTGCGATCCAATTTGTATTTTGCGTTTTGCGTTCTGATCGTCCCCTAAAAAGACAAAATAGTTACGATTGGAACATCCGCCAACTATTACATTGTAAATAAAAAAATGTAATTTAAAGCATTATAAAAATAAATATAATCTGTGCGTATGTTATTAATATAAATTAACTTTTACAATGTAACTCTGTGATTAAGTATATATTAATTACAGAATGTGTCTAAGTACGGTAAAAGATTTTTAAGGGGTAATTCTTTACACAAATTCAAGACGAAAACATATGTTTGAAACGACTTAATTTCAAAGAGTACTAAAGTTGGAAGAAATTTTTTTTTTTTTCAAAAATTTTGAAAACTATTTGGGTTTTGATGTAGCTTTGTGTGTGTTTAAAGGATACGCAATCTCATCTTTTGGGGTTATACATTACTTTTTATTTAATCAGGAATGGAGCCAAGGATAAACGTATTTTTTTTTACTTAAAATTTTTTTTAATGACAAAAAGGATGAATCAACAGAAAAAAGATCTCTTTAATATTTTTAATAGAAAACAAGCCATTTTGTATCTAATGATTGAATAAAACGATTTTGTTTATTTGAAGTCCACGCATTTAAATTTTTTTCTCGAAAATGTATATACATGTACATATATGTATAATTAAGGAATGCCACACACAAAAAAATAAATTTAAGAAAAGTGCTTTAATAAATGCTTTAATTTAAGAATATTTTATGCTTAGAATAACGCCAAGAATAAATAATTTTCGTTTAAAAATAAATTATTCTTAAAATAAAGCGAAAAGATATTCTTTAATTGAAAATAAATTTTACTCTATTTATCCTCGGCCGATGGAGAGTGGGGAGGCGGCCCAGACGGCGCACACGTGCGCCTGTCTGACGGAATCGTGTGCGGTCAACGACCCGAGTGGGTGGCATTAACCGGCGCGTACGCGCGCCTTGGCTAAGCGGAGTCTCGCTGTGCGAGACTACTGCAACGACTTTCAGGGAAATCTTGTATCGCACCGAGTTACAAACTTTCGTAACTTATTTGCAGGGTTGGGTAAAAAAAGGGGGAAGAGATTTTAAAATTAAAAAATCCATATTTTAATAATATTAATCATTAATGTAACATTTATTATAAAAAGTAGAGGTTAGAATCATAACCCAGCATTGAAAGTTTAAAGAAGTATTGCTTAAGCCTCATATTGAAACATTGTAATATTGTATGGAAGTTACAAAAGATTTCTGCAATGTTACTACAAGCTTGCGGTAACGTTGAAATGTTCGCAATTTTAAACCTGAAAATCTTTATGACGTTTCGGACTATTTGATGATCGTCTACTGGTTTTATTGGTGGAAGAAACGAAACGCAACGCCAGTAATTTTTACTTGTGTCAACTGCATTATTTTGACCAGTAATAGCGAAACTTATTTTCGAACAAAGGGTGAATCATCTTGCTTGATACTGGGATCCATTGGATTGTCATGCACACCCTTGCCCGTGAATGCGAAACAGACGAGCTTCGAGTATAAGTCGAGCTCACTTTCAAATATGCAATTCTTAATCCAAGAATAAATGGTTTTTAAATAATGTGATTGAGTTTGTCGTGAGAACAATATGATATTAAAAACAAGAATACGATCTCTTAAAAATAAAATACACTTCGCACAGATATATTTATTATTGATGCAAGCGAACAGTTGTAATTAAAGAGAGCATTTCATACTCAAATGAAAACAAACAGCATTCTAGAATAAAAATATACGTGACTTAAGAATTCATTTTTTTATGTGCGCAAATTATTCTTTCAAAAACAATAAGTAAAATACAAAGTGACGCTTTAAAGAATAATATCGAATTACGAGGCGTCTCAAGTACGCTGTAAAGAGGAAAAAGATCAAGTTGCACGCGCAGTGAATAGTACTCGCGGCAATGATGTTAATGCAAAGCGTAGTTCTAAGGAAACGGCACTCGCGCGAGTGCTGATGGAAGTATTTTTCTCCCCCGACACACAAAGTGACAAACTTTCGGTACTCCGGTCCCACGCGCGCTCCTTAACATTCCCTCGCATTCTCTCACTCTTCGAGAAAGGTGCTGCGCCGCGCCTGCCTTTCTTTCTTGCCCTTTTTTTTTTCTTTTACACGCGGCACTGTTGCTTGCTTTTATGCGGCAGTTGTCGGCCGGCAACTGCCGGCAACTCGCACGCTCACGGCTACAACTGCGAGCGCAACAACTACCCCGAGAGTAGAGTCGACGAGCTCAATTATTTTCGACATTCCTCACGCCTTGAACTGCGAAACACACGCGAGTTGCCACGTTACATGTTGCGCGCATCCGTATGCTCGCACAAACGGTGTCTGCGAGATAAGATAAAAAATAGAGAAGAAAATGAGAAATTTCAGTACTCTCGGCAAGTTCTTTATCAGAGAGATATCACAATCGTGTCTTAAGGGAAAATTGCTAAATTATAACACTTTTAGCCATTTTTATTGTATTTCCTGTTTGATAGCGATGTGTACGCCAATGAATGTTAGAAATTATAGCTTGAGGTACCTGTAATATTACTCCAATGTTCAATTAATAGCAAATTAATTTGTTATAATTAATTAATTAAATATTAATTGCTTTATTAATTTATTAAGCCTTTCAGCAACATGCTTCAGAAGATGTGATGTAAACAACCGTTTTAATCGTCGAAGTCTAATTGTACTTGTGAGTCTCTTAAATCGTATCGTCTTTTAAACACTGAATTCATGAATTAAAACGTAATGAAAGATGTAAAGAATTATTAGAATTAATACTTACTTTATTATTAATTTATCAAAAAAAAATGAAATATTTAATAAATAATAATAACGGAAGGTACCGAAATAAAATTTCGGCTTCAATTTGTTTTTATAATTGACGTACTTTTATTTATTCAATTATTAGTTTTATTATTATTGCTTATCCGTCTTACATTAATACCGTCTTACATTTATAACAGAATTTGTGATAGTATGTATGTACAATAAGTATAAAATAGTCTATAATAAACTTTCTTTTATGAAGATATAAAAATTTAGTATAAAATTTTGTATTACTTTATTATCAGCTATATAAATTGACATAAAAAATTGTGCTTCAGTTGTGCTTTATTTTTTAAAGTGTTGTTAGCACGCGCAAAACATAAAGTAACCTATTAAATTGTCCATATTACAAATTTCTCATTTATTTCATATTTTTATTAATAAATGTTACTTATAATGTTAAGTATAAATAGAAAATATTGATAAATACAATTTAGGCGACCGGTATGCATTCAAACTCTCTTCCTTAGCAGTTTTTCACATTTATATCTTTTTTTTTATCGAAATGTTTAATCTTACCTGCGTAACGTTTCGTTTGAAATTTATACATTTAATCGCGATATGCAATCGCGATACTCGGTGTATACCCTCCGTGTCGTGCGAGAAAATCGTTCTTAACGAGGGAACAATTATTCTCATTACTTTCTTTCGCTCCAATCGCTTTACTTACGCTAAGCCGCACAGCCGACTTCTACATTATGCGGCGCGCACGTCTAAGCAGATTGCAGAAGAGGCGCGCTACGCAACGTATGCTGCACGCGGACCTCTCGACAGTCTCGGCAGCATCGAACCTGTACCATCTTGGATCCGGCTCGCGGATTTGCTTGAAAACCTATCTCCTGTGCCTCGCGCCTACATAATATCAACGTCGCGGTAACTCGAGCGGGGTAACGACGACTACGAGTACATTAATCCTGCTAAATAATTCAATACCTCCTCGTTCCCTGTCTACCGATGATGAAGCACGAGTTTACGCTAGTGATTGTCGTAATTAATTATTTGCCATTTACGTAGATTCGAATTTTTTATCCCCTATTTCCGATACAAATTAACAATGAAGGCTTAACCGGTTATTTTAATCAATTATGGAACTAACCGAGCTCTAATGATATTTAATTACAATCCTCAGATTGTGCGAACTTGTTAGAAAACCTGTTACTTATTACCAGTTATTGCAATCGAGAAACATGTTATTTAATCTACAAAAACCAACATTAAGTTTAATTAATAATTAATGTCACGTCATTTTACGGATGTATTGGACATAGGGTCACTGCAAAGTAAATAAAATTTAGAAATGTGTCAATATTAATACTTCAAATAAATTATTGATGCTTACGAAAGTTGTATGCGAATAAGATTATATTTCTATTTAAGAACATATTTTTACAGTTTATTTACTCTATTTTGTAATTAAAAGTTAAATTATTTTTTACAACATAAAGAAAAATCTCAATTTTCGTGTAAATACTTTTGTGTATAAGTATTCAAGACGATTTGTACAAAGTTTTATTATGATTATCTGTTTCCTTATTTTGTAAAATAAATAATATTTATTCTACAGAATTGATCTCTGTATTGCAATGCAGCTTTACATAAATTATATTGAATATTTAAAGTAGTTCAATAAAGATTCAGATTTTTTTATTATTAATTATATTGTTATTAGAGCATATGTCTACTTCATATTGAAATAACTTTTTATCCACACAAATAGAAAATTGCCGCCAAATTTTTTATACCACTTTCAAATACAAATTTATAAAACAATCTCTAATTTTTTCGTAATTTTCTTGATATATTGAGAAATGTCCTCTACATCCTTAAATACAGAGCTGAACTTGGTGCTGTTTGCCAAAAACAAATTTATCTTTCATTACGTGATGTAAAAAGAAAATTGTGTCAAAATTAGAAAGCTGCAATCGCGGCGCGTAAGTGCTGGCGCACGACGGGATTAATTAATTAATTAATTTGCGAGAATGCGAGGACAAGGAAGATAAAGTGCGCCGCTTTAACGCTCGCACGCACTTCTCACGCATCCATGCGGCCGCCGCCTATGTACATGTGCGTTGCCGTCTTCGTTTGCTGTAGATCATGTCACAAGCGGAATAGAGAAGTGGCCGACGACGAGCTTCGTTACTTTCTGTCAGGCTGCATTCATTACGTCGCAATTTACGCTATTATTGCATCGTGCTCGGGCAATGAAAGAGAGAGAGAGAGAGAGAGCGTGCGCGCGCGCGCCTCGCCGACTCGACTCGACTCGACTCGCCTCATGCAAGCGCGGAACTTCAGCAATTAATCTCGACCGTTCTTTATACCGCATAATGATTGCCTGCGTCTTAATTAGTCTTTCGCGCAACTTTTAGCAGCCGTAAAGTCGCCTGGCATTCTTGTTGCGTCAGCGGTTAATAACAACCGGATCGACGGTGAGATCGGGATGAGATATGGCGATCGATCAGATTGAGTTATCCGCGCGGACGTAATGATAATGAAAGCTCGTTCATCATGCATCTGAAAATCCTACGAACGCTACGATGGGCAGATACGCATAGCAGATGTAACAAACAAGAAAGGCGCAGACGCGAGCGACGGATATCGAGAGCCTCGATCTTCCGATCGAGAAAAGTATTTCCAACGTGGAGGGGAGGGAAAAGAGGGAAGTAGGGAGAGGAAGGAACGATAGTCGACATTATCATTAAATGAGCATCAACGTCAGGCGGACGCGAGAGAGACGAGATGGCCCCCGTGTACCTACTCACCATATCTGCCTGGTATCTCCAGCGACGGCCGCGACGTCGAGGAAATGAAAAATACTTTCGGCGTCGTCGATTTTTGCGCGTGCCACGAAATAAATCAGTATTCACGTGCTTTGCCGGAAATAAGAAAAAATGGTCGCCTTATTATCTGATATCATTTTGAGGCTCTGACTGGACGGCGACCTCCAAGCCCTTCGCGGCCGTCCTCTGCCGTTCGGAGGGGCTTGACGTCGAACGCGGAGAAAAAGAAAGCAGCTTTCCAAAAGGAAGATATATAGACCGTTCGCCTTGACGCACACGTAACAGCCACCCGGGGGACAAATAACCACATAAATTTCGCCGCGATTCCACGGTTGTTAATATAGTTTGTATCGCGCACGCGTGCGCGCTCCGTCTAAGGTCACCCGAGAAGTGAAAGCGTGTGCGGGCGCGCGTTTTTTGGAAGCCACCGAGCAGGGGATGAAAATATCGCAATTGGCGAAAATTGAGCGTCACATGCGCGTGACGTCGAGCGCTAATGGATCGAGCGAATAACAAAATTGACGTGAACGTTACGCATTTGAAAAACTCCGGGAAAGCTCGATAGAATCCATTAGATAGGTATAAATAAACCTGCAATTTTAACGCAGGTGCGCTCTTTCGAAAAAAGTCGCTTTTGTTCGTGTCTGCCTTCTGTTTTAGGTATCTGCTATATCCTCGAAAACATGTGCGTCGATTTATCATGATACGTGTATGAATTGGAATTACATATTTACACCATTTGTAATACGATCACTTTCTGCAAAACCGTCTCTATTTTTTATTTTTCAAATACTGTAGCGTTATTAAATTACTCCTCGCATATACATCATGTCTAATATTATAAAAGAAATATTAGAACCGACCTCAATGATTTAAAAAAAGTCGCCGTTCTAAAAATCGGAAAATTTACACAGATAAAAAAAGATTACTTGATAATTAAATATTAGTACTATTCAAACAAATTATTTACATCAAACAAGTAAATATTATTTGCCTGAGGTAATTAGAGGAGAGTGACAAATGCGAATCGTTTAAGTTATTTTTCTTTATATTTCGCATTTCGAGCTGTTTCAGATGCAAATCAAAGTTCAGAATTGTAACTTGATGTTTCAAGTATTTAACTGTTATTACATGTTGAACTTTTCAGTAACAAATTAATTTGTTATAAACTTATCTGTAACATACTGCGAAAGGTGTGATTTAGAGAACCGATTGCATACTTATGATTTCTTATTTCGTATTATCTTCCAAAATATTGAATATATAAATTAAAGTAATTAAAAATATAAAATATTATTAACTAATGTTTATTTAATTAATAATTTATCGGAAAAGCGAAAAAATTCAAATATTCATTTATTAATAAGTAACAATAATGAAAAAATAATGACACTGAAATAAAACTGGCTCGAATTCGTTTTTATAATTGACATATTCTTATTTATATTCCATTATTAGTTTTACTAAAATTATCATTTATCAATCTTACATTACTATCATTTATATTGTAGTAAAATTTGTAGTGATACGTGTTGGAAAATCGAATAGAGTTTATGAAAATATCAATTTAATTTTTATAACAATTGTAAATATGTAATAAATGTAAAACATTTTGCAATAAATCTTCTCTCTTTTATAGGAAATATAACAATTTAAAATGAAACAGCATATATTATTATCAGCTATATGTAAAGAATTGATGAAAAATTTACATGTGTACCCGATATTCTAAAATGCTAATAGCATGTACAAAACAATCAGGATAAAACTTGTTAAATTTTTGTTTTATATATTACCCATTTACTTTTTGTCATTAAATGTTACTTATATTCAACAAAAACGTAAAATATTCAAGAGACACGCTTTAGGAGACATTCAGGAACTTTCCTCTATTACTGGTTTGATATAAAACAGTTATCTGAATGGTATAAATAACATATTTATTTGATTTAAGTAATTTTTTTCTCACGGTGCACGAGATTTAAGTTTGAAGGTAAAATATGTAAAGAATCTTTCCATAACGTAAAATAACTGCAATGAAATTACTTAATTTAATGATATTACGGGAATAATCTCGAAGGAGCCGCACAGTTTCGAAATATCGCTTCCGCACGAGGCGCATGTACGTACCGCTCGAGAGGCGCCTGAGGTGTCGATATGGACGAATCGCCAGTTGATCCGTCGGAAGGGGTCATGCCCGAGAACGTTTGACTTTATTGGAGGAAATATGAGCGGGCTCTGGCAGTGCTCTGGGCGGTATTCCCGGTACGCCGGGAATCGGATGTGCGCGGAGAGGAGGGAGGGGACCTGCAGCACTTCCAGCCCGAGGGGGATGTACCCGGGGCTTGGGAAGGATTCATTCATATCGCGAAGCCGAGTCTCATTGTCGGAGCGGAGCGGCGGACAAAGCGAAAGCAGGGGACTGAAGTGCTGTCAGGACCAGTGCACTCCATTGCACGACACAAATGGCAACCAAAAGTGGGGCGGGAGGGAGACGAGGATCGAGATTCGAAAGGTGAGCCCGCACGAAGGAGCGATCTGTCGCCATTGTATCGCGATCGATCTTGCGTTGCATTCATTCGCGGATATCGCGAAAGCGATTCGCATGGCTCGTTTTTATAAGTCGACAATAGGAATTGTTCCCTTTAATGTAGCTCCACCTTCAGCGTGACAATAAAAAAAACTCTTTTTCTCTTCTAGCCTTACATGTCACCGTTACAGCTATTTATACCTGTAACTAGAATTCTTTAATTGTGCGCGCGTAACTAAAATGCAATTTATTTTTTTTTTAACGCTCCGGCAATAAATTTTTTTTCAAGCTCCGTCATTCGAAAGATTGAGAGTTTTCAAGTTTATTAAAAAAAATTGTACACTCCAAAAATATTTTGCGATAAGTTTCAGCGACTATGCGCTATACCTTGTATCGATCACAAAAGATTTAATTGCTCTCCACGTGTCGATCTTTAAAAGTGACTTGTCAAAAAAAAAAGATACCTACTTGTCATCGGTTGAAGCTGTCGATAGCAAGCCGAAGTTGAAAGATATTAAGTTTCTTCTCGGGATATTATTACGCTGCCAGCCGTGCTACCCTCCTTGGGCTCCGCAGTTTCTCGGGTCCGAATAATTACAAAAATACGAAACTGCTTTTCCAGGTATGTGAGCAGCTTCCCGTCAAGTCGCGTAATAAAACTGCGCGAAGAATTCCCCTTTATAATGTGTTGTAGAAAGTGCACGTGGAAAAGTGCGCTGCGAGGAATATTTCGAACCAGAAAGCGTTACTACTCGTAGCTCACGGAAAAGTATTTTTATTTATTTCTTTTTTTTTACGTCTCTTAATCTAAAATTGGTTAATGCTTTTGGTGTCTTCCAACGACTCATTAATATGTAAAATCTGAAAAATAAAACGGTGTACTTAATACATGTATGTGTGTACGTGTGTATATATATATATATAAAACAAACGGGTTTTCTTTGTATTTAACTTTATTACAAAGTAGACATCGCTCTGTGTAAGGGGAGAAGTAACGTTGATGTTTTAATACCGGGAGTTGGTAGCGAACAAAAAGTTAAGGTAAGAACAAATAAATATCTCTCCCGGGTAAAGCGTTCGTTTCTGGGTAAGTTAAGGACGCCATCGTTGTCACTTTAGCCTTTTCTTTTTATTGCGAAACGCAAGTAATCTCCGTTAATTGCTGTTGCCCCGACAGGCAGCAACATTTACAAAGGGGGACATTAGCTTTTAATACAATTATGATACATCGATACAACAGAAGACTAATATTTACACATAATAATCTCGATTTTCGTTCGACGAGCTCTACAACTCTCTCGCGTCGCAAGACACTCTGACTTAACGGGATTAATCCACCGCGCCGGTCCGCGCGACTTACGCTACCGCGTCGCGCCGCGCCGCGCCGCGCCGCGCCGGACCGACCGCCTGCAATATAGCAGCAGGCGAGAATTGATACCGCAGTAATTTGTACTAATTAACCCATCCGCGAATTTATGCCTCTCGTACTGAGTTATTATTATTACAATGCGCACATATTACTCGACGTCACGCTACGCGGAGTATCCCTATTAATCATCGGCGCGCGCCGTAGCACAGCGCGCGGCGCGGCGGCGGGGCGGCGGCAAATGCAATAATGCCGGATGTAATAATATTTAATGCTTTTGGCGCCGACTTCGCCGGACTTGTGCCGCGACTTGTAGTCGTCGTTGCCCTTCGTTCAAACAAACGAATCGGCCGGTGTTAATGATATTAATGCTCCCGCGCAACTTTGTACAAATGGATATACATTATACACACAACGGCTGATAGAATTTTAGATTAAGCGTCGCAATCTACCGGCCGGCCCGTCCGCCCCGCCGCTTAAACGAAACAATGAGACGCGGACGACGACGGCGGCGGCGGCGGCGACGACGGCGAAGCGGATCGCGCGAGTGTGCCAGGATGAGAGAAAGAAGTACGCTTACCTTTTGTGATTAAAATATATATAAATAACTTTATTGTTTATGTATTTATATATTTATATATTTATATATATATATTTATAATAAAATGCCCTATCTATTTTACAAATATACAAAACTCTCGCTATGTACACATCGATCTCCGCTTTCGACTAAACAAGAGGATTTACCGAAGAACTTTAATAAATCGATTATCGTCGATTAAACTATCATCGAGTAGAAAGAGGAAAAAACGTTACTTCGTTGCAATACGAGTTACAGGTAGTATGCTCCAATTTTCTTATTTTCTTTTTCTCGTTTTTCTTTCGCGCTAATTACATTTGCTCACTACGAAGCTATCACGATTCTCAAAAATACGAATAACCGCTTATTTATTCGGGACACCGTGTTACGGGTTACATTGCAATAGTAAGAAATGCTTCTGATAATAAGTAGAGAGAAAAGTCGCGGGCAGTCAGGAGTCCTGTAACAGAAAAACAGAGGATACGGGTTAACGACGAAACGGTTTCCATTAATTGCTTCCATTAGACAAGATGCACTTCAGCAAAACGAATAATCGAAATCGCTTTGTGTCGCGCGCAATATGTGACGCAATTATTGATCACGCAGAAAGAATTATTCATTAACAATAATATATTGCATTAATAAATCCATGATAATAATAGAGCGGTTTATTATTGTAATGAATTTCAATAAGCGAGCGATCAATCATTATCTATAATCGCTGGAAATGTGTACTATATTACTTCATTTGCGCAGATGGAGTACGATACAGTGCCAAAGCTGATTATTACTGCGATCACGTATATTTCGAGAAATATTATTTCACAATTTTCTGATATTTATATTTCAATTACCCATTGAAAAATCGGCTTACCTCCCTCACTGCGATTTCCGATTACTCCTTGCGCAATGCGAATCAATAATACTTTTGGAAACAGTTCACATCTGAAACACAAGAAAGATTAAACATTAAATTAATCAAATGTCCAATGTACAATTATCGCGCGAAAATGAATGTAACGATTATAAGTTAAACGTAAAAAGATTACAGTGTCCGTTTTTTTTTTTTTAAATAGAAAAATGAAAGAAGATAATATACGAGGTAGATGAAATAAAAGCCTAGCGCATGAGAAAATAAGTGGAGAATTAGAGAATTGGCGTACTGCATTTTGCGAGAAATGTTCTATTCTTGGGAGACTCTTTTGAATACGGGATTAAACTTTTTTCCGCTACCGAGTAGTTTTAACAAGTTATATTTTTTAATTTTTCCCCACGACACGACGGCGCGAGCGACGCTGAAAGTTTCCCCGTGGTTTTAGAAATGCATTTAAACTTCCGCTTGGTTGTGCTCCGTGTCAAAATGCATTTCCTTTTTGCGTCGCCGACACGTCGCGTCGCATCAGGGAGATTCTTTCGCGCGACGCGGAGTGCGGCGAGTACGCACGAAAAACCGATGCCACACATTTGTGCAGTGTCACGGCCGCAGCAGCGCTAGACATCGCGGCGGAAATGTCCGCCGTTTTGAAATTCTGCTGGCTCGAACTGTGTTACGCTTCGGTGAACGTGTCGAGCGGCACAGCGGCGTGACGTGTAGTTGTGCCTAGGTGGACAAAATCTCGATTTTCAAAAACTCGGAGACGCCTTTTTCCAAATGTACTTCCATCACGAACAGAGATCATTGTCAAAGCACTGTTAAGTCGTGCGTTTTTCTCCTCTTTTTTTAATTATTCATTTTCATCCAATCTCAACATTTTAGTACGATATATAATGAAATTTTAATATTATATAATAATAATATCTTGAAAATAATTATAATTTTAGGAAGAAGTGTCTAAGGTTAGACTGCAGAACATAAAATATTTAAATACAATTGTGCAATTTTATTAAAGAGAGAGAAGAGAGAGAGAGAAAGAATATTTTTATCATAATATACATACAGTGTTGGACAAAAATATTCTCACAGTACACGATTGATAGTATTTTCAAAGAAAATAAACTATTGATTTCTGCAAATTTTTTTTTTTTATTTCATACTTTATATTTGATACATGTTAAGGTAAAGGTTGAATCTTCTTGGCTATATCATTACTACTTTTTGTAACTCTGTTAAAAATTGACTTAAGAAATAAAAAGAATGCAACGAACATCAAAACTTCTAGCGATTCTTCTTGTTTAACAAAAAATGATAGATTGTGTTACCAACATGAATACACGTAATCTATCAATTGTGCCAATAGGTTTGTCCAAGGTTGAAACATTCTCGGGAGACGTTTACAATTTTCTTTTAGTAATTGCATTCATTTACGTTAATTTCTGTAAAATGTATATTCGTTATTATTAATTCTTTAATTATATACAAAAATATAAAAATTAAGTGTTTTGCAAAAGTCAATACTACCATTTTCTTTAGATACAGGCCGTTTTATAATAATAACCCTACTGTGCCAATACTTTTGTCGAGCACTTTATAGAAATTTATGACTTTCTAACCAGGACATGAAACCTTTGTGTAAAATTTAATAACAAAATTATTTCCAAAATACAGTGCAGGAATAATGTGCATATTCAATGAATAGAAAAATACAAAAAATGTCGATATAAAGCTTCTATTTTTTTTTACTTAAGCAATTATTGTATCTTTTAATAATTATTTTATTTTAAATATTCCTCTAGCGATATGTTAGCAATGTATGTTGCGAGACTGTAAACGTAATTAAAAAGGACGCACATAAACTCGCAAATAAAGTAATTTCTCTTCCAGGTAGATTTCAAGACGCTGTAGATCAGATTGATGTGCAGCTTCGTACATATATATCACGTCTAAGCAATACGGTGCGACACGAAAGAGGAAGGGTTGTTACAGAGACGATACTCGTTCCTGCTTGCCGGCGTGTCCGGGAAGATCGAATGAAATAAGAGAAATTTACTTACATCCGCGCGCGAGTTTAATTAAACGTTCAAAGAAGCAACAAATAGCGGTCGCGCCGCTCTGTCTTTCGTCTGTGCAGGGCGCAACGGGCTCGCCCTCGTTTATAGATGTGCCAGCGACCGGTCGCCTCTATCGCGCGCGATCGCCCCCCACGGGCGGCGGGATCGATGAAATTCCGTCAGGAGAATTCTGAAAGCTTTGCGGCGCCGCGCCACGCCGCGCCACGCCGCGCCACGCCGCGCCACGCCGCGCCGCGCGGTGCAAATGTAATTACAATGCCGTGCCCGCGGGGCCAGCGAAGAGAGCGCGGCGCTGCACAGGAAGCGGTGCGTAAACAGCGAAGTTATTGATTGCGAAAAATCACTCTTGACCGAGCGCAACTCGGTAACAGTAACGGCGGTAGGACACAGCCGGAATACCAAGGTCCGATTGGATCCCCGCCGCGCTGCTGTCGGCGGTTCCGAGTGACTGGAGCGACGCGCGATGCATGCACGCGATGTCGATCGTTCGTCGATCGTTAATCCTCCTCCGCGCCGATCCGCGCGCGGTACGCGCGACCCGCGAGAATTTCATAGCGTTTACAATTTCCGTAAATGACGCGTCAACTCGTCAGTGCGTGTCCCGGCACAATGCGGCCGCGATTGGCGCTCCGGATTACGCCGATTGAAAGTAATAACGCGATCCCGCGATCCCGCGATCACAATCGGCGACCGAAGCGACGATTATTTAACGCGCCGTGGATGCGCCCGCTGCGAAACGCTGTTAGGGGCGCGATTGAAACGCTCTCTCATTCGTCCCTATCTGAAAACGACGTAAATATTTGTTTTTTTTCTCTTTTTTTTATCACGAAACAATGAGAAGTGTTTTGCTACGAGAATGAGAATTTGAAAAGCGATCGATCAATATGTGTTCAACGCGTTAAAGAAGTCTCGTCTCTCCAAACAGTTATCTCTTAATAAAATCCCTTTGGTATGTTTTTCGAAGACGTTGCATTGAGTAAATTTAATTAAAAACGCGTCACTTTTGCATTGTCCTCAAATACATTAAAACGGAAATTTCAAAACACAAATGGCATGTCGAATAGAGAATAACGGTTGAAACATTAAAACTATTCCTTTAAATGTATATTAGTTACATTCGTGTTTTTAAACTTGGATGACTGCAAAATTAATCTTACGATTTAACATTTCATTTCTGATGATCGGCGAATACTCTCGTGTTTGTATATTTTAACGTTTGCTGTATTTTAAATTATCGGTTTACTATGAATCTTTAAAAAGCTGAATTAATTCGATTGTCGATTAAAATTGGAAGCGCATCTCCTTTTCACGTTCTGCATCAGAGTGAGTACAAATTCCCTTTTTTGTTTATTTATTATTTAAAAAATTTTTTAATATTGCAATATGTTAACTAATGTTTCACGTTGATTTAGTAAATGTCTGTATATGGCAATTGGGAATGTGGTTTGCTTTTGATGCAGGTCATAGAATAAAAGTCACAAGCGGTAGGAGATGTATTGATGCTGCGTGCATTTTTATATTATTGCATTGAGGAGGATTTAAAGGAACGTACGTTGATTTTGATTGAATGAGATATTATACACGAATTGATCTGCGTCTTTCTCTCTTAAAAGCCTTAGTCAAGTTTAATTCTTTATTTTCAAACTAAAACATTTTTCTTTTCAAACTAAAAATCTCACAAGATGTTAAATGGCAATGCAAAAATAAACTTGCAGTTGCATCCTTCGCGCTTTATTGAAAAATTATTCGTCGCATTTAGCGCTTTCGCAAACGTAGTATGACTCAAAGAGATGTCAAATGGCATTTTATTCGAATGCATGTCTGCGTCCCGGTTTTTTCCCTCTCTTTTACTCAATCTAGCAAATCATTCACGCATCGTTGCAATCTCGTTTTCTTCTTGCTAAGCCACCGTCAAGTAGCAATAAACGAACCGTACATTCGGGGTACTGCTGCGGCATTATATTCGCGGATAGTTGACCAAAATGGAAATAGCGGGGCCGCGAGGCGGCAAAGTAACACAATCCTCGCGAAATTCAATTTGGCCGGGTAATGAAAGCGTCGGATTCGCGATGCGCCGGTGCGCGGCGCATAAGCTTCGGCGTACCTGTCGATTTCCCGTTCCCGCAAATGTATCGAAAATTAACGGTGACTTCAAGAGCGGTTGTTCGCTTCCGTTCTCTTTAAATCCGAATTCACCGCAGGCTAATGATAAGGACTTTCTCCTCACCCAAATTTCTTCCATTACCGCGGAATAGGAACATTCACTTCCGCGAATGTATCATGAACGAAGATTTCTATCGAATTTTCCTTTCGTTGAAGGATTTACCGGATTGTGGGGGAGATTGAAGGATAATTCAACTTTCTACAAAATCTCCAAGCACGCCCCCGCAAGTTGCTTGCGCTCCGCAAGTGATCCGCGTTCTGTCGATGGCACACATCTGTCTCCGGAGTCAATCACGCGATCATCACATTGAACTTTCTCAATTTTCGTATTTCAGCCTTTCAAATCTCTCACTTGAATTTCAACCAATCAAACGTCATCGCTTTGGAAAGAAGTTACGTAGTCATCATTTCGGCGCATTCGCGAGGGAATTTTTATTTTACACCTTCCTCTTCCCAAGGCGGGATTACGTGATCGTCACCAATATTCGACTGAAAAGGCACGAACGACGGGAGTTTATTTTACCGTAATCAACTTTAAACTGCACAAACTGCGAATTTATTCAGATATTCTTCGTTGAAGGTAAAATTAAAATTCGCTTTTGTTATTCTTAAATTTTTTTTCCTTCGCTCATAATAAACGACTCTCGATAATTTGCTATTTATATATCGTGTGCTTGTGATCGCGGAGTTATATTTTCTTGCATAATTATATAATAAAGATAATAATAGGACGCGCTTGAATGGATAATTTTTTCCTCGGCTAAAATAAGAATATTAATTTTAAATAATTTTACAGGAAAGATAAAGAATTTTCTACGAAATTTTCAGATGCAATTAAGTTAATAAAGTCTTGTTTTTTTTTATTATTTAAACCCAATTAGATTTTCCTTCAACGCAGTTTTTAATTTTAATTAAGCAGTTTAATAAAGAAATTTAACTACCAAAAAACCATTTTAACTGCCATTTAATGTTGAATATTAAAAAACTGATGATATTTGACGATCTTCTCTAAAGAAAAATTGCCCGAGAATTCGCGAAAGAAGTCAGCATTAAAGTTAAAATTGCAATTTCCAGGATATAAATCCCGCTCCGCGGACGCTCGTGAAGTCTTTATCGCAGATCGAGCTTAATGCGACTCCGCGAAGAAACCGAATGTCTCACCATCTTTCCGATCCTCGACGCAAATTTTCGCCCAGTGATTGTTATCATTTAACACTTTGGGGATCCGTGGTTCCGCTCTCTAAAAGCACCTTAGTTCTCGAGGCGGTAGCGTTATCAAAGCTGCTCGAACCGGCGGCACCTCGGAGATACGGTTTCGGAGCGAAACCGCCGAGCGGAACCACCATCCGACAGATTAAATATTCTATATTTCACGAACAACAAGTTTCCCTTCTCAAGAGTAACGTGCATCTCGGCGTGTACACGACGGCAGCGGCAGCGGCAGCGGCGGTGAAGAAGACTCTCTTTCTCCCTCTCTCTCTCGCTCTTGCTCTCTTTCCTCCCTTGCCGCCCAGACAAATCACTGGGCGCGTTTAAGTCCCTCCGAGAAGCCGCGGAGGCACTTCCTGGGAATTTGCGGGCGGAAAGAAGTAATATCATTCAAAAGCGGTGGAAGTTATTCCTTGATGCGAAAGTTTCTCCATTTTACATCGGCCGGAATAGTTTCGAGGGAAAATGTTAGTTGCGGGCAAAACTCCATCTCAACGATAACTTTTCCAATTATTATCAGATGGCAAATGGACACCCCTTTGTGTTTTCTAAGGCCAGCGCGGGCGCTCTGCTTGGGAAGCGCGAGAACTCCGGATAACTTAAATTGTAGCGTACGCGGACAGAAGATCTCGTCCGGCAATAAACCCCCCTCGGGTGGAGTTGCGTGAGATGTCTGCGAGAAACGCAATTGTCATCCGTCGAACAGATTGTATTTTATGTCGAGATCCACGCTGAGAGAAAAAATTACGAGGTTATAGTACTATTCGAATAACTTATTTACATCACACAAGTAAATATCGCTTGTTTGCTTGTAATAAATATTTTGTAATTGTTTGCAATAAATACTACTTGTTTTGAAGCATTGTTGATCTGATATAAAATAGTTATTTGAATAATATTATGTACAAAAAGAAAATTATTTTCAAACAAATGTATTTTTTTAACATCACTTCCTTGATTAAAAAAAAAATATTTGCTAAGTTTAAAAATAAATTATTTTAATTAACCAATATTTATTTAAATCAAAAGAAATGGTTTGTTCGGAAGAAACTTTTTTTTTCAGTAACATATTTACTTGACTCACGAAATTATTTCTCTCGATGCATCTGTGGAAAGAATCTCTTCAATCTTCTATATCTCATTACGTGTCTAATTTATAAAAATACCTGATGTATGCTTTATATTGTCAGGATATTAAAAAATTGTATGATAACCCTCCCAGTAAAAATGTTGTTATCGTTGTTAGACATTGTCATAAAATTAAAAACTATTATTATTGACAATATCTAATAAAAAGAATAGTTTTCCTAATATTGATTATTGCGATAAAAATATCACCATGTGCTCTGATAGTCGAATTGATAGATACTCACATGAAGGGGGATCCAGGTTCGAATTCTGACTGCACTGAGAAAAAAAAATTGGTTAATTAGACTAAATTTTTCAACTTGATGGAATTTCTTCCGTTCAGGCATTTATGTATTTAACTTAGAAGTACATAAAATACGAGAACTCCAATTTAAGCATTTATATATTTAACTTAAATACATAAATACTTGGACTAAAGAAATTTAATCAAGTTGAAAAATTTAGTCAAGTTAACGACTGTTTCTTCAGTGTAAGATATTATTTTTCGCAATAAATTTTTTACAGCCCTTTAAAATGAACTCACGGCCAACAAAATTATTAAATTGCTCGTCAGTTTAATCTGTGTTATTACGTATTCCGGTTTCGGCGAAGGATTGTGTTTTAAGACCGTCGAATATGCGGCGCGCAGTTCACGCTAGGCTGGAGATTATAAAAAATTCACACAAAAATTATTATTAGGCACCGAGATCCGCCACAGAGCGCTGCATGACCGATATTGGGCCCTCTCATCTTTATTCTAGACACTTTTATCGATCCCAATCTAATTATTGTTAAAACCTATTAACTACCGACTTAATTGTATCTAACAAGTTAAAAGACGATAAACATTATTTTTCTTCGAGTTCTCGACCATCGTAACAACTTGCTTTATGTCTTCTTTTCGAGAGAAGAGCGTTGGCAGTTTAAAATATGTTCCGCTCTCGCAACTTCTAAATCCCGCTCACTTTACGCCATCGTCGATCGTTTCGGGAGTCAATGGGGGCTATAATGCGAAAGGCTGCAGAACAGGCCTTTCCTCGGAAAGGAATCTCCGAGCGTGAACCGACGGAGGCGTGAATAATCCGCAAAACAAAGCGTTCAAAGAGCGGAAAATGAAATTATATCCTTGCGCGCGACCGGTGATACGACGACGTGTTCGCTTCGTCGAAGGCAAGCACGTTGAGAGAGAGAGAGAGAGAGAGGGAGAGATCAGGCCAGCGGATTTCCTGTAAGCGTTATGAGTCAATTTGCAGCAGCTCGAGGTTTTAGTCGCTTCCGAGAGACGCCTTCTCGCTCGGCTCCGTGCGCTTCACGCGCGAGAGTTCGGCGACACGGCGATTGTTTTTAAGCAGAAAAGCCGAGAAACGAGAGGTGACAGAGACAAGAAGAAGCAGGAGAGAAGGAGAGGAGAGGAGCGCGGGAGCGCCGAGCGTATTGGCGATTCGGGGCGGCGCGGAACTTTCTGGCGAGCGACAATGGCGATTCGAGTTCCCGTCGAGAAGTAATGAAATGGACTGAGGGCGAGCGCGACGACGTGGTCTTGAGGCGGAATTCCTCCGGGTGAATGGAAATCCTCCCGTGTGTTTACAAACAAGTGAAACTGGTTCCGAAGGGAGCGCTTATGCGAGCGGACACGCCCTATCCTACGGGCTAAGCGACCGTGCGAAAGAGCCTCCGTCGATGGGAGGAACAAAGCGGCGCTATCCTTTGTTTCAACCATTCGGCCCAAGGGAGGATATAACGCGAGTGTGTTAATTAAGACCGACCGACCGACCGACCCGGTGAGATAGGCGTATATACGCGCCGTGGAGAAGTATCGGGCGAAAATCTGGACTTTTCGCCGACGTTTGCGGCGCGGCGCGGCGCACTCGTTTTCGCTCGCTCGCCCGCCCGCCATAAATCCCCGGTATTCTTATCCGCCGTGCCCATCGGTGCTAAAAGAACTCTCGAATCAGATTTCTCAAGGTGATCTTTCGGCCGAGTTTATGTTATGCCCCGGAAATCTCTCGATTGATCGTTCCGCTTTTATTAGGTCGACTGATAGAATCCCGTAGAGAGCGTAGCATATTCCATTAGGAGAGAGTTACCGAATGCATAACACTTGAGTCGTTTTTTTATTTATATTTCTTCATCTGGCACTGATTTGTACGCAAATCAACATTGGAAATTGATAGCTTGATGCTTCAGGTACTTATTATTACTATTACAATGTTTAACATTTTAACAATAACAAATTAATTAATTTTCACTTAAAGTCTTTTTGTAACATGTTGCAAATGGCATGTTTAAATCGTATTTTTGCAAGCACCGAATTCATGAATTAAAATAATTAATAATTTAAAGAGACATCAAATAATTATTTTATTAATAATTCATCGGAAATGGGATCAAATATTTAACAATTAATAAATAACAATAATGAGAAGATAAAAAGATCGAAATCAAACTGACTTGAATTTATTTTTGCAACTGGCATATTTCAATACAATTAGTAGTTTTATAATTATCATTTATCAAGCTCAAATAAATAATTATTTATTATAATAAAATTTGTGGTGGTATGAGAAAACTCGATAAATTTAACAAAACGCTTTAATCTTTATAATAATTGCAAATTTGTATGTAAGTATAATAAATGTAAACTGTTCTCAGTATATAAAACTTATTATATAAAAAAATAAAAATTTAATTTCAAAAATCACATCATTATCAGTTACGAAAATTAATAAAAAATTGATATCAATTGTACTTAATTTCTTTTAATGTTGTTAGTATTCATAAAAGTATTCAAAAGATGTAACGTTAAATTTTTATCTATAATACTCATTTCTCATTTATTTCATATTTTTGTAGTAAAAATATAAAATATTGATGAGGTAACGCCTTTAGCAACTTCTCTACATCGAATCACGAAATTAAGACTTTACCTTATATTTGTATTCGCACTAAATTAGTGCACAAATTATAAACTTCTCTGTCGTGAGATAATAAATCAGGATATTTTAAGGCTTTAAGTGTGAAGCGCAATTAAGCGCGATTAAGTTTACATTAACTATAATTAACCTTATCCAATTATTTACAAATATAGTAGTTTCTATTAAATTAACTTTCAATGATTAAACAATTCATCATTTAATTAAACTTCAAGAGTCGGGAAATGTGCTATATATTTTTACATTTAAATAATATAATTGAAATTGAAGGGTTTGCTACAAAAATCAAATAAGTTAAATTTTTCTACAGAAACCAAATAAAAAAAATGATTTTCAGGAAATAAAAAAGTTCTCATTTCCAAACCGTTGTATAAATGTCGTAATTTTTCACATAATAGATATACGAACAAAGGCTTTAATTAATATTTCAACAATCCGTTTAAAAGAAAAAAAAGCATCTAGACTTGTTTAATTCTTATGAAAATTTCATATTTATTATCTATTTATCCTATAATATTTAACATTTATGTTTTTTTGTAAAATACTAGATATAAAAGGGTAGTATAAAAGAGAAATATTATTTAAATAAAAAACAATAATTTTTCAATTTTTATTTACGGAATTTTATGCATTTTGAAAAAATAAACTTGTTTCTCTTTTCAAAATGCATAAAATTCCGTAAATAAAAATTGAAAAATTATTGCTTTTTATTTAAATAATATTTCTCTTTTATACTACCCTTTTATATCTAGTATTTTACAAAAAAACATAAATGTTAAATATTATAGGATAAATAGATAATAAATATGAAATTTTCATATTTAGTAGGAAATCTTTCAATTTTAATTAAACAATAGTCCGGATCAATTAAATCGAAGGTAATCTGTTTCTGCTTTCTCTCTCTCTCTCTCCCTCTCTTTGATACTTAATATAATAACATAGAATCAACGTACACAATTTTGAATCACTGCATTCTCCCTGTAATAACGCTGATTCCGTTTCTAACGCGATCAGCCACACATGATGGCGCGATGAAATCGTAGTGTGAATTAAAACGTGCGCGACATCTCGTTCGAATATCTAAAGGCAACACACATCGCGCGCTGCCGTGATTACAACCGAATCGCGCGATTCGACGATTGAACTCGTCGCGCCAGCATCGAGCGCGCGAGATCGGCGGCGCCCCGTTATTATCCGACCGGATTATTCTACAAAATTCACGCGCGGCGCGTTATTATCATGCCCACGCCGCTGTTATTATACCAACGCGACGCGACGTAATACTGTTCGTCCGTGTCTGTATGCCGCTTCTATAACCGGATAGGATCGCGTCCGCGCTGGTCGAATTAATAGCGCGGGACTCTCAATAGTCGCTCTTCGTATTATTCCCGGTTCTTTCGCGAGCGCAGCCGAGCCGCTCCCGGGGGCGAATCGTTGCGTATTTTCGGGCGAAACTTCGGCTCGAATATTCAGAGCGGCTCTAAAATTTGCCCCCGGTAGGATTTCAGGGAGCGATCCGGGGGAAGAAACTTTCTTCAGCCGAGAGAGGGCCGGCTTTTACTCCCTCGTATATTTCCTCTTTCTCTCTTTCTCCCTCTCTCATCTGCGTTTGCTTCATTAAAATTGAAGGTTCCTCGTTGCCGCGCCGTAACCGAGTCGAAAGTCTGCGGAAAGCTCGCTCGCTCGCTCGCTCGCTCGCTCTCAGTTTTCCTTTGCATCATGACACGAAGGCAACGAGCGCGACACGATGCCATGCCGCCGTACCGTGCACGGTTACTTCGTTCTAGCTGTATTTAAAACCGAGTCGACTTCCCTCTCGCAGGCTTCGGCTTCGACGGCACGAAAGCGTGCGGGAACGCGAAAAGGTGGAAACTTGCGTCTCGGCTTTCAGCGTCGCGAAAAGTTCTTTGTTACACGGGGAAAAGCCTTCGAAAAGTCCGGGAACGGTTTCCTGATGCCGTCTATTTATTCTCGATCATAATCGCTGTATGGGCGTCGACGTTATAAAAGTATATCGCTCGCGAAAACGTACTTTCGTATAGTATTACTTTGCATTTTCGGTCGGTCGTCGTATATACTTGCGATATTCGAGAAGTGCAGTCGCTTCTTCTCTTTGTCAGCCAGAAACTGTATTTCCTTAACGACGATATGATCGTACAATTACTTTCTCTTCAATTTTATTTATTTTCTAATTGTTTATAATACTCCTAATCCTTGGGTTAAAATTTTGTTAAAGCAAAGAGGGATTAAAGTTTCCCCGAAGGTAACTTTTTACTTTTAATCGCACTCCCCAAAGCATAACTTGTTTTTAATATTTTACAAATACTTACGGATTGGGAAACCATAAAATGACTCGGCTTTGGAATGCCAAGCACTTCTTAATTTATTCTATATACGGTATTAAAAGAGAAACGGCGACAGTTCTCAGATACAGGGGGTACTTTTGATAAATTTTAAAACTTTTCGTTATGAAAATTTCATCTAAAAATAGCAAAATAATTCTAAATTTTTTTTTCAAATTGATATTGATACATTTTCTTTTTGGTTTTAAATTGTTATATATTTTTCATATACTCTTTTTAACATTAGGAAAAAGAATTGAACTTTGATCAGAGGTACAACACCCATTATGTATGTATCAATATATGTACATAAAAGGTGTGTATAAAATCAACAAAATTCCATATTTTTGTATTTATATTTTTAACATTTCTGTACATTACGTAAAGCTTTACATAAAATATTTGAAAATTAATTTGGACAAATTAAAATAATGTAAGGTCAATAGTATAATATTGTATTCCAAATTGAGTCTTACTACAAATAAAATTTTTTTATATTTTTTTCGAAACTTGACTTTTCTTTATTTTACGTTTTTTAGATAAAATATCTAATCAACAGTACATTTACTCATTTTATTTATTGTTAATTTTATAAAAATTGTGTAGGTTAAGATTGTTGAATTAAATGTTGAATTTTAAACAATTTTTTTAAATAACTACTTAATAATATAGACAACTGAAATATATATAAAATAGAACATATATACTTTTGAATTATCTATAAAAAAATGTTTTAAGAATTTTCTCTCAAATTTATAAAGAATTAAGAAATTTCTTAAAACTATTTACATATTTTGTATATATTCACACAAACAATAAATGAATTATTGCTCGTTTCAACATAATTCTCTTTATATTTTATTATTAAAATGTAAATTATATTTTATTACTAAAATTATAGATTACAAAATGCTATAGTCAAACTGTATATAAACTATATATTTTTACTTTTATAAATATCCAATAGATTCACAGCATAACATGGTCAAAGGTACAAACGAAAGGTCAAAGAAACATCACCTTCCCCTACCGTATGCAAATTTTTTATATATTCGGATTTCTCCGAGGATTTCTAAAATATATATTCAAAGTCAAATAATTTTTTAACTTCTTAAATGCACTAAAAAATAATATCAAATCGATGGATTGTCCAAATGGAACACTCCAAATCCCCTTTGATCCGTAGCTTTAGGTCATAAATACGTTGCGGGGCTTTACGGTGGATAATTATAAACTATTCGATCAATCGGGGCGAAATAAAGAAATGTTAAAGAGTACTTATACGGAAACGATACTCCGGGTAAGCCTCTCGCGTCATTAAATCGAATGGATTCGCTTTCGTCGTATATACGGGAGTCGCTGTTTATTCAGCGAATCGATCCAACGCAACGGGGCATTCGGCATCGCTTCAGGACTATTGGACATTTCGATCGACGAGGACAAGCGCGATTCAGTATCTAACGCGATACGTAAACACAATTTTCCACGGGAAACAAACGCGAAGCGTCGGGGAGAAGGATTTTATCGTGCGAACGGACGATCAACTTTCAATAAATAACGTCGCGCGAAAAACGCGTGCTCGACGTATGAAAAGCGTCGGTGTAATAAACGCGACTCGCCGCGAAACCTCCGGCTCTTCCGCGTGCATGAGAGACGAGCGCCGCTTTAAATTAGTCGTAACCTGCGCGCGAACCGGTTCGATCTCCTCCCTCCCCTGCCCACACCTCCTCCCTTTCCTTCCCTTTTTCCACCGTCATTACTATCGCCGTTCGAGCGTCAGATTGCTTAATCGCAAAATTGGTCTGGCTAACGCGCGGCCGGCAATCGGACAAAGCGAGCTGGAGGCCCGAAGGGAGGGCGGGAAAACGGAAGAAAATAGCGGAATGGAAATCGCCGGAGATGCGCGCCACAACAGCGAGCTGGTTTCGTTTCGTCGACGACAAAAAGATCGTCGATTGAACGTTGCCGATCGAAAAGAACGAAAGGGACAATTTTCGTCGTCCATCGTGGCCGACGCGACGGGAGCGGCAGAAAAGGCAAACCGGAGGAGAGAATTGGACGGATGAAAACGGAATCGTTAATGGCAGCTAGCGAAGAACAAATGCGCATTGTAATAAAATATGACACGATTAATAGATTATAAATGGACCATACGCACTGGATTATCGTATATATTTTATTATCATTAATTATATTTTATTTTTTAAATGTATTTATTATTTCCTTTTTGAAGTTATTAAAATATAAGTTTTTCTATCATTAATCTCATGTAAATCTTTTGATGTTCAATCTTAAGTTTAATATCATTTTAACGTATCTACATAATAATTTAATCGTGTGTTAGTAAATTGCTATATATTATATTGCGTTTTAAAAACATTTAAAAGCTTTTAACAGTGTATCTAATCGTTTTATTAATGTTAATTGTCTTGGTAAAGTATATATGTAATAAGTTAATTTAAATAGTTTATTTTTGTTTAATATTGATAGTGATTAGGTAAGGCATCGTATCAGTCGCTTGGCTGTAATCTATTTTGTGCTCAGTTATAATCCTTTTGCAATGGCACGTATTTTGTCAATTTTTTGTTGCCGCAATAAATTACATTAACTTTCCAGAGAAAAATATATTTAATTATCTAATTAAATTTTGCACGCTATAAATTACATTAAATTTTCATACAAATCTATTTAATTATGTAATTAAATTTTTTTTAAATAAAAACTCAATGTGTACCTTAAATAAAACGAAATAATAATGAAGTGGATGTGAATATTTCGCGCCTTAAAATAATCGACGGCAGTCGATTGATTCAATGAAAAAGACGATTACATTGGATTAATATCGCTAAAATGTATTCTACGTAATCGAAGTATGATTGTTTTGGGGTAATCTTAAATAAGGAAATGAAGGGAGATGGAAGAATTCGAAGCGGATGAGGAGAAAGAGACACGCTCGTATAACGCATCATTGGACTTTGAAATTGGTTCGCGTAATAGCATTCTCTGAAAGGTAATGACGTTACGAGATGATGCCAATTTTGATTCTGGCCATTTCGAGCCACGATTTCCGATGCGATTCCCGCTATGTCGTTGGACACAATGTAAAAGACTGTTTAGCGCGAACGAGATCGAGGCGTGTTCGGATTTGTCGTTCGATCGTCGATGCATTAGAATTCGATGATTTTCCCGCGGAATAGAGATCATTATTTCAGATACGGGCGACGGTACGCGCGCTCTCGAACGACTTTATCCGCGCCGGAGAATATCCCAAGATGTCGAGATAATATCTTGGGAGATAGTAAGAGAGAGAGAGAGAGAGAGAGAGAGAGAGAGGAGAAAGAGAAAATGTTGAGGAATAATTTATAGCACTGCGATGTTCCAATTTAGATAAATGCACTTTAGTGATAAATTATTTCTCATTTGCGATGGCAAGCGACTAGAAAATGACACGGTCCAATGTAAAGCTTCAAAGGGATTAACGAACATTGTTAATCGAATTTCTATTCGGAACAAAAAGATTCGCGCGAGTGCGGATTTTGTTTCTAAAAGACATCACATTTATCTCCCTGCGCGGCGCGGCGCTTTTTATACATACGGCAATTTGCGCTTCATTTAAGTTACAAGTATCGACAAAGGCAGTTCCGCAAATTAACAAGAATCTATACATATGTAAAAAAAAAAATAGGAAGCGGTAAATCGAACGCATTTAAATATGTAAACTCTCGATTAACAACTCGGAAAAGATACAGCTTTCCATTTTGCGCGATGTTGCATTAAATCGGCCTGCTGTTTTCTGAATTGGGAGATTTGGTGAGCGTAATTCGGAACGAAAATAAATACAGAAATCGACGACGAGGGAAGAGACGGAATATCGTTGCCTGAAATACGTTCTAATTTCGGTTACAGTACCGATCGAGCGGGTTTCGAGACTCGGTAAAACGTGTACCCGATACGCATTTTGTACGCTTCCATTTGTCATTTAAGCGGATACGGATACAAGTTGAGCCGTCCGACCGAGCACAATAGTGCATCTTTCTCGTGTAAACGAGCAGGTTCGCGTTCACATGTGCGCATGTATTTTTCGCTCGCCCACGGATACATTCCGTACCGCAAGTTTTCAGCGATGAATGCATTACGTGATGCGCGATACGCATACGAATGCCCGCTATCGAAAATGCAATAAATAAACGAATGCACGAATTGTGCGATGGCAAAAATCAGGTTTGATAATTAAACCCATAGACCCGTGACACGTTTTTTAAATGCGCCGTTCGGCGCTGCATAAATCCTGCAGAATCCGGAGATAATTGTAAAGAAATACATTAACATTCATTTCTAACTTTTCTCGTTAAAGAGATAAATTTTTTTTTTTTTTTCGAGTGTGTCGCGTTAGTTGCCTAAGGAGGTAATTAACTGATATTTCCGTTAGAGATTGGGGGACTAGGGGCTTGTGGAGCGTTGGATCGCAGAGTTCAATCTATCGGAACGATCACCCTCCAGTTGACGATAGTATTAACTTGTATATACGACCACTTGTACATATACCGCTCGCGTCCATATAGCAAAACAAACGTAACCCTATCCATATTCAAAGTATCGCTTACAGCGGGACCCCATGACCGCAGTGTTATTAATACTTGTGCCGTTGAATAGATAAAGTCCATTAAGGGCGATGCGATAGCAGTTTGCGAACCGAATGCGACATCCATTAACAAAAGTGCCTTTACAAAGGTACATGTTTTAAGGACACCACCGGCTACCCCGAGTGCTACTCCCGCTCTGAAAGCGAAAGACGAATGTCGAACTCACAAAGCTTTCGGAGAGGCAAGGGAGCGAGAGAAAGAAAATATTTTAGAGAAAGAGCGTGAAAAGTGCACAATAAGTATCGTTGAATGTGGAACTCTGGAACAAATAATTTTTAAATGCATTACGAGTTAGGAGTAGATGAGCGTAACCAGGGTGAAAGGGGGTAGGCAGGGAGGGAGGGAAGAGGCTCAACGCGCTATGTAAATTTTGGCCCTTCGGTCGGGCGAGGTGCTCTTTGATGTCGAATGACGCATAGAACCGACGCCCCTGTGCTCCAATTGTCCTCCCCGCCGGTTCGATTCGATGTTTACGCCGATCCGGGCGCGTTTCGAGTTTACTCGCGCGAACACAACAGAGAGGTGCTTTTCATGTTCGATGAACAATTAGGCTTGTCGTCTAACCATCGTCGTTCAGATTAAAGATACTGCATCGAGAAAAGCAGTGATGTCACTCATTGTTTCTATCATCAAAAGAAGAGTATCACTAATGTATTTACGTTAAACGGATAAATAATGTACGACTATGTAGAAAAATACAGATAAGAAAAGCTCTCAATTTACTTTTTTCTTTTAAAGTGATTATCTTTAACACAGAATACTTTCTTGCTAATTGTCTTAAAATATGCTCGTCACAAATTTTAGAAAAATTCATCGTACACTAAAAAAAATGTACATTTTTTGTAAAATATTGTAAATTTGTATTGAAGAAAAGTCAAAATAATAAACAAATCGAATTTTTTTTAAATATTCTCTTGATTAAAGTATTAAGTTTCTACAGAAGAAACAATTTTAATGTAGTACCTAAAAATTTAGCTAAATATAAATCGAAAAATAATTTTATGTTGGATTATGAAAATAATTATATAAGACGATTAAGCATGATGATACCGTTGCAAAAAGTTTTAGTATTATAGTAATCAGCTGAAACATTCAATACAATTTTATGATTCAACATAATTATTTTCAGATTTGTATTTCAGCAAAATTATCTTTTCCGTAGGATTCAGAATATATTTTGAATTTTCATGTTTATGATAAATTTACAAATTTATTAAAATTTGTGAAACATTTGAAATACATACATAATATTTACTTAATTCAAGTATGTATATTACTATGTGTACGCAGAAGTTTATTTTAAGTTAAATATTATACTTGTTGTAAGTAAACGGCGAGTGTATTTTAAGATTTATTATTAAGAAGATATTCTTTGCAAAGATAACCGTTACTTAAAAAGAAAATAACTAAAAACTGAGTAATCGCTTTTCTTATCACGAGAGTGATATTTTTCTACGTGTGCGTGCTGCTAAAAAACTTTTGTTGCAAACTAACCTAGTTTGGAATTTAACAAATAATATAATAGCTTTTTTGTGTTTGTTTTTTGCACGATATCATGGTATTGGTATCGAAATGAATGAAAATATTACAACAGAATCGAGCAACAAATTCTCCATGTAGGGTGGAAGCAATTAGCAATGTTCAATACTTTCCTCTCATATCCCTAGTTTCGATTAGCGATTTCTCTTTCAACCGAGCAACTCGACACGCCCGCTCTCGCCATTCGTTTTTTTTTCTCTCGCATTCCGGAGGCGAATTTCTGCTAATGAAGGTACAACGAGTTACGCACGCGGATCGGCCGTGCAGTTAGAGCCGCGTGTTTCGACTTCCTTGCGATAGGCTCGATCATTAAAATCTCTCGCACATTCCACGGAGGCAGAGCGCTAACGAGCGGCGTGGTAGCACTCCGCTCCGCTCCGCTCGGACGATCGTTCTCGCATTGTGACGCGATGGCATTTTGATTTTCATTTATTTTCGCAACGATAGCTGTCAAAACTTACGACGCGCTGTTCGCCTATTCTCGATGGCATGGCGTCGCGAGGTGAAGTGCTCGCCGATACGTGACCGACATGTTCTTCGTTGAAGTTCTATTAATCATCCGCTAATGAGTTGTACATTATTTATTAACCGTGCTTTAGCGCGACAGGGTGTGATAAAGCCCAAACGAATAGGGTAACAGGTACAGTGATTGATCAGCATATAGTAATTGACCACATCGCATGGCGCGCCGCAATATATCAAAACCGACCAATATATCAATTATAATTGTTTTTAAGACAAACCTCGAAATGTGTTCTTCGCAGCACTAACACACTGTGTTAATTAACTTTATAATTAACGCGTGTTTTCGCTAATATTTTTCATTCTCTGTGTTTATTACATAGAACAGGGACGAAAAAATGATAAATAAGAATAAGGTTGGATGCCATATTTACGCATGGACTGTTGGAAATAACAGTTGAAAAATGAAATTGAGCTTTTCCGATTTTTTTTTTGCAATTAACATCATTTATATCACCCTTTGCGCTGTGTAACGAGATGATGCGGCATTTAATTAAGTAACTAAGGAATGGTAAATAACTCTGTTTACAAAGATGCAATTTTATGATAGTCGTTGACCAAATAACAGTTACGGTGAAACGTAACAGAATCACCATTACAGTTACAAGAGAAAACTTTGTCCCGACTTCGAAAATCTAGATTCTTATGAAACTTCGCGCATTCGTAGGATAGCACAATGGATGCGTTGCAATTGTTCGCCGATGCGGAAAAATGATTTCAAGGTAATGTAACCATTACGATTTAAGTTAACGAAAACAGTTTAATTAACGGAACAATCATGAGCATTCAATTGGGGAATAAATGAGAAGGGGGGATCCGTTAATTTGATCCCTCACAGTCGCGCCCGAGAAGCTAACGTAATTAGGGCTTGAATAATTTAACGGTTATTATTGAGAAAATACACGGGACATACGCGCGCGATACAATTTTATAGATACGCGCTTTCCGTTCCGCAATGTCAGTTAACATGTTACTCGTTAACGACGTTAACGAGTGAAATACAGCTTGATTGAAAAATGTAGCGAATTTCGGAGCGACGGGATGCGTCGGACAAAAGGGGAAATATCGTGTTTGCGACCCGGGTTTTCCCCGCGCATTATCGGCTGCCGATTTTTATGCGCGGCGCTCCGACCGGAGGATACGCGACGTGTAAAAGCTCTTTCGAATATCGCTCGCGCGGATTTGTCGTTTGATCGGCTTCGCGGCCGCGGTCAGTGCGAACGCGCGTTCACCGCCGATCCCACGGCCACCGACCGGGAAGTGAGATGTACCGATACCGCGTATAATATGGCGATGGTAGCAATATAAAGTTGACATTTTCGCATGCAGTCCTATGGAAATAGCGGGATAAAGTTGATTCTTTCGCAAACAGCAGGACCGCGGCATAGGGGCGGGCAGGAGGGGAGGAAGAGATATAAAGTTCGCGTTCGTTCGCGGGGCACGAAGTTGTGTACGAGCGAGAATTGAAAAACATTTTCGTCGGATATGCGGGAGGGCTCAACGGCCGGAAAGTAATAATAAGCGCGTTCTCTTTGCGTCACGTAACGCTCACCGGACGCGATATATACGCGACGTAACGTCAAAAATTTTGAAAAAAAAAAACTGAAAAAAAGAACTGAAGTTAAAACGAGCGACGTGTGACCGAAACGTTCGAGCGATCCCTGCACTTGGCCAATTACGTTGCCTTCGCGATGAAACGATAAATAATAATCCTGCACGTAATTATGCGCATTTTGTAATAAAATGCAATTCTCCGCCGACAGTTTCCAATTTTCGAATTACGTTCCGCTCTAAATCTCCTCGTAACATATTTTGACAACTACGAAATATTAAAGTAATTATTGTCCCAATTATCGTTGCTTCTATCAATTGTAGTATTAGAATGAGTAAAAGTATGAAAACGTTTTAATGTTAAATTTAGTTGGATTCAGATCAGAATATTATTTTATTTTGAACTATCAAAATAACTATGTGAAAGAGATTCAAACATGATGATACTGATGCAAAAAGTTTTGACAGTCTATCAATCAGTTTAAACGCCAATATCAATTTTTTTTTATGTTTCAATATAGTTATTTTCAGATTTATATTTCAGCAAAATTATCTTTTCCATGTACATACATAAGTGAATGCGTGGCAGTAAATAGAAATGCAATATTAGATAAGTGCGACAGCACTTTTCATGCCTTATATACTTTTTCTTCATTATTTTTGAATAATTAATCAGTTTTCGAGCTTGCCGCTTTAATTTTATGTATTACATTAAAGGGTTCATTTGAATAATTCTGAAAAGAAGTGCTTATTGCATATTTAAATATACATTATATATTTAAATTTAAAAAACTACAAAATATAAACACATCAACTGCCAACTATGTGCTAAAAGCGGCAGTAATTGGGCAGAAATTATCCCATCTCATTAAAACGAAATTGAATAGTTTAAAGAAAATTCTCGGCATTATCAATTTTGCGTCATTATTCAGAGATGCATATATTTTCGGCGTTGGTGAATCCTGACCAGCTAATAATAAGCGTCATAAGCTATAGGATTATAAACTATTTACTACGTAACTGCAAACTGTAATATACACGATACTGCGCAAAATTGAATATACATTCCTGCGGCAATGTACACATACTGCGACTGAAAATTAAATTTCGGATAAACAGGACGATACGCAGGAACGTATAAAGCTCGTGTTTCGCCGCTCCGATCCTGCGGCCGCGCGAGCTCGGTGATCCTGATACGGATTGAGCTATCCCGGCTGACGATGTAAGAGTCATTTCGTGCAAACGAGCTCGAGATTTGTCGGTGGGGCCAGTGACACAGCTTCGCGCCTGTACGCACGGCGTCGGAAACGGGATGGATGGTGCGGCTCTTTCGCATTTTCCCCGCTCTCCTATTTTCCGCGGCTGCGAAAAAAAAGAGAGAAAGAGGAACGGACGGAGAGTAACGAGCCCGGTCTCTCCACGAAACACTGCGAAATTATGTATTAGGTCGAAAGAACGTAATCTACGGCATTTTGCTCCTTTCTCCCCGTCGGCTATATTTCTCCTTTGTGTTTTTAACTTTTCGCATATACACGAGTTCGTGAAACGCACCGCGCCGCGCCGTGCCGCGCTGATCTCTAATTCTTTCGTACGTACTGTTTGATAATTTATCCTGCTTCTTTTTTTTTTTTCTTGCACGGTCGTCCCTTCGTTCAAGGATTATCCGGGCTGAACTGCTTTAATACTGAATTCTACGACTTCAGAGGAAACGCGCCACGCACACTACGGAACGGTATACGTACCGCCATTGGCGGTCTGCTGGGTTTCGAAAACAACGCGTTACAAAGACGTTTAACATTTTACACCACTTTGTACGTTTATTTTTTCGAGGTTGCAATAAAATTCTTTTTCCCGGAATAACGCTAACATGAGTATTGCAGAGGTGACAACGATATTCACATTTTATGTGAAAATGTAATAAGCGAGTAAGTTTACGATCAAATTCTTTTGATATGATCTCGAACATTTATTATTTTCTGTTTATATTTGAAACTCCGGAAATTAGAAAGATATATTTTCAGTTATTAAAATCATCAATGAAGATTGCGCCAAAATGTTTTTACAGATTTAGTGCATCTGCCATTTCCTTACACGTTTAATAATTAGATTAATGAACAAATAATTCTACGGCTAAAACGGCTTGATATTTAATACAAGATATTATTCACTAAAAATTTATTTGCTAAAAATATATTTCTTTCCACGCGTATATTAACGTGTTAATTACAAGTAATAATTAAAACCACCTAATGTTTTTCAGCCGTATAATTAAGGGGATAACATAGAACGCAAAAATGGCATATTTTTGGGAATTTTGGAAATAAAACAGTTTTATTTATTTTTCTACTTTTTTACACATCTATAAATTTTCGTATGTTTTCGTAATTTTTATGTTACTTACATTTAAAAATAAATGTATTTTTCAAGAAATCATGGTAGAAACTAAAGCTTGACTTCAACTTTTGCGTAAAATACATATCTATCACGTGAACTAAGATAAAAGAAAAATATTGCAAATTATTAAAATGGGGTGCGGTTTTAAAAAAACAAGCATCGATTTTTTAACAAAATCGATTAAATTTAACACGCATAAAAAATAGTTAATTTATAAATATCGTAACCATCCTAGTTTACACAATAAACGGATAATGTGTATTCTACGTATGCAAAAATTAAAGTTCTCATGTCCTCAGTAGTTTTTGAAAAATTTGTCATGCCAGCCGACTTGAAAAATGTTGATTTTTAAAAATTTACGCAACATAAAAATTAATAACATATTTAACCATATAAAAAAAAACTTATGAATATTTACTAAATGCGTGCAAGTAGATGTGTAAAAGCGTAGAAAAATGTGTTGGAGTTTCTTTTAATTCCCAGAAACAGGTAAACTTTTTTTGCGCTCCGCGGACAAGAATACCCGTTAAATACGTGTAGAGCTCAAAATGTTGCGTGGTAAAAGTAATTTTAAAAGCCGTGAGCGCGTTGCATCTCCGATGAAAGACGATTCGCACGGAATCAGGAATCTCGACAAACATACCGAGGAAAGGGTCTCCCCGACAATCTCGCGAGTTGGTTTAAAGCGTGCCTGCAGTTAAGTGCTGCGCTCGATAAATTTTTTCAAGCGCCCTTTACTTTCCCTTCTTCCGCAGCTTTGTTCTTGCTCGCCACGTAACCCACGCCCCTCACCCCTGAACTCGCTTCAACTCCACCGGATAAAGCTTTGGGTCCGCCCCTGAAAACTGTTACTAGATTTTCCGCTTCACCTGACACAGCTACCTCCTCTCTCGCCATCCACCTCACGTTTGCCCCACTCTCTCGATCTCTCTCTCGCACCCGCTGTGCTCTCTTCCTCTCTGTCAAATTAACATAGTTCGCGCAGTTGAATTTAAATAGTGATCGGGGTTACAGCCCCGCCCGCGGATTTCGGGGTTTTCTCGAAAAGTTTTAGCCAAGTACGCGCGGAGAGTCGGCGATCGGTGGTTCCATTGCCGTGTGAAGTCTGCGCGGGATTTTTTGCGGGATTAGCTGGGTAATTGGACCGACCGACCGGGCGACTCGCGCGACAAGTCCAAATAAAAACAATATTCGTCGCATTTAATTCCTCCTTAATGGCAGCGCGGCCCCGGGAATCTCTTCGCCGCGCTCGGGGAACGAGCGAGGCGCTTCGCGGAAGCATTTTTCCGACCACGCGACTCCGAAAGGGTTCAGGAACGCATAACGTAATTCGTAATGGCCCAAGTTGAATTGAAGCTTACAAAGTAATCAGAAACTTCAAATCTTAGCTCGTTTAGTTCGGTCCTCCTTTTTTCCCCACCCGAGACCATGAGAGACTTCCTTTTGAGTAGTTTGCTCGTTCACGCGAGAAACGAAATCACACGTCAAGTGTTAGTCGTGGCGCCGCACCGCCGCGCTGCGTCGCGCGCGGTGGTCCTAAATTTGACTAGTCTCTGAAGGAGTTCGTTTAATTTGTTCGCCTGCGGAATCTACATCGCGAAAACGTGCCCGTGATTAGACAGAGACTGCCACCGGGATAATCCGGTTGCCGGGCTTGCATGCCTTGCTACGTATGAACACCGCTCTCGAACTCGAACCGCCTAAATTCGATAAGTAAAATGGCTCTTCCGTCGTCTCCGGTCTACGTCGCGGCAAGAGAAAATGGCGTACGTCACGATTTCCGTTATCGCGGCCACGTTCCGCCGCGCACAATTGCATTTCGGCAACTACTTGGAAAGTGCGCTTAAGCGCCGGTCCCTCTACGCCCCTTACGCACGTACAGCTTCGTGTGAGAGCAGCTAGCTTTGCACAGGTCGGCGCGGCGATCGCCAGCACGTACACACACGTGCGCGCCTTTCGGTCGGCATTATGCAAAAGTTTGGAAAGTAACTTCGGACCCTCCCCCCGTCACCCTTCACGTAGGGGGCGGAAAAGTTTCTTGCGGTACGCCATTCCCTCCATTCGAGCCCGAGGAAATAATTACTATCCTGACGGTAGGTGAAAATTGGTCGTTCGAGAATGCAGAAACATGTTCATCATCGGCGCTGCAGTCGGGAAACTCGAAGAAAGTATGCATTCATTCTTAACCGAGGGTGCTTCGCGTGAAAAATAAAAAAAAACAAACAAAGAGGAGCGTGCGAACGCTTTGTGGAAAAATAACAAAGACCGATGGAAAATAAATAAATAAATAAAAAAAATAATGGCGTAACAAGTACTTCCTACGGAAAGTTACGCGATGATAAATGAGATGCATACTACGAGTGGAAGATAACTGTTGGCTCGATGGAGAAAAACGAGTATAAAGAAGAAAGAATAAATATAACTTTCCATCCCACAGTAAACAGTGTATCGATACACAATGCACGGGCATTCGTTTGAACGGATATTTCTTCACGGTCTTCATATTTTATTTGTAATCAATCATGTAATATCGAAATGATTCTTTATATTTTTCCGCGGATAAACGGAGCGCGCGCACGTCTCTCATTTCTTTGTTGCTATCGACTGCTCCCGCGTCAATATTGCACTTTTGTTTTTCACTCGTCACTTAACTCGGAATCCATAAAATACTCAATTAAGTCACAAAGCGGATCCGAATTAGCGCCCTCCCGCTCTTTCAAACATTTCAACAATTACGAACAATCGAAATGTCGAACGATAATGGCATTAGGCGGAATTGACGGTATCCTTCGAGGGAGGGGTGTTCTTTTTTTGTCACCCCCCCCCTCCCCCAGAAGTCGCGGAAGGGAAATCGTTTATTTCGCGGCGTATTCAAAAGTTGGGAGGGACACGGCTCCGAATTGTGCTGCATTTTATTGTGTCTGGACCCTCTGGGCACGTTATTTTTCGCTTCCACTCCGCGGAACTCGCGGCGCGGCGTGACGGGCTCGTTCGACGCTCCCGAAATTGTCGACGATCCATTCGCAGCGAAGTCGGTGCGACGTCAAACGAAATTGCTCTTCGTCCGGGTCCGCGGACAAAACGCGTAAACAGACAGGTTCCTCGCATGCCCGTGCGTAACTTTCTCTTCGACGAGCGTCACAAATCACGCGACGCAACCGGCCGGACGGCCGAATGCACGCGGTCATACGTTTCCATACGCGACAATAGCAGTGGACTAGAGAGAGAGAGAGAGAGAGAGAGAGAGAACGAGAGAGCAGATAATAGGCGGCAGATAACAGCGGATGGGGAACCCGAAATGACGGAACAGTCGCAGTTTATCCCTTTCTGACGTGGCTCATAAAACCGTCGGTCCCGTAATATTTTACCGCAATCTCTCTCTCGCACGCGCATTCACCGTTATCGAGAACGCTCGCGGAAACAAGGGGCTAACCGGGCGGAAATATACGGGCATTCGGAAATGGGTTGAGATGATCCGAGTCGCGATGCAAGTTCCCGGCCAAGTAGTCCCCGAACTTAACGACTTTTCCTGTCGCGATAGGGGAGCGAGAGGAACGGGAAAACGACAAGCGACACGGACGACGGCGGCGGCGGCGGCGGCGGCCTTGGCGGAGCCAAGGGAAGAAGTTGGATCGCGTTTCGCGTTTCGCGTGCAAACGGTTAATGTACGATCGAAGGGAGAAGGAACGTTCGTAGCAATCCAGAACGACCGGAGGGTTATTCCAGGTTGAACGATAGCGCCAAGGAATAAGTACTGTTCGGCGGGAAAGCTCTCCATTGGATACGGAATTGGATGTTCGGGATAAGAGAAGGAGTGAGAAAGAGAGGCAGTGAGAAAGGGAGGAGAGAAAGTGGGGAGAGAAACGGAATCGATGGTGCTCTCAAACAATTCTTCACCGTGTATTGACCGTGGGTAAATCAATCAGAGACAGTCGTTTTGACCTTTACGATCAGATTCCGGTTGGTGCAACGACAGAGCGGGATAGAGCGACTGAGATAGTGAGACAAAGGGGAAGAGAGAGACGGACGATAAGAAAGATAGAGAGGCGCGGGGAAAAGGAAAGCGAAAAAAGTTATCGCGCGGCGAGGGGGAGAGGGGTTAAAGAGCAGGGGGCGGGAGATTGAAGCAGAAAGGAGACTCCTGACATTGTTTGTCCAATTGCAATTACGCCATCCAGGACCATCTTGCGACAAAGGCAGGACGAAAATCTTTTAAGTGCATAGCGTGGATCAGGACGCTGCGAACATCGAGATTGCGACATATGGATTTCTCCCGACGACTGAACAGTTGCCGCGAATTCATTTTCGATCTTATTGCGCTGTTGTTTACATAGCTCGCTCTCAGATAGAACGGTCGTATCCCAATTACATATTTGCCGGAAGTTATTTTAAGAAAAATCCAAGTGAGCGCGAGCGAATCTGTAACTTTTAAATGTTTAGAAGAATTTTCAGAAAAATAAAAATATTATTTCTAAATCGTCTTATATTTCCAAATGCCCTGTCACCGTTGCATGTATAAATTAAACCTCAAATCTCTTTAATAGAGCATGCATTGCAAATCTCGTGTTTTAATCAGATCTCATATCTATTGAAACTTCCCGACTCAGAATAATTCCGGAGCAAGTCGAGTTACGGAGCTCTTATTGCGATACCTTCTACACAGTCTATATATATTCTTTTAATACGTAAATCAAAAGCAAACTCTATTCTGTTGAACCGCTGTCAGGCACCGCGGGGAAATAACTCCGCGAGTTCCAATTCGGAGAGACATTTACTTACATGATGACAAGAAATCATATCGAAAACTGAATCAATTCCGCGCGATAGCGCTTCAATGATGTATGACGAGTACCGAAGGGCTAAAAAGCTCGCGCTCTCTCTCTCTCTCTCTCTCTTTCTCTCACTCTCTAGATCCGGGGAGAATTTGAGAACCGCACGATTCGTTTCACAAGCATTTTGGCGCGCGAGTCGCCGGCGGGTATTCGATAATCTGCGGCGGAATCGCTCCTTTATATTTCATAAATTGGTACGTATGACGGAAACGCGTACCTGCCGAGCGAGAGGGTGCCCAGCCACGTACAAACAATGGGCGAATTGTGGGCCAGTGGGCCAGAGGCAGGGAACGATGATTTAATCGGTACGCCGGGTGCCGTCCTCCGACATTCGGTCGCATAAAACATGCAACGTCCCGTGATGAATCGCGCGCGCGTGTTTGCCATGCGGCTCGCCTCTAACTGGCGTCATCGCAATTCCATTAAACCGTCGCCCCGTGCGACTCTGCAAGCGCGCCCACGACTTTATTAATCCTACATACGAGCGTTACCGTATCGCCCCACGCACGCACACATACACATACGCACGCACACCCTTTTCTCCTCACATGTCAGAATTTCAAGATACTTTTCACAACTTTCCTCAAAGTTTCGCGCGTACACTTGTCTAAAGCGTAATGCGAGAACGTATTTTTACCCTTGGAAGCATTACGCTGACCGACATGCGCGTAAACCGAGGTGCTGGTCTAAGATTAATCGTTTATGCGTATTCAAGAGATGCTGAATTTTAATTATCCTTCTCTTTACGAATACTTAACGTTATAACGGCGAGTAAACAAGATTGGACGATGAACTGAATTATAGTTAACAACTAGCGTCTCAAGAAAATAATACTGGAGATAAGAGTATCTGCCTCCAAGCGATACTTCTTCCAGGTAATTCAATGAGCGAGTTTTCAATTTAAAATTCGATTCGCTCTTTGATTCTATTTTCTTGCTGTCACGGCCTCTTGCGCTACGTGCAGGCAGTACAAAGCATCGTCGGCGGCAGATTACGTAAAATAAATGTCGAAGGCGACCGGCGTCGTTTAATTATGCGCAGGCGAGGCGCGAAGGGAACATTCGATACTCTTAAGACAACGAGGCGCAAAAACATTGGCATAATCTAAAAGAGAGGGAAAAAAAAGCGGTCGGACGTTAATTCGGGCAACGGCGCAAACGTAATTACCGTCCGATCGAGAAACTCGTAACCGCTCATTATCATCTTCCTGTTAAAAGGCAAGACTCTCCCCGTCGTTATTATCTACTCTCTCACCTTTTACGAGAAGAGGTGGCCTTTCTAATGGACGTCGATCGTGCGCACGGGTTCGCGGCCGTGAACACGCACTCTCCTCTCTTCCACGAAGGGACGCGGCGCGGCGCGGCGCGCGATCCGCCTCGCCTTCTCGCGCTCGGCTCCTCGACCCGGATCCCGAAATTATTAGCTTCTGCGCGCGGGTCCGGGCGCGGAAGCCCGGGCGGCGCACACGGCGCAGTAAAAACTGCATAGCCGATGCAAGGTGCGACCAATCATTTTCGGGGGTCGTGAGGCGAAGGCGAAAGAAATTGCCGGGCAAGCTGTGTGTACGGCGAGAGAAGGACCCGTGGCAGCGAACACCTGCTGCTCTCTCGGCCGGCGTTATACGACTCTCGGCTCGGCTCGGGAACCACTCGTTCGCAAACCACTACCAGCAGCAACGAGCATGCCTTCCTCATCTCGGGACCCGTCCGTCCGTCGTTTCTCCCTCTCACGTCGTGCTTAAACATTTCTGAAGAACCGGCCAACTCCGCGGCCGGATCGGTGCCGTTCTCTCTCTTTCTCTCTCTCTCTCTCTCTTGGGCGTGAGAACCAGCGGGGGTGGCAGGAATTTAGTAGTTTTCCTCGTCGTCGAGCGGTTATCACTCATCTCGTTGCCGCCCGTTGCAGTTCCCCTTCGTTGAACACAATGCCGCCGGCGGCGCCTCGTGGACCAGATGGCGGTCGCATTAAAAACTTTTCGCGATTATGATTTCTCAATTTCAATGGTCAGACACGTGCCACCACCGACACGCAGAGGGCTTTAAGGTCGTCGAATAGGCAACCAGCCCTCCCCGATTGCATACTCGACGACCTTAAAAGCCCCGCGCGTAACTTTATGCCTTTTTGAAACGTGGATTATGGTCATGGGGTAATTCGCACGCAACAGATTTTCCACGATCCCCTCCTCCTCTTCGACCAACTGACTTGCAATGACGTAGTACGATTTTGTAAAGAAAAGTGTGCCGCGCGATAACGCAGTTGAAGTATCGACGGTGATAAAAACGGCGTTGTATTCGAAAATCGATCTCTCTCTCTTTGGAAAATCACAAGTTGCGGTGGCAAATTTACAGATTGGAATATGTCCAAATATAATCTTTTTTCTTAAAGAGAAAGGGTTCTCACATTTTAGATGTGTTGTTAGCTGGTCATTGATAATATCAATTGTCAGTTACACATGTAAAATTGATAATTTATTCTAAAATTTGTTATTAAATTGACTTTCAATTTAATAAGATGATATTACAAATTCTTGTTCAATTTAGAACTGTATTTTAAAGATCGAAAAATTTATTCGACGCGCACTTTCGTGAACGTGAAAAAGTATATAAAATAACACAATAAATATTAGCACTAAGATTTAGTTATGACCGTTATAAGTTAGATAGAAGTAGTTTTAAATATGTATAACAAAGCAAAAGAAATTACAGACGTATGCAGTCAAGCACACTAATCATTTACAGTTTTACACAAGTTATTTTATGAGACTATGATAAATGAGAAAACGGCAAGATATTTCCTAGATTCAGTAGTTTTATAGATATAAAATTAGATAAGGAATCAAGTATAAATACGCTGTAGATAGATAAAGAAATTTTTGTGAGCAATGGCTGCGAATTATTACCAAAGTATTTATAAGAATTTATTGTTACTAATAAATGTCAGCTTCGAATGCAACGCTCCTTTCTCTGACAACCCGAATACGCCATTACGAGAGAGCGTGTCTGTTTCTAGCGCCGTTGCACGAGTGCTTCATTTACTCGAAGTAATACATCAAGAGGGGCCATATATGGATCAGGTTTCGTATCCAGAGACTTACCCCCTACTCGTTATTGTTCGGATGGTGATGGACCGCCGACGAATAAATTTCCCGGCGAGTCGGTGGAAGCGCGAAGAGGGGAGACGCATAGCCCGCGACGACCGCCGACACATATCCATGCTGTATCCTCCCGCGAAATTTACGAGGGCTATTTTAAATTCATAAAGATATTTGTATTCCCGGTCGTCGCATAATCGTGCATTCGGTCGTTCCACGGCGCGCGGAAATTTCTCTCGATGTCGCGATGCAGGCGGCCGAAGCATCAACTGCCGGCAGATTCACGTGAGGATCAACGGGATGAAATCATGGAAGCATATCGAGCAAGTCTTCAGCGTAAGTGACGGCTATGCTAATCTCTGTGCGAAATGATAGACCACTTCATGGCTCTCTCTACTGACCTTCTCATCTTTATGTTCGAAATAACAGTAATACATTAAGAAAAAAATTTACTAAAAATAAAAAAATCTATTCACGGTTGTATGCAAATTCGTAATTTAATAAAATTAATGAACAAATTTTTTTAGTACATTTTAATAAATTTCCTTTAATTTTAATAAACTATGTATTTGCATACGACTGTAAATGCATTTTTTAATTTTAGTAAATTTTTGTCATATAATGCTAAATACCATAAAAAATGTTGAGCGTTTGTCGATCTAAAAACAGCCGCAAAAATTCTGTTGCGTGACAGTGAGTATTGTTAATTTAATTCGAATTAATATCAATTAACTTCGCGGTAATTTCTTCTTTCTATTTGACTTTTCATTCAATAAATACGTTCGCCAGATATCGAACATTGATGTGCATTTTCGAACTCGGAGGCGCCTCTAGTGTGCCTAATGGACGAAACGTCAAACTGTACTTTGGCGGTGCTTAGCATTATCTTGCCGGAGGGCAGAGTATTGTCTCCGTCCTGTTTTATCTGGAACGGTGACTGCAAAGGCAACTTCTAAGTCGCTCCGAAGTTCGCAAGTATAAGAGAATTTTCGCCTGTCGCGCTCTCCGGAAAGTTAATAAACATTAACAAATCGGCTCTCTCGTCGCGTAATAGAGCGTCGTAAAATTTCCTGACGCGGATATTTTCCGCGAACGGGCAATTGCGCGAGGCGGCGCGCAGGCGATGGGGCGGCGGAGCCGGTAACATAAATCTTGTAAATGGAAATAGTTGCCGTATCCCGAAATTAAATCGACCGGCGACATTTCGGACTGTTTAAGTACAATGGGACACGAATCGCAATTCCAGGCGACAGACACGGCTCGGTTAGCTAGATAAATGCCGTGCCGCAGTTTCGTGCGCGGTTTCTCTCGCATCGGGCCGCACGATGTAGCAGCGATGGCGCTCAAACCAATATCTACCCGTAACTTTGGAGACCGAGCTGACAAAATAGAGAGAGAACGGCTAGGAATAGATTGCGCAGCAAGTTTGAGATATTTCCATTAAAAAGCAGTTATATTATTTCAAAGCAATTATACTATTGTCATTTGCGTGCGTCTAATCTGATTGCGAAAGATTGCGCAGCGCTGAAAAGCTAAAAACGCGCCCAAATTCACATTTTATTGACATATCAATCAGGCGTCTGCGCCGATGTAAGTATTTCAAACTTCACGTTTGGCCAATTTGCTGCAATTACGTAATATTAAATCTCTTCCATCTCTCCTGTCTCTCTCTCTCTCTCTCTCTCTCTCTCTCTCTCTCTCTCTCTCTCAAATCTAAAATTTATCGTTTTATAAATCGAATTTACATTGCTCTCCCGTCGCGAAAAAGTACTCGACACCTGGATTTGAAATACTAGATTCAGAATATGCGCGCCCGTCGTCGCCGCCGTCTTGAAATTTGGCACGATCCCAGCCGTGCGTTAATCGATTTTTCCTTCCAGACTTTCCCGCTCACGTGCGGAAATTACGCGCGGTACAAGAACAAACGTATAAATAATGACGCGAAGTAAGCACGACAAAAACGTCGCAATCCCTCATCGATTTAATGCGTTGCCATGGAAGCGACGGAAGGAAAAAAACTGTACCGCGGATGCTGAGCGTAAAAGCCCATCGCATACAAATTTACATAAGAGCATAAGTATGGCGCGTGGGCGTCTGGACCAGCGAGATGCCTCGAATGAGCCACCATATTGTTCTATAGAACATAATATAAGCACGTACAGATAATGGATACAACGGAACTAAAAATAAACGCGATCGTTCCTTTCTTTTTTTTACATATGGATTACGTGTAATTAACCATAATAAATGGCGCGAATGGGACGTATACCCATTACGTTATTACATTATTATACATTACTTGGATTCTACGTCACTAATGTAATCACACGCAGTTGTAATTATGCGTTACAATAAATAAAAATTCCTTTTTACTTACACAAAAGAAATTAGTTCATTAATTAGCCGTCTCCCTTCCTTTTTAATATTCATACGAAGTCCTATTTACGTATTAATTAATTTTCTCGATATTTTACATTTAAAACGTTTCTTTCCTTCTTTTTCTTCTTTTTTTTTTACACCGTCACAAAGTTACAGCCAATTCCATTTCACATGCAGTATCGGCAATTTATAGGTTCGATCACTACTTTCATCTCGTAACGTGGCGCGTGTGTAATTTCACGGTGCATAGACATACTTCTTACGTTTATACCTCACGCGAAAAGTCGCGTCGTCAAACTCGTAAGAATTCAGCACGGGGATGGTCTAATAAATATTTCTCGGCGGGCGATGCTCGATGTGCACCACGTGCGGCGTATCGCGCCTGCATAAAAGAAAGATACACTCGAACGAGAAAACGTTATAACCACGGATCCTCCACGATGTGCCACGCCACATCGGCCGCTATACGTAACGTACTACGGTATGGGTACACCGGAAAGTTCGGAGATGCGCGGCGGCGGCGGTCTCAAGATTTCGGCGCCACTAAAATGCCGGGCGTCGACTTCACCACGAACGAAGCCGGCGGAATAGAACGTGCCTCCTCCCCATTTCGTTATCTTGGTCACGTCCCGTCTGGACCCCTGGGCGCGTTTCCTCGGAGGAAAAGAGATACTCGAATATTTGTTGCCCGAGAATCGCACGGCCATCTATAACCGCCGGTATCTATATAGGATGTATCAGACGTCGCGCAGTTTTCTGGATGGCGCAACCGCAGATAATGGAAGGTGAACCGGAAGGAACTGCGATTGCCACGATGTCGCGAAGTCCCGCCTTGGCGTTTCTATTACGAGACGTTCCTCCGAGGAAACTCCGTTATATTAATAGCTCGTAAAAAAAATTAAAGTTTGCAATTAAATCTTCTTCGATTAATCTTCAAGAAAATTTTTCTGAAATTAAAATTCATTTCAAAATAAATTGAAACGTATAAAATTATTTCAGCACGAAGACTTTGCTATGACCATCTCGGTTTTTTAGTTAATTTGTTGAATGCAACGTACGGTCGTATACCTATATGACATTTATTCGTTTGTTATTTATTTGCAATCGCAAAAGTTATTTCATCAGATTCATCGGTGCAGTGTAACCTTACGGATGAATGCATTGGTATTTAGCGAGATTCTACTAGATTATTTTTATAACTCGGTTAACCATGTTCTTAATTAAGGTTCCGCAAACTTAAGAAAATATAAAATCAATGCCCTTTTGTCGTGCGATAACGTTTAGAACGGAAATGGCACACGCTGTTTTTAATTAAAAATGCATCCTTGTTTATTTATCGTTTCAGAAAAAAACAAACGATACAGTGGCAAACGGTAGACATTGTTAAGTAAACAAATCTTTTTTTTTATTTTTTTTATTATTTTTTTTTAGTTCAATTTTGGTAGGCAAAACATATACACGGGAACCGCGGAAATCAAAACCGCCAACGTTATCCGTTCTACGCTCGATTTATCGATAAACACAGGGTAAACGATCGCCATGTGATTTTTGCCACTGCAAGCTATGAAATTTTTCACTCGCTCGAAATTTTTCGGATATAACGAGCTCTGATACCGGCAATCAAATGTACCAATCCCTTCCCTTAATCTGTCCGACAAGTTGTGAATCCTGCCACCGACACGTGATCACGAATGTATTAATTCCCGCGTTGAAAAGTTGCATGACAACTGGTGAATTAACTCGCGATTCAGCAAACCAGATGTGCACAAAGACGCCGACAATCCCCGGTTTCATTTGATATGCGAGGGAACTCTCACGCGATCTCGAGCCGTCGTCTCGTGCATGACGGGCAACTCTTTGCCCGGCAATGTCGCGAGCTGCCGGCGCCGGATGTCAAACGAATGAACGCGAGATAGCTGTTAATTAATGGATGACGGGAAATACGGGTGTGACAGCTGAAATTTCGTCGTTACAAGCGCGCGTAAGGATGCCGGGCGGTGGAAGGAGAAGAAAAAGGAGGAGTGGGGAGGGAGGGAGGTACAGGCGAGAGATGTAACGGGAAGACAGAAAGGCGGAGAGAAAATAAAACGCGGAGCGAGAGAGCGGAAGGGCTGGAAACGCGGAATACATTATACCCCGGAAAAAGGTGAATCATACCGCTGATGGAATAAGCACTACCGAGTGCGACGGCCGCAGCAATTTGTAGGAGCCGACGTGCCGGCCGAACGATACGGAAACGGGAGAAGAAGACAGAGAGCGGAGCACCAGGCGAGAGACTAAGAAAGAGGAGAGAAAGAGAGGTGAGGGGGAGAGGGGGAGAAAGAGCCCGATGAGCCGGCGAAACTTATAATGGAATCATCCTTCTGACCTTACCTCACCTAAGGAAGCCGGCGCATAGGCCATAGAAAACTAGTTCCCAGTAATTCCCTCCTTTGAAGCGAACCACGTTGCATTCTCCGTGTCCCTTCCTCTCCCCACTCCACCCTCCTAGGTGAGTCCGCCGCTCATGCCACGACACACATTAGATACATACGCCGCAGTCAATGGAATAGCGCTCGACCGTAAACTTGACACAATTGCCGCTACGACGTAACTCAGGATCAACACAATGCCGGGCGTATGCCTTCTCCTGGCTTGGCAGACAGTATGGAACGGCCAGAGACGAGAGCGAGAGAGATAGATGGACGGAAAGAAAAAGGCAACGCGAGAGGGAGAGGGGGAGGGAGAGGTAGGAGAGCGTGGAAAGGTATGGGGATGAAAGAGATCCGAGGAAAGATGAGACGCTTCGACGAGGAAGGTGGATATCTGTTACATCCGTGCAACTTTTGTAGTTTTTGCTGATGACGCACGAAGTAAAAACGGTCGATGCGCGGCGGAGCGCTGAGTGCAAATAATGATAGTAAAGTTTAATTTTATAACAGGATAGATGCATCGGTGAATAATCGGTTAAAGAGTATTATCAAGCCGACGTAAAATTAAATGTTATTTTCATCGTACACTTATTTACGATATCAAGGTCCGTATTTTCGAATATCATTAGCTTCGTGTCGAAATTATTTTGAATTTGCGGCTCGAGGGGGAAAATGTTAATGGCAAAAATGAGCATTACGGAGATTTGAAATAAACGTTAATATAATAACGGTCGAATAATGTGCGAAAGGTCCCTCTGCATCTCTTTATATACGAGTTTACCACCACTCTATATCCGACGAAAGCTGCATAAATGTTTGCTGGAAAAATCGTGGGGCGCGCAGATCGTGCACCATTATATGGCGATTTCGGATTTCTCGGCGTAAACAGAAAGAAAGAAAGAACAGGGAAAAGGAAAGATAGACGGGCGATCGGGAGAGACGAGGGAGAAGGACGCGACGCGGCGACGGGTGGGTGAGCGCAAGAGGAAAGTGAAAGGAAGAGATATCTCGATGGAGCGCAGCGACGAGAAAAGAAGGAGAAAGATGGAACCCTATTGAGTCGGCCCATAGGTTTACTGCCATTATTTTCCCCGTACATCCAGCCCCATTGTATCGGGGCGTGAGGCTGCGGAGTGAGCATCTGCCCTCCCTCCGATCCTCTTCGCGCGGCATGCACCCGCTCACCGCTTCCACTCTCCCCGGGACCACTCGAGGCTGCTTTTTGTCCAATCATGCGCGCGAAATATTGCCGCCACGGGACAACCTCGACGGTCGTTGCAACGAGGTTGGGAAAAAAAAAAGCAAGGAGGATGTCACCTCGCCCGACTGATGCGCCCTGATAGCGCATCGACGCGGTCGATGCCCAAACACGTTACGGTATACGCGTTACTTTCGAAAAAAGCCAGAAGTGAAACTAGCCACTCGCCGTCTCAGGTATACTCGGGGAAAATTGATCCTGCCCTTTCATAAGTGCAATCGAGTCCCAATGGCGCGAGATAAATTCCGATTTCAGTAACTTTTTAATACGCGCGCGCTTGCGAATTTAACCAACGCGGCGCGGCGAATTTATGCACCGGTAATCGAGTTTTCGTCGAGTACGTTTAAAGCCGAGCTTCATTATCGCTCATTTTTGACCGTGTTACGTTTCGCGTTTCGCGCATAATGGCGCGAGTTTGTCGCATTAATGAGTGGCGCCATTATTTACGCACAATTGAAAGCTTCGGATTCCATTTTACAAAGAGATATTTCCATGTATCTCGATGACAAGTACCCTCGATTGATGTCATGATAAATGCTGTAGATAAATTTCATGAAACATACAGGACATTTTAGAAGATACTACGTGCGTATACGTATCGAATGAACGATACTGTTTTCTAGCAAATGGTAAATAAAAAAAAATATATATATATTTACAAAAACAAATAAAACAAACAAAATTTCAGCGTTTTATCTTTATGTGTTGTTATATATTACTGTCTCTTGTATATTCTCCTTATCTGTTACCTTAAATCTCGGCTTTGAACATACTCGTAAAAATGCTTAAAAGCAAAAATAAAGCAAGCTAGTGCAACGTTTGCGAGCTAAAAGAATTAACCCGTCCAAATGGGAAACAAGCGAGAAATCTGAAAATAATAAAGCATAGAGTTATTCCCTTCAGCATTTCTCATTCGTTTCTCTATCTCTAGAATAAATACAATAGAATTTTTATAAACAAATAATAAAAATTCTCAGATCAATAACTCGGCAATAAATACCTCACGATATTCGCGCAATATAATTTACAAATACCATAGCGGCTACGCAAAAAAAATAGCGCGTAGAGAAGTTAAGATTATACGCTTTTCCAAGCTCATGCGCGCACAAGTAACGTAATGCTTTTGGAGTTAATTAGCGCATTTGCGATTTTTTCGCACGAATAATCGAATAACTGTCGAGATGCGTTTGTTTCCGCTTCGCCGTTCCCCGGCTCCCGTTTCAATTATACCGCCAACGCGCTTGCACAATTACACGTGGCTTTATAGCGTCCGTGTATGGTAAAGTTCGGTCGCGTGGGCGACGAGCATGGAGGATGATACCGCGAACAAGGCGGTTACACGAGCAAACTTGGATCACCCCCCACACACAATCGTGGCCTTCACCGACGTAACACCAATGGATCGGAGCAGCGCCGCTCCGCGCGGAAAATTTTGCTCCGGCGAAACTGTTCACTCTCGTCTCCTACTATCGTAGAGAATCGCGAGTGCTCCGTTGGGCGCGAACTCATTTTTACGCTATACCCCGCGCGCAGCGTCGTCGCGGACGGCGATCGTAAAATCAGAGGTTCTACGTAACGAAACGCTATGCAAACTGCGCGTAGGATAGTCGCAATTATGCGCGGTTCTAACGATTATTGCGCCGAGCGCAACTCTGTTACGAGATTACGAGACTGTCTCGTAACACCTGCCTAATGCTCGCGACCACTGCACCATCGTGTAAAATAATCCTTGTTTCACCAATCTCGTGAGAAGCGAACAATGCCTCGTTGTTCGTTCGCTTCCGTTCTCCGTCTTTCACTCATTCTCTCTCCTTCCGTCCCCCTTTTCGCAGAGCGCACGATTCTCGTTGTGTCGGCTCGCGATAAAAAGAACGGTGCGACATTGTGTAAAAACCGGTACGACGGATCGTTGTTCCGCGAGATCTTGCGCTATCGCACCGTGATTTCCTCCGGGCTAATCATCCGCCGCCAAGCCGGTTTCCACTAGCTCGTTTTCTATGCCGTTACTGTGCCTTATTAATTACGGCGGCACTCGGCATGCATATCCCGCGGTGTAACGCCAATTAATTTCCCCGAGCACGGGAATTAATGTCAAAGGGAGAATGAAAACGTGGAAGGCAATTGCTAGCGACGGCGACGACGACGACGAAGGCACATTTCCACGTAAATATCGTGCAAGAGCTTGCCTGGGACGGTTCTCGAGACTCGCTCGAAACGGTTGTTATTCAATAAAGATTCATTAATCTACGGGATTCTAGGGCGATCGATTGATGGATTGCGTACTCATTAAATATTCCAATTTAACCTGCTTGTATCCTCGTCATCCCTTTGTCATATTGGCCCCTCGGACTTAGATTCGTGAGAGCAAAACAAGGGATTGCGACGTGTTCTTATCGAAACTATTGGGTATTAATCAATTGAAATATTCCCAGCACGTAAAGCGTTATATCCAATCATTTCTAATATACAAATCAGATGATTGTTTAAGTTTAATCTCTCAAAAGTATCGAACGGAGAGCGTCTTGGTCCTTAAGTAAAGAGGATTTGCACGGAGCACTTATTTTCCATAAATGTAAATATACTCTGGAGCGAGAGAGTAAATATATTAGATGTGAAACGTTATTCCCCGGCGTACGAGCTCTTTGTACAAACGAACGCGCAAATATATACTCAGTTATTAATTAAAGCGGACCCATAAGAGAAATAGAGTTTCCCCTCTATTTTCTTTAAAATTTACGCTAACGACATTAGTTTTGTTTCCACGGTTCCCACCACCACCACGCGGCGCCGCGCCCGGCTATCTCCGCCGCGGGATCTCATTTCGCTTCGCACTTTGTTCCTCTTTCTTGAAAATCCTCGAAACTTTGGATTATGAGTGCTTGTGAATTCAGCTTGAAAAATCAATCGAAACTTTCCTCGGTTTTATTCGTCGGCGGTGCGAATCATTGAGGCCCCTTAAATTTGTACTTAAGGATTCTGTTACGGCTACATGCGCCTGGACTATCGAATTAGAAAAGAAATATCGAGACGGAAGCCTTTCACGGTGGCTCTCCATCACTCTTCCGTAATCGTTTAATTTCTTTGCAAATTTATTCGCTTTCGTCGCTAGTTTTATTTCCTTTTAATATCATTATTACACCGGCGAGGTGTTTGAACATATTATTTGCATTTAAATGCTTTCCATTTCTTATCTAAAACTAGACACTCGCATCGAGTACCAATTCAATTAACTCGGAATACCGAAACAAAGCCCGTTGCTTATAACGGCACGTAGGTGGAAAGCACGCGGGAAGGAAATGCCGCGGGAAATGCGTATTAAAAAGCATCTGACGGATCGAACGCAACGCATGCGGTCCAAAGTGGTACGGACGGAATGAAAATTACATAGTGGATATAATAAAGCGCAGATCATACCGAGATCCGAGCGTAATTTCGTCCGCGGGCTCAAAGACCCTAATGACGACTCGTTTCCACCGCGAGTGGCAGGCATATCGCGTTTCGACTTTTCGCTTCCGCCGCAATTTTTTTCCCCGTTTACCTCCACGTCCGTAAATACCTTCGAAACATTTCCCGCATTTTTTCCAATTAGATTATATCCGGGAAACGGCTATTTTGCGTGTAATTTTTTTCTCCCCCCCCCCTTTCCTCGTTCTCTTACAAACCAGTCAAACGCTTTGTGTTTGTTGGCCCCTATCTTATGCTATTCGCGTTGAATACAAAAGTCGTTGCACAGTCGCAAAAATAAAAATACAATAACAGAAACCGTGTACGCTACTTTACGAATTTCTAACAGAGCAACAAAGATAGTCTCGCGGAGAAACGTACCTGAAAACTCTATTTCTCTTCGTTTTTCGAAAAGTACACGCTTTATTTTTATGCTTGAAAAGTATTTGTGTGTTCATGCGTGAGGTGTATGCAAAAATGTGAAATAGTATTTTTTGGAAAGAGCAGTCTTATATTTTGCGCGGTTTCCTTTTACGTATTTATTAAACAGAACGAACGGAGCTCGAAATAGAAAAATTTTTGCTTTTGGCGCGGCAAAAATGGCTGAGCTCCGGCATAGAGAAAAATTCTAGAGAAACGTTCGGTAATATTATAAAATTATTCCGCCGCTCATGTGGCTCTCGCGCAGACCGCAAAATTATGCGGCTGTTTTTCCCCGTTTGCCAACGCCCGTTCCGTCGCGAATCATCCGCTCGCGTTATTTTTTCACGCTCGATGTCCTTCGCGAATGTCTTGTTACTTCTGCATTGTTACCGTAAAACGAGGATGTTATGATAGGCACCGCGCTCCATTTTGCGGATTTCCAAGAAGAGAAAATCGTGCGAGGGACAGATTCTCTTTCTCACTCTCTTTCTCTCCTCCTTGCTCCGAGCTTCCACCCCTCGGAGGCATCGGATCCCGCTCACGCTTATCTTACTTTCAATGGACGTAGAAAATTCTCCGCTTCCCGCTTGCTCTTTTCAAGCATCTCGGCCAAGACTGACGTTACGGTGACAGGTAAGAGAGACGGCAATTGAAATAACAAGAGAACGTTAAGGAGGAAGCCGGTATGAGAACGAGCGACGTGGGGGCCGCCCTGCCGAGCGAATCCTAAAGTTTCTTTGAAAAGAATCCACCGCGGTGTGCCCGTCTTCCGTCCTAGATACGACTGCGAAGCATTCTTGAAAAATTTGTCTCTTTTCAAGCCGATTTCACAATGTAGCCGGGATCTGGTACGTTTGCATCCTTTCGCGTGAATTGTACCCTATTCGTTCTAAGCAATTCCTTAAACGACTTAATTATTCAGCGCTAGACCGAGTGCCCGATATTTCGACTGATAAACAGGTTTCCATAATTTTTTTTCATTTCAGCTTTTTCAACTGCGATAATGTGCTCGTATTCTTATAAATTCTTAATTATTGTCGTCAATTTTAGAAATTGTGAACACGCACACATTTATACAAGTTGAAATTAAATTGATTAAAAGTTTATTTTAGCCTTCTCACATTTGAAATGGAAAACTACCCTAGTAGAAATTTCATGCACTTTTTCAATAGCTACTAGACAGTTTTATTACTTCTGCAGTCTAGTAGCTGAAAAGTAAAACTATTGCGATCAATCAAGATGTATCGCTTTGTCTGCAGTTACTGTGCACAAAAGAGGCGCAAAATCTGAAAATTTATTTACCGAACAAAAACGGGACAATAAATGGACTATGCAATTGTTCAAGAAGCAAACCTAAATCCATCTATTAATATTAGACAATAATTGGGCAAGTGTCTACGCATATTTTCATCAGGAAAATTGCTTCAGCCACTAAATAAAAAATTCTGTCGAGTTCTTGTCCAATTCTTATGTAATATTGTTTCAACTAATGAAAATATAGTAATACTGAACAATAACTGAATAGATGTTTAAGAAAACTGCATACATTTCTACCAAAGTATCGTCCTAAATAAATATAAACCAAAACTACATACATATAATACATTGATAATAAAATAATTACAATTTTAAACTGTGTCTTTGTTTCATTTTTATCAACTTTATCGTTACTTCTGTCACATCATTATCTATTAGTTTATTCTCAACATGAGTCCCTTGTGGATTTATGTGTAAATGTTCAGAAGATGTTTTATCCTAAAAACATACACAAAATCAAAAAATTGTGCTCTAATCCTCTTCTACGGGTATAAATCAGACTTTTGTATCGAAACGCGTTGACTTTTAAATAGGCGTGCGACTCGTTACGTCGAAAGTCACGTGTTTCTCTGAAATCGTGAAATCACCGATACAGAAAATTTGATCGTTGGAGTTCGGACGGGGTTAACCGACGTGAAAAGCCGACGCAACCCCGGCAGGAGTGCGTCGGGTAATTCGAAAATTTCCATCCCCCTCGGACGCGGCTGGGGCGAAGGGAGGTGCGGCGTTCCTCATTGTTACGTTCGGCTAACAATGCGCACCATAACAAATTCGTCGCTGGCGTGCTGCATAATTGGAGGCATTTCTCTCTTTCGCGCACTTCTCCGTGGCCCTTTCACTCACTCACCCTTTCTCTCTTTCTTTCGCTCGCTCTCGCAGTTTTGTGTCGCGGACATGGAAAATATATTCCAGGATCAGTGTGAACGCATAATCTCTCGGTGCTAAGAGTAGTCATGGATCCCTTTCCCCGGTCGACATCGTTAAATCGGCCATATGCTTAAGTCTGGTCACGTTCGCGCACCCGCTGCTGATAAATTGATTGCGTTTCGGAATTCTCTTCGGCGCGTTGCAGCTGCTGTTAGCACAGGTCGACCGAATTTCCATCGGTGCGCGCTCCGTTATGATTTTATACGGAGCTACGCCTCTTCTTAAAGTCGCACTCCACTGCCCGTCTCACCCGTCGTTCAATATCGTCCTGTCTGCGGTCGGAATTCTGGATCGCGCGGACCCGACGACGTGAAAAGGCACGTGTGTGCGTCCCACTTCAAAGTAAGCGAGATACGTAATAATCTCGACGTAACGCGGCCCAACAACGATGACGACGACAACAACGTTGCAACGCGCGCGTCAGCCGCTCGCGAATCCAGTAATTAGTCTGCCATTGCCGGCTGTGTGCATCGTAATAGACTTGACCCGCCTTCTACATTCCTGAAACTTCGGCCGCAACGCTGCGGCATTACAGTTGTGTTAATTACACGGTGGCGCGGCGGAAAATCGTCGCATTGCGTTGCGCGTCACCTGCGTAAGCACTTTGGAAAACCGCGGGGGTGGAACATGCGTGCGAACCCTGCGAAACGCGCGTAACTCCGTGGTAAGCGACGTTCGCGACATTATTTATGGCTCTTTATTAACTCTCAAGGCTGCGTCGTGTCGTAACCAAGTTCAAATGCGCTGTTGCTTACGAAAACTTTCGCGTATGAAATTTCAGAGATGTTAAGATTATGTTATTGCACGAGAGTTTATGTAACGAATTACAGCCTGAAAAGACACTAATTATTATTTTAAATTATACCTTTTGGACTCTAAATGAAAATTGGATAATATATGCCATTATATAGGAACGTTAATTGAAATCATGCAGTGCATTAAAGCTGAGAGGAACGTTATTACTACTTCTTCCCCTTCCCTCCTTCTTTAGAGAAATAAAATTTAGTATCGGTAAAAGCGCGTATCTTGAAAAATTATCCTTTTAAAATGTATAGACATAGCTGTATCATATACAGAGGCTGTAAATTCTTTGTTCTTCGCTAAAAATCGAGACACTTTCGCAGCAACGCTGAAAAAGCGAACGCAAGACTTCTGAGAGAGATATTCGTTCTGCCGGCACGGCGCGGCGTGGCACAGTAAAGTATTCTAGTTTTAGAAATAAAACGGTACGTATGTATTCATGTGTGTACATATATATATATATATATATATATATATATATATGTATGTATGTGTATGTATGTATGTATGTATGGCGGCGCAGCTTCCCGCGTTGTTTTCATTCATAACACACGAAACCCTTTTCTCGCTCGGTATTCGCGTTAAGGCCCCTCGCCGAGCATCGCCGGCATGCCCGCGCGCGCTAACTTCGTTTATTGCGGAATCGAGAGCGAATTAACTCCGATATTTGTTACCGCTGTAACCGGCGCGGATTCGCAACGCGTAAATTGCAAATTAACTCTAACTCGTAAATTTGTAAATCACGTACGGGGGAGTCGGCGGTACGCTTTCGCGGAACGCGTACGTGAGGTAGCGTACAAAAAAGAATTGTATCCCTCGTTCTCTGCGTGCTGGCCGCCGCCGCCGCCGCCGCCGCCGCCGCCCAGTCCACCTTATGGCGGAGGAAGCGTATCGATTTATGCGTGCGGTTATGAATCTACCGAAAATTCGCCTGGTCCCTCGTGCGGTGAGTCACATCCGTTCCTTCGGCTCCTCCTCCTCCGAATAAGTTGGCGACACGCGAGGGGAAAGCACAAACGGTATATCCGTTGATATACCACTGAGTGGCTCGTAAGAACATCGGGAGAAAAAGGTAGTCAATGTAACCATATTTTATGGTGCCGGCATTTATATCCATAACCAAGCCGCGCTCCACACCTCGCGCCGCGCCGCCGCATCGATCGGGCGTAAGAAGCGCCTTCTGTAATCGCACCAAGCTTCATTACACATTCATGCGTATCTTTACGAGTATAAATACGTCGATGATACGGATTTCAGCGCGTACAAGAAGAATCCATTAATACGGCAAATATTTTGCTATTAGGATCCACGGGTCGCGGTTGAGCACAAAAGCTCTGAAGAGGGGGGTCGAAATAAAGTATACAAATCGCGCCAAGTGTCTTAAGGAGGACCGTGTAAATTTTTCAAGAGCGTCTCTCCCCCTCATCGTCGTGCCGCGTGAGCTGTCGCCCGTCTCCATTGTACAAGGGAAAGAGAGTCTCGAAGAGCGCAAAGGGCGAGTCAGAAGCGCTAATAAAAAGGAGGGTGAGAGAAGCGCGTCGCGCGATAAGATGAAAAGCAGCGCAAATTAAAAAGTCGGAGTGGTGCTTAAGCGAGACGCGCAGGGAAACTCGCCGGATGAGGGCTGTATAAGCGGGCGTGGCGTGGCGTGGCGTGGCGTGGCATTCGCGACCATAGAAAATCGTAGGGTAAAGGGAAAAGACGTTCTCCAAATTGACCAAATACACCGTCAGATAAGTCGTTTAACGGCTTTACCGGGAAGCTGTCCCGCTGTTCTACCGCATCGGGCTGGCTTGAGAGAAAAGCCGTGAAGTGACGATGACAGTGCCGCGTACAAGTCGGGCTAAAAGCACTATAAAAGCGTTCTGCGACCTCCTCAAATGTCGCACGGCGATGCAGGTGTTTTACGGGCATACCGCGCGGCAGCGCTCGATAAGTTTAGTAAAGATTCTAAGAAGCAGCTCCGCGTAGCGAGCCGCCCGCCGTCATAAAACCACATAACTTCGCGCGTCACGTCACCTTCTCCAGAACGGACGAATCCGTCACGCGTCTCGTTTTAGAAGCGTTACAGCCGTCAATTTCCGGTTTTTATCTACAAGCCTTCTTCTCTTCACATTCCTAGTTGCGACACGCAAATTATTTCGAAATCTCCGATTTCATCTTTTAACAGATTTCTCAACTAAATTAGAGTCGCTTTTTCCTTAAATAAAACGTCGAGATATCAGTAGTTTCCAAACTATGTAACAAGATAAGATTCTAGAGACGAAATAAGTTAATCAAGTACTAATTTCTTAACTTTCGGTAAGTAAGGTGCATCTGATTATGAATAACCTTTCTCTCTCTCTCTCTTTCATAATGATCGTAATTGAAAGACAAAACTTTCAAAAGATTTCCTAGATAGTTAGATTTAAATAGAGGAAAGTCGCCAATAATTATTGGCCCACCTCTCCTAAAGCGGTACCTCCCGTATTTGTCGAAAACGGTTTTTCTATATAAAATCTGCTAAAAACAAATTCTTGAAAAACGACAGTGAAAGATGCATGATTTTATCTTGCAAATTGCATAATTAAAACAATAGTGAATAAATTATTGATAATATTAGATCATTTTATGTGTTTGTAGCTTTCTAAAACTGTTGTTTGTTTATTATATTTTTCTCTTCCTCTGTGAAAATTGATTATAATTACAAAATCTTCAATTACAATGTTGATAGATATTTTATATTTTCACATTTTTCACATTTTCTTTAATACTTCAAGGTAAGAAAAATATCGTCGGACGCAATAGTTCTATTAATAAAGCACAAAAAAAAACACGTAAAAAGTGAGAAAGTTCAGTTCTGGTCTTTTAATTTTAATTAAAATAAACTTTGTTGTTTAATATATAAAAATATATTTCATTAATTAATTTATCAATTTACTTTACAGTTGACTTCTTCCCTATGAGACTTTGTGCGAAATCTGCTATTATTGTGTAGGGTGCCGATTTTTCAATCGCTCTTTTTGGATTATGGTGCAAAAACAATTATTACAAAATAGTAGTATTATAAAAACGGCTATACCATCTGATAAAAAATTTTTACCTTGTATTTATGTCTTCAAAGGCTTATTTTTAGCTTTTGTTTAAAGAAATATTGTTTAAAAACAAAATGGAGAGCCAATATAGGAGAGCGGCTCTCCTTTATATTTAAGCGATACAGGAACGATGCACTATTCACGATTTAGAAAGGATATTACAATATATAGATTGAAATGATATCCCGCGTGTCAGTGACCGAAGTTTCGACCATCTCGTTCATCGACGAGCCCGATCATTACTTATTTATTACACGGCGGCGACTCGTCCGGTTGCATGCCGATGACGCGCTCCGTCTGTCACCGAATGTGAAAGCCGGAACCGATCCTCCGAATGCGTCCTATACTTTTTACGAGCGGTTCCGTCGCTCGAAACGTCAAACGTTGAACGCTCACGGGAGTTTCCCCGGGTATTGTGAAGAAGGTGCACTCGTCGCCGGCTTATTTGACTCGTTTCGTGTGCGGGCATCACGAGTTACATTTCCACCGGCATTTCCGACGGCAGCCCGCACTAAAGGCGGGGCACAATGGCGAACAGCCGGAGAGAGAATAGGATCTCCCGAAGGTATACGACAACGGAGTGTACAATTCGGAATGCATTGGCGGAAGGACGGAGAAAATCGCCGTAAAACACCGCGCGTCGAACCGACAATGAAAGGGCAAGAAGACACGGGGATGCTTCCGAGCCGCATTTTGCCGACAACGATGACGGCGATGACAACGACGAGGACGGACAATGCATCCGCGGTGTATTGGCGAGCGATATGCCAATCTCGGAAATGTAATACCATAGTCGTGTCGATTCGCGAAAACCCTCGTCGTCCCTCGTCAGTCGCTCTTTCGGGAATCACCGGAGACAAGTCTTCCGGATCATTGACTCATACTTCGAGACGTGACTATACGCCTGCACGACTTTCCGTGTCCGTGAGAGGATCGATCTCTCGCGAGCGCAAACGTACGCATAAACGAAAATGCATTTTGTCGCTAAAACCTTTCGGGTTTTATAATACCGATCGGCATTTGCGATTTTTTGTTTGTAATTTAATTGCTCGCCTAAAAGATAATGAAATAAATATCGTTAAAATCAATACACTTTAATTTTTTAAATTAAATTATGAAATAAATAGAAATTTCATTAAATTAAATTCAATCGTAAAATTTTAATTAACTAATAAAAACTAATTTTTACATTGAAAGTTGAAACGCGCTAAATACTGAGGAACTGGTTGAAATTTTAGATATTTAGGTCACTTTAATTTTTTGTGTGCGTAGATAAAACAAAAAATACACGATTTTACGTACAGTTTTCATTAAAAGTATTAAGTTCCATAAAATTAAAAATAAAATAAAAATAAAGATTTTTGATAATAAATTATTTTACATTTTGCTAGCGTAAAATAATCTGCTGTTATTAAGTATTTATGCAAATAAAAAAAATAGAATATAAAATAAACAAATGTATTTTACGCATTACTAGAAATGCTATTTTTTATATACTTTTTTAAAACACAATTTAATTAAAAATGAGCTTTATTCAGTCATAACTGGATCTTCGTGTCAATATTTCTCTCGATTTTACATATTTTTTCAAATTCATCAAACTGCGTGCAGAATAAATTTTCATAATTATAAGTTGAACAAGAAGAATAATATCATGATATTACATTGATAATCAGTTTAATAAAAACGATGCTAACAAACATATCTATATCAAATGCTAATATTATATATATATATATATCTATATATATATATATATATATATATATATATATATATATCTTATCCTCTTATCTGTATCCTTATCTATATCCCTTTCCAAACACTGTTCCCAGAGAATTCGTTGAAAAATAACACCTCAGTCAAGGATCGAACCTGCAACCTCTCGACTTTCCGGGACAGGTGTCTTAACCACTTCACTAAGACGTATGACCGAATAGTTAGAATCGAATAAGGCTCATCTTTAAATAGTTGTTTTCATATATCGACCTATCCTATTGTTCATTTTCTAATGTTGAAATGTAATGTTAATTTAAGCAATTTAATAATTTATAGGTTAAATTACGAAAATAGAGAACAATTATTATAATAGATTTTCATTTGTAACCCATTTACCTGTAATATTAATAAATCTAGTTAATAATTCAATTAGAGTAACAGTGAAAGTAATGATGTAATGGGAATATGAAATATTTTTAGTTCAAAACCAATGAATATTAATGCAGGATAATTCGAGACGGAGTCGCGCGTGTGAAGACAGCTGTGCTACTTCATTACTACAATTTCGTTGACGTAAATTTTTTGCTAATCTTAGCAATACGCTCCATACTTAATTTTTAGATACATCCGCCATCTCGTTTCGTTAATCAATTTTTTTTCGATTTCTTCTGTTTGGCATAAGCTGTTGTTATCTTCGCATTTTGATTAATGATGCAACTCTTTCTCAACGTGTTCATAATTGACGCTCAGATATAATCTTCCTCGTAATACGTGCCATAAAGTTTATCGCGCAGTTTGTACAACGTGTAGAAAATTATAATGAGCGAAGGTATACTAAAGACGTAGCATCTAGTGTAATTAATTTGGAGGCGCGATGCTTTCAGACGCACGAATACGTAATCGATCCAAACGAAGAAAAATGTATATACATATATTACATATATATACATATATATGTTACGTTATTACAATTAACTCGAGCGTAATTATAAACTAATAATTAAGAAACTTGGCGCCTTGTTCGGCCATTTCCGTCGTTAGATCTCGCCTCTCGCGATACATTTTCTCGCAGGAATTCTTGAGCATCGATTACCGGTCTAGTCTAGCACACGCTTATTTACCTGCATCGCACGTACGAAAAACTCACGCGCTCAACTGCTCGAGTCGAGCAGACCCGCGTCACTCTTATTTCCTTTCACGATGCGTGACTTTTAAACACGTAATCCACTAGATTATGTATACGAGCGCTATTTCGGATAAGGCATGCAACGAAGCGTGGAATCGTGCTGTTGTAAAAATCAGCGCAAAATTAGCGCGCAAACATTAGCCGCGACATGTACCGTTTTCGATTTTTCCAGGCGACGAACTAAATAACATAGTTTAACACACGCTATATCGGAACAGTGTGTTTCTTATGATAAATTCGTAATAATCTGAAATTATTCAGGATGCCGCTGCATTCCGCTTCCGCAATTCCAAGCGAGTTCCCGTACTTGGGAGACACACGCGCTTAGATAGAAGTTGGGATCGTATTTTAACTACACTTGTTTCCCTAATATGACTAAAGTACGGCGTGTATGGAGAGCATAATGAACGGCCATCTCGCACCGAAGGTCTATACGCTTAGAACGTACGCCGAAACGTGCTCGGCCACCTACGAGCGTGCGAGAAACGAATTAGTATACAAATCACTTTTCAATTTCTTGTTCCTTTTCTCCGAGAGAGTATGCAAGGTCGACAGCGAACCCATTTGTCTTCTGGACTCGGGCGCGCCCTTGTCAAGTACAGAACGAACGGCGCAGGCAGGTATACCTACGATCGAAGATTCCACCTGCCCTTTCGTAGACATTTCGAGTACGTTCTTCCGTCGACGGGAGTTCTATTAAGGCGTTTTACTTTGCGACCGCCTGGACCGGTTTTTTCTTTTTTTTTTCCTCTGAGAAGATTGAAAAGCTCCGCCTTCACGATGACGTTATCGCGCGACGAGCAGTTAAATGGTTTCCTCGAAGGATCGCGAATCGCACGAAGGGGAAAAGATCGCGAACGTTCGGAAATCCCATCACCGAAAATACGAGAAACTACCCTTAACGAGTCCTATTCTACATGGCCGTAAGTTTCCGCTCGAAGTCGAGAAAAGGGGCCGAATTCGACGACGACGGCGGCGGCGGCGCGACGACGACGATATCGAATTGCCGCGCGACGGGCGCTTAAACGCTCGTTACGGACTATCGTATGATAGCTTAATCGATAAAAAGTTGTTTCCAGCCGCGATGTCGTACATCATACTCGAAACCGAAACTGACAACGAAATCCCGCCCTTAACAGTAGGCGTATGGAACGCGATAAATCACGATAAAAAAAAAAAGAAACGCAAGATCGTTTCTCTTCGTGAAGCTGGCGAAAGCGGCCGGCGTTCTCCGTGCAACCGTCTCAAGATTTCGCAAATCGCATCCATTTGCGGTCCATCCGGCAGAAAGCGAATGGCTGCGACACCCTACTATGAGAATAGACGAGCTCGTGAACTAACGTGACAATAAGCATTTCCACGTTCTGGCTAAATAACTTCTTTGCGTAATCCCGTTGGGAAAGAAAGAGAGAGGGAAAAAGAAGAAGAGAGAGAGAGAGAACTGGTATCGATGCAGCTTATCGGCGACTTAGCTTTTAATGGAAGCGGCGACCACGCAGGCGCCAGCCTGGAAGTTTATGGGGTAAAAAGGGACCTTCTGGACTTTCCCCCCGGCCCTTCTCGTATCTTCAGCTCGCCCTTTCGAGCCATGACCACCATTTCACGCGGAGCTCTCGAGGTAACAGCTGAAACTGAAGCGTGTCGCGGAAAGTTAACGCAGCGAATGGCCGGTCACCTGATACAAAGAAAATCGGGGGAGCCTGTCTGGCAGTTTGTGGTCAGGGGAGAAAGGCATTGTTGCGAGCTTGCGGGGAATCGGACGATCAATTGACTTTCCTAATTTTCCCGCGCGTCGCGTTGGCTTTAATGTAACGTCCGTCGCATTCGGCCTCCCTTTTCCACATTGCCGATCTGCGCGACAGAGATAATTCTATTCGGCTGGTGATTACAAAGGCACGAGTCGGGCGGACGAGTCGGGCGGACGAGCAGGCGGATCACGAAATTACTCGTCATTTCCCGATGCGAGAGGGCAGAATGTGAAATAAAATCGCTGTTAAATGTGCAATAATGAGTTATTTTAGACAATTATACATTACATTACGGCCACTAAATGATTGTGGTGAAAATTTCCTTTTAGAGCATGCACGAAAACAAAGAGAGTAAAATATAATTTATTACAATATAATTTAATTATCATATTAAATTAAATAAAGTGAAAGCGATTTTGTCATTACTTTACAATAAAGACAAAATGCTCTGTCGCGAAAAGAATATTTTTTTTTATTGTAAACGGAAAGGCTATTGAACCAAATCTAATAATCATAGTCTAATACAATATTGAACATTATAGATGTATTAACTAGATTCCAGTTTCTGATTTCAACTCTGATAAATGCATATTTGCTGTTTGCTTGTTATTGCAGCTGGTTATTGTAGTAAATTCATAGAACGAAATGACGAACGAAATATACATTAGGTATACATTTATTACAAAGCAAATATAAACGTAATGGAGATGTGACATGCGTATTTGTCACATCTCTATTTTCGTAAACTGTAAATCATGGCAAATAATACTATTGCAATTAAGAAGTTAAAAAAGTTAAAATTAAATGTATTAAGAAATTTTAGCACTTCTTATGTATCATAACAATATAAAATAGTTGACAATTATTGGCGAGATTTTATTGTGAAATGTTTTCTAAACATGAAATCTATATTTTTAAACATGAGCTATATATTTTAAACTTCATACTTTGAAGAAGAAGAATAAGACTTTTTTACATTTTCATAACACATGATCTTTTCTTTAAACTACATCAGAAAATCAATATAACGTTCAACTTTCTGATCTTATTTCTTACAAATGTAATGCATTTTGATTTCAAATATTCGAGAAGAACATAACAAAACTTTATAAAAATTTTTTAATTTAGTAATTAAATAACCGAGAAATAACTCAATGTAAGGCTTTGCAAATTAAATTCAATTAGTGCAAATAATGTTGCCAATAAGATATTGCCAAGATTTCCATATATCAAATACTTAACTTTATTATTGTATCGCTGTTATTGGCAATATTTATTATTTACACTAATTGAATCTAATTTAGCAATTTTTTCATTATACGAGCAAAATTTATTGTACAACTCTTTCAAGACTTCTTAGAATTGCATTATATAATTTTCTTGAATATAAATAATTGTACAATTTTATTATCAGTTCCACATAGTTGAAGAACTTTGATAAAACAAGATTGTTGAGAAAGCATTTTTCAATTAAATGAATTCATTATATATGATTGCTGTCACTCATCCATTTATATTAATAGCGTGTGAGAATACGAATGAATTTATTACGAAAATTACATCAATCGTACAACATGCGAGACCTTCGTCAAATTGATTGCGAAATCGACATTTAAGAATGAACGATTGCCGAGTTTACGGTCTCCCGTGCTTCTGGCAGGGGATTGGATTCGGACAAAGCGAACTTAATCGCTAATTGAGTGAGAATAGTTATGAGAGCACAAATGGTCCGGACGATTGATGGACTTTCCTAGTTCGCTGGCCACTGGCGGACATGTAACGACGGATTTAATGCGACTTTTCGTATATTTCCCGTCGACCCATATGTTCGTGCAAAACCGACCGCCGAAAGATGACCTCATTCATGCCCCCGATCACAATAGCGCGAAATGTGTCGCCGTTAAATGGGCTACAGGTCGAGTAGAAGAGCGTTCAATGGCATGACTACCACCGCCTCGTTAGCCTGTCGTTTAGGAATTATATATAATTTGAACCGTTACCATTATATAGGTACCACGCGCGTCGCTCAGCGCTTTTATGGGCACGCGAACATCGATTATGAATTCTATTGGGTTAACGACGAACGACTTTGTACTTAGCCAACTTCCCATCGTAAGTATTCAGCAACCGGAAGCAACGTTACTCCCATTTTGGGATACAAAGGCGCGTTATGTACACGATCTTTCATCGAGAAAGATTATTGCTGAGGAAATAATACTCGCTCTTGTACACTGTATGAGAAATTGTAAGATTCATGTATCCAAATGATACGATATTATATAATGTGTGCGTCTAGAATTGCAGTAACTCTTTAGATGAATCTTTATTCGTATCTGAACGATATGGTATAATCTGTTATATAAACTTGAGCATTGCAGTAGCTAAAGGAAAATGCATAAATTCGTAATTCACAATTATGAATATCATATATTACGTCATATCCAATCATAGATTTAGTTACGAATAATCGTTATTGTTGATGCAGGAGAAAATCATTTCAAAGAGAAATAACAAAAATGTCGTATAATGCATTTCAATTATGTTATATTTATTTTTCCTCCTAAATTATGTCATCGAAATAAATATTATTTAATTCCGCGTTATTTAATTTCAACATCACAAAACATAATTTTTGTATAAAAGTTTGTTCGTGCGGCAATAAACAATAATAGTACTATCGGATATTTCGAAATCTACTGGACGATATGAAATAGATATTCATATGCAAATATCCATCAGATATGTATACTATGGAGGATCAATTCGAAATTATTGTAAAACCATTTCTACATTTGTAATATCGAGCCAGTTCTTTATTGAATTTTGATAAAATCCTGCTTTATGAGTTAAACGTACGAAGTTTAATATTACAAAAATACTTTTCAGAGTTTCGTGTTTCTTTTTTTCTTCGTGATATATGAATAACTTCATACAAAGGCAGAGTTTGAAATACATGAAGCAAACGTTCTGTTATATGAGGGACATTAACGTGTGTACTATTCTAAAAACGAAGGAACATGTTATTTTCTTTCTTACCTAAATAACGGCAGCTCTACGTCCATTGATGATGCACCGGTGGTGGCGGCGGCGGTGGCAACGGCAGGGGTCTCTCTAAAACGGGAACGGGAACAGGAGACACGTCCGGCATGGCGAACCTCAGCTTCTGCCAGAACAACTTGTCCCCCCATACCAGCACAGTATGCGACGAAATTCTCTTTTTGAGATCGGCATCGAGATCCCGTGGGCACACACCGCCCACCAGAAGTAAAATTACCGAGCGGCCCTTTCCCTTGAGAGCGTCCCTCAGGGCCGCCTTGAATTCAAACCTGGACCACTCGCCGTGCAGAAAGTTCTTGGACAATACGAGAATAGTGCGCCTCGAAGAGTCAGCCGCTTCGGCTACGGCGTCGGCAACGTTGCTGCCGGCACCGAGATCTCGATAGTGTAAGCACAGCCTATACGAAGTTTCAAGACCCGGCACGAGAATCGTCGAGACGAAAGCCTCGTCGACCGCAGAATAGGAGATGTAGGCGTCGAACGGTTTCTCCTGATCCTCGAAGGCTGCGGTCTTGTAGCACGCCCGCAGACCGCATCTACTCGCGGCCCAGGTTCTCAGAGTACGACGATGCCTGATTGCGCCGCACACCAACGCGACCGCTGCGAAAATTAGCACGACTGTGGCCAGCAGCAACGGGAGATAAGCCTCCAGCGGATGCGTCTCGACGACGGAAGTCGTGCCCGTTAATGCCGCGCAATTTATGACCGATCCGTTCGCAGGAAGAGTTATGGGCACGCCGAGGGAACAGGTGACGCTACGCCAGTCGATGATCTTCGCCCGGTTACGGGACATCCACTCCCGTACGCGATCTAGATACGAGCACTCGCAATTCCACGGATTACTTGACAACCCGATGTCGACTAGATACGAATTCTGGCCCAGTTGCCAGAGGGCGAAAGTGCCGAGTCGATTGTTCTCTAGACGCAAGACTTCTAGCTGACGCAGCGGTAAGAACGTACCATTATCAATGTACGTCAACAGATTATTCTGCAGGTACAGCTCCTTCAGATTTTCCAACGGCATTAACTCCACGCCGTTGAGCACGCTTATCTTGTTGTTCTCCAGATGTAGTACAAGCAGCCGCTTCAGACCACTGAAGGTGTGATTACGGATCGCGATGATGTTGCTGTCGTTCGCATAAAGTATCTGTAAATTTTTCCGGCCGATGAACGAATGGGAATTCAGTTCCCCAAAATTGTTCCCGTCGAGATAAACCTCCGTCGCATCCATCGGTAATCGACCCGGCAAGGTTTTATAACCAGAGTTGGAACAGTCGACGACGTTCGCCGACCAGGACTCATCGTGATAACACGTGCAATTGATCGGACATGTCATCTCGCAGTCGCAAGCGTCGAAATCACAGCAATGGCAGAGAGCGAAGCAGTGCGCCTTGTAAGTGCACAAGAATTGCGAGGGTTTGGCCTCCAACAGCGGTATAAACGACTTGTGACGATCGTAAGGTAATCTACAGTAAACGGACTCGAGATCCATCACCCTCGGATGCTGTCTCAGCGTAAACGAATTGATCCTCTGCAACCACTCCGTGGTGCAGTCGCATATAAAGGGATTTCCGCCGATGTAGAACTCCGGAAGTTGCCTGTTAGATGGCACCGCGGTAAGTTGGAACGCTGAGAGGTTCATCGTGACGATCAGATTCGCGTAGAGATCCACTCGAGTGAGATTCGTCTTTGCGAAGAATGTCTGCGGCTCTACGGAGGATATCAAGTTATTGTTGACGAACAGTAGCTCGATGGAATCTGGGATCGATCGAGAATGTATCCTCGTTAGCCGATTAAACGACACATCGAGCGTCTGCAATTTCATATTCCGTGGCGCGACACCGAGATCCGTAATAAGATTTTTATGTAAATCCATCCAATTTAATTTCTCAGGCAGGTAGCTGTAATCGAACTGCGTGATCATGTTGTCAGACATGTTCAGATACAAAACACCGGGCGCGCTCGCAAAGATGCCAGACATGTCCTGCAACAAATTTGAATCGAGTCGAAGAGCTTGAAGCGCCGGATTGCCAGCAAACGCACCGTCCTCCACAAATTCGATTCTGTTTCTGGCCAGATTTAAGATTTGCAGCGCCGGCAATTCTACGAGATCTTCCTGCGTGACGTTGGTGATCTCGTTACCGATCATTCTTAAACCATACAGGCTTGACATTCCTCGGAAACCGGGCTTATTCAGGCTTCTGATCTGGTTCTCGCCCAGATCGAGGGTCCGCAATATCCTCATGTCTTTTAGCGCCACCGGTATGCTGTCAAGATTGTTGCCGGACAGGTTTAAATCTTGCATGCTCGAGCAGTTCCGAAAGGCATCTGGATGAATTCCCCCGAGCAAGTTGGAGTCCAAGGCCAGCAGCGAGAGCGCGAATAATCCGTTCAGGGAATAAGCGTCAAGATAACTCAAACGATTGTGAGCTAATTCCAGGGTGTGCAGATTGCTCATCGGCGAGAAAGTGTCCGCTGCTATCGATTCTATCTCGTTGAATTGAAGATTTAAAATCTGCAAAGTATAGAGATCTTTGAAGATTGCCGGATCTAGCGTGGTAATCCGATTGTGAGATAAGTTGAGAAGTACGAGGCGTATCAATCCGGAGAATGTCCCAGAGTTCAACCACAAGCTGGTCAGGACGTTTCTTGACAAGTCGAGGGCGACCAGTTGATTCATGTCTGACACCAAACCGGGCGACAGTGCACTGATAGAGTTGTTTTGCAATCTCAGCTCCTTCAGCGACTTGGTCGCGTCCCGGAACATCGCCGTCGGCAAAGCGACGATTTTGTTCCCAGATAGGTCGAGGCTCTCAAGGGACCTGAGTCCGTGCAGAGCCTCGTCCGCTACTATGGAGATCGCATTGCTAGACAAATTCAATACTCTGAGACGTTTCAACGACGAGAATCCATTGATTGGTAGTACAGAGATTTGATTGTTCGACACGTCCAACGATTGCACATCCAAGGAACATGGGAGAGGAGCCGATGTCGATTCCAGTTGACGTCGCGGATGCTTTTCAGATACTTTCTCTTCATTGACATCTTGAAATCCGAGTTCCGTGATATCCTTCATCGAATTCCACGAGATGTTTAAAGTTACCAAGTTCGATAAAGAGCAAAACAGGCGATCCGGTATTTGCCAGATATTGTTCCACGACAGATCGAGTTTTTCGATCTGCGGCGTATTGTCGAAAGCGCCGCTTTCCAGCTCCAAACTATACTTGGTTTTGCGTCCATTCAGCGTTCTAACAGTCAGATTACGAAGATCGCGCAGTCCGCTGAGTAACTTGGCCGGCCAGTGCACTAACTTGCATCCGGTCAGCTTCAACGACCGTAGCCGCCATAGATGAAGGAAGCTGTCCACGCTGAGTACGCCATTGTCCTCTTCCAGATCCGAGTCCTCGCAGACGATGTTCATGGAGGTCACGTACTCGCTTGTGGCCTGAGAAAAGTTCGTCCTGAGCGAGTCGTTGCCCGTGTAACGATGCACGCAGGTAAGCGCACCATCCTGGCGCGAATCCCACGAACAATAATCGGGCAAATCGAGCCTCGGCGGCAGCTCACTGGTCACAGCGAGCACGTGGTACACTGGCACGAGCAGGCAGTAATAGGCCAATGACAGCGACAGCGACAGCGATCTTCTCCCGGGACCTTCGTGCCGACCGACGAGCCCACGCATCTTTAGTGAACTCGTTGCCTGCGCTTGGTACCGGTTCTCTGTCCCCTAATCATCACACGCCGCGCGACCGCGTCGCGTTACCGGTTATAGCCCACTGAGCTGCGCGTTTATTCACGCAAGCCTGGACGAGCGGTTGGTCACTGAAACCGTTCGCTCCGTAGCAATATAAGACTCACTTCGATTCGATTAGCGGTGAGCCTTTATAGACTGACATGAAACGCCCACTGTATAAATTAACGATAGTCGATTCGTTAATATGATCTCGAAATCGTAATTATTATCACGTAGCTTCAACTTATATCCAAGATCGTTTACACTACATCACTTTAAAGCATCGATGATTTGTTCGACGCGGTACGGATACTCTGTATAATTGGTACGTTTTTTTGTTTTTGTTTTGTTTTTACAGACGAAGATAAGCTATTCTATTGTTCGCGCGATGTTCTCTAAACTTCGTATTCGACTCGGACTCGATAGTTTTTTTTAGAACGATTGGCAATGATTACCGAATCACGCCACGTCACGTCAAAGTCGTTTAACAGACATCAACCCTGTATCAGAATGTTATCCACTTACGGTGGTTCGCTGACAAACTAATGTCGCGTCTTGCTACGACATTCCGCATTCCGACTAGGGGGACGTACCCTGTTATCCGCGCGACATTGACGTCTCGTGCAAACTCCTCGAATCGAGTTCCGAAATGTGCCATTACAAGATCCCGCACATCACAGTACTTCCTTGATGTCGATGCTGAAGCAAACACGCTCTCGATTAAGGTCCATCGAAATATCAGCAAAACTCTAACAAGACTCCAGAAGACAAGAGAGAGATTCCGTCGAAGAAAGAAAAGAGGAACGACAAGAGAAAAGGAGGATTTCGCGACCTAAGCGACAAACGCTCCGCGATAACGAAGGCGGCAGTGGGCAAATAGACAGAGGTAGAGGATCGGAGCAGAGACCGTCTCCCTACGACAGCGGCGACCGTAACGCTCGGTACGACGGCCACCGCACGACTGACGAGCGAGATCTCCTCGGCATCTAACTCGACGCAGCGTCCACCACCAATCGTTTCTACCCCCACCGAGACCGGTGGCGGCAGCACTCACACATAGCGGCGGCGAGCGGCGGCACCCAAGTGGAGTGAGCACGCGCCTACCGCAGGACCTCGGGATAGGACGAGGACGTCCTGCGTTTCGTACGCGAAGCGGCGTCTTTCTCCCCTCGGTGTAATGCACGCACACGGCCGTGTGCGCCGCTACCATTACACGCGATCGACGTACGGACTCGCGATGTGCGACGAGCGTATAGGGAAGAGAGAAGAACGAGCGGACATTGCACGCAACCTGTCTGTATCTTCTCGCCGTTCTCTCGGTCGGTCCTGCACAGGGCGAGACCGGGGACATGGTATCGGAAAAAAGCATCGACACTTTACTCGTTATTAGAGCCGACAAAAAATATCGATATCCGTACCGTGAGGCATCGAAAAAGGAAGATATCGATGAATGCGCTATCATCGTTACGAGTAAATATCGAAAAAGTAAGGAGATGGTCCTATTCTCGTGCTATGCTTTAATGTTCTCACGTATGTAAATATTCGATAATGCGTTTTAATTAAACCTAAATTCTACTTATCCAGTAATTAAACGATTAAACAGTTGCATTGTACGATTTCTAAGGATGTGACGTTGCTCTACAAGTCGCGAGTCGCTTGGTATGACCAGAGAGCTAGCTTCTGTATTTAACCAGGCCTTTCTCGAATGTCCAGGCGAAACGCAAAGCGACAGTAGACAAAAGACGTGGACTAGGTGCACGTCCGAAACTAGCTCGAGCGTTACGTGAGTCGTCGTCGTCGTCGTCGTCGTCGTCGTCGTGGACAATCCTTGACGACGATAGAGGGACAGTGACATCTTGCGCCGTCTTTACCAGTCGTCTCCATCTCGCTCGAGATCTCATTCGAGACGGAGAGCGTCTTCGTTCTGTTCTAGTAGAACTATTCCATGAGAAGGCGGAGAACGCGAGCACGTAGCGCGCTCGTTTCCACGCATACGCAGCGCATACTCATCCCGGCTACCGTCACAGCATCGAAGGATGCACACAGGGGACTGGTGGCTGGCGAACTACCGAGAGAGAGATGAAGAGAAGAACGGGTATGTGCACGACTTGTGCGATTCGATTGCCGAACTTGCACGAACAGCTGCGAACCGGTCTTTCCTTCTCCTCGCTGCGTGGAGACGCAACGCGTTTCTTCTGGGGCCCACGATATTCGGAGTATCCTTGCATTCATCCTTGCATCGACCACCAGTCGTAAAAAGGTTTCGATCAATTTTTAAGTAGCTGCCGAACCAGAACTATTCTCTTTCCCTCTCTCTCTCTCTCTCTCTCCTTCTGTCTCTTTCGCGTTCCTTCCCATTTCATATCCTCGCCCCCGCTCCGGAAACCGACAAACAACGTTCGTCGCTTTCTCCGCCGTGGTATTCCCGATCTGCAGATCGCGGCAGATCGAGAGAGCTCCAGATACGTCCAATGCTCAATAAGCCTCGCTGATTCATGCTCGTTCGGCCGACAAGCGACTTTCAACTTGATCGATGGGAACTCGAAATAGTTTGTAACTTGGTGGCTACGGTCGCGTTGCGGTTTCGACTTCGCAGAATATATTCGCGCGCCTCGCTTCGCCTCTCTCCGCCTCATCTCGTCGGCCTGCCTGTGCTCTGCTCTCGCCCTCGAGGAAGCGGGCATTAATTCATATTAAGTGTCACTTAATCGGGAACTTCGACGGGAAATAAGCGTTGGACCCCATCCTCCCTCCCTCCCTCCCCCTCCTCCCCCTCCCCTATTCGTTCCGTATCGGATGTTTGTAGCACGATACGAAAGACGGATCACCCGCTTAATTGATGCATAGGCGATAAAAGAGACTTGCTGTATCTTCCGGAGGGTTCCTTCCGGAAAATTGTGAGTTATTAGCCGCGTGGTAAATTCGTAGAAGGAAGATTGTCCGTGCAACTCTTCCTTCGTCCTATATAATGAGCAAAACGTGACTCAAAGCAAGGATGTTTAATCCGTCTAACGATATTTTATACTCCAATTCCTCACACTAAAAGGACAAATTGCGACCTGTTCGTAGGAAACGGAGTTTGAAAAACAAAGTGCAATTTTCTCTATTTCAGAATTTTTTTCCGTTGAAACATGGCGTTTCTACAAATTGAATTTCTAACTGAAAGCATATACATAATGCAAAAAAATGTCAACCATGATACTCATTTATTTCAAGTTATGATAAAACAAATTTGAAGAGAACGCATCGTTCGTTTAGGTACAAAGCATTAGCGTGGAAATAATATGTAGATTTTTTTGTAACAAAGTTAAAGATATTTCTCAAAGTATATCTAACTTTGCTGAAAGAAAGATATATCTTTGTTGTGGCTAAACAAACGTTCGTAACAAGTAATAATGAATCGATTACATTTATCGACGCGAACGCGACTTATTTCGTGTACGTAGACACTTCTTAATGTCGCGTCGGAAAAAGATCAAACGCTTCCTCGAATCGCAATTAATTTGTCGCTCCATTACGCGAGGGTTCTTCTGGAAGTCACGTTTAATTAAAATCGTTATAACGACGATCGTGGATCGTTATAGCTCCAATAATAAGCGCCGTAGATATCCAACGAGTTTTCCCCCGGGCAAAGATATACACGCAGTCTTACTCGGATGCCTTCTAGAAACGAACCTGTTATTTCTCAGCACACGTCTGCTTCGTTATCAACTAATGTTAGAACAGACTCGCAGTATTAAAAACGCTTGTCGGTTGCGCTGTATATGCCGTATCTTCAAAATGAAACTCGGCAAGACGCGAAATATCCAGTTGCCGAACAAATCGAAATTAAATGGGGTTACATTTCCTTTCAAGAAAAATTACAATATCTATCAAAATTAAATCTTGAAAGGCTACATCAATCAATACAACCTTACAGCAGCAGCAGCAGCAGCAGCAGTTTGAACGAGAGTTAAATAACATCTTGTTATTTATTCGGAATGTCACTTAAATAGGTCTTATTTCTATTCCGCTGCGCAATAATACAATGTAAGTTGCTCAGTCGAATTTCATTGCAAGCCGAAAATAATTCTACCTCGGTGCTTTAACTTAAGAACTTTCCTATCCGATTCGGAAATCAATTAGTAGCAGATTTAGTTTCCATGTAAGAGGCGAGTCGCGCGTCACCGATGCGCAATCTTATCGGAATAGCGCCTGGAAATGGCGGGGAAAAAGAAGTTTTAATTAAACCTAGAATAAGAGTTTAATCGAGCAAGAGGGATTAATTGCCCGGGGGAGGAATTAAAACGACCGTAGGGTCAAAGGAAACTAGCCAGTCTCTTCCGCGCGGCAGTCTCGCGACTTCTGAAATACCTCAGGCAAAGCCATCCGTATAAATATGCGCGTGAAATCTCGCTGTGAATGTTCTATTATGTCTAATTAACGGGACGTCTGACTTCACGCGTACAATGAACGCCGACGTGGGTCCCCCTTTTCATTTTCGAGTTATCTCGTCCTATCAAATTCTTCTAATTCCTAGTGATTCGTGGGCGAAAAGCGGCTTCTTTGTGCACAGCACGCTAGAGTGAACAACGGCGAATTTAAAAGGACCTTCTGACCGACTCTCTCTCTCTCTCTCTCTCTCTCTCTCGATGATTCGAAAGCTTCACTAGCGTTCTCTCTGTACATTATGAATTAACTGTATAACTCTTGTCGCGTTCATTTTTTTTACTATTTTATATATATATCTTATATTTTTATCAAATAAATTCCATTTTGCTATTTCCAGAAGACCGCGTAGGCAGCTGATGAGAGCGTAAAAATAGCCGGCGAATGGTTTCGCGAATCATTTTTAGCCGTACAGTCGCCGTCAGATTTTACCGAGTATTGTTCGATGCACTGGCACCGTGCACAACATATACTATGTCAAACAATAGTATGCTTTACGGTGATTCGATTTATATCGGATTTTTTTGCCGTGTGTTACACATCAGGCGCGCCGTGTGGCCACGGCATGTCGAAGTCTCGTGCAAAATAGATTCGCGTCCGTTTGCCAAACAAGTCTATCACTGCCAACGCGAACGGAAAATACATAGAGCGAATCCGTTGTTAGTACGATGACACGTTGCTAGATGCGCTTACTGTTTCATACGTTTACAATTTCTCGATGACACAATGGCGTTAAAAATTTATTTAGATATTTCTTGGATGTCGGGTACTGTTGAATCTTGCAGCGTGATCACGATTAAATTTTTATGTAAAAATTATATGTTAGAACATTTTTTAATAAAGTTCCTTTCAAAATAAGATATTACAGAATAAACAATAATAAACGAGGAGCTTTTCAAACTACAAGCTACTTTTTGAGCTTAACTTCAGGATTAAATATAAATAATAAAATTTCATCCTTCTACCTACTTAATTTCAAGCGGACTTTGCAGAACCTTAATTTAAGACTTAATTTAATTTAATTTTAATTTAAGTTAAGAAGGTACTTAATATTGAGAGTAATGAAAGGTAGGAAAAATGTCTACCCAATTCACTCTAAATTAGTGAAAGAATTCTTCTACAAGGGATACAAACGTAATTTTTATATGAAATATTTTATGTAAAATATTTTATATAAAATATTTTATATACTTATTGTTCTTTGAATACAATGTAATTCACAACTTCTCGATTAACGACTAGCAAAGAGATTTACGATTTCTCTTTAATAACTAATTTTACGTGCCTAATTTTAATTTCATTTTAATTAGTTTTGCACATCACAAAATTTTTCAATTTAAATTTTCAAATTCGTAGCTTCTATAAAAAATGTTATATCTATCACTCACCGACACCGTTGCGCAGCAGCGGAGTTATATCAGCAAGCGTTGCTACGACGTGCGTTTGATTCTGTAACAAATATAATGTTCAAATCAAAGCAAGACACAAAGGGCGACAAAGGCTAATTTTAATCCCATTATTAGTTTTGCATATCACGAAAGTTTAGGGAGCGAAAGACTTCAGCGGAGCGATAATAAAAGTCTTTAAACAAACGCCGTCGGGAAATCGCCGATACGAAAGCAATCGGCAATCAGTTCGCGACTGTCTTTCAATAACGGAGAACGCCCGGTGGTGGTATTTACAATTTATCGAAAGTTCGTGACGCGCCGTAGACTCTCCCGGAAAGGGCGAGCAGTAAAGGAGAATTGAAAGCTCCGCTCGGCACAATAAAGTATCGGAATTTTATAGAGCGGCTCTCCGCGACCGTGCCGCGCCGCGACTTTTACTTCTGAATAAGTCGAGCCGTCGCGGCGCGTTATTAAAGCGTATTCGAGTATTTGCTGTTCCAATATGCAAATCAGCGGGCGCGGTGCCCCGCGGGCGAAGAAACACATTGCTGCCGTTCCTCAAAGAAAAAAATCGCGCGTGAGAAGGGATGGCAAATATGGACACGCGAGCGCGACGACTGCGAGGTAATGCCATTAATACGTGCCATTCCTCCTGAATTTGAGAGAAAGAAAAGAGGGAGGAAGGGAGGAAGAGAGAGAGAGAGACTTAAACGTGCAATTTCGCGCGCGTTGTGCTCGGTACCGCGAAGCGTGCACACGCGGAAAGTACACCGGTGAAAAGTTTCTCGGGATAAAAGGAACTGCCGCGCCGCAGCCAACACTTTCAAACGACCGTATTTCGACCGGTATTATCCGCGAGGAATGGGAAAAGAGAGAGAGAGAGAGAGAAACAAACTGCCGGATGCCGCAAATGAGACAGGCACTTCCCTCCGGAGGAGCCCGGGTGTTCTTCTTAAGGAGATTGACCATCAGCGTCGAACAAAGTCCAGAACCGCAATGCCACTCATCGGCGTAGACACCGATCCGTGCGCGCCGTTCCGGGTCTGCCGGAACGGAACGGTGCACGGAACTTTGATCCTGCCTTAAACGAATCCGCGAAAATTGCATTGTTGCTGCAGCACAATTTGCCCGCGTGCCGACTATGACCTCATATCCGCCAGTTTTCTGGTGAACTTCTCGCCGTCTCGAGGGTCGAGGTGGTGGCAAATAGCACATTTAAGTTTGGCCCCCATAAATCTCATTAGCTTTATAGAAATTTTTATGTGCTTCGTTAAACGCGCGGCAAATGTAATAACAGTTCATTTGGATCCGCCAATTGGAGTATCATGTAAATGAATGTTTCTCTTGTATTTCGCATTGTTTCGACAAAGTTTCTCTCATTACTGCTGTTAATAATTTAAAATTCCGTTAATAGTAGAGGTGAAAAAAAAAATACTTGCAGAGGAATGTAATTAGAGTGAGTTTGTGCTATCGAGATGGAAACTTTTTAAATCGTTACATGTGGAGACATGTATCACTGATCGAATCGCTTGATTTTTTTTACAGCGAGTAAGAAGGGCACCTCGTTAAACTGTCTTGTAAAAAAAAGAATAAATCTTTAAGAGATCGGTCCACACGCGTAGCAATTTTTTACTCCGATTCAATCATTGCAATTCAGATCAATTCTGAGAATGACGCTTTTTTTGTTAGAACCGCTCATCCCTACACCGAATTCCAACTGTCTACTTTGCTCGGTCGTACAATTCGTTCGATTTAAATCGATTCCTTCGTGTGATGCAGCTCGTTCGGAGCTCTCTCTTCCGACGAAAACAAACTGCAAAGGCGCGTATTTCGCGTTAATTAAAACGATCTTTATCAAATAATGTCGATTTTTTTTCTTTTCTTTATATATGTAACAAAAAAAAGAAATTGAATGTTCTGAAAGAAATTCGATTTGCGCGTATTGAATCCTTCTATAGAATTACGAAAGAACTGTAACTAAATCTATAATAGATATTTATATCCGTAGATATTTTCTTTGGATTTCTTGCAAAAAAGATATAACTGGTAATTTACAAGAATTATAATAGCGTGAAATTTGTTATTCAAAAAATTATAATTAAAAAAAGATAAGATCATATTTTGAAACCCGTAAAATCAATGCTGAATCTTTTTATAGAAATTATGAAAGAACAGTAACTATATCTATAATAAATATTTATACCATTAGATACTTTCATTGGATTTCTTGTAAAAAAGATATAACTGCTAATTTACAAGAATTGATAGCGTAAAATATATTCGTTATTTAAAAAATCATAGTTTTGATTCATGTAAGTCTAGGTTTTGATATCGAAGATGCAAAAAGTATTACAGAGATATATTTTCCTACAATGATAGTATTAGAAGTTAAAATTACATCAGTATTATTGAAAATTAAAGTTAAATGGTTTCAATGATAGCGAGGAAAAATTTGAGGTAATACCGATTAATATCTACAAATGCTGTATAATAGGATTTAAAAGAATTTTGCTTTGAATAGATAGTTTTCAAGAAAATTCTCCGTCGCATCTTTTGCCTGAGGTAACGTTTTCTTCGGCCAATCTTTCCAACGATTCAGGGATTGCGCAGCGATGCGCGCGTATCGGGCTTGAACTCCGCCGGAAGATGACTTTTTTCATAGTGGTAGTCATTCTAGATCGTTAATTTGACGTATAGAGAGTCCAACGTTGGGAATGCAAGTGCAGACCGTACGTACGTAGCCCGTTTCAATGCGATGGAGATCCCTTTCAAGCTGCACCGGCAGAACCCGAACGACATTTAACCGGAAACTTGATATCGGTGGACATTCACCGTTGTGAGTTCTTTCAATTGATTGTGCCCGGCACGACAATAAGGATCAGCGACATCGTGGAGCACGTATCGTGGGGCGGAAGAAAACGGCAGTAAGCGCTATAAACGCGAGAAAATGAAGCTGAGCTTGTCGCTCTTTGTGTATAATTGTGTCACATTGTGTCAGCCGGTCTGAACATTTCGGTTTGCCAGATGCTCGCGGAAGCCGACGATAAAATTGAGAGCGCGCGAATTATGAGGAAGAAAAAAAAAGAAATAAGGGACAATAAAGTTCTATTAATTATCGTCGACGGTGAAAAAACCACCGATTTTGCCGATGACTCCGGCTTTTAACTATCGGAGATTCGCATGTCGGTCGGTCGAGCGTGTTCGGCTTGAATATTCAAATCGCTTTTCAATGCGAACGCTGGCTGAACGATGTTGCGCCTCTATCCGGCAGGACGTGAATCAATGAGCTTCCATTATTATTTACTTCGGAAGATTGATCATCCCGAGTTTTTAACGTTCTTATCAACGTCCCGTGGTGAGCGGCGAATATCGAAAGCTGCCGAATTGAGGCAATTACCCGCGTGATTTATTACGTGTCGCGACAATTTCCCGTACTGAGGCAGCATGCGCGTACCAAAGATCTACTCTCGTAACTAATATCATAAATATTCGCGTGGACGTATTATGTGAAGGATATAGGTTCAAACATTTGGAGTTGAGAAAACTTCCATCGCAAATATAAATATGTTAAATGCATAATAGAAAAACGAAAAAAAGCTAATTTTGAATCACTTACCGAGGAGATACGGATTCTGAATTTCAATTTTGCCATCAATTTGTAATATTTGAATATTGCAACGCATCCAAAATCTGTTTTGCAATATTCGAGATTATACATTTGCAAAGAGATTAAAAAAAAAAATTTGAATCACGAGAGAATATTCCATAGTTTGTATCACAATACCGTCGTGACGGTAAAGCAACGTCGGATTTATGTAGTATCTTCGAACATGATCTCGACTACATGAATTGCTACATTGGAGTGACAACGTATTGACACTTGGATACTCAGATGTCGATACTAGACACCTGTAATCTGATTCATGAATAATAGCATGGAACTTATCATAAACGAATATTCTAAAATCCTTGCATCTCTTCCTCTCTCATTACTCGAGTTTTACGTAAAAAAAATAAATAAAAAAAATATAAAAAAATACCGGTAAAAAAGTAATTTATAATTTTTACGATACGAGGTTTTATTTGAAAAATTGGAGAGATTTACTAAATCTTGTAGCTTTCTCGCTAGGAATAAATCGATACTGCCTTATAAACTTCACGAGCCTTCGTTTAAATAAAAATAAACGCCGGCGGTGCACGTAGCAAAGTTTCATTAAGTTTTCGAAAAGCTCACTTAATGTTTGTCTTTGAAAGAACTACTTCGCGGGACAAACAAGCCGTCCCGCGAGGATAAAATGAGCTGCGCGTGCTGCAAGGAAGGCGAGGCTTTTCTACATTTTGAAAATGTAAAAAAAAGATATTCTCGGCGACACAACGCTTAAGGGAAAGAAAAAAAAAAAAAAAAAACAAATAGCATTCTCATAACAGCTCGCGAAAATATTAAATATGGAAAGAAGTTAAACTACATGTACACTACGGCTTGTAAATGCCGCACGTATTTCGAAAAAATTCACACTCTGCATTTCACACACGATTTTCCATCGCGTTAATTTATATGATTTGACACTTGTATCGCACATATTCCCAGAATTACGTTAAATATTTCGCGTTTGTCAAATATAAGTGCGAATGGAAAATTATTAAAGGGATAATTGCGCGCCAAATCCATTCGGTGAATCAGATTCTCCAATAAATAAAAAAATGCCTTTGTTAATTGGAGTAATCGAGATTCTCATGTAAATGAGAACGGCACCAATAATTTTCCAATGATAAAATTGATATTGTGTTATTGTTTAATTTTTTTTTTAATAACAATTACGCGAATGCTTTAACTACGTTGTTTCGAATTACTCTCGTGCAGCTATTAATCTCATCTTAATAAGTTATTATTTCACTTATCCAACGATCTCAATTTCCTCGCTTAATGCTATTCTAATTAGACAAAAAAGAAAAACACTGTAGAACAAACTGAAAATGTGGTTGGCGTAGTTTAAAAGCAAACTTTCTTCGATAAAACGATCCAAGCGCCAATTCCGTAATTACTCTTCTCGTTTTATTAATAAACTTAACACTTGCTCGCCTTTCGTCGTTTGTACGTGACGGTTGACCCCGATATAGAGTTTCACGAACAACAGACACTATTAGAAAGTCGATGTACATAAGATCGTTCTACCTACTAAATATCACTGCGTTAATTGGCTCGAGTTTCCGCGGAACGCTTGTAGTTATACGATAAATGATTTCACAAGTTTTCGACGGAGATGTGTCGCGATGCTCGATTGATTTTGCTTTCTCCGTGCTAATAGCATGATGACGATGACGACGACGAATAATGATGATGATGACGATGATGACGATGATGACGATGATGACGATGATGATGACGATGATGACGACGATCATGTCGACGACATCGATGGTGTCGGTGTTACGATACAGACTGCTAATTTCGAGACAATGGCCCATCGGGAGCCTTTGTTTCGCCGTAAGGCGGAAAAAAGAAGAAAAGAAAAAGAGCAGCAGCAGCAGCAGCAGCCGCAGCAGCAGTAGTAGTAACAGCAGCAGCAGCATCAGTGTGCGCCAGCACTCGGCGTGTTTTCGTCTCGCAGACTAATGAGCGGCGTGTCGCGCGGATAACGCGGGGAGCGACTAATCTAATATCGAAGCGAAATTACGCATAAGGGATGCAAATCCCCGCCGGTCCGCCCGCTCTCGTCCGTCGGCGCGCGTCCTAATAAACTCCTTTCATTAGAGCCGCCCCACACCGTGCCACACGCCGAATGAACAAACTGTGCAGTCGTAACACTGCCTTGGCGACAGCTGCGGGACGAAGTGGCTGCGCACACCGGTAGTCCCTCGGCCTCTCGCGGTTTTCTCTGCCTTCGATGTCCTCGTCCGTTTCATCCCGTCCCTGTTCTTTTCATCTTTCTTCCTCTTCTCTCTCTCTCTCTCTCTCTCTCTTTCCCCTTTCATCCCAGCATCCCCTTGCTACTAGCCGTGTTCGAGTGTCTCTTTCTCGCAGTCGTCGACGCATTAGCGTGTCTCATTCTTCTTCCCTCTCTCTTTCTCTCAGGTTTACTTCTTTTTGCCCCGAAACTACGTTACAGCGAATCTTCGCAGTGTTTCGGCTGTCTCGCTCGCTCCGTTTCTTCCTTTTCGCTTTAGTCAATGATCCCGGTGTGTCTCTTCGTCCTCATTCCTGCTGCGATCTTTATTGCGCCCACGCTTGCGAGCTACGCCGCGAACTGCAGCCGCAGCGAGCCGGAGCGCGCGCGGAATTCTCCCCCAACGCTCGCTCGCTCGCTACCTCGCTCTCTTGAATCGAGTCGGTGTGCCGACGACCGAACAAATATCAAATAAATGAGACAGCTGCGCGAAACCTCGACGTTTTAATTACTGGTGTTTAGTCGCGGCACACCGTGAGTCAAGAGCTACGCGGGATTCAGTTCGTGTCGTTGGTACTCTTTTCCTCCTTCTTCACTCTCGTCTCCTTCGAGAGGAACACTCATCGCTGCCGACGCGCTGACGTTGTTCTCTCTATCTTTTTCCTTGAATGCCATCGCAACGCCAGCTTCGCCGCATCTCGACACTCGTCGACTTTCGGATGCACGTGTTTTTATTACACGCTCAGTTCATTATATCCGTCCCGGAAAACTGACCCCTTGGAATGCACGACGACGGCGCGCGAGGCGCCAAGCCAAGTTTTCATGCAGTTGCGCTCGCGTCTGTGTATATAAATGCACGTATGCATTAACACACTGCGCGATTATACAGAGATAACATTTCGCTGGAGATGGTTTAATTGCAAACTCTGAATTTTGCACGTGCACGCGAGCATAGCCCCGCATCGCGTACCATAAATAAAAAAGCGGATCATTTTGGAAAACAGAACGAACGCAAATGGATCGCGCACGTACACGTGTTATTTTCATCAAGATTATTTGTCACGCTTCGGAAATATTTTAACGACCGCGACGCGATGATATACATAAGCAAGATACAATATAGGATACATTAATGTTTCCCCGCAGTGATAAATTTCTTCGCGAAAATGCGGCATTAATTCTTTCTAAAAAAAAAAAGAAAAAAAAAAGAAAAATATGCAGCCGAACGATTCAGTCTTCCTCTATAAATTTCTTTAATTTTTCCCATCAAATGTCACTTTATTTATTTAGCCATAAAACTTGGTTTGCTAATTTCCCCTTTAGGAAAACATTTTCGTCATGTACCCAACGTTCTTGTATTTATTTAATTTTCGATATTAAATGTTTGAACGATTTCAACTTTAAATTAAAGTTCTTTTAACGTAAGATCTACAAATTAACTGATGGGTAGGTTTCATCTTGTTAAAACTCAAATAAATCGCCAACGACGGAAGAGAGTAGTAATTCCGAAACAACCTCTACTCCAGGTCCATATATCTTTTTTTTTCGGCTATTGGCATTACGGCTGTGAATCTGCACAATTTGCGATGGCGAACTTTTACGCTGCGTTGTGCCGTGGACATCAGTCATCAGGGAGCGACGCGCTTTCTCGCCGGCCAGACTATCATGTGACATTTCGGCATTGATAAACGATAATAACATATTTCAACGGACTGAATTTTTTCGACGGGCTCTAGGTGCGAAACCTGCGGTTAAAAAGCGTGCGGAGAAAAATACGGTCATAAATGCGCGATGAGAACTCGATAATTAAAAAAAGCCATGCATATTTCAATACATGTAGTAGCGGGGCCGTAAATTCGGCGTGACAGTTTGAAAATGATGCGGACATATCGGCGAAATTTAGTGATCTGCTATGCTTCATCAGCTACGCGCGTACAAATACTCTTCTTTTTTTTCCCTGCAGATTTGTGCAGCGTTATGTTTTGCGATTTATTAGAGATTCCTTTTATTTTTCGCGAAGACGCGCGTTCGCGGCGCTGTACGCAATGTAACTTTTCAAATTCCAGCCCCGAAGAAAGCTTCCAATAGACGTCGACAGCTTTGCATACAATATTTCGAGTACGTCTAGACTGCAAGTAAACCGCGCAAAGTACGAGAGAAACTTCTTCCTTATACTTGCTGCTGAGTCGTCACCTGCTGACTTCGATTTGTCGCGGTCGCGAAACAGCACTTACAAAGAAAAAAAAATTGTCAGAAAACGACAAAAATACATTTTTGCGGAGTTGTTGCCAGCGACGAAGATTCTCCACGCAGGGGGAAAACGCGGAAGGAGATCGCGGCGAGTTCGAGAGACGACGAAGGACGACAGGGGTGGCGAAAAGTAAAATCCCGTTGCGTTAACTGCAACGATAAAAAGATAATGCTCAGCTATAATTAGAAGTGTCATCGGGGGATGGCTCTCGTTACAACTCGCCGCTCACTCTTGTCACATGTACGAAAGTCATTTCCTTCTTTCGCGAGTATCGATCGTGGTACTCGAGAAGAGTTGCTTCGCTGTCTCTAATAAATTCTAGACAGAACGACGGCGTTCGCGATGTTATATACGCGAACAGACGGGGAAAGTTCGCAGACGATAACGTCGATAAGATCTCGCTGTAGACAAAATCCATAATTAAGGTCGGCCAGAAGCTTACAATTACGCGGCTCGGTGGATCCACGGCGAGCTGCGCTACCATATTCCCGCCGCGTCCGATATAAACGTTCATCTTTGTAAAATTAGCACTCTACTTTCAGAATTCCGATATAATTGATAGAGCTCTCTTTCGTTTTCTCATACAATCCTAGGACCACTTATGCGCTAAAAAATTTTACCGATTAAATATAAAAATACTAATTTAACATTATACATACATACACACGCACGGAATGTTCGAAAAACCAGCACGGTAGGTAGTACACATCATACTGAGTAAAAAACCTTAGTGGACAAAGATCGAAAGGCTCATCCGTTTCTGAGATACAAACATTTCTACATTTTAGCATTATAAATGACTTTTATTGGCTTTTACGTGTCGCATGCGATGTTTACTTCAATATATCTGCCATTTCTTAATTAGAGTAATGGACTGACATTTTTAGCACGATACCTTATAACTGTGTAGTCACCAAGTAATATTTAGATCCACAATCACCGCTTGATGACTATTGACTGATTGCCGATGAAATCTTCTGTTATGAAGTAGGTATAGAAATTGAATGAGGACATGCAGAACGCGATTTATAAACATCGTAAGGCTTTTTATTTATTTTTTATGGTGTGTACTCTATCTACCACATAAATGCTGAATAGTTGTTTTTAATACATGTATATATGAAATGCCAATTTTATATAACGGACTGTTAACTTCACAAAGGTTACAGCAAATCGGAGCCAAAAGCATACAAGATCGATAAGTACACTGCGTTTTAAATTTAAATTGTTAAATAAAAGGTTTCATGAAAGGAACAAATTCACCGATGTAATTAATTCTGTTTCCAGCTATCGAAACAGTTTACAGCAACGCAAAATAAACAAGAAAGATGGGATATATTCATGTATCAAAGAAGTAATAATTACGTTTGAAAAACTAATAAAGGATAAGCACAATGTTTTTCTGAAAATCATATTTATGATAACAATTAATTGAAATAATTTTATATGGATTTGCTACAAAATTATATTTTCGGAGTGCAATCTTTTTATACCAGTTCATATATTTTTTTGTACTAAAGCGCCCATTGAACAATCCGCCACTAGCAGAATACGAGGCGACCATAAAGCGATATTAAATTGATATAGTGAATTATTTTTATTTGCCTGGCGAAACTTCGCCGCCGAATTAATTCAAATCTATGATCCCGCACTGCGTGTATTATAAAAGTTTCGGAACGCAAACTTCCTTCTCCTCCCATATCGCGCACCATCGTCGCTGCTGTCGTCGTCGTCGTTGTCTCGTTCTGTACGTGCTCGTATATATGCAGAGCCTCATAAAACCGAGCAGGACTTTTTGTATTCATATACGTGACTGCAACTTTCAACAGGAAGGGTCAAAAAAACACGAGTTAAGTATATTCAAGGATTCAGTGTCTCGCGGGGCGTATTTTTTTTTTTTTTTTTTTATACGCATCAAGGCGCACAACTTTCCACAGTCGAACGAGGATGCTCAATCGGTCGATATGATCTTATTTGTCGCGAATTATTCGTCTCGTTCCCCCTCAGCTTTACTTCATTTTTAATTATAGAAGCATTTTTTTTTTTTTAATCATGTTACGTTGTATAATTTCGTTCAAAATAATTAGAATTTCTTGTCCCTGGCGAAAATAGTATGCTTATTAAACATTTATTGAAGTGTCTATGAGATGGAATTGTTTATGAGATGTCCGCAACAATTTGATAGACGTTACAAATGTTCGGGGAATGTTTTAATAAAAGTGTTCTATGTTTTCAGAATGTTGCAAATGTTCAAAAGATGTTTTGTAAAATGTTTTTCATCCTTTGAACATTTGCAGCATGCTTCTGAAAACGTGCAACATTTTTCGGACGTCCATCAAACAATCGTAAACATCTCATAAACAAAAAACAATTTATCTCAATCGATGAATCAATCTCAAAAACTCCAATTAAACATGTACTCAACACTTAAGCAAACATCTTATAAAAATATTATTATAATTGTTGCAATTCATCCCGCTTGTAGGCTCAATAATTTGTCAAAATTTAAACAATGAAGAGTTATTGAAGACGATATTAAAACCTTCGCAAGTCCAAGCTGATAAGCTTTCTTTACCGGCAAAACCGTGTCGAATATAAAGTACACAGGTCGTGAGTTCACAAAGCCGCGGCGAATTTTTAAAGAGCCCAAAAGTTGTAACTTCGTAAAAACAATTCGACAACATCTTTCCGAATTCGTATCTCGTATCTTCTTCAAGTATAATACTTCCTCTCATTCTCATGCGGTAGAAACGATTCGAGCGCAAACCGAGTCGAGAAACCAAGCGTACATCAGTAGCCACGCTATTTTTACGCGATGCGGCATTATTTTTTGCATGAAGGGACGATGAAAGGGCGCGCAACGTCGCTCGGCATATAAATCAGACTTATTTATCCAGTTACAAATAATATCGCCGGACGATAGGCAGCGGTCCCGGAAATGGAAATATCCAGAGATGGTGGCCGCGAACTCATACCTCGCCCCGCGATATTGACTGTTTGCGCGCGAGGGTTTAATTCCGTATTTCCGGCGCGGAGCCCAAACACGCACGAACGCACACGTAGACCGATACCGGCCGATACGGTTGATGTGTATTTGCACGAGACGGGGCGCTGTTTTTTATTATATGGGCAAACAAAATGTCGTTAAAAAAAATTTCGTACGAACGGATATTTTGCCGATCGGAGGACGTTACTCGGGATCGCGAGTGCGCTTTCCTTTCCGGGAGGAGCTTGGTAAATTAAAAGCTTAACGCATTTAAATTATACACCGTCGCGTGAGAACTTGCCACGTTTATCCGCCGGCGAACGGTAAGGAAGTCGCATACAGGAGCATAATTAAGGGGAGTATTTACTTTGTTAATGGTAAACGTTGAGGATTAAATTATTCGCGCCGATCGAATTTTCTATTTACTCTTTCTATTGCGAACGTAGCCCCGTTCTACGTATGGCAGAGATAATATTTTCTCGTGCGCAATGAAAGAATAAATTTCATATCTTTTTTTAACAAGTTCATTCAGTTGCTCGAACTCGCTCGAATTTTTATCTTCCTTCCTCTAAAGAGTAGATTTAAAAAAAAGCAACTTTTTTTTATCCACTCTTTAGTATGAATATAGCAATATTGAAATTATATACAATTACTGTAAAGTTTAATAATTTATACTCTATTACACATTTCGCTGACATAAACTTCAAATTCATTAATTTTATATTCATATTTTCATCCAGAAAAAATGTTTTTCCAAGTAAAAAAAAATATATATATATATATATATATTTGGATCAAAAAATTTATGTATTGCTGTATACGGTTGAAGAAAAGTTTCTTTGATTTGAAAAAATTTTTTGGTTGTTCCTTTTATTAGAATTAAACAAAATGGTTTGATTATGCAACGCAAATCTTTGTTTAAATAAACAAAATATATTTTTAAAAACCAGAACAATTAAATTATTTCTTACATTTCTGTCAGTACTTTTTTTGAATTAAAAAATTATCAGTTTAAATTAAACAAATAATTTATTTACTTTAAAAAAGACTAATAACGTCATTTCTTCAAGGAAAGAACAATTTTACTGAAATACAGATCTGAAAATAATTATGTTAAATTATTAAAAAATTTATTTTAGACATTTAAGCTAGTTGCTAGAACGTCGAAACTTTTCGCAGCAGTATCATCATGCTTGAACGTTTCACATAATTATTTGCATTTAGCTAAATTTTTAGATACTACAATATAATTGTTCTTTCCGCGTCGAAATTAAATAAATTTTTATTCTCCTCAAAGATATTTTTATTTCGACTTAAAAAAAATCAAAGGAACGATATCATCGATTAAATATAATTTTTTTCTGGTTATTGCTGCGTACAAATTGTCAATTTAATATTATTTTATTTTCTACGGTTTCAAACAATGCCTAAAGAAACTACTACATCTTATTATGATTGCTGTAATAAACTATTTTATTGTGTTAAATGCTACTTGTCAAGTGTAATAATTGCAGAAAACGAGAGCGATACGAAAATGAGCGCGCAAAGCAATTTCGCGGATATTCCGGGTAACGATTAGGTTCGCGGGAGGCAGGTAAAATCAATTTGTTCCTTGCAGCATGCGCGGTCTCGTTTTCTTCGAGGATTTCTCGAGTTTTTGAAAAGTCCCGGCCGGGCAACGGCGGCATATTGCGGAAGCTGTTGAGTATTTATGGTACTTGGGGCATTATTTGTGCGTGGAGAGGGGTCCGTTATAGGGACGTCGAGTGCATCGCTAATATTGGCACACCGTGCCGGCGCTTGGCTGAGCACAATTGGAGCATTGTGTAAGTACAGACTGCAGCCTCCTCATCAATTACGCGTTCAATTAGCAGAACTCGGGCGAGCGAGAGGAGCCGAGTGCAGCCTAGACGTCGTTGTCTCGAAAATCCTTCGCCGCACACGGAAGATCTGGCCGTAAACGGTGGTCTTAACGTTTAATTAATTACCGTCGGGCGCAAGCGGAGCTTTATCGTCCTCTTTGCCGCAGAATCGCCTCGTTATCGACGCGTTCGCGCTCAAAACCCCGGTCACGCACTTATCGGTATTTCCTGGACCGGAGTGGAACACGGGGTGTACGTGACAAAAGACGGTAAGAAACGAGCATTTCTTCATTTCATTACGACCGTATGTGGTGAGGCAGAATCCAATTTTGTTCTTATCGACACGAGCAATTGTAAATGGGAAATGTAAAAAATAAAAAATGCGTAAGCATGTTATTCTTGACGATTCTGCGTCTCTACTCGAATAAAAAATATACGGTGCTGCAAAAGAACACCATCGGGACAAAAATTCGCAACTACTTCACCAAGATATAATTACCGTTGCAAATTTCTCCCATACATTTGCTTATTCGAGAGTCTTGGACATTTACAAATTATTTCAATTATGTAGAGTGCAGAATATATTGCCAATAACAGTTTTGTGCCGATTGCATTATAATGCATGAAATCCACGTGTCCACCGTGAGAGTATTAATATAATAAAAGCTCTTTCTCTCTCTACCCTCCCCCCCTCCCCTCTCTCTCTTCCTCTGTATTTCAATTTCATCCAAATCAATATCGGAAAGCAATATATATGTATAATATTATTTCTCCGTCGTCCTATGCGCCATTCCAAATACGAAACTATCTCGCCGACTAAAATTCAGGTGCGCATTCATGCGTACAATAGAACGATGGAATTCGTCATTTTTGCAAGAGTCAAAGCGCTGATTGACAAAATCAAGTCCTATCGGTTTTAAGCTTACTGCGAGCGTTAGCGACTGCAATTAATTTCGACCGGTGAAATTCCATCGCGCAATGAATACTGCCAAGTGCGCCAATTAACGCACGCTCGACGATCCGTCCTCATCAATATCGCTTCGCGAGAATTTCGTCATGTTTCGAAAACGAATTGTTCCGTCACCATCGTCATCGTCATCGTCGTCGTCGTCGTCGTCGTCGCCGCCGCCGCTGACGCCACGCCGCTATCCACCATGAGAGTAATCCGAGAATATTAACCGGGGCTATTGGTAACAATATCCCAGGTCCCGGTAGTGACTAACTGATCAAACATAGCCTCCGGGTTGGAACGACGGAAAGAGATGGAGGGTCCTTCCGAGTTTTTCCATCCCTCGGTAATATCAGTCGTTGATGTATCGTGCGTGCGTGCAAACGCGCGCGCGCGCGCGCAAATTCGTCTCTCGCCTCGTGCCGTATCACCGTATGTGCATACATGTCCTGACTCTCGTACAAGCGTACATGCAGCACACGAGCAGCGAGGACGTCTACCTGGTGCACTCGGCGGTCGAGGGAGGATTGCCAATATTGAACGAGTTTCGACGCGTTTATTATCGAGAGAACGAAGCGGGCGAAAGTAATTCTTGATTTATTGCCACACGGTCGTCGATATCGCGTAGCCGCCACGGCATTTAATCGCAATTAGTACCGGCCTGTTGTTTTCTCACAAGCATATTCGCACGCTGCGCAACAGCGTGCGAACAGACTCGCGTCGCGTGGCGCATTAATAAGGAGGCATTTAACAGCGATTCCCCTTTTCGATCTTCAATTAATTTCTGATATGCGCGCTTAGCGAACAAGTACGTATTTTTTATATGCATAATGTAAGTCTAGAAGTACAATCCTTTGGAATTAATTCGGCATCGATCTTCGATAATAATAATTAAGTACACTTTGCGCAATGTTTTATACACAGTTGAAAAATTTGTATTAAATTTAACATATATCGTATATGTCCCAAACAATTTATTCAAATTTTTATAATAATTTAATACAAGAAGAATATGTTATTAAAAAGTACGAAAAGAAAAACACAAATAAAGTATGGAAACATATTTCTTCAGTAAGATTAACATTTATAATTTGTTGACACGTACGATTTTATTCATTTATCTTAGACTTTATATTTTAAGTTAATTTCATGTTATTTATTTGTCCTCTCATAAATTGTGTGTTATTTTAACGTTAAGAAATGTTAAATATCAATTTAACACAAAATGTTCAAATAATATAATCATGTTAAATTAACACTTAGATTTATTACAAATTTAACACAAAAATTTCTACCGGTTTTAACATAAGTACAAAATATTTTCTACTATGTAATGTATATTATATAAAAACATTTATATAATTATATATAATTGTGTATTATATATAATTATAAGTACTTCATTTGTTTAAAAGAATTAACGCAGAATTTCTATGATATCGCTCGATAGCAAGAATCAATCGAATTAATTTTCAAGTTTATTTTTAATTTTTATTAATAAAAATTGCACTAATTTTTCTTATATATTTTTTTCTTATTCCTAACTATTCTACAATATACTTCAGCTCATCAAGATCTTAGACAGTTCGCTGCAAATGTTTTATGAATTTTTCCTTTCAGTTCCTTTTTATTTTGTGGTCCGTACTTTACCTAAAGTTTTTAACGCCTTGACAGTAGATTTCCCGCGATTATCCCTTTTCTTAAGTCTGCCGAAAAGGAGAAAAGGGGAAACACTCTTGAATGGGATTTTCTTAAGGGGCTAAAATGAATAGCAGTAAAGAGACCTGCTAAAAGCCTAGGGACCTCCTAACAGTTAGAAAAACATAATAACGTATATAGAGAACTGCTAAAAGCTAGAGAAATCTATAAATGTATAGATAAAATGTTTGTATTGGTATTCTGCATAATAAATATTTCAAGGGACTCATAAATAGAATTTACAGACTTGTTAAAATCTAAAGAAATATAAATGTAAGTTCAATTTACGTGACACAAATTCCTGAGATGTATAAATAACATTTTCTTAAAAGTACCTCGATCACAAGTAGAATAATTCCATAAGCATAAAATATTAAAGAAAGAACGCAAAAGAAAACAAAAATTATATTCACATGAAAGCTTAAAAAATTTCAAATATTATAAAGATTATTGTGATGTAAGAAATGATACAACATTAATATTTTTTAAAATTCATATCGATTATCTTTTAAAATTTGATTATCCTCATTATGACGTATGACAATATATATAATTACAGAAACACAAATGATTGTTATTTTACGCTCCAGTTTTTTTAATAATCATTATGCGACGAATTACGACGAATTATACTCAATTACGAACTCAAAAGCATTTTCGAAAGGAACGAAAGAACGAAAAAAAAAAAAAACGAAAGGTTTTATAGTGTCGTTGATATTTCAATTGAGCCAACGTTTTACTGTCTTCTTCGAGATCACAGATACCAAGGGAAACTTTCTGACCTGCTTCCCTTTTTATACGAAGATCCTGCAAAAAATGTATTCTAAGATACCGCCATAGTGCCGTACCATTGGAATCTGGATTATAGGTTCGTATCTTTGTTGCTGCAACGTTCGCGTATAGAAAAATAGCCGCGGTAATAAAGGTAACGTAGCAAAAAAGTGCCAACGACGCGCGGCGTTGTGTTTATTATCCATAGTGGAATTTTTCGTAGTGTTATCGAGAATCGATGAATTTAATATTAGTTTATTATAACTCCGAAATAGAAAGAGAGAGAGAAAGACGAATGAATTTTCTGCAAAAAAAGTCCATCTTCGCAAAAATGGCGTATAATATGGCGTACGTAGTTTATAATTTTCACAAATTTCGTATTTGTAAACTGCGCGCTATTTATTTTCGTTTGCGCGATGCTTATTACTTCTACAGATGCGGAGAGGATTTGGTGTTTTTCACGCGCTTGCTGGACGAAATGCAAATTTTCGAGAACGTAGTATTATTTAGGTTTTTACATCTGGACCGCGCGACAGCTGAAAAAATAAAATGTGAAAAATTCTGTATGAAATTTAAAAAGTTGTCAACGTTTCCTTACACGTTACACGCAACTAAAATCTCTTACGCTCTGCAAAAATTTATTTTTAACAATATTTTTTTATTTTTTAGCGGCGCAACGCTCTTTTTTTTTTGTTTAAATAATATACGTAAGTTAACGTTGCAGCATTCACACCATAACGCGCGAGCGACAAATGTGATTACAAAATATACCGCGCAAAACATGTAAAATGCGTAAGAGTTCTCTAATTACTCTCCCATTTAAATAAGTTCAAACTGTGCAAATTTTTTCGTAAATCCAAATCCAAAAGTATTTATATTATTACGGAGCGGGATTACGCGACGTACTGTCGTAACGGCGAGGAGCGCAATAGATCAAAAATGAGATGTGCTCGCGTGTAATTTAAATAATAGATAATCTCTGCTCGCGAGAGAATGCGGGAGTCTGTCGCGCCGCGCCGTTCCGGGAAATACGAATGGCGTAATAACGGCGCGACGACATTTCCGACGGGGTCCCTTTCGTCGGTGTGTTATTTCGAAAAGATAGCGAACTTAGCGTTTTCCGCGAGCGAGAGACCCCCTTAATATGACAATCATTCTCGAGGCCAGCTGACGCGCGACAAATTCTCGGCACGAAGAAGAACGAGAAAAAAGCACGGATTAAACGGGGTCGAGGGCATTTCTCTCGAGCGCGAGCTCACGGCCACAAATCCCTCCGGCGACGCTAAACATTATTTCAAACGACGGTCGGCGTTTCTACTCTTCCGGCGCATCTTGACGGTTCAGCGAGCGAAGTAAGCGCTCCGTTGTGCTCATTCCTCTTTAAATTCATGGAGGACAGTGCAAGTTTTCTCTCCCTTTCTCTCCGTTCTCTATTTCTCTCGAACTGTTCGTCGGTGCGCGAAAGCATGCTGCGACGCTGAAAGCATCACGTCAGAACTGATTCTACGATCCGAAATCGTCCTCCGGTACAGAACAGAAGTTGGCCCGCACGCCCGCCGAATCCTCAACACGGAGAATTAGTCCTGACCGTACTTGAGCAAGGGCCAACAACAAGTGGTTGCGTCTAGTTAACTCGCGGAGTCGTTGTCGGAGACAGTTCGGAAAGACATCCGCGCTGTCAGTAGAACAACACGGACGGCGGCGCGTTGAGCAACGACCGGCGACAAACAGCCTGGGATTTAGAGTATCGACTCTGGGTGTGTCTCGAACCCGAAACAGATGTAGTTCGCGACTGACAATGAGAGAGCCGCACGACCTGCATCTCTCTTTCTCTCTCTCCCATCTACCAAATGGAAACGGCAGAACAAATCTCTCTTTCCCTTTCTTTCTTTCTTTCTTTCTTTCTCTCTCTCTCTCTCGCTTCATCTCTCTCTATCTGCGGCAGAGTTTACGAATTGTAATATCAATATCTGTTCACCTGTTGCCGTGCGCGACCCAATTGCCGGTTGGCTGGCGTGTATTCGCTCGGCGCATTTATTCTGACTTAATGGAGCGCGAGCTGTGCTTCGCGGGCGTGACGATACGCTAGGGAGTAAGAAAACGGCTGAATCGTTCGGTTGCGAAAGCCCTTTGGTAGTATTAATGCATAATTGAATCCACTAATCGATACGTATTACGCGTTCCCTTTACAGAACCGCATTGAGTTGTGATTGAAGAGAGTTTAGAGACTAGATCCGTCGTAATAGTCAAATATGCATGTTTGAGATGCATTTCTCGCATCCGCGAGAGTCAGTCGTTTCGCCGAGACAACTCGAGCGTTTAATTCGCATAATTTGACGTTGTACTAATTTAAAATTAAATTTCGTACGTACAAGCCTGACGGGTGCACGTGCACGTTCAGCGATCGCAAAAAAAAGTGTTTAGTACCGCTACGAAAAAAAGTCATCTGTGGATATAAAGCGCGATAAGATTCAAGAATTCGTATATACAGAGCAATTTTACGGAGGCAGTTCAATTATTAAACACTATAATTTCCCGTTGGAAGTGGCGGAGCGAAAAATACGCTCCATATTTCGCCTTACCGTCTGGGCGCATATTCCGCATTAACTCGCGGACATGAACACGCATAATTCTCTCAAAATGTGGCGCATACAAGTTGTCCTCGCTCGTGACGGTGGAGAAAGGGTCAGGAAGGAAGTTGATAATTTTACGCGAGGCGAAAAGCTGCGAGAGATGGTCGCGTGCGTCGGTGGATTTATACATATTAAGAATTGCAAATTTAAAATCATGCAATTTCGTTGGTAATGCGTTGCGAAATTGTCGGAGACATTTGTCAGACCTTCTTCGCCGGTTACTCTAATTCCGCTGACACGTCATAAATATGAATTCGCGGCGTAAGGCCTTTGCTTTTACAAGCTGCTCGTCGAATCACCGCCGCACATAAACATCGGCGCGATCGCGAACTCTCGTTAAAGCGTCAGTGTTAATTAACGATCAAGAAAACCAGTTTGCTGGTCTGGATCGCGCATTCACTGGCTCGTTAATAAACCAACTCGCGCAGTAAATAATACTCGATTCCTCGGCGCTCGCTCGCTCGCTCGCTCGGGCAAGCCGAGAGCCCATCGGTCCGGAAACATGTCGCATCGGTCGCCGCCGTCGTCAAGAGTTAAATCCTGGCGAGAATTTTATTTCCGAGATTCCCCCCCCCCTCCTCGTTTTTTTTCTTTCGCGAGAGACTCCATTAAAGTGCGCGAGGAAAGACGCGCGGGACCGATTGTTCCTTTCGGTCGAGTGAAAAATTTTTTCGTCTCTTCCCAGACGCTCCTCCTTCGAAAGGGAAATCTCCTTAAAACGAGGCAATCTTCACGATCCGCCGTGAAATTACACGGAGGTTTCGTAATGAACATTTTACTGTGCATCCAGACGATCCATCGTCCCCCGCGTTGGCCTATAGTCACCGCATTAAGTTTATCACACTTCTCCGCTACGCTTCTCGCGATAGTTGTCGGGACAAAACGCCGATGGGCAATCCGGCGGAAGACACGTTAACATGTACAGGCTGATGGCGCTGGTAGATTCACTGAACGATTGTTACGCCGTGAATGACACTCGGTCTATTGTGAGGTGCTCAACCAGCAAAATGTAGAGATAGGTCTTGGGCGGTGCCATAAAGTCATTCGTGCGCTACCACCAACCGTCTCCCCTTCCTCCCGCTGGAAAACTGCGGACGGCACTTTGAAAGGGAAATTCGACGGCGCGGTGTCGGCAAGAAGCTGTGGGTGAGACGCGCTGACTTGGCTGTTACGTAATTTTCCCAAAGAGCACCCGAAGAGGAATGCCGACAGTAGATCGTTTAATTAATCGTGATGGAAGGAAACTCATCGTTCGAAACGACAAGCTGTGATCGTCACCTTCCGCCTGATTCTTGTGCGATTATCGATTATCGAGGTGAACGTGACGTTCGAAGAGTACTTACACGCATATTTAAAAAATATACAATCTCGATTAAATGTTCGCGTCATTTGCATGGGCTTATCGAAAAGGCACGCTTAACCGGCTGACAATGGTGCGATACATTTTACTTCTGTCAAACGAGATAATGCGGCAGCTGTCGAAATAGAATCACTTTAATCCCAAACGGCGCCGACAACACGAGGACAAGTATTTTTATACAAATATACTCAATTGATGGGTTCATTTCTACCGATTTGTTACGGACATAGGCAAAATTCGTCATTAACTCGTGAGTGTTCGTGTCACGTAACATATGTTGCTTTAAACTGAAATAGCAAATATCAATATTCCAGACCACAGAATGTCTTTTCAACGGCAGTTGCCGGAACGATAAATTATTATTAAAAAAAATAAAAAATTGCGGTTGTTTTAATAGCTTGACACCGATTGTTATTGAGCTAGCCAACATTTAGCGAAAAGTTGACGAATGTGTGCCGGTCTCCAAAAGCCTATTCAATATTTTACATTTTTACTTCGTGTAAGCAAAATTTAGTGACGGAAATAAAAAGTGAATAAGAACCAAGTAATATAGATAAAAATTTAACAAGATTTATTCTATTTTGTACATGCTATCAGCATTTAAAAAAATCAGCTACACCTTTACAATCTTTTCGTCAACTATGTAGCTGATAAAGTAATTGTGCAATTTTATTTTGTATTGTCATATTTTCATAAAACAAGGCTTGTTATAGAAGATTTTACATTCATTGTATATATACATTTACAATTATTATAAAAATTAAATCAATATTTTTATAAACTCTATCAAGTTTCCTAATTCACACCGCAAATTTTACTATAAAGAAATGTTACTAATGTAAGTAATAATAGTAAAACTAGTAATGGCTAATAAATAGAAATATGTCAATTACAAAAATAAATTCAAATCAGCTTTGTTTCGGTATTCTTATCTTTGCATTATTGTTATTTATTAATTATTGAATATTTGGTCCCTATTTTCTATAAGTTATTAATAAAATAAATATTAATGATTTTTTCCTCATGTTTTCAATTATTTTATTTCATAATAAACTTTTTCTAAAATACACCTATCGTGGCATGGAATGGCATACAGGAAAACTTATGACAAGTTAATTTATTGTTATTAAAAGGTCTAAAATGTAATAATAGATAACTGAAAAATCAAACTACAATTTTGAAATTTGATTTGCATCGAAAACAGCATCAAACGCGAAGTATCATAAAAAATAATTTAAGCGGCATTCGGCAACATTTCCCTATTACTAAATTTGGAGAACAAAAAAGTTTCCGCTTAATTTCAATTGGATTTTGTGTCAGCAAAGATTTAATCCATCGCTTAATTGTCAAGACACATAACGTTTGAAATTCAATGATTGTAATTTATGATTATACAAAGGAAACTCGAGAGAAAAATTTGTACTCTAGAAAATTGGATATAAGAGTGAATAAACATTTGTAACACGATATTTCGTACGATTGCAAGAAAATGTCTTATTTATCTCAAGAAAATGCTCGTAGTATATTTATGTGCTAGACAATTTCATTTTACGAATTCGGATCCATTCTAAGTGCCCTTTGTTTTTCCGTGCACAACCGGCAGCGTATCTCTTTTCGTCGAGATGGATTTATTTGCATTCGTCGATATTATCGGAATTCGCGCGATCGGTTTTCCCGTCGGTCTCACATTTCGCTTGCTTCGTATTACATTTCTTCGCGAAAGAAGCTCCTTTTCCCCAAAGGGAAATCAATAATTCTGGTACGTTTGCCTCGTGTTTACGCCTATGCGCGCAAACGTGTATTCTCAGCTTCTGCAGATAGCGCCGAGTCATCCTGTTGCGAGTTCGGGAATGGAGCATGTCATTGGCTCTCCGTCGATCCATTATGGTCGTTCGTAAAAAAGAATGGACTGATAATACGCTGGATAATCTATCTACTCGGCTCCTTTATAGCAAAGAATAGTGCTTGATAATAGGAAATCGATTTACTGCGTAGCTGAAGGCACGCTCTTCGCGTTTATAGACAAACCGAAGTATTACAAACGTATAGTTATCCTCGTCCTTTCTTCCTGTTGACACACACACACACACAAGTGTGAACACACGCGCGTGCGCGTTCAATTCTTACGAAAAATATTTTCCGCAAACTCACCGGCAAATCGGTTCTTGTTTTCGAAGCGCGCACGTCGAGCGTGCACGAGAAAGAGAGCAGCACGAACTCTACGAAATGCTTTATGTCGTACGATGTATTTGCAGCGATCGGATTTGACCTGATTTAATGCAATATACTAGACGAGTTTACCATTTCAATGTTTATCGAGAAAAATCTGATGATTTTTAACAATAAACGGTACGAGCAAACAAACTTAACCATGCTCCGAATATCAAAGTTTCCATGAATATATATTGGAGCTACATGCTTCTCAAATTATTAATAACTTATTCATAATTCATAAATAAATATTAAATCAAAGCTGGTTTTACCGTAACACTAACACGAAGAGACTCTCATAAATAAGATCATCCTGATTACATAAAGTGCAGCTAGAAAATTTCGCTCTTGTAAGGATTTCGAGATTCTAAACTTGGTATTTGAAAGGGCTCTCGTGAAAAAGTTTCACGATGCAATTAGCAATTAGCAAATACTAAGTAAAAACGAGATGATCGTTTTCTCTCTCCGGGATTATCAAGAGCTAATCAATTTCTCATTGAGCAGAAATACTGACGGGAATTTATCGAAGTCACGACGCTTCGTATTTGTTCTTGCGATCAAAGAACCGAAGACAAAGCGCGAGCTTCAAAGCCGATTACTCGGGATTGCGTTTTGCTATTGCAATTTCCTTCGCGTCTGAGCGCTCGCGTTGTTCTCATCATTAGTACCAATACGTCTGAATAATCCCGGAAATAACTATGTTGAATTCTTAATGAACGACGGTTTATTTCCCCCCTCTCCGTTCGAGAAACATGTCAGAGACCTTTGTACAACGAGCTGAAAATATTGTGCAGTAAATTAGTCGCGCGAGGGTCGAACTTTGCTCTCAATCTCGCAAAACTAGTGAGAGAAAAGGAGAGGGGAGGGGGGTGGACGCATTATTGATTTTCGGAAGTTCATCTAACACGACATGAATAGAGTTAGGCGGACTTAAGGGGTTAATCTTTAGCAGTCAATTTAGAACGCAGAGAGGAAGTTAGATAAAGTCCAGCGCTCTCTCGCCTGCCGTTGCTATTACGCAGGTAACTCCAACTGACTGAGGCAGCAGTAATCAAATTACATTCAATACCGTACGTAATTATTGTCGCCAAACACGGTTAACATGATACAAAGCTTCATCAGTGGGTAACGTCTATGGTATTTTATTCTTAGACTATTTAATTGCGTAAACTTTTATTTAATTCATTCAATTATTACTTTATATACGTATCGATATGTAATATCCACGACAAAATGTTACAGGTATAATTTTCATGTTATATCCATTCTCCGGCTTAAAGATATTCAAAATTCATTTCTTTATATATTTCCATTCAGAACGGATGTACATAAATATAGCAATGCAGTGCAAATAATTTATCTATAATCTTCCTTTAAATTCTTAAATCCCGATTATTAAAAATTCCGCTTTTTGAAATGCAACAAAATAATAGAGCCAACGGGAATAAAATGGAAATTCGGATTATTTAGTAGAAGAGAAACGATTTAATACTTTGTGTTACATTAAATATAATTACAGACAAAATTCTGTTTGATATGTTATTGAATAGCTTCTTAAAGTGTTTCTATGGAATTTTATTGTTTCCAGAATGGCAGTTTTGAGGTTTTTTATCACATCGAATTTACATTTATAAATTGTATTTAGGAAAAGTTTATGAAGACTGAAATAGTTAACAAGAGCAATTAAGATATTATTTATTACAAAAACTATTAATTTTTTATTTTAGTTATATAAATATTTCAAATGAAAAAATGATTAAAAAATTCGAAAAAGCAAGATAAAAAGAGTTTTTCGGTACAGCAGTCTCCCCTAAATATCCCACAAAAAAAAAACAGTATCAAAAACATTAGCATCAAATTAAAACTAATACATTCTATTTAACACTCATTGTTTCACATATAAACAAGAAATTGTATTCTTATTTGCATATTGAACAATGATAATCTTGCTTTATATAATTGCATATAACCTTCTTTGAAGAATTTAATATTTTAAATTTCAGCTAGATCTCTTTTTTTATTTTTCTTTCAATATTATGATAGTCATCTAAAAAACACAATATGACTGTTTTAATAATTATAATAATACTATTAAAAAAAATTCCATTTCTTCAAGATATTATGATTTTCTACCCAAGATTTTTTCTCTCAACTCATGAAAATTAATGTTGAATAATGAAAATATATTTTTCACGATAAAACTATAAAAAAAAATTCTTCAGCTAAGCGAGTTACGTCTATTTAACGCTATATAATCTCATTTCAATATTAAACATTTTGAAAATAAAGATATTTTCAAAACAATGATGTTGTTTTGTTTTTCTGTGCGCGCTTTAAAAAATTTTGTTCGTTCTTTTCTGGTGAGAAAGATTTTGCTACGAGTAAGGAGCGCTACTCCAGTTATTATACAGAAAGATACGCGCATCTGGCACAGATTTTTCAACACGCTACCTTCTACTCGGCATTAGCTCGAAAATCAGCGCGATTACCGGTCGTTGAATTCACGCGGGTACGTGTGAACGACGTGACCAAGCGCGGGTCCGGGTCTCACGGGAAACTTAAAGCCACTTTAAATTTAGGATTGACTTTAACACGTAGCCCGAGCCCCGGCAGCATAATCTATGCGCTCAAGTCGCATTTAAAATGGAAGCCGCTTTAAATTATATTATCCGCGACAAGAAGCGGGTCAGCTGCCGTCGCTGCGCTGCCACTGCCGACGACGCGACAAATACAGCGAGTGCTACAAATACAGTCTTGCGCTGCAGCTTACGAGAAAATTCACGGAGCAGCGTTAAATCGCGTTACACCGAAATCTTATTTCCGCTTAACACGCGAACGAGCCACTTGGCGTGCCGCGCGTCCGGGCCTCGTCTCCGTCATGAAACGACTACAGGCAGGCAGGCAAGCAGGCAGGAACGACGCCCTTTCCTCGTACCCTTCGAGGGAGAGGATCGTAATTAGCCCTGGTGTAAACTCAGGCAGGGCGTCCGTCTCACATACGTCAGAGCTGTCTCGGTTGGGCGTTGCTGACGAAAACCTCGGAACCGAGCAAGTCGGCCGGTGGAGACATGATGAGGAGGAGCAGAGGGGGAGAGAGAGAGAGAGAGAGAGAGAGAGAAAAGAAATCCGTGTGATGTCGACCGAGGGATAAAGAGCGACGGCAGCAGCAGCAGCGATGGCGGAAGAAGGATAACATCGATCTGGGATAAAAGAGAACGAGTGTGACGGAGAAGAAGCAAAGCCGCGAGAGATCGAAAGGGTACTCTCTCCGGCATTTCGAGGCCGTAAGGGGAGAAAACGAAGGGGCGAGAAAGGTTTACGCGGGACGAGTAAAGTGATTGCGAAAAGGGGGTCAGAGGGAAAATAGGGTACGGTGGTTTAATAGACTGAGCCATGATGGATGACGCCGGATCGATATTACTTCTTCTCACTCGCGGTCCGAGTGCCTACCTACCGCGCCACGTGCCCGAGTATTCATGGCATTTTGGAAGCCGCGGTAGACCGTACACGATATACAGTCCCGCATACCGGACATTTTCGGCAACGGGTACACACGCGCGCGCGGCCGCGCGCCCGCGCCATTCTCTCTCGCCGTTATTACGCGAATTCGTCTACCCGCGAGGCGCCGCGGGCAAGAATTCGCGGTGGCGGGCGTCTCTGTCGTGGCCGTGGAGCCGCGCCACGCCGCCGTCGTGCGCTTCCGCGAACCGCTGGGACCGCGTAAGACGTGAACTGGAACCGCGAAGTCGCCGCCGCGCGCGGCAAATACGACTCTCGCGGATAACGATCGCCGTCGCTCGTCGCCGTCGCCGTCGCCGCCGTGCGGCAATGGAATTCCTCCAGCGGGAGGGAGGGAGGTAAGAAATTGTCAGCAGCGACGACGGTTGCCTGGTGAGCCGCGATAATTCCCGCCGCTGCATTTCGAACGTCGCCCGTTTTATTCGCGCGAAGAAACGACCGAGATTTATGGGCGACGATGAACCCTAAAGTAAAAGGGGCAATCTGAAATTCACGCGGGTCAGCCGATCGATGGTCGATAGCGGGGGCGGACCGCGCCCACGCCGGACGTCTCATGACACTGGCAGATCTATGGAGGATTCGGGAACGTTCAGCCATTTCGAATACGACTTTCCGTTCGGTTATTTTCGTCTTGGATCTCCACAAATATCGGGGGAATACGAAAACTTAAATATTTTCCAATTTTTCATCCTGCCCCCCTCACCATTATAGAATCATCTCAATACTTCCGGGTATTATGTATTTGTTCCTCAAATTTTAACGTTTCAATTTCTCTAGCCAATATCTTATTTACCGGCTGCGTTCTTTTAAACCACGCCCGCAGGCAGTCGGAAGGTAAACTTGTTTATCTGCGAAGGCGTCTCAATCGAAAGGAACCGGGAGTTTAATTTGCCAGAAGACGGGATATAATAACCGAGGTCTGGCGCTGAAAAAATATTTGTCCCCGTCGTAACGTCTCGTCGGTTGCATTCGCAGTCGCAGTTGCTCGACGACCTGGAGACAGAGAGGGTAAAGAGGGTTAGAGGGAGGGGGCGGAAGGAGAGTATCGTTCCTGAAGTTGCGCCGCCCTGGGACACTCTCGAAAGGGGTATGACCCGGGGCAGCGCAGCGAGCAATATAAAGTTACTCGAAATTACATCTGCATATTATTTCAATTTTGTAGATTGTTTAACCCCGGGTAACGCCGGATACGAGAAACTCCCGTGAAAGTTTTCTTAGGATAATCTCTTAGGTGGCCCCCGCCGGGCTCTCGCGCTCTCTGTCTTCCTCCCGCCCTCCGTCTCTCTTCATCGTAATTCGCCGCATCTCATTGGCCGTCGGAAGAAATTTGTTGGCCCCGCTGTCTAAAATTAATTTACTAGCTGCCGCGGCGAAATAGGCGAAACCCAACGAGCCGCGAAGCGAATAAATAAGTGCCGACGTCGACTGCCGACGTCGATGCAACGACGCTGCAATTCCCGCCGCGCTCGCCGGCGCGATCCGGACGAGGCCGGGGTGAGGAGGGAGGAAAAAAACGCGTAGGAAAAATGCACGTCATTCGGCCGGGAGTTTTCCGCGATAAACAGCGCTGAAAAACAAGTCGGCCGGCGTAAATCGCGAAAACTTTATATTAGGTATTTTGAATCGGCGAAAAAACCGGGCTCCGCGAGTTTTCCCACCGTCCGCGCCCCCGCCACCCGCCGCCACCCGCCGTGATAGACTCCCGGATGCATTGGCGCGTGATAAATCGATCCCATGAAACCTACCGTTCGCAAACGGAAAGAAAGTACCTCAAAGCAGAGCATTCGTCCTGTGTGGTTTGGACAAATTCTAATCGAACGAAACGTTACGCTGCAAAAAAGTGGAAATTTTCTATAACTCATCATTTTCCCATCACACGCTCTTTCTTCTTGTGCGCGAACTAATATAAACAGAAAATAAATTCTGGTAATACTTTTATAAATCAGATTGATTTTGACGTTTGTCAAATTCAAATAATCCGATTCGCATTATTTAAATTCAATAATCAAATAGTCGTTGACATTTTATTAACAGCATTTTATAATCATCGCAAAAACCGAGTAACTAGAATATTACAAATAAAGTAAGTGTACATGGCCTAATATCCAATATGACCTACTTCCCGTTTTTAAATAGTTACATGGTGAATTGAACAAATAACGCTAATATGTCGTTAAGTTGTCCACGTGAATTGTTTGCAAAAATTCACTGATCAGTTTGTGCATTCTGTTGTTGACAGTGAGATCAAAAATAGAATTTTCTTACGTTTCTCTTATGATCTAATATTTCATAGAAAAGTATTGTATTCTATAATTATCAAGTGATGGTTATTAATTTCCATAGTTCATATTATTGTATCTCTATATTTTTACTTTGCAACACTGCTGTATTTTGTTTATATATTTTTTCGTCATGGCATCCCGTTTATAGTCAAAAAAGAAAAAACTCTTTGTAAAGTAGAACCAATATAGCCTAGATCAATAAAAAGTATAATATGAACACAATGTTCTTCGGTTTTTATTTTTATTACTTCAAATCATAAATTTTAATCCGTTCACTAAACTCCGATTCGTAATTTACTTACTTATAATAGATTATTGACAAAAATAATTCTTTATGTATTCTTATGTTAATATGTCAATAAACACGTCAATATGTTAAACTTATAAACATATAAATGTAACATTGGATCACTTTATTAATCATTTTTCTAACTTTTTTGTGTAAAAGAAAAAGAACACCAATACGACCTAAATGGCACTTTTTCTAAAACATCTTCATTAAATTGTATGTAAATATTTAAAATTGTCCCATAGTATGAATTAATGTTTTCCCTTTTTAATTTTGGACTGAGCAAGAAATTAGAAAAAATTACAAAGTTAGATAGGTTATAGGATACAGCTATTTTTTAAATAGAATATTGCAAACTCCTTGCGTCACTGAATGTTTAAAAGCAGAAATGTAACATTCCATTATATGTATACTGAATAATTTAGGAAATCAAGTTTATACTTAATTGAATGCGTTCCGTGATGTATAATGTGCATAAATTTATATATGCCACGCCCGTTCACATTAGTTTCCACGTTATATCAGGATATTTTATTTCTCGCGCCTTATTTAACCGGTCTCGGGAGAAAAAAGGGCTCGGGTACCTGCCGATCTTCAATTTCAATTTACAAGACGCACACTTATCAGAGAGACGCGTCGGGGTAGGTGACGTTTGACGGAATAGAGGTACTTTCGAGATTAATTCCCGCACCTCTCAGCATTTTGATCGGCGAGATACGACGGCGAAATAACTTCGAACACCTTTTCTCCAATCACGGTAAGCCGGAGGTGGTCGGATGAGGGAGGGTGAACCAGGGCTAGGAGAGGGAAAGGGAAAGCGAGAAGAGAGAAAACCGGTGGAAGATGGGGAAAGAGCCTGGCCAGCGTGTCGTTTGTATCAATTTACCCCAGCCACCCCGACGTCCATCGACTTGCTTCGGATTTAATCTAATGCCACGTCGAGAAGGGTAATTCATTAAACAAAGATCCACGGTTTCAGTCTGGCATTGCATCGCCACCGAGACCAGACGTCTGCCATTACGCTTGGCGGCCAAAAGTAAATAATTAAATTCAGTCTGGTCGAATTTCGGCTAGGTTCGGTAAGGGCGCGGTTAATCCGGGATGGCAGTTGCACGCCTCGTGCCGTCGAGGCTGAAGCCGAGGCCGACGTCGCGCAAAATATTTACGCCAGGCGTGGAAGAAGATACGAGACGGGGGAAGGGAGGGAAGGGGAGGGGATGATCACATTTGCGGTGTTCGCCGCGAACTCATAAGGATTATACGGGATCATGCTTTGAGGATTATACTATTCATGCGATCCGATGATTCGGGCGTGCAAATTAAGACATATCTCAATTTCGACATCGCCGACTTCGGTCGTAATCACGAGGATATTACTCGTAAAGGCTCGCTCGCGCGGTAACTTCCGAGATATGAAAATTTAATTTGATGCCCACGATAATCCGCGGTGCACGCCGGCAAGGTTACTTAATCATCTCGGGCATATAATACGATATAAGCTCAGCGTTGGACGAGGTGCCGAGGTGAATCACGAGTGTCGCGACGAACGTTCGATTTTAGAAACCGAGTCGCGGAAGTCGCCCGGCGGCGGGTGCTTAACGCTCGCGCGGAGATCACGCGGGCGGGCGGACGGGCAGGCAGGCAGGCAGGCAGCAACGATTTATTGGACGCCCAGTCTTTTCGATTATTTATACGCTCGTGACGCCGGTTGCGGATCATTGAGATCAATTTCATTACCTGGCAACAAATTCGAGGAAAGCCGAACGCGGCCATGCATTACCCGTGTCCGCGAGAACAAAATATTCATTCTGAGTGGCTCGTTAAATTCCGACGGCGCTTCCGCGCTACGAAAACTCAGCCAATAGATCACGCTAAACTTCCCGCACGTTCGTGCTGGCAATTCCCTCATCCCAAGCCAAGAGTCATGGATATCCACGGGAGAACGTGCACGAGTAGGGGAGACTTGGTTCCCCTACGCCACCGCAAAAATGTTTTAGACTTCCAACTGTACTAGCTTCTCTAGCCGCCGTATTTCATTCGATGTTCCTCGATGGCACCGCAAAAAACCTGTTATCTTTATTACTTACTATCCCTTTTTTTTCCTCCAAATCTTCTTACTTAAGCTAAGACTCTTACGAAGCTAAAATCTAGAAGTATTATGAGTATCTTATTTTTGCACAGAAATTCAGCAAGTATAAAATTAACGTAGATTTGCCAAATGGTCATAAATTTGGTTATAAATATTACATTGATGGTTATCAAAACGATAAAATTCTTGCCTCGTGAAATAAGATTATAATATCTCTTACACCTACGTGGAAAGAGTTTTGTTGAAGTATCTAAAAATTTAATTAGATACAGATTTGAAAAAATTTTTGTTGGATCATTAAAATAAAGGAAATTGCATGATAAGCTAAGTAGCAAAAAATTTTGACATTTTAGCAATCAACTTGAGCAACTTACATAATTGTTTGGATGATCTAGCAAAATTATTTTCAGCATCTACGCTGAGAAAAAAATTTATTAGCTCGACTAAATCTTTTTAGATTTTTTTTAGTTGTTATTTCTGTGTAACAATGCAATTATAATTGTTGTAATAATTTTTATAAAATTTTTATTATAATAGCAAATAATTTATATATATTATATAATTATATACATATGTATAAATTTTATATAATAAATATAAGTTATGTAAATATATAATTTTTCAATTAAATATAAATAACCACATACATGGAATTTATACATGACTTGTATGAATATTTGCATAGTGTGCACAGCATTGCAGAAATTGCCATAAGAGATATAATTTAATCAATAAGATGATAATCTTCTTCAGAAGACAAAATAATTTTCATATTAATCACTTTTGCAAGGATTGTTGGACGTATTTCCTAATTTTAAGATCTCAAAATATTTTAATAATTATATTTTAGCTAAGATTAATTTTTTTTATCGTTTATTTTATTCCGAATGTCGAAAAATCTTAATTCCTGAGAGTTAAAAAAAGCATCAATATTTTGATATTTGTGGTAAATTGCCTTAGATTGACATGGAATATTGCTCTATTTATAAAATTTACCTATTTTGGTATTGATTTGCATACTCTTAAGATTTAGGCAATCACAAATGTGCGAACATAAGAGGTCGTTATTTGGCAATCTTAATTTCGTATTTGCTTTAATTTTAAGTCTTCGGCAATTCCTCGCGGACGCTACTCAAAGCTTCGGGCAATTATGATAATATCTTGATCCGATAATGGGACACGGTCTTATTCTTACGAATTGTCGCGGGCTTCTCGATGAGAAAAGCGGGCTGAGCGCGGGTGCGCGGCGCAACGCCGATTTCACGCTCGAGAAGTCCGGGAATGGAGCTGGCAAAGAGGAATTAAGATCTCGCCGAAGGCTCTCTGACAATGCAAAGAAGCTGTCCAAAGAGCGAGGAAGAGACGAAGAGAAAGAGGAGAGGAACGCAACGCGAAGGAGGGGAATGAAAGACGAAAAGTGAGAGAAAGGATGAGAAGGTGAAAGTACAGGAGCGAGAGAGGGAAAAAGTGAAGTTCCTCGGGAAGAACGAGGACGCCCGATGGTATGGATCATGTAGAACGAGGAACGCCGTAAATCGCGGTAGGAGGAGGGACGGCAGATCAGGAGGGACATTATACTTGCTTCTAGCTCTCTGTGTAGCCGGCTCTTTGTTTATATTCTGAGAATAGAGAGTAAGAGGGATCGTTTGACATGTCGCCGGTCGCAAAGACGTCGAGGAACAAAAGGGGTACGTCTCTCTGTTTCCCCTCCGGATCCTCATGAATTCTTCCCCTCTCTTCGTTCCGCAATCCGACCGATTCGCGTCTATTGAGGCGGGCTGAATCGCGATCGCAAGCTGCCGCCGTACGCACGTAAGTGCCATATCATTATGCCGTATAATGAGCGCGCGTGTGGTGGTGGGGTTAAGTAGCTTCCTACGTTGCGCGCGAGCCGTGCGATTTACAGGATACGCGTCCACTCGTTCGTCCATTCGTCTGTATGGGGATGGAGGAAGTGCCCGTGTCTCGATGAGAAGCGACGTTCGCGGTTTATCGAGCACGCAAGGCGAGATCGTCGAGCAGATGGACGACGGGAGCATATGTTTTGGGCCGAACGATCTATCAGAATTATGAGTCTTCCTTTACGTAAATTGAATATTATCTCGTCAGGCTCCGCGCGCGCGAATATTTCACACTTTGCACGACGCGCACGATATCTCCACGGAAAAGATTTCTTACGTACTTTTTACATGTGCGTATGCGCTGTATGCGACGATCTAAAGGAATTAGACCATTTGAATTTGCTGTGACATTTTTACTTTATAGGCTTTTATTTTATATTTTAAGAAACGAGAATGAATGCGATATATATCGCATTGCGATTTCAGGGTGTCCACTCAAATTTTGTAAATCCATGTTCCATGAAAATTTTGGGATTTTCCAAAAATTTTTATCAAAATTCCAGTTACGATTAGAGAATTTTTGAATACAGCTTTGAAATAAATTTATTTCATTCGACTCGCACTTTTTAACATACTTGAAATATGTAATCACAAAAAAGACACTTGAGATTTAAATGTTAAATTAGAGAAAGTACTGAAAAGAAACAATATCAACTAATGCCATACAAGAAACGAGAATCGCGATGAATGCGACATATATCGCATTGTGATTTCAGGGTGTCCACTTAAAATTTGTAAACTCGTTCCATGAAAATTCCGGTATTTTCCAGGAATTTTTATCAAAATTCCAAGTAGGATTAGAGAATTTTTGAATGCAGCTTTGAAATAAATTTATTTTATTCAACGCGCACTTTTTAACATACTTTAAATATGTAATCACAAAAAGACATCTGAGATTTGAATATTAAATTAGAGAAAGTACTGAAACGAAGCAATATCAACTAATGCCGTACAATAATCTGTCTACAATATGTATACTGATCTAGCTATTAGAAGTGCAGAATTCGAAAAATGATAAAACATACTACGCTAATTTAGCATAGATACATAAGAAATATTATATTAATTGAAAAATATATATCGAGCACAGAAGGAATTAATATTGAGTAATTAATTATATAAGTCTTTGGTAATAGAATAAAACTCGACACTCATAAAATTTTTTCGCAAAAACGTAAACATTGAGATATAAAATTTACGAATTACAAAAAATATTTAACACAAATCTCTTTTAAGAAAAAATAGTTTAAAAACTATATAAACATAACTTATTTAAAATTGTAATAATAAACGTAATTTATGTATCCAAAGAAAAGCTAAATAATGTTTATATATAATTTTTATACAATTTCAGTGAACTAGATTTTAAAAAATGTAGGAAATTATTTTGTCAGAAAAATATATAAATTTAAATTTAGAAGTAAAATTTCAAAAAATTCCAGAACTGATGATCAAATTTCCAGGAAAATCCAGGATTTTAGGAGGCACAATCTGAAATCCATGACTTTCCAGAATTTTCTAGGTTTTTTCAGGTAGAGGTCACCCTGGATTTTTATCTTATATTTTAAACTGTACGTAATTTTGTATTACAAACGTGAATTACGTGACATTTTAAATTTTACTCTATTTAAAACAAAATACAACTTTCAAAAGTCATTTTAAAAAGAAATAAATAACAGACACACAGTTATATAAAATCATTCGCAGGCGCGATTTAAATCGCATGCGATTAAAAACTAATTGCACGTCGCACTGCGATTCAAGAAAAACAATCACGCTGCTTGCGTTATATCGCAAAATCGCACATCTCTATTTAAGATTGAACGCGAAGGAACACGATAATTAGACAAGTAATGATCGGTGCGAGATTTCGCGAATTCCCGGCGTACCGTGTACAACGAGCCGTAAAATCATAATGAATTTTACGATCGACATCGAGAACAGAATAAACGAAATCTAAACGTCGCGCGAATAAGACGTCTTATTGAAAAATGCAGACTACACGGCTGAGTTGAGCCGCGGGTGACTTACCGTGAACAATATAAGACTTGTAATCTAACTTTTATCGAATCAATACACAGAATATTTCACCATTGGCTACGGCAGTCGTTAGCGATTCGTTTCTCCCCGGAGAACCAATAGCTATTGCCTTGCGATTCGCGCGTGCACGGGATAAGTACGTTAAATTTCTTGAACACGCGGCAATTTCGCGCGCCGCGGTAAATCGATAAATCACAGTCGGCCAATCGACATTACGGAGTCGCGTTTCATTTCAATTTTCTCTACGACGAAAGAAGTAAACAGCCGAGCTCAACTTTGGTTATTACGCATCGATTATTGCTGCCGTGTTTATTCAGACATTACATCCGAGATTAATCGAAATTGCAAAAAGCATTGAACATCTGTGTCCATTGCGCGCCTGCTGTACGCAGATTTAGTATATGGTTCCGCATTTGTCAACGCTGAAGCAGTCGACAGTTGACACTGAACAATGCTGTGCTTCCTATTTATGCAATCTTTTTATTTAACGTTGTGTAAACTGTACTCTATAAATCACAATATCGTATAAATCATTTTTTTAAATATTTTACTTATACCCAATAAGAAGAGTGCGGGGTTCTTTTGAAATTCAAATGTGTTAAATGTGTACGATAATTATATTCAAGGCTACACATATAGACTACAAATATAGATTGCAATTATTATAATATACTGACAATTTTACGTATCTTCACGACACTTAATATTATATTAGTTATACAATTACTTATTTCTGAATAATAAATCTGCTTTTCTCTCTCCCTCGCTCTTCTTATCTTTCCCTTTTGCTCTGCCACCCTCTCTTCAAGATTCCACCAAACGCACGATAATATCGAATGATGCCAATCTATTTTTGATGACATTGAATAGTAGTCCAGTCGCGACGGGAGTGAAGCTGGCAAATTAAATATTTAGAGAGGATCTGTACATCTCATGTCAGCTTATAATACGTATATGCGCGGCGGATCTAGTCGCGCGATATGGATATCATTAACTGAGCGTATTACGAGTGTCACGGACTTTAACGGCCGGTATCTCGTGTACTCCCAGATAGAAATTAATTATTTCAGGGTAATGAAGTGTCAAGGGAAGGACGTGGGCAGAAGGGAGGCGACGTTGTTCAAAGTTATTCGACGGAAGATATTTCGTGCATAGCTATCAGAATGTCGCGAATCAGGGGATATTTCTAATTGCCGGGGCCGCCGTGCCACCGCCGCCGCCGACGACGACGACGACGCTGCGATGTAGCAAATAGATTATCCGAATTAACGATGTAATATTAGCATTCCATCTTCGAAATTTCAATATAATTTAGTAATATTTAGAAGAGCTTTCCCACGTTCTCTTCAAAGATATTTATAAAGAAAGAGAAAACGAGAATCCTTGATGTACTTCAAAAAGAATTCTAACGGTTAAGCGTAAAAAAATTTTTAACTCATGGAAGTGTCAAAGATTTCTATCAGAAAATTAAAAAAATACCAAAATCTTTAGTTTACCTCAGTAGAAATACATTATTTTTATGTTATTTGTTATTCGTTCATAAATTGTATTATTTTAACGCTAAGAAATGTTAAATATCAGTTTAACACGAAATGTTCAAATAATATAATTACTTTATGTTAAATTAACATTTACATATGTTCAAAATTTAACACAAACATTTTAACAAGGATTTTAACATAAATACAAAATGTTTTTTCTATATTGTAGAAAATCACCAAAATCTTTCGTTTACTTCGGCTCCAACCAGAGATTTTGGTATTTTTCAATTATCAGATAGAAATCTTCCACGATTCCACGATTCCGCGAATTAAAAATCGCAATTTCGATAGATAATAGAAGGAGAATTCCACACTTCCGCAAAATTCTCATTGCTTCTAGGGAAGTAGTTAGCTCGTTTTAATAGTTAGATCGTAATGTGCGATGGTGTATACGACGCGACACTCGCATTTCTTTGCGATCGCACGTTTCCCGAGGACGTAGACATGAAAGCCTCGGATGCCGCTGTTTGTCGAGCGCATCGCCGCGCGGCAAACGGCCACCGCGCCGCATCGCGAAAGTGCATTACGCCGCGCGTCTAGAATACGCGATACCTTTTCGCACAGGCACTACCGGTTGCTCGTACGTGGGCATACAGCCGGCCAATACGTACCGTATCGTACGTGCATGCCGCGCACGCAACGGATACGCGGAGCAAATTCGTATCGTAAGTAAAGCACGGGTCGCTACACGCTCGGGGGGGCCATAATCGTTACGAGAACTTGCGACAAGATCTGCCGGAATTCTCCGTTTCGCGTACGTTTAATGCAGCACGCGGAAATAAACCGCGGAGGAAAACGATCATCGTCCCAAGACCACTCACTTATATACGTGAATAAGCGTAAAGTGCGTCGCGAGCTTCGCTATTGGGAGAAAAAAATGAGTTCGAAGATGGGTCGACGAAAGAAAAAACGCAAACGCATCGGAGGGACCCTATTTCATCAGCAGCCAGTTTCCAGTCTCACCTTCGGCAACGCGAACGAACGATTCCTTTTTTTTTTCTTTTTTTATTGCCGTGCCTTTACGAGACTTCTCCTTTCCAGACCAGAGACTCGATTGGCGATCGAACACGCTTTTTATGTGCGCGAAGCGCGGCAACGCCAACGAATGCAAAGTGCTTTCGTTTCTATCGCGTCTCAATTCCCGATGCCCATGGATGGCGCGAGTAATAAAAATATGCCAATACAAAGAGAGAAAAAACAATGCGATGCGGAGAACGGCCAAGTATATTGGAAGCGAAGGCAGTCGCCAATACAACCGCGAACACATATATCGCTGAATTCGTAAATTATTATCGATTTAATCTATACAATTTATCATATTTAATATCGAGGAAATATCTTCTTGCCTATATCTCTTGCCAATATCTCAAAAATTTATTAATTTCGTATATTAAAAACTGCTTGTTTTATTTTCTCTTTGCAAAGCAATATTGCAGACAAGCTGTGTGTCCAATATTATATCATATTTGGCTTATACAACGCTTTTTAATTGGTCACTCAAATTCTTAAAAAATAACGCTTTATCATGAAAGAGATTATTACAGTTTGCCGAAATTAAAATCAATTTTTTCTGCAGCTAAATTTCGAAGGAAACCCATCACTTGTAATAATTTTTCAATTTCAATACAGAATAAAAAATTTTATATGGAATAAAAAAGTGAGTTATAAGTAAAAAGTTTATTTGTAATAACTTGAAAAATAAAGCTTGTTTTTTACTCTCCCCTCGAATCTCGAAACTTAATTACGGAGAAATATAAATTTCTCGTAAATAGATTGTCAAATATCTTATAAAGAAAAAAATTGCAAATAATGAATAGTTTAAATGTCTGATTCGCGTTTAATAATCGTACAGTAAAATGCATTTTCCTTTATCAAATAAATTATGTGTTTTAATAAGAATTCAGTCTGCATTTCGGAACTACTGCATTTCCCTCTCGGAAATGCAGTTAATGTTTGATGCAGTGAGAGAAAACGAAATAGTTTTGGCAACTATAAACTATACCGTCGCTTTTTCGAGGTAATAAGTGCCAAAGTACTACTAAAAAAATACAGTTAATGCAACAACTTATGTGCACTATCATTTGATAATGAAATAAGCTTATTGTTAGCTACACTAAACAATAATATAGACTTCATGCACACAAGTTATGACAATTACATTCTTTTAGCTAAGACAACTTTTTTTTTTTTTTAATAAAAAGCCGAATGTCATAATAATTAGTTACTTATTTACTGCAACGCACTTTGGCAACAATAATATATTTTTCGTTGAGACTTTGTGTAGATATGTAAGATAGTAAAATTGATTAAGTATTCATATATGACCAAAATAATTATGATCATCATTATGACAATGACGCATCCAAAGTGTTAGGATAGAAGAACGAAGGATTCCGGTTTCAAATCTCAGCAAGCTCAATTTTTCCATCCTCTACATTCTACATTTATATTACTATTTTCTGCAGTTATTTAACGAACGGTTATATTATATTTTTTAGTTCATATAACTTATTTATTGCTCTTACTTTGTAATATATAGTTGAAGTACTATTTGTGCTCGAATTTCTATTTACTGATACTTTTTTCTCTGAATGTGAACACGAGAACTTTTACAGATTTTTCGGACATCTTTTCGGTGTTTTTAAAAACATATAAAATATGACAAATGAATCGTTTTAATATACGTTTAATTACTTTTCCCTTTCCAGCACTTTTCAAAAATATATAACTAAAAATATCAAGTATGGCGCAGTACCACAGTAGCGCATCGATAATATCATACATTTCAATATTGTAATTTCGTGACGAATGGCTTAATCACTGAGTGAACGCATTATCGTCGCTATCACAACAAGGCAAGAGAGGAATATAAATTTTACGTTATGCGAACGGGCGCAAAATGCGCGCAATAAAATTTCGTTACAGTGCATCACGTCACGGACTAAAACTGTCCAAACAAAATTAATATTTGACGCAATAAGCGAAGCGTAATGTGTATTTCGAAGTAATGTGAAGCGAATTGTAATCGTGCCATGTCGTTATGTCTCATATCGAGCGACGGAGAGCCGCCGTCGATTCGTTGATATTGAAATAAACTCCGCGTAGCGTAAACGATTTTTTAATATTCCGTGCGTCGACGTATATGTGCGCGATTCCCGGTTCGCCGGCAATCGATTTTACGACGCGCTGAATGGATTTTAAAATTGTTTATCAAAGCGGCCGAATGCACAAACGCTATGCAGAAATTAAAATCCGCGATTTTAAAAAGCGATGCGATTAATGACTTCCTCTCTCTCTCTCTCTCTCTCTTTCTTTCTCTGGTATCGCGTATATAAGTAAAATGCATTTTCTCGGTGAGACAGAAACATCCTGAATGATTAGGTGTATATAATTTATAGTACGGAGCAAATGCAGGTATGAACTTGCAAAATAATAAATTTTTTCTAGATTTTCTGGCGTAATCTTTACGCTATATTCTTCGAATAAATTATAAGTTTGATGGGTTAGAAATAGGATAATTCCGGGATTTATGTTGCAAAAATTAGAAGAAATAATAGAAATGGAGACGACTTGCTCTTGCTTGCAACCACTCCGTTGTATGCCTTTATGTTATACCAGTATTGTGTTGTAATTTTAATTTTTTATTCTTAATATTAACGAAACCATTGAATTGAATCAATTTGTCAACGTTATGAATGACACAGCGATGTATTACAATTTACATAGAATGATTACCCTGTCTGTAAAAAATGTGAAAGATTTATTGATTATTTCATGATACATAAATGTAGGGAGATAATAAAGGAGTAAACGAAAATACAAGTGCTTAGCTCTATTCTTTGCCCAATTTCATTGTTCCACATAAGTGACCATAAATCCCATCGCTTTTAGTACACGCCAAAATACAAGAATTTTTTAAGAAAATAATTAAGCATTTTGTAATTCTAATTTTTTTATAATAGTAGACAATATAAAGTTTTTATTGATATACTTCATTGGTCCTTAAATACTTGATAAATTAAGTTTACAATCGGTGCGGCAAATAAATCGGAGTTACCCTATCGTGCTCAATACTTAAAACGATTGAAGTAAGTACAACTTGATTGAGAGGCCCTAGAAGGGCTGGGAAGCTGAATAGCGGCTGAATAGCGGCACCAGGCGACACGTTAATCGGACAAGGCCGTTTCTGTGAATGCGCTGCTTTATTAGACGCGAAAAATTACACGGCGAGGGACCCCTGCGTGAAACGGACCGACTCTCTCAGAGCAGAGGTAGTAGGTAATTATTTTTTAAACGTGGCGGAAGAGGCGGAGATACATTGTCCGATGGGGCGGGGGGAGGAAACGGGGGGTCTCCATCGGTCGACAGGGATGAAAACTGAACCGCACTGACGCACGCGTACGAGTACGCGGCCTCATACGTGTTTCCTCCATCCACATGCTCGTGCTGCGCGTACCTGTTTACGGGCAATCAGTCGCACATGCACGTGCACACGCGAGCAGCACAGCTGGTTAAAGTGGCGGCGAAAACGAAAGAGTACATGAAAGAAATGTTAATTACAGCATTACCGGCTAGCCAGCCATAAAATGTACTACGTGCTAGTTGTACGGTGTACCGTTCTAAACGTGTGCAGCGGGGCTGGGGAGAATGCGAGGCATGGAGTGTCCCCGCTCTGCCTGCCTGTGAGGGTGCGACGAAACAATACGTTCGTTCTGCTCAATGAGGAATTAAGCGTAAACGAATTACGGTCGCGCCCGGTCGGCGGAGAGCGAGGGAAAAATTGTCTCGTTGTTTGCGTTAACGCTAACATTCCCGGTGTATTTACGTTCCCACCCTCCAACGGTTCTTATCAATTCTTCGGACGTACCTGGCTGTCCCGCGGCTTGCAATACGCGAGGAGCAACGTTGCGAATAGAAATGAAGTTGAATCGGGTATCGGCGTAAATGGCGCGGAAGAATGGGGCAAAATAACGTAATAAAACGAAATTAAATCTACAAGATATATTTGGATATTCCGATATTCCTGATAATCGCATTTCTTTTCTTTTAATTCGATTATTTAATTTAAAGAATTTCGATCTCAACGCGGATGAAATACTTGCAACGCTAATTCAAAGAATCTCGCACTATGTGTTCTGAACGATGCTTTGACTAATATGCAATAAGTACGATAAATGCTATCTCGTTTAATGACCGCTTTAATCTTCGTTAATCCGATTACCCAATTCAGAGCACGTTAAACGCCTTAATAATGGAGCACGCTTAAATTTACATATGATTCATAAATGTTAGATGGATTATTATCAATTTCGCAATGTAATTCAATGTTCAATGTCGCGCCATGATGATAATAAACCAGCTTCAATAACGTTCTGCTTGCGCACAATCGATAATCCCGTTGCCGCTCTAAATCTATATCATGAGACAAATAACAATATAATCTATTCCGTGACCATTTTTAGTTGATCTTTCTATTTAATTCTCAAGCAACGGCTTATAAATAACATGTGAGAGAATTTGTACTTGTACTTCCTAACTATAGTTTTAAAGGCTCGAAAAGAAACTGGTTTTTTTTTATTTTTCCGCGGATTTTTTCGGTTTTTTTCCCCAAGAGGTAAATTCGTAAAACATTTTGCTTCTTTCTGTAAAGACAATGATTACGTTTGACTGAAGTTAAATAAAGTTATATTATGTTATTTTCGAGACGGCACAATAGTACGAAAGATGTTGTAAATATGCAAAATGTCTAAGGAATATCTTTACGACATCTTTTGGACTTTTGTGCTGTCAGAGATGTTAAGCGTTAACATTACTTTCAAAGAATTAATACAACAAATAAATACATTATGAATAAGATTATATATAATATAATGTTATCAAAATAACGCGTATAATGAAAAGAGTGACATTGATACGATACTTTGAAAACATAAAAAAATTTGTAGCGGGCTTATATTTATTTTAATATAATTTCTTTGATTTTTAAATAAATATTAGGTAGTATAAAATAATTTTTTTAACAGTTTCCGTTAAAAAGCCGGAATTTATTTTTATTTTTTCTAGCAATTTGAAAAAAAACACGGGTTTTTTTAAACTACACTGAAAGAAAAAATTACTAAATTTTAATAAATATTCGTTTGAATATTTGTAATAAAATATTTACTAAATGTAAATAAATATTTGTTTAATACAAGAACCACTAATTTAACTATCATTTTTTTCATCGAGTAAATATTTACGTACTGTAAATCAATATTTCATTGCAGGTACTCAAACAAACATTTAAAAAAATTTAGTAATTTTTTTTCTAAGTGTATTTTTTTTTAAAAGCCAACTTGTGTATAAATATTATAATTTAATGTTTTTTTCTGCAAAACGCGAAACAAATTTTCTATGCAATACTGATGAACTAAGCGAGATTAAATATTCGTTTAAAATAGAAGTCGGAACTATTGTTGAATTCAATTTGAGCTACGGAAAAGCCGCCGAGAACTACCGAAAGAACTATAGGAATAGCTGACGTCTCATATTTTATGAAAATAAAGTGCCAACTTCGCGGGTGCTACCATCTCGAGCACTCCATAAAATGTCAAGAACTGTCTTTCGCTTTCTCGTCGCTGTTTCACGCCAAGTAAATCTAAGCGCGTGTTTATGAAAGCGACAATGGGTCGACAACGGGTGCCACGATTCTCGTGCGAGCGAGCGAGGATCTCAACGCGCTTTTACAGGCTTACTTTGCCTGTAAGTAAGGCCAACATAAAACAGGCCGGCCGTACTTTACTGCCGCGCATTAGAGCTCGTTTTACGTGTTCCTACACAGTTGAAAGTCAGCGATATCCGGATGTTAACAGCAACCGCTCCCGGACACGCAAGCGCGGCGTTATACAATATATCGAGAGCAATACTTCAATCGGTAGCAATACCGGAAGGAAGAGCGTTTTTATAGCGGCCAATGTATCGCGATTCCACGTACTCCCCTTAACCCCCTGGGAAATTTAAAAAAATCCCGGAAACCTCACGCAGGCGGCCCGGACGATAATGGCAACGCGTACACGGCCATTCGTCTTTTTATTCAGCCGTTGCTTCTGGTGAGCAACGGCGGACTCGTGCCACGTGGATCGCGAAATTTCTCGAGGGAAGACAACGCATACGTAGCAAGATCGGCGCTCGTGTTTCCCGAATGTAGATAGTACATACCGTCATAACGCTACGAATTTGCCACGAGTTTGCTACAAGTGAACGTGAACGCTACCAGTAAATCTTTTATTAGATTAATCTTTCTTTTCCTCACGCTTCTCGTTCGAACGATACGAAAAGCGGTATCGCACGGTGTGTCGCGCAAGTTATCTTTGCAAGAACTACATGTAATGTTTAACCTTCCGCGAACCAGGTGGAAAAAATCAACATGGCGGAACCATGTGGGTATCTCATGCCGCACTTCATCATAAGCATACTAATTTAGTTCCACTGTCATAACACCGACTCTTGTCCTCTAAAGTATAATAATAAAATGAAACAGAAAGGGAATAAACTCATCAATCTTTTAAAAGAAGAAAAAAATAATAAAAAGTTATAGGGGAGTTTAAATCCCCTAAATTGCTGGGATGTACGTCACATCCCACCTAGTTCACCGAAGGTTAAAAATCCTATATTCATCTCAATGATATGTGCTTCGCTGAGTTCGGAATAAATGTCTCTCTATATCTATACTTATAGACGAGAGCTGCTGAATGCGAACCTTTAAATCGTACCTCCATATTTTATATTTTTACTTAATCTAAGCAACATGTAATAAGAAAAATATGAAATAAATAAAAAATGAATAAGACAAAAATTCAACAAATTACATTTGGTGTTGTACGTCTTAACACTTAAAAAAATCATTTTATTTACATAAATACTTCAATTAAGAAATTTTTAACATAACTGCAAGTAAATAAACTATTAAATCTTATCGAGTAAATAATTTTTTTGTGTTAAGTGATATTTTTTTATTGTGAGATTTTTTCTCTCAATGTACTCATATTTACAATTATGATAAAGATTAAATTGATATTTTTATGAAGTCTATCAAATTTTTTATATCGTACAAATTTTATTGTAACAATTTTAATATAGGACTAATAAATGGTAATAAAATTTTAATGATATATAAAATATATGACAATTTCGCAAAAATAAATTCAAGCTAGTTTTATTTCGACCTTTTTTTATCTTTTCATATTCGTTATTTATTAATTATTACATATTTGATTTTTTTTCAATAAATTATTAATAAAAAAATCATTAAATGATGATTTCTTATATTTTTCATTGTTTTCATTTATAAATTCGATACTTTCACAAGCGATGTAATTTAGAAAATCCAGATGCATGAATTTAGGCCACCGGTTGCTTAAATACTTTGTGCAGGATGTTACAAAAAAAACTAACAAATTAATTAACAAATACGAAAACAATACGAAAAGGTTAAACGCTGCAATAATATGGTACCTGATGATAGAGCTGGGAAAAATATATTTATATAAAGTATAAAATATTAAACATTTAGTATTTGAATTACAAAATACAAGCTTGTATTTTGTATTTCAAATCAAAAGTTGCTAATATTTTGTATTTTAAATACTTTTTGCCCAGCCGCAATGATGCCTCATAATAATATCAAGCTCAATTTCCAACGTAAACATTCATTTGCATAGAAATCAATACTAAATAGGAAATATAAAAAAGAACTTTAAGTGGTATGCATTTGTGGCAATTCTCCTTTAACAAAGTTAGTAATAGATTTCAAACTCGCTCCAAATATTTTAGCACTATGTAATTATGTTCAATGTTAATTAGAACTTTATAAAGACCAAAAATAGCAATTGCTAGTCTTCATGCGTTTATTTTCAGAGGTAAAGAACACAGAAGACTATATACTGTCGCATTACGACGGGAAAGGAGCTAACAATGGTTGCGATCGGTACGTGGGCTTCGTTTATATGCGCTACTTCGTGCGGACGGTCGTAAACCGTCAAAATACAAACTTCCGGTAGACAACGAATGTGCCAGTCGTAAAACCTAAAAGGCGCGACGGTGCTACTGCGGTTTGCGATAGTAATCGTCGAAAGGACAAAGCGACGGTAACGCTGTCTCACACCGAATCTCACAGTCTCACGCAGAAGTGTGTATTTTAACAGGCAAGGAGTCAGAAGGCAAAACCCAGGAAATGTAGCATTAAGCTAAATTCAGACCCGACGCCTGTCAACATCATCTCTGACGGATGTTGACTGGCGGCATGTGCAACAAAAGAGAGCGTGTATGTACGCGAAGGAAACGTCGGTAAATGTTCAACTTCCGACAAACAGATGCACGAATATAAAACCTCGATATTTGATAGATATTATTAAATGAGACGTATGCGAAACGAAATGTACGATAAAGTGAATCGAGTGTGAGATAAGAATCAAGGATCGTTCGTATTTAAAATAACATTATTTAAAAGATGTATTTTATATAAAATAAAATACACAGAAAACATTAGTATCAAATCAGCAATTTATTGTTTCATATTGTACAAGCAAGAATATAAAATCTTGAAAGAATTTATAATCTCAAACAGACAATTTGCTTACATAAAGAAACAAAATTCCTTCATGTTAGCAAATTATGTCTGTTGAAACAATAAATAGTTGATTTGATATTAATGTTTTACGTAATATTTATTATTTTAAATAATTTTATATCATTATTTATGTCTTATTTTATATTTTAAATTTTAAATTTTCAATATTTTAAATAAATCATATCAGTTATTTTACCGATCTCTGGAGATAACAGTATAAATAAAATGATATATCTTACAATTTCGTTTAAAATAACGCATACGTATTCGATTCAAAGCAAAAATAAAAGTTATAAAATGAAGACGAATGGAATTATCGAGAAAATTCAAGTGAATGCATGCGTTAGAGATGACAAAAATTTATCCGAATGGCAATATGAAATATAAGTAAAGAGCACATTGATGAAAAATACGTCAAAATAATGAAGCATAGAGATTCGTTAAATTTCCATTTTCAATTAAGTTTTTTTTAATTATTTCTTAACGATTTGTATTCTTATAAGCGTGTCGCGTTTCGATCGCGCCGTTAAAAAGATTACCTTGGATTGGGTTAGCGGAGACTTCAAAGAATTAATTAAAAATAAAAGCAACAAATAGAGAGAAAGAGAGAGAAATAACGCGTCGCATTTAATGATTACACTTTTACACTATATATTGAAAATTCGCGATAAAATTTTCGCGAAAAAAGCATTTCTAAAAATCGAACTTTTTCCGTAACAAAAAGATGAAAAGAACTCGAAAATTAAAGCAATTTGAGTGTACAATTTAACGCGAGATTGCGTTAAACATACGAACATTACGTTGGTGCGTATACGCGCATTGTGTCGCTAAAAAGATTAATACGAATCAATACATCACACACGGCGTTTAGTGGTTTTGTGTTTAGCCGTGCCGCGCAAATAAACGCGATTACGTGAGTACTTGAATATGTTACGGTAACCCAAACGGATAAATCAATTTCCGTGCGTACGAGTGAATGGCGGTACGGCAATGCAACTGCCAACGCGATAAAGTATAAAAAGCCTTCGGACCAGAAATTTGCAATTGCTCGTTCGCGAATCTTTAAACGCGCAATAAAAACCTTTGTTTTAATTTTTTTTGGCTTTGAAAGCAAAAATATATAAAAATGGAGCAAAATATGTGTGTATGTACATTTATATCTCTTTAGATATCCATTTAGAGGCATAGTTTGCAAGCGTCACATTGCGCGAGACGGAGTTGCATACATCGAAAGCCGATGCTCTGAATTTAAACGAACGTGGGCAAAGTGCATCATAATAATCGTACCTTAACCCTTTCGTGCCTGGTGGCCACATGCCACATATGTACCAAACTTTCAAAAATTCACATCTTCCACAAAAGTAAAGTTAGCAACTTCTTCCTGGGCTCGTTTTAAAGATAAAGGATAGAACTCTTCATAAAAAAATCAACACTCTTGAGAGTTTCGCCTCTTGTTCTGCATACCTCGTTAAAAATTCGTAAAATGGGGTACAAATGAAAAATGCATATACCTTCCACAAAAATTAAGATAGCGAGTTCTTTCTGTGCTCGTTTTAAAGATCAATGTAAGGGCTATTTATAAAAAAAAAAATATGCTAAAAATTTCAAAACGATATCTCCAACACGACTAAAATGTTAAATTTTCTTGAATTTGAATGAAACTTATACTCCAAGGGTTTTTAGGATCAAATTATAAATCTGTAATCAAATGTTCAAAATTCAATATGACGAAACAATTTAGTGCATAAAAAATTTAAATTTTCTTGGATTTGAGTGAAACTCATTTTCTAGAAGTTTTTAACAACTAATGAGAAATATTTATAGAAACAACTGATTTTAAATCAACATTTCCAAAAACTCTTGGATTTGAATGAAATATGAATTTCATTCAAATCCAAGAAAATTTTATATTGTAATCCGCCATTGAATTCGTTATTTTGGATTTTGAAATTTTGATTACAGATTCATAATTAGTGTAAGCCTAAAAATCTCTAGAAAAAAAATCTAAAAATTTCCAAGATGTGAATTAGATGCTAATTACTCTTAGAAAAACGTCAGACACAAAAGAGTTAACAATCATTAAGAAACATTCATATAAGAGAATCGTTCACAAGAGGATTACATGTGCATATTTAGGATACAGTAAACGAATAAGTTTAAAATATTTTACGAACGTATTCCCATGGACTAAACATAAAAAAAAATGCATATAAATGGCTCGAGAAACATTTAGTTTCTGAGATAGGAAAGATTTTATTGTGAAATAGTAAAATATCTTGAAAACGAAACAATTGATTTTACGTCGAAATATGCCAGAATAAAATAGAAAATATCTCGTAAACTCTATTGATTTTTTTATAGTTCTATGTTCTACTTTGAGATTTTTATGTACATATGCAGAATAACTAGACGAATTATATCATGTAAAAATATTTGAAGCAGGAGTTCTAATATAAAGAATCCTAAACTTATAGTTAATTATTATTATCTAAAGTAGTAGGTCTGTCCAAAAACCTGGTTCGCGAGCCAAAGCGCTTCATCTCTCCGTTGCCTCTATAGAGCAAACAAAGAGTAAATAAAAAAGAATAGACGCTATCAGTTCTGCTTGGATTCCAAGTTTTAGAGTCTATCCTTTTGTTTGTTTACTCTCGCTCTATCGAGGCGGCAGAGAAATGGAAACGCTTTAGCTCGCGAGCCAAGTTTTGAACAGGCCTGTCCTAAATAATATAGACAGTAATACATAAAGATATTTAAAAAATAAAATAATTTGATTAAAAATAATGGAACCTTTGTGTAACATTAAAAAATCGATTTTGAAAATTGATTTTACCATTATTTATCCCTCCTCAGCGGAATGCTTTAACTCTTAACATTAATATCGGTATCATTACACTATCGTTTTGCACAGTTCTTTTTTATAATACAGTACAATATCTGCGCAACGACAACATAACGATACCAATACTGTCATTAAAGAGTTACAGAATCCCGCTGCAGAGATCACACAATTTTTGTCTGAAACATTTTTTCTTAACTACTTCAATTTCAAGTATCTGATGTTTCACTGTTTCGTGAAATGTCCCTTATCTCAAAAATTATGCGTTTCCAGATCCGTGTAAATGAACCTTTTTTAATGTTTGGTCAATGAAAAGATACGTCTCTAGAATATTCGACACTTATTCGTTTACACCCTCCATGTAACGAAGAAACATTCATTATCTGGTGGCGCAGATAATTTCGAATAAAGTACATCTTGACACTTACCTTTTTTCTCGTCAGTAATTGTCTGCGACTCGTTGATCCTGTCGTCGATCCTCTCCGTGTTCCTCGGTCCTCCTCCGCCTCCTCGATGCGCTTCTGAATCACATTCTCGCACTCGCGAAAGTACGAAATCACGTGGAATAACGCGACGTATTCGTCACTTCGACAAGTACCGAGCCGACGGACGGCGGATCAAGAAGCGTCTAATCGCGAGCGAGCTAATTGATTGATACGCCAGTAACGATCGCGCGAATTCTCACGCGGACGACGCGAGGCCTCGGAAGGTGTAATGTCCCGAAGAACGATATCGATCGCGATCCACCACGAACCGCGAAGCGAGCGAATAAATCAGAGTACTGGGCGCTTGAACGAAATCGCACTGTCGCTGCGTCGCACTACCCACGGATCCGTCGGACATTCCCCAATTTGTTAGGTTATGCGTGGCGCGTTCCGCTTCCTCGATTGATCTTGTTCCTCCTTGTGTTCCTCCTCGGTCCTCCTCGGTCCTCCTCGATGCGCTTGTGAATCACACTCACGAATCACAGTCTGCATCACACTCGCGAAACTACGAAATCACGCGGAATAACGCGGCATAGCCGTCACTTCGACAAGTGCCGACGGACAGCGCGTCGAGAAGCGTCGAGCGAGCTGATTAATACGCCAGAAACGATTGCGCGAATTTTCACACGGACGACTTACTCGGAGGCGAAACCTCCCGAAGAACGATATCGATCGCGATCATCACAAGCCGCGAATCGAACAAATAAATCATAGTGCCGAGTGCTCGAACGAGATCACACTGTCGCAAGGTTATGCGCGGCACGCTCCAACGTGAACATAGCAACTAGTGACGCGGCGTCGATAATCAGTGCGGTCGCGGGGGCACCTTGCGTCACGTCAACAACTACGCCTTACTACGCAAACTTCTCGTAACTAGTAGGCAGGCATCGAACGCCAGTGTCGATCGACGCGTCGTGGCCGTGAAGGACGTGAAGGATCCTTCTCGACGCTGGATGTATCCACACAGGTACTGAATATCACTCGCGACACCGCAAACGATCACGAATGATCGCGAGACGCGCGCACATTGTTTATTTATATGGATCCAAGCGGATCGTCGCCACCGCCGGCGCCGGTCAATTTCTGGCGACGCACTTGGTTATGGACGTTCGCCGAACTCGATCCCTCGAACAGGCGAAGAGTTGCGGGGCTCGACGCCGACCTTCGATCTTAAAATCCGATCGCACGACGACCGAGCGCGAATGAGGTTAATCATCCTTCCCCTGAACGTCGTTCGTTTCAAACTCTTCCGTTCGACGTTGCGACGAGATGTCGAGGGAAACTCCCACGGCGCGGCGCAACGACGAAACTACTAAGCGATGACGACCATTGACGAAGACGCTCAGCGTGTACGGGAGAGCTCGTAAAGCCGCAATCGACGGCTCTGTACGCGCACTTTATTGCTACTTTGAGAGGAATATACTCGGACTCTTTCCCGGGCTTAATCGCGCAGGGCAATGAGTGCGGCGCGATTGTTAGTTACGACGTGTACCCAGTGTACCGCCGGCGGTCGTCGGCGACGGCACACCACAGAGCACGAGAGAGAGAGAGAGAGAAAAAAGAGAAAGAGAGAGAGAAAATGTCCGGGACACGGGTGATAGCGCACGGGGCGACTCTATTCCGTTCGACCGGTCGTAAAACGAGCGCCGACACCCGATAAACAACGCACTCCCGCAAAACGCGTCGCGTAAATGCGTAAAGAGTCGTTTTCGCGGAACGTAATAAGTACAAACGCGCCGCGTCCGTTCCGGCGTGGCGGGGACTTTGTCAGGATCAGAGAGGCGTGAATGTAGATCGCGATGCATTTCGCGCGTTACCAACGACCAAAGAGAGATGTATATAACCTCTTTGCCAACGGCCAACACGGCGCGCGGCGGCGCCGCCGCGATGAAAACGTACGGCAAATGATCCCACAGCCGTCGATACTCACGCGGTGCACCGTCATTTCCGCGAGAGTATCGAGGAAAGTAATCGAAACCGCGTCGGGGAATAATCGTAAATAAGACGGGAGCTCTGCACCGCGAAATGGTATACTGACGACACGGAAGTCGATGCGATTGACAAGCCAATGCAACGGAGAAAAACCGATTACGCCCGGAGGTATAAAGTTTTCAGAGGAGAGGAGAGGAGAGAAGAAAGAAAAAAGGATAACTATTGTCTCTTATAGAGTATACAGTGATGCGCAACCCGTGGCCCCGCCGACTCATAGTCGGAAATATAAAATCACATATTTTCTATTTTATGCAAGGTTGAGTAAGGTAATATATGTATTTTTTTAACTACGTTAAGTTAAAGCTCATGGCATTTAAAATTATTAATTTTTAATTACGTTAAGAGTTACGTAATTAAAAAGCTATGTTGAGATTAAATTAAGTTAAAAATTAAAAGTTACTTTTGACAAATATTTCATTCTTATTAAATAGAAAAAATTCGCAAGTTTTTAAAATTAGATTAGGCAAACCAATTATAGTATAGATTATCCAACAAATTAAATATGTTATTTGTACAGTTCACATGAAATAAAGAAATATTGTTTTTCTAGGTAAGAATGTATGTATTTTCTCTTTTATAATTATTTCTTTTACAGATGAATTTTTAACTTATTGTTAGTAAAGAAGTTGATGAATTAAAATTTGTTTAAAAAATAACTAGTTAAAATTATTTTACTTTTAACTATTTAAATAGTTACTTATCCAATCTTAGTTTTATGCAAACTATAAAACTAAAGTAACATAATGAAATTTGTAAGTCTTCATTACTTTGAAAATAATTTATACAATTTTATTTTAATTTATATGTTATAAATAAATAAACAATTTTATTTTTGCATTTTTAAGTATTGTTTAGAATTTAAATTTGAAAATGCAGTTTGTTTCATAAATAAATAAGTTTGTAAAATGTTTAATTTTTATAAATCAGCTTGACATTCTTTATTTTTTTATTAGTACTAAGATAAATTTTTTATCTGTCTACTATATATGTATATTCATAACAATAAGGGTAATAACTAATTAAAAAATTAATTTTTAACTTAACTTTTAACTTAACTCAATTAATTTAAACAATTTAATTTTTAACTTTAACTAGTTATCTTTTAAACACATATTAACTTTATTAATTTTTTTCCTAAATTAAAAATTTATTTATGTAAAAGGAAAATTGTAAAAAAAATGCATTTCCACATAAGAAACAATATTTCTTTGTTATTCATAAACTTAATTTACAAATAAAATATTAAGTTTGATGATCCGTTATAATTATTTCGAGTAATCTAACTTTAAAAACTTGCGAATTTGTAATTTAATAAATATAAATAATGCTTTCCAAAATTAACTTCTATTTTAACTAAATTTAATCTTAACATAACTGTTAACAAGTCATTGTTTGTTAATGTAACCTTTAACGTAACTAAAATAATTTTATAAGCCATTAACTTTAACTTAATTTAGTTAAAGAAATATATTAACTTAATCAATCCTGATAATAATACATATATACATTTATACATGCGCGTGCGAACTTTAAGACTTTACCTATCTGAAAATAATCCTCAGTTTAAAAAAGATTGCGCATCACTGGAGTATAATATCAATTATGTAACTAAAGTTTGACGGCGTAAATAGTTAAATTAAACATTTTATGTAACGTCACGTTCGCTAGGTATAACATGATAATTGGATATCGATATTTTACGGCAGCTTATTATAATCTAGAAAATAACGTATAATGAACCGTATAATGAACCTGTTATTTTGCAACATGGATATCGTTATTTTTTTATTCGGACGGACCGAAGCAGCGAACCAAAGGCAAACTGCGGGCATATTTGGACTCGTCCGGTTTATTACTATATCAATCGTGAGCGATCAAACCCGAATGCTCGTGGAAAAATAATAACGCGGAATGAATATCGTAATGGCGCGTCGTGTAAATTATAAATTATTCTAGCAGGTTTACCTCGCAAATGAGAATATAAAAGCCCATCGATGTTTAATCTACAACGATTCATTACTCGAGCGCGACGCACACCCGAGGTTATAGAACAATAATCATAAATAAATGACGCGATCGACAGTAAATATCAATGTCAGGCCGTAAAATATTATAAAAATATATTTCTGGAAGGCGAAAAACGAACGCGCCATTGTATTTAACGTACGTCGCGGTGAAAGAGCGCGAGCTCGTGCGACGGGTCCGTCGAAAATACACCCTGCAACAAAATCATAATATTTGCGATAGAAGTTTGAACCGAATGTGACGTATCCCTGCGAAAAAAAAACTCAAATTGATACATGAAACAGTTTAACCCTTTCAGTCACGTAATTCAGAGAGCAGGCGGATTTTCACATCATGCATACTATCATAGATTTTTGAGATCGCTGAATTCAAATCCGCTGTAAGATTTTAAAAATTTATAACGGCAGAACCAATATGGCTTACAAAATACTTGAAAATTAAATGGATTTACTTTCAATGAACGCAATGGATGCGTTCAAATTTGAAAAATGAGTTTTGAGCGCACTGATTACAAAAAAATATTAATTCAAAAATTCATTTTTTGATTATTATAAAATAGTAATTTCACTATGTTCCTGTTGGTTTCATCATATCTGTTATATTAGACTCGCCATTTCGAATACATTTTAATAGAAAATATTTTAAACAATCCTAAAAACTGTTGTACATAAATATATAACGCATATATTTCTCATCAAGTTAGCACGAAGCTGCATTTATTCATAAGAAACTTATACTTTGTTAACATTGTGTTGTAAAGAGTGTTGAACATTAGACCTGTAAAAAATCTGTAAAAAACATTTTGTTCCTTAAACATCTACTTTGTTAAAAAGAAATATGTGTTTATCTAGAGTTGTTCGTGTAAAAAATTTAATGTAAAAAAGTAGCATGCATTGTGTATTAATTTGTTTGCAACAACAAAAGCATTAACAATATTGAACAAATGAAATTGGAAAGTCAAGATCATCTTTAGATAGTCGAAAGCAACAAAAAGTCCAATAGTTGATAAATACTACATGATATAATTAAAAAAAGGAACTAACACATGTATGACATGCTGTGACTGAAAGGGTTGACACACGAATCGTGAAAATCGATTTAAAATAAAACAATGATCTATCTCCGACCTGTAACGGAAGAAGAGAGCGGAGAGAGAATATATATTCGGCGTACGTCTGTCTCGTAGCGCGTGTCAGCTCTCAATGACGATGTCGAATCGTCGACGGTGGCAAACCTCGGCGCGCTCGTTGTTGACATCAGCGACGACAACAACATGGCCTACCGACCCGAGTCTCGGCGCGTGAGCGATACCTTACGCAAACACAGCGACGATTACGTTACCTATGCTGTGTTGTGTTTACGCCGCGTTGTCGTACGCACGCCGAGACTCGGTTCCGTCGTACATCGCTCGTAGTCTCGTCTTTGCCTCTCGAGACGCGATAGGTAACGAAACAGAACGCGAATCCGTTCCTTATGAAAGATTAATGCTCAATCAGCTCACGCGATTATCCGACTCTCGTGGTTCATGTGACACGTGAGCGTATAGAAGAGCCTAAGATGAGTCTTTTTAATTCACCGATTAATCAACATCGATTAATCGCATTATGCGCGAGCTTTTAGACTAGAGCAAAGCTGCATTTGCTCATAATGCGATTGATCCATCGATGACTTAAAAAACTTGCTTTAACTCTCTACTTGAAGTAAGAAGGGAGATAAAGGAAAGAAAAAAACTATAAATTACAGAAATTTGTATAAAAAATGAATGATATCACGGATAGTGTTTCTTTAAATCCAAATTTTCACTCGGCTGCCAATTCAAGTACAGTTTTTGTTATTAAAATTTTGTTAGTTTGTAGTAATATAAAACAAGTTTTTTTATATTAAAATTAATTCAGTAATTCTAACACTTTATAACCTACAAAGTAGAAAAACTCTAAAAAATGTTCTTAAAAGTTTTTAATTACAAAGTTTTTAATTACATATGTGGATGAGTTTTCATTCAGAGTAGTATTAACTTCAGAAAAATATGAGTAACATTCTAAAAATTACTTTTATATGTGTTTTGCTAGTCGGTTAAAATTTTTCGATTTTACGCAACATTTTCAAATCGCACAATATAAATGATATGTTATTACGACCGTGAAGTGTATCAACACATTTAAATTAAGAACGTGGCTGTACTAGGTAATTTAAGTGATGAAAAAGCGTGATGTATTAATCCTTGTGTTCATTAACATTTGTAGTGTGGCGAAAATGAGATTTTCATGCCATCGTTGTATAAAAAACAATTTTTTTAGATTTTTGTATATACGATTTTAGTATTTCGGTTTATGAGATCACTGAATCTAAATAGATCAAAATTTGCAAAAGAATAATTGAATTTTTATAAAAATGATTATCCAAAGATTTTCAGGATCGCTTTATTTGCTATTTGTAATAACAAAATTCTGATATATTTTGATTTAGTAATTTTTACAATTTTGGAGTATTTATTTTTCCAAACTTTGTGTGTGCTATATTACTAATTAAACGCATTGCGAAGTCACTCAACTTGGTATCGAGATCCGTTCCATATTAGCGAAATATCGTTACTGATCGAGAAATTCGAAATAGCGATTGGTCGAGTTGATCGATAATTAAGACACATTGGCACGTCTATTTTTTTCTACGCGCATATGTTATAATATACTGTGAAGTGGTTAAGAATAAATATGTTTTTCACAATTTATGCGCTCGAAACGCATTGCGCCAGCGGTACTAAATTTCGATTAGTTATTTTTAGACAATTTGCGGTGTCTTAATTATCGATCAACTCTACTCGTATAGTATCGTGCGATATCAGAGTGAAGTATTTCACCAATCACTATTTCGAATTTCTCGGTCAGTCGTGATATGTATGTATTTCGCTAATACGGAACCAATCGATGCCAAGTTGAGTGGCTTCGCGATGCGTTTAATTAGTAAGTACGTTCAAATTAGTCCCGTGTTCAAACGTAATCTAATATTTGTCAATCGTGTAATATAAATTCGTACGCCAGTAACCCGTGAAAGTGCATATTCGGCGAGATTCGTTCAAGCAGAATTTATTGTCGGGCAATCGACGGAGCAACGATCGTCAGATGTTCGCGGAAAGAACAGTTTTACTGCGGCATAAAATTATTTTCTGATTTGCGTTTACCTAAATTTCATCTAAAAGTTTAACTAAATGCAGATCGAGAAATTATTACGCCGGATCGTCAGAGTAATTATGTAGGGCGCTTAAGCACAGTCCCACATAGCACAAGCCTCCTAGGGACATCCATAACACGTTCAAAGGACGTTTATGCGTCATTTGGGCTACGTTCCGTTTCACGCATAATGCGCATGGCACATCATTTTATCCTTGTAATTCCTTCAAATATTAAACAATGATGAAATGATACATCATGCGCATCATGCGTGAAACGGAACGTAGCCTGAGATAATGCGTGTGCTATGTGGGTAATATTACTGCAAAAATTTTTCAGCAGCCAGCTTAAGGGGATCCTGAAATCAATCCTGTTTCGCCGATTAAATGCAATAATTTTATAACAATTTTTGTAGATTTAGAAATCTTATTCCAGAATTAAAGTATACGCATTAATACACGTAATACATCTGCAGTATGAACTTTATGCAGAGTACGAAAAAAAGTTTTTTAATTCAGATCTTTTTTTTTATTATTTTTTAGACGAATATGGTACCCAGAGTTCAAATCGTGACGATAATTATTTGATATAAAAGCTCTGCGGTCTGTACTTATAAAATTGAATTTTCAGACATGTAGTTTCATCAAAAGAAAACCACACACAATAAAATAAAAAATGCAGTATTATCAAATTTTTCAGTGATATTCTAATAAAACGATTTCTCTTACGAGTCCTTAAAATTGAATTCGAAGATGAAAGCGAATGAGAAATGTATATTGACAGTACTGTTTTTTAATTTTGTACAAAAATTAATTGAGGAATTTGATATTTCCTACAATAATTCTGATTCGTTTCAAATAGACATATTAGTCGATTCTACCGGATTTCCAATTAATGCAATCAGTTTTTTAGACGAATATGGTATCCAGAGTTGTCAAATCGTGACGATACTTGTTTGATATAAAAGCTCTACAGTTTGTACTTATTAAATTGGAATTTTCAGATATATAGATTATACAAAGAAAGAACGTAGAGCTTTTTGAATTAGATTTAGACCGAGTGGAAAACCGCTGATTAAAATTGTGTACACTACTGCCTAGTAATGCCCAGTAATACCCCAATAATGCCCGGTAATTTTTGCCTAGTAATTCCTAAAATTTGTATGTAATACCCAGTAATGCCTAGTAATGCCCCCGTAATGCCCAGTAATTTTTGCCTAGTAATTCCTAAAATTTGTACACCTACTGCCCTCAGCGGTTTCCCCCTCGACTTAGACTTTTAATTCAATATAAAAGGTTTATACGAAAATTTACGGATGACGTTAATGTAACATTATGTAATGACGTATTGATATTTCGTAAACTATACGTATGTATTATAAATCTTATGTGCATAAGTCGGGAAAATTTACGATTTCAGCATCTCCTTAAACGTCCACGATATAATTTTTTTAATGATTCAATATAATTATTTTCAGATCTGTTGCAGCAAACTCATACGTTCCACGATGCATCTTCAATCGACACTCGTGTATTCACTTTAGTCTCAATACTAGACAGCGATCGCCAATAACGCTAAACTGTGAGCATACGTTATTTGCTACATAAAGTGCGGAAGATGCAGTGCGCGAAGGTGCAGTCAGTGCAACAGGTGCAGCATCGTGTAGGTAGCATCGTTGTCGCGGTGGCGGGTAGTGCGTGAAGTTGCCGCGTGATGATTCTCAAATTTCCTCTCGGATTCATCGGTACAAGTAACTTGCGAAGCGCCGCCGCAATGTTGTGCGGATCGCGGTCTCGTCGCGATATAATCAAGTGCGCCAGTGCTCGGCACGAATTGTATATTTCGGCCGATTTTCAGCCATCGTCGGATGTGCTGCGAAAACTGCCGCGATCGTCGTATTAATAATATCTCTATTAGTGCGCGCGCATGACTTAATTAACCTTGTTTCGCGAGTGAGTAGTGTTGTGTGGGTGTGCCATGGAGCAACGACGTCTTCTACAAAGGGAGAGAGAGGAGGAGGAGGCCAGGGAGGTATCTGGCAACGGCGGAGCAACGGTGGGGTGAGTAATTCATATATTTCTCAGTTATTTGTTACTTGCTGGATTGATTGTTATTTGTTTCCAAACATGCGTGAATTGTATGGCGGAATTTTGTTATTTTGCGTTATTGTGTAGAGAAAAGTCGCCAATATTAGCCTACCCCTCTACAGTTCCTCTGCATTCTTCGAAAATTAAACATTGCACTGTATTAATACATAGTAGAAAATATTTTGTATTTATGTTAAAATCGGTCCTCGTAAAAATTTTTGCGTTAAATTTTTAACATATACAAATGTTAATTTAACATAACGTGATTATGTTATTTAAAGATTTCGTGTTAAATTGATATTTAACATTTTTTAGTGTTAAAGTTACATAATTCGCTGGAAATTATATTTATCGGATTTTGTAAATGTTTATATTTGAGAAAGACTTTTTTTGCCAATTATTAAAATTGTTTTTTATATAAATACTTATTTGGTAGATAAATAAAGAATTCATTACGCGCGGTAATTGTTTTTTGAAATATTGATTATTTTGGAGGATTACGCTGCTGTAATTTGGATGTATTTATATGTTACAGATTAATATTTGTGCTACAACTCCGCTGCTGCGCATCGTATCGGTGAGTGTTAAATATTTTTTTATTGTAATTTGAGGTAATGGAGCTTCCTGTTTTTCTTTCTCTTTCCATAAACATTATAGATAAATATGTGTTATATTTTATATAGATCCATTGCCTTAAATTGCCGTTATACATTAATTACCATTGTATTAATATCATTAATGAAGAGAAATATGACAAAAATAATCGGAATAATTTTGTACAAAATTTAGTGAAAAATACTCTTTTGAAATAAGGTTTTAATAGCGGTTTTAAATACGGATTACGGAATTTGCGAAAAAATAATTGGAATGATGTTAAATGTAAATTGTCATATCGCGCACAATGACAACTTTTACGTATAAAAAGTGATAATGTGATTGCGAATACCGGAAAAGCATAAATGAGGTAAATAACGCATTAATTTAATCTTTAATATGTAAATCTTAACCCTTGACCTTTGACTATACTAGCGAGGTACAAACGTACCCCATCGCATACAATTACGCAAATATTTTCTCGTGTGGCATATTTATTTATTTATTATTTGATTATTTAGAAAAAAAATATATTAAAATTAACATTGTCGAAAATTAGAAGGAAATCTTTGTTTGTTTACTTAGAGAGCCTTTTACAAATTTTATTTTTTGTTTTATTTGTAATAAATAATCATTCAGTTTCAGAATGTTTAATTAATTCACCAGATTAAAATAACGTCAGCTTTTTAAATTTCATTTCAGTTGAAACCTTTATCAAAGTTTGGGGGTGTAGTTGTATAACCCAGATTTGACTGTAGTTGTAGGTTAAATGTCGACGTTGCGACACAGAAATACTCATCAAAATCTTTTCAAGTGAAAGAGGGACGCAGTGGAAAATTAAGTAACTTACAATAGAGAAGTTTTAATATTTTTTTGAAGGTACAAAAATAAATAATTCTCGACAACTGGAGTTCAGTGTGCTTTAAAAACGATATTTATAAGTCCGAGAATTGAAATTGTGGTTCGGATACCAAAATACGTTCTTTTTGAAGTACACATGGAGTTTCGAACGGAACAATGCTCAAACAGAAACTTTGATCCTGCGTCATTTCCAGTGCTGTATTGTTACATATATTTCATCGGCTATCTCGGTTTCCTGTTATTACGGACTTGCGTCACGTTCGAAATCACGGGATTTACACAGTCGTATTTATCGCAACGCTTGTGTTTATTGCATAGTTCCTCCAAAATAGTTTGGCGCGGCCGTAGATTTTATCAGAGGCCCCGATAGACTACTCTGTCCCAGGCCCCGCACTTGTATCCTTGGGGTCAGTTCTGTCCATGAAAATGAGATTAATCAGGACTCGGGGGATACATTGGTTATAACGGCGCGCGGTAGGTTACGTCGGACGTATGGGTCATTAATAAAAGTGTTTAATTACGCGGGGCTTCACCTGTAGTCGACGATTAGAGGGATAAATTAGGTATTCTCGGTGGACAACCTAAAACACTCACGTATGAGTGAGAGCGCGTTGTTCTTCATTAAGCCCGCTCATCATCTCGCCCTTCTTCCCGTCGTGTATCTCGCGTTACTTAATGTGCGAGGCCGCGCGCGTGTATGTATAGATGTACATCGCCGCGAACTTTTTGCTGGACGACGAAATTTATCGCGGGAGAGTATATTAAATGGCGAAACTCCAACTCCTGAGCGCCGCTGTACGAGAACTCGCCGGGCACGCCGGCGGCGCGACTTGCAGTTTATGTAAAGCCGGATCTAGGCCAGGCAAATGAGCGCGAGCAAGCACAAACGAATAACTTATTTTAAAGAGTACGAACGACGTTCTATTGGAATACAATTTGCTCGTTCGTGTTTGTTCGCATTCATTCGCATGGTCTAGATCCGGCTTAAGAAACGTTGACGTCGTCGTAGCCGTCCCCGTTCCGAAAAAGGGTAAATTTTATTCCCGATATCGAGGAAAGGAAATAGAAGAAAAATAAGATCGAAAATAACAGATTTCAAATCTCCTGAAATAATCTGATGATTGACTTATGGCATTACTACACTATGTCTTCGGCAAACCAATATGTTCATCCAGATAATCCATTGATTGCTCATAATTTGTCTCATTTATACCATATTTGTCATGATTAGCTGGGGCGAATAATTTAGTGGTAAATGATGAAGCTTAGAACTGAAAGGCGAGGTTACACGGGGGTTCAAGTAATAAAGGCAACTCAAGGGTCGACGTGCGTATATATTTTTTAATTAAAATTGTATAAAGCTAGGAGCGGGAAGGACAAAGCCAAAAGAGGGACTTAAAAGAAACTTATCATGTTGGGGAGCACAAAAGGAAGAGTAAAGAATTTTAATAAGAATTATCTCATATCGATGAAGTTGGGGATACTAAACCCGGGATTCTAGACTTGTACGGGGAAAGATTTTTCTTTGAAAAACTAAAATGTTTAGTTCGATTGAGTTAGCTTAGTTAATTCTTGATTAAAAAATGTTAATTGTTGACATGAATGTTATAGAAGAAAGTTGCTGAACCTTTCTGTGTAACTAAATAATACTTGAATCAATGTTTAGTGCTGAAAGTAGTGGATTAAATATTTTAATTTGTCAATAATTTTTTTTATTGAAAAAGTATGCTTATACTGCGTTACATTGCATTAAAATTAAAAATCACGTTCCTCAAGTCATGGCTTATGAAATGAATCAGTCGTTATTAGAAAAAGCCGAGAGCTAATGATCAATGAGCGTCAATTGGAGCAGATATTTCTGAAAGTAGCGCAGGAGTGAAGCACTTCTCGAGGAAATCCCATATACGTTCTATAAAGTCATTCGATTCTAAGGTTCAGGAATGTCTAAGCTTCGCACGTACGTGCGCGATCGCGCACGTGTGTATGTCGACGAGTTCAAATGAGGTACTCGGGAACACGTGTGGAGCCAGCCCGGCCAGTTACGCCGACACTTTTACGTTCGTGCATTCTCGGCAGTAATGTGCGACGAAATGGCGGTCACCAGAACCGATCGTCGCCCTTTCGATTTTTCATCGTTCGCAAAATGCGTTCCTCGCCGTTCTGATTATCGCCATATTTTCCAATTCTGGATGCGTACGGGCGCGTGAACGCTTTAAACGCCACTCTGGCCAGCTGTTGTCGCTCGCCTACATCCCCTTTTTCCCTGTCACTTTTTCCTATCGAAATTGAGCTAATAATTGTCGTGAATTATATCAGGATTCATCGAAGGGAAATGATCGTGAATGTGAAATTTTGCGAATAGATGCTACGCTGAATGTTAAAAGTATTACAAAAAATATAATATAAATTAACTTCATTTTATTTTATACACGCGTGGCGTTGTTTCTTTTTTATTTTATTTTATTCAGATTTTCAATTCCCAAATTTGATTACATTACGTTGTCGCACGCGTCTCGACTGCTAACGAGAGATTGTTGTTGCGTATCCATCTGAAATTCTAAACTCTTCATTTAATCATCTCTTGTCATACAACTTTATAAACTACTTGGTTAGAGCGGGAATGCTGTTAAGCTAATGTAAATATGTTTGGAATTACGACATGCGCTTATGTACACTGGAGGCAAATCCTCGCGAAATCGCCATTTCCCGCGCAACATGATTCCACTTGCAATTTTCCTCCGACTTGGCGAACGCTTTTTTCCCCTCTTTCGTTGGTTATACCGCCGTAGCGCGCGATGAAAAGTTAAAAAATATTTGAAAGAGTTCCAAAGCCGAAGAAATATTCCGGTCGTAGATAGTTACAAAATCCTCCACAATAATTTGAGACTTAAGAAAGTTAAACAGGATCTACATTGGCTCGAAAGCATTCTGTAGGTGGGTACCTAGAGCGAGAGACGTGCAGGAACTTGCGAGAAGCGAGATCTAAGTACTCTTAAGAGCCGGCGCTGGTGTTTACTTTGCCGCAAGGAGCACCTGCAAAAATATCGGGAATATCGCAGGCGCTTATTGTTCGCCCTGATCCTACTACGATAGATGTATATCGGTATTTCATCGGGATTCACAAGTGGTCCGATTTACTAATTCCATATCCTGTCGGCGGGATGCGCGACCCATGTCACGGCGTATCCATGACATATTTTTTACATTGTACTTTATATAGATGCATTCACATTGCTATTTCCTCGTAGTCACGTACGATGCCAAAAAATCTGATATCTGTAAAATACGTCAAGAAATATTAAATTAATACATAAATCTATATAATATCGATAAAGTACGTAAAAGCAGATAGAACAATACGCGGAAAGAACAATTTTATTGAAGTGCAGATCTAAAAATAACTGTGTCGAACCATTAAAAAATCTATATTGGACGTTTAAGCTGGTTGCTAGAATGTCAAAACTTTTTGCAGCAGTGTCATCATGCTCGAACGTCGTACATAATTATTTTGAAAGTCTAACATAAAATTATTTTTTTATCTAAATTTTTAGATACTATAGAGTAAAATTGTTCTTTCCGTGTACGTTCTGTAATTATTTGTGCTAAAAATATACATTCGTATCAATGAAAATGCAACATTTGTAATTATATTTATTTTCTTCCATTTATATATTTCTATGTTTTTAATAAGACATGTTAATATCTAGCAAGAAATTCTTTAGTTTCAATTAATTTTGCAGAAAAACATTATATTTTATTGCAATGTATACGTATGTTAATTTTTCTTGTATAATATAACCATAAATAATATAACTTTACTAAAAATGAAAAAAAGGATACACGTGATAATAAAGTTGCACCAAAGTTTATCATGGCAAATGCACACGATTCTTTTATGACGCTACATGCATTTATTTCGATCTCTTTGTGTGAAATTGCCTCTACAGATATACGTAAATAAAATATGATAGCTTACAATGCGCTATAAAATGTGCCTATCCCAGATAGAAGAGAAATAACTGAAAACAAATTAGATAACGAGTGGAGAAAATGGAAATCTGATAAAGAAGAAAAGATATCTGTTAGTTTATAAACTTTGCAGCTTGCATATATGCAACAATTTATTCTCCGCTTTCCCTCTCGCGTAATCTGATACTGTAAATATCAGTAGAAGCGCGGTAATTATCTGCTGCTCGCAAATTAAGCCAAAACTTGCGAATAACACGATTTAGAATAGTACGGTCTTCTGGACTACATCCTATTCGCGCAAATTATCTAGTAAATACCGAGGTAGCCTTAAACGCCGACTCTCCGGAAATCAGCCTGACTGTTATTAAATTTTCGTATGCACGCTATCGCAATATCTACGATATCTACACTAGAGAGGTACATTGGATATCTACATTGGATATCTACACTAGCGAGGTAGATGGCGAGGAAGAGAGCGAAGAGAGAGGAAGAGAGAAAGAGAGGGGTGGAAATGGGGTTAAAACGGCCAGGTGGGTAATATTGCCGACTTGTTCGTACAGTTACCAACACATGGCGCTGTTAATCACATCGAATTACAACACATGCAAGCAATGCATTTTGAGATATGCGAATCTAGTTAGTCCACTGCTGGTGTTAATGCACAGTGCGAAAGTAGGGAAATTGGGATACATCGTTTGGGCGCGAATTGAATGTTGTGTACTCTATCGTTTATGACCGAAGATATTGCATTTTGCTCACGTGCCGCAATACTGCAAAAAATAACGAACGAATGACCGCGGTCGTTGGTTTTTGGGACATTTTGGATAGCGGTATGAGTTATTTTCGTCGAAATTTGCCTAAAAGATAAATATCTGCGGTTGAAATTAATTTTTTACATATATCTCTACGATCCGAATTACGTTAATTGCAATTATACATATATTTTAATGCTATCAAAGAGATAACATTTTTTATTAATATTATATACTTATTGTTAGTCTTTTAAATTTTAAAAACAATATACAATATAAGAGCATACAGTTCTAGCCAGACGTTATTGCTAATATATTTATTTGTTTACGTATCTAGTATCACAACATATTATTATTTAATTGTCGCTAATATATTTCATTGAAATTATTCTTATTTCAAAAACGGAAACAGACGTTTCGACCTCATTTTTAGGTCATCTTCAGTATTCCTATTTTTCGTTACAAATTAAAAATATAATCTTTTTGTATTTATGCATTATTTTACTTGATACAATTATATAATTTTTAATTTGCAATTTAATTATTATAGTAACCGAGAAATGTATTAAGCGAAATATTTTCTCAGTATAATTTTACCATAATAATTTATATTATTTTATAAGCCGATCTAATTATTAAATCACTTATACATATACGCATAGAGCTTTTTCATATTATATATTGCACTTACGCACGCGTACTCATTAACAGAAATACGCATATATATATTCTCTCTCTCTCTCTCTCTCTCTCTCTCTCTCTCTCATGGACATCATATCGTGTCATATGTATATTAACCTTTTCAGTATCACAGAATCGGAATGCAAAGTGGTTGCAGCTGGTTACAATCCGCTAGCGCGTCAATAACACCTGATGAAATTTAGGAGATGACAAATTTCACTCTATCACATGAATAATATATTACAAACCGAAATTCTAAATTAAGTCAATTATTTTATTTAACTTTACTTAAAATGTTTCATAATGTAATATTATAATTTCGAATATTATCTATAAAAAAAACATGAGTATCAAATCTTTCATACTTTCATTTTTTTTTCTTCTTTCATACTTTCTGTATATCACAAACGAAGAAAGATATTGTCGGGGGCACTAAGTCTGAAATGATTAATATATTATGTTAACATAACAATCCATCATATAGATCCTTCATTATATATAGAGATTCTGACAGGTTTATCTCTCTAGAATTATGGAATTATGGATCATCTCTTTTTTTCGAGGAAAGTCCCTCCAAGAAAAGGCTTACAGTAGGGTTAAAAGACCCCTGGTGAACATCTTGTTACTCCGCGCGTACAATCGTCTAAATGATTAAAGGTACAATTCTAGGCATCGCATCAGTGCATTCTCTGCTGTTGTTCACTGCTCCCAAACAATAAACACTCGCTACCTGACTAGTTGTTATCTCCATCGACTCGGCGCGCGGACGAATGCGACAAAATTCACGGAAACGAACGCGTGTACATCCCTTAAGCCCTCAATGGACTCCCAGGTCTAATCAGATGAGATCTAATCGTTGATCCGCTCGGGCGATATTTGTGCTCTGTAAGGAGAATGTCGCCGACAGGATTGAAAAGGCCGGTTAATAGACGACGAGACGGAGGGGCATGGCGAGGCAAAAAAACGAGGAGAGAAAGATAGAGTAGGAAGGGTAGGATTAGGGCTTAACTCGCAAACGTTGTCGCGTCGTACGGGCAGCGCGGTACGCGGGGACCGAGGGTACGTCTCAAGATTTCCTTCGCTTGTTTAAAAGGTCGCAGAACGACACTGAATCGCTATTGTGCGCGATGCGCGCGCGTATGTACATACGTGAATGCATGCACGAACACAAACACACGTACGTATACGCGTGTGCATATACGATCCCGGAGAAAACACAAAAACCGCGCTGCCATGTAGGTAGATCTCGTCGCAGACCCCTTTGGCAGAAGAATGCCAGAGATAAAATCGCGCAACCCCTGCACCGGCGCGGCGCAACCCTTCGCTAAGGGTGGCACAGATCCTTTATTGTACGCTCCCAAAGCTGTGTCAGTGTACGCGCGTGTTCTCTGCCGCTATAAACGACCGAAAGCCAAGGCGAAACCAACACTAAGGCGCCAGCCACCAATAAATATATATATGCTCATCTAACGCTCACACGACGAGTCCCTTGGTATCCGAGACCGTCTTCGGATCTTTTCCCCTACCTCTTCGTTGTCGTTCCCATTTCCTACCCTTTCTCTTCGTCCCGCGACCCCCACACTCCTTCTCTCGACTCTCATCTCTTCTCCCCGGTTTTCTCCCATTTTGCCCGTGCAGGGTTAGTTCTCCTTGCTATTTTTGAAGCTTATCCCATACGGAAAGTATGTGACAGTTTAGTTGGAACGAGCGGCGTGGAGATGGTGAGGGAGACCCTGATTCTTCGCGGCCTGCTGACACAGCCGACGCGTTCCTTCGCGCCATTGTGCGCGACACCGGCGTAGAGTTTTGAAAGTTTAATAGAGTTGTACTCTCGGCGACGGGAATGGTGTCGATGGATATGACGATCACGACCGCGTCCCACTGCAGAATCTGCAGAAGAGAAATGGAGCTTAGTTCCAAACAGTTGATAGTTCTTTATCGAGCAGGTCGCGATTTTCTTACTTTTTGATTTATTACGAATGGTTATAAAGAACTTTTGCATTTTGCTTAAAGTTAATCATTAATTTGAAATGTTTTAAAGTAAGAATTTTGTAGTGTTTTGAAATAAAAAAAAATTGGTGGAAAGCAATTTTTTTATTGTATTAATAGTTCACGAGATGTGAACCACCATCGTGATTTACGCTTTCATACTCTCTCGAACGGTTTCATTTCTTCTGAAAAGTAAGAAATAATTATCTAATTAACTTGTTTTTCCTATAATTTTTTTTTTATTTTCGTAGATATTGATGTGGTAAAATTACATTTCAACTGATTTACTGATCAAGTACCTTGTGAACAGTTCATATTTTCCAATAAGAAACTGAATTTAAACGAATATAAGAGCGTAAATTACTTGTGTAAAAATCTGACATAATTCAATGATAACCTAAAATTTTTTCTCTTTAAATCGCAAAGAGACTTTTTGTCCTTGCAAAACTACCAGAAATAAAAATGCAAATCCAACGTATCATGAATATTTCTACGGTAACACGCGGGCTGTTTGTATAAAATTTCAAGACTCAAAGCATTATTGATCAGTGTAAAAAACTTCTTACATTTTTATTATTTCCTCAAAGAAAGGGAGATGAAACAAAATAAAATTTCAAGCGAAATGTGTAACCTTGTCACGTATCACATATAAAGTTAGGTCATAAAGATACGATATAATTTTACGAATCAAATCTTAAACTTAAATGACTTTGTTTTTTACACGATATTATTGTAGCTTTAACGCTTGCAGAAATATTTTTTATTTTATTTGAACAGATGAGCACAAGCAAGTAATTTATTTTTAAAGTTTAATATTAAAATGTAGATGTTAATATGAGAGTTGAACAATCTCACAAGGAATTTGATTTTTTATTTACACATTTAAAATTAATAGGTAGAGTTATCATGCGGGCTACGAATCAAGCACTGCAAATAATTCGTTATATCGAAACTCCGTTTTATCGCATTTTCATTTGAAATTGTAGATAACATTTAAATATTAAAATTTCACCTACACATGCCACGATTATTGCAATATCTACTATTCGGAGCGCTGATAATTAAAAATGAAGAAAATTAAAATAAGCAGTAAAACGCAAAAAATTAATTGACATGAAGTACGTTTTGATTTCCTTTCCTGAGTAATTACTTTCTTGCATCTACACAGTTTATCATAGTTTTTCCAATTGTCTCGTGAACGTTTTGCAAATTACATTGCGCGTTAATTTATATTTTTCCTTTTTACGCTCTCTCATTTAAATCGTGATTTGAAATTGCACGTACGCAAGTGTCCATTACTTTGCGCTACGTTCTATAATACATTTTGCAAGAAACGTCGATGCTGTTGAAATTTTTCTATCTGGAAGCGTATGTTATCGTAGGCTAACGACTGAGTGATCAAATTCGATGCCAAATGCAGACTTATCAATACAGTTTTTACAGAGACGTAAAGCTATGCACATATCGCGAAACACACGCAATGACGGTTGCATTGACTGGTACGTTCTGCAGTATTTTTTTCCACATTGCACGTTATCTTTAACAATTCCAGATTTACACAATGCCTCCAAAAAAATTTGTTGCAGCTCTGTGCAAACCTTTACCCGAAAAGCGCATAGCGTCACATAAAAAAATACCGTATCCCAGAAATATTCGTATTTTTCATGAAAAATATGTTTATAAAAAAACAACAAGAAAAAAAATATTCTCGTTTCGAAGGCGCATCATGCGTCCGTTCGTACTCGTTTCTGTCCGATTCGCCTCGTACCATACCACCACGCGAGATCCTTAACAATCGAGGCGAACTTTTCCGTACGATAGTCCTAATGTGCGAGCGAGTAAAGTTCGTCTCTTTAAGGAGAGAAGCGATCGAGTAAAAGTGATGCTCTGTCCATAGACTCTGTCTATCTCTGTTTCTCCCTGGACGGGGCGGACGTATATTGCGATGCCGGCTGTAAACTTTCGACCGGCTCGACGAAAACTTTTTTATCCACTCCGAGAGTCGCCAGACTCGAATTTTTTTATGAGCACGATCGTCGGGCTATCGTAAAAGTTGCCGGGCCGTCGAACTTTCGTTGCGGCGACGGCGGCGAAGGAGCCACTTCGGACATCGGTCTACTGCGGACCGTAGCGTAAATAATTTCTGGCTTTCTGAACGAAACGCGGGGGACAAATCAGTGAAATCCAACCGCGCGCTTTCATGGACCTCGCCCACCCTTTCCCTGGCCGTATTATCTACGGATACGAGATGGTGGTGGTGGCGGTGGTGGCAGCGGTGGCTGGCTGGCTGGCTGGTAAGAGGATCTGAATAATGCATGAAGTACGTTTCATTTTTCTATACCACCCGGCCGCGCGATACAAAGTTCTCGTCCCCAAGGACCCAAAACAAGCTGCAATCTCCGGCAGTCGATGCTTTGTAATCCGTGTGATTTATGGTGTGAGATTTCGACTGAAAAGGAGAATCGTCGCGCGCGGCCGGGTGGTGGACGAACTTGTGGGGCAAGGAGCTCAACGATATCGCGGGTGATAAGAATCGAATCCGACGACGCAGGGAGCGTCCCGTTGTCACCATAATCGCTCCCGTGTATCTCGCAGGGAGCGTCGCCGTCTGGACGACGACGTCGCGATTAGTATCGAAAGTTTCGATGCCGAATGGCGCTCCATGGTGCGCTTGCAGCTGGAGGACGGACCCCGAAAGTCCCCGACTTCCCGGGTGGACGCGCGACTCCGCTCCGACGTTTCCAGTTCGGGACGAGTAAATCCTCTTTGGAGAAACAGCGAAACGAATTACGGTGCCGGCCGTAATAATACGGTTACAGATAAACGCTTTCAAGTTAAGCGCATTTAGAATTACGTGACTGCTCGGTCCGGGTAGGAGTGTATATGTGCACCGCCGGAGCATATACCATGTATGCGCTTAGACCGTGTTGTGAAATATTGCGTGCGGGGATGCGAGCATAATTTCGCGCCGTGTTAACAGGCACCCTCGTGTTTTCCTAGGGCTGTTCCGGTTTAATGTTTCGTCAGTCGAAGGGCACCGCGTACGACGCGAATATGCATCGGGACTCCGCGGCGAGGGCTATTAATTCATAATTAACGATGTAAACAAAAGAAAAGAGAGAGAGAGAGACTCATTAGTTACAATTACAGTAGCGCCACGACTGTGATGATAAGAACCTCTCAGATAAGAACGTTCGACAATTCATTTCGGAGCGCGTAATAAAGTTTAAAAGGATGCGAAAATAAAAAATGTGGCGATTGGCGAATGAAATATAACGATTAGCGCTGTATGCAACTTTTATGGAAATTTCAGGCAGTTACAGTTTACTGTCGACAATAAAGGGACAGTGAAAAATAAATCCGAATATATATTGACTATAGTAAATATTCAGTTTTATGCGTGTGACGAACGTGCACGACATTTTGAGGGATCACAACAGTGGCAATGAACGCCGCGACGAAAGGGAAGGCAGCCGGTCATCGACTAATTGTAAGTCGTAATAATTCCAAATTGCAATAACGCGCGCGCTTCCAATTACACGGTTCTCCCATCTGGCGCGCCGCACGCGAGTGCAGCGAATTGAAATTACGGCGATGACGTTAATTCGGCGTTTAATAAAAGGAAAGTTTCGCTTTAATCCATCCGCGATGAAGGCCACTTTGTACAGAGTAAAGTAAAGCCGACGGTAATAAACGGATTAGAGAGTATTCGTATAATAGCGGTGGATAAACGGCAGCAATTAAGTGCATGCCGGTGGAAGCCATTAAAAACGTATTATTAGAAAAGTGATATAAATGTGTGACGTCGCGTCGCCGCCAAACCGACCCGAAGAAAACATTTATGTTTTACGCTTTATTTATGCCGTTGTATCAATCGTCACAACTAAATGAGAAATAATGGATTGTTGGCTGCATTTTTATAATAAAAACACGATTATTCTGTGATTACGCGACAAAACGTACGTATATGATAATGATTGCATAGATGTGATAACAAATAATTTCATTGTGTTGAAAAAAATTCGTGTAAAATCAGAGTTTCAAACTAACATTGCAAAATTATTATTTTTAGCAAACCATAAATATAACTGCCATATGACGTACATGAAAAATTATTACATTTACGTAAACAATTATATCTGTGTTTGTTGTGTTGCTTATTAAATCTTTTATGTCAATTGATATGAAATATTTGAAGGGTTACACATCTTTTCAACATTCAGAAAAGTCAAACTTTTTTTTAACATTAAATTGTTCTTTATAGTGTCTAAAATATGAGCAAAAACGGAAAATTGCTCGAAAACCTAATTATTCACGTACATTTTCTTTGTCAAACTTTAAACGCGTTTTGCGAACCATGCTTTTCAAGTCTTAACGTGATAATTTTAACAATTTTCAATCTTTTTGATAAAACAAGTTTTCACTCGTGTCAAATGCAATTTTATATAATTTGTCGAACTATTTAAAACAAATTTTTATTATAAAAATTTTATTATAAAAATTTTTCATTATAAAAATTTTTTATTATAAAAAATTTTTTGTTATAATTATTTAAAGGCCAAAAATTTGTCTACAAAATCGATTTTTTTTTTAATGCTATAACTTTTCAATGTTTACAAAATTTTGAAATCCGGTCTGTCATGCGTTAATGACAATTATTCCAGAGACTTGTGATAATTTTTCTTATTTTCATTTGTCATTTACAGAATTCTAGAGCGTTAAGACTGGAAGGGTCTGAAAGCAGTCCCAATAAAAGTCAATTTCAATAAGTCAAAATAGTTTTAAAAAATTTATTTTTTTTACACATTAACAATCAATAAAACAGATCCTTTTGGTAGACATTAAATTTATTTATTATTCTTTCTAAAAAAAATCTTAAAAAATCAACTTTTCAGCATCAAGAAGATATGTAATTCCTTAGTCATGAGTATAGTTTGATGAAAATGCATTCCTATTCAAAGCAATAGCACTTTTTAGCATTCGCGCGTTTTTAAAAGTCAAAGACCTTTCGTCAACATTTTGATGATAAAGGAACGTTTTCGAGTGCGAGTTATCATAATGAAGAAATGAAGACGCAGTAATAAGAGGATCACGAGACGATACGTCATTCTTCATAACATTTTTTGGTCGTATCTCGATCTTTACTTTTTATCTCCCCGTCGAGTAATAAATTTGGCAACAAATTGCGAGAACACAGCTTGGCCTCGGAGGGTCTTCCAGCAGCGGTGGGATGAGATGAGCCAGTGTTGCCGCGCTTTAACTGGCTCGTAAGCGGGACTTCAGTTTACCACGATTAATGGCCGAACCCGCACAGGTGACGGCATTAATGGCGGTAAGTGTTCCAAACTTGCTCGATTTTTGTAATTAAATCCCGACGAAAGCGATACGTAACGAAATGTTCGATACATTAATTTTGGTTGCGCACATACTCGCAACACGGTGGACTGCTGAAATACCCTGGCACATATTCGCGCTTGATTTCAAACCTTTGGTCGCATGCTGCGTCAAGGGACGCGTAGACAAACGGCGGTATTAATCATGCGCATGCATGTACGTTTCGAGTTGAAATACCAAACAATACGTCCACGAGGCGGCAATGAGATAAAAAATTGCAGAGAATATGAGACTGTGGATTTTGAGATTCCCAATTTCGAGCGAATCAACAGAGATTTTTAATTCGATATGTATTAACACGCTGTGTGGAACTGCGGTTGACATAAAAAAATATCCGAATTACAATTGAAATGGGCCGGGAAAAAATTTATAAACGTGTCCTTTGACTAATGGAATTGATTTTCGAAAAGTTGATCACAAACATTTATATTTAAACATATGACTTGCTTTGTTTGCGACACATGGCAATATTTTAAATTATAAAAGTGATTTTCAATTATTGATATCGTTATTCGAATGACAGTCTTAATTTCTTTAGACAACACTCGGACGTGTGATGTGAGTGAAACTTTAACAGCGACTTGCACTTTAAAGGCGGTCGATACGAAATTAAATTAAACGCATTTATCCGGATTTCTCGAGGACGCGCGCGCGCACACAGTTGGCAGGCATTAATCATCGCCACTGTCAAAATAAACAATGAAAACGTGCGGGCGGGCTATAGGGGCTCAGTCGCGTCGCTAATTACAACGTAAAACGATATCTGGAAGAACGGTGGGGCGGGACAACAACGGTCAGAGTTTATTGCAATTCGAGGCACAGCCCGGCAACGTGCGCGTGCGATTTCGGATTGTAATTGTGTACCTGGTTGGCGCTGTGACGGTGAATCTTGGCTTTAACGCTATTTGCGATAAATTGATTGCCGATAATTTAATAAACTCCACGTCAATTAGACAGTGATTCGGCTCACGACAATAAGGGGCTTAATTTCAAAATAGCCGTAAAAGCGTTACCGACGTATCCGCCGAATACAGTTTCGATTTAATCCGGAAACGCGACCGATGGGGAAAAATGAGTGGGCGGTATGCCGCGAATCGCGATCGCGATGTACCCTGCGTTTGCGCAATCGCGTTTACGTAATTCGACTCCAAATCCTGGCGGATTAATTGGCAACGCAATTAATTTCACCGCCGCCTAAACGCAACTTCGCCCCGCCGCTCTTACTAATCGGTATTACCGATCTGCCTGTCACGCACGCCGCATTATTTATTGCCAATTAGGTATAACATTGCGCTCGGCGCTCCCATTTTCTTGCCGTCTTACGTAATGGCCGAAACGCAATATCCATGAAGATTGGATTTCCGACTCACAAAAGAAACCAGCGAACGAGATCGATGGGTAGACAGTTCGACAAAATGGAGTATCGTTATAATCGGCGGTACTTCGCTTAATCGCTTAATCAATAAAATTGCCGTTCGTATTTTATTCTAAGCGGTTTGTACTTCTTTACAAGTAAATCCCATTCGGGATAGACTTTTCAGGTTTTCTATAGTCGGAGCAAAGTTGTATCCACTGAGGGATTGAAATCTCTATACATTCCTGGCTGATAAATTTCATTTATTTGAAAATATGTCATTTTATAAATGATTATCGCAATTAATTCTGAAAATGTTTGTCACATCGTATAAGAGACTCTCCTACTTTACTGTTTTAATATTTTAAATAAATGTGTTTCGTGCATAGGTGCGTAGGCATTTGATGTCCTTATTTAAATTGTTTATAAATATATTCATCCGCAAAAGTTATCCACTCGCAACTAATAAATTTCGTTCGCAGACAGTTATTGCAGCTCGCTTACGATCTCGCGTGTTGTGAAGGGAGAAATTATATAAAGTTGAGAAGTCGAACTAAGAACGAGACCGTGAGCGAACTCTCATGTCTTTCATTCTTCTCTCTGTTTCTCTTTTTTTGTCCTCTCTCTCTCTCTCTCTTTCTGTGGAAAACTTTGAAAGTCTATAAAATGAACGTTCTTAATAGGAGCGAGATTTATTGTACGAGATACACGCAACACGTAGGTACAGAATACGCGTGAGATAATGCACTGAGCGTAAATAAAGTAAACGGAAAATCGAACGGGGGTCCTTGGAGAACGATGGAGCACTTTAATTTCATTTCTGATTGGCAGTAATAACTTTTCTCTTTTTCTCGTGAAAGAAAATGGAAGATTGAAAAGACTAAGTAATTAAGTAATAAGATAAATCGCGTAATGCGTAAAATGTTATCAAGACGCTGCAATATAACGAGACATATCATCAGAATCTATTGTTACACGTATCTTTATATAACAATAGTGAAACAAGACTTGAACGCACATAGACATTTAGAAATTCTTATAGTTTTAAAGGCTTGGGAAAAAATTGATCTTTTTTTCAATTTTTCTCAGATTTTTTCGGTTTTTTCTCCCAAGGTAAAAATTCACATGTGCTTGTAAAACATTTGCTTTGTTTCGTAAAGTAAATGGTTGCGTATACATTTAACTGAAGTTAAATAAAATGAATATATTATAGCCCCCAGACGGCACAAAAGTCTGAAAAATATTGTAAAAATGCCCAAAAGACGTCTAAGGAATAACTTTACGACGTCTTTTGGACTTTTGTGCTGTAGATGTTCAGCAATAATATTACTTTTAAAGAATTACAATAAATACATTATGGATAGGTATATAACATAATGTTTTTAAGATACCCTGTAAAACGGGTGACCTTAATACAATAAAATTTAAAAATTTTATAGGGGGCTAATATTTTGCTACTGTTACAGAAAAATATGATTTACGAGGGGAAATTCACAGCCGGCATTGGTGTACAAAATTTCGGCAGTGGACTGCCGAAAAAAGTAAGCAGTGACCTATAATATTGACGGCATTGTCGTCAGTGGTTGGGGAGTGGTGAGCTCACTTCAGAGTCGGTTTTTCGATCATGGGGTTGAGCACAAAAATTTTTGAATACTTCGGGAAAGCTTTAGAATTCTTGTGCAGGCATTGGCGTATGATAATGGGCACGCGGTAGTGTTCATAATTGCATGGCATTGCCTTAATTTTAATATAGGATTGACGGCATTGTAGGCATTGACTAACAATAAGCATTGTCGGCAGTGTACAAAAATGTCGGCAGTGTTTTACAGCAATGCCAAAAATCGGCATTGGTGTACAAAATTTTGGGTTGTGAATTCCCCCTCGATGATTTATTAACTTTAGATCACTGTTTTTCGCGACAGCAATAAATATGAGTACGCTATAAAATTTAAAATTGAAAAGTGTTGTACATACCATGGCATCACCGGTATCAAAATCATCCTGTTTCACGGTATATGGTTTTTTAACCCTTCACCACATTTATTTTCGTAACCCGGAGCTCGCCACACTCCGTTCCATGAAACAAACTTGAAATCGAAAAAGCATAAAAATTTTAACAAAAATAAGAATACATCACTTCTTGAATCACATTAATGTAATGGACATCACATGGACAATTAGATTTTTTAATTTATTTTTGAGCTGGCTGTATTATCATCATTTCTATAAATAGTGCGTCAAATTTTTATAAATCACGTTTAAGTAATAAATATTTTATTGAGTCTAGAATCTCTTTAAACAACACTTTGACGAATATATAATCGTTCAAGTTTTAATACAAAATATTATTTATTAACAAAATTATTCGATGAAATGAAATTGAGTGCCATATTATCTTCTTCTCCTTTATCACTTATTTTAATAATTACTTGAATCTAAAGAAGCATCGGACTAATATAAAAGTTTATTTAATTTAGTTAATTATTCAAAGCATTCTAATTTCATTTTTAATATAAAAGTATTTTATTTCTGCATATATCGAATAGATTTATTTTGCTAACATATATAGTAATAAAAAAAAGCTAATGAAATACACTTAAGTATTCAGAATTAATTTTTTGGCTTACAAAGAAAGAGAAGAGGTGGGGGATGGGGTGGGGACGGTAGGAGCTAAGGGATGCGCCGCTTTCAGGCCGCGTCTCGTCAGCAATTAGCAAGCGTAATTAATAAATCGGAGAGCGAAACAAGGAAGAGAAAGTGGGGGCGTTGAGTCGCGCAATTTTCTCGTTAGCCGCCGCCGGGGAGGAACGAGAAGTTACGACGAAGTTAAGCGGCCGGGATCGATCGGCGATTACGATCGCGATCCGCAAAAGATAGCCCGTCGGCGGCGTGGCGCGGCAACGAGACGGTTGCGGCGGCGACGGCATTATGAGCGCACGTTTTGCAGCTTTACGAGCCCGGGCACTTTGTCATCGACCGCGCGGCATTGACGTTTCGCGAAACAAGCCCGTAATAATTTATAAGGAAGCCACGAAGCGATGCGTGCCGCAATCATCTATTCTATGAGAGGAGGGAGAAAGAGGGAGACAGAGACAGAGAGAGCGAGAGCAGCAGAAACGTTTACCAATAGCATGTTTCACGGGGCGGTAATGACACCATGAATATGTATATACGCACCGGGGTAGATGAGAGACTGAGAGAACGAAACGGAGCGGTGGCTTGCCGCGGTCGTATACGGGGTGTCCTGTTCGCGTTGCCGCGTCGAAGAAAGGCAAACGAGACGAATAACATCGATATATCCCGTAATGGCGATAATACTGAGAATCTATGAGGTACGCACGTTTCGCACGGCAAGTTGTTTTCCTCGGCGCGGAAACGCAACGGCGTGAAAAAACTGCGATTTAATAAGCGCACCATTAATCTCATTACGTCACGAATGTAGTTCGTGATAACGCCGATTAATCACGCCGACTCCTGCATAACCCATGATCGTACGCGAGTCGGCATGGAAGGCGGGCAATGCGTTTTACGTATTTTCGTTTCTCTGCGCTGCGAAGCGATCGATTAACACATGTCGGACGAACGAAATGGGACACCCGTTTGTGTGAGGGACGGCGGCGGATCAAGAGAGGGCACCGCTCAGACCTTGGCTCCGAAGGACTTAAGCGGGATGACGAGGAAATGGGCGTGTCCTTTCTACACTGTAAAACAAACAAGACCCGTTAATGATGCGAGCTGCTAGTTAGACGAGATCAGCGCGGCCTTTCCTCCTCGTTCCCCGCCCTCTCCTCCCCTCCTCCCCTATCTCTTGTCCCTCCTCCCGCTTTGCATAGGAATTCGTTTCACGTCATTCACGTTGCATTCTTAATACAACGCCGCGGGCGCGGGGTGGTTTTCATCGAAGCTGCTGCCGTCACCGCCGCTGCTGCTGTTGCTGCTGCTGCTGCTGCTGCTGCCACCGCCCGCCGCCGCCATTTCCCCGCCGTATCCGCAACACCGTACCACAAGCCGCCTCCTTCGGACTGAGACTCATTTGTTACACAGGATAGGGTTTTGAAATTAGACTAGCAAACTAATCGTCTCGTCAGAAATAGCTGCCTGTCGCGCCCACCGTATGCGCCGCGTTATCAGCCCCGCTATCCTCGGAATCGTGCCGAAAGCCCGGAGCGCTATTGCGATGATTGAAATTCTGATAGCGCCGATTAGGACGTTTGTACGACTGTCTGTTGTGAATTATAGAGATTGCCGCAAACGCCACGAGCAACAGCGTGTAATATTCAGCATAAATTAGAATGAATTAACGTGGGATACACGCTGGGAAGAAGGGAAGGATCGGTGAAAGCCCGAAACCTGTCCGGTGTCGCGCCGGATTGAACAGTAAAATCTCCGACGGTTGTTGTCCGACGATAAAAATCTCGATAATAGTTATCAGGAAATAAAACTCCCGAGAACTCATTTCCAGAGCAAATTTCTTTCGAGAAAGTAATCCTGGAGTTGATTAAAACCATAATCGTGACAGTTTTATTTTCTGGGGTGGGAGAGAGAGAGAGAGAGAGAGAGAGAGAGAGAGAGAGAGCGAAAATCTGTTCTCTTGCGAAAGCGAAAATCTTCGGTGGCTACGTTGAATAAAGAGTAATATTTTATGTTCATTTGTTCGGGCTATAGTGAAAATGATTTATTTTGACTTTAACTACAGACTCGATCAATTCGCCAATTAGAAACGACGAAAGGATTATGACTTGTTCTCGTACATTAGAGCTACTTTTTTTTTTACTTTACGACTATATCTTCTATCGTCGCCTGTGCAGACTCCGTTCATTTATTTATTTGTATTTATGATGTTACTTTTTCATATCGACTGTTCCTATGTTACACTTATTGACGAAGGCCAACATGGTTTTAGTGAAAATTCGTGCAATCTAAATCTTGTACTTATTGATTTATTTAAATACTAAAGAAGAAGAGGGCATTATGGTTACTGTGGACGTGGGATTTTATTAATATGGTATTTTAAACAGAATTTTCTTATCGAAATATTTCTTCGATAAATTGATTTTTGTTACTCTAGAGAACGATGTTTAGAAACATTAAAAACATCATTTTATGCTTGTTGTTTTAACATTAAACAAGGATAAAATAATTTTTCCAACGATATCTCTAAAGTTTCTGAACACAGAAAAATTCTAAACGATGAAAAATGAAAAATATATAATTTTGTAACAAAATACTGTTTTTTTAAACTACTTTTTTAAAATTATTTTTGGGTTAGTCATCTTACCACTTCTTTCTTCCACCGATTATGCAGTGCGATACATTTTTATAAATTATGTCTCAAGTAATAAATTTTCATTGCTTTGAGTGTAGGATCTGTGAAACAACACTTGGCGAATGTAATCGTTCAAATGTCAATATAAAATATTTATTACAAAGTTATTCAATAAAATTAAAAATGAGTGCTATATTACCCTTTTCTTCTCTAATTGTTGTGCTCTGAAAAGAGGACTCTGTGAAGTTATTGTTACAATGAGAATTTCTGAATACATGTTAGTACTAAACGATAACTGGGCAGATGTCTATGCACATTTTTATCAGGAAAACTGCTTCAGTCACTGAATAAAATTCTGTCACGTTCTCGTCCATTTCTTATGCAATATTGTTATGCAACTAATAAGAATACAGTAATACTATTAGATAATAACTGGATAGGTGTCTAGGAAAACTGCATGTATTTCTAGCAGGGTTACGATAGATGTTGGTTTAGCTTGATATGACTACGTTTTGACGGCCATTAGATCAGTGACGCGCAGTATCGCGTGTAACAGAGCATGTGAAATGACGAACCGTATCAATGAGAGCTAATGAAAGCGGCTAACAATTTCGAAATAACAGAAACTGGGGTAATACCAAAATAACACAGGAACCGGAGTATTATAACGACAATTGGAATATCATACGCTCTTCTGCTTGTTACATTGAAACGCAGCGTAGCAAACTATCGTTTTATTTGTAATATTCGGACAAGCGGTTGCTCCTGAACGCGGACAGAAATTGTCGCTCCCTTCTAGAAATTCTCGTCAGGCGAGCTACAATTTTTCGATTGCCGAGAGACCGTATTAGTCGATCAAGATTTCCGCGGCGACGCGGCGTGCTGAAAGAGAAGAGCGTCGCGCATGATTGTTGCTCGATATGCAAAGTGGCTAACGCGAAACGGGCAGATCGAGATCAAAATCACCCGCCTGTTATCCGCGAGAGGCTGAAAATTTGCAAATTAATCGTCACGTCAGAAATAGCCGGTCTGGTTAATCCTTCGACCGGACAGCGTATCAGCTCCGATCCTCGGAGCCATCTTGCGTCCAAGTTACGGTCGAATTTGCCGCATTAATTTGCAAACGCGATTATTCCATTAGATCCTCCTCAGTAATTACACATCTGGCGGCGAAACTGCCATGTTCTGCATTAGTAATTAGCACTTGGTTCAATACGTTCTCTGTAAAGGAAGGACACGAGGCGGCGGGACAGTCTTCGTAAACAAAATAGAAAATTAGCCGTGTATATCGAATTAGCGTGCGCGGCAAGCGCTATCGCGCACAGCGCAAGTATTATAATAATGGTACTTTGATCGTTCTCGCGAGTATGTAATTTTAACGCCGAAAGAGACGCGATTGGCGAGCGCGGGGCAATAATTATCGCCGCAGAAGCGCGGCGATATTTTACGCGTCGGAAGAGTTATAACGCGAATAACATAATATAATGGGAATATGACTCGAATCGGAACTCGTTAGTTACAGAGATCCGCGAAACCAGATTAGCAAACTAATTGTCTTGGCAGAAATCTCCGGTTTTGCCGTTATATTCGCCGAGAATGCGTTGGGGTTTGACCTTCCCGGTGAATTTACGGAACAAAGGCCGTAGAGGCGATCATAATAATCTAAACTATGCGTTTCATTGGCCCCTGTCTTGTAAATTCACCGTTTCGTGCCGGCTCTGCGTCGGTCCTAATTACGAGAACGAACCTGGACCGTATAACCGTAATAGACTCCGTGTAACTTGATAAGAAGAACGTCGCGGAAAAATATTTTGATATCCCACTCTCTGCGTTTCCTGAAATTAATTCTACATCCGATATTAATAGATCTGATATACAAAATTGTATTATTTTGCAAATTACGTACAATCTTTTATTAACATCTTTTTTTAATATCGTAGTTTTTTTTCTATAAAACATTGAATGCAAAATTAAAACGAAAAAATGGTTTTTTCAAGTAGCTACAGTCACGATTTTACAATTGTCCGAACACAGGATATAGAAATTTATTTGATCCTACAAATTTATTAAATGTTACAATTTTTTAAAGGAAACTTAGCTGAAAGTAAATCCCTTATCAGTGATTTAATTTATAGTATAATTCATAATATCTTGCGTATTCGGATCATTAGTTTTTCACGATTCCGTCACGATATTATTCCGTCTCAATTTTACCACCTTTTACAAACGTTTTCAGACTTACAATTAAATAAAAACAGATAAAGACAAAGTATAACTGACATTTTATTGTAATTTCATTTAAATACATCTTTCAATCTTAATTTTGTTAATTAAATTGAGTTAATTAATTTTTTTAAAATTTGATATCATAAACTTGCATTTGACGGAAAGAACAATTTTGCTGAAAGACAGATCTGAAAATAATTATGTTGAACCGGTTGCTAGAATGTCAAAACTTTCTACAACGGTGTCATCATGCTTGAACGTCTTACATAATTATTTTGAAAGTCCAACGTAAAATTATTTTCTGATATGCATCTAGCTAAATTTTTAGATACTACAATAAACTTATTTTTTCCAGCAAGGTTTCCTACTTCCAATTAAGTTTTTCCTAAAAAAATTTATTTATGAAATTTTTGGTGAATTTTTAATATAAAAGAAACTTTCAACATTTTGTGTCCGGACAATTAGTTTTGTAACTGTACGTATTAATAGCTCGAATAAAAATTGTTTAAAAAATTATCTACACAATAGTTTCTTTCTTTCGATTTATCAGTTTATTAAAATAAAATATTGAAAACCTAAAATTCTACATGAATTCGAGTTACAACATTTTAAAGCTGTATACTGATAAAATAATATTGGAAAGTAATTAAAACACCTAGAAATGTAAAGTCAGATCTTTTTATTAGTGATGTTAGATTGAATAAGCAGTATAATTTTATTAATCTATGCATGTTTATATCTTCAAAAATAACAGCGAGACATGAATTTGCGGGTTCAATTGTACTCTAACAAAATTTATTTTCTAAATGTTTATTGCATTTATTTAGAATTCAGTAACTTTTGCGCTAATTACTTTCTTAAGATTATATTCTATGTGTACACATTCTTCAATATTCATGTTTTTCGCGGCAAAAATCTGCGCTCAATCTATAATTCAACGTATCCGGGGCACACGGCGGAGAAATGGCCGGTATTCCGAGCGAATAAATAAAACAGGCGTCACAGTTGAGAAAGTAGTACCGGTGGTCGTTAATATTTGAAACACAGTATCAATGCTACCAGTATCTTTCTCTCGCGAATGCGGACTCATTTGTCGTGGAGGTTGGAGAAGCTGATCGCGGGAGTTACCGTCAAGCAGACTAATCGCCCTGTCGGAGATCCTAGATCGGCGGATTCCTCGACAGCGAAAATAAAAGCGAGCCCGACGAACGCTCGCGTAGACCGATTGGACGAATTCACGAAGCGTGTTTTTCGACGGGGCCACCGACTCGCGTTTGCTCGTAAGCCCGCCGCTTCGTGGACCCGAGCGTCTTGTAAATTTATCTCCCGGTCCGGAGGTTTACCGCGACGTCTCGTGATTAGAACCTAGGGCTTATTTAATGAGGCCTGCTGTAGGTCGAGATGAGGATCGTCACCCCCGTCCTCGCCCCCAATCCCTTCTGCGCATCTTCGCTGCCTTATACGTGGCCTCTTTTATTATTATGAGAACCCGCGCGCGCGCGTCAACGCTGACAAATTGCCTGAACCCGGACGCGTATTCTCAGAAGCGATATCCGTGAGATACGGAGCGCGGAGAAACGCATTCGATACACGTCGAATTTCAAATGATCATCTACGACTGTCCAAGTGAGTGTTACACTGAAATCTGATGTTCCATATTTCCACAAGCTTTTGAGTTCCTCGTTTTTCAAAACGTAATTCGATAAAAAAAACCATTTTTATTGACACATTTCTGTTGATTATTTTATTAAAAAATGAATATTTTATTTATTATTTTATTTATTACTTTTTTTATTTGATATTTATTATTTTATTTATTATTAAGTTTATTTATTATTTTATTTATTATTAGGTTTATTTATTATTTTATTTATTATTAATTTAATTTATTATTTAATTTATTATTTTATTATTTTACTTTTTTGACATTAATTTATTTCTTTTTGTACGTATACCATTTTCTTCCATTTCCAATACTATTTTTAAATTTTAATTTAAATTCTCCATTGTCAGAGGTTTATTTTGTCTCTCTTTTTGCCTTTAAATAAAATATCTCAACGGAGATTCTTATTTCTGATAATGAGTGACCCAAATTCTTATCAATTATCGACCACTTTTTTCTTATTATATATTCCAAGTCTAAAAACGGCGTACGTGCGCACTCTAATGCACTCGAGTCTCAAACCTGGTTGTATAATTCCATAATGAAACTTGCACAATCTTCAGATATTGGATTGTTCAAAGGAGTATTTGGTACGAAACATACAGCTGAATGTAAAAATCTTGCTTGCATATATGCTGCGTAAATATCATATTGAATTAGAAACAATTTTCTAGCTAAGAAAAATACTCTTGCTTTGCGATACAACACAATCATGCGGGAATGTATTCTGATGTATTCTTCTAAGATTTTCTAAATTGGCCGTACATGTTGTTCAGATCGAACTTTTTAGTGGAATGCATTTTATTCAAAAATTGTTTCATAATTCAGGATTAAAGAAAAAATGTTTGATAACAATGTATCAAAATATACAGTATAATATTAAATTATTGTAAGCAATATAATATGAAATGTATATAACACATGATGGAAATATTATATTTACTCTATTTTGATATTGCACATATTAAACTGAAAAATGAAAATAATATTATAAACCCTAATGAACGCAGTATTATATATCGAAAATAACCCATAATAAATTTGATGCAGATAGTAATTAATATTTTTATTTACTCGTATATATTATACAATTTATACGTATAATTAAAAATTTGGTTCATGTCGCTAAAAATGTATACGAATACGAACGCAATTGTGTATGTTCTGTCAACTCGTGAAAGGCTCAGTTTTGTAAAAGCCAATTATCCGGTCGCACAAAGAGCTAATTAATTAAAGCTCCAATTTTTCAATGTACCCCTTGTGCATGTCACTTGGACCGATTCCAAAAATTACGTAGTGGTATGATTGATGCGGGTATGTATATATAAAGAAACGCACTGGCAGATAAATGAGCCTCGAAATTGTATCGGTATATGAATGAATGATAAATATCCGTAATCAACTTATGAAAGACTTAGTTGTTAGTTTTGTAGAAGCCAGTAATTATCCGGTCATATAAAGTGCTAATTATTTAAAGCACCTATATTTTACAGTAAGTTGTTGGTAAAGTCATGAGGCATTTTTACATTATAATAATTTAGATTATAACGCATACGCACTGAGAGAAAAAAATATCTTAATCTTAATAAATATTTATTCCAATAATAGTAATAAAATATTTACGATACATAAACTTTTACTTTATAAAAAAAGGATATTTAAATGAAATTAGTGGTTGTTGTACTAAATAAATTCATATTTACATTTGGCAAATATTTCATTAGTACTATTCGAATAAATATTTATTAAAATTTAATAATTTTTCCCTCGCATAATGCATTTTTTTTTAAATGAGTCCAAGTCACGAAAGACGCAAAATTGCATTCGTATTCATACGCGTTCGTAGCGATATGAATATGTTCAAGCAAGTTTCGTACAGAACACATTACCCGGTACTGTGCGTATAATTCATACCAGGCTATAATGACGCAACGGAGGTTGAGGTTTGAAGACGTCGAAACGCCTGGCGTTGATTGAAAGGACGAAGGATGACTCGAATTTGTAATCAAACGCTCACGAGAGGCGACACCGCCGCTGCCGCACGTCGAGCCTCGTATGCGCCGTTGATTCGAATTCTCCGGGGAGATTGCAAGCTACCGGAATTGCTGCTGCATGTAGGCCAAAGTTAGGCGCGACACCTGATTATTTAGATCGCATTATCTCTTACCTCTCGTGCTGGATTTTGCAAAATTAACTGCCGCTTTGCATTCGGCGGGAGAGTTATAGCGCCAGCTTCGGTACCTCAATTTTTATAGTACCGGCGATCGCGCTGAAAATCCCCTCGTTTCAAAGACATTAAGGTAATAGCTATTTCGTAATACGACCCGTTATAACCACTCTGCATTTCGTTTCAAAGCCAGGTTATCGAGAGCGAAACACGATAGAAATCCAGCGAATAAAGAAATACACTGGCGTACAGCAGATAAATGTGTGAGCTTTAGTCGGAATTTTATCGGTATGTGAATGAATGATGAATATCGGAATCCGTAATCAACTCGTGGAAGGCTCAGTTGTCAGTTCTGTAGGGGCCAATAATTATCCGGTCGCATAAAGAGCTAATTAATTAAAGCGCCAATTTTTCAATGTACCCCTTGTGTATGTCACTGTTCGCATAATTATTTTCCGTGCGGCGCGGCGTTACTGATTATTATTTTATGGTATGATAAAACACATCAGCCCGCGTGCATTTCGGCAGCGTGAAATGTATCGAAATTTGTAATCAGCAGAGCGAAAGCACGACCGCAAATTGAATATAATCGAATCGATTGTGTGTGTAAAAAATTGATTAATTAATGAATAATTAATAGTACAGATTCATACGTACGACCTTATCAAAGTATTTCGCCTCTATTTCAAAAACTACAGCGGAAATAGCAGTTTGTTGAAACTAATAATAGATTATTTTCTATAAAGAGCTAATATGTATTTACGTCATTCGTAATTTATAACATTTATAATATTATTTCTGCTAAACAGTTTTTTATGCTAAATAAAGTGTTATAAATAAAAGATGAAAATTAAACATTTTATTTAATAGAGAGATTGAATGTTCTTATCAAATAATATTTAAATTATCTAGTGTATGTAATATGAAATTTGCAACGATATTTAATGTTATTTTAATAGAAAAAGATTAACTTAACTATTCATTATAAAAAATTTTAGGCGTGTTGCCTAATTTAAAATTGTATTTTGTAGATTTTAATGATTATGAAATTAATAATTTGAATAATTTTTATCAGTTATATTTAGTACGTCGGCCGATATTTCATAATCTTTTGTAACTTTTGTAACGAGGCAAATATCCCTGTTGTACATTACTTTTCGGCTTCGTGCCTCGGGATGTTCATAATGAACCGCTAAATGGCTTGGCGCGTCGCGGAATGCGAGGTCCGATCCCGAGCTTCATTCGAGAGATCGTCGTCCAGAAATTCGCAGTCGCGACGAAACGGTTTCTAACAGGTGCCGAACGATAATTACTGTAGTGCCGGACGAGAGAGATGACCGTTGGAAATATACGACCCAGATGTTTTGATACTCCATATGGATTCGCGGAGGACTCTCGCGAGAACGACGCCGCACTCGGAACAATAGCGCGAGAGACGGAGAAACGGTTATGAGCGGCGACGGGCCAGGGAGAATAGGGGAGGATAAACGGAAGAAAAAAAGGATAGAAAAAAAGGGGGACGATGGACGACGAAGGGCCGTGCGTGGTTAGAAAGGCGAGATGATGGTGCAGGTAAAGAGAGAGAGACAGAGAGAGAGAGAGAGAAAAAAGGGAAAGACGAAGGGGACGATCGATGGAGAGACGGGAACGGAGAAAGGGAAAGGTGGAGAGAGAGAAAGAGGAAGCGTCGCGGCTCAGTCGACCTAATGAGCTCTCCGGCTCCGGGACGAAAATAATTATAGAAATTTCCTGCCGATGAACGAAGCACCTTAAGAAAGATTGCCTCCCATTAATAAGCCACAGACGTATTTGCCTCCAGAATTATAATCAGGCTACGAGAGCTCTGAGAGCGTTCGTGTTTCCGTGAAATTCGTGCGCCGTTCGAGGCACGACGGAACGATTTGGCCTACTATAGATTAATATGCTTAGCCCACGTTCATCGGGAACGATGAATCACTCGTGATCTTATTGATTTTTCTGTCTCTCTTTTGATCTCCGCCAAGGGAAGATACGCATGCCAAGAATTTCCTGGCTACGTATCGTTATATATGTACAGATATAACGTACTGTATATTAAGCATCGAGTCAGCTGTGTTGATTATCGCTTTAGAAGTTTTATTATCCTGTTTTTACGTATATGTATATTCTTGTAGATTCACGATATAAGAATATATGTATATTCTTGTATAATAATCATTTGTAGTTACTCTTCTCTTGAATGGTCCAACGTCTGTATCACGATAGACGACTGTAATGTACGAATGCATTTACACTAGCAGAGTTGATTTATTGACGAATCTATTATCGCAATTGATTTGCTATTACTAATGGGCTGTGAATTGGTACAATATGGAAACTGATTGATGATAACGACTCGCCATTACGGATCAGATGGTGAAAACGAAAGTCTCTCGCAACGTTAAGCCATAGCGCTCGCTTTACCTGTTACGAGTTCTATGACTATTAATTACCGCCAGATAGTTTCTGCTTGTTAATTACATAGCATAAAGTCGTCTCTTCGTTAGAGTCCTTATTTTTCGATCAAAAGTGTAACAACTACAATTTCGGCGAAATTACATTCTCGTCAGCTCAACTTGCGATCGATACGTCGTCATTAGCGCGTAGATACCGCGGATCGATTAAACCACATATTATTCATCAGAGGTGTTTCCTAATTACCAAACTATTCAATAACTTTCGATCTGCTAACATTCACTTACCTATCTCTACTTTTACACGACTTACATTAACGTTTTGTTAACAGTACATGATGTCTGCGCGGAAACCCGCGCGAACAATTTTGTTGAATTACACACGAAGAGAACGGTTTTGCTGAAGTATCTAAAAATTTTTGTTGGATACAGATCTGAAAATAATTTTGTTACGCTATCGAATTAAATGTGCTGGACTTTCAAGTTGATTGCTAGAATTAATGTCAAAATTTTTTTGCAGCATTGCTCGTTACGCTTGAACATCTGTCATGATTATTTTGATAGTCTAATAACATTATTTTTGGATCTGCTAAATATTTAGATATTTTAACAAAACTGTGCAGATCTGTGCTCTGAAAAGAATTATGTCAAATTATTTTAAAAAATTGTCGGACGTTTAATTTGGCTGTTAGAATGTCAAAGTTGTCATGCTCGGGCGTCCTACATAAATTATTTTGATAGCAAAATATTAAGTTATTTTCCGATCTGTATCTAACTAAATTTTGAGAGGCGGCAACAAAATTGTTCTTTCCGTGTGCTCGCTGGCATAATAAAACGGCTTAAAATCCGTTTAATATTCCGAGAAGGTAATTAACGAGCTTCAGTTTTAATATTTCATGAAGTTCTCATTGCTTGTTGATTACTTTCTTAAATACCAAACACTTTTGAAGCTCTTTTTAGCCCGGTACCGATGTTAACCCTGCCTGCCAACGCAATCGCACACGGGCCTGACTCACGGCACTTACTCAGACTGACTCACCAGACAAAGCTATCGATCGATCAAGACAAAGCGATCGATCAAGAGAGGACGCAAATGGCAGCGCGGCGCTGCCTGCCGCTTCGCAGGCAAACCGCTGCATCGATTGTCAGCGAGATCATTTTTCACTCGAAACGACGGGGCGGGTTTTCGCGCCCGGGACGACGAAGACGAGCTCCGGAGCCCGCGGGACTTGCGGCGCGCAAGTATTTTGCATATGAAAGGTTCGCCTTTGCTTTCTGCCAATACATAAGCCGCTAAGTTTGTTGTCACGCGGCAAGCGACGTGAGTGGCAGCTCGCGTTGCCGCACGAGTGCATTTCGCGTCTCCTCTTGCATCGGTAGGGGAAGAAACCACCTCGATGCGCGGCGGTGATGCATTCTGACGCTCGACGCGGGTGTACGTTTCGCGGATCGGTTTCTCGAAGGCGCAAAAGCGATTCGCATCGATCGATGCGCGCCGACCGGCGGCGCGGCGGCGTGTGTGCGTGTTTGCTCGCGCGGCATGCATCGTCGGAGCGTGTTATGCGAGGAGCGACACGAAACGCACTGCAATTTGATCGATCGTGAATCTTGATCGTCGTACCGTTCAGTTTGTGCTAATCCGATCTGGCTTTCATGGCAAAACATTCCTCACGCCTGACCTCACCTGATCTTTAATTTTAACTGACGTAAATTACAAGTAATTAGACAGGACTGTCTCATTAATTCAGCTTTTCTCTTTACACTGATATCGAGAGAAAAAACAGGAGTTATAATCTTAATATAAACTAAGTTCCAGAATCGCAGATAAATGACATTTTATTTCTTGTTTATTTGTGATTTATTATTATAATGTATTCATTGTAATTTTTTTGCTGGTAATGTTGTCGCTTAACAGCTCTGACAGCATAAAAGTTCAAAAGACGTCCTGTGAAGCCATTCCTTAGACGTCTTTTGGACGTCTTTGCAACATCTTTCAGACTTTTGTGCCGTCCGGGATATAACATATTAACTTTATTTAACTTCAGTTGAATGTACGCAATTATTTGCTTTATGGAAAGGAGCGAACGTTTTACGTGAATTTTTCCAATGAAATTTTCTACCCTTGAGAAAAAACCGAAAAAAATCTACAGAAAAAAATCGGTTTCTCTTCAAATCTTTAAAATTATACTCCTCGATATCTATAATAATTTATAAAATAAGTAGTAATTATTATAAATTTGTAATAATTTATAGAACTATTCGAAAATTGCGAAAAAGAATCGCATCGCATTTTTGCTAAAGAAAAATTTACTTCGAATTCGTCTCTCAAATATCAGCGAATTTTGTGTGAAACGTTATATATATTACAATTAAAAAAATGTGTGATCTTTGCAAAAAGTACGCAGTTATCGTATAAATCTTTAAAATTACTTACGAAACTGTAAGTACGTTCGAAAGAAACAAGAGCAAAATACTTAAGTAATAAAAAGTCACCGCGCGCGTTTCAGCTGATTTGTGGCGCACATTCTACGGGTGCGTCACGTAGCCTCCGTTGCAATCAATAGCACAATAGATTCTCTTTTATCGTGCGAGTTTCCGCGAAGAAGGACGAAAAAGGAGCCGAGTGCGGCCGGGTTAACGCGCCGCGTCTTGAATCTCGCTAAAGCGAAACCGAACTTCGCCGTCCCGTTTTTACGCTGCGAGCTCATTTCGTCTCGGATACGGGCGAGCGCCACTTTTATTACGCGTTCGGTATTCTAATTTCAAATTTCCGAAACAAATGAGCGCTTTTCACGGCGCGACCCAAGACAGGCGTCCCAGCGCCGGCAGATTCGCCGTGGGATTACTTCGTCTCGGTTTATGGAGATTAAAATCGGCGCGCGTGCACGAACGCGCTAAAAAGCAAGGTGCGCGCGCGTACCCGCGTTGCATTCCGCGGAACGTAACACGAGGCGAACTCTGGGGGCAGAGGAGACGCAGCGCAACGGCGCCGTAAACGTGATTTAATAGTAATACATAACGCATTTTATACACCTCGTACCGGGAATTGCGCGATCGTCTTCAAGGACTTCGTCGACTCGTTTGTATCGATGCCACACAGTACCGAGTGATTTCTTGTAATAAGAGTCAGAAGCGAAGACCGCATTAAGTTGCGAGTCTCGTGCTTGTCAGTATGTTCCATCTCTCGCGTAGCAAGACGATTTGCTTGTTCGATGTAGCTACAATACTATATCTTATCGAGAACCTGCTGCTATATTACATCCTAAGAAGATTCATTAAATATAAAAGAATAATACCTATACAGAATATTTCCTGTAGCTTGATTATTTAGAGGTCACAAACATTTTTTTAATGGGGTGTGGCTTTTTATTAGCGTAGTAATGTATAATAGTTTATAAAAAAAATGCAACCATATAAGTAAGCTATATTAAACTTAAGAGGATCTTGAAACATAAAAAAATTGTATCTAAATATCACATTTATTAACATTAGCCAAGTTTGATCAGTTATATCTCGAAAACTGTTAATTTTAGGAGGTCGCACCTACTTTTAATCAAGACATCTGGAACTACAATTTTCCAAAATGTGAGAAGATTTGACCGAGAACCAAAATTCATAAGAAATGTGTGAGGTTTTTTGTTTATGATTGATAATGAGAATTCAAGAATTTCTAAATGTTGTAAGAATCACAAAAATAACGTGTACATCATTTTTTTATTATTACTTCGAATAAGCAAAGTGAATCATTTTATGTACGGAATACAACGTGGCGATTTGGCCTGCTGGGTTTGTACGTGCTTTAGCTGTAGCTAATGTGGCATTCACGCCAAATTTCGCGCATTCGAACTCCTTTGTCCAATCCAATAGCCGACTTCTCACGTGTCCGCTCTTAAATCGCGTTCTAACGGGAACGTTGTCTCCGTCGCGACATTCAACGACCGACAATAAAAAAGACAGAGACTTTAATGAAGACATGAGAATGTAGGAAACGCTGTAATGTAGGGAACGTAAAAAGGGCGAGGGTCGGAAAGGTAATTCCATAAACTTCCATTTGCAGAATAATGCGCAGTGACTTTAGTATCGGTCGCATATAAATCCAATTTAGTACGAAAATCAACGTTAATCAACGAGAAATAAATGAGAAATAAAAAGAATTAATATTTATTCGTCGCTCCTTCTATGACAGTTTTACTGAAAAATATTTTTCGGCTGTTTCGTTCATCGCCATTTTACTTGACGCAAAGCGCGATATGGATAGCCGAATATATTTCACGAGGTTTTATTACATTAAGCGCACAATTAGCCCATTACGCGCGCGATACGTTGCGTTAATACGGCGCGACCGAGTATTATCAATATTTTATTAATCGACAGTACTAAAATTCCGCCGATTCGAAGGTAATGCGCGTTTCGTGTCGGTCGGATTTTATAAATTCATAATTCACACTTCGGGGGCTACCGCTGTTATTGACCCGTAATAAAGTTGCAGTTCGTAAAAGTGGCAAGCCCGTGGGCTGTCAGCAGCATGAAATTCCTGCATTATCAAGGTCAAAGCGGAACGAGCGTGACGTTTTAGCGAAGCTGTTACCCGTGTCACGCACGAGTGGCCGTGATAACCGACGACAATGGATGCTTCTCGGAAGCATCAGTCTCGGTCTGGTCAGCGACTCCCGCTTCCTTTTCCAGATCGGACGACCAGCAAAAAATGATTAAGGGGTACCTATCGACATTCCAGGACGCGAGGCGACTGCATCGGCAGATATTGTTAGATATCGTAAAATAAATCGAGCCTAAACGATATTGATGGTGCACTGGCTCTGAGTTGTTGCTCTGTACAGCCGGCTGTGAACACGTGAGATGCAAAAACATTGCTTTGTATATCGACCATAGGAGTCGTCTCGCTGTGAAATCCTACGTAGACATTACACTACGAAACATTACTTTCGCAGTTGTATAACTCAATTTAATAGCGACTAGCAGCATTAGTTTGTACGAATCAGTTAGATTAATCCTTAAACTGTAATGCCGGTCTTACAGACCGCTATTGAAACTTTACTTGTGAATAACTTTCTTGAGATCCACAAGAAGCGCTTTAAACTCATAGTATCTTCATATGCCATTCGTCTCCAAATACTGTAGTGGTCTCATTGTCATTCGCTGGGAACGTGTAACAAAACAGTTGAAAAATTGTAGCGATCTCACAAATCGGGATTTACCTTTTACCTTACTTTTTCGCAGTATTGGGTATATATGTATTTCTTTATTTATTTACACATTTTAACTCTTATTTATTGGTGCAATGTTATATTTTAATGTTAGGAAAATTTTTATGATTCAACTCTTTTGGGATTTTTTTAGGATTTTAAAAAATTTTTTGAATGGGAGTAGATTTTTTGAAAATTGGCCTTTTTCGAACCTTGACCCTAAATAACGGGCCAACGTATCAACCTCCGCTTTGTGCCAACAATTTCCTTTTTTTATGTTCTTTTGAATAATATATTGCAATATGGAAGGGCTCGATTTAAAATATTTAAATTGGTATCCCGCAAGAGAACCCCTTGAGGGGTGCAATTCCCTTAAAACAAGCCCCTCGAAATGATCAAATATGTATTTTGCAATTTTTCATAATTTCAAATCATTTCCGAAATATATCTGGTAAAATTCTACAAACTTTAGAAACTTTTTATGTATGAGATTTTTTTGTTAATTTTTACATTAAAGTATCTTTCTCCATCTCTCTTATTCACAAGTATAGAGAATAATTAAAAATACATATTTTTTTATTATAAGGAACTTATAAAATTAGCGGTTTGTCAAACTGCTGTTACTAATAGTGTGATTTGTGTCAAGCGTTATAGTTTAAGGGTTAAAAATATATCACACGTAAACCGAGGAATGTGGAATAAATCCATTCTGACTGTGTCATCCGTCGCGTATTATTCATTTTCTTGAAGCGAATCACATTGATAACGATCGCTAATCAATGGATAGATTACTAATACGGATTCACTTAATTCGCGACGTAACACGTGTGTGTCGATTGTACGACATAGAATGATTAATTTACGCGCGCTGTTTTAAGAAAACGATATCGTAAAGGGGACACCTATCGTTTCAAATAAAGCGTGAACGAATTGGATTGCCGGCCGAGACAAACGGCGCGGGGCTCCTCTACGAAAAACAATTTCCTGTTCCGAATGAATGGCATGGAACGGGAGCACATAAAGCGGAGATAAAGAGCGACGTTAAACACCGGTCCGCGCGACAATTTTCTTCTTCCCGCGGGCTGAGAAACCGAACAATTGGTATTAGCCGGGGCCAGGAAATTGCGGGAAAGGTAACGTAGCCGATCGTATCATATCGCATCGCTCCGCCACGCCGCGCCACGCCACGCCACTTCGGGTTTACACACGGAATATATCACGTAACCGCTTTGGGAAAAGCCCGCCCGGCCGCGATACCCAAGAAAGTATAGGCACCGCCCGACCCGGGCGGCGCGGCGCGATGCACGCTCGGCGGAAACGTATTGCGTGATAAAATATGCATTGCGTGCGGTCGCAAGTGAGTTGGAATTCTGAACGCATGACCCGCGGGAATAAAGTAGATATTGCGTAGGTGAGGCAAATTAAAGCCGTAAATCGAGTCCAGGGATGCGCCAAATCGTTTCGCTGCTCGTGAGAGAGATAAGTTACCGCTCTCGGGTTACCGCAGCTCGCAAGCGCAGCCCACGTTTTGCGCTCGCACCGCGCGCGCGTTCGCGTCGCGCTTTATTGCGTTCGCCGGCCTGTCGCTCGTCGGCCCGGCCGCCTCGCGCAAAAGCACGTTAAATGCGTATCAATCCCGTTCGGAGCGTACCGGATCCGCCTCGTCATCGAATATCGAATCCCGCGGAAGATAATTACGAGCGTGTTCCTGGAGGGACCGGGCCGATTATATTCTCGCAACGACGTTAGATCTCTACCGCTCGTTTTTTTTTTCTTTTCTTTTCCCATGGCGCGATAACCAATTACCCTGGATATTTAAAATTAAACAACGGCAACTTATTCTCAACCGCGAAAGTCAAGTAATTTGATAATGGCAGATAAATTATTTTATGCGTAACTATCGTAGGGAGGGTAATTGGCTATTGGTTTTGCACAATAAATGAATAATCGAGTAAGACTCTATAATTTATGGATTAGTCAAGAGAACCGAACGTAAATATTACTTTGTTCCAATTCATTTGAATATCTTTGAATAATTACAATTGAATTTTTGATAAGAATACATTGACCGCAATATTAAATTGATTTTCAATTTAATTTTGTGATATTCCAGTTCTAGTTTAATGTAAAAGCTGGTGTTTGATACCGAAAGTAACGTTTAGGTTTTGTGTTAAATCCGAATTATAAATTTGCAACATTCTTTTAAATTATAAATTACACCGAAAGGTCATATAATAATGTCAAACTTATTCCTTATTAATTATAATTGATAATATTGTAATTGAAATTTCTTTAACGTACGTGTGCATTGCGCAAATGTACATTTACGAACGCGTGGCTTGACAGATTCTATCGTACGTGATAAAAATACTGTAGTTTTTGGGGAACTGTGCGAACAAATTATACTACCGTAAAAACACGAGTGAGAAATTGCTAGATGTATCCGCAAGATATATCGTAATTCCGCCATTTTCGCGGCTGTTAAGCAATTTCTTTCCCCTTCGAAATTCTCGCGGATCGTTACAATCCCAGCTGGATGGATGCTCGGATCCCTCGCAAATATGAATTATTAAATTTGGACAAAGGTTCACGCCTTGGCGATGTACTCGCGCGAGCGTACGTGCCCTGCAATAAGACGACCGAATGCAGGCGGACTCCCTGTAATCAAGTGCAATCTCGGCGACTGCTTATTTACACCTCGAGACCGGTGAAAGCCGCGCAACGAGGCACCACAATGAGGACCCGTCTGCAAAAATCATAAACACCGTGTACGGTCCTACGCTCATAAGTTCTCGCCGCAGTCTTAAGTTAGTCGACGCGGAGAAATTACCTTTACCCGATTTACTCGCGTCGTTTGTTGCTGCAAACATGAGTCTTTTAAAATAAACGAATATATTTACCTGCATGAATGCCGAATGGCTTATAAACGATGCACTCCTTCTTTCGCTGTTATTTTAGAATAAGCTTGCGTTTAATTTAAGTAAATCATATACATGAGGTTTTTTTTATCGCCTCGTTTATATTTTGAGAACAAAGGAACCATGTAACATAAACGTATGTGTGTGTGCAAACATATTATTGATGGAACAATATAATGTTACACATTGTAAACTTATACTGAGGTCCATTTTCATAATGTATGCTTAACCAACAAGTCAGGTGACTGTAACTTAAAAATTAATTAACACATATTTTCACAAGCTTGTGGTTAAATAAATTAAAGGTTACGCATGTATGTACATAATCTTTATTTAATCGTAAGTTTATGAGAGAGAATACATATTATTAGATTGGTGCAAATGACATGGTTGTATTTTTTAATTTAATTTTTGGAACAACCAATTTAAATCTTGCTTTATCAATCAAGATAGTTTCTATCTATTTCAGTGCATTTCTGCCAACGTGCATTCAATTGCATCAATACGGTTCTTGAAGAAATTAAAACGCCGTCGTCAATGACGGAGGATACATGTCTGTAAGGTAAATTGTCGAGGTTTGTGTCTCCAGACCGAAACTTTTCAAACCAACGCCCCGTCGTCCTTTCACTGACAGAACCTTCGCCGTAAGCAGTAATGCTTCGCGTTGCTTTAGCCGCACTCTGACTGAGTTTAAACTCGTACAAGTAAATTAAACGAATTTCTTTATTTTCCATGTTGACTTAAGCGCGAACTTCAACAATTAATACCATAGTAAATAAGTAAAGTTATGTATATAGATATATATAAGTTCACGTGCCGGGTATGTATTTGTACATGGTATACAGCGCTATGTGCATAAAAGAAAGATTAACTACAAAAGCGGAAAGTTTAAAATACGAAAAGCGACCAATCTTATTTACGTCCAATAATTTATTCAAGTTACAGTTAAGCTAACTGTCGGCTGGGTCACCATACATTATAAAAACAGGTTTAAAGAAGAATACGTATGAATCGCAACTTGTCATTATATATTGAAATGTTCAATTATTAATTATATAAATTGTTAATGCATGGCACATTTAGAAATTTATGCGAAAAATAATCAGATAAAAATTTACTTATAAATAATATTAATTAATTAATTTTTTTATCATTAATATAATTTAAGCGAAGTACGTGGCGTTAAATAAAGTAATGAAAGATGAATAATACTCTCATAAATATCTTTTATATCACAGAAATATGTTGCAGTAGTGCAATTTCTGGGTTGTGTTTAAAATTATATTAATAATATAATTACACATGAAGGGCGAAGCAATTGCATTTGTAAACTTTTAAATTATCTGAGACTGAAAGGACATACACAATTCGAACTTGTCCATGTAATCTGCTCGGCCTGTCGGAGGTTGGTTAGTTGTTGGATGAGAAAGAGGCAAAAAGTTCGAAAAAAGTTGCTCGGCGTGTAGGGACCAGTCAGACCAAGTACTCGACCAATCTGTCTATCGCGAGAGACCAGCCTATTTTTTTCTCTCTTTAATCCACTGTTTCTACGTTAGACTCCAGTCTCAGATCGATCGTCTACTGCGTATCTCAAAACATTTCCGGTTCTACACGATAGACATACCATTGGTATCGGTGCATCTTTACAATAAAATGTCGAAGAACTAAAAACATTTAGACAACTGAAAATGCACTCTCTAAACCGAAATATTTAAATTAACATTAAAATTTGCGACTTCTATATAATACAATTAAAATCGAGCAAGGTTAGTATATTATAGTAAGATCTTAATGCTAGAATTATCTCTGAATTTTTACTGATTTCAATGCCACATTTGTAATTATGTCGATCAGTGACTTTTCCATTGTCTTTCACTAATAATACTTTGATTTCAATCAGCGAGAGTACCTTCTTAATTGAAGTTACTGAAAGACAGTGAATAGTTACTGAAGATCACAGTTAGAAGTATAACTCTGCAAATCAGTGAATAATACACTGATTCCAATTTAGAGAGTTAGTAATAATCAGAAAATATTCTTTAATCTTTGTGCCATATTCTCTGAAAAGAAAAGAAATTCCGTAAACTCTGTTAGCTATTAAATAGCTAAGAAAAGAAATACAAATTAATATTATTATAAATGTCATATAGTTTATTTGTCCTTTTTATTCGTTATTCGGTTAGATGATTGAGACCACTTGGTGCCTTGCTTTGAAAATTCCGTTTGTTTTTCTTTTTACATAGTACATTCATTATATACGCTTCCTTTACTTTTCGTATAAATTCGTATCTGTATCAAGCTCATAATTCAGACAGTCGAGCAGTTAATTCTCAGGTAGAATTCATGTCGTAGGCCAAGAAAGTTGTATATCTCCGGCTTTTCGAAGTTCTATCAAGTGACGTTCATGCCTGAGTAAACCGGGGAGCCTGCTCCACCTGGTAGCGTATTTGCCAAAGACGTTTACGGCACCGGCGTACAGTTGATCCATTTCTCTGCAAATACCGGTGCGATAAGAGGAAATCCGACGCACTCTGTACACCTTAATAGAGGATTTCGAGTTTCGGAGACGTCACCGGGGGGGGGAGATTATTTTTGCCGTCGTATCCGGCGACGTTTACTTGTGCAATCACACACGAGCAAGCGTTAGCTGCAACCGTTTTAATAAACTGCCGGGAGCTATTTGCATTTCTTTCGATGGCTGCTTACCCGACGAATAAAATCGCAGTTTTTACTAAGGTCGGTTGCCTTGAATTATATCTGTCAACAGCTTTCTCAAGGGAATGAAAAATGGAAGGAACGCCGAAAGCAGCAATTATTCTCAAGGAGGAAATAGAAATTAATCTTTTAAAACCGTTTTAGCAATTACTTCAATGTAGTCGGTTAGGGAGTCACCAGAGAGTACAAACAGGGTAAAAGAAATAAACATATTTATCGAGTGACTTGGATTATGATGTCGGAAAATCATATTTTTTTCTCTTTCAGTACAGTGCTAAATAAATGAGTTCTTTCACGCGGCACGATTAGCATTTTATAAAATAATCTTGTAAAATGCGTTAGTAGCTTTTTTTGTTTATACATAATTGTAAATTTATATCGAAGATTCTTCGAAGAGCTCGTTTACTTAAAATATGTTATTTACAATAAATATTTTTATTAAGATTTGTATTTATTTCTTTAACGAAGAATTATTTATTAATAAAGTAGAATTTGACAGAATAGCACTGCATGAATCTTGAACCTTTATTTATAAAAAAGGAAAATGCCTACTATGGACATTAGGGCAATCTCTATTATCTCTGTTATTAAGTGACGAACTGCTTATGAAATTATTTGTTTAATACATATATAGTTCGCCATTTTTTAGTGGCGCTAATACACAACAGCTGACAATTGTTATAAAAAATTTTTTAACTTTAAGTACTTTGAAATTTTTTTCAAGTACATTTTAGCACTTAACTACACAAGTACTTCTTAATTTTTTTAACTTGAGCGTATTATCACACGAATGTACATTTGAATGCTTTTTTGTTTAAGTTTTTATTTGCCTTTCAAGTTATGCAAGGTTAAATAATAACATGGGATTTTGATAATATAACTTTTCAAGCAAAATTTTTATATGGAAATATTTCTTCGATAAATCGATTGTCACTCTAGAAGACTGCGTTCAGAAACAGAGGTATCATTTTGTGTTTGTCATTTAATATTAAACAAATGATATCTCTAATGATATCTCTAATGCTTCTAAACGCAGGAAAATTCTAAACGATGGAAAACTATACAGTTTTGTAACAAAACACTGTGTTTTTTAAATTAAATTAGTTTTTTAAATTTAATTTTGAGCTAGCCGTACTATCATCATTTTTCTTCTTCTACTAATTATGCAGTGCGTGACGTCTTTATAAATCACGTTCTAAGTAATAAATATTTTATTACTCTGAATCTAGAATCTGTTAAACAACACTTTGACAAAAATAATCGTTCAAACTTCACTATAAAATATTGCCTATTAACAGAGTTATTCAATAAAATAAAAATGGGTGCCATATTGTCTCTTTCTTTATCTTTTTTTAAATTTTGAGACAATTTTTATAGTTGCTGAAATTACGTAATTTTATCACAATTCTACCGGATTCTACTGTGAACTAAAAATTGTAATAAAATTACGTAATCTCAGTAACTATAAAAATGTCTCAAATTTTAGAAAAGATGAAGAAGAAGGAGATGTGATACCTATTTTTATTTTGTTAAATAACTTTGTTAATAACCAATATTTTATATTGAAACTCGAACGATTCACGTATGTTCATTCGCGATAGTCTAGAATGGCTAGGATTCGCGCAAAATCTCAGCCTTCGGAGCGCACCTGCGTATCAATGCGTGTCCTCGAGCGTGAACTCGACGAGCAACTTTGAAGGCGCGTTGCCGGGCCGGCGTATCGAAGAAATTAACGAAGCGGCGCGTTTTTTCGCGAATCCTCCGCCGAGCGATCTCGCTGCCGCGTAGGAGGGATAATGGTCGGCGTCATCATCAAAACACGTCCCTCCGCGTCGTGCCGCGCGTTGAAAATCGATTTCGCGCAGAACGGCATGGCGGCTGCGGCGGCGAAGGAGCGTCGCCGCTTCTTGCCGTCTCCGGCTCCGATTCTGCTTCGTGGCCGTGGGGAACCGTTAATCGTGTATACCATACGCAGGAAAGGATCAGGTTGTCGGATGACTTCGCAACCGACGCGAACAGCCTCTATGCATCTATTCAACTCGCATTTCTCTCTCTTTCTCGGCGCGCCACCGCATAAAACACCGATGTTTCTTTCGCATGTATCTGCAGCCTCCCGCGATTCGCAGCGATACTCGCTGCTGAATGAGGTATTTTTCGTCAATGGTTACAGCGAAGTGCGCGCAGATGCGACATGAATTCGCTCGTACGATATGTACGCGATGTTTCATCAATGTCGAAAACAATAACGCCCATACACTCGACGACTAACGAACCACAATATTGTCGCGCCGGGAAGGATCTTTTTACATGTACTTCCGTTATTTGCCGACCTGTCATCCAGTCGTTGCATACGCTAATTTGTCTCTCGTGCGTTTTTACTTAAGCCTCATGACCCATTAATGCAATTACATACAGAGAGAGAGAGAGAGAGTGAGAGAGAGATATGTCAGAAATAAAATATCATTAAAATTTCATTCCCTTCTCTTCTCTCTTAATATATATCGAAATAAATTAATTTCTGTTGTGCTATCACCTGCATTTAAATAAGTGAATAAAACACGAATAATGATTTTTCGACGATGTAACGAATGTGTGAATTAATAAATTGCTGTAAATTTTAATCAATCGTCATGAGATTTATTTTCACTGAAAGCGCATGGGATGCATATAAATTGAATTATACGAGAATTCATTAATGAAGGAAATTGGAGAAGAGAGTTATTGGCACATTTTGCAAGTCCACTCTACCAAATGCAAGCACTGACGCGATATCAAAAAAAGACTCATTTAGCTTGACGCATGGTGCAAAGAAAGAAATTCATATGGTTTCTCGCTCCTGACGTCATAATCCAATATAGCTGCAGTGACAGACCAGGAGTCTTAAATCCAAGTGACGCGAAACTTTTCACGGCGAGAAGAGAGAAACGCGCTCGCTCTCATGTCGCGAATATGAACATATTATAAAAGTAATGGTTAAGAAGAATATTGCATTAAAGTGGCATATGAGAGGAACGTACCAGAGGGGCGTCGATTTTTATCGAAATCCTAAATTCTTCGCCACTCGTCGTTATGAAGAAATGATACTTGGGTCGTATATTCAATATCGCGCGTGACGTCGACACGTTTCACACGCACACACATATATATGTATATACATCTGCGTTTCTTTTTGGAGCGGAATATTTGTGTAATGCTCGAGCTTATAGCCGAAGACAAACGATGCGATATTCGCAAGCATGCGAGAAAACTATTAGCATTCCCGTAATACATTCTGGTTGCGTTATTCAAGTAACACTCTAACGTCATACAATCTTTAAGTTGGAAATTGCTCAAAGTTTATGTTCGACGTGTAAAGAATACTCGATAAGATATCGTTGATGATTAGCACATGATTTATGAGTCCCTTATACTTCTGCACTTCCAATTACATTTTAAGAACAACCGTTCATGTCTATTCATGGAGAAAGCTCGTTAAATTCTCAAATTGTGTAGCATAACGTAACGAATTGCAGCATATGGCGCAAATTTAGATTCAACTTTGCGAAATAATTCTGTAAAACGTAGCAATTTAGCACAAATGGCTGGTAAAGATTCAGCATCTCCCTAACGGTATCAACCCTCCGGTTTGGTCGAAAAATTACGAAGCTTTTACAGCTCGCAACCTTGGGCCATTTAATTAAAGTATCTTTGTACGTCTCTGTTAAATTTTAAATTGTTTGTAATAATACACGTTATTGCAACGAAATATATAATTTAGTTATTATATTATACATGATAGTAATTATTACATCGTAAGGATATCGAAAAGATTTTGTGGAATTTGATCCGCGAGTGGTCGTCGTAAAAAGTTACGCCGTCAGTTTGAGCAAAACGTTGTAATGCTTCCGCAGACTCAGGCCAAGTTCTATAGTAAATAAAAAATGCAGGCAACAAGATTCACGCAAATCTGTCGACATGAAAAGTAAAATTCCTTAAGGACAAGAATAGGACGAGTGAGAAAGACTTGTAGAATTACATAAAACTATAAAGCGACAAAGAGAATAACTAAAAGATTTAAATTTTTAATAATTAATAAGTAACTTAACAGTATTAGGCTCACATAATTGAATTAGACGTATAAAGGTAATGCCAATAGAGCCGATGGCTGTTCGTGTGTAATATATGGCTTTATTATTCAATAAAATTAATTACTATGTAGAATGTTCAATGAATTAATAATCTCGGCTCTGTAATTTGGACGATCTTAGCACAAGTTATTAACAATTATAGTGAACATTACAGTACTTAAGATTGGTATATAATTAATTAACAATGGTTATTACAAAGTATTGTACGTGTGCTGTACATTTCAATTGTTAATAATTAATATATGAAAAATAGTTTTCATTAAATTGTTGTATTTGTAACAACTTATGAAGTATAATGTAGGTACACATCTTGTATATGATCTCTACATATTTATTTAAATTTTTTATAGTTATTATCTAGTTTTATACACCGAAGAAAAGTTATTCAAAAACTAAATTATTTAGTCCGATATGATCAACTAAACATTGGGTTGATTCAACAGTTATTTAGTTGCACAAAGAAAAGTATAGTTTATTTATGTCTACCATTAAAATATTTTAATCACTTAATTAAATCAACTCAATATGTAGTTGCACGTTACTGGATTGTATATTTTAGTTTTTCAACAAATTTTTTTTTAGTGTGTAATTACTATTTCTACTAATTACTTATTTTGATGACTATAACGCCCTATATTTTATATATGCGTTTTACTTTTATATTATTCAAAATTTTAACTGTTTAAGCAAATAAAACATTCCGCGCGATTAGTTAGAGGCCAAACTCGTGCACCGTTCCGTAACTAGGAAACACTAATTCCGAATGTATGTAAATCATTCAGGCATACCTGCCGCGTCGAATCATCTATCTTCGGGAACTTTCCGTTTGCTCGCGGCGCAAGAACAGCAAAGGATGAACTTCAAGAGCAACATCAATCTGAGATCTACGGCGAAGTTAAGTGAAAAAGTTCGATGCTCGCGAAATGAATTCGAACGGAGTAACGTAGGCGTAACGCGTTCCCGCTCGAGAGAAGCGATCGAGAGCGCGACGGGCAAAGGCACCTTTATCCGAAGAACCATGGCTGGTTTGAAAAGAAGGCGAACAGCAATGGGGAGAAAAAGAGAAAGAGAGAGAGAGAGAGAGTGGCGCGGCACGGGGGTGGACGGAGATTCGCAATCATGCGAACGGAATAATTGCGCCCAGGGAATTAACGTGCGTTGGGTATAGAGGACAAGTCAGTGTAATTGTTGGCGCTAATTAATTAATAGCTTCGAGTCCGGCTGATTAAACAAGCGAATGCGCAAGGGGCACTCGAGAAAGGGGTAGAAATACGATCGTTTTCCTTTTGTATTTTTTTTTCCTCGCGTTCCAGCGGACTGGTGTGAAATGAGATACGACGAAAAAATCGCAAAAATCGATCGTAAAATAATTAACAAAGAATTAGTATTCAGAACGCTCTTATAAAGATGTTGGCGCGATTTTTTGCCATTCTGTCTTTATCCTTCATTAGACAAGGATAGATCGACAAAAAAAGCGCTAACATCTTTGTAAGCGCGTTCTGAATACGGTCCAATGTCTATACGTCTTTTTATTACTACAGAATATTCTTGCTTTTGCACTATCATCGAGACAAAGAAACAGATTATTTTCTCCCCTGCCGCGGTAACCAATTTTCTTTGGAATATTTAAAGCCGTTGAAAAGCTAAAATAATCGTATCCGCTATTTGTGCTCGCTGAATCTGAATTAAGAAGCATCGATATTTTATCGTAAATTACTTTTTGCCTTGCCTGTAAAAAATCTAACTCGCGAAATCAAAATTTAACTCGATAGATTGATCGTGCGGTCTGATTAAAAGCGAATCTACTTTTGCAGTCGCGAATCTGACGGGCGATATTAAATTATGTGCTATATTAGTTAACACTAGACCTTTTATTCTTATCGTCCAGTCGTCGTTCAATCGTTAGTCCGTCGTCTTTACAAAAGCGGACCTTCGCACAGGCAGGTTCTAGCTCAGCAAATTATTAACAATCAGGCAGGTGTTTGCGCGGTTCACGAGATTTGCTAACAAGGCGGCATTTTCGAGGTGCGGACTTGAGGCATATAATTATATCCCTGCCTCCCTATGCGTATGCATGCTTCGATACCAGCCTCCTCTATATAGGGTGTGCCGATCGCTTGGATAACCGAATGATGCCTCTGAGCCGTGTACTCGTTATGGCAAAATATAGGGAACACGAATATAAATTCCTGTATGAACATCAGGAATTGATACAATAAAAAATATAGACACTTAATAGACACGTAAATGTAAAAATTATTCCGTCGATACGTGTTATACATATTTTATATAACGTGCATTAACTCTTTGTCAAAGCTTAAAAAAGCACTCTCTAAATTCTTTGGAGTAGAAATCCAGCCAAAAGGCCGGATTTTCATTCTTTTAGAATGAGATTCTACTTCAAAAGAGTGAGATTCCACTCCAAAGAATTTAGAGAGCATTGTGACAAATGCATAATTTTTCATTAAAAAGAAACATGGGCATGTATCTATATGACAGTAGAAATAGAATAATTGTCGTACATTATTTCTTACAACATCGAACATTACAAACTAATCTAAATGCAATCCTTATTTATGAAAAATCGATTCGGAGTGTAAATGATCTCGATGATGTACGGAGCGTTGACTCGAGTGCAAGGAACACGGCAGAGAAATGCCTATCGCGGTACGAATGGATAGAAGAGTCCTCGATGCCTTCAGCAATTCCGCAAATCAATTTGCAATACGCGGAACAGGCACGCTCAGTGGCTAGGCAGTTTGCGTACGGTCCAGGGACGTCTGTTGGCTTCATAAATTGTTACTCGTTACGGTCGTCATTACGCTTGCCTGGAAGAGATTCTACGCTATTGCACCGACTCCATCGTCCTAACTAAAGCCGTGGCTCGCGCGAATCGGCGAAGCGATCGCGCGAGTCGTTACGATCGCGGGACTTCGCTAAAGTCTAGCAGAAAGTACGGGTAACGTGGGATTTCTAAGTGTAGAAGCGAGGTACGTTTCCGGCACGAGAAGGGACATATTAGCGCGACGTGCGTGCGCATTAAGCGTGGAAAATGGTCTAAGGTACACCGGTTGTAACTGGGAGCCGTCGAATTCAGCCACCCTGTACATTGTCCGTTGCAGCGCCCGGTTGGCCGCGGCGTGAAACCGGTGGGTATGATTACCCACTTTAGTTAACGATCTTCGTAGCCCCATGGCAGTTCCGAAAGGTCAGAAAGAAAACCGCAAGGAGATCGGGAGAACGAAGAGAGAGAGAGAGAAAGCGGAACGTTGCCGTCGACTCGCAGTCGTCGACGGTTATATCCGCCTCTGCTTTTGTCCCGCGCACAGGTTTTTGCACTTGTGAAACGCGATTAACAAAGAAAAAGGAAAAAAAGGAGAGATCGACAATAAGCGCGGAAATATTTGCTAACAAACTCGTGAGCCTCACAACGGAATTACTTCGGAACTTTAAAGTCCGCGACTACGACCTTGTGTGCTTTTACGTCACGATTATGAAGTCGATTAAACTTACAAAACGCGCGGGCAACGGAAGTGTCTCGTATTTTCTTTTGTTTTAGAGACAGCGCGGTACTTTTTCTGTAAGGTAAACTGCAATTACGAGATATGAGTTGGGGGAAACGAAAACAAATGGGATTCATCGTGTTAATATCGCGTGAGCATATTTTTCGGTGTATAAAATATCGGTAAATATTTAAACAAATTTAATGAGCAATGTGATGTTCAAAAGATGTTAATTATTAATTAAAGATTTATTTTATACATATTTTAAATCGTTTACATAATAAATATCTTATTATTTTTAATGTGGTGAAAATATCACATGGTTCACACGAAAATATTTATATAGAGGGACACAGTTATTTTGTTGCTATAATATCAACAAATTTACCATTTATCACACGTTACATATGTAAAATAGAAATATATTTCAACTATCCATTTGCTGAAAGAGGGTAAGGTACATCGACTTTTTACATCGTTTAGTGAGACTGCTAGTTTCTACAATTAACTTGTGAAATTGTGACGCACTGTGCAATTGCAGTGCATTTTTGCATTTCTATCTAATTGCTTCGGTTACCGTCAACCGCAATCACGCAGATAGATTGCGAGAAAAATTCCTAATAATAAACTTTCCCTTTAAAGAAAATTACGCAGATTAAAATTGCGATTCTATGCGTCGCGAATCCAATGCGGAAGATAAAATGCGCGTGTGAAGAAACTGTTTCATTCTGAAAGCAGACATCGTCGAGCGCACCGACGGATGGATCCGCCAACACACACACACGGTCACCCTGTAAAATATAATATTTTATGACGATCCCCCAATGACGTATTGTGGGCAATGCGTAAACATAGAAGTTGATACAATTCACCCCTCGGCGCGGCGCCCATGCGTGTGACATAACTACAGCAATCTCGGCCGTATTTCACTGGACGTGCACGCCGCGTGACAGGCAGTATGCAAAACGCGTGCGTGTTCGCGGGCGTGAAATTACACGCCGTATATACAAGTAACCCGGCCTCTACGTACGTGCGCGCATATAACGCGCCGATCAACGCGCGCGGGGATCAGTGCCACGGGGCGAAAACCCTTACCTCGGAATTTCGTAAATGGGCCCGCTGTGAGCGCAATTAGTGTAATAAAGTGCTGGATGTGCACCTGACGGCGGAATTGCGTATTCACGCGCGCGCTAATTCACACGGCTCTGATGCCGCCGCCGTAGCCGTGCCGTTGATGCTGCTGCAGCCAATACCGATTCGATAAAGCAGAGATTCAACGTGACAAATGGAACGAGTGGAGAAACACTACCGACGTTACCACCTAGCGACGTATTTAAGTAGAAAAGTTACGCTACGTTACAACTTGATCCTACCCAAAACAGATTATGTGTTTCAAATGCTCGCGCGCTTTAATCACGTTCTAACGAACGTTGTTCGAGTGGAGCAGTTAGACTGACCGTAATTAAAACGTGATACGTCAGACGAGAAATAAATCAGAAATAAAAATATTACCCTCGTTACTCAGATCGAAGATTCAGCTGCAGTGGAGTCGATTTATCGTTTATAGACTTACTTATTAATATGTGATTGAATATTCTGTTTCAACTATTTTGAAAATAAACGTTTTAAATAAATTAATAAAGAGAAGCGTACGTGTGTGTCCGCGAGTAATTTGCAAGTGTAATCCGCGTTTTTGCGGATCGCGAGCGATTCCATGAAGATTTTATATTATGCATGGATGATTGGATGATCGCAGCGCACAGACAAATACATTATTAACCGCAAGTACGTTTGGCTTAATGGAAACGCGGATGCGGCCTGATTCGTCCAATAAATGATTACGTTGTAGTGATCTTGCACATAACGAATTCACGTTTAAATGGAGGATAACGAGACCGTTCCTCTCGTAAGTGTAGAAAGGTCGTACACGCTGTTTGTACGATCATAATTAACCGGCGGGCGCGCTCTTTCCTCTCCGAGATTTTTTTTCCGGTGCTCTCTTCCGCCGGTCAGTAATTAATCGCATGGCGCGCGAATGACGTTTTATTTAATTTCGTCATTATATCTGGCTTCAAGCGTACGAACGTACGGGGGAGAGCCGACAGTAATAATTAAAATCTTTCGGTTCGACAGCTCTCGCGCATTGAACCGTGCGTCGAGATGGGAACGTATTGTACAAGAGCGCAAAGGTTCAACGATGGGGGTTTGGTTTCATTAATATTTTCCGATCGAGCAAAAAGTCGCGCGACGCTCTGCGCCCGTGTAATTGTTGATGATGGCCAACTGTTTTCGTTCAACAACTCAGTCCGCATATGCGTTTACCGTTCTCACGCATATAATTGTCTCTCGTTTCGCGAACACGCTGATAGGCTCGAACTTAATTTACAAACTTAATAACAAATCCTTTGTATTACTTGGCGAAATATCGAAATGTTTTCTCGTACGTTTCAACTTCCCACTCTCCGTAAATTTGCCGTACGCGTAAAATAAGTAAGCAAAGGGCTCGCGACACGCAAAGTGTATTTTATGCGTACGACTATATTACATCGGGTGCATTAGGCAGCATGCAAATGACGGCCGGGCGCGATTTAATTGAAAATGTAATAATCCGGTTGGTTGTTAGCAGAGGCAAGATTAAAAAGCTGCCATCTCTAAAGTTTTCAGGGATTCTCGCGAGAGAGGCTCGCGGAGTTTACGAATTTAATATAAACGGTATCCCCTAGCATACACGTTTGAAGATTGGAGTTTGCTCATGAAGGAAAATTGGTGCGCGTATAATCGATGCAAATATTTTATCGTGTTTTTGCCCGATGTTTCTGAGAGATATATTTTTTAACAAACATCTGGCTCTTTTATGCTCACATTTTACAGTCTTTGATAATTAATACGTAAATGAATTAAGTACGACATTCATAATTAATTATTATTTGATGTTTAATTACAATCCTATAAATCTATGATTATTCTATACGTACGCTTTTCAGAAATTCATAGCCTATAATTACTGATTATCTGGTCAATTGAACAACTCTAATATGTGATAATTAATCGTTAATTGAACAACGTGATTTGAATGATGTCATGAGAGCTTCCCTTTATCTCGATTATTATTTCAATACAATATTTATAAAACGAATCCATTATTTATTTATATTATGGGAAGGTTTTAAGACACAAAGAGCAACTTCGAAATTAGCAACTGATTAGATATAGAAGTAACTCCATCTATAAGTTGCAACTCGGCAAATCAATCATTCAATCATTCTCTCAATGAATAAGAATTGACTGTGAATACTAATGATAGATACTTCAAACAGTGAATTGTAAAATAGAGACGCATATGTGACATATGAATACTAATCTATAATTAGTCACGCGTTAAATTCCAAATTGAAAATAATGTTTATCTTTAAACATGAATACTTACACATTTAGTTTTTAATAAAACAAAGTTATTATAAAAACTTATAAATGACAAAAATGTTTATTTCTTTGCTCTAATTTTGTACGCTTGTTCTCTCATTGTTTTCTAATAAAACATTCGTTGGTTATAAATATTTTTTATCTTGTCTATACCGCGTATATATGCAAGGAAAAAGTCAAGTCCGTGGCACCCATTAAATTAATTCGTTCTGTTGTTCGTTCTGATAAAATGTCAAGATACGACATCATTATTTCAGGATAAAGGTAAAGATGTGTGTGTATGTGTGTGGAAAGGATGATATTGAGGTAGCTCTCGTTTCCTCGTATACCGTATCTACAGATATTCGCATCCAGGTTTGGATATCATCAGATCAGATAAGTGCGCTTCCGCCGTATAGAAGAATTACAGGCCGCGCTGCGCCGGGCGCGAAAAGATGAATCAAGCCTTCGCAACGCCTTCTGTTTGACATACAGTACATTTCAAGTATATGGTTTGTGGAAATAATGCCGCACGGGGTCGGTAGAAGTACCATGTTAAAGGAATACTAATGCAATGAAAGGTTGCTTACAATGCACACGGCGAATGCGTTACATGAATAGATTTAACGAGAAAGAACAGACGTATGTGTATATAATGAGATATTGATGCTGCGAATATAATTATATCAAATTCATGGCCATTATATGAAACTCACAGCTCTACAATTGTATTCTTCTGTATGAGATTGAACTTAATATCATCCAACGAAACTTGTTTAGTCCACTGTATCCAGAAGTCTGATAATCTCGCGAATCTCGTTTATTATTTCTCACTTTTCCTTCCGGAGGTTGAGAAAGATGTAGCTCATCGGCAAAATGTGGTTCATCTAATCAACGATGGGAATCGAAAACATTTAACGCGCGTCAAAAATCATTAATCGCGTAATCTTATTCCGATACGGCGTTCTCGTTTAATTAGTGCGGCATTAAGCTCGGAGATTTGCATCCCTTATCTTTGAGTACGTCCTAATGCCGCGACGTATGTATGCGTTAACGTTGAGATGTCAAGCGTGCACGTGCGTAAGTGTGTACATCTGCTTCGATACAGTTGGAGTTTGAGACGATTATCAGGTGCGTATTTGGTGTAATGTGCGCGGAGTCCGGAGGCTTGGTCGGTAAACTCTCCAAGCTATCTCTCAGACACGCTCTCTCACTCATTATGTTATGTCATACGATTAAACGGCTGAAATTTCTGCAATACGCGGAAATTGCTGATTATAAAACTCATCACTTAAATTTACAATTTTTTGCTATTCAAGTTTATTACAACATATTTAGAATAACTTCAATATAGAAAAGTCAGAAGAAATACAATTTACAACCACTCTGTTATGTGTCTTTATGTCATAGTATTGTGTTGTCATTTTAGTTTTAATATTAACGAAACCATAATGAGTTGATGATTTGATTTGTTAACGTAGAAAGTCGCGCAATCACGTATTATAACCTAGGTAAATGATTACTAAAGTATCTGAGTCTAATAAGGCCCATATCTTATTTTTTATAAAATCTGTTTGGAGATATTAGTTATAAAAATTGTTCTACATTTTTACACAATAATTTCTAATTGATGCTATCATTAAAATTCATATTTGATCAAAAACAGGCAATTTATCATAGATAATTTTGGTAAATAATTTGGTCTCTTATACCCCTCCCCCCCTCTTGTTTGCTGTTTCAAATGCATAAGTTATTACGTCTTAAATCATGCTTGCGTGAAATTGACCGAAGTTCGCTTCATGTATCATATACAAGTATAATGATTTTCTGATCCTCTTGATACGCGAAGACACGAAAGATCTTCGCTACATGGAACGTGCTCGGGAATAATACATGCAAGGTATGTTTATCTGCATGTTTAAAGAGTAGCCATCCGAGGCAATGGTGATGTATTAATCTTTTGAATATGAGTCAAACATGCACAGATGCGATATGGATATGTATACTATCTATCGCAATTGACGGTATCAAAATTCCGTGTCGCTCTGCAGTCGATACTCCGGTCTGATATCGCGGACGCAACCATCCATACAAATCGGATCTTACTAAATTGGAGTACAATTTTCACGAGTGGAGTTCCACGAGCTCGAGCTACGAAGGTAGGATAAGAAAAAAACGAGGAGGGGAAGTAAGATAAAAGTCTCTATCCCTCTCTAAGCTGGCCGTGGAAGATGAAGCGAATCAAGTAACAGCGGTGGCTTACGTGCGATGCACCCCTAAACCGTCGCTGAGGGAGCATCACGTGGAAACGCGTTACCCACGAAAGGTCTGTGCTTAGAATTTTCAAGCCCGTTAAATTATATTTCACGTCACGGAGCCGATGATTCCTGAAATACATAAGTCGCGATGATAATCTCATTCCGTTAGTAGCTTTCGGCAATGTCGCGAGACATCCTTCGCACATTCGCAAATCTATAATAATGGGGATAAATATAGAAGTTGATAGGAGAGATGCATGTTTAAAAAAAGGTATATCTAATGAAGATATCTTCTGAAATATTGAGGAATTATAATAATCATCATTAAACATGGAAGAAATTATATGACATCCTAAAACTTTGATATTTGCGTACAATGTACTAAGTTTATAAAATATTATGAGCGTGTGAAACGTGTAAAAGCTACTAAAATTTAGTACTTGAGAATTTATATATTAATACCTGAATAACATATTAATACCTGACGGGTACAAAACGCACAGACAAATGTATTAAAATAATTACTCATTTATATATTCTTATTAATATTACTTACAATCAATACACAACACACAAAATTAAATAATACATTATTTAATATATAATGCAATTTTGTCTTTATATTATATTTTATATACATATAAGAGTATATATCATAATTGTTACATATTTCGACATTAAATAAGATGCATATAGCAAAATTTTTTTAGTCCAAATTAATAATTAGTCTAATCGTCTAAGCTTCTACATTGTTATCACCAAAATTGTTATTGTTGTCGTTGTCGCCATTGCCATTATCAGATGTGCTGTTGTTTTTATAGCCATTATTAACTGTGTTGCTGTCTCCATTGTTATCATTCGTCGTGCTAATTCCATTCCCACCAATGGTTGCAATGTTGCTTCCATCGTCTTCATTGAGTGGGGGGTTTCCTCCATCACCATCATTGGGTGCGAAATGGTTTTCATCGCTACCTTCGGGTGTGCTATTGTTTCTAATGTCATTCTCGGGTACGCTGTTGTTTCTATCCTCGGCATCGGCAATGCTATCGTTTCCATCAGCTGCATTTTCGGTTCCAGAGTTATCCCGTTTGTTGTCGCTCCCATCTGGGCCGCTAACTCCGTCGTCGTTGCCTCGCTCCGCAGACCCGCCTGTCCGGGGGCCCTTACTTCCCTCGCTAGCCCCGTTGTCGTTGTCTTGCTCTGCAGACTCGCCTGTCCGGGCACCCTCACCTCCTTCGCTAACCCCGTCGTCGTTGCCTCGTTCCGCAGACCCACCTGTAGTGGCGCCCTCACCGCCGGTGCCACTGTTACCTCTATCCGCAGATCCTCCTTCTGCAGATTCTCCGTTTGCATCGCCGTCACCGCCGGCGCCGCTGTTACCCCTTTCCGCAGATTCTCCGTTTGCGTTGCCGTCACCGCCAGCTCCGCTGTTTTCCTCTTCCACGGAACCTCCGTTCGCGTTGCCGTCACCGCCAGCGCCGCTGTTTCGATTTTCCGCGGATCCTCCGTTTGCGTTGCCGTCATCGCCGTCGTCGCCGTTACCTTCTTCCGCGGAACCTCCGTTTCCGTTGCCGTCACCGCCGGCGCCGCTATTTCCCCCTTCCGCGGATCCTCCATTCGCGTTGCCATCACCGCCGTTGCCGCCGTTACCCTCTTCCGCGGAACCACCGTTTGCATTGCCATCACCGCCAGCGCCGCTGTTTCCCCCCTCCGCGGATCCTCCGTTTGCGTTGCCGTCGCCGCCGTTACCCTCTTCCGCGGAACCTCCGTTTGCGTCGCCATCACCGCCGTCGCCGCCGTTACCTCCTTCTGCAGATCCTCCGTTTGCGTCGCCGTCACCGCCGGCGCCGCTGTTACCTCCTTCCGCGGATCCTCCGTTTGCGTTGCCGTCGCCGCCGTCGCCGCCGTTACCCTCTTCCGCGGAACCTCCGTTTGCGTCGCCATCACCGCCAGCGCCGCTGTTTCCCTCTTCCGCGGATCCTCCGTTTGCGTTGCCGTCACCGCCGTCGCCGCCGTCGCCGCCGTTACCTCCTTCTGCAGATCCTCCGTTTGCGTCGCCGTCACCGCCGGCGCCGCTGTTACCTCCTTCCGCGGATCCTCCGTTTGCGTTGCCATCGCCGCCGTCGCCGCCGTTACCTCCTTCTGCAGATCCTCCGTTTGCGTCGCCGTCACCGCCGGCGCCGCTGTTACCTCCTTCCGCGGATCCTCCGTTTGCGTTGCCGTCACCGCCGTTGCCGCTGTTACCCTCTTCCGCGGAACCTCCGTTTGCATTGCCATCACCGCCAGCACCGCTGTTTCCCCCCTCCGCGGATCCTCCGTTTGCGTTGCCGTCGCCGCCGTCGCCGCCGTTACCCTCTTCCGCGGAACCTCCATTTGCGTCGCCATCACCGCCGTCGCCGCCGTTACCTCCTTCTGCAGATCCTCCGTTTGCGTCGCCGTCACCGCCGGCGCCGCTGTTACCTCCTTCCGCGGATCCTCCGTTTGCGTTGCCGTCACCGCCGTTGCCGCCGTTACCCTCTTCCGCGGAACCTCCGTTCGCATTGCCATCACCGCCGACGCCGCTGTTTCCCCCCTCTGCGGATCCTCCGTTTGCGTTGCCGTCGCCGCCGTCACCGCCGTTACTCTCTTCCGCGGAACCTCCGTTTGCGTCGCCATCACCACCAGCGCCGCTGTTTCCCTCTTCCGCGGATCCTCCGTTTGCGTTGCCGTCACCGCCGTTGCCGCCGTTACCCTCTTCCGCGGAACCTCCGTTCGCATTGCCATCACCGCCAGCGCCGCTGTTTCCCCCCTCCGCGGATCCTCCGTTTGCGTTGCCGTCGCCGCCGTTACCCTCTTCCGCGGAACCTCCGTTTGCGTCGCCATCACCGCCGTCGCCGCCGTTACCTCCTTCTGCAGATCCTCCGTTTGCGTCGCCATCACCGCCGGCGCCGCTGTTACCTCCTTCCGCGGATCCTCCGTTTGCGTTGCCGTCACCGCCGTTGCCGCCGTTACCCTCTTCCGCGGAACCTCCGTTCGCATTGCCATCACCGCCAGCGCCGCTGTTTCCCCCCTCTGCGGATCCTCCGTTTGCGTCGCCGTCACCGCCGGCGCCGCTGTTACCTCCTTCCGCGGATCCTCCGTTTGCGTTGCCGTCGCCGCCGTCGCCGCCGTTACCCTCTTCCGCGGAACCTCCGTTTGCGTCGCCATCACCGCCGTCGCCGCCGTTACCTCCTTCTGCAGATCCTCCGTTTGCGTCGCCATCACCGCCGGCGCCGCTGTTACCTCCTTCCGCGGATCCTCCGTTTGCGTTGCCGTCACCGCCATTGCCGCCGTTACCCTCTTCCGCGGAACCTCCGTTCGCATTGCCATCACCGCCGAGCGCCGCTGTTTCCCCCCTCTGCGGATCCTCCGTTTGCGTCGCCGTCACCGCCGGCGCCGCTGTTACCTCCTTCCGCGGATCCTCCGTTTGCGTTGCCGTCGCCGCCGTCGCCGCCGTTACCCTCTTCCGCGGAACCTCCGTTTGCGTCGCCATCACCGCCGTCGCCGCCGTTACCTCCTTCTGCAGATCCTCCGTTTGCGTCGCCATCACCGCCGGCGCCGCTGTTACCTCCTTCCGCGGATCCTCCGTTTGCGTTGCCGTCACCGCCGTTGCCGCCGTTACCCTCTTCCGCGGAACCTCCGTTCGCATTGCCATCACCGCCAGCGCCGCTGTTTCCCCCCTCTGCGGATCCTCCGTTTGCGTCGCCGTCACCGCCGGCGCCGTTGTTACCTCCTTCCGCGGATCCTCCGTTTGCGTTGCCGTCACCGCCGTTGCCGCCGTTACCCTCTTCCGCGGAACCTTCGTTTGCGTTGCCATCACCGCCAGCGCCGCTGTTTCCTTCTTCCGCGGAACCTCCGTTTGCGTTGCCATCACCGCCGGCGCCGCTGTTGCCCCCCTCCGCGGATCCTCCGTTTGCGTTGCCGTCACCGCCGTCGCCGCCGTTACCTCCTTCTGCAGATCCTTCGTTTGCGTCGCCGTCACCGCCGGCGCCGCTGTTACCTCCTTCCGCGGATCCTCCATTTGCGTTGCCGTCACCGCCGTTGCCGCCGTTACCCTCTTCCGCGGAACCTTCGTTTGCGTTGCCATCACCGCCAGCGCCGCTGTTTCCTTCTTCCGCGGAACCTCCGTTTGCGTTGCCATCACCGCCGGCGCCGCTGTTGCCCCCCTCCGCGGATCCTCCGTTTGCGTTGCCGTCACCGCCGTCGCCGCCGTTACCTCCTTCTGCAGATCCTTCGTTTGCGTCGCCGTCACCGCCGGCGCCGCTGTTACCTCCTTCCGCGGATCCTCCGTTTGCGTTGCCGTCACCGCCGTTGCCGCCGTTACCCTCTTCCGCGGAACCTTTGTTTGCGTTGCCATCACCGCCGGCGCCGCTGTTGCCCCCCTCTGCGGATCCTCCATTCGCGTTGCCGTCACCGCCGGCGCCGCTGTTTCCTTCTTCTGCAGATCCTCCGTTCTCTGCGCTGTTCCCATTTTCCGTAGATCCTCCGTTTCCTACGCTGTTACCACCTTCTGCAGATCCTCTGTTCCCTGCGCTGTTGCCATCTTCCGCAGATCCTCCGTTCTCTGCGCTGTTGCCACCTTCCGCAGATCCTCCGTTTCCTGCGCTGTTGCCACCTTCCGCAGATCCTCCGTTCCCTGCGCTGTTGCCATTTTCCGCAGATCCTTTGTTACCGTCACCGGCGTCGCTATTATTATTTTCAGATGAGTTCTTGCTTTCTTCGCTGCTTTCAGATGTACTCTTGCTTTCTTCGCTGCTTTCAGATGTACTCTTGCTTTCTTCACTACTAGATTTGCTTTTGTCTTCATCAGGTTTTTTGGTAGTTATTGGAGCTGGTGTTGTTAAAATACTTTTTGCGTAACCTTCTACATGTAGTAAAATTCCTTCTCCAGGTTTTCCGATACATATTATTGCTACATCTGTGGGGGTATTTTTTTTCACAATAAATTGAGTCTGTGTATTTCTCTTGTTTAAGATGCTAACATATGTGAGATTTGAATTCTTTGGTGCTCTACAGCCGATTGTGACTATCATTGGCCTCGGAATGTTAGGCTGCAATATATTAACGGGATATTAATAGTGTATCAATTTTAAAATTATGAGCATAATAAAAATATTGTTATTTTTTTATCTATTATAAGTTTTTACATCTAAAATGTATCAATACAATTCTCAAATAAATCAACCAAGGCTAATACAATCGTAAATATTTCGGAAAGGTCTAGGTTTATTTTGCAACTAATTTTACAGTTTTCGAAATCGAAAGGTTTATAAAGATGCTTATTAGCATCAGTAATATAATTTCAGGGATGCTAGCGAATCCCTTTTTTTACTTTTTGTTTTTTTTGTAAATGCTACTTTTAGTCCTTTTTTTTCAAATTTGATTACTTTTTTTTTACTATTTATAATATGAAATCTCGATAATATTTAACAGCATTACAAAGCAGCTGCTGAACATCTATTGCCAAAATCTATTTTAATATTCGAGCTAAACATTTTTCGTTTTTTTAAGTTTCTTCCTCATAAGTTGAAGAAACCTGAAACTAGTTCTATTGTATTCGCAAAAATCGAGTCCTTTTACTAGGGATTTCTGAGGCTTTTCTCTTAGATGAATAGTTTTTTCTTTAGCTTAAATATGCCAGCCCTTGCTGAACACGAGTGAATAGATCATTACTGAGGAAAAAGTTTTGGTATAAAAACTTGATGGGAGAATCGAAATTTTCGTTACCATTGAAAATTGTGAAAGTTAGTTTGAATCTCATACATGTAGTACTGATGTAGAGAGACGTTTTAGTGATTCTGGTAACCAGTTGACAGAAAAAAAGAACCTTAACCCTTGAACACAGCGATCTCGTAAAATACGTAAACCTTTTTTCGGGTCTGGGAGACTTTTTCAACTTTGAGAAGCTATAATTTTGGTTTTAGTCAACATTTTTTAACAATCTTGTTTTTTACATAAAAGTTCAGAATCTTAGAAATGTCATTGCATAATCGGCATTATTGAAAAATAATTTATTGTATAAGTTATAAAACATAAACTATTAAGCACAAATAAGAAATTATTCAAAAATCCATTTTTTATTAATAACATCATATCTCCACAACAAAAAAAACTTTTAAGAACTTTTAAATACGGCGTTGTAAAGTTAAAGAGTCATACTTTAAAAAAAGTATGGTACTGTTATTCCTTTTAAAAAGTGTAATTATATAAAAGAGAATATGAGGTATTTTTGGGTGTCTAAAAATCTACTTTTAAAAAAAATTACGTCTTTGCAACAAAAAACTTTAAAAACTTTACAATATAGCGTTTTAAAGCTAAAGAATCATACTTTGAAAAAAAATTATGTTACTGCCTTTTTATTCAAAAATATACTTATGTAACAAGGCAAATATAAAGTATTTTTGATTAAATCAAAGTGTCTAAAATTGAAAATTGATGTGTTTGATAATTATCAATATTATAATATATTTCGGACCCTACGCAAAAGTTCCCTTTTTCACGGCACTATAATATTTTAACTTTATACAAAGTAACATACGCGGACAGATCTGAACGTGTTTTGTCCAGTCTTTTACGTAAGATTATTCACAAAAAAGTTCCACTTACACACTATATGGATCCCATTGACCCTAACAAAACTTTGTTACCGTGCCGTCTGAATTTTTGTTTACCAAAAAAAGTTGATCAACCATATCAATTAAAAGAGGAAATTTCAACCTTTTTTACGTCTTGGTCCGAACCTTCTATCTTATTCCATCTTCACACAGCAAGCGTTCGAAACTTTATATGGGGTCTCTCAGACCTGTTTATGTGTTTAAGGGTTAAGAAAAACAGGAAAAGAAAGAAAAGAAAATACAGAAATGGCTTAGGAATGACCAGATAAAAAAGAGAAATGACATTTTTGTACTTGAGGCTTAATGTAAAGAAGTGAAACAAGAAAATGATAACAATATATAGAGACAAACCACCCGAAAAGAGAATTAATAGGGTTAGAAGAAAAAAGATTTTTAAAAATTATAAATTGCTCACGGATTATTTGAAGGGGCTCAGGTAATGAAATCAAATTTAGTTAATTCTCAGGTTGAGCCACTACATAAAAAATTAGAGACGTGTAAATCTACTCTTATAACTAGTTTTTTTAAGAATGTTTGAATTGAGAGTCATACTGTAACTAACAATGATATGCGTATACCTAATAATTTTGCTTAGTGAAAAACGTTAATATTTATTTTCATAATATTTAATAAAATTTTATTTTGTTAAAATATTATTCATCAAATTTTATTTTGTTTTTTGAGATAAAATATAATACCAAAGAACTGTATTCTAGAATGTGTACTAGATTTTCATGTCTAGTACATAAAATACATATTGGATTATATTTTTTAAGGTATTTTAAACAAAAACTTCCTTTGTACTAAATGTGATACCAAAAAATAAGTTATGTATAAAGATCTTTTTTCTTGTAGAAATAAATACGTGTTTAAATTGTTTTTATTTTTGTTTGTGTATTGAATTTAATCAAAGTAATGATTAAACAATACTACTATGTATTATATTTATTGTTCTTTTGTCATTTTTTTGTGAAAAAGGTCACTTTTCCTTCTTTTTTTCGCTTAGATATTGCTAGCACCCCTATAATTTTAATTTAATTACGTGATATTACAGTTCTGGTTCAATTTAAGTATTAGGCTTGTTTTCTATTCTTGCACTAGACTGCACTGGAACGTTCCATTTTGCTTTCACTAGCTTTCAAATATATATCTATTTCATTTTAAGTGCACACTAATTCAGGGAGTTCAGGAACAAAAAACAAACGGATTGTGTTTGAAGCCAAAAGTAACGGCACAGAGATCGAGAAAATTAAATATTGTATGTAAAATCACACAAGAAACGTTATTTCAGCACTAAGGTTTAGCTATGACCATTTAAGTTTGTCAATTTATTTGTGTTTTCTTATATTGATTGAGATATTCTTATTTAAATCAATCAAGTAGAGAAAAAGAGAGTATCATGGTTACTGTCGACAATATGGCTACCCCTATTATTTCCGTTATTAGGTGACGTATTCCAACAATTGCTTATGGAGTTATTCGTTTAGTAGTCCGTCGTTTTTTAGTGATGCTAATATGTCAATACGTAATGACTGACAATTTTTATAAGGCATTTTTACTTTTGAGCACTTCTAAACTGTTTCAAGAAACACTTTTAACCTTTAATTACATACACTTCTTCTCATGATTCTTAAACTTGAGTTTATTATCACACGAAGGTACATACACTTGAGTGTTTTTTTTCGTTATTTTACTTTTTATTCGGCCGTATACATTTAGAGTTATACAAAGCTATAACAATAACATGGAATGTCGTTAATATGGTTTTTTAAGCGAAATTTTTACATTGAAATATTTCTTCGATAAATCGATTGTTATTCTAAAGAGCGATGTTTAAAAACATTAAAGACATCATTTTATGCTTGTTATCTAATGTTAAACAGGGATAAAATGATATTTTTAATGAAATTTCTAATGGTATTTCTAAAGCTTCTGAACGCAGGAAAATTCTAAACAATGGAAAATTAAAAATATATAATTTTGTAACAAGGGACTATGTTTCTTTTAAACTAAACTAATTTTTTAAAATTATTTTTATGGATAGCCGTATTACAATCACTTTTTTCTTTCACCGATTGTGCAATACATTAGATTTTTATAAATTACGTCCTAAATAATAAATATTTCATTACTTTTGAGTTTAGAATCTGTCAAACAACACTTTCACAAAAGTAATCGTTTCAAGTTTCAATAGAAACTATTAATTATGAATAAAGTTATTCACTGAAATGAAAATGGGTACCGTATTATCCTCTTCTCCTCTATAAATGTAGCAATGCATAGTGTGATTATGTGTTGTTTTATATTTATGTATTAATTAAATTGATGAAAGTATTTTAAATATAAATTAAGTTTATTGCTATTTCTCAGAATACTTTATATAAGATTTAACATGTAGAATACACTAGTTTTAATATTTTGAAAATTTGATTATAAAATTTATTTATGTAAATTGAAATATATTAAAAATGTAATAAAAGTGTATACCTGAAATTCTTAAATTTAAAGTCTAAATGTAAAATTCTAAGGTGAATTGTGTTTCATTCAATGTATACACGAAATAATTACTGTCGAAATAATCATTTACCTTGTAAACGTGTCTGTTACAAACGAGGTAATCGCCGTCTTGGCGTTCACCAATGTGATATTCATCTTGATAGTCCTGATAGCCCTGATAGAATATTATTCTTCCGCAGGAAGCTAATGTAAGGCACAAAAACACGAAAAGTAAAATCTTCATTTTGTGAAGCTGATTGTGGAGCCGTTCATCAACTAAAACCGTACTGCTTAACAGTGATCGGTGAATGCTTTTATATCTTCGCCTTATCAATTCTCATGTTCGACTGTACAAAGAATCGCACCATATTAACTCGTTGATTTCTATCTCTCGACAATGACAACAGCTTACGTAAGGTTATTTGTTTCATCTTCTGTTACTTTCCTGCAGGTTGTAGGAACTTAAATCTTGATATGACATGTATTTATCTTAATCGTTTGAATAGTCAAAGGGAAAGATTCATACGCTAATTACTTAAATGTAACTATGTTTTAATATGTAAAATAAATTCATGAATGATTGAACAATATAATAACTGATAAGAGAAGCAATAAAAATTGATTTATTTGATATAATAAAAATGTTAACCTTCACTGTGTAAAGAAAAACTGTTTTCTGATATCTATTCAGTGTAAATGGATATCTATTCAGTGTAAATGGATGGTTAATGTTCAGCACGTTTTTCATTAAGAAAATGGCGCACCCTGCTGGGCTTTCAGGTATTTTCCCCTACTTTACAAATTTTTCAGGAACAAACAGCTCTTGAAATTTTAACAGAAATTTTAATTGCCTGGACAAAAATGACCCCCGTTTACACGATAAGGATTAATATCCGCGAATCTAAATATCAGGTTAAAAAGAATTAATGCTGTGTCATGGCCTTTATGTATTGATAAAGAACATATTTTTTGTACTTTATAAGACACGATACATGTTTACACGTTTTGTGACAAGCATTATAATGTTTATATCAATTATAAATTGATATTCAAATATCATTAGTATATAATCAGTATATAAATATCATTTTTATTTCACGTGACATTTGCTTGACGTAATTATCTTTCTGACTTATATATCTTCATACATTTTCTTTTCTCCTTGTTGGTATATTAACTGCTCATAGGGGGTCTGATAACGTAAATACCATTGATAAACATTGCACGTGGTTAATTAAGTAGTGCCAGACTTTTCTGACGCAAGTTGATGTTTAATCGGAATCAAATAAAAATACCTGAAAAACAACGTGTTAGAGGCATCGTATATGATTTCTACGAAATAGTGGAATATTTCAAAAACCTTATCACAGGCACGTCTCCTATCCGTGACACTGTACCTTGAGATGTTAACTAAATAGATAGTATGGCGAATTGTTCACTATAATTTTCTCTATACATTTTATGTAGATGTATATAAGCACGTAAATATAAATGTGTATGCGTAAAGCATTTCGATATTTTTTATCTACATAATATCTTGCAGATAGTTGTATAATTTTATTAAAAATCCTTTTAAACCTCACCTTGCAGTTATCTTTGCATTAACAATTAATTATGTTTACTCTATTTCTTTCATTCGTATCAATAATGCCGTCGCGATTTTTTGATCCTCGCGACTCTGTCGACCATATCGCGCAAATTAATTCCTTTTCATAAATTCAACGCGAAGGAGCGTTTCATATTCAACGCCATAACTCGAAACGTGTTCCTCGGTACGTGTGTAATCTCGAATCTCAGACTCATCATTTTCAGCCGCGTCAGCTTATGGTACGTGAGACCGTAAGAATTAGCTAAGTGAGTAGCTACGGTAGTAGCTCCACAGCTTTTACGGATGCAGAACCAGTGGTAGACCAGGTAGGAATGAGCGAGTCACATGAAATTGACAAACAGCTTATCCTATCATCGAGGAACAACGCACAAATATTTTCCTATGTAGACAGTGACGATCGTTTAATAGCTGGTAGATGTCGGAAAGCACTTCCGGTCTACTACTGATAATTTCCAAAAGCCGCTGAGAAAGTATAAAGTCCTTTTTATAATTCAATCCCAATAACGAATTTGAAATTCGTATTCGTGACGTTAAACACTCCCAGGAAGTACTTGAATTCGACAGACGACTAATCTTTCTACTTACATACAATTTCAGATCTTTTCTCTATCGAAAGTGTTGATTTCTCACAAAATATACTGCATTTGAATCTTTAATAAATAACAATTGACGTTTTAAGTAAAAGATTTACAAAATACAGAAGCAATAGTATTATTAATAAGGCGATACCTGTATTCTATTGGAAACATGTTTGTTAATAATACAACGCGTAATAAAATTGGAACAATAGATTTATATTCGATTTAATGGAGTTTGTTATACTTTAATTTCTATTAAAAAAGTACGAATGAATCCAATTCGTCCGCGAAGAAATATAAAATGTTTAATCCTGTTAATCTGTGAATCGTTGCAATTCACGGTTTTACAAACATACGTATTATTTTATGAGGAATTCACTTTAAATACTATAAAAAATTAACTCTTATGGATATATTGAGAGAGCGTGCAGATACATCAAATATTTTTTAAATTATCAGAAGGTTATAAGATAAATAATTCGCCGAATAATGATTCTACAATCGTGCATCTAAAATCTTTAATTTAATACATTATTGCTCATCGCATTCAAAATGTACTCGAGTTTTCTCCAACGGACTATATTTTGCATAAAATTTCGTGAAAGACGTATGTACAAATTCAACGTAGAACAGATAAGAAATCTTATCTCGTTGAGATCATGGTCGTTATAATATCCTTAATATTTTGTTCGGATGGCAATCTAAAATTAACTAGTGAGTGAATCAGATATACCGTCTGTATTTCACTCGAAATGTTTGCTAAATGCAAATTGCAATCGCGCCGGTTCGAATTGTAAATATTTTCTTACAACGAGCATATTCAGTACGTTACGCAAGAATATAAAAGCTCTGTCCTTTTATTACGCAATCACATTCATTTTACATATTTGTTTAAATGATATTGTATAAAAGTTTAGTTAAATTAAACTGTAATTTTGTAATTATACGATACATATATATTAGTTCGTGTTTTCTAAAATTCATTTTTTTAAAGAGTTTTAATTATTAAATCTAAATTATCAGTTAATTTCATATTAAAGAGCTAGTTTTAGATAGGATGGAAAAATTGTGCAGTCCATTAAAGTAATTATAACATGTTTGAAATCTCTTATTTAAACATAAAGATAGAATTTTATACGATGCACTGTTGCGTACTAGATGAGAGGAAGGAGATGCTTAACAATCGCCTTTGAAACGTTTTTCGTACCAATATGTAGATGCGCTTCACCACTGCATCCCCAGCATTGCGTATGTGTTCACGGCTGCTGGTAATTACTCACGTCACGTAGCCGCGTTGCTGGCCGCGGATGCCATTTTTTATACTATCAAGAGGTGCCAGCAGCCCGCGCAGAGTCCGCCGCCGCCATCCAGCGGATAATATCGGCCGGTGCTTTTTATTAACGCCGAGAAGAAGAGAGACCGTGTATCGATCCAATAAACGCCGTCACGTCGGATCGGGCGAGAACAATCGCTACAGAGGATAAAATTCTCCGCTTGATCTGACCGCAAGTGGAAATGGCACGTCACGTACCGGCGATCTCTTCTTTCATTAACGTTACGAACGTTTCACGCATCGCTCCTAATCACTGCCCGCGAGTACAAGCGATCACGAACATCGTGGAAAGAAACCTGCCTTTTCCCTCTTTCTCTTCCCCATTTACACGTGCGCGCGTATGCTCGTGTTTCTACAATTCCCACCGGACTTAAATCCCGACTACACGTAGTTTCTCGTATTTGTCGAGCTAACTTGTTATTTCTTATTCTATCCTTTAGACGAGATCAATAATACATAGTTTAATATAATGAAAAATATCTTGTCTGATATACAATATATAAGTTATAAATCGGTATAAAAGTAATAAATTAAAATAATTGTTCCATGATTTTTTATACATAGATTTTCACCATTTAATTTCTATCTTTAAGCAATTCTGTTTTATTATTTTACAATCTTTTCTGATAATTTTATAAACGTTTTAATTTTTCTAATCAGGGGAAATTTTATTTATGTTTATATTTTAAATGTATTGTCGACAGTATTTTTGACTCGTCGTTATAAGAACTAGTAATTTCATTATACGCTGACATTATTATTTCACATCCATTATTGTCCATGTGTATTGCGCGAAAATAATGAATTTTATTCTCTTCACCCTAGAAATTTCCGAAAACCCGATGTCAATCAGGCAGCATCAATTCGATAAATATTGAATTAGGTAGGGTATCAATCAACCATCAATACGTCTTGTCCTGAGCAGACACGCAAATGGCTGACTGTGAACATATTCTCTCCTTGCGGTGACACCGATATCGCATACGTATTACGCATCGTTTGTCATCATTATCTATACCGTAATTAAAACTTTCCGACTTATGATGAAGGATTGCTCGACCTGATTTCCATGAAAATAGAATGGTCATCGTAAATATCACGCTTTGCCCCATATAAAAACGTAACATTGTTCAAAAACTGTCATTTCGACCACAGCGCGATGTGAAATACGCCCCGATCCTGTAAAAGTTCGCCGCAAGAGACTGCATCGTTTGCAATTATGCGAATTATTAAATAAAAATGTAAATTATTTACTACATAACAAATAAATTACACAATAATGAAAGTATTTATCACATACGTTTACTACGTCTGAATGAATACTTACTAAATAATAAAGAAATTATATATTAATGAATAATGAAATAAAAGCACAATAACAAAATACGTCGTAATAAAAGTAATAGAAAATAAGAAGTACTATTACGTAATGCTTCAAGACCTTGGTCTTGAATTTTTGTTCTTCACTCATAACACCTTCATTAATAATTAACGCACACGATAAGCTCTTCCGAATGATATACTATATCATTATGAAAGTGTACATTGCAGTGCGTGATACATTTAGATTTATGTTCTCAATTTTATGAGTGGTACTGATTAATAACAACGTGTGAAGATTTTTAAAGAAAATAATCTGAAGAAACATATAATAATAATAATAACTTTATTGAGTCTAATATATAATACAACAAAACATGAATAGTTTGACAGTTCTGATAGAAGTGGCAATTGTTGTATACAAAAGATGATATGCAAGCAAAATTAATAATAATTAATATGTGCTGCAAATACATTATTTAATTATTTTATTGATTTAAATACGTTATTTATAGTACATTCTTATCAAGTTATTTGGTTAATTTTGAAGGTATGACGTAGATAACAACGAGAACGTAAATAATGTGATAAGCATATGTAACTATAGATTTTCTTTTTGACGAACTTGTTGACGAGTACAGAATGAATCATATGTTTTCCTATTTTTGTTGGAATTTTTGCGTAAGAATGTCGTCATAGGCACATTTAGTTTCTTCTTTAAGAATGATGGCCACTGGCACGTCGTTGGCAATCGACACATGAGAGTTGGAGTAATATCGTAGATTATACATCAGTTTCTCGCTCAATGGCTCCATGTTCAATGATTCGTGAACCGCTATCTGGTTCACGTGACCGCACGTGATTGCTTGTACAAGCCTGCTCTTTGACAATGATTCTAACCGGTTTAGATTATCTGTATGTATATTTATATTTGGTTAAAGTAACAGGTATTAATATATTTTTATAAATTATATTAATCTATAAATAGCAATTGCTTAACTTTTGTAAAAATTTAAATTTTAAGAAAATGCTTAAAACTTAAATAAGGATTTTTTTAAAATGTTATTGTATCATTAATACTAGTTTATTAATTATAATGATAATAAATTTATATTTTATGTGTGTACGTATGAATATTATATTTATCATATAAAATATTACAATATATAGTAACTAACACATTAAAATTATCTAAATGTTATATAAATATTTATGTTATATAACGGTTCTAATATTCGATTTTATAAAGCAGTTGTTGCATTTAATGATGTCATACATTATAAAATGAGGCAAGTATAGTCATTCACAACATTTTATGTAAATTTGTCGGTTTATTGAAGCGGTAATACTACAGAAATTCTCGCAAACAGTATACAGATACCAAACACATTGATATTCTCATATGATAGAGGAGAAGGTGATATTGTGTCCTTTGTAGATATTATAACTACTTGTATCTTTATTATTAGGTGACGAATTTCAGTTATTATTTATGAAATCATTTATTTAGTATTGCTTGCTGTTATACAATGACGCTAATATATCAATACACGATAGTTAACATTTGCTATAAAGCATTTTTACTTTTTTGAGAATACTGAAACTTTTTTAATGCACATTTCAGTATTTAAATATGCATATTTCTTCATTCTTTTTAAACTTAAGCATATTATCACACGAAATATGTATATATACTTGAGTGTTTTTTCCGTTTCGTTATTTAACATTTTATTCGACTGTACTCATTTCGAATTATCCAAAGTTGAACAATAGAATGGGATTCTGTTAATGTAAACCTTTTAAAGCATGCTCCATAAGTCTAATATAACCTTTTTTTTGAACTTTTCATATCAAAGTGGTTATTTAAAGTACAAGTACAACATATATAAAGAAATTGAGTTTTTAGTCTATTGCAGTCTATATGCGAAAGAGTTATGTATTGTACATTTGTATATATTCTGCATTTTTTTTCTCTTTATTTTTAATAATTATATAATTTTGTAACAAACACTATGTTTTTAAAAACAAAATCAATTTTTTTTAATCTATTTTTATTGCCGGGCCACCTTTGTTTCTCTTCGAGCTATTACGCAGTAATGTCATATTTTTATCAATAATATATTATATATTCCATAACTTTGAGTCTAGAATCAATTAAATATTGGCGAATCGTTGAGTTTTTAATTTAAAATGTTGATTATTTCATTGTACAAAATATAAATAGGGACCGTAATATTATCTTTTTCTCTAATAATTTAATGTTTACTGATGTATCATCTAAAAATAATTCCAGTTGAACGAACTCTTTGCGATATCGAGAATCGTTCCCAAATCGTTCAGTTAATAGCTGTTCAAACAATTCGTCACGGATATCTGTCGAACAACGTAAACAAAACTGTGTTGAATTAAGCGATCCATCGGCTTTATTTCATTATTTCGCATGACTCGCGCCATTTCATCCCGGGATATAATTCCGATAGGAGCTCCTTGTTAGCTTACCGAGATAGCGCGATAGTAAGATCGATCGTCGGGGGATGCACGGATGCGGGGTACCGTCGGATAATGGATCGGACGTATCCGCGAACTCGATCCCCACGTGCGCGGATGTAGGGTTGAGCTCTCCATCCATCGACCGTTAGCCGGTGTTCCCTGTAGAGACAAAACAATTTTATCGGCCGCGGCGATCCGTTGCCGCAATACCCGGGCCAAGTATTTTCATGAATTATATACGGCGAACGGTCACCCCCGGGAACCCGAACGGAAAATGTTCGAGGTCTCGTCGACGTCTACCGTCGCCTACCGTCGCGTCGTCGCACCGCTCCCGCGGCTCTTTCTCACGCAATGAAATCTCACGCTCGACGTATTGTGTCGGTCCGAAAATTTCGAAGAGAACTTGGACAATTTCCTGACAGTCTCGGGTATGATTCATTCGCAAGAGGAGGTGATTCAAGCGGGGCTCTTCAAAGAACTGAAAATCAAGCACGCGTATATCAATCGCGAGTGCCAATCTCTATTTCGACGAAGAGAGGGTGGCTTTTATGGCTCTTTACCTTTGATACTAGAGGTCCGTGCTATGCAATACCTTTCTCTCTATAGACTTTTATGTACAAGTGCGCGTCGACGTTATTTGGAAACTCTTAAACTTAATATATACGCGGCAGTGCAATAGTTTCACTGAGAAATTTCGATTAACCGTTTAAAGCTCTCTCTCTCTCTCTCTCTCTCTCTCTCTCTCTTCTGTTTCTCGCAACACGTTTTATTTTTATTGCTTAATTCCGCAAAATATGTTGATCGTAACAATAAACATTTCGTTATTAATGCAATATAAATCTGCGATTTGGGATAACGCTGTATATAACCTACTCTAAATAATAAGACAATAGAAATAGGAAACCAAAGTTTTATTTGAATTCTAATATTTTGTTGAAATCAAAATTAATCCCCGATATCAAAAATATTTCCGTAAATAACGCATTCAACTGTTACTGCGGTTTAATCTGTGGACGGTAAAAATAATACGCCGAGATATTTTTTCAAATGCTGAACAAAAACATTGAAAATGTAATCAATAACAATGCAATTTTATCGGATAGGAGCGATTTTCCACTGGCATATAACGAAGCGAGCTGCAAAACTGCAGTTGCACTACTCTTGATTGGATCTTTATTCTGCCACTTTTTTGCACGTGTGCAATCGTAAATGTATATAAATTCTGCCTATGTCAATTGTTAAAATCAGTTCTTTGGTACAAGTGCGAAATAAAATATTCAACAAATCATTTGCGTAACTTAAAATAACACGGAGTAGATTAAATAAGGTTTGACGGTATATTTATAAAAAATATTTTAACAATAAAAAATAATTTTTTTTCTTTCTCTTTCTCTCAAATGCATTAAATGAAAAAAATTGAAATAAAAATAAAACTTTGCGGTATCTATCTTGAAACATGATTGTAGAAAGGCGAGATGCATTTTTGCGGAATTAAAATAATACTCATCGTAGCAACAACCGCATGCGGTTTCCAATTTTTTTCCATAGAAAAAGTCCGTTTCTTCAACTTCTGACGAGACGGGTGCAAAACTCATTTTCTAACGACCAAAAACGCGACGCGCTATCGAGGCAAATGTCATGTACACACATTCTTGCGCACACATACCCACGTATTCCTTCCGTCTCCGCTTCCAGTCGGCGGCTAAACCGGAAATAAGCAATCGCGACGATGCTTTTGCGCAATCCCGTCCGTCCGCGAAGACTGCGGCGACCGATTTCGAAGGGCGAATCGCGCGAACACGCCGCGAAAAAGTGTCCTTTGACCAGGGGCACGTTTGTTTCGTCGGATTCGCGGAGAGATGCCGTTTTCTCTCTCGTTCAGTCAACATAAAAGTCGGATGTCCTGACGCTTCATTAGGAAAAATCTCCGCCGTTGCCGGCTGGGCGTCATGAGCGCGCGTTATCGGTGTGCAGATCCACGATCCGTGAAATTACGACGGGGGCGTCCGGTACGCCGGCGCGCACCTTGTAATTTTACGACTCGCGGGCCACTTAACATCGGGACCGTATATTTCCCATAAAGCGCTCTCTCAGACGTTCCTCGTAGTGCGGACGAGGTCCGCGGCTCCTCACCTGAGGTAAACCCCTGTCCGTCCGTTCGTTCGTTCGTTCGTCCGTCCGCAGGTAAACGATTACCCACTCCCGCGGACCTCGGTTTCTCGCGAGGGAACAGGGCCCGGTGCGAGGCCGAGCCCCCGCCGTCGTCGTCGCCGGTATCTCCTTACGAATCTCGACAAAATGCGTCGTGTCGGCTTGTCGGCGCTTATTACGCCACGTGACGAAATGACAGTGCTCACGGCAAACACAAAGAGGCATTCGTCCCGGCCGTGTGAGTCGTATAATCGCGTACGGGCGGTTCCACGCCCAGGAGGCGCGGAAAATTTCACGCGTACGATGGCGGGACGGTTTTTATACATTGTAACCTCGTATATATACATATATGTACAGATATATGTACGGGGGAGCGAGCGGGTCGCATGTGCCGTAGAATATCTGAGGGGTTATCAGGATGGTTGCTCACAGCCGGCGTTCTCCACGCGTATCAACATACTAATAGGAAGCACGATTAACATATTTTTCTTTTTTTTTGTATAGCGAGATCCGCAAAATAAATATGCTCTAATAAAAACGTAAAGTTATTCTGTCGTATTAAACTACGTGTCATCTCTGTCTTTATCTGTTGTTTGAATTTAATGTCGTTCGAAGTGTAACTTGAACGATATTTATCGTGGTATGTATAGAAAAATTGTAAAATCCTTGAAGTCATCGATCACTTTTCAGTCTATCTCATCTTTTTAACTTTAATATTTATGTCACTAATGTTTTAACGTTATAGTGCACCGTGATACATTATGCAGCTAAATTAATGATTTTCTTTAGCGCAAAAGCAAATATGAAGGGACTAGTTTTTCTTCCTTAGCGTACTTTATTTTACATTTTTTGCAAATAAAAAAGAAAGGCCTTTCTTTTACATACGCTTACGGTAAGTAAACCGCACCTAAGCAGCATAAACTTATCGGCATCGCAGAGCGTGTGCGGTGGGTACAAGTAAACCCTTTTTATATTTCTATTTTTTTACGTTAATAATAAGTGAGGCACGAGAGCGTTTTTATTTTTAACCAGGCAAAGACAGCGGGCAAGCTTCCCCCCCTTTTTTATATGTACACACACACACACACACACACACACACGCACGCACGCACGCACGCACACGCACACGCACAAACATACACATATGTATATATGTGTATAAAATATCCCACTGAAAAACCTTCGTTCATCTCATACGTTACTCATGTTACACGCACAGCGCAAAATATCGTTCCGGTGATTAAGAGAACGTTAAGGTCGGCGTTACAGGGCGGCTGTGTGTGAGACCTGTGCACCGATATTCGGGATGATGGATCGATACGGTGCCAACTGCGGTAATTTCTCTGAGGAGAAGCTAAACGAGATATGAACGACACGATTAATTCCCCCGAACGATCTTTTTCGGCGCTGTTAACGGTTATCTGATTGGCTCACGCAGCAGCACCCGACGCTACGGGTAGGTGCAACGTAACGAGCTGCAGCGATCGTCCTTTTTTTTACGGGGCAGCGGCGCGGCGCGGCACGGTGCATTCTTTTTGTGCGACGCGCGAACTCGGCTGGCAAGACCGGCTGGCCGGTTATTACCGCAGAAGAAAGCGTGTTGAGCGCAAAATAATGTTCGCACGGATCTACAAAACGAACGTTTAATTAATAAACCACACTCAATGCGCGTAACAATGCCCTCAACATCGTCGGGCTTCAACAAAAATGATGCGATCGAGGCTGTTGAAAGCGGTATCAAGGGGCTGCTGAAGTCGCGAGTTTTACCAACTGAACAACGACTTGCACACGTACGATTTACAGTACGCACGTGCAGTTGACGAAATATTAATACATCATTACATACTGCTACATCGATGTTCTATACTTTTTTTAATCATTTTAAAGGGATGAAAAAAAATGAACAGATTTGAGATACCCAGGATAGAGTAGAGACGAGGCACCGTTTTGATATCGTAAGAGTTAAGGTTCACTGCGTACATTTTTATGCGGACGTGACAGAGCTGCGTCTAATCGCGTCCGTTTTCGTAACGTCGCGTCGCCGTCTGTATCCGCGAATATTAATTAGTAACATTATCCTTGCGCAGTATGTCTCGTTGTTTGCATCGCGCGCGATGTTTGTAGGTTACACGAATGAAATATTGCGCGAGCGGTTTAGCACGTATGTCGCGTTCAAGCATTTTATGCATTCATAACAACGCAGGCAATTACCCTCAAGTCGCCGGCGTGATAAGTACCAGGCTGAAAACATAAATCGTAACTCGTGACACGCGCCGCAGCCTTCTAGCGGTGCGGCGTGACGCGCATCATGTGGGTACCCATCTAATATCAAAGTACGCACGACCGTGACAAATCCCAGATTACCTTTCGGGGATAACAATACGGGCGGCGGTATGTAGAAAGCGGAACTGTGGTGTTAATTTCCTGTTGCGGAGCCAAACAAGCCAGCAGGGAGAAACAAAGGCTCATGGGGGATCTTTGCTACGCCTGTCTGCCTTTATCCTTCGAATCGCGTCTTCCGTCGTCAACGATGAAATGGGTATCTGTCGTTCGTGCGCGAAAAGCGATCGTGCCGTCAAGAATTGCCGGCAACCTTTCTCTCATTATGACGTGTTAAATTAAGTAATTCTTCAATAGGAAGGGCAACAGTATTGAGAGGCGTCGAGAATCGAATTAGACGGAGAAATCGCCTGTCAAGTAAAAGACGTACGAAATGCGACAGAATTATATATAAGTGAAAAACTCATTTAATCACGACGGAATGGAACGTTTATCTCTTCGATTTAATTAACCGGGCACATTTAAAAATGAAAATTTGCATTTTAGAGAGAGGGAATGAGTGTGCCTGTTTTGCAAAAATAAGTTACAGTTGCAAATGAATCGATGAATATTGATGCTATGTTAATTAGAGAAATAAACATATTTAATAATGCCGGGGGCACATCAATATGATTTTTAGGAATAAAAACCAGCAAAAAATAATAAGACAAATAATTAACATAAAATTTTATGGTAAAGAAGAATAATTTATGATAATGATGATATCTATCTTTTACCTGTTATCTCATAATTCATTTCTTCTACGTGATCACGGAGATCTAGAATAAAAACGCAGATTTTATTTAATTTTGTCGTGAAAAACGCGCGACCACACATAGCAAAGTCACAAACAAGATACTTATTTAAGAAAATAAACGAGCGTCAAAAGAGACAAATCAGAAATAACAACGTCCCGTTATACGTACATTTCTAGCAAGAGAGTCTAGTTATATAGTCAAATTTTTTAATTTTTTTCTGTTCTCCTCGAAGTTTAATTAACTCGTGAGAATTTTCACAGGTTTGAGACAAATACTTTTTAAAAGTAACTCGTCACTGTTGTCGTTGCTTAAAAGTAATGCTACTCTTTTCGTTACTTTTTAAGTAATTCTAAAGATCAAATTAAACTAAATTTATTTTTCTAATGTTTTTGTTAAAATATTAATGAAAACAATGTATACAGTTCATTCAAAGTTTTTTTTAAATTGATGATCTTCATTGATTTATCTTCTTCCAGAGAATTTTTAATTATCTGAATCACAAGCGAATCTTTATTGTCATATTTTATTTCTCTTCTAAAATAAAAAAAATCTTTTAAAAAATTAAAAGGTACTTGATAATATTGTTTTTCGCGAAAAAATTATGGAAGACTTAATTATACTCACTTATTCAGTTTGAACCGCTTTTCATCTACATTTTCTCTGCAGCAAGGCAGGAAAGTTTCCAAAATGTTCGTGTTTTGGTGTTAGAGAATTTATACTCGGAATTTTTCTTGTGTTTGTTACTATATGCTATTATATTTTAATGTAAAGAGCTACCCTTACAAATTATAGACGAAGAAACGCAACTTTCCATTAAGATAAACCGATCCTTCAGAATAGTAAAAGACTGCGCGTCTCTACTCCCGTGAAAATTCAAACGCCCCTGTCCTAGGATTAAGAAAATAGAGCGCTCGGATTTTGTTGTTAAAGCGCGGTCGCGAGACGTACGGAGCAGTCCGCCAAGATGGACATTAAACAAACATCCTCCCCCGTGCTGAGGATACGCGAGGTAAAGCGGCAATAAGACACGTCGAGTGAACTACGTGTCTGCAGCGTGTAACAACGAGCGCAGCTACCCGATGCTGCACGAAACGAATGCAATTGCGGAGCATCGGCGAGGATATAAGCGTGATGACCATGTTCGCGCCGCGCCGTGAAGCTCCGTCTAAAGTTCCTATTATCGCTCACGTCGCCGCGGCATGGTCGATATAAATCGGGCGGGAGGAGCAGGAACGTATAGCGCATCGTCTCCCCTCGCCGCCGCCGCCCTCTTCACGCTTTAATGCCTGGGAAAGTGTTACGAACGCGAACGCGGACCGAAAAGTGGAACAGATTCGTACGATGCAATGCCGGCAATGAAAGCGGGGAAATATGAAAGGGGATTTATACTGAGACACAGACTATTCCACGGAAACGATTCAAAGTGGATAGTCGTGGGACATTACGAAGATATAGGACAGTCTCCCTGCACTACTCTTACAATGTAAAGCAAGATAACGGAGATGCGCCGTTATTGTATTCCTTTCAAAGAGCGTATTCACCTTTCATGGTATTCACGCGCCCGCTTGTTGAACGTGTAATTTCAACTTTTATTTATCGAAGATTTTTAGCTGATGCCGACAAATATTAGACAATCGCGCGTGCGGAAACATCGGCTCGGGGATGTTTTTTTTTCCTTCCCTCGAAACAAATGTCTTCAATTAAGAAAATCTATAAATAATATTTTGTTCTCTAAAAATCTAACCGCATGCATATTGCCTCTAGGCTCTTTAATCTCTCTTCAAAGAGTTTATTTCCTTCGTTTATTTCGCTTAGTTTATTTCCATATTGTGCTCACAAAACGATTGCATCGAGCAGAAGTTTTGTTTCTGTTTCGAAATTAATTTTGCTTTATGCACGGAATAGTGTGCGCGATTCAAGTAGAGTGGGTTATAAAAAAAATTATGTGAACTTACTGGGGAGAAATACACTTTTTCTATTAGTAAGAAATTAATCTACAACTTATCTAAGGTCCACAACGCTTGAATAGTAACCAATAATACTATTGTTCTAGCAGAAACGTCTTTCAAATATTATATTTTTAACTTTATTTGAAAACTTTATTGCAAAATTGCACTTTTAATAGCTATAACTGCTTAAATCACTACAATTCTGTTCATACAGAAAATTGGATAGAGGATATCGAGACTTACTGTATTAGACGTTCAATTATTCAGAATACTGCATCGGCTGCGGAATACTTTCTTGGCACGGAAAAATATCGGTCCAAAACTTTCTGAGATCATATTCTCGGGAGAGAAGGTTTACCATTGGTTACATATGACGACATTTAATTAAATATGTTCCGATAGATTTTCGAAAAGCCGATGTCTACCCTATTGAACCAGTTTTTAAAAGTGATGATGTATTTATTGGCGGAAATTGTCAATATCTTTTGTTTGTTGCTAAACGTTAAATAAATAATAAAATAAATGTATGGAATAAAAATCGGCGGGATGAAAAGCATCGTCTGAAAACTGATAAGTCGTCGAAGAAATATAACGGTGGTTAATATTTCCCGATGAACGATTATGATATTGGCGATTTATGTAATCTGCTTATGTAACTTGTTTTCACGATTTATGTAATCTTTTTCCGATAAAGACATTCACGAGATATTCTTTTTTTACTTTGTCTCTTGTAAAATATAACAGAGTTATTTGGTTTATTGCGAAGTTCAAGACACTGAAGAATTAATATAACGAAGTTTACAAAAATATATAATAAGTAAAAGAACAATATATTTCATTATTAATCCTTAAAATATTGTATGAGAAAAATATCTTGTCGATCATGGGTAACTCGCGACCACCATTTAAAATGGTTCTAAATAACTGTATAAAAATTTATGAACATTTATGAACAGTTTCAAGTTTCTAGAGCAAATGTCTGTGTACTTGACTTTTTGGAAAAAATAAAAAGTAGTATAATTTAATTAAAATTTCAGGAAACCTTTTCATGAATAGAAATGGGTCGGACACTAATTATGATCGTACCTTAAGAGTTAATTTAATTCTATGGCATGCGTACAAAATAATTAAAATTTTGTATTATGCACATTATCGTAGAACAAATACAAGAAATGTAACTATAAAAATTAACTACTTTTTCAATTTGTGAATTAAGAACATACAACAATAAACTACGAAAAAATATTTTTTTCAATGTGCATCACAAATCTTCTGGTTTTACTGCCCAAATATCGCAAATTTTTTTTTTCATGTAGATATTTCGCAAACCGATATTTACAAAAATATAGCACAAATAATTGTCTGAAAATCTGCTGCGTTACTTTCAAAAGGCTTCCTGAACACATAAATTGCATGATTGTCAATAGTTTGCAATCTAAGCTTCACGCGAACCATGAATTTAAGAAAAAACCATTGAACTGCAGGAATCACGGACGCAATTTTATTTCAAGCGGAAAGATCAGCCCTATCTAGTCGTTTGTCAGTGGAAAATATTGGTTCCCGTTGATACACCCCGTATCTCGAATTGTACGTCGCATAGACAGATCGCGCAATACAGATCGCAATCGGGGAGCCAAGTTAACGCTTCTGTCGCCTGCCGCTAACTATTAAATTTCCTTACACTTTGTAGTAGGATTAATCGTTGGAAACTCCTTTATCGAGCGCTTCGCGCACGAGTGATTCGTCGCACGCGTTTGGAAATCGCCAAGAAATCCCAACTCGACTGCCATCAGCAACGAGAAAGCGCATTACACAAACGTACACACGCGTTATACACGTACACGTCAGTTTGGCGATTCCTGGCAGCTCGCCCGCGCGCGATGAGAGCAATATTGTCACGAGGTTTCCCCGAAGAAAAACTTTTTAATCTCTCGGGTGAGCGGATGAGCAGATGCTTTACGCGCGGTGACGACTCTCGACGTGACATGCCGCATTAAAGCAGCGTGAGAGAAACGCGGGATATCCTATCTCTCCCGCGTTCCTGTAGAATTCTCCTCGAGATTTCGGCGCGCGAGTACTCGCTCGCTCTCGTGCTCGTGCCTCTCCTCTCGTTGCATTTCAGTGTCGCGAGAGCGAAGCGTCGCCGTCGCGTCGAAACGTCACGTCGTTCGAAACGTCAAATAACAGCGGCAACTCGTCGTTTACGAACGCCCATATCGCCGCGCGAGAGAAATCGCGCGCGCGGTGCAAGCGCAATCGGAGCGAACGATGTAAGTTACAATTGCGCCGCAATTGCGCCGCGGGAGAGAACGTGTTCTCGTCGTCTGACCTCACGACGAGACGTCGAGAAGACGCTGATGGAAACACGTACGGGCTCGATACGAGAGTCTACACGAACGCTTAGACGCGTTTGAAAAACGCGGCAATATCGTCCACTCTTCTCTCTCTCTCTCTCTCTCTCTCTCTCTCTCTGCCTCCTTTTTCTTCACCCCCCCTCTCTCTCTCTCTCTCTCTCTTCCTCTCTATTTTTCTCTTTACTCCCGCGGCTTTTTACCTCGCTCTCGGCGTTTTGCCGAGAACGCGCAGCGTTCGCGCTTCAACGTTGAAACGATAGGGAACTTTTTTAATCTTCAGAGCGCGAACGAGCAGATGCTTTCACGACGATGGTTTCCCGACTTGACACGCCGTGTTAAGAGCCACCGTCGCCGCGCGCCGAAGGGATGAGAGAAACGCTCGCCCTCGGCGCCGCCGCCCCTCAGGATTCCGGCGGGCCGTGGACGTCGGAATGACGTGTCGGTAGAGATTTCGTTCCGGATGCCAGGAAGCGCGCTGCAGCAACCCGAGAGAAGGTTGAATAACTGGGGGAGGCTCCGCGAGGCGCGCATTTATGTTCGCCAAGTATATAGCCCACAAGACCGTAACTAGGTGCGGGATATTCCGGAGGGTCCACGTCGAGCGTGAAAATATCATTTTTAATGCCCTGTCGGAGGCACGTTTACAACCATGACGTTTATCCTCTCTCCTCTCAACGAACTTCGCTTCCGTTCGGTCCTTTGCGTTTTAAATCGCGCTCAGCGCTGGATAATAACGCGGTAATGTGCTTTCGCTAATTCAGTAAGCCGACACCATAACAAAAGAACTTTAAGCAAAAAAATTTTTAACTATATATTAACTCTGTGAAATTAGAAAAATCTGATAGTATTTTGATGTTTTAATTTTTATAGAGGAGAAGGGATGATATTATGGGCGCCTATTTACATTTTATTCAATATATAATTTTAATAATCGGTATTTTATATTGAAACTTCATAATTATATTCATCAAAATGTTGTTTAATAGTTTTAGACTCAAAGTTAGGAAATATTTATTACTTAGAATGTGGTTTATAAAAATGTGACGATGCTGCGTAGTGAATCGAAAAATCACAGTCGAAAATATTTGTTTAAACTTTATTTCAATAATATATTTTATGAGTAAAACCAAATAAAAGAGTTATGTTTCAAATAATAATTGGTCTTTGATCCTAAAGACATTATCCCGTCAAGATAAGAATTTAATTATACTTGAGCCGAAACGTCTACGTTTGTAATGTGAGGAATTAAAGATTAAATGATTTAATTTTTTATAAAAAGGAAAAATATTTTTGCGCACGAATTATAGTGTAAATTCTCAATTGTCCATTAATATTTTTCTTTAAGTTAATTATACTGATTGTATCTATTCTATAAAATTTATCATGTTTGTTATATTATTTTACAATATATTTATTACAATTTTTATCGTACTACATATAAAAAATAATTTTTATTTAGAAATCCAGACTTAGAATGGAACAATAAATTGAATCAAAGATATATCCTAATACAAAGGATTGAAAAATACAGTATCTTCACCTCAAATCAAACACGCACAACAAATAAACCAGAAAAATAATGCACCTGCAAATACTTTACGATTTGCAGACTCTGTAAATCGTGAAGTATTTTAATGCTTTTTCTGCTTTTGCGAGTGCTTTATTTTCTTAATGTATTTGATACAATGGTCTGATTTGAAATGGAACCATTATTACTGAATTTTTCAATCCTTGTATTAAGATACATCCTTGATTTGATTGTTGCACGTCTTGTTGTTAAAAAGCAGTCATATCTGCCTCTCCAATCCTTAGCTCTTATTAGAGTCTGGTGACTTTTAAGCGTATCTTTGTGGTGTGCGCTTTTTTACAATTTATACAGATATAAGGAATCTACAAGACCCCTTTAGAGGAGTTCTCATGATGAGATACTCTCGGTGATTTGCTACTACCGTTCGAGAGGTCGAATAAAATCAGATGTGTCTGATCATTCGGATTTGAACCCGGGACTTTGATACAGAGACTCTCTCCGCATCATAATCATTACATCATACTATGTATATTTCGTACGTAGTATGTTTATTTTTTTATATTAATATACTAGCATTTAAAGTAAATAACTTTTTTTTAAAGATATAGGTTTTTTTAAATATTTTTTTAAATATCTAAAGAATGTTATAATGAAAAATAAATATTTAAAAAGCATTTAAAAGAACGTTGTCTGTTGCTTAAGTAGGCCTGTTGAGACGACAATACGTATTAGGGTTTACATTAGCAAAATCTCATGTTACTGTTTAACTTTGAATAATTCGAAATGTGTACAGCCGAATGAAAAATTAAATAAAAAAAGAAACCGAGTATATACAAGGTATTCCACAACCCGTAATCAAAATTTTAATGACGTATTCTTTACTTAAAAGAATATAAGAGAATTTATAGAATTTGTAGAACATTTTAAATTTTTAAAATAGGAAATAATGAGCTCAAGAGCCACGCAGAAAGTCATTTTTAATTTATTTATATGAGCCTCAATCTTTGTTTATTTTAAATTTTGTTAGAAAAAGATAACTTGCTTATATGAAGAAAGCAAGCAATTAACAATATTTTACAAAAAGTTAATACTCCTACATCTATTTTTTTTTCGCGTTCTTATCAACACATTCTTCATTGAGTATTGTTGAATTGTATGACATACAGGTATCTTTTTTCTGAAGTTGGCTATCTTGTGAATCATTGGCATCTCGTGAATTTTGACAATTATAATTATAATTATTTTAATATTCTGTAATATTTTAAAACGATTATGACATGTACAATGCATATTACTAATTTATATTTAAATATAATTCAATCAATAAAGCATTTCAATTACTTCATTGTAATAGCAAGTTTACAAAAGTGCAAGAGCACCCATGCACTTTCATTGTACCGTCACTGAGCGCCTGATCTTTAGACTACCTGATTCGCCTACTGTAAATACTTCTCATTTAAAAAGTATTATAGCCTCGACATTTTTGTATTAGAATTTTTGTTTTATTTTTAAGTGAGGAATACGTTACTAAAATTTTAATTACGGATTGTGGGATACCCTGTATTCGTGTAATAATACACTCAAGTTTAAAAAGAATAAGTAAATATGTATAATTAAATGTTAAAATGTACTTTGAAAAGGTTTTGAAATGCTCGAAAGTAAAAAAGTTTTATAACAAGTATTAGCTATTGCGTATTGACATATTAGCTCTGCTATATAACTACAGGCTACTGAACAAATGATTCCATAAGTAATTACTAGCAATTCAATACTTAATAACGGAGATAATACGGATGCTCACTAATACCTACACGATCTATAATATTATCTTCTCTACTCTGAGACCGGGTATTCATAGTCGATTCTTATATTTGAGACCGTCTTAAATACCGTCTTAAGATGTCGTCAACCAATCATAAAGCCGTATTAGTATCTTAAGACGTTACTTAAGACGGTCTTGAAATAAGAAACGACTATGAATAACGATCACAGATATATAATTTATGTTTATTTTTAAATTAAGAATATATACTACGCTCACAAGTTTCCGCTTTTTCACCTTATTTTTATTAGTAATTTTGTTTTTTTATTTATAAAATATGCAGTTATAAAATACATAGGTATATTCTCGCTCTTATTTTCCATCACGAAAGTATTCAATATTTTTGTCGTGAATCGGCAAAAAATAATTATAAAAAGAAATTATGAATATTTGTCAAATAGACAAATATCATGTGTACCGATTGAAAGAAAAATTGATACCTTTTTTATTAATTTATAATTTGCACATTTTATACTTACGGATTTTATCAAAATTTGTGCATGATTTCCGTGAGAATATTGTTCACCATCATGTTATCCTCTTATTGTTAATCGCCTACATGATGTTCAAATGTTTAACCTACGTTGTCTAACGCGAAATTTTAAATAAAAATTTTTTCCAACTGTACATACATGATATTCTATTTGAGAAATTTATATTTTTTTCGCAATTCACGAGCGTATTGAATATCTCCATAGCTGAAAATAAGAGAATATATCAGAGCTCCATATTTCATGTATAAAAAATAGATATTGTTAACAGAAACATGAAATGTATCGAAACTTTTGAGCGATAGTGTACATTGTTCCGTGTTAGATCTAGAGATATTATCGTTTATCAGAAAGTGCGTATTTTCATCAAATTCATTTAAGCGACGGCCAGTGAGATCGAGTTGTTCAACCCTAACTGGACGATCAAGTGAAACCGCTCTTGGTGGTAGTAACGAGAGAAATAAAATTAACGGCGCAAAAAATGGCGGTCGTTGTGGGGGAGGGGGGGGATCGTTTTACACACGGTTACTTCACGTGGCGACATCCCCGTGCGTGATCGCGACCGCCGACGCATAGTAATTCGAGATCATGCGCGGTGTCGGCAGCGGCGGCATAGTTTTATCGCGTTAACGCGTCCTTTCGTTGGCCTTGTCGCGCGATAACGCATTATATACGAGCCTCGAGCGCAAAGCTCTTCTCCGAGGAAAACCCGTTTACGATCTAAACTAGATGACAGGATCAAGGATGACAGGTCGGTCGTTACAATTTCGTTCTAGACGCTCCACTTTCTTGCGGTGCATCTCTCGCGCCAGGTACCTTCGCAAAATGATTCGTCACGGCGAAGTCGTTTTAACATCCCACCCCTTTTGCTCCTTCCAGAAGAACCGTTCGATTCTCTCTGTTCGCCCATCTCTCTGCCTCTTTCTTCTATTTTCTTCTTGCTTCTCTCTATCTCCGTCTTCCTCCGCTGACCCTCTCATCTCGAACTTCCAGAGGGACCTTGGGCCTACCCGACCGCAGGATAGAGAACGGCGCACGGTCAGCCAGTTACCGTGGTAACGCGATACAGGAACTAAATTCCGTATGTACTCGGGGACTAAGTGCACTTCTAACCAAAATTTCACGGCCTAAGCAAACGTTACACCAACGCTTAAACGAGATTTCGTATTAATGTTTAAAGCGATATACTGGCCGGCCGTTGCGCAGATTGCAATCAGTGAGGGATAGCCGTGGCGTATAACTACACGGTTACGGCGTATTGTTTGAAATGCTCAAGTATCCGTAAACGCTTAACGCAGATTTTGCGAGGTTTACTACGCATTTGCGATGGCAAATGATATTTGGGGCAACAAAATCGAAGAAATCATATTTGTGTTCTTTTCTTATTATTATGATATTTTATTATATATATGTGTATATGTAATTGCATTACAGTATTTCATTATTTATTGAAATTAAATAACTAATTAACCGGATACACTGTTGACTTGTGAATAATTATAAATTGTTTATCATTTGCAAGATGTCCGACCTATTTTTCGGTTCAATAATCTTGTTACACATTTTAGCTTTTATTCCTTTAAAATCACCAAATTTTAATTAAATCACTAAACTTTACAATCGGAAAGAAACAATGAATGTATATACAATTAGTTTGCGATATACACATGTTTTTGTAATTATAAATCAATAAATGCGCTGGGTACAATTTCTAAATTAAGAATATCCATTATACGATTTTTTTTAAATATTTTCTCAGGTAGATTGTTTTAAATTTTAATACAAAAAAAGTCCGTGTAAATTTGCTACGACATGTACATGTGTAAGAATGTATAATCGATACAAATTCAATGATTTATATTATTGAGAATATAACAATTTTTGAAATTGTATTACATTAGCATGTATTTGGATTGCTGAGATCATTTTTACTCATTATTAGTTTTTAAAATTAAATGCATGAAATGTTTCTAATAATCGTTAATAAGATTTTACTGCAAACATATTTTTAATTTTAACGTTAAAAATTAATTGTACAATTAAATATTTAACCTATGACGAGTTACTGCTATCGTATATTTTAATACTTTAGAAACTTTCAACAGCTTAGTTTTTAATTAGTATTTTTGTAACAATTTCTTAAATAATTTTTTTAATAGCGTTATCAAATTTTCTATCATATTTTTTTAATTGATTAAAAGTCATCTTTACTTCATAAGCATACTTTCATCAACTTTTTACCTGTATGAAAAAACTACGTCGCGAATGGAATCGAATTTTTACAAAGACATACTAAAAGGTTTCATCTAATTATTTAAATATTATTTCAATATTCTAATCTAATTATTTTCATTTGATTATTTAAATATTTATAGATATTTTAATTGTATTAAAGTATTTTGAAAAGTAATATAATATATCCGTCATTCGATGCATCTGTCATAAAATGTCATGTATAAAACTCTAACTTGAACTTTTATTTGTTTGGAAATTACATAGTCAATTGGTTTGAAATTCTTATATATAATATTAGTTTTGCTTATAAAATAATATTTTACGTGATTTGTAAACTGATTAAAGCATTTTGGTTTTTCGATCGTACTTCCTTAAATAAGTAATTTGGAATCGTGACGATTTATATTACGTAACTTCTTTTTTTCTCACGAGGTAGAGCAGGTATATTTAAAATCATTTCCGCATCATGTCCTAAAGGTGTCTCGTAGCCTGCAAGTTGATCCACCGGATTCGCGAGAGAGCCTGCGAACTGCATAGCGACAGGCACTCTCTGCACCCAAGAGCCCATGCGAACATTTTCTTCTGATGTGCGAATATACCGTGTATACATCCATACATACACGCTCGTATTTACGTTAGACGTGAAATCTCGGTTTCGTGCGCCGATGCGAAACTCTTCCCGACGCAGTATATCTGATCTCGCGCCGCGTAACATCCGTTCGATGGATTTTGCTTATCGCTTTCCCGTAACTTGCCTAACGTGAGTGCCAATAATACGCTCGGCACTGAGATGGCTCTCAAACACAAAGGATACGAAATCAACGACGGATCTTCTCCCGCACTCGGAACGTACGCCGTTTGAAGTATCGGGGTTGTTGTAATTTCTAATATGCTCCCGGTTAGGTTGATGTAACCAAACACGCCAAAGTAATACCCCACACGCGCGAACCTGCATCAATTTCTCGATGTGTAACAGCTTCTCGCAATCTCCGTTAATGAAACTGCGCCTCTGAAACCGTCGTGTTACGTGCTTGAATTTCGCGAGGTCATTTAGACGGGTTGGATGTTAAAACTTAAATAAGTGAATCATTATATGAGGACATCGTTAAGAGAGAAGTTCTAATTTTCAGACGGTTCGTTCCCGAGCGCCGTGCGCGGTTTTTTATAACATTATTAAAGAAAAAAAAAGAGAGAGATGTGCTGCGCGAAACTTTCAGCGGCCTTCTGCTCATCTTCGGAGTAAGTGGTACTTTAAAAATTAACCGAGAATATTATATAGTTTTTATACAACCATGGCATCTTGGTCGTATCACGTTTTACACTTTACGAACCAGCGAGCGGAAAGCTTCTATCCCTCCATCTTGCGTTTACACGATATATGCGGTAAAGCTCCGGTAGAAAATGACAACGTGTCTGAACGGTGATACAATATTTTACGTCAATTAAGGGGAAACAATTGCTACTGAAACAATTGTAATTAATTTCATTTTGTATTAATTTTATAATTCATAAAATTATAAACTCTTTTTATTTCGACATTACACGGTTGGTTAGAAGCGCGAGATAAAATAAAAATATTCAGATTTCTCAGTTAGTAAAAGATAGATAGCGTTAATTACATTAATGAAAGAAGCAATGGTGAAAATATATATATAATATAAAAAAATATAATTATATATAATATTTGTTTGTTAAAACGTGTAATTTAATTTGCATTACTACAGGGCCATCAAAAAAGAGAATCTTTAAACAAGAGCGTATCGTAATACTGTAAATGTTTTCAAGATAATGAGTTACGTGTACAGCACTGCCACCGGTCGTTTTTATGCAAATTTGACGTAGCACAAATTACACGTTATTTATATTTATTTAAATTTTATACCGACGCAATCTGTAAACACACCGTCTACATCTTTTGCCGAGTTAACCCACATTTTTATTTAAAATTGCAATTGGAATAATCACGGGAAAACATTACGACAAACTGTTTTACATTAATGAAAGCTTCAAAGAGAGAAGAAGGAAAAAGAGAGAGAGAGAGAGGAGAGATGGGGGAGGGTAAGAGAAAGTTCTTCTTTTTCTTTCTTCAGCCTCATTCGCCAGACGGTTAATTTGTTTCCAAGTATCAAAGTCGAGTACGATTCACAACGCGGTGGAAACGTGCGGCGCGAAGACGGCGAAATTATCTTGCGGCCGTTACGATCGAAGGCAAAGAACGGCCGACTGTGTGTAATGAAATATTATATTTCCGGAAGATAACTCCGTTGGAAATGCTCGCACAGCTAAACTTAACCAACGAATTTCTTGGCGCACAAGCTGCGGCCGAATTGCATCGCGACGTTTAATTAGAGTAAAATAATTTCGCGAATCGTACTTGTGCTTCGCTTAATACATACGGCGCATTTTGTGTTCTTTTATTATTATTATTATTATTATTATTATTATTATCTTTATTGAAGTGCAAGTAAGTACAATAGCAGAAGCATGGCAAATTTGGAAAAAATTACAGGCACATCAAAAGGCGAGGTATCAGCAAACTGCTGTATAAAAACCTGAGCCTTCAAGATACTAATGACACAGATACATTTATATACTTAAACAATATAAATAATACGTATATTTGCAAAAGGTAGCTGAAATTCGTGCTCTTAATAATTCATTTAATAATACTCACACAGAAAAATCTTTAAAACTCTTACGTTACGGAAAAGAATTGAAACATCCTGTTTCGAATTTTTGTTAAGACTAGTTTATAGTTAAACGATTAATTATCGATAAACGAGGTATTCTGAGAATCATTCGATTTAAAGTTCTTTCAGAAAGATTCATTAACTATAAGATTCTTTTTCTCCTAAAGCAATTTCAAATTAATGACTTCAGTTGTTAACCAGTAAGACGCCTTGAAACTTTTTAGAATAAAGCTGTATTAAATTATACATGTGCTCTCTTCGGATCGATCAGTGTTTGAACTGTTTTAATAAATGAAATAGGTAATAAAGTATTATAAACATAAATTCCAATAAATTAAATGGATAATAAAATGATTAAAAACATAAATTTGTACACCTATTTTTTATATTTTATATTACTATATTTATATTTTAAATCTATAAATTAATCTGTAAATATATAGGATGAGTGTTAAGTACTTTATAAAATTTTGTAATAATTATTTACATTAATTAAAAAAATTTTACATGACCATATGTCCGAAACGATTTCAGATACAAGATGTTAAAATGGAAGGAAAAAAAATTTTTTTTTTTATATATATACAAAATATAGTCCCAAAAGCTGAGCCTTTTAAACATACATAAAGTTTTATCAAAATATCCCAAATGTTTTTGGGATCCCAAAGGTTTTTGAAACTTTTTCTTCAGTTTTGACACCCTATATTTAAACCATTTCGAATATATATAGTCATACTCGTATAAAGTTTTTATTTTGAATTAATGTGAAGAATAACCTTTTAAAATCTCAAAGTATTTAATACGATATAGTAACTATTTTACGAAATAAAATCGAAATTGAATAAATCGTAAAACGGCAGTTTAACAATCATTAATTAAAATGGCGTGAAATATATAATTGCATCGATCATAACATCGTGCAAATATTATATATATATTTATGCATTAGATCACAACGTACTCGTATAAGAGCTTGTTCGAGAATACGTATTCATCCTTTCAACGGCCCAGATATCTATCTACAGAGAGGACACCGAGAGACTACGACATCCTGCACATTACGAACTTCCGCGAGTCAACTTCCACTAGGTCGGAACAACGGCACATAATTCCTCGGCAGCGAGTAATTACTTCGGCGGGAAATTTCCGTCTCTAACGATGAATTGATGATACCCGCACAATCTAATTAGCATTACTTCTTTCCCTCGGGTTTTCGCGGTAGACTTAACGCGTTAACTTTTTGCAACGGGGAAGGAAATATGTGGATTGCGCGTTGCGAAAACGGGCAAGAGGTCTTGTCAAAATATTGTGCCGGAAGCTCACAAATAAATGTGACGGAAATGAAAGTACGAAAAATGAAGAGATATGTCAAGGGACAAGATGAGAGAAAATACAGTTATTTTCTTGTAATAAGTTAATGAAAATATCGCAAATATTTTTGCAATGTTACGAATATTTTTTTAACTTGCTTTTCATTTAATTTGAAACTGATCGGCATGCAGAAGATAATATAACAAAGCGACTGTATGCGAGTTTTATAAATAAGCTAAGAGAAACAAAGCGCAAAACAATAATATTTTCTATGTAAAATATAAATATCAAGAGAGTGCGTTTACTTTTACTTTACCGATGGACATAACTATCGAATCTGTCGAAATATCCCTTTTAACATTTCCTTCGGAAATTCGAACATCATAATTAAACAGCAAGTGAATCGATATCTACGTAGATGTTCCCGCTCAGAACTTTACATGACAGTATCTAATTCGGTAGCCATTAACCTGTCTGGCGCACAGGGAACAAAGTAAACTTCGGTCTGTGATTGCGCCCCGTTTAGTGTGCTCGTGCACCTTAACGTTAGGCTGCGCAAACTCGGTGTTTAGTACGAGAGCTAATTTGGCATTGACCAGTTACGCTTTGGCGCCGGCGGACTTACCAATGTTTATGTTGCCGTCGGTTCCGGACTGCTTACTGACAATATTACACCGACCGGAAGTAGCAGTGGCATTAGTCTTCTCTGAAATGCCATGCTTTTGCAACTTCCGAAACTTACAAAGTTTGACCTTTTGTATATACGAGAAATAAAAATCGCCGATCTGTATTTAAGCAATAATACAACAATTAACATTTTAAGGCAAATAATTAAATAAATTGTAAATTGCATTTGTAATTAAATAAATATTTGAACTTGGAAGAACGGTAGCATTTACGTCTCTTTCAATTTTGTTATTTGCATAATTTCTTACAATTTTCATAATAATAATGAATAATGTACAACTTTGAAAAAATACTTTTTCTTTCATTTTTATCGCATCATGATTGCTTACTTTTTCTAATTACATTTTAATTAGACTCTCAAATTTATTCTTTTAATTTAATTAAATTTAGGTATAATAAATAAATAAAAATTACAATAATATTGAAAAATATGTAAATTATTTAGTTTGAAAAAATTAATTAACTATTATCATTTTTTAGTTTTGCCAAAATTTTATTTTAGAAATTTTAACATCACAAATTATATTGCTAATCAATCAAGCATTTCTATACAATCTTTCTTAATCCCAAAAACTGTAAGGAACAGCCATTTCTTGCAATTTAAACACATATACAAATGGGTACGTAAAATATTATAAAAATAAAATGTAGGGAATGAGGATGCTAGACTTTATAGACATCGTGTATATTTTTTAATAATCGGGTGAAAAACCTTTTACAACGCTTATATCGATGTAATACTGACCGTCTTTCTGCAGTCAAAAAGGAATGCAATTTCACGAAACATTAAAAGCACATACGCCATAAGATGTAATAACTTATAATTGGACCATCATCGTGGTTCAGCAGCAACTCTCGAGCCATCGTTTAATATGAGATTGTATCCCGCGCGTCTTACAGTCAAGATTATCGTTTGTCTACTTCTTTTAATAGAATGAACAATGTTTGTGATACATTTTCTTGTCGTATTTGATGGTGTATCGCATGTTATATCACACACACACACACACCCCTCCCCCCCCCACACACACACGCTCTCTCTCTCTCTCTCTCTCTCTCACTCACACACACACATACGTGCGTGCACACACACACACACATACGTGCGTGCATGTATATATATCTAATATATATGTGTATGTATATATATACACACATCTAGTTTAATAGTTATTTACCATGTTATATTATTAATTATTAAAAGGACCGTGCTAATGAGTGGTATAATGATTTCAATCATCAACTCGAAATTACGCAACTATTATCATCCACAAATTCCACATATTATAATATTATCATTCATTATTCCATCAATCGAACGCATCCCACATTAATTAACGATACTACTCCTAAAACACACACCGCGCGACAATTGCAAATGTGAAATTAACTCGTATGATAAAAGATTCATTGAAGATGATTAATGGGTGTTTCCAGCCACATATACACAATGTGAAATATTTATAGGCAATTTACGCAAATTCTCCTATTGGGATCTCGCCCAATGGGAGGTTCGTTTTGTCAGCGACGTAAGAAGAATGCGAAACTACTTAATTCGAGCCGTTCTGCTATTATCTGCCGTGAGATCGTCGCTTTGTCATGTGTATCACGCAATCATCTCCGTCTTTGACACTGAGGAACCTTTTACGGCACACACTTTTCCTCGTTACAACGATCTGCATGCTAACTCGTTCGTGAACTCTTTGTCTCTCGCGTTATCTCGTATCTACAATATAAAAAGTAAAATATAATAGAGAAGCCGTGGAACGGATATAAAAGAGAGAAAGGGACGGAAAGAGAGAATGGGAAAAGCAGAAGGAAGAGAGCGCGCGGGACTTTTGATGTTTTACAAGCAACTTGCTAATTCAGCACTACGCTACCCATTTTTATAACGCCGCTGCTGATCTACCCCTTTTCGCCTCCTGCCTCCCGAGGCGCGCGTAGTAATTAAACGTTGTACCGCCGACAAAGGGCTCGGTAAAAGGGGCTGGGGATTCTGGTCCGTGACGCGGGGCGTCCGACAAAGAGACCAGAAACCGTTTGGCGGATCGTCCTGTTGTCCTTCTGGCAATGGAGTCAGCCGACCTTAGGAGCAAACACAAAAGAGTACGTTTCGCGACCGCTCGGTTAAGTTATCTTGTCTGTCGTTTCACCCTAGCTCGCCCGCCCGCCTCACGTGCCCGTGGCGATGAACCGACCAGGATTTGATATGAAATCCGTCCCAGACCCGGGCCGTCCGCGCCCGCTACATGTCATTCCCGTTTTGTCCCGCTGTTCCTGACGATCGACAACGCTCGAATCCGCCCGTATCGCTACGGATCGGATCTGTCCCCTGACGCTGTTTTAACAGCCGTGTTCGCCACTACGCGCGGTTTCCTGAACGCATCTGTGCGAAATCGATCTGTATGTGAATTTCTAGAAACAGTTATGCACTGCTGATTTCTCTTTTTTCTTTTTTTTTCTTTTTTTTTTTTGTTGAAATCCAGAATAAATCTGTTTTTTTTTCCTCCAGCTGTTGTCTGAATTTGCACATTTACACCGTTGACCTGCAAAATTTATTTGAAAAAAAAAAACGTTTATTTTCGGGTTTCTCTTAAGACTATCATTTTATATCTGTTTTTTTTATAAATAATTTTTTTATATTAAAATTAAAAGGAAATTTTTCAAGCATTTCCAGAACACAAAAATGTATATACGTGAGCTTTCAAAATCATAAATGTAATTACTCTGACGTCTAGCATGGCTTTAAATAAATAATATGTTATTATTACTTGACAATAATTAATAATTAAATAAGCCACTTTGAATAAACAAAAGTTTTTGCATGTTTTTTTCCAAAAATTCCTCTTCTTTAACGTCGTCATGCGCCAAAATCAACTAAGAAATATATGTTTAAGCAGATAAATCGATTTCCTTTAATAATTTCTTACTCTCTATCTTCAGTCACCAAGCAAAAACTGAAGCAAGACTTGCCTTGAAGGAGTTTATCTTCTACTTCACTAAACTTCTTTCCTCAAAGTAAGTATGAAGTTTAGGGCAAGGATTAACTTAAAAGTAATTTTTAAAATAACTTCTCTGATTTTTATACCGAGTTTAAAACGCAGAGTTCTGGATTTCTGATTCATTTGTGTTGCGTGTTTTTGGTTTAAATTTATTCTTACGAATGGCGTATCCAACGGTGATAGCTGACGAAAGACGTGTCATTTATTTGAGAAATAATTTAATGCGTTTTTAATTCGCATTTAAATTAATTTTGATAAAATGTTAAGATATTTCTCAAACTATTCTTCTTTCCCTAACAAGCCAACTGAAATATAATTCAGCGAAATCAATTATGAGGATAGGATCTAAAGAAGAGCGCATTAAGCAGAGAATAAATAGAGTTGTACGTCAAATTTTATCCGGAATGAACGGCTATTGCCTCAGTCTCCCCATTGTCCTCTGCGCCAAATCGGCAGCTTGAATCTGCACTGTCTACTCCACGAGTTTCCCACCGATATTGTTTGTTCCCGCATTACTTTCGGTGCCGACCCCGGGGGACAAAAAAGTTTATTATCGCGACTAACTCCGGCAAATTCGTTCATTTGGCAGAGATAGGGAATGCCGGTGCGCAGGTCCACTCCCTAACTTTGCGCGTTAAGGACGCCGATAGCGATGCGATGGCCGTTTGGCTTTGACACGAGAATTCTTCGGCAAACGATATGACGCTCGCAGAAGAGAGCGTCAACGAGATAAAAAAAAGGAAAAAAAAACAAACTCCCGTAGAATTTTTCGATCGGAGGTTTTTCTAAAAGAACAATGCGAATTGTACGTGCCAAGAGAGCTAAAGAGACCGCGCTTTTGTCTTTGTTACTATTGTTACCTTTGCTGCGCGAGACGGCATTATCACCTGCACTTGAATACTCCGTATTATTGAAATCGAATAAAGTCAAATATAAACGTACCCCCGAAGTGTTGAGCTTTAATGTTTCTATTGTTCGAATAGAAATCTCGTGTTTTTAGGCGAATCAATATGAACGGGGTAACTGGGATAGCGGCATTCCTAGCGGAAACGGCGTAAAGTTTAGCAGTTATATAATGTGATAATCGTGATCATTCCACATGGATGACATTTAGGAGTTAAGAAGTTACGTATCTATAGCCGCTTAGAAACAATGACTTATTGTTAGTTCTGAGTTTCCGGGTTTCTGTGTCGAATCCATAAATCGATATTATCTATAACTAAATTGAAATTCTAGCGAGAGTATGAAAACTCATTGTTAATCAATATAATGATAAGACAGAGCGGTCTTTGGAAAAGATCGCTGAATTAATTAATTTTCAACGTCCTACGTGCGTGATATTTTTCTAACTCAAATTGTAATCTACATCCAATTCGAAAATAATTTTAATTGCTTGACCGTTCATAAAAAAAAAAAGAATATTTCGTAAGAAAACATTTGGGTTTTGAAACAGCAATTTTTGCACGAGAAAGAAAGAAAGAGATAAATTTAAGAATTTAATATGTTCAAGGATTTATATCCTTTTATAACGCTTTTTGAACGTGAGTTTATTTTATTTGATCGCCCTTGTAAGTGTAATTAATATCACTGTAGATTTGTATTATTCTTATTGTTAGCAGTAACAGTTGTGCTGAACGTGACGATAGTCCAAAGCTGTAACTTTGTGTGAGTGTCACCCGTAAATATAATATTTGCAATAACCGCGCCTCTCTCCTGTCATATATCGAGGAACTAAAAGCCGTAACAATTTCTCTGGCAACGAACAATGCTGCAATAACAAACGATTGTACGTGCGACTGCAGTTCGTGTTCTTATATATTGCATACGTGCTTTGCCAATCGAAAATACGGCGCATTGGCGATAAGCGCTGGTAATAATGCGAAACAATCGCGACAGAGTTAGCGGCCGTCTAATTCATTATTGCATTACAGCTAAATTTCCCGCCGGAACACGGGTAATTCGATTAATGCACTGAGGCTGGAGGCCAAGAATGCGAAACAATTTACTGCGGGCGACTTTTCCCAGACATTTCGGCCGAGAGAAAATAAATTTTTCGTTTTAATAATACCCTCTAATTGCGCGGCGTAGAGCGACTTGTATTCCTGGCGGACGAAAGCGAACTGTGGATGGCACAATGGCCCGGTAAGTCCGCAAAGTGGATTTCCACTCCCGAAAAATAATGCGCTGCACTTATTGCAGCCGGTGCTCACAAATGCCCCCTAACATGTAAAACGTATGACGCGACTTGAATTATAATTATTGCCACGACCACGGACTTACTTAAACGTAAATTGTCGTTGTAGAATGTACGGTCGTTCTGTGCGTACTTGAAAAAAGAAAGAAAAAAAAAGAACAATTTGCGTGCTTCTGTATTTCTTAAGTGATCATTGCGCTATCAAATAACAGTGCGCGAGATATTTTTAGATTTTTACGTTGATGAAAATTATAAAATGGAAAAATTGAATACAATGTACGTTAATACTGATATGAAAGAAAATACATGCTTCCTGTACTTTGATAGCTTCTCTTCCTGTGTGAAAATATTTTTTCATTATATCATATTTTTTAGATTTTCTATTTTACTGTAGTATTAACTTAATAACAATATGTCCCCGTTTGACTTGCGCGATAAAAAGCGTGGGTGCAATAAATTAAATGCAAAAACATACGTGGAGAATGTGTCGGTATTAACGTGTTTGGAGACGCGATAACTTGCTAATTAATTAAATATGGCGCTTGAAGCGAAGTATACACAGACCGAAGTGATATTACATGTTAAGTCTCTTGTACCGCTAGCTGTGAATTGAATACGCGAGGGAAAACGACGAACAGGCAGCCGCCGCTCGTTTCCTCCTCTTATTTCCTTGGCATTTGCTAATTGACGCGAAGCTGATCGAGAAACACCGTTAATTATTCTAATCTTACGCTTGCACGATGCTGATCCGAACGAATGTCGAAGGAAGAAGAATGTTTTTCGCACGCCAGGGAATTTCAGAGCGTATCTACCGGGATCGCTGTAAGCGTTGGATCATTACGGTATGGTCTTGAACCCTTCCGCTTTCGTTTGCGAAACAGGTGAGGCAATAATTAATTACCATCTCACATATTGATTATTAGAAGTATTCGCATACCATGAATCTCTCTCTCTCTCTCTCTCTCTCTCTTTCTTCTTTTCCCTTACCTTCTCTCATTTTCTCTCTTAGTATTTAATTAATTTCTTGATATTCCACGCGCATTTCTGCCTTTGCGTCGACACTCAATTCCTTCTCAACGAACATAAGCAATTTCTTTCTGTGTATGTGCAAATTGAAGAAAAACGCTTCAATCGACTCGGAGCGCTGGAAAAGAATTCGCCACTTTGGAAAACCACACCGTATTTCTGTATTTCGCATACGGATCGTACAAATATTTGCTTTTCCTTTGCGTTCATGGCTATCGCGGGTAAGAATCTATACGTTGTGAAGTATTATCGTTATTGGTCGAAAATTCGTCACGCTGTTAGCTTCGCCGCAAGAGAAAAGAGCCATGTACCCCTCTCGTATACGTATTCGAATCGATATCACCTTCCGATCCTTACGTTTGGAAAACGTGGCGAAGTAACGGCGCCGTATCATTTCTCGCCAGTGTGCCATCGTGCGGGCAAAGGGAGTCTCCCAATGTATTCGGGGAGACGATCGGAATTGTTTTCTTAGCGCAGGTCAGGGTTCTCAATACGGAACGATTCCATCGAATCCTTTTTGGATTTTTCCCCGTCTGCCGGGGGCGAGCTAGTGGCGAAAGCCGGGAAAGCGAACCAATAAGGAAAATGCCAGGTCGATACTCAACTGCTGCTCCGCTACGTGTACCATATAAGTGTCTGTCCCAGGGGTAGGCGGTCAGGGTACATCAGATAAGAAAACCCGGTCCCGGAATAGACCGCTATTATGTTTCCTATAAGTGGGCTACCCCAGGGAAGTGCAGCCTCATATATACATCTCGCGATACATATGTACCGGTATATAGTGCGAGATAAGAAAAATATCAGGCTGGTTCGCTTCTCGTAACCGCACAAGTTGTAATTATACAGCCGACGTTCCTACCGAAAGAATGGGAAACGCGCGGCTTCCGACGTTAGCTAGCTGCTGCGAAATTGCTCTCCCAAACGGACTTCCCCTAAATCTGATCGGGGGATATCTTATATCTTCTCGGACGAGATGGAGGACAGTGGCGGCGAACTTTCGCTGAAGAAAGAGTGTTTATCGTTGCCTTCAATTTATGAACGTGGCTTTTTATAAGGTCTTAATTAACCGAGACGTTCGCTGGGGGTCTTTCTTGCCGTGGGTAACAACAATCAGCAAGCGCGCACGGATATCTCGGGAGAGAAGAAGCGCGCGCGCGTTCGTCGAACGACAGCTCAACACGGAACACACCGAGAGAAGACTATACGACGGAGAGGAGAGCGTGTAAGAAGTAACTTGGCAATGAACACTTTCGTACTCGAAGCTCTTCACGTGAAATATTTGACGTACGCTACTCCCCCGACGAAACGTTTTCCCCGGTCCGGCGTGGCGCGGCGGGCGTTTTAATTAACAAAGAGTTGATAGCCTTGATCCTCATCTACGTTCCTACCCGTCTTTTCGTGGCATTCTACCAGTCAGACATTTTCGCAGTAATTGGAGTAATCCTATCCCGAATTCTAGGCACGGGGCTTCTCTCGCGCAGCGAGAGAAAGAAGGTGAACGAGAAGGAGGGAGATAAATAAATGTCGAGTTAAATGATGTCGGCGGGTACCGAGTGTAGCAATTATACAGTTGTAGCGCGCCAAAGAGAGAAGACGAAAGAAACGCGAGGACAGTTTCGGTACCGGGGGTTTCCCTTCGGTATCGGAGTTTTCCGACCACACCGGCCGAATCTGATTTGAAGATAACGCCAGGCGAGATAAGTAAGCAGTCACGTGAAGGAATATTTATTGCTATCTGCGGCGCCACGGGAGGACGTACGGTCTGTGTTTTAATGAACAAACGTTTAATCAGCAGTTCCGCAAACTACCGGGCGCTTTATCAGCCGGTCAACGACTCTCGGCCCTTTGGCCAATTGGCTTCCGTCACTTCGCCTAATCGATTGCCCGATGTCTCGCAATTACGCGTTTACTTATTCACGTCTGAAAGCAGGCGCGCGTACATTCGGAAATATTTAATAACGATTTAACGCTAAATTAAATCCAACGCCGACGTAAATAGATCAGCAATAAAATAACTAGCATAAACATCACGTGATGCATTTGCAAAATTGTAACGCTCGGAACAAAAGTTAATAGGCTGACGCACAATTTATATCGGTGTAATGTAATTGGACGCGTCATAGCGAGTAATACCGTGACGTTTAGTCAACCGCATACGTGTAAACATGGTACCCATTTTAATTAGCAAAGTTATACCCTTCCATCGACTGTGTATCGACAAAGTTCATCGGTAATCCCTGATATGCGGGAGCGGGGGGGCTCGCCTGCTTTATGTAATACTAATTGGCAGAGTGGATACTGCTGTTAACAGTTACGCGGCGCTTTGCGTAATCGCCTTGCAAATGCCGGTCACGAGTTCGCCTGTAGATACACAAATGCACAATGGGGAACACGTGTACGTATGCACGTATGTATGATGCACCCATAAACGCATCGCCACCGAGTGGAACGAACGGGTAGTCAGGAAATGTGTCATTCCCTACGGAGACTAGCGAGGACCTCTGCCACCGCCGCCGCCGCCGCCGCTGTTGCAGCAGTTACCCTGCGGAGAGACTCTTGCGGTGAATAGAACTTGTTCCATAAAACTATCTCGGACGTCCTGTAGCGTGTCCCGGGGCGTCACGGTCGGGGACGTATCGGGCACTTTTGACTCGGACAGGACCGTACGCAAGAATTATTTGCGCCCCACTAGGCAGAGCTCGATGAAGCATAGCCCGCGAGTCGCACGTTGTTGTTTACCGCGAGTCTCCCCCCGTCTATAAAATCTTTTTATTGGGTTTTTCAAAATTGTTCTTTATGTATAACGCTATTTCCGAACTTTCATTAAACCTAAATATCTTTTACTCTTTTAGGGCTACTTTAACCAACTCCGATTAATTTTAATCGTAATCAACAGCAAGACTTGAATGGCTTTTGATAATACCACTGATCGTTCTTAACTTGTAATTTCTTCATGATATTCATATTTTGGTATGATATACATTTGTATGAAATATTATATATTGTACGTATTTGCAATATATTTTTCACAGAGATACGAATATCATACAGAAAAAAAATTAATATCAAATCAACAATTTATTGTTTTATATATATGCAAGAATATAAAATCTTTCTGGAAGAATTTATAATCTTAAACAGACATAATTTGCTTACATGAAGAAAATTTTTCTCTTCATGTAAACCAATTATGTCTGTTTAATGTTATAATTTTTTCCAAGAAAATTTTATATTCTTGCTTATATATGAAACAATAAATTGATTTGATTCTAAATTTTTTCTGTGTAGGGTAAGAACGATCAACAGTATTATCAAAAGCCATTAAAGTCTTGCTGTTGATTCCGATTAAAATTAATCGAGGTTGGCTGAAGCGGCTCTTAGACTCTTAAGTGTTCAGATTGTTCTATTTATCAAAAGAAAGATTCGAATCTTTCTCGAATAAAAAAAAGTCTCTTTTCTAGTCCGGTCGAGTAAAAGTTGATCTATGTAGGTACTTGTAAAAAATTCAAGATAATTCAAGATAATGCCGTTATTGTTATTTTTCAATTGGATTGAAGTTAAAATGATTTTTGACAGATATTAACAAATATACTTTGTATGATAAATTGTATTTTTATTTTCACATTCGTGAGAATAATTATATTTGACCTGCGTCGCGACGCAATCAGTACTTCTTTTACTCCCGGATGTATTCTGTTGCGCTGAAATTTACTAAGCCGCGCCGGGCACGAGGCGCCGTATAATGCATTTTGTATGCAACTTTCGTAGTATTCGTAGTGCGACACTTCATCATTTTCCGGGCACTACATATAACTTCAGAGGCAACTAGAAGGATACATGGACCTAGGGAAGTACGTGGTATAAACATGAACGTAAGGCAAGGTGTATTCCGGAGAGAGAAATGAAGGCTACACAGCAAAATTTGTATAATGCTCACTCGGATAACTATCTCTACTTCGCATTTAACGGATGAATTATGACGTATTAGCATAGTAAAAATCGTTTTACATTTGTTACGTAAAGTTTAATAATTCTTTCTCTATGCTCATTCGGACGAAAATGTGCTGTCTGTGCTCATTTAAATGGATAACTTTGTCAAAATTTATGACTATTATGGATTTTTTTTAATGCATCGGTATTTCCCGAATCACGTTCATAATAGATTCCAATGTAAACGCGATATCTAATTAAAGCCGCTCTCGCAGCGAGGCATATTTCTTCTGCTTTATATGTTTGAAGTATAATTTTATCGTAAATTAGTACTTTAAATATCTCCTGAATGCGTCATACATAACTCACGGCCGCCTCGTATCTAATGGACTGTAGAAAATAACCCGTCGAGAATAAATTTACAGCGGACACCCATTCGGAACGGGGCGGTGTAAATTCAACATAGCCTTCCCATTTAGAGCATAAAGTAAATTCGGCCCACACAGCCCTATCTATAAATTTAACGGATGGCCCCGGCGATTACCCGTATATTTTCTCAACTCCGCGGAAGTAAGAACGATGGATCTTCAGTCGACACGTTCCATCGCTAAACTGTCGATCGTAAGACTTACAGTTCAACCAGCAGCACACCGCGATGTTTTACCGACTATAAAATATTTTACGTCCTTGCGGCACCTCTTCCTCCCTCTCTCTCGCTCTCGCTCTCTTGGACGTAACGCCGCGTACCTTTGGGTTACGGCGAAATGTCTCGTATACCTGGTTAAAGCCTGGGACTTGACACGGAAACAACGTAGCGTGTCTTGATTTAACGCTAGCGAGAGCTACGATTTTCCTCATTATCGCGCTCACCCTCGAGGTCCCCGAGGTGATCTCGAAAGGACTCGGCCCTGTTCTAGCTACGCAGTTTACAAGGATAAAGATCTGATAGAGTCTGAGGGACGTCCTTCGTGGGACCCGCTCCGCGGGATACTCCGTCACGAGGCCCAGATCTGTCTCGGTGATTATTAACTTAACAAAGAGGCACGAAAGGGAGTTTCCCTGCGTCGTGCTCGATTTGCCTGTCGCTCGGGAATGCATGTTACGACGAGATGAGCCGTGATTCATCCGAGAAACCAGATCGAAATTTCCGACAAACCGGGTGCATGCCTAAACGCTCCTACGGACCTAGTCTCTGACATTATCGTCCCATCAACGCGTCTTTAAATGTCTCACGTTATGTTTTCCGTCAAATCCGATTCTCGGCAGGCCAAGAACTGAAAAAGATGCCGAGCATACTTGTCGTTCGAAAGCGTTGGGGTAGTAAAATAATCGGTGACCCGGATATATCAAAATGTGAAAGATATCGATGAAATGCGCAGTGACTTCTCAAGGATCGCGACTGGCAGGATGATGTATTTTCTCACCTGTACCACAAAATGGACGATCGAGTCAGGTAGAAAAGAGAAAGGGAGAGAGAGAGAGAGAGAGATTTTGTGGGTACGGGAGACCAAAAATCGGCATCTCTCGGTCCGCCCGGAGAACCACGAAGCCGCTTAAGACCAGCTAAGCTGCTTACAGAGCGGACTGCGCGCTGATACTCGGTGCGACTTGCCGTATGTATGTATATGAAGCATTTGGAATACTGAAGCAAGCCGATCCTGTTCGCCGGCCGGCTCTCCTCTCGGAGAGGAGCATCGTTAACACCGTGGCTTACTCCGAAAGCCACTTTACACTCGCGTGCGCGTTAACCTACCGCACAGAGTCCACAAATTCGCGGCCTTGAGACCGTGGATACTTCATCGAACAGCGCCGGTAAATTTATTCGAGATTATACGGGAACGGGTGGACCATTAAAACCGCCGTCGCACCCCATCATTTTTCGCTGCATTCCCCCTTTGATCCCGCGTGGCCGCGCGACGTGGAAAAGGAGAATTTATACGAATTGACTTTTTGTTTCGCTCGGAATATATTTGGTAGACGGGATATCTCTCTTACTCAATGAACACAAGTCATCCATTTCATAAATTTGCTTTTGCTTAATTAAATCGTATTAGATCAAGAATTTGAAATGATTGTGCATATATATATATATATATATATATATATATATATATATATATATATTTATATATATTAGTTATTTTAATAATTCTGTATATTTTTTTATTTTTTATTAATGTCAAATATTTCTATATATTAAGTGTACAATCAAGAAACATTTTTCATACCCTTTGAAAGAAAGCAGCAATTCTTTTTCGCGGTGTCATTTATCGCGCGGTAGATCAACCTTGGTAAGGTTTATAAGAGCCGACACTTCCGCTTGCTCCTTTCGCTCACGGACGATCTGGAGATGTCGACTTTTTCCTCTGTGGCTGCCTGAAAGATATGAAAAGAGCGGGCATCAGTCATCCCCGGAGTCGCACGGGACCAAATTGTCGCATCTTTGGTTTTTCTGGAGGGAAGCGCGCGGCATAATGGAACGGAGAGGGAGCCTGAGTGGCCACGAAAAAAGGGCTCTTCGCGGTTGTATCCCTTTAGTCCGGCCACCCCTCGACTGTCACTCAGAATCAGTTGGTCTCTCCTCCATTCGAGTTCTTTTCTCTCCTTAGCTCTCTCTCTCTCTCTCTCTCTCTCTTTTGCTTCGGGCCTGTCGTGATACCAATCTGGTATGAAAAGTTACGTCGGTCTCCACGCTGACTATAACATCTCTTAATCTCCATGGGCGGTTTAGTCACACTCGGGAATGCAGGTTCACGGAAAAGGATGAGTATGATTCATCGAGGCATCGAAGTCTAATACCGATGCGGATTGATCTTGATCTCGGGAGGTGGGATCCGTTAGGATTGATCTAAAGAGACGTTCTCGATGGCGACCAACGTCGATCACATTATAACTCGTTTTATGCAACGTCCGTTCACCCGTCCCGAAGCCACACCTTGCGATCGATATCGGAGCATTGATATAACATTACAACGACCATGGTAAATGACTGTGGTAGCCGAAACTTCGGAATCAATCATTGGATCGTATTAAAGAGGAGGTAAATAGATTCTTAAGGACGAAGCAATCTTCTTTGCATAAGTATAGCATTAGTATCATTGAATTCGAAGGTGTGGTAGATAGATATAGGTATTACAAGTTGCATTTTAAAGTTACAAGGAACGATAGAACGTCTATACGGTCTGTATCTTTTTTTCTAATTTATTGTTGATGAAAATAGAAAATAGTAACAGAAGTTAATATATTTAGTACAAATGATCTATAATATGTAAATTCATCTAGAGTTTTCTGAAAATATAATTTGGAGAATAAAATGAACGATACCTATTAAAATGAAATAAAATTAGCATGAGTTGTTCACAGAAATGGTAAACGAGTTAGAGATGAAATTTTTTTGTTTATTTTCCATTTAATTAAAAAAATTAATATATCGAATAAGATCAATTATAAAAACAGTTATGAAAGAAATGATAAAACTAATTACATCATAACATAACACATTAATTTTTTAAATATAAAAATTTAATTAATTTTATTATTTTTGAATATAATTTTTTTTATTTACCTACTTATCATCTTTATATAAAAAATTTTTAATGATGGGCTGTTTCTTTATCGAAAACGTTATAATATCTCTTTTCATATTATACTTTTAAAATTAAAATTTATATATACTAAAAATAGAGCATGATATCTGCAGTACGCGTCTCATTGACGTGGGTCAATTTACCATGCGACAGCGAGTTTTGTAAGCCAATTACTTTAATCGATAAAGAGGTCGAAGTCTAAAGATCTCTAAGGATCTCGAAGCTGGTCCCGCGAATTCGGTCGGAATAAATTGGGCTGCGCGTACGCCAGAGTACGATCGAAATTCCCATGAAGGAGCGAATCGGAAATGGGAATGACGTATAAAGGAGCCAGAGCACGTAGGGTCAGTTTGCCAGGCAAGGCATATCCTGTACCGTGAAGAATCTCCGGCAAATCTTGTGTATGTCCAGCTCGTCACATGACCCTGCAGTCCCCACCTGAATACTGATCGCTGTCCTCCTCCGGAGACGCTTTGCGTCTCTTTGTAAAATCAGTAGCGAGCCTTTCAGACTCCTTTTACTCCGGACGCAAGCTCGTTTCCCGAGACCCTTTATAGTCGCATACCTTTCTGTCGTCTTACCATCCGCCGTTGTATCCTCGAGTACAGAGGCGGGGGTCGTTACGTTTCGCCGTTTCCACCGCTGCCACCGGGAGAAATAAGAAACACGCTTTTTGAATTAGCGCCTTACGCGCCCGCGAGCTTTTTGCGCGTAGACGCAGTAATAATAACGTCGCGTGCACTTCCATCTTGCGCGCGCCAGCACTTACGTTACCAGCAACGATGGAGAGACATGGACTGTAAAAGAGATTCAGTTATAATGTTAAAAAGGAAATATTAAATATGCAGCACCGTGCAATTTTACTACCTTATAAGTAGAGGTTGGGTAGGAATATGAAGGAAGCTACAGATTTTGCGGTGTATAATTTAATCTTGATTTCTTTCAGGGAAATATAAAAATTTTTAATATGTGGCGAGATGGATATTAGTATTTATACGTGGAAGAAACGTGGAAGACGCGAGATTTTCTGTTCGCAGAGAGAGAGAGAGAGAGAGAGAGAGAGAGAGAGAGAGACCTAATTTTGCAAGTCCAACTTGCATGACGTTTTAACAGTTTCATAAATTCGCCGTACAAATTCAATTTACGAATCGCCGCGATATCGCCGCATTTAAAAGTAGATCAAGAGCCACCGCGCGCGCGGTATGCTGCAATTTTATCGTGGCTCGTAATGCATCGACCAATCGTTACACTTAAGAATTAAATCTAGTGGCGTCGTTAAACCCGAGGAGGATCGGGGCTAGTCTCCGACGATATAGCCGGCTTAATATCCTTGACGTAAATAGATTACCGTAGCGGCGGGTCGGGTTAGACGCTCTAGCTCTCTGCTAGCGGGAGGACACGGAAACGCACGCGATAGAGCGAGCGAGCGAGCGAGCGAGTGAGCGAGCGAGCCTCGTGGAAGGATCTCTGTGCGAGAGGAGAGGAGAAATAGAGAAAGAGCGGTTCTTTCGGAGGAAAATGCAGAAAATTCGTCGCGCAGACTGTGCGACGGCGGCGAAGCATCGGCTAAGAGGGTAGCCGACACGGGGGTGGGCTTGCTGATAAGAGAGCACCGTAGGAGCTGGCACGCTTTGACAGCCAGTAAATTAAAGTATATTTCCACGACGCTGGGAGGCAGATGCACTGTACGCGGTAATCCGAGAGATTCCCCGAGAGCAGAGATGAAAGGTAGACACGAAAAGAGGGAATTTTTTATGAACGGAATCGGCATGCCGCTGGAGCTCGGTATAGCCGAGGGGGAAGCTGGAAAATCTTGTCCACCTGGGCGTAGGAGCCATCAGCCGGGAGAAATGGGAGAGTAAAAGGAGTTGTCAGAATCAGATGAAGAAGGGAGAGAAAGAGACTGAGACGCGCGGCCTGTGGAGCACTCGACGCGTGCGATGGATCCGCGAGAACGACAGAGAGAGAGAGAGAGAGAGAGAGAAAGGGCTAATCGATGAGGACGACGAAGCCTCAAGAATACAGAATCTCAGTAGCCGACGAACGAAGGGAAAGGTCGGTCGAGCGAGGATTATCGCTCGAAAGAAGGAGGAAGTTTCGCCGATCTTAATTGGGTAATTACGATAATTTGCGCGGGCGCGCGCGCACCCGCGCGTGTATGTACGCAGGCGCCAAGATCGATTGGCGATTAAATATTCGTGCCGCTCTTAACTTTCGAAAACCAGGGTCAGAAGAGGAGGTTGGGTTATATAGCCCGATAAAGTTTGCGCAATTATTTCCTCCGATAGGCGATATCGCTCTTCCGGGAACTTCCGCAATCTTTTCCGCCGTAAAGCGCTACCTTTGTTAAAAATTTATCGCCGGTTCGACGATTAGCGATGCATTTGCCTTAACAGCCTGTACCCGATCGCGAGTATATTTTACCCTTACCAATCGTCGGTGTCTCGTTTACCCTTGCCACGCTACACGGATCGCGACATGTAGCACGCAAGACTAAACGCGCGGTTAAGAGGCCAAATGCCGAGGTATAACGGCGGGACGTTGCGGTAATATAGGAACTTCGCGAGTAAGAACTTCTTACTCGTTCGTTTCCCATCCAAACTCGGCGTTGTTAGGAATTCCCGAACGACCGCGCCGTACTTTCCTAGGGAAATGGGCGACGTTTCTCTCTCTCTCTCTCTCTCCCTCTCTCTGTCCCTTCCCGAAACATGTACCGGTATACGTATATACATACATATATACGCATACCTCTGCGTTTTCCCTCATCATCGGAAGAATAGACGAGACGCATTCGCGTAGCTGCAACTACCAACTCCGTACAGTATGCACGTTTCTCTTATCCCCTTCTCTGAGTTACTCGCAGTTTGATACTTCCTTTTTCCTCAAGTTTCACGCTTATTGCTGGAGCGAGCGCGACGGCGACAGGCGACGGCGGTGGCTTCGGCGTCGGCGGTTCGGGCCTCGGGCAATTTCTGAACTCCGGATCTAGGATGTTCCTCTGGATATGCGCGCGCAAAACGGAGGGTTTGTCTTATCTGCCGTTCCACATTTCTCATCTCTATTCTTTCACTCTTTCTCTCTCTTTCTCCGTTTCTCTGTCTCTTTTTGCGCTTTGACGCATTAACTTGGTGTCTTTCTCTCTTTCTTCTTCCGCTTCGTCCTTCGTCCGCTCGCTTTCAGTGTTCCCTCCTTCATTCTCTCGAACACTTCAAAGATTTCTCTGCCGGGCCGTTGCGGCGAGTAAACACTCGCTATAAAATGCTATTCGCGGCTGTGCGTCGTTTGCGCGGTGAGCTCGCGTTGAAAGGAGAAGCGCCGCGCCGCCGTTGATGACAGCCGTGAGATTATCTCTGGCGGTGAGATTCGTCGAAATGAGCCCCTCCGCGTGGGTGTAAGTAAAACCGCGCGCGGAATTGCGCGTTTACGCGGCGCGCCGAAGCCACGTTTGCGATTGCGATACGTGAGCGGGTTCTATTGTTCGCTTCTTACCCCGGTAAAGGCGATTCTTAGAAACGTCGATTAAGATCAAACAGCTGCTTCCGCTACATTTTTGTCGAGCACGTTCGCCGCGATATATGATTTATGGCTTCGATAACCGAAACTGATAGTAAATCATTTTAAGATAGATCACGTAGCATCAGTTGTTAATTTATTATCGATGTATTTATAAAAATATTAACAATACGACGTTACGATAAAAAAAAATCGTTTTAACGTAATTCATATTTTATTATTGCATTGCAGTAACGGTACATAGATGCTACTTTTATTCAGATATTTAATATTCACATATATGTATACAATGTAACATGAAACGCGGAGACTTTGTTTTGCATCTCTATAAGAACCGCAACTGTAATCCTGACATTTTATAACTCATTCATTCCGCAGCTCAACGACTTTTTCACGAATAAAACTGCCGTGCTTCATTTCTCATGTAACTAATGCAATATTAAGACTTACATTTTAATTTACTGTCTAACGTGCTAAAACTTAGTTGCCGTGAATTCTTCATTTCTTTATTAATTTACCTGTTCGCCTATGAGAAGAGAAGCTTTCGTCTTTACATTAATTATTTTTATCATAAAAAGTGCATAGTGCGGAAAATAAATTATTATTTTAAAAGTTAGTAATAAAAATGATAATAAAAGTATCATGAGTTATTATATGTAGTACGAGTCGCTAACAAAACCATAATTAAACATTGAAAAGTAAATTTGTTTGCATTGTGCGGCATAATTATGTTGACACGGTAATTACATCAAGTAGCGTACGAAACATCATTAATTATGTTTTTCTGATATTGTATATGCTTCTCATTGCGATAGATACTTATGTAATTGCATTCCCGCGTATAACAAGTCACGCATACCGCAGATTTTGTGATGTTTATTAACAAACGCATAATATAACTATATTATATATTATAATCAGACGATATGGAGAGATGAACATTATAAAATATCCATAATTCGCGTGCACATTGTACAAATTGTAAGTAATACTAATTAGCCCCTTAAAACTTTAACCCACAATTAGTTTGAACGAATAATACGCGGTTGATCAGTATTATCTCATAATAAATGATATCATAACGCTTGTTAAAATGATGGATTCAACGCGGGCCGAGGCCAGAATCTGGGTACAAATGGTACCCTTATCGACCTATAATTACAATAATGTATAATTATATAATATATATATGTACGTACATACATATGTATGTGTATCCAGGATTTATTCCGAATGAAAATGAGTCCCGACTACTTGACTACTTGAGTCTCCTCCGGGGTATACTATCAGAAGTCTATAATTCGTTGTCCTTATCTGGCTGATGGTAATGAATGAACTTTTAGCATTATTTCTCGACGAGAATCGAACAAGGTCCATTCATTCCCCCGGGGAAGAGGAGAGAATGCTGTAGCGATAACTGCAGGCGAAATGATTTATTAGCCGCTGCCCGTTTCGTATCGGATATCTCACATAGCCTATCTATATACAGCGTGAAGTGCAGTACCGGTATTCTCTGTGATCAGTATTATAGTTAGAAATTGTGCGATATTACGCTCGGAATTTTATTAACATTTCAGTAATTGTTGATGCTGAAATTTCTCGAATAAACTTGCGAACTCTTCGTATATCATTTTTATTAATATTATTATTACATCGTTATGCGACAAATGGTAACGTGACAAAGTGTGTTCTTTACGATGTGAAAAAGATTATGAATTGATTATATCGCGTACCGAGAGTGCGTGATTATTGCGTCAACGTTTTATGTTTATCTATACTCTAGAAATTATCGACGTATCCGCGTGACGATGAAACACGAATATTCCTTCTATTCCCTCTATATTCGCAATTCAATCGTTCTGGTAATTCACTTTTTAACGGTGCATAATCGACCATAAAATAATTTCATATTGACGCATTATCGGTTGCGCAATTTATGCGCAATCTTAACAAGCGCCTGCGGTAGTCGTTTCGATTCCATGTGCGTGTGTGCCATTAATCATACGCATCTGCAACGAGGATTTGCGACGAAATCCGTTCTACAGATGTCGTTAAAAACGTGAACGTATTTTCATATGTAAATTTTTAATAATGTCTTGAAAAAAATTACGAGTATTGCGCATTTATTACTATTAACCGAGTTATATTTTGTCCGTATTACTTTTCTTTTTAAATAAGTGGCAAATAAAAATTGAATTAATGTGCCGTGAAAATGAAACTTTAACCTTTAAATTTCGGTCTGTTGCATCGTATAAGTATATTTGTATAGTTGCATGAGTGAAGTCGGATCATTTCGTTTGAAAAATTAGAGAAAAATAGCGATAAACGAAAAACCAGAATTTTAACGGCTTTATTGCGATATTTATGGTGGCAATACTTTTGAAGCAAATTTTAAATGCATTTAGACATAGACTGTTTTGAGTTTTGTGTATAGGGCGTACATGGTGCGCATGTGTGTGCGTGCTAGTCTGGATTAACATCTATTGCCGCGTACGCTATTTAACTTTGGTGCTGCATATTTCCCACAGGGCTCAGCGCAGAACATTCCGCGGCGTGAGAAAATCGATAATGCCATACATAACGTATAAATCTGTCCGGTTGATACATAATCACGACCTGCCATAAAAGTATAATGTCGCGTGTTGTCACAGCGCGCATACGCTGCCGCATATTTTTGCCGTTATCCGGCCGTCGACGCGCTTAACGAAACCGGATGGCACCACAGCCGTTGGATTTAGCGAACTCCATCACTTCTTCGCATAGAACTAATTATACGAGAAAAAAATTAACGCGCGGCGTTTTAAAACGTGGGAATCGCAATTAAATAAATTGACGTATCATAGTGGAATTTTTAAATATATTTTGTTTATTTAGATAACAAATATGAACCTTTAATTGGCATGAAAAAAATTTTATATATGTTTGAAACTCACGTTTAAATAATATTATAAATGTTTGTAATGCATAGAGATGACGGAAGTATCAAAAATTCACAAGGAGATTGAATATTAATGCCTTCCTTCAACTTACAACGTGAAGAAAATCTTCTTAACAGCTATTTTTAAGTATTTTTAATTTTTATAATAAAACTTTAATAAAACTTGAGTTTTTAAATATATTTGGTTTATTTAGATAACAAATATAAACTTTTAACTAGCGTGACGAACATTTCATATATTATTATCAGTCTTTATTGCTATTGCATTACCACACGCAATGATATGTGTTTAAAAATATCTGTAAAGCGTAGAGATGACAGAAGTGTCGAAAATTCACAAGGAGATTGAATATTAATGTCTTCCTTTAAATTACATTAAAAGAAAATCTTCTTAACAGCTGTTTTTAAGTATTTTTCATTTTTATAATAAAACTTTTGCACGACGTAAATTTTTAAATATATTTAGTTTATTTAAATAACAAATATAAACCCTTAACTGGCGTAAGGAAAATTTCATACACATATGTAAAGTCCACGTTTAAATAATATTATAAATATGCGTCAAGCATAGAGCGATGACAGAAGTGTAAAAAATTTACTTCACAAGGAAATTGAAAATTAATGCCTTCTTTGAAATTAGTGACAGTATGAAGAAAATCTTTCTAAGGGGGTCTTTTTAAGTATTTTTAATTTTTATAATAAGACTTTAATAAACAGTGACTTAATAAGAATCTCCCTCGAAGAAACGCTCGATGAATTTAATAAAGCTGCGTCAACGGCAAAATAATACGGCTATTCCAGTAACCGTCGATATTAGAGACCGAAATTTTGTAACGTAGATGAGATGCGATCGGTGTTTTTCAGCGCATAAGACCGTCCTTTTTAGTCTCTCGCGAAGCGAAGTAATGAAGACGAGACGCAAAGTTAAAGTGGAATGCTTCACTACGCGGAATGCTCCACTCGATGACAAGTGATCCTCGAAGAAGCGAGTGAGAGGAAAACATTGTTAATTTCCTTTGCAGATTCGAGTGTCTCTCGTACTCACTCCATCTCCCCTTTTTCTCCCTTTCCCTCTCCTCCCCCCACCCGTCATGCAACTACTCGTTTCAGAATGCCGATTAAATTAACGTCTCTCCGTCAGGAGGAAACGATTGCACGGGTCGAGACAAATCGAATTCGAGCGCCATGTAATACGTTGTAAAGTGACGCGGCTGACATATTTCGGATTTTCCAGAGGCTATTATGGCGACGCGAAGCGTTTAGAGAATAAAAATAAACTCGCGTTTCATGAAAGGTAATACAACGTACAAAAGGCGTAGTTTCGTTCATCATCGTATTTAACTTTATAATAAGGAGGAAAACGAAATATTATATTTGTTACCTCGTATTAACTGTTCGAATAGTCAGGCAGAGCTATCTAGATCGCTGGCAGCTTATCGAATACCCGTTAAGAATTTTAACTTTCATATTTACATTACCTACCACTTGAAACTTTACTTTGTAACTGCTTTTATTAGCTTTTAATACTTAAAATTACTGACTTATAAATCCAATTACGACGGCAATAAAGTGAAGTTCCATGAAAGCTATTCAATGATCCAGACTATTGCTCCGATAATAAATTGAAACTTTCTTTAAAGAGCAAAAAGTTTGATAACGACTGTTGTGCGTACCGCATACGCAACGCCCGCTCTTTCACGGATTATTCTCTCGGTTGATTTGCGCTCGGTTAATAAACGTTTGCCTTTTTATGCAAACTTACACTCGCAGAAACGTAAACGACGTAGGGGAGTGTTTTCAATAGTAAAGTGTTTCTTTTTCGATAATTTCCTCTATCAAATAACTGGCTTAACTAGTTTTAACACGATCCTTCGTTGCGGTAATGTATCGATTAATCTTATAATTATTGGCGTGAAGCAACGGTTCGCGTACCGCGCAGAAACGTAACGCGCGTGCAACGTGCCACTCGCATGGCTGCACTTGCGAACGAACGCAACAGCCAGCTCAGCCACTGGACCAGGGTGTTAGAGCATTAGGGGATTCCCCCGATGTGCCTGATGATCATTTTATATTAGCCGAGGGGAATCTGCATGACAATGGCTGGCTCCATTGTGTGATAAGCGCTTCACACTGCGCAACCCCATCCATATGTTAATATCCTCCCGTGCTTACAGCAACGGCTAACTCGTGAAAGTGAATTATGTGTACGCGAAAGTGCGTGATGGTACTTCCCTGTGTCTGTTGTCTCCGCGTCTGGGCCCCTCCCCTCCCCTCTCCATCCCTCTGCTCCTCTCTCTCAGCCCAGAGCTACCGCCAGACACATCCGGACCGTTCTTTCACAGTTTCAAATTCTGCGTGCGTCTTTACGGCGGGCGAGAGACAGTCCTGGAATTGTAAATTGCTAGCGATCTCGGGAGAGAATGTATTACATTTTCTTTCTTGTCTCGATAACAGTTTGTGCGATTAACTTCGAACGAGTTGATTAAAACTCAATTTTCTACCGTTACTATAATTATTAAAATAAATTAATTTGCTCAAAAAATAGAAGAATAAAGATATTTTCTTTTTCTTTGTTAATGGATATTCGTTCTTGTGTTTCTTTTATCTACACTGAAAGAATAATTTTACTGTAGAAAGTATCTACAGTAAAAATTTAGCAGATCAGAAAATAATTTTATGTTGGACTATTAACCCTTTCGTACTTGATGTATGTGTAAAACCTTCAAAAAATCATATCTTCTACAAAACTCTTTCTGAGGTTGCTATCTTTAGTTTTGTAGAAGATATGATTTTTTGAAGATTTTAAGATAAAGAATTTGAAGATAAAGAATAAAACACTTCACAAAAAATCAAAACCTTTGGAAATTTATTTCTTTAATCTGCAAACTTTGTCAAAAATTTATAAGATAAAGTAAAAGTGAAAAATGATGATGTTTTCAACCCTTTTGGCTTACTTTTAGGATCAACGTAAGGACTATTTATTTAAAAAAGCACTATTTACTTGTACAATAACGGATCCAATATAGCGTAGACTGAAATATAAAATTTTCCTGAAAACTTTCCTTAAAAAAACTCATACTCCAAGAGTTTTTAGTTTACTGATTATGATTCTGTAATTAAACTTTTGAAATTCAATATAGAGGATAAAAATACTAAATTTCGTTGAATTTGAGCGATATATTGAATCCGCCATTTTTCATTTTGATAATTTGATTAAAGATTTATAATCCTTCAGTAAGACGTGAATTAGATGCTGATTATTCCTAGAAAAAAAAGTCGGGCATGAAAAGGTTGAAATAATTATGTGAGAGGTTCAAGCATGATGACACCGATGCAAAAAGTTTTGATAGTTTAGCAATAAAGTTAAATTAAATGTCCAATATAAATTCTTTAATAGTTCAACATAACTGTGTTTAGATCTGTATTTCAACAAAATTGCTGTAGAATTTCTTTCCGCGTAGAATGTAGCTCCACGAAAATGAGTTTTTACTTAAAAAGATTCTCGCTTTAACTCCTTCTACGCTGTAATCGCGGCCAGATTTTCTTGCAATTTCTCGGGTACACCCTAGTTTTCGCACCTATCGCGGTTGCGAAACTAGCAACCTCCTTTGTTTGTCGCACAATTCCTGATAACCGTCAATCATCCCCGCAGTTGAATCACAGCTAGATGTGAGACAAAATGTGCATCCCTCTCTCGCGCGCGGGTACACGCTTCCTCACCAATTCCCGAAATGAACGTTTGTCCTTTGACTGCTCGATTGCGGTAATACGACCACCGTCGCAAACGTCGATTGTTCGCACGGTCGAACGCCCGACGTAGCGCGATACTGCGGAATACTCTCGCATGCCTTTGGAATCGCGACACTGAAACGGGACGAGGGTTATCGCCGTCTGTCAAAGAGAGACGGTGACGGTGTGCCGGGTGGCGTTAGGGTGTCGGCAAACGGCAGCGGCGCGGCCGATCCCTTTATGACGGTGTCTGGTTACCTCGAGAAGCGACGAGAGAAAAAGGCCCGGCGACGAAATTAAGAGTGCACGGGGCGGCGAACGAATCTCCGCCGAGGCGTGACATAATCGTTTGATCGACCTTCGATATTCGCACGATGTGGCACTTGACGCACGCGAAAACGCAACGGCGCGGCGGGCTGATTGCCTCAATTAAACGCGTAAACGCGAAATCGAATGAGCGTCCGCGTTGCTCTTTGATGTTGAATTACTTCCGCATTTTGGTAACAAGAATTCGCGGTAGTTTAAAAGCGCTGCTGCTAAAACAAGCTACTAGAGGCCTCTAGAACGGTCAAAGTGCTGTAAAAATATACAGAGGGTATCAAAAGTCAAGTTAATCCCTTTTAATTACTCGAGTTTGCCCCCTTAACAAAAGTCTGATTGAAGTTCATTGAATTGTTGCCATTTTCCCGATATTAACCTCCTGTTTAAATATTTTACATCAATTTATGCGGATTTATAATTCATGGCAAATTATAATTTTAACAGTTTGTACTTTTAATTTTTGTAAGTGCAATCGAGATCTTTAATCTTGTTTATCTCAAATTATTTCATTTAATGTTTTAATATCATAATCCTTCTATTGCGATATTATAATGCTTTGTAGCTTATACTGTAGACGTTTGCAACTTTTAAGCAATATTGTATCCATTGCAGATTTATAATTCATGGTAAATTATAATTTTAACAAATTGTAATTTCAATTTTCGTAAGTGCAATCAAGATTTTTAATTTTATTTGGGCACCTCAATTTATTTCACTTAACGTTTCAATATCATACCCCCTTTATTATAATGATTTGTAGCTTATATTGTAGACATTTCGCAACTCATAAGCAATATTATTTCCATTTGTAATGCCTTAAGAAGGAACGCGCAATGAAATGGATCTAGCATGACGCGTGTGACACGATCGTTTGCAAGAATCATTTGCAAGCATTATGCACCTGCACCGTACGGCGGAATACGGACGGACTACATAGGTGACAAGCAAGATTTGTGGTAAGGTATATTATACGGGTCCGCAGAGCAATGACGTTGAGACATAATAGAACTGCGTTTCGCTGAAAATAATGCTCTTGCGTAATATGCGACACAGCGCGAGAATTGCGCCAATAAATATAATAGTTGTACATATTATAGTTATACGTAATTTTTTGAACTACGTTTTACAGATATGCACCTTATTTTTTTATGTTATTATACACGGGATAATATTATCTCTCTGCTGAATAATTGCGAAATCATTCGTCATAGCATTGATTAACACAATTGTTATTTACACAATGCGTATCGTAATAATGGGACTATCGTGTGTTTATGCACGCAATATGTGCGAGGATGTGTACATATTTACATAAATATTTCCAGATGAATCTCTCTCTCTCTCTCTCTCTCTCTCTCTCTCTCTCTCTCGAGCGATTTGTTGTATGTGTGTTATAAAAGTACAGATAATTATCTCTCTAGCTTCAAATAGGATTTAAATAAGTACAGATATTGGTACAGCAGAACCATTAGGTAATTGGAATAAAAAAGGAAGAGAAACTTATAATCTGTGAAAGGCGTCTGCTTGGCTAGCGATTGCTACTCCTGAGAGGCAGAGATGAAACGAGATCGCGTATAAAGGCAAGAAGCATCATTGAGCGAAATAACTCGCTTTAATTGGCTGTCTATGTAGTCAACGAACACCACTCAATTACGCGCATCTTCATATTTGTTCAACTTATTAACAAATGACAAACTATAGTTTTGTTGATTATGTTATGAATGAAATACATCTATTATACAGGGTGTCCCACAACCTGTAATCAAAATTTTAATAACGTATTCCCTTGACTTAAAATAAGGCGAAAATCTTAATACGAAAATGGCGAGACTATAATACTTTTTAAATGAGAAATATTTACAGTAAGCGAATCAGGTAGTCTAAAGATCGCGTCCAGTGACGGTACAATGACAGTGGGTATTCTTGCACTTTTGTAAACTTGCTTACATTGAAGTAATTACGATGATATTGAAATGCTTTATGGATTGAATCATATTTAAATATAAATTAGTATATGCATTGTGTATATCATAATCATTTAAAAATATTACAGAATATTAAAAATAATTATTAAATATTTAATAATTATAAATATATATATATATATTAATTTATTATATGTATATATATATATATATATATATAGAATATATATATATATAATATATATAATATATATATATATATATATATATATATATATATATATATACATATATTAAATTAATATAATTGAAACAAATAAAGTTTTTTATAAAAATTCTATTAATAATACAAATTATATTATTAACGAATTTTAAATTGAAAAACATTAAACAAATGATTTGATTGGCGTAAGTAAAATATCTTGTATTGCCAATCATAATGTGTGTACCAAATATTTTGGTTGAAAAGATAACTTTCTCCGTACTTATATCGATACTTGAATTTTATACAAAACTGTAAATGTTAGAGTAAGAATACTATTTTTATTTCCTCATAATATTCTTGCTCTAAATGTTCTCGATTTGGCCAACATAATACAATAAAATGTAATACATTAAAGTGAAAAGTATATGTTGAACGTTGCATATGTAAGTGCTCGCGATTCTATTACATGGCGATGTTACTTATGCTAATAAATTTTACTTTAGACCGTAAATAAACTTCCAACTCGGATAAATTTCGTTAATGGCGTGCCTTTGCCGTTTTTCTACCAGTTATATATGATTACTCGTGAATATCACGTAAATACGTATGCATGATGCTAATATATTTGACACAACTATACTGAAAGAACAGTTTTGCTAAAGTGACTAAAATGTATGTAGTTAAATATAGAGATCTGAAAATTATAATAATTTTGTTGGGCCATCAAAATAATTATGTATTGTAAAACACTCAAGTTGATTACTACAATGTTAAAATTTTTTGCTTTATTCATCCCTAAACTTTATAATTATTTTGATGATCCAACAAAATTATTTTTAGATCTGCATTTAATTAAACTTTCAGATACTTTAAATCGTCTTTTTTGTGTATCAATTATTAGCAATTAAACTTAATTGTGAGTTTAATACTTTGTGCTTATTTGTGCGCATTTTAACTGTGCGTATATAAAACTTTTTAAATTTAATTTTGAACGCAAACTTATACATTAGTTAAAAAACTGCAAACAATTGAGTACGCCATTAGAGAATTTATTTGTTACATTTTCATTGCCAGAGAGAACAATGGCGTCAGAAGTTACAAAAATATATGTTATTCTAGGTTCTTTTGTTCTCGTATTGGAAGATACCTTCGAAGAGAAACGACAATAGCGGAAACGTTAAAAGTGTAGACGAAAATGTGCTATTTTATCAACAAATCTTGATATATCTCGATTGGATCTTGTATCTCGACTGAGAGAGCCCGAGGGCAAAAACACTGCAAAAGGAGGTCTTCGCAAGAATTAAAAGAAACTCATGAAGAATCGAGAAATCGAATGGTTTTCATTCCAAGCCATCTTCGCAAACCTCTTCTTTCATCTTTGGCTTTTCTCCCGAACGTTTCTCTCCTTTACACTTTTGACGAACTGGTCGTAAAACGTTTTCTCATAAAACGTTCTTCCTGTTGCTGGTGGCACGGCTGCGGCGAGAATCGTCACAAAGAACGCTGCGCGAAAATGAGGTCAAATAAGTGACAAAGAACCAAATGACCGTTCATTTGTATTCTTATGATCATCGTTCTGACCAATGACTAAAATCGTATGCCGGCTTTCCAAATATGTCACTGACTTTTCTTCTTCCTGAAAGCAATTTTACATCGCGCGTGTAGTCTTCGTCATTTTTCTGAATATCATGGAAATGTATAAAAATTGTTTGAGCCAAAAAACTTGAATTTTTTTTCACGAAGCAATTACAAATGTGTAGGTGGTAATGATTTACTACCGCACACACGCATCAGTAATGTCCAAAACATTACAAGTCCAAGTTAAAAGAATAATTGTAACAGTTAAACATACGTATATTAATGCATAGTAGAAGACAGATGATTATTTGACATATACATGACAAGATGATAATGGCATGATAAACGCGACTTTAGAAGAAAAAGTAACTTGAAATGATAACACGTATATAATATGACAAATCCATTACATAAATTGAAAAAAAAGAAGAATACGTGCTCGTTTTACCAGTGACAAATCGCTATACATCTCACTTTTATTATTATTACATAATTGGCATTTGTAACCGCTAACTAAATAAAAATAATAATAAAAGTAATAAAATTATTGCGATGATCCGCAGTGCGGCAGTGATTAATAAGGCGAGGTCAAGGAAGGGGATGTTTTTATCAAAGTGTATTGCAGAAACAAGGGTTGCAAGTAGAAAAAGGAGGCCCCGCAGTGTATCATGGTGAATAATAAAAACTTGCGTCTGCATGAAGTACACGTGCCGTTTTCATGATCACGATCGCATGTATCTTGGCGATTTTTGCGAGCCGCGCGTTCTGACCAAAGTACACCACCAGTCGTACATAATTTATGTGTGCATTTGGTTAGAAGCGTCTCGCTTGATTTTGCCAATAAATTAATCTTATTTTTATAAAACTTCAACTTTTATGAACCAATTGAGAAATTTGGGAGATTTAAATGAAAATGGGAGATTAAATTAAATTGACTTTCTTTCAGTTATTTGGCACGATTAATCGTGAATATTAATGTCAAAATCAATATTGATTGTGTCAGAAAAATATTAAATAAAATATAAGTTTAATTAAAGCTGATTAATGAACTGCATGAAGACTGCTTGCTCCTTTTCTATTTTCACGTTGCGCCTAATGCAGACGCAGACGAATCTAAATGTTAAAATGTTAAAGTGCAGTATTATAATTAAAATTAAATTTTATTGACGTATTGGTTTTGCGTTACAATCCTTTGTCACTACAATCACCGTCATATCGGTGAAATTTCAGCCGTGTTTAAATCATTGATAACTGATCGAAAACTGATCAATCGGGAATCATATTACGCGCATGTATGCCGCATCAATGAGTGACAAACTCGGATATTCTGAATAAATTGCTTGGAAGCTCGCGAAAAGGCCGAGAAAAATGTCCATTGCCTGAAGAATATTCATTCTCCGCGGATTTCTGAACTCTTTCTATGCACAGCGACATCGCACAGTCCTCGCGGCGCACAAGGAATCCGGAATACCAGCTTTCGCATTTGAAAAGGAACTGACAGAACGGCAATAGCAGGTAAGTAAAGCCGGAAGAATGAAAACGAAGCGAAGGAGAAGGAAAAGGAGTCATATATAGCGGTGAGATGCGCTGTGCATCTTCGTGGTAAATAATAAAATTTCACAGCAATAGAAATCCGATCGTTTCCGTATAGTTTTATTCGCGCGTGGGTGAACGGATGATTTTACAGAAGTGCCATAAATAGTTCTACACAAATCTCTCCCAAATAACGTACAAGCTCCTTTTCACGCTTCACCTTTTACATAACTACATCTCGTGCGTTTCGAGAAGCAAAATTTCGCAGCCTTTACCCCACGTAGCAAACGTCACACATTTTTTCCTTCAATTTCAAAGGAAATCCGGAGACGTGGGTAATTTGATCCATCGAGACATCAGATTACACAATATATCACGATGCTGCGAACGGCGGAGATCTGATTGATCACGTTGCACGATGCCGCCGCCGTCGCGCGTAAAGTTCTTGTGCGCATTGCGCAAAATATTTTGCCGGTTGCACACGCATCCCCACCCCGTCTACATCGAAGTATCATCGCGAACAACGGTGTTGTCGACGCGACAACGAGGAGCGCGGAATGTAAAAAACTTAGATTACAAAAATGCATCAAGCCGGACGGTGACAAATAGTGAAACTTTTCTCAACCTGCAAATTACACGTATTTTCATGAGGGCGCGGGCGGACGGGCGGGCGCTCGCCTTCGAACATGCGGCACTTAGGGAACGACTTCGTCCTTACCGAGGGATTTTCGTCGGGACGAATCGCGCGCGGAATGCCTGCGCCATCGCGTTCGCAGCGCGCAATAGGATTTCCGGAAGTTTTTCGACCGGGGGCCATAACCGAATTCATTCGCGCTGACAAAATTCGCGCTTCCGTTAGTGAAGTTACATGCAAAGTTTCCCTAAAAATTTTTGATTCCAGTTTTAACGATTTCCTGATCCGCAGAGATATTATTTTACGAAAGGTATCACGCACGGAGGAACGTATTTTTTTTTTGACATTTAATGTTGAAATACTGACGTTCTAAGTCTTTGAATTTAAAAATCAGAATCTCATTTGAGAACTTTTATTTCTCCGTCTATTATGTGTACGTGGATTTATGACGTCCGACATAAAATAACATCTGCTCGTAAAAAATTATAAACTCGACTAGCCTGCCTGTCCAGCTAGCCTAAAATTAGTATGCGGACTTAGAAAGTCCATAAAGAAAGTAATTAGAAAGGACTCGAGGCCTCGAAGCCATTACGAAAGACCAAGATAAATTGAATACACCTCGCACGGCCATGTCAGACCCACATGTGACTTTCTTTCCGTAACGAATTTTGTTAATTATTTATGAAAAATTTTTTTTTGCTCCTATAATTAGGTCAATAAGGTATTCTCTTTCGCACTCTATCGTCAATGAACATTCCAAGAATGAAGAAAACGTCTGTCATTAGATTGAATAGTGTAGAATTCATTTACGTGCGAAGAAAAATTGAAACTTTCACGCCGCATTTTGAAATACGCGCATGATAAAAACATTTTGATAACGGTCGGGCTGCAAGAACTGTAAGTTAGATGATAAGCGTGAACATCTCTTTTTCCTAAATACCGCAAGCGATGAAAGGACATGGCAGAAGCGTCGAAAGGCAAAAGTGATGCGCTTACAAAGAAGACGCGCGCAAGAGGACGGCCGTCTATGGTCGAGCGAGAGCAGGTTGCAGAGAAGCCGCGCGGCAGAGGAAAAGAACGTTAAGATACGTAGGAGATACGCGCTTGGCGGCGCGGCTGTAAATAATGAAACTTTACATCAGCACAGAGATGCTTGCGGTGTTTTCATTGCGTGAAGTGGAACTGTCTAGACGCATTCACTGCTTTCCAACAGGCGAGCGAGAGCGCTTTTATAGCATCCTTTCCCCTCCCCCGCCCGTTTTCCTCCACCTGCTCATCCTCCACCCGGACCCTGCAATTTCCCCGCAACGCGCTCCTCTCTTTTTCACAGTGTATACTTTTTCGCGCCGCGTTTCCGCGTGCATCCTCTATCTGGCGGCCGAATCGTGCCGTCGCTGCTGCTGCTGCTGCTGCTGTTGCCGCCGCGCGCGCCGAGATGAGCCGGCAGGCCGCGCCGTGCGAGATACGGAAGCTTTTTCCATTCGCGAGTTTTGAGACGAGCGTGTTTCTGCGGGAGCGAACGTGGCGTTCGATCGAGCAAAAGTACGCGCGGAATTCGACTTCTCCCCGTCTGCCTCTCCCATCTCCTAGCCGAACGGACCAGAAACGTTCCTCTTTTATTAAAATGGAATAGCGCGCGCTGGGCGCGTCGACACAACGCGTAATAGCACGGGTCATTTGCCGAAGGAAGTGCGTGACGATTGGGTTGATCGAATTTACAGCTCCTACGCCGCCGGGGCCGAGGGAAGTACAGTTGTGGAGTTACCCCTTTCGGAGACAAATATTTCCAAGTTCCTCGCAGCAATTTCGCCGGGTCTTTCCGACGAAGGCTATTATCTTCTACAGCTTCGAACATTCGCAATTTTCATTAGCATTATTTCATTACGCTGGATCAATGTTTCTCAAGGAAGGAGAAAGCTCACGGTGTCACTTTTGACGTAATGTTAGGGGATGGAAAAATAGGATGGGAGATATACGCGAACGCCGCGGGAGACAGACGGAAAATTTAAAGAAGCGATTGTTGAAGATTACTTGTGATAACCTTATTTTGAAAATACAGTTTTAAACATTTAATTTCTTAAGTATTTTTAAAAAATAATTAAAGTTTCTTTTTAGTTTTAAGTTTAAATTTTATTTTAATTTTATTTTTTTGCGTTACATAATTTTGTATGTTTAAAGATCTTCTGTTTATCTCTAATTACTTTCCACTTCCTTTTCCAGTATTATACTGCAATACTTAAAAAACGCTGCGTTAAATCTTTAAGATAAACATATTTGCACACATATTTGCACAACTAAATGCAACGAGAAGCTATTTAAAAATATATGAATCCATTAAATTTTGTAATATTTGTCGAACCAGAATTCAACGTCAGAATTAATGTTAACGGATATGAGCTCCGTATTTTAATATTTCTGTGTGTAGCATTCATATCAAAATGATTTGTTAAAAATCCTTCGTCGTTTGAAATTTATCCATTATGCTAATTTGCCATCAGACTTTACGCGCGTCATGGATGTGAACGTGATTTGATTGTGATCTTTTTCGCGTTATTCTTCAGTCACGATGTAATAAAGTCAGGAGTGCGATTACTCATATTCTGATGATTAGTGCGAGCGATCGTAATTAACCGTATTTTCGTGAGTAGATATGAATGATACGAGTGCCATAAAGAAGCCGTAACAAAAGAATGAGAGAAGAGGAGAGAGAGGGGAGGCTTACCTTACGAAGCATTGAGCAATAATTCCCATTGCTGCAACGAGCATGCAGTTATAGGGGGTAAATGATTTATTATTTATTATTTCATTTATTACTTTGTGAAGTTAATCGTTCACGTTATAATTATAAAATAATATTTATTATAATTGTTTCATGCATATCGTAATTATTTTTTGAAATATTAATTATTGTTTATATATACTCTGTTATAATTTGAATATATTTGTAATTTACATATGAACCTAAGTGTTACAATTCTACTGTTGTGCACTGTATCGAAGAATAACGAATTATATTTTTTAATTTGCTTGTGTGTGTGTGTGTATAAATTTGTAAAAATTAATTATATATAAAAAATGTATAGGTCCAAATAAATTTATTCAATCATATATATTTGATATATATTAAAAACATAGGATTATTACAGATAAAATAAATAATGTCTCATAAATCCATTATTTTAAAATGTTTGATGGGGGACATAACAGATTGGTAATATTTAATGCTGGAATATACGAGTATCTGTCATTTATTGTGCATATATAGAACGATCGTCTACCTTCATACAAACAGATTTTGAGTAAATTGAAAACGTTTGCATTTCTTTATTTCCTTTTCTCTTTTTGAATTGTTTTTAAATAAAATTTGAGGTCCGCTTCGTTATATCCTTCTAGGATTAGGTATGAATACCAGGATTAAATAACGAATTAATTTACATATATACGGAAATTTGCTGGATTTTAATAAAACAAGGAAAAAAAGATAAATAACCACATTTTTCGCAGTGATTGAATTTTATTTTCTTGATTTATTAAAATTAAAAATAAAATTCTCTCTCTTTTTTAACGTTATAATAATATAAATTCTCTCAGACTATAAAAATTTAATATAAAATATGACAGTTAGTTTAATTTAAGTAAATACTTTCAAGATCAAAATAAGATAAATTTCATTCTTCGATAAACACTAACTTTTATGTATGACGGTAGTCGATTTATCAAAAGTGATTTGAAATACAAGGAATAGTATATTTTATTCATGTACTATATCACATATTTTATTCACGTACACTTTATCTTATAGAGCATTGAATATTTCGTAACAACCAACCGGCCGGCGCACATCCTTGGTGTGTATTTTTTTTTTTTTTTTGTGTACCGCGTGTCATTGCATAAAGTCGCCGCACTATCATTCATTCGTCGACACTTGCGCGAGAAAGCAGCAACGTATTTTTTGCTTCATATATCTTTGCTACTCTTTATGAAAAATTAGCAGTTAATAGCTTTTTACTGTTACTTTAGTAGTATTTTTACAACTTTAAATTTAATTTTACGTTATTGAGCGAAAGTTATATAACGAAACAAATATTTTGCTTATTTTTAAATTTAGTATTTTCAGAATTAAAATTAAATTAAGGGAATAATTTTTAAAATAGTTTGGTGGATTATTTTAATTTTTTATGTTCTTTTTGAAATATATTTTAAAATTTTCTATCAACATTTAATATTTTTATATTTGAATTGTTATTTATTGTATATTTCTTCTTTTTTCATTTATCATTCCCTCCCATGGGTACACCTTGGCGTGGTGGGAGGGCTCAGTACCCCGAGGATCTGAGATCTGACGGGGAAGCTAACGTACCCGTCGCCGTCACCACCGAATTTAATTGAATAAATGAACCACACTGGTTTCATCGCGTCGCGTCTCGTTCGGAAGTGACATCAAATAATTAGACTAAAAGACTTTCTTTGCAGTACCGACAGTGTAAAAGACTATCTAATTGATAATTAGTCCGCGCGCGTTCGTAATTACCTGTGAGTGTTTTTCGCGAGTGTTGTGTAACTTGAGGAAGAGGCTTGAGCAACCCGAGAAAAGGAAGAGGCCTCAGGCATCAGCGGAACAACCTTGGAGTGAGTAATTTGTCATTTATATGTATATTACTAATTATTAATCCTTATTAGCATTTTTATTTGAATGGTTTAGATAAAAATTAGAGAAAAAGAATTATAATGTAATTATAAGAATCTTAAATGAAGAACTTAAGAAACAGAGGTTTTTCAAAAATAATATTATTTTCTTAAATATAATTACTCGAAGAATGAATAAAATTTGACATGTACAATTAATTACTTTTTTAATTAATTATTTTTTGAACATTGCTGTAATTCGGGTTTTATATTTTTGTCACAGAATCAATGTAGTCAACGTAACCGACAATTCCGCTGTTGCGCATCGATTGGTGAGTGATAAAAGAGCTTTTATTTCATACTGTGATAACGAATCTATAAGAAAAATTATATATGTAATTATACGTGTACGTGTATATATTTGCATTCAATTAACTATCATATAATACTGTAGACAAATATATGACTTCTTACAGATTTGTTGTCTTAAATCGATTGGTAAAGATAAATTGAAAAAAATATTTAATTTTAAATCATTCGATTTATTGTGCATGCAAGGATGCACTTGAATATACGAATCATATCTGAGTGTATCATACGTACTTTTTTGAATTCTTTTACTGTTCACGGATAAATACTAGGATAAATATAGATAAAAGGGAGTAAGAGGGAAGGGAGAAGGGAGAAGTTAATAAAATGGATAAAGGAATAAAATAAAGCTACAAGTAAGATATTGTTTTCTAAGGAACTTTTATTTAAATTTCTTCATAGTATTTATATTTTATAAACAAGAAATACAGATTATTAAAATATTTACTTATATTACAAATGAGATACTGTTTTCTAAAGAAACTTTTCTTTAACTTTTTTTAAAGTGTTCTTATTTTATAAACAAGAAGTACAGATTGTTGGAACATGTACTTATACTATGCATTTATTTATATTAAAAATAAATAAAACAATAAATAAAACACATGTAAAATATAGAAATTTAAGAAATTATAAATACTTATTACTGTGTAACACACAAATACTAGATTTTTTTCTCTTTTATGCTTTCTGCCTAATGTATTTTTGCTTTTATATTTTTATATTTCTTTAAGATTAAATATTGTGTAAATCAAGAAGGTGCAAGAAAATTATTTAGAAATTTATTTCAATATGCCTGCATTATATATATTAGAAGTATAAAGACAAACGGTCTTAAAAACAATTAAGAAAATTTTATTTAATATTAAATTTATTTAATAAAATTTATTTTGATTATTACATTTATTCTTTTTACATCGTATCAATATTACTCCAATTTTTTGTATAGAATATATGAGAAACATCAAAATTTTATGTAAGACTAAACGTGCAATTCTAATTGTGGCAAAGATTCACCAAAATTTACTTCAAGATAAGATAATAATAAACCAAGGAAAACGGTTTTAAAATACGAGACAGATAAATGCGAATGCAAGTACGAATTCTCTCGGTTTCAATTAGTAAAATTTGTTTATTGTTTATTCATGTTATAATTTCACATTTATTTATAATTTTATATGATATAGTTTAACTTTGCAATCAGATTTTCGAGACTATCAAAATTAATTTTTAATTTTTTCATATATAAAATATATATTTTACAATTATGAATTTTTACTTCTTTTTATTTTTGCGTATAATTTTAAATAGAAAAATTACGTACGAGTAAATTGAACAATTAATGCATGCGAATAAATCATACAAAAATGTAAATCAAATGAATAACAATATTTAATTATTATTTTAATGAACATTGTTTATTTTTCATAATTTTAATGACGCGTTTGTTAATAATTGACTGTAATTAACGTTTAACCGTAAATGGACGTAAAAAATTTATGCTTATCTGCTAGCGTTGACAATTGACCGGTAATTTCTCTCCTTGCTCGATCTAGTTAAAACGCAGCTATATTGTACATGTCCGGGAGTGACGAAAAATAAATCTGGTCAGAAGAACCGTGGAACATACGCAAGGCAGCTAATATTTACTAGAATATATAAGGTACACCAAGTTAAAAAAATTTTTTTTCATATCTTTACGTGTGAGAGCACGTAACTGGAAATAGAAAAACGCTACCGATGCATTCGTAAAATAAACCTTGGTTAGAGCTCTCTCCAATTCTCAAGTGATCGCGGGTTATAGCAATCTCGTTGGATTAGCCAGCAAGTAGAGCCCTACGTAGGTCGCGGTTTAGAAATTCCGTTGGATTAGCTAGCAAGTACGACTTTTCGCAGGTCGTGGTTTCAGGATCCTACTGAATTAGCCAGCAAGTTAATTGGTTTCGCATTACTATCGGTACTACATTTGGTAATGATACGGAAACTTGCACAAGTGCAAATGAATAAAAATTTACCATAATATCGGAATTATAAATTGCGCTGAACGAAAAACTAAGATTATTATACTAGATATTTTAGACATACTGGGATTAATAGAGATACTGGAAGTGTTAAGATATTAATGGTATTAAAAAATTAAGAGAAAACTTTATTAAACTTTATTTAATAAAATTGTATTTATTTTTAAAAATTATTGCTTTTTATGTAAATAAAAATTTACGTTAAAATAATAAGTACTATTATTAATATTAAGATATATTCATATAGATACAAATTTTTATATAATTGTATTTTAATGATTAGTGTGCGTGGTTTGCAATTGAATTTTATTTTTATAATTTATTAAGCTCATGAGGAAGATTTTCAATTAATTAAAATCATACGATTTTATTCTTTTTAGGACACAAGAATTGAACAATTATTTTGCATACATAATATTTTGATTAGATTCATGAGAGTCGTAAATATATACGTACATTGAAAAAAAAATCAAAATATTAAAAAGTAAATGTTGCTTGTCATGTCTTCTTTAATATATTTACTGATTATAGAATAGAATTTATTACTTTAGCTTATAAAAAGAGAATTTATTGATTATAAAAGAATAATTTGACTATGATAACGAAATACAATATTTTATTTTTCTAATTGATTTTCTAATTTATTATTACTGGGATTAAAATTTTATTTCACAGTATTTAAATAAAGGTTCATTTCTCTGAAAGAAATTTCTACCTCACAAACAAATTTTGAAGTATTTTTTTCTCAGTGCAGACAATGAGGGAACAAACGCTTGTAATCGCGCCCTAAGAAAGTTGTTTTTCCTCCGCAATTTGATACGCGTACGCAACGTCATTACGCGGGGAGATAATTCGGTGGGCAGCGGACTCAGATATTATTTTCCTCCGCTACGCACGAAACGGCACGTAAATTAGCGTCGGGGTAAGCGCGCGCCAAAAACGCGAGTGGAGCGCGAGCCCCGAGCGTTGCCGCGCCGGGTCACCGGTTATGCAAAATGCGGCAAACGGCTAGAATTAATTAGATCCTTTTTTTTCTCTATTACGCGTTTACATACTGCGCGCAGACCGCGCTGAAGCGACGGGGCTCACTCAGTCGCGGTGGCAGGCAAGGAACAAGGCTTCTCGCGGAGGGGTGATAAAACGAGCGGGTTGGCAAAGCGGGGTGGCTCTGTTTCCGTGAGTTATACTCATGTACTGCGTGCGCGTGTGCGCGTGTGCGCGTGGGCAGCCGTGCACGTCCACTAATTTAAATTGCCGTTTCGCTCTCAAGTATTCCTCGGAGTAATCAAGCCTTGGTCGGCACAGACGGAAAAGACCATCCATACGCTGCGATGCGCTCTCCGGGGCAACCCTTCTAATTATTTTTCGTGAGTAGAAAATTATACCCGAACATTCAGGCTAACGCGTGACGGCCATCCGTCCCTTTTCCCTCGTATCCTTCTCCGGTCGGATCCTCGCGGATCTATGATACAGTCGAGTGTATGGCGCAGTGCCACCGGATTTCATCGCTAACATTTGCGGTCGCGTTGGTAATTCACTGGCGCTCCGTGCTGTTTCAGAATGTAACTCCGCAGCGCAACCGTGTCTATGTATTTAATGCACCTGAAGCTTTGTGTGATGTGCATCTCACGTTGCAGAAAGTTTCTATCGTAAATATAAGGAAACTGAGAGTAACTGTATGTATATGGGGCACAAGTGCATATAATACTCTTGTACTTCTTTAACGAATCCGTTTGTGCTGCGCTGTCTAGTCTCATATAAATACCCTCACTTAGCTCGTATTTGTGATGTATTAAACCCTTTCTCATACAGCAGAAATGGGAACGCGGACTGTTTGCAATTAGCCAATTCGCGAATTCGCTAAAGTAACTAGCAACAAACGCAAAGACCAAATTTCATAATAATATATCACTCGCCGAATGTTGTAAGAGTTGAAAATGCAAACGTAACATAAAATACAGAGAGAGGTATTTCATATTAATAATGATGTGCATTTACAATCTATCCGTATTAAGAATTGTTACTAACGATAAGAAAGTGAGAAAATAATTATTGCTTTTCAATTTGATTTATTATCGCGCGTCTTACATTACAAAAATAAAAGTTATTCTTTATCTCATAACAAGAGTTGTATAGCTGCTTTCCAATATTAATTGACATTATCGATAAAAAAGCATAAAGTCGAGAAGTATAAAAAATTATTAACACATTATGCTTATTTTTCGCGTATATATATTGCATTCTCGAGATATTAAAAGAATTTATGATTGCACCATAACATATTTATTCTTCGTTTAATAATCTTCTTAATTACATTTTTTTACGGATTTTATAGTATTATTAGAGATTTATGACGGAACAACGTTGTATATTATCGAACCTTGCGTGAATTTATTAAAAAATATTTCCTTAACAGTATAATGAAGCATAATCGTGCGTTTCATGTGAGTCGATTTGCATATATATTAATAAGAGATAGGAAGAGACAAATCTCGAAACGCTCGCGGCACGATGAGTTTCGGTTTATGTTTCAACAATCATCCTTGAAGCAATATCAACCATTACATACATTTACGCATCTGTGTAACACAACGCTGACGTGAATGTGTGAGAGATATGTGAATACCGTCACGATCCTAATTAAGACCCGATAATTTTGGCGCCTACCATAAACGCAAATATATGGCTGATAACGCACGTGCACATTTACGCGCACTATCCGGCTAAATCACGATATAGGCGCGGAGCATAAGGTGTTAACTAGATATCGCTCTAATGCCACCTCTGTAATCTGACAGAGATTGCAATTGAACAATCCTGCAGGCACAAAAAGAATTAAATTTAAATCGAGTATTTTTGCAGTCGAGTTTAAAAATATGCTATTTATTTTGTTTTCATGATAAAATATTTTTATTGAAGGTTTGGTATATTTTAACAACGTATCTTTCTGAGGTTTATTTATACGTACGTTTTTAAATAATATTTAAAGTAACATTTTTTAAAAATAATATTTAAAATAACAATATACAAATTTTTCAATTATTCTTATGAAAGAGTTGTTTACAATGAAATTAGGTATTGTTATTTTGTATATCGTAAAAAAAATAATCACATGAAAATGGCGTGCAGAAGGTAGAAAATAGTTCAGGCAGCAGGAGAAGCCCTTTCCTCCGAGGCAGCACGATGTCAGGTCACAGAGCACTGTTATCATCCCTCATTGAATGCCCAGCATCCGTATAAAGACTATTCTCTTCTGCCGGCTGCGCCTGACATCTCGAGGATCTATATTTCTGGCGGAACCATCCATCTTTGGACCGTTCAGGTGACTAACGTGGAATATATTGTGCTTCGCGCTACATTTGGAAGCTCTGACGCATCACCCCGTTGCTCCCTTTCCGCAGACGAGAACCTCGCAGTTATGCAATTATAATTACAGAGTTTTTTCTTTAGACTATTGAAAACGTAAAGCTTATAAGAAGCGAATGCGTAGCAGTGTGAGTCACCAACGGACATTGAATTGTAGATACATGCATACAAATAATTCGCACAGCAATGTATGGATATGCGGCGCCGTTACGATCCTTCTTTTTTTTTATATCCGATCCTAAAAATAAAAATTGTAAAATATTTTACACAAAATTTAAATTTTATATGGGGGTTGCGATAGAGAGAGCGACTCGATGAATATCCACTCTAGCGCATTCGCGTATGTATGGCCCCAAAAAAAGAGATATGCAGGAGATACACGCAGCTTCACCGCATTTCCCTTTTTGTGCACTTTTTTTTTTTTTTTTTTTTTTAAATTGGCTATCGCTCACAAGCGATTCTTCACGCCGCTTCTTAGTATTAAATATCTCTTGAATGTCGATATTAGAAGGTGAGGTACGTATGAAAATAAACGAGACAGGATTGTTTGGCATACGTACGTATATGCGTGCGTAATAAAAAAATAATTACCTGTCATTAATCAAAATTATACGAGCTCACACTCGGGCTACTATCTGTAAAATAATTAGCCGTACGCCGAAATAGCGAGATTATATTCTCCGCTGTGTGCAAAGGTTGCACTTCTGATGAATTTGCAATTCATATAATTGCATACTACACACACACACATACAAGCGCGCGCGCATATACATACACGCGCGCATTCGCAAAATTCAGCTGATAGTATATCATCGTTCGCGAATATAGGTGTATAATCCCGCCGCTGGCTGTACCTCGTCGCAAAGGCAAATGGTTCAAAAGCCGCCATTATTCGTCGCGGCGGACGCGAATCGGAGTCGGAACTGGCGCGGCTTAATATCTCGGAGAGGGATAAAATCAGAAATCTCCGCGTCCGCACGGCGCGTAACGAGAGAAAATGTCAGGGAGGCGTCACGTGAAGGGGGCACGTGTAGCCGAGACGCTGGGGACGTTTGCTCCGCGCGTGTGGATAGCGGCGATGACAGTGTCGAGAACAATGTCACTGCCTGACGCTTCGCGGGATAAAGCGGGAAAAGCAGAAAGGCGCGGCGCGGAAAGCAGAAAGGCGCGAAAGAAGATGGTTTAGCTCGCGGATGGATATTGCGCTCACCGCGCACAAAAGCCGCGTCCGCGTCCGGGAACCGGCATCGACCTCCGGTTCCCCGTACTCGGAATAGACCGCTCGCGTTGCTTCCTCGACTATAGAATTATATCCGAGTTTACGTTTGTGTGGTCGTACCCACCTAATCGTACCCACCGGATGTTTTCCCATTAAGTTTCAGAGAACTGTATCGTATCTGTGTTATACCATCGACGTTTTACGTCGAAACCACGCGTTTGGTCGATTATCTTACTCAAACGCATTGCGTATGAATAACAAACAAGAAGGGTAGTATTAGAATTCGTGGTTAAGGATATATGGGACATTTCTCAGAACATTAATGAAATTATGAAAAAATTACAGATTGTTTTGTATTGCGTTTGAAAGTAGTAGGAAAAGTTTGGCGGCAATTTTCTATCTAGATAAAAAGTTATTTTAATAAGAAGTAGATATGTGTTTTGATGAACATATAGTTAATAATGAAATAAGAGATGATGAAAAAAATCTGAATTTTTTTTATTTAAGTATGCAATATGATGTGAAGTTTCATTGCGGTGCAGAGATCAGTTTTGTAAAATAAACAAAATTTATTAATTTATTTACAAAATAATTAAACATATACAATAAAACTTTGTATAAATCATCTTGAATACTCATAATAGTTACACAAAAAATTGACATTTTTGTTAATTTTGTAAAAAGTAATTTAATTTTTAATATCAAATAAAGTAAATAAGCTAAAAAAAATGTTATTGAATAAAAATATATATACTAACCTTAATTATAAAACTTTTCCAATATAATGTATACAATTTATTTGAAGTGTTAACATATTTTCAAATTTGATTTACTTTGCAGCGACTGTATGTCCTATACTTTCTTAAAAAGTCAAGATATATAACGTCTCTCACTTTTTCATAAAAATATTAGAGAGGAAGACAATTCAACTTCTCTCTTTTTTTCCAGTATAAATCTTTTATCATTATTATAGTTTCTTACTAATGTTATAACTTAATTTTTTACATTAATTTATATTAATAATTTTTAATTGGTTATCTCTTTCCATTGATATTTACTTATTCTTTGAAAACACAAAATAACTCGTTATTTTCTTTTTTGGCAGAGACTGCAAGATGTTAATGGAATTAAAATAGATATTTATTTGAATAAATCGTATTTCGATATTGAACATTTTTATATTATTTACAAGTGTGAGTATGATTGATACGATAAATATATTTCGAACGAATTTCATTAATGAAAAATACGAGCTCGCCGAACCGAATACAGCGACGCGACGTGTTCATATCAAAGTTTACTAGCTGCTAGAAATTCTTCCGAGTTTCATTTTCGTTATTAAAAAAAAAAGGAAAAATAAACCGAATGCGCCAGATTTTAGCAATATCGAAATGTTGGCGAGAAACTGCATGTTGAAGATTAAAAAAGTATTTTACACATATCTGATCACACGGCTATTCATATCTGCTATATTGTCGAGCGCTCGCATCGTCATTATCACGTGGACAACGGGTGTGTCTATGTAGCACACGTTCCGTTCTCACCTCGATGGCAAGATACAAGAGAGAGAATGCCTCTCTTAATTTAAACCAGCAAATTCAAGTATATAAGACGCGTATTCATTTTTTACGCATTAAAATAATTTTATGCGCGTGACCTTTGTACTTTTTACACGCTTGCACGTATCAATATTAAATTACTTGTCTAAACGTGTAAAAAGTACAAAAATTGCACGCCTATAAATGTATAAAAAGTAACTACATAATTTCACATACAAAATACACTCAAGTGTGTGGTTTTTACACACTTAAGTATGTAAGACGTGCAGTCACTTTCTCCATGCGTGTAACCTTTGTGCTTTTACACGTTTAGACGAATAATTTAACATTGATGCATGTTGAAGTGCGTGTAAAATTACACGTCTAAACGCATAAAAAGTACAAAAATTACACGCATACACAGTAAAAAATAAAATGTCCCAAAAAGTCCACTCTAAATTTTAAGTTACAATAACACAAAAGTTAAGTTAAAATAAGAATTATTTTAACTTAACTTTTGAGTTATTTTAACTTAAAATTTAGAGTGGATTTTCTGGGACACACAAAAGTGTTAAATTAGCATTTTATTTTTTACAGTGTAGAAATGTGTGAAAAGTGACTATACAGTTTTGTACACTTACGCGTGTAATTTTTACGTATTTACACGTGTAAAAATTACACACTTGTGTGTAATTTAGGTGTGTGGGATTTAGAGTGTAAGGTTCTGCCGCGTCCTCTGGTTCGCGCGCGCGCAGGTGTAATCTAGCATCCGTTTATACAACGTGGAGACAAGGCTACCGTGTTAAGATGAAAAAAAAATGTACAGTAGGGTTCGCTCTCCGGGAAAATCTACCCGCAGCTACAACGCGCGGTTGGGCAACCGCGCGCGAACAAAACGATCTCTGTTTAGACCCGTGTCAGTGATCTTCAAAGCCGGGACAAACGCCGCGCCTCGCCGCGCCGTCTCCGCGGAAACGAAGGGATATTACGTCGAAATTGTACAGAATGTAAAATGCATGAGATATCCGCAGCGCGCCGCCACCGCGCCGACGAGGCAGGGCGTTCGCGACGTGGGACGGAAGTAATTAAATTCGAATGTAAACGCTTTGAGTATCGACGTTTACGTAATTGTTTCCAAGAATAACAAACGAACTTCTTGGCGCGGCCGCCGTGGTTCCGTGGCGTCGAGCTTTCGATGATTGCTCGACTCTCGCGGAAAGATAAAGAGAAAGCGAGGAGAGAAAAGGAGGAAGGGAGGAAGAGAGAACAGAATTACAGGGGGAAGTAATTTAGTCGGAACAGTTATCGGTACAAATAAACTAACGTCGGCGCTCAACCCCTCGCATCGCTGAAGATCGCTGTAAATCGGACTAAGCCGCGATATCTTGCGCTGCGTTACATTAAAAAACAAGAAAAGAAAAAAAAGACAAGTGCACGGTGAACGTGACTTTCGTCGGCAAAACTCAGATAATTTATCAGCGTCTATATGATTCGGTTCGTTAAAACGGGAGAGGCGAAATAACATATACGTGTCTCTTTTTTTCTTTTTTTTTTTTTGTATCAGAGAACACATGTGCGTTACATCGACGATACGTTGAATTATGAAGGAAATATAATCTGTTGAGCGATGCTCCGGAGATATTAACGGTGATTTACGCCGTGAAACAGCAACGATAACGCAAACAGATACGGATAATGCGCGATGCATTAACCATCGGCGTTGCCAAGACAATTGCGAGAAATGTATAAAGACGCATGCTGCAATACGTAATCCGAATCTTCGAGCTTTCCCAGTAATCCGAACTGTTTGTCAAGTACGTGCGTACAAGCTAAACATACATTTTCGCCTTTCGCTGCAATATCGTACGTGTGTTCTGTACGTACGTATAGTCGTCTGAATAATCGGGATGTGCTCTTGCATTAATTAGTTCGGGTTACAGAGGTTGCATGGCAATTACTTCTCCGAGTAACTCAAAATATCGTGTTATTCTGAAATAAATCCAAGTTGATTAAAATCAATGTGGAATTGAACCGCGCGTAATACGTATTACACATATCCCGACAACTTTGCATCTCACATTTCCCTGTTCTCTCTGGGATGTCAAAAGAAAGAGAATCGTGCAAAAGGGAAGCGTTGTACAAGAAAATGCAAAAATATCGCGGCATCGAGACGAGGCGCGAAGGCGCGTGACAGAACGGAACGAGAGCTCCGCGCGTAAGTCACCGGGTGACAGGCCGAGAACAGCGTCACCGCCTGGAACAGCGGGAGATAGAGAGAATGCCGCGTTAAACGAGACACTGGTGAAACGAGATGACGGTGAAGGGGCGTGCAAGAAATGCGATAAGAAGAAGAAGAAGAAGAAATGGCAGAAGAAGGAGACGAAAAACGAGAAGAGGCGAAGGAGCGGTTAAGCCACTGACTGGATATTGCGCAGTGGCGCAAACAAAAACCACCCAACCCCAACCGCAAGACTACCACTACTGTCGCCATCGCCGCCGTCGTCGTCGTCATCGTCGTCGTCGTCGTAGCCGCGAGGAAGTCTTCCCTACGAACCCTTCTTCACCCTCCTGTCTACCCGTTTCGTCCCTTGGTCCCATCCAGCCCCAACTCGACGTCGACCGGGATGAGCGCCGCTATCTCCCCGCAAAACATATAAACTTAGGCAACAGAAGGCAAGAAACTTAATTCAGTGGAAAATACACAACAGATAAAGCTGCTTTCAGACGTGCCGGTGAAAGGAGCGAAGCAACGTCGTTGCTCGCGATGGCTGGCGATGCTTTCAGCGGCGACGCGCTAAATGAAGCCGACCGCCAAAGGGCTGCTCGGCCACTTCCCGCTTGCTAGCCACTCGCTTTAATGTCCGGGAAATAATCGTAAATATTTTCCATGTCAACTCCGACCGAGCGTATCCCTTTGTTTTTCCGCTCCGGCTATTGTTCGATACATGCATAGAGGCCGTCCCCTTCCTCCCTTCCTCCCCCTCCTCTATCACTTTCTGAAAAATTTATTGAAATTACGGTGATGTGAAGGCCGCGCATGTGTCAATGCTTGTAATCCGATCGAACGGCGCTGTCATAGATGTAATACATGTCGACGTGTAACTCGCACGTCCATTGGATATTCCTGTTTGACGAAGCTAAGGACGCTTTTGCGCACAGGAATATATAAATCAAGGGAAAATTTTCTTTTTTACGTCCAATTATATTTGAGAGAAAACGCTTGTTATTAATACGCAATTTTTCGCAATATTTTCACGGTTTAAAGTCATAAAAATGTTGTTGCGCGCGCTCTATTAATTTTTAAATTTCTTCCTACCTTAAAAAATCTAAGAATAAAAAGAGATTTTGTTTAGATACATTAAAAACGTAATAATAAAAAAATTTAAGTTAAAGCTACATTCAAAACATATTAATCTAGATAATAAAGCACGTCCATTCGCATGTCCAAATATTAGCCGGTCATAATCATAGATATATTATACGAAGCGTAAAATGCCACTCCACATCAGATGAGCGAACCCTAAGGGACAGAGGCAAAGCCAGCTATATTTGGGGCGGAAAAACAGCAATCTCGCTACGCTAATGCTGCGCGCCACGGCAGCGTTGCTGTGTGAAAGGCTGCATCAGTAGAGCCAGTAATTTGTAAAGAACCATTAGTATATAAAATTAACGTTGAAACGGATAGAGTGCCTTCCGTGGGTAATTCGCATTATCATTCCTCGAGCGAGCCGTGATAGTAAACAGGGCTCTCTTTTTCTCTCTTATGCTTTATACTTTAAACTTCATCGCCAGATGTGATTTGCGCTCTCCACGCTTCCATTTCCCGAAATGCCGCGAGATAGATTTTAGAAAACTTTGAGTGCCGGGCTCCATACACCTGCGGGACCCTTAAATGTCCGTTCCGCTTAAAAGTCTCGGGAGTTTTCAACTCGCCGTATTATTGTTATCCGAGACATTGGGTCCTGATAAATTTTCTCGACGTCGCGCGCGGCTGCGAAATTCTCTCTCGTCTACGGGGGAGAAAAAAAAGCGGGGTTACCCTCTATCGATGCGCACTAACTCCATCATACGGTATTCCTGAAATCGATCGCGCTCGCCGAGACGGAGCGCTCACGTAGACGAGAGCCATTCCTGGCTCACGGCGATGAATTCTATTTACGGTCTGATTCGCTTATTCAGTCTTATTGGCGCTGGCACGGCCGAGACTTTCCTGGGCGACCCACGCGGTGCGGCGCGGCGCGGAAGTGGAGTGCCTCGCGAGGCGAGCCCGCGAAGCGTGCGCAAGGAAAATATACGAAATGTTTCATTTATCTTGGCCTGGGTGCGTCGCGCGTTCCAGCGTACTGGCTCGCTTATAATGTTAGACCCCCAACGCGGGTAAACTCACGCAAAATTACGTCCAGAATTCATGCGAAGCGCAAGCACGAAACTCGAGCCAGCACCGCCGCCGCCGCCGCCGCCGCATCTTGTTGCCCTGCAGATATTGTTACTCATGTGGATGCACTAAATAAATTAAAGCGCTTCAGAAACAGCGGCGAGCCGTAATAAGTTAATCACTTCGCCTGGAGCTTATAGCGCGCGCCAACTAATGTAATTAAATGATCGAGACAGCGTTTGCCCGCTCTCGTACTCGGGAGAGAGCCGGGATCTTAGGAAACGGGTACCTGTGGCCTGTGGCCGAGCACGCCGTGGTATTCGCGGAAGCTCAATCGATGTAATGGCGATTACGGAAGAGGTATTGTACGGTCGCGAACGAATCGTGTACGCGATGCTCTCGCGCGGTAATTGCAATTGGTAGAAACGACATGTGAGCGTGAAGAGGCACAACAATTCTCTAGCCCGTCAATAAGGGAATATCATCGTGAAACACATACCGATCACTCCAATATCACCGACCCTTCCGTCGTACTTCAAAGCTTTCACGTTTTACGTTACGCACCGCACCACATCGTATTACATCTCGCGTTATGGTGCAACCACACCGATACTTACCCGAATCCTGAACGCGCACACGTTGCCTTATCACGGATAAAAAGGATAAGCATTAAAGTAATAACGTCTGAAAGCATTTGATTCGTTGCGCTTTTTTTTCCCGGCATACCGTAGACACAATTATCTAAATTCATTCAATATTTAAATGAATAATATTTATATCCGCTTTTCCGGCAAAAATCTAATAAGCACGAAATTTTAATAAGCGTGATGAGACACTCGTTTACTCGTTGATATAAGCTTACAAGAACGTGAAGCAAGCGAGAGACGAAAACACTCGTCGTGCCGCGAATCTCTCGAGGATGTGGATGCACCATTATGATTTTCCGGCGACGTCGAAACGTGCTTTCCTCTCACACAAGCGTACACGTTTATTCGTACAAAGAACGTGGTCGGGATATACACAGGCGTACCTACGAGATCAAAGTCGAGACAGAATTTTGCTTCAGGGGTCTTTAACTCGACGTTATGCGGAGATCGAAGAGTCCACATTGTACATGCAAAACGCGTATAGCCGTATAGTAAAATGCGGGCGAAAGTTGGAGAAGTAAAATCTACACATTGCCTTTGTGCAGTCGTCATCTATTTGTCACGGTTACATAAATGTCGAATTCCCTTTATTCGTGTATGGCTTTACGTATAAAAATGTATAAAAGTATCGATAATGCCCGCATTCGCCAATTGATAACAGCTGATGCTTTATCATCCTTTTGATTAAATTCGGGACGCAAACTCTTTTTCTGCTCACTATTTTTATTGATATTTAACTCACTTTATTTATAAAGGTATATCGTAATGTTTTAGAAACTAAAATAAAAAGCACATAGAGAAGAAAGTATTATGGCTTTTTGTTTACATTTCTTGCAATGTTTACTTTTTTTAATAATTAATACTTTAAATAAAAAACTAACGTTCGCTTTTGTCAATGTGTTGTTTAATTGATTCTAAACTCAAAGTTATGAAATATTTATTACTTAGATTACATTATTTATAGAAATGTGTGTGATGACATTGTAAAATATGTGCACTGTCTTTCAGTGACGATACTGATACTGTACAGTGAGAATACCCGCTTAATCGGAATTTAATGCAAAACAGTGAATTCAAGTCATTGATGATCATACTTATAGCACTGCAAATCAGTAAGATTTCACTGATTTGAATTTAGAGGGTATATTATTATTAAAACTTTGTTAATAATTCAACATAATTATTTTTAGATCAGTATTTCAACAAAATTTTCTTTCTCTTAGAAATGTTTGCAGTTTTCCAGATACCCATTTAGTTACTGTTTAATTTATTCTATTTTTATCAATTGTATAATACTGTAGGGGAAGTAGATAAGAAACTTAATAAAAATAAAAAGTTTTATTGACTGAAGCAGCTATCTCAGTAAAAATGTAGAATTTACGTAGGCACTTGCCCAGTTGTTGTCCAGTATTAATAAATTATTATTAGTTAAAATAAATCCTGAATGGTCTATTTATTGTTCTGCTTTTGTTCAGTAACTGCAGGTAAAGCATTCCATCCTGATTTGGATCCCAAGTAATTTATTTTTTAATTACTGAATGCAGAAGTTAACATAAGTGTCGAGTAATTGTTAAAAATTGCATGAAACTTCTATCAGAAAAACAAATATCGGTTATTGTGTATTAGCGTCATTGGATAACCGCGGGTTACTGAATAAATAATTTCAAAAAGAATTTGACACTTACTAATGAAAACATTACGATTCATTATACAAGAACCATAATACTCCTCTAATTAAAAAAATAAAATTTTATTCTATGTAGAAATTGGGAAATGTAATAAATCATTCTCTTCTGCAGGATGGAAATCAATGTTAAGATTTTTTTTCTAGCGCACATATATTCATATCTAATAAATATAAATCATTTCTGACGAGATATTCGATAAAGTAACAAAAAGTTGAAGAGAATCAAGATTATTTTGTGGGATAACGCGGGAAGTTTTTACTGATAGAGGAATGACAATAAAAATTATTCCGCTTGCGTTTGCACCCATCAACATCAGCATTAACGCGACGTTTACGACGTACTATCAGAAAGTTCAAGCTAACTATGTTCTTCCGCGCTTACAAAACTAAAGTTTGTTCCATGAAAAGCTCGTTCCGCGCCAAGGAAATCCTCATTGTCGATATCGCTATCGATAATGAGTTTCTACGTCACTCTAGCATTACTTAGTGTGCTCGAACGCGATAAAATATCATGTCGACACTATTGCGTTAACTCACTAGTGTTGCATAATTACTCTGTACTTTAACAAGCGCGAATACACAATATTTTTTCCTTTATTCCGCTTTCATAAGGATTGGCAAGTCGGTGGGAATAAAAAAGGTCTCAACGTGATACGACGTCTTCTTACATTAGCGTCGTTGCGTTGTTCTACGGAACGCCGTTAAAAAGTTTATATCAGTGACGCTCATAGCCGAAAAAGCTTTTTTATATTAAAACCCATTATAGTATTATAAAATAATTTTGATTATAGGTTTTTTATATGTGAAACAAACACGTGAAACATTTCTTTTGGAAAAAAAAAAATGTTGCGCATGTCATAATTTCGAGGAAAATTTTAATGGATTATGAAGTGAACGATGTTTAAAAGCATACGAGTAACGCGTTAAAATTTTTATCATACGTTTTTAACTGTCGGGGCTTTCACAATTATATACTGGATGATGTATGTGAATCGACACGTATTACCACGAACGTTGACAACGAAAATGAGTTAGTACGCAAACACAACACGAAATATCAATCAACATTAAAACTCATCTGGATAAATATAATTTTCGTTAACGTGTATCTCTTCTCTGCAGATTTTTTTAGAATCACGTTATGTACTGGGTGATTTTTCATGACAATTGCGATTGCTTATTTTATAAATTGTGAAATGTTACTATACCGTTATAATCATAAAATATTGATATGCTATGAATTTTTTTTTTTTTTACATTCTCAGAATATTCTTCTTTTTTACGATTAAGAAAATGCGGACTATTGTTAACAAAATTTAATTTAAAAAAGCTATTATTTTCCTTGTGTTATCAGCCGTAATTTTTAAAGTCTTTCTTTCAAGAACTCTCTTAGCAAATACTGGCAGAATAAAAAGAAATACAATGTAAACATTTACTATGTATTCTGATTATTTAAAAGTAGAGAGAGAGAGAGAGAATCCGAAGCATACTCAAAGAATGTACACACACTACTTTTATATAGTTTAATTAAAACGGACAAAAATATACGTTCAACTTCTTTATATTACTAATTATGCGGGAACACGTTCTGAAAAGTTTAATCCAGATTCAAAGCAAAAATGGATTTTTTACTTTTTCATGATACGACCGAAGTTACAAAGATACGCAAACAACGTTCTTTAATTAAGAAAATTGCACTCATTTGCATTTAAAAATGCGAACGCACGCACCCGCACGAATTTTTAGAATCAATAGGGAAAATTACATCTTTGAGAGAATTCGCATACGCATAATAATCTTTCCGCCGCATACATCGCAACGTTCTGGATTTGTAGCAGTAACCATGCGATTATTATTTTTACTCAGAATTCACGTAAAAGTTGAGCTCCTCTAATGATGTACTTTAACTGGATATTCGAAATCCAGCGGGAAGAAATAGTTGTAAGAAGCGAAAATTGAGGAGCGCAATGAGTGGAGATAGTGGAAGAGAAACGAGTTTCATTGAGGAAAATATCTTCCGGAATGCAGGTCAAGCTTTTTCACAACCAAGAGACTGTGAGGCATTCACTTGCTTTATTATAAAACGGTGGCGCATTAATAAAGGTTGCAGTTTGTGCAATTGTCAGGAATAACCTATAGTATACGTCGCATATAGTTACATAATTACAGCTTTTCAAATATATAATGTTTTAGACAATTTTTTTATAAAATAACTTTATTAAAAAGTATTATAAATTGTTAAAATTTTCTATAAAACAATTTTATAAAAATTGTTATCTAAAAAATTTCTTTCTCCGTATTATTTGTAATTACATTTTGTAATTATAACTTCTGATTAATTGACATCACAATTAATTGACATTATTATCATCAAGATATCATTTAAAATTCTCACATAACACGTTACATAATACAGCTACTTGGAATTCAGACTAATGGTAGTAATTAATTTAGTATCGTCCTAATCAATATATCGGTTTAATCACCTAACACTATTATATTACGCTCGTGTATCTATTTGTTTCTTGAATATAATACAATTTAAATAAATCATGTTGTTAAATTTGTTAAACAATGGTGTTAATGGTGCTATATGATACAATAAAAGTATCAATAAATGGCTACTAAATAAAATGTAATAATATAATTATGTATTTGCTTTTAATGTAATATCTTACTATATTAATATTAATTTTTAATTTTTATACATTAAAATACGCAACAGCTTTAACTATCTCACATTTTTCTGTATTTTAAATTAAATGTAATAATGTATTATTCTTTTACATAAATCAGCAAAATGTGTGTAAAAGATAAGTAATAAAAATAATACTTTTACTTCACAAAAGTTGAATAATATTTCTTAATCAGGTTTTCACATATTCATTGGCAGCCATCTATTTTACTACCATTTACTATGTGAGCGACGGGGCATTCGAGATAAATAGCTAATAATCTCACGCGTTAGTCCGCCTCCATTATCTCGGGCCTTCTTTAAATCTGCCTGAGGTTGCGTTTTAAAATTCTGCACTAGCGCAAGGGCCTCTCTGCACACCAAGCCTTCCGGAAAGTCGGTCCTGCGTGGGTAGTGCGTGTACACGTCGCCACTACGCGACGCCCGAGGCAAGCCATTAGACGGCGACAATGCGCACCCTTTTCCCGACTTTTATACGTATTTCCGCCATTACCGCGCATTCTATGTCGCAATAAATTCTTTCTCCGTCGCATTAAAATTCTTGAAGGGCATTCTGAATACTTGGCGCGGCGCGGCAATGATATTGATGTCCCTCGCCGTGAACAAAACGGTTTATAGCAGTATAACGCATCCTTCTCGGCTCTCAAAGTCTCCTCGTTCTGAAAAAGTGGTGGTTATGCACCACACTTTGCCAAATAAAGGGAGAGACATCCAAAAAAGAAGTATCCACGTGCGCGAATCGATCGGCGTGCATTAGCAGGTGTGCGCTTCCGTTATTTATGGACGGCCGTCCGGTTCTATTAACACTGATTCTCCAGATTGTTCCGACGGATGAACGAACTCTCTTTGTCTTCATAAAAAGGAGCAAAATAGGATAAAATGTACTTCATAATAATTACTTTTTCTTTTTGAAGTAATATTGTTCAAAAAAAAGGGGGAGAGAGAACAAGGCAAACTTTTCTCTATATCTCTTGAATATCTGTTGAAACAAGTGAAAACACTACCCGGGAGTATCGAGTAAACATTGACTGTTGCTGCTCGAGAAACCGTGGGAATTCCGTAAAAAAAAAAAAAAGAAAAGAAAAGAATACCCCGCTTGATTAAGCAAGCTGCTTTTTCTTCGTGTCAGCTCTAATTAACTGTGCAGATCCCCGGCGTTTAGAAGATAGATGAAAAAGGATTACGCTCGCGCTTACACCTTCTCTCTTTGTGCGCCGTTTTGACATCATTTCTCCCTTAAATAAGCATTAGCTGCAACGCTGCTCTCGAATTACTCTATACTTGCAGCGAAATATGTAATCAAATTACGCTCACCTCACCTACCGCCCGTCGTCCTACTTTACGTAGATACGTTCAAGACGTTATATTACTAATTTCGCCATAATGTTGTAGCAACACGGGATAGCGGGGAAAATGTTTGCCAGCGTTGAAAGGCCGGCAAAATTAATTGATCGAAGGTAAGCCCACAACATTTTCGTGTGATGAGTAATTGGACGGGAGAAGACGATGAGAAGTAGGGACCCTTTAGGGGTCTCCATATCGGGGAAGAGGTTATTCTAGGACGGATTGGGGGATGCTTTCATCTCATAATTACTGGCTCGCTTGTAAACTCCTGACCTGAAATGTGAATGATCTAACGCGAGTAAGCACTCTTGTGTCTCGCACGCAATTATACTGATTGCTTCTAGTATCATTAGATACGAGACATTTAAATACGTATCTCTCCACCCCTCCCCCTCCCCCATCTCCTTTCCTCACCCGTTTGTCGCGATTTATTCAAATTCTTTTTGAGCTGGCTTATTCGACGCAAAATTAATTAATTTTCACCTGATAAATATTGATGAGAAACAACAGGCCTACATGCTTTCAATGATTTTATTAATTAGTAAATAATATTTAACTACAGTAATAGAATATTATAGTGAGATATTGACATTATATTGCCGCCGCGAAATTATAATGTGAAACGAATTTTAAATAAAAGGCAGATATAATAAATTCTGATTGTGATTAAATTTATTATTTTTACCATTTTAATCACTTTAAACGATTTAATTACATTTTCCGAGTATCGTGAATATCGAGTGAATGTTAGCGAAATCGTTAAAATTATCAAAAATTATATAGATATAGTATAACATTATAATAATTTAAAAAATAAATTCACAATTGATCATTCGAAACCAGAAAAATTAATATACAGTCGCGTTAATCCAAGCAACTTAATCAATGTCAGTTGTTAATGAACCACGCAATGTTTTCGCTTTGCGATATCGTGTATATTCGGATATGATTCCAGCCCCGATGTAGCATTATTCCGGAAAAGTTTAGCTGTTCCGTCCCTGTCAAAAGTTTCGACATTTAGTGTCAGATATCCGCAATTATCTACGAGCAATTTCGCACGAAATAGAGACCATAATTAATGATCGTTATTCCGCGGCAGCAATATTTCATGAAATGTTTAAACAACTACTCCATTGTACTCCCGGCATTTCCCTTTCGACACGCTTCGGCCTGAATATTTTATAAATCAAGCGCTACATTTTTTACACATCGCGCAATATAACGAGAGTCATAAAACGCGCTTCGACATCGCGCTTCGTCGCGTATCTCTCCCTAATTGTTAGATTTATACGTATGAGTGGTCGACAAACATGTATAGAGGACTAACGTGGCTAACGCCGATGAACGATCGGCGTTAGATTTTTATGGACCGGGACCGCGAACGCGCATGTCGGCTAGCTCACATTTGCGGACATACAGGCTATTTTTCCAATACGCGACATATCGTCGTCATCATGATGCCCGCTGCCACATGGGAGATTCAATCTAGCCGCGGCCGCATATGTCCCACATCTCATATGCGATATTGGATTAATTTACATCGCGAGCCCGTTAATCGGCGAGAAAAAAAAGATAATCCACCGCGAAATGGAATGAAAAAGCAATCTTCGCCAGGGAACGGTACGGCTTAGCCTCTTGATTGTCCATTGACTTGGAAAATCAACTGTACAAATTGGTACGATATATGCATATATATATATATGTGTATATGATGCATGTATATACGCACGCACGTCGCTCTGTATCTTATGCGCATATATCAAAATGTTTAATATTAACGCGCGCGCGAAAGGGAGAAAGAGAGAGAGACAGAGGGAGAGAAGAGAATGTCGTCGGTTCGATTAATGCTACTCGTTTGCATATTAATCTCAAACGAGAGGGTTAAAAACAATCAGATGTATGATAAAAATAAATATAAAATTATACCGATAAATGTAATGAACACACGGTGTGCGCCAGAAATTACGTCACATTTTAATGTTTAATTGGCGCCTGTACAGCCGGGTGAAAAACGAGCTCGTTCGAAAAATTCTTTCAATCAAGCGGATAGAACACTACGTGCGGAATACGTGCGCGCATTTTGCATTTCGAAATTGGCACATTGATGAATTGTTATTGTAATACAATAGTTTAATTTCACGTACGGATACGGTAAATGATGGATCACGTTAGTCTCGGTGAGAGTAGACGAGACGGAACATAAATTGCAAAAAATCATTGAACAACGAAGATACATCGAATAGATACATCGAAACGTGTAACGCATGATTACGAAGATTACAGAAATATGTACAAGTTATTAATTTTATATATTTTGATTATACACTTTAATTATTTAGTAATATACTATATTTTCTGCATGGACTTGATCCGCACTTATGTTTTATCTTATAAATCTTTTATATCAAATTGAAGTTTTCAATTTATATAAAGATCAAGAATCGTTAAAGAGACAATAATTCTTTTATTTATATAAAAAGAATGGTTTTTGTTGAAGTGTCTAAAAATTTAACTAAACACAAATCTGAAAATAATTTTATTTTAGATCACCAAAATAATTATATAGAACACTCAAGCATGACGAACAATGTTGCAACAAAATTTTTTAACATTTTAGTAATCAGTTTAAATTTAGCTAAATGCTGATCTGAAAATAATTTTGTTAGATTTGTAGAATAGATTCTTACAGAATTATTTTAATAATCTATTAAAATTATTTTCAGATCTGTATTTAGCTAAACTTTTAAATAATAAAATCGTTTTTTTTTAAGTGATAGATTAAGTGCGATATTTGGTGCGTGTACAAATGACGCATATAATATCTCATCATGAGAGATACATTAAGTTTTGCATCAAAAATAGTAATAATAATTTTAAAACATACAATAAAAAATAATATACAATATAAACGAAATCCTAAATAATATAGTCATTTATATAAGTATATTTTATTATATAGATATGTTTATTCTATTGCTTTTTCCAAATTATATTTAATATTGTCTGTTTAATCATAGTACAACAGCCAAAATGATGTGATGCAACATAGAGATATAAAGGAAGATAAGAGTATTCGCGCAGCGGTCGACATTGCTATAAATAAAGTTTCTTCGATCTTGTCATTTCCGGCGTCAGCCTTTTCTTGTTGAAGAGATAAAAGTTCGTAGTCGTAGAGTCGATCGACGGGGGGTGCATTACAACTGATATAAAATGGGTGCTTCGGATCCCGTCTATTACTGCTCCTTTATTCCGCGATATTAACGTTTTTCACCCCCGTAACGTGCTACTGCTGCTGAAGCTCACAAGCGTTGTCGTAATCCGGCAAAAAAACAGTGAGATTAACAACATTCGTATAAAGCGGCATATAAATTTGTATGTAATATTCGTTAACTGTTCTTTCCCACACACAGACTCGTACGACTTACGATACTTGCAATTCAGATGAATGGATTATAACAAATATTTCAATCAATTGGCCTGATGCTACGAGAATGATTAAACGCAACGGGTTTTGCAATCAAGTACAAAATTGTTAATAACTTTGCTTGCACAAGTCACTAAAAAATATAAGATACATAATACATGTATGTTTAAATTTTTTAGCTGATAAATACACATGATGAAACATTGCATGTAAACTATCTTAAGGCTTTTTAATTAGTTATGTTTTTATATACATATATCTATATTTTTCTATTATTATATAAAATATTACTTGTTAAGTAATTAATATTAATGTTATATTTTATCGTAAGGTATATGGATATTTTAATTGCAAATATTTTCTAAGAAAATAACTGTTATATAGGATACAATTCAACATAAGGATCGTATTAGACTATTGTCAGCCGATAGAAGGTGTTAAAAAAAAAAATTACCGAAAAGAACAAAGGTGCAATATTAAAACCCAACATGTATTGAAAATATCGATTGTGATGTCTCAAAATCTCTCAAAATTAAATATGGATAGTGTAAAAGCCCGAAAGCCGTAATTATGTTTTTACATTTCTATATTATTATTAATAAATATTGCAATATACACACTGTACATTTACGATTCAATGGCACATATATCTCTTGTTATGAGCACTAATGTGGAAATCTGCCTTATTATAAATATTTTTTTATGCGATTACAAATTTTAAAAAGTTACAAGTTTTTTTTTATAAAATTGCACAGTTTTAGTGTTTTTTGATTTGATTATATATTATGCGTATGATTTCCGACGGAAGTCACATAGAAGCGGACTCCCACTGATTGTCAACGACGCATTTACGTGCATACATTCCAGCTCTGTCTTCCACGTTGCATACGCCATGTGTTAACACACGAACAATCGGGCGTACACGAATTTACGCGCGTGCGCTTAATGCGCTTGAGTGAGAGGAAACTAGCGTGAAAAGCTGTTTGCTGAGCTCCATTGTTGGAGACACACGGTACCGCACGCGTATTAAATATTACGTGTACACACAATGGCACAGGTGTAACGCGTACTAATCAGAAGCATACGCGAAGATGATACATTCAAACAATTGCGATCCCGATGTTTGTTAGCTGGTCCACATTTTGCGTACATTGCTTTTAAGTAGTCCTTATATAAGTTAAATGGTATATATGACAATGATTTTATACAATATATATATACACAAGTATATATTACTATGGTCATATATATCAATTAGAATATTTAATGTATTTAAATTTGTGATTTTAATGGAATCTTGTTATAAACTTGGAACATTGATGAAGCGCAGTACTAATAAAAAAGACAATTTTTGTTTTTTGCTTGAATTAATATTTTAAACTTCAAAAGTCTAATAATACTTTTTTTTTAATAGAAATTACAAAATCTGAAAAAAGTAAGGGATGATTACTTGATTAATATAAAAAATTGTAAAGAACTAATTATAATTTTGTGTTTTGTCTAACAATAAGTGAAAATGACATTAATTTATTATGTGAAAAATATAAACAATCATTAAGATTGATTTTTACAGCTACTTTTTATTATAACGTAAGTTTATTAATTTATAACGTAAATTTATTATGCAAATATTATGCTGGACATGTACTGTTAGTATATATATTTGGTTACATTAATATTTAGTATCTAAAAATCGATATTGCCCTGTGTATTATATTAGATGTGTTAAAAGTCAAATTAAACATTATGTATGCAAAAATACTATGATCTTTTGCATGGAAGAGAGAAGAGGGAACTAATATAAAAATTACTTCCTTTAAGAGTCAATCAATTGCTATAACGAACAATTACGAGATACTGCCTCTTACGATTCGAGTACTCTCAAGAGTGCTAACCGCGATGGCTCGAGAGGCACTTCATGAACGGTAAAAACTCTTTTACGGAAATTCTTATTGATTTATAACATTAAAAACAACGTTTTTATAATATTCTTAATTTATTGATTATACTTTTCTCATAATAAGATATTTCAAAAATATTGAGTTAATTAAAAAAAATTAAAATAATTATTGAATTTTTTGTGAGAAACCAATATTATTTACGATATTTATTTAAATTTATCTATTGCAAGTAAAAATAAAAATAGTAAATATAAAAATCAGTTTTGTTAATTAAAACAGAGCTTAATCAATCTAAAATAATCAGAAAAAACTAACGTTTCAAAAATTAAAATTGGCTGTAATCGAAAAAGGTATTTCCCAGCAATGAGCACGATTGTGCATCGAATCGAAAGCTTGTGACAGATATAGGTAAAATAGAAAGCAATCGATTTTATTGGCCTTTCTTTAGGTTGTAATTCTCTTTCCAATAATTTTCAATTATTCCCTGTTCGCTGACTTTTACCTCTGAGGGATTTAAAGACTCACAAAGCAAAGATTATGAATTGTGTATTAAGCAAACTCCTCTGATATTACTTTTAAATTGTGCATACTAATTTGTAAACATTTACGCTTGCACGAGGCAAAGACAGTTTCCTCCCGCTCCTCTGCTGCAAGTCATCAGTTCAGAGCACCGCAACGTGCGGCCGTGAGGCTAATTCACGGTTAACAACCGCGCTGCAATGTTACCGTCGATGTTCGACTTGAGGCGATACGGGTACCTGGTGGCGTCATTAATTAATCGCGAATGTATCGAAATATCCGAGACCGCCTCGTCGGATATAGTTTGCGCGCCTCGAGCCACCTGCCGCGACGAGACAGCGTCTGTCAACAGTAGGGAACTTCAAGGATTTCGGCAAGCCGAAGGGAATGGAGGTCGGGTGGAGACGCGGGTGGATGTTGGTTACACAGCCCGAGCATGCGCTTAAATATTAACAGTGTACTCAGCGGATACATTAGGAACGCCGGAACGACTTGAACACACGGTAGGAAATCACTTGGTTTTACATGCCGCCGGTACGGGTGCTTCTGCGAATCGGTCGCGATGGCGGAGGAGGCGAATGTCAAAGAGACGCCGGTTAACGTCGTTGATGAACGCAAACATCGATGCTCTTGTAATGCAAAATAATGTTAATAATTGCGTCTAATGTATTTCTCCTAATGATTTAATTGATATTTAGATTTTTTCTGATGCAACTTTAAATGTTTAGAAATAAATTTTCATTGGAGGAGAAGATGGTTCCTCATTTACATTTTGTATAATAACTTTTAATGAATCATATCATACTCGTCAATGTATTATTCAATCGATTCTAAACTCAAAGTTATGGAATATTCATTACTAGGGATGTTATTGGATCAACACAAAAGTCTTGGGTCCTGTTTCGGCGTTGCTCTTATTACAGTGTGTTAACACTGGAAAATGTTATGGAAAATTATATATTGAATATAATTGCATTATTGGAAAAATGACAGTGCTATCTTGTATCAGCGAAAATGAGTTTGAAAGAAGAATTTTTGTTTGATTATAATGTACGAGTTTTCGAAAGAAACAAAAATAGTAAAAATGGAGTAAAAGAACGTTTCCCATGTTTTTTTTTTTTTTTTACAATTGCATCTGTTATTTGTGTTCCTTTCCGAAACTCGTAAACTGTTATAATCGAATGCAAATATCTTTTTTTATGCTTTGCTTACATACAAAATAGCATTGTAAATAATTCAAATGGAACTAACTTCAAACTTTTTATTGTGAGCAGCTCTTGACGTCATCTTTTCAACAATATATAATTTTCCGCAGAATCTGCCAGCGTTGACACACTGCAACGCAATCCCTTCAAAAAAGATCAGAAAGACCCTTTTGCCCACTCACCTAATATTTATAAAAATATAACGACTGCATAAGGTGTCGAAGGAAAACAGAGATGGCCCTCTCACGAAAATAGATAAAAAATTGTCCTGTTAAAAAAAACAGTATTTTGTTGTAAAATCATATATTTATTCAAAGTAAAGGGAAAACATTGCAGAATATATGCAAATGTATATACGCACACTGTTAAAAATGTCATAAAATTCAATGTATTTTTAAGTTATACAAATACATTAAAAATGCATAACTGAAAAGTAGGTGCATGAAATTTAGTGCATTTTTGACAACACATTAAATGTTTTTAATGTACTCGCTTGAAATTTGCTTCCATTACTTTACATTAAATTTTTCTGTCTATTTTTAAAAGTGCAGTGAAACTATGCTGTACAGTCAACTTATTGAATAATTATTTCGGAATAAAAATTTCAAAAAGGAAACCGTTAAGTCTATTAAGGCGTCAGCATGTTTAAGAAGCTACATTAGCAAAATCATGCTATTGTTTAACTTTGCATAACGCGAAATGTACAGCTGAATAAAATATTAAACGACAAAAAAACATTCAAGTGTACATATATTTCTGTAATAATACGTCCAAATTTAAAAAGAATGAGATGTGTGTAATTAATTGCTAAGCAATGTACTTTGAAAAAAATTTCTGAATGTTCAAAAGTAAAGATGTCTTTTAATAAAAGTCGGTTATTGTGTATTAGCATATTAGCGCCGTTGCAAAACGGTGAGCTGCTAAATAAATGATTCCATAAGTAATCGCTAGAATTCTTCACTTAATAATAAAAATATTACAAACGGCCATTATACCTAAGGGAGAGCCGTAGTATACCATTTTCTCTCTTCTATAAAAGATTATGAATCCATAAATCCGAAGAGTACCTCACGGAAATAATGTCTCTGCTTGTGAAATCTCTGCAAATAAAATTCAAACGCTTATAATATCTGATCGCGCGTCATAATATTCTTCATACGTACTCATTTCGACTATATTACAATCGTCGACCTATCCTACGTACGACATTAATAGCAGTATCGGGAACGCTCGTCAAAGGACACTTTGCATAAGGAAAATACGTAACTCGTGCTGAAATTAACGCTGTTACGCGTAATTTAAAACGTATGCGATGCATGCGCGATATGTCACGTATTATGGGCTTTCTTTTTCAAAGGCCGCCACAGCAATATACCCGCGCGACTGTGAAAAGCGCGCGGCGGTGGCGGCGGCGGTCATAACGTGTCATTCAAGTATCCTGTAAAAAGGCTGATGTAAAAAGCGGAGTCTATGCAGCGCGGTGTGTTTCACGATCACATTCTCGCAATGAGCTCGCGCCGGATGAGATTAAAGCCGTCGTGAACCACTGTGTATGTAACTCGGATAGACGCGCCGTTCTTGCCAATAGCATTCACGGAACCGTCCCCGTTTCCCGCCTCCCCGCCACCCTCCGCGAGAGCGGAAATAGGATGAAAGTGGAAAGATTAAAAGGGGCGGCGGGCTTAATGAGACAGCCGGTTGTTTCGAAGCGTGGCTACGGATACTCTCCGGTTCAAGTATTAATGAAATCGATACCGATGCTGGATAATGATCAGCTAACGATTTCAACGGCGGCGTCTGAAAAATGCGTGCCCCGCTGCTTTTGTTATAAACACGAATAAAAGCGTGAGCACGTTAATTGCTCGATGACGAAGCGCGATATAGACTCCCCCTCCGGTACCGTAATCGATGAACGAGTTTGAGAATTTTGTCGTGGGTTGGGTCGTACCCACTCGCCATTTTAATTTAATGATAGACGCATGACAGACACCGCAGAGCTGAATGTAAGAAAGTTAAAATGATGTATTAATCATTAAGATTAATGAATCCGTGGTGAAAAATAGAAACGTTGATTGATTCAATGATGTAAAACTGGAATAAAAAAATATTATTAGAATTAAATATCCGAGAGAAAAATTATGTTCAAATTGATGAAATTGCTTCTTGGGGGTTTTTTTTTAAGTTGAAGTGAAAATAATTTATTAGATTTCCAGAAATAACATTAACTTTTTTTTAAAAGTAAATAAATTATTTATTTAATTTAACGAAAGTACTGACAGAAATGTAGGAAATAATTTAGTTCTGCTTTTAAAAATATATTTATATTTGAAAAATCTCTCTCTCTAATTCAAGTACTTTAACCCTAGCCGCGTATTCTTCGTACTCCGGTTTTTATCAGCCGTAAAAATCCCAGTGTTTGTTACACCTATGCGCGAGCTAGATGTGCCCGAGCTATCAACAGTGATTTAATGACAGCAGTGTTTGTCGTTTGCTTTCGATCACGTTGAAAGGCATGCGAACCGATTTGCGAATGATGCATGCGGTCGCAAATGCCGAATTAGATCTGGAAATGAGGTCGTTGCCAATGCAACTGACGTTCTCGTTATGTGTGACGCCGACCAGCAACATTACGTCGCGCGTAATCGGATTTACAATACTTTGTATAATATGCGGATTAGTCCAAACATTTGCAGTTGCACACGGAACTCCCACACGCTGCTGTGAACGCCGCAAATTACATGATATTCCATTACTATGCATATAACGTTAATTTAGAAAAGTCTCTCTCTCTCTCTCTCTCTTTCTCTTTCTACTTCTATCTATTTATCTATTTATCACTCGTGTTTATCTCGATGCCAATAACGTGCGCGCGTATCGTACCTGTCGAATCAAAATGAAAATACAACTGATTGCCATTTTTCGTAATGGACAATGCCGTGTGTATCTTGCGCCTACGAACGCAACAGCGCGATAATCTTTCGCATCGTCGGGTTTTCAATTTACAATCAAAATCCATTATAGTGGCAAGCGTTTGCCAGCGAATGAGAAACGATTGTCGTAATAGAAAACGCTCTCGTTTGCTAGAAAGGAAAGCCGGAATAAAATGCGTCCGTCGTCGTACGGCAGCGTACGAGGATATCTGTCGGTGCTCCGCTGACAATTATTGACTTCGAGTGGAAGGGAAGAAAGATAAAGCCAATATCGTCGATGCAGTCGAATGGAGAGTCATGCGGTCCAGTGAACGCCCGACGATCTGTAACTTGCGGCTGGAAAAACCAACGGTTTTAAACGGCGCCGATAGACACCGGCGCTCGTTGCGAGCGAGCGGCGGGCCAAATTATTCGAAAAATAACAATTGCAAAAACCAACAACCAAACCAAAGTAAACGAGCGGCGTTTATTTTAACAATGTTTCCACCGCCGCCGTCTATTTCCTGAAAGGATGGGACTTGAAACTTCTCGGTAGAAGAAAACTCGAAATTTCCACGCGGCAGAATCCTCGGAAATTTGTCGAAATTTATTATCGCGAAGGGCGAAGGACAAGATTCCGATTTGCCGTCGCGGGCTGGACGAATTTTCTAGTCGATACCCGAACGGCTATCTTTCTGTGAAGTCATCCAATCGAATCTTTCGCGCGTGAAAGTTCTTGTTCAGAATTTCAAGACAAATAAATCTTACCTAAACATTCTTTCATTACCTCGTCCGTTTTTGAGAAATTCAGTAAGAACTTTTTTTCCTGGAAATAGCTTCACTCCTTTAAAAAATTAAGCAACAGGGATGAAAAGGTCGGACTTTTATAATAATCAACAGAGAGCCATTCTAATTCTACTCAAAATCTCACTGTTGTCAAAGGAGTTTTAATTTTTTTTCTGTGTCTATTGTACTTGAAAAATATTAAAAATTTAACTATTTTTACTCGTCATATTTTCAAAACTTCCCCTATGCTTAATTGAAAAAATTTTTTTCTAAGGTTAAAGTTCCATCATATAGCATCGTTTGACGTACAATTCGATTAGTGTTTTAAAAGCCACAAAAAAATCGAATATCAACAACAGAACAATATTTCTATTTGAATTTCAAAGATCAACAGAACGATAGACACAAACAGAAAATCAAAACTTCTTTGATAGGAAGATTTTGAGTAGAATTAGAATGGCTCTCTGACCTCTGTATTATTATAAAAATCTGACCTCACTGTTCCTGTTGCTTGATTTTTTAAAAGAGTAAAACTATCTTAAAAAAATATTTGCTGAATTTCCCGAAAATGGCTGTAGATACGAAAAAAAAACATTTAGGACAAGAGTTATTCATTTTGAAATTCTGTACAAAAAAAAATATTTTATTTTTGTTGGTTGAACTAATCCTTTGCTCGGAAACCGCGATTAAAGAAGTCCTTCTTTCTCATTATTTCCTTTTTTGCAGTTGAAACCAACCAAATTGATTTTACGATCAAAATTTGTTATCATTGATTAGGAAAAAAAATAAATGTACAAGAACGCAGCGAGCAAGGTATTTATTATCGCGAAGGGCGAAGGACAAGATTCCGAATTACCGTCGCAGGTTGGACGAATTTTCTAGTCGATGCCCGAGTCGATGCACGGACGGCTATCTTTCTATGGTCGTCCGATCGAATCTGGTTAGAATCTTTCGCGCGCGGGCACGATGGGCAGGGACGGAAAAATGCCGATATCGTGTCGGCAATCGTGCACAGTGTCGTCCTGCGGATGGAAGCAGATGCAGACAGGGAGCCGAGCGGACGTTCGTGACCCTCCGCTACCCCTGAAACCGGCGCGACGCCGCTGCTGGGGTTGGTTACGGGCTTTCGCCCGGTCCGAAAATATTCGCAAATGAACACACGTACTGCGGTTCGTACTGCGCTCCGTAGGAATACGGAAGTTCGGTCGGGTTTTCGAGCTCGGCCATTATCTACATCGGTCCTCTCTCGTACGGGTTTGTCTAGCATACGTATGCGCACGTGTGCCCGCCGCGTACGCACACACACGCACACACGCGCGCGCGCACATACGCGCCGCCGCTGCCCTAACATACGTGCCTGCGAAATCCGGCGCGTTGCGAGAGGGGGATACGAGGATGCAAATATTAATGATCGGTCCCCAATGAACTAGGAATACATAATGCCTATTTGCATGACACCCCCGCGCCGTCGCCGCGGCCGCCGCCACCACCTCGCCGAGCTTAGTTAATCATTCGCACGCTCTGATGTTTGCCGAATTCGCATTGCGCGTACACGCTCGTCCACAAATCACTCGGGCGACGGCTAATAAATCGATAATTGTTTAATAATTTATGGGACTGCTAAGAAGAATTGATACCGCCAATTAAAGTTTGATTAATCGATTCGACTTTTCGTCACCATTTTTTCTTCTCGTAATTCGATTTGGTGTGCGTTCGGAGAATTAGATATCGAAATAGCATTAGGTGTCGAAATCATTTGGACACATGAATAATTATAACAATTTTATATCGTTTAGACATTTAATAGGATGCACAAGCAACGAAATAGAAATATTTCAATAAAATATTTGACTGTTTGAATATTTCGAATATTCAAAGTTTTTGAATATTTTATTGCAAAATACGTAAAAAAAAAAAAATGTAAAGACTGACGGCATTGCCATCGGGCGACGGCTTTTGCATTTAAAAATCCGTGTCGCGTGCAGGAGCAAAGTGCATGCATAAAAAGTTGTCGGCATACTTTATATATGACGTTTTACGTAACAATTATTTTATAATTTAAAAGTGGCATTTTGTATTTCCCGTTAAATACTTTATTTACATGCCATCGCTCGAAGACTCGACGGCAGACATACATGCATTGAGCGTACATATAGAATTTTAATTGGTCTGCCACCGTCCAATTAATTCTGTTTCAATATTTCCGTTTCGGATCGCAACATTGCGTAACATCGAACGCAATTATCGAGGGACTTTTCAAAGTCCCTCCGGTAACCCAAACTTCTCTAAGGCCTGTTCTTCATAATATATGGTTAACTAAAATGTTAGATTAACTATAACTTGAAAAATAATTAATACACACTTTCATAAGCTTATGGTTAAATAAATTAAAGGTTAGGCGTGTACATACACATAATCTTTAGTTTGTTTTATCATAAGCTTGAAAGAATATGTATTAATTTTCAAGTTAGTTAATCTAATCTTTTGGTTACCATATATTATGAAAACAGGTCTAAGCATCACATTGATAAACATTTAACTGCAGATATATACAGAGTGTCTCTCAACCCGTAATCAAAATTTTAATAACGTATTCTTTACTTAAAAATAAAACAAAAATCCTAATACAAAAAATGTTGAGGCTATAATACTTTTTAAATGAGAAATATTTACAGTAGGCGAATCAGGTAGTATTCATATACCTGAAGATCGCGCGCCCAGTGACAGTGGGTGCTCTTGAACTTTTGTAAACTTGCTATTACATTAAAGTAATTACGATGATATTGAAATGCCTTATTGATTAAATCATATTTAAATATAAATTAGTATATGCATTGTACATATTATAAACATTTAAAAATATTACAGTATTATTATTTTTCTTTAGACGCGGCTTCCGAGCAAAGGATTAGTGCAAAACCGAAAAATAAAGTAACTTTTTTGTACAGAATTTCAAGACAACTTTTATACTAAACATTTTTTTGTATCTGCAGTTATTTTCGGGATAATAATAATAATGAAACTGAAGGGGCGGTTTTCACAGCTAAAGATCCACCTATGGCACGCAGACTGCAGTCCATTATGCCTCCCTCTAGTCGTCCGCCACCTACGGGAGCCATTCAGCAAAAATTTTTTTGAGGCTAATTTTACTCCTTAAAAAAGTTGAGTAACAAAGACGGAGAGGTCGGATTTTTATAATAATACAAAGAACCATTCTAATTCTGCTTAAAATCTTTCTATTATCATAGAAATTTTAATTTTCTTTTTGTGTCTATTGTACGTAGATAATATAAACAATTTAACTCTTTTGATTCGCCGTATCTCCAAAACTTCCTCTATGTTCAACTTAAAATTTTTCTAAGATGAATGTCCCATCATATAACGTATCGTTTGACGTAAAATTCAATTCGAATTTTGAAATACGTTTACAAAATATATTACAGATATATTTAAATAATATATAAATTATTATAGAGCGTAATTATGGCAATAATGAGTGCGATGCTCATCTGCACATTGATTTCACGCAAATTGCGCAACAAAAGTTTTTTATTTTTGCTCCAAGAAAAAATCGCGTATTTTTTTTTCATTTCTCGAGTCTTCTGCGTCTGCTTTAAGCGATCTGCTCTGATATCCAAGATTTTCTTGATTTACCTACTTCCAAAAACACTAACACCATAGGCACATTGGGTCCTTTTTGGCACAGTCACAACTTTGGTTTTATACTAATCTTAAACAAATAAGATTCTACTAAGAAGATTTTTTTAGAAGAAGTCAGACTTTCTCCTTCCTTTATTTCGTAGAAGTTTAAGAGTGAAATTCCTTGAGACAAAAATCTAGGTGTGCTTACGAAGGGTAAAACAACATTAAGACATTTGATATTATCTTGTTTGCTAGGAAGTTACAGGTTTTAATTTCGATAGCTTTTATTTGGTATTGTAGATGTAACATTCTTATATCGTTGGATGATATTAATTTTTTTTATATTCTTCTGTTATTAATGTTTAATAATTGTTATTGTCACTATAATATTAATAACATTAAGAAAAAGGCAACTTGAAAGAGAAAGAGAGCTTCATTTTCTGTTTTGTGCAATGCCGCAGAAATAATAGAAATTCATATAAATAGAAAGAAAAGTAAATGCTTTTTCAGCTCTCGATTGTGCAGAAAAATCTAGTCGGGAAACGAGCGGTATTTTCTCAACAGACCGAACGAAAAGGCGCCGCGCGATCGTTGTCGTCGTCGCCGTCGTCGTGGTCGTCGTGAGAACTCCGCGAAACAGTTACCAGACAGCACGTGACTTTTCCACGTGCAGCGACTATCTGCGACGATCTACGATGACAATTTTCGCGTCGGTCGGCGGTAACGGCGGGAAAAGGCGTTAGCCGAGACACGAAGATTACCCCGGTAGAAAGTTGCGTAAAACGAGCTTCGGTAATGGCCGACATTGCCGCTAAAGCTCGAGTGCGCGCTTTTGATGTGGTCTCCTCAATGGGACTCTCCACACACGTCGTCCTCCGTACAGCCCCCGTGTACCATGGGAGGGGGTGGAGGGGGTGTGAGTAGAGAGAGCGTATATATATCCCGCACGATGACGACGGGAAGAGGAGCTTACCTCGTCTGAGTACTTTGATGCTATCCGGAAGGGTTTGTTAGTACGAGCCACTCGTTTGATGTGGCTAACCATATTTGCCGTGAGATTGAGCATGCGAGGTGAGAAGAACGCGCGAGACGTTACCGTACTCTCCCGTGGCATCTTAAGATATTCTTCGCGAGAGAAAGGGAAAGGGCGAAATCGAAAGCTGACGCTCGGTGGTTAACGCTCGGTTGCCGCCGGAATTACAGCGCACGACGACGATAGCCACGCGGTAACCGTAAAGGATCGTCGTGCCGCGTTTTCAACAGCGAAATGAATGAAAACACAATTATCGGTGAATGAGCTGCGATTTTTTTTGTAAGATGCTTATAAAAAAAAAAAAATTGCGGGTAACACGAGTAAATGAGAGGCACGGCGTCCCAGAAATTTTAAGTACATTTTTTCAGCAGTTACTGAACAATTATGTTACTTTTGTTTATTTATAGAAAAAAATATCTGGATTCAATGCGATTACTTTTTTACGTGTTATAAAATAAGACTGATAGAGAGACTATCATAATTATTATTGGGAGGAAAATATTTTAGTCTTAAGTGGAAAAATTTTTGAATTTTGAATAAAATGAAAATATTAGTGCTGTCCCATTAATTTTCCTCAGACAGGTTCAAATTACACTGCAAATCCAAGTGTAATTCAATCAATAAAGCATTTCAATATCATCAAAATTACTTCAAAGTAATAGCAAGTTTACAAAAGTGCAAGAGCACCCACTGTCATTGTGTACCGTCACTGAGCGCGCGATCTTTAGACTACCTGATTCGCCTACTGTAAATACTTCTCATTTAAAAAGTATTATAGCCTCGACATTTTCGTATCAGGATTTTCGTCTTATTTTTAAGTAAAAAATTATTTAAACTTTAATTATACAGGGTTGTGGGACATCTTGTATAGAAAGCGAAGGTCAACCGCATCGATTAGCTATCTTAACTCTAATTTGACTCGCGTCGTGTCACGGCGGTAAATCGGAATGAAGTTGTCGAGGTGACTTCATCCACCGCTCTTTCCAACCACAGAAACGCAGCGCTGCGAAACGCTGTCGTGTATTATTCGCGTTTAGTTAGGAATTACGGCCTGCGCAATTGATTTTGTATTTATTGCGTTTCAGTAATAAGCGCGCGCATGCGAGTGTTATGCGAGAAGCAGTGCTGCGAAGAATTCCGAGAGAAGAAGCAGCAGAGGTTTGGGCAACGCAACCGGGAAGAGATGGGGTGAGTAACCATTTACTTGTTATTCATTCGCGCGGTATTAATCGCTCATGACGTACTCGCGTCGTGTGTCTCGTCTATCGTTTCACATCACCGCTGTCCAAGGTTTGTGGTTTGGGGGTTGCAACTGAAATGTATCGATGTTCATGTCTACTGCCGTTTCCTAACCGCATCGTAACTATTGTCGCGTAGCGCGCGACTCGGTCTCAGGGACAATACTACATTCAAGTGTGTATTGGTGTATAAAATTATGTAGTCACTTTTTACGAATTTATGAGCATGTAGTTTTTGTACTTCTTACAAATACTGATAAATATTTATTTATCAAGATTATTAATTAAAATATTTATTTTAGTAGTAGGGGCGGTAATAAAATGATATTTTATTAAAATAATTTGATAGAATTAGTTTATAAAGTTATATCAAATTTTATTAATTGTAGGTATTACAACAAGATATAAAAAATCTATAATTGATAAGTATTCTCTAATAATAATACATGGGAGTTCAATAAGTTGTGACCGTGAATGTGTAATTTAATATTGATACAGGTCTAAGCGGATAAACTGTACAAATATTATACGCATAAATTTAATTTAATGCATAAAAAATGCAAATGCGTAAACAGTGACTACACGTTTTACACACTTGGATTTGCAGTGTAGATAATGAAAATTCATGTTAACTCTTGCAATATTCTTGATTTAACAATAGATTGATCCAAAGAAAATTTGAACAATTTTTTTCTAATAAAATATTACAAAGGTCCGTAAAGGAGTTCGTTTCACAAATAATAAAAGAAATCTCATTCTAGAGCGTAAAGCCTCTAAGGATTTGCTTTACACGTAGGTAAAAGCTGCTGGATTTTCCGTGGATGTTTTAATTACAAATAATACATCGCATGCGAATCTTTTTTACGAGAGAGCGTCTGCACGGTTTCCTATCGATGGTGTCCCGAAGAGCTGCGTAATGATTAATCATCATGCGTTATAACATCGAACACATTTTTATTCTATATTGAGAGAAAAAGTTGTTAAATTGATTAAATTTTTCAACATTGTTAAATGTTTTTAGTTTATTTATGTATTTAATTCAAGTACATAAAATACTTGAACTTAAATTTAAACATTTATATATTAACTTAAATGCATAAACACTTGAACTGAAGAAATTTGATCAAGTTGAAAAATTTAGTTAAATTAACATTTTTTTTCTCAGTGTACATAAATGTAAAAATATACAAGTTGAAATTTATATGTATACTCTTGTCTCAAGACAATAAGTGAATTTAATTCGATGGAGGAAAATAGGAATTATAAACCTCATCTTAATATTGATTTATTTTTATACTGTATAAGATTGTAATAAAATTAAGTACGTCAAGAATATTTTTAGTCTTGTTATTAGAAATCCTTTCTGAGAGGATTTAATAACAGGGAAATAAGACTACTTAGGATCCCAATTAAGATTTAATGCTTTGCTTGCAGTTACTATGCTCAAAAGACACGCAAAATCTGAATTCATTTACTGAATAAACAAGGTAATAAACTGGACTCTTCAATTGATTAAGCAAGCCGGAAGCGTGTCTATTAAAAGGTGCTTTCAATTAATGACATAATTCGGCACAAGTGTCGTTGTAACTTTGTTATTCGTCAAATATTAAGAAAGATAGAACGATGCTTGTGTCACTGGAAAGCACTCTGATACTAAATAATAATTAGATCAGTCTCTGCGTATTTTATCAGGAAAGCTGCTTCAGCTGTTCTGCCGCAGAATAAAAACTCTATGAAATTCTTATTCATTTTCTACGCAGCCTTGTTATAATGAGAATACAGTAATATTGAACAAGTGGATGGGCGTGTCTAAAAAAAACTAGATACATTTCTGCATACCAGGGAGTGCGCCTTCGATATTTCCGATGTCACGACTTGTGCAGACCAATTACATAATAGAACGGCGAAATATCCCTTTGTTTCATTTTTGGACTCTTCGTTCGAACATTACGATAAATTCCCGCGATAAAAGCGTGAGAAAAAGTCAAACTGCCGCCGATATGTCGAGGTAGTTTCCGTCGCGTGCACACACGCCAGGTGGTACGATCATAGAGAACGAGAGAAAGGAATGGCGGTAGTAGAACGAATTTAAAAAGTACTTGCGAACTGGTGGCGCATTCGGTGCGCACGGTTCGGTCCCAAAATTTTATTCAAATATCTATGTCAGCACATACTTATCTTCTCCGGCATCGCGCTCCCTCGCCGCGATTTCCCTGCCTGACCCTCACAACATCCACAGACTCGGGCACGCACAGCAAATATTTTTTTATATTATCACGTTATTTTTTCAAACCGTGCGTAAAGAAATCTTGCTTTTGAATGTATAATTTGATTCTGTAAGAGCATAAGCGACGTTTATTGATAAAAGGTTGAAATTCATGGTTTAATAATAATTTAATAACTCTGAAAAATACACACTATTTAATTTCGCGACGTTTATATCTTACAATTGCATTTATAAATCTAATATTAGATGAGTGCAAACCCTCTTTGAAGATATGACGTTGCTCTTGTTACAGTGTGTCAACACCGGGAAATATTATGGCAAATTATATAGGTTGAAAAAGTGACGTTGAAAACTATCTGTAAAAAAAATTTGATGCCATTGTGTTATTTACAGTGCTACTTTATAGCAGCGAAATGAGTCCCAAACAAAATATTTGAGTGCGATTATAATGTACCAGTCTCAGAAAGAAATAAAAATATGATAAATGTAGTAAAAAAAAAACATATTCAAAATTTTCCAAATACATTACTGATGTTTTTGTTCCTTTTCCAAACTGATATATTATAATCGTAAATATTCTTTTTTAAACTTATTTTTGTTAACATAAAATACCATTAACTTTTTTAAATTGACAGCACTATAATTCGCCATTTTTCAGTATTGATACACCGTAACAAGAGAAACGCCAAAAAGGACAGAAGCTTTTTGCCCTTTGATATGACCACTCAAAGGATTAATGTGAATTATTACTATTACTTTTAGTGTAGATAGTTAACAAAAATATTATACATATTTTTTTATACCTTGCACGTTATACAAAAAAATGGCGATATAAATTTGCACATGAAAAATATATGCATACAAAACGTGCAATGACTCATTGTATATATTGTACGTACATATCTTTCGTGTGTAAATTCATATCACTGCTGTTTTGTACAAAAAACGTGGAGGTGTAAAAAAGTATTTTTGTAAATCTACACTACACTAAAAGTAAAAATAGTATAATTCACATTAATCTTTTAAGTAATATATTTACGTTCGTGTAATTTTTTTCCCAAAATATTACATTAGTTGTATATTATTTTTTTTTACTGTTTTACCTTATATGTTATTCCTAGTTTTAAACTTGCTTTATACAATTTATAATTTATGACAGAATTTAAAAAAGTGAAACAGTAAAAGAAAAAAGAAACAATTGATAATTCTATACATAATTTTAAATCAAATTGATTTTAATTCAATTAAATTAAAATAGTTGGTACAACAATTTTTTTAACTATAATTATATTTATAATATACATAAAATGATATATAAAATGGAATTCTATTTTGAATTTTGTCGCAGATTATAGATGTAACAATAAGTAAAGTGAGCTTTAATAATAATAATTTTATACGGTAATACAAACAATTATATATTTATATAACTCTGTTACTTGTTTAACTGTTTGTATTACCGTATAAAATAATAATTATTATTATTATCTTTCTTGGAAAAAAACATCACGAAAATGTAATCGAACATCAAAAATTACTAAAAGGATTAACTAATATACAGAATGAATCACATGTCGTATAAACGTTGCCAATTTAAAAACAAAAAAAGAAACGACGTATAAAGAATTATTTAAATGGATTACTTGATGAATAATTCTGATAACGCGCGTCGCTTCCGAACACCGGAAAGAAATTCACCCATCAATGGTAGAATGCGAACGTTGCACATTCGCTGCGGATGTGGCACGGGGAGAGATCCACGAAGACAACGAGGCGGAAGTGAAATGGAGGTGAAAACGCCGGAGAAAATACGAGATGGAAATAAGGGTAAACGTTCGAACGGGAAAGAGCCCGAGCTTTTCGTAACGCGCGTCCGCCGTCATCGGTTCTGGATTATTAGTCGTCGCGGTAGATGAGGGGGACGCGCGCGTGTAATAAAAAGCCATAAAGCATGACAACCGCGAGTGGCGTCGGCCGGGAGCAAACGGAAGCCAACCTGCCGCGAGGGAGGTCCGCTGAACGCGCACAATGGCTCGTAAGCACGGCAGTTTTGACCCCTGCTAGCAAAACGGCGTGGCGCGGCGCGGCGTGGCGCGCTGCTACAGGTATAATAATGCGAATCGGTTGGTTACCCCCAGTATACGTACGCCGGTCGGTTAAGTGGCCACAGATGGTTAAATGTTACATCGGATACATCGGCGCGTTTACAGGCCAAATGATTCACGCTTTCGGAAGGATCGGCGGGCTTAATTAGGCGGAACCACTTGCGTTCGGCGCCGCTGGGACCGACACGTGACCACCGTGACAGCCGTGTCCGTTTGCGCGGCGATTAAAACGTAAGCCGATTATTCTTTATTACCGCTTCTTCCTCGAGGAAGATGTGCACGCATTGGAAGCATTGCGAATTAACGGTGAAGATAAAATACGAAGGCGTGTTTGCAAGAGCGATTATTTACATTGATAAAATGAAGATTGAATGGATGTCCTTTCCGTCATGCATTTTGTCGTACGTATGTTTATTGTACGTATAAAGCTTGTTATTTCTCGTTTTAATTATAATTCTCTTCTACTCGGTATTAAATTCGAAATTCGTAATCCGCGCACTTTTGAACGAATCAGAGTAATGTATATCGATACGGTCACATTGATACGTAATTGTCAATGTTATCTAGAAAAATTACATCTATATTATATTTATAAAAAATTATAAAAATTAGATAATTTATAATAGATAAAGAAATGGCTTAATTTTATTTTTGTCTAGATTATTAGAATATATATTATCTTCATCTCTTTATCTTAGATAAAAGAAATGTTATCTTTTCCAAATTATTTAATTTAATGTGGATAATGAGTACGAAATATTATCCCTAGCTTCAACTTCCATTGATTCTAACAGGGGGAATTTTTTTTAAATGATAACAATAGATTACTCATGTCATATAAAATAGTAGAACAATATAAAAATTGCGCTATTCAAAATTATAATTTTGAAAACTTTTACAAAGAACTTTGTCAGTCATTATAATATGAGTTATAAATTCCTACTTTACTTTTCAACTTTGATTTTTTTATTTGCGTATTAATCCAAATCAAAATAGAAAGATTTTTTGCCAGAATTATTTGAGTAATTTGAACTTGTTTTTAAGAAATGTAGATTTTTATAAATATTTTATGAAAATATGAATACATTGTTTGTATATCTTAAATTGTTTTATTTGACAGCATTTTGTTGCCTTGATATTATCTAAATTAAAACACAACATATTCTATTTTTTATCGAAATAAATTAAAATTAAATATAATCTTTATTTTATCTAAAATATATTTACGTATAATTAATTTTATCATTATCCAGATAATTTTAAGTTATTTAATAATCGCAACACTGGTATTTACTTTGTGAATTAAGGCAAGAAGTCTAAGCAAACGAGTGTTGATTAATTAAAGCATTAAATATCATTTGAATATTTAAATCATAATCATTCTGCGGTAAGATCCATTTCTCATGATGTGGATTTAATACCGAGGAATACGTATATATTATAATGATAAATCATTAATTTGCAATGATAAATCATTAATTCGCGTCGCGGTATACTTAAACATAAATAATATATACAAATAGCAACTCCGCTTACTGCATAACATGTTTATATTATTAATCTTGTTACATAATATAGTATAGACTTATCTAGTCAGACCTTTTATTAAATCCATTTCTAAAAATTTTCGCGTTCTCGAAGATATATGATGGAAATATATAAAATATGGGAAAATACTCCTTTAAATAATTTTATGATAGTGAATATTGTCAGAATATATCAATTTTGCAATTTTTGTCTTTATAACTTTGTTTAAACAATTATCGTTTTTAAATTATTAATTAATCAAGCGTTATTGGCAATTGAATATATTATTATTAATAAAATTAATAAAAAAAGTAAAAATGCATTATCTTTTATTTTGATTTAGTATATTATATGTTTATTACTCCATTCTTTATATGTTTATGCTTGTTTTTATTGTTATTGTCCGCTTCTGATAGTTTTTAATGTATAAAATATAATTGTAATAATCTTCTACTTTAAAAAAATGTTATAATCGAAAGAGAATATGGTTATTGAAATGGTAATGTAGAATCTGTTTTTCTTTAATAATAACATTAAGATATTACATTACATGTGAATACTTCGTAAATTATCGTAAATAAACGATTGACAAATAAAATTGTAACAAATTAATCTTTAGAAATTTCCAAATAACAGAGCTTATTTTTCATTTAATTTTAAATAGACTTCAATCAAGCGGAGGCTTAAATATGAAGGATGAAATGAATGCTGCTGATATATTGATACAGAGAATGCACAAAATTATTAAAAATAATTCCCAGAGAATCATTTTTCCAAAAATTAACATTCAATTTTCGGCTCTTTTTACTCTCGTCCTGTGCACTTCCCCTATTTTTACGAGCCTCAAAAGGGCTGTCCCTTTAATAATTCAGAAACCTATTAAAGCAACATCACACATGCACATGATGCATAATTCCACAAATGTACGAAACGGAAAGGGACATTTCGTTTCCCCAACATTTTTTTCGTGCGTACGCTTAATTAGTCTTCATTAACCGCCTTTTTTGTCGGGACGCGTAATAAATTCACCGTTTCAGCTTTATCGAATTATCGTGACACGATGTGTTTGCGCGTACACGCGCATGTTATTTTTCCCCCCTTTTTTTTTACATTCATGCATTTGCATGACTTCACGAATTATTATTATTATTATAATCGAGGAATACTGGAGCGCATTTAATTGCGCGCTCATAATGAATTATGCCACGGGCATTACTAGGGAAATCATTCTCGCTGCCGATTTCATTTCGCGTGCCCACGAATCTACGCGCGTATTTACTCTAGTCTGAGTAAATCTAGACAGGTCATGGTATTATGCCAAGTGCAGCGCCCTTAGCCGGCATAAGCACAGTACCATAAATCCTTTGTTAACGGCATACCGTGATGCGGATTGCGCGCAACCTCAAACGCTGCATGAGCATCTGCAATATCAAACGTAAACTAACTAATGAATACCGCCTGCTAATTGCGCAATGAGTGAGTATAGTAGTAGACTGTATCGTTACGCTCCGTGCGCGTCATTACGTAGAGCTTCTGCAAAACCTGCGTTTTATCGCATGTGCACGGCATATATCGCCCCTTATGCAACTTTCGGAAATCACCCTCATAGAGATAGCGATCTTTGCGTTGTCTATGCGCAAACAACTCCTCCCCCCTCCCCCTCTCTCCCGACCCTTGATGCGGCAATTCTGATGACGTGTGCTTTGTCACATTACTATCATATCGAATTACTGGAACGAATAAATCAGGAAGAGACCGTGTAACGCATTCCCGTTAACGTACCAAGAATGCTACCCCTCTACAACTTTTATGAATGCCCCTACAAGTGTCTTCCCCGTTCTAATGTCACTGATTCGCATCACTAAACTGCGCCGATTTGCCACGCACATGTGTCCAAATCTAATGGTCGTTCTACTGTGAAAGCTACTTAATATCGTGATCGATATCCTCCTAATCCGTTAAAAGCCATGCATCACGGCACGGGTTTAATGTGTGATATACGAACAAAAATTAATGGCGCAAAAGAAAATCGAGTCGAGATTTATAACTATATAAATCATAAAATTCGCGTAAATAATGATATCTTTCTTATCATCTTGTCTTACGATATCACATACCGTTCAAGCTGCAAATATGCAAGATCAAATTACACTGACATTTGCGTCATTGCATAAAGCCCTGCATAATAACACTAAGTAAATTTAATTCAAATGGGCAAACATCCTAATAGGCATGAAAACGTTTTTTAATAGTAGAATAATTTCTTGCGTAATAACACTTTTTATTTAAACTTAACAATTTTAACAAATGAATAAAAAATAATTTTTTTATACAATGCTGTTGTATTTAAATAGAATTTGTCAATTTGCTGTTTTGCATTATTTGCCCAATTTTTTCCCAAACTTTTTTTTATCAAAAATTTTTTTTTTAATTTTTTCTCTTTTATTTTCGTTTATACATTTATTTAACACATTAAATATAAAATTTTGAACGAAAATATGTGTGTAAAGTTTATTATGAATTGACGCCGCATTAATATAGTTTATGAAATTTTTTTTTTTAATTTGTTTGGTCCACTTTCTTCGCATCGACACGTATGCATAATAAAAAGTGTACTAGAAATGCATGCGAAATGCACTTACCTTGAAATGTACTTACCTTGAAGTAACCAGCGTTGCAGCTAGAAATAATTCATGTCCCACGGGTCATCTTTGCTAAAATTACCGAGCTGGCCAAAGTATTAAAGTTGTTAAGATATTTAGGGCTCTACGGAGATTCGTTGTTACTTATGATAGCAAAAACACGCAGGTAGTTATGCGTGAAACTTTAAGATGTCGTGCGGAATTAATAAATGTTATCAAGAGACACGGTCTTACATCAAGCATATTACATTATTATAATATACGTAGTCATTACAGTAAAACATGCTAGTTTAAGCAAGTGATAATTGAGCCGAAACCACTTACGTATGTGTCGAGTAAATTATTACAGATTATTAAATAGCCATTTATACAGTCGTAGCTTTTACGTTCCATATTTCTTGTCGCCAATATTATTTATTAATGATAATTGCAATGAATCATTCATGTACTAATAATAATTGCTATTACTTATACGAAGATTATTTTAAATCACTAAATGAGTCTATAGTCTCTGATTAAATTTTTACTAAGAGTTAAATTCAATTTTTTTTAGACCGATCATAAAATTCGTGGATAAATTGTGATAACGGCAAATATGAGAATTTTTTGCATAATAGAACGATTTAACTTCCAAGAGATAATTCTTCCTGGCATTTTCGGTCACTATCGATCTATCCAATAAATTACATTTTTATTTCTTTAATGTAATAGAACCATTAAAATTCCAGCAGTTAATTTAGACCATTAAAACGTGTCTTTCGCGTCTGTATTTTATCTCTCCGGAATATAATTTTAGCATCTTACTTGTAACTTGTTTTCCCGAGTTATCCGGGCGCGAATATCATTTAGAAATAGCATCGGCGAAACAGTTTGAGGGTCTCTCCGGTGGGCGAGGAATTTCGACGAAAGCGCGGAAGAAAAGAACATTCACCTCCGATTTAACGATCGCGCCCCTTTAAGGGTGTCGCGGAAAATGCATCATCCACGCATGATATGCACCGGCACTCGGCGAACCGAAAACATTTTTCAGACGCATTCCATAGGCGCCGTTATCACCTTGTCCCGCTATCCGCTCGTGTGCACACATGTGCACGCCTGACGAATGGGGCACCTCCCCGGCTGCTGCTGCTGCTGCTGCTGCTGCAGCTGCAGTCGCGCGCGTGCATCCGCTCGCGTTTTAATCAATTTCGCTCGTAACGACATATTCGCGAACTTAAATCTTGTACGCACGGTGGAGAATCGTTTGCTTCCCACCTCCGCGCCGCACCGAGAGGGATTCCAACGGTATTCAGAACGATATTTTCTGGCCACCGAGAGGAGCGAAGCGAATGCGCTTGATTCTCCCGTGAATTTTCGCCATGACGGAACACGCCTTAGATGTCGTCGCTGCTCTAGCGAGTGGCCCGATTAATTGAATTTATCGAACATTGACATATGTTACCAGAAAAAATAAAACCTGACATCCATCTGCAATTCATTTGCCTGCTGATAGTATTCTTGGTGTCAAATCCTCCCCGCCTCGTATGTCAATCCGAGCTTTTATTGCTAGTGGCAATTGCACACGAGATAAAAATTTTGCGAGCAAAGTATCAATTTGTTACCACACATATACACATACACACACACACACACATATACATATTACGAAATGAAGAAACGATTGAACCATTAGAGCGTGATATCAAATACAACGTGACAATACGTCGATACGTAAATGCGGGTTGGTTTTTTTTTTAATTATTTAAATTTGGCTTGGGAAATTTGATAAAGATTAAATATTGATACAACTCGTTAGTTTTTATTTGTATATTTTATTAAGGCTCGCGATATATTTCACTCGATTCGAATAATTCGTGCAATCAATAATCCATACCGTGTACATTTTTTAAACATAAATTTACATGAGCCGCTCTCGAATATTCTTATATGATAATTTTCGAAATGCAAATTGGTGTGAAATTCGCATTTGGTTTGCCCGAAAATTACCACCGCGAAAATTACAACTTGGCTCGAGGACCATTACCACTGTCGGCTCCACCGCCATTCGAGGCGATTCGTCGAGATTCGCGTTTCTTATGCGCAGATTTATTAGCCCAACCGTGTGACGACAAATGCAGCAAACAGAGAAAGTCGGTTAAGCTGCCAAAATATTATTCCGCGGTATCTCCGGCACCGGTTCTCGAGTTTACGACGTCTATGTTTAAACGGCCTCACTTATCTAAAGTCCCAGCCCCAGACTGTGGCGTATGATGGCGGCGCGGCGTGTTTTCGCTACACTCGCATTCATTTTTACTGTCAGTAATGTAAACTCCAACACCACACCGCGAGCCCTGCGTCACGGCATGAACAATGCGGAAGAATTTCACTTCATTCTTCTTAATCGATCAGCCCGCGCTTCATTCCCGCAACGCGCCAAATCACTTTTTCCAAAATAACTGATGATGAAATATCGTGACAGAGAATTACATTTCGGTTGAATACCAGAACATTTCGGTAATCTCACTTAGATCCTTACAGAAATAAGATTAATTGTAACATTTGACACATTGAAGAATTGCGTGAGTCGGACATTGAAGCGTCAGCGCCGAGCACGCAAAAGAAGCGATCCATCAAGCCGCGGCATAGTAGACTTTGATGGCGTAGGAATTAAGCGCGCAGCCCCTCCTTAAAACCGTCGGTCGGATCGGTTCGATCTATTGCAACGCCACGTTTTTCGGCATATCTACTTACCTGTCCGCGCGAATCAGCGAAATCAGCCCAATCTATATCGAGCCTTGCAATTTACCAAGTTGCTCCTCCACCGCTCGACGCCGCAATTGTTCATCGCGATAAATTTAGCCCTTTAAGTTTCATCAATGTAACTTTGCACAGTGGCGAAAACCAAAGTGAAGATTAACCAAATTGAAGTTTGTTTAATCCTCAGATTAGGATTATTAACGCATCTTCGGCGCTTTCCCTTTCCCCCGTAAACGTAATACCGAAAGATGGAAGGCGATATTCATGAACTAATTTTGCGCGAGCGAAATACGGACCGATTACGGTTTAAGTGTCCTCCTCCTCCTCCTCTTCCCTCCCCTCCCCTCCCTCTCCCCTCCCCCTCTTGGAAAAGATCTTCGTATACATAGGTTCGGTAGACTCCACAGACAAGTTAAAGTACAGGATCAAAGTGAGTTCTGTCTGGCTCTCCCGCCGCGCTTCCCATGATCATGTCGCCGGAAAACACGGCGGATGTAACCGAGGCGACGGACGGTTCCGGCATCGCGCGCGAAGGTTAATCAATTCCAGTCGCGACGGTGTTTCCGCAGACTTAATTCGTGCCCCGGGTGCAGCGGGGCGCAAGGCCGGCTTCTCTTTCTCTCTCCCTCTCTCTCTTCCTCTCGCTTTGCCTCACCCTCTCTAGGCTGACTTTCCCATTATTATCCGGCATATACGGAGGGTAGACGCGTACCACAGGGGAGTCTGGTGCCGCGAGGAATCTTCCAAGGATGAGACGGTAGCCCCCGTCCGCCGAGCGTTTCCTTCCTCATTCTCTTCTACTTCCACACCCCTCCGCCCCCCTCGTCACCCGCGCGTCGTCTCTACCGCACACCCCCGCGGTTCTCCTCCGCCCTACCGTCACGGCCCTCGTCGTAGCAACTTTGTTCTCCGGAGAAATTCCCCGAAGCGCTATCTACATATTTGATGTCGCCTCGTCCACTCCGCTAATGCTTCTCGTTAGAAACTTACCGCTTACCTGCGTCCCGCGCTGCTCATTCGCCCTTCGCTTCCTGCTCCGCCGTGTCGCCCTCCCACATCCCTTTCGCCATCCGGCGGCAGCTCCTTTGCGCTTCTCCCGCAAACGTGACTGCGCTACACGTCCGGAAAACGGCGCGATACCGCTCGATCTAGCGGGCTAACCGGCGGAATATCGCGACTTCGAGATCGTTGATCGCGACACAGCTGCGAATAAATGCGCGGGATATCACGTAGAGAACGAAGATCGGAAAAACACGTTGCGATATTCCTCGTTTGCGAAAAAGTAAGCGCGTGTGCAAACCCTTTTATTTGGAAGAGCTCGCTTCCCTTACCATTTCGCTGCTAAATAATCGTACTTCCCATTTGCACAGAGATGCTACACGACGCGACGAAATGAAACGTGCGTCGATAGATTAATTACGTCGATTCTTCATAGAAAAAATCAGTAGTCTACAAACTAAAATATTGTTTTGTACAAGTGAAAAGTATCGATCTTTCTCATTGCATGTGATCAGCAATTACTTATTCTCTTTTCTCAAATGAGATTCCTATTTTCCAAATTTAAAGTTTCAGTAATTCAGACCTTCCTGATTTGCATTGCTATACTTGTAACTGTCATCATCAGATTATTCATTACCTTTCAGTGAATAACACTTCACTGATTTTGACTTTCCGACTAGAGAGTAATTATTTTATTTACGTATACGTACATGATGTAAATAATGCTAGATAAATATATAGAAGAGAAGGTGGTATTATGATCACCCCTTTATATTTATTCAATAACTTTGTTAATAATCATTTGATATTAAAACTTAATAATTATATTTATCAACGTGTTGTTTAATAGATTCTATTCAAAGTTATAAAATATTTATTACATTGAATATTATTTATAAAAATATAGTGACATAGCGTAATGTGTCGAAGAGGAACAGGGATGGTAATATGAGCCATCACAAAAATAAATTTATAAATTGGTTTTGTTTAAAAAAAGAATACATTTGTTTAAAAAAAGAATACATTTTATTACAAATACGATTTGATTCATGTGGGAACTTTTAGAAATATCTTTTGAGAAACATTGAAATGATTCTCTCTTTATTGTACGAAGTTTAAAACAATGCGACAATAAGTCTAAGCCTTTTGACACTTCCCTCAATCGATGTTACGAAGTTTAACAAACGCGTCATTACTAAGCTTGTTAATTGGGCGTGTTTGTCAACTAAAGAAATAAACGGGCGGCGGGACGTGGAAGAGGAAATGTTTTGTCGAGAGAGTGTTTTAATCCCTCTTCAGCCGCAACGCGGCTCTTGGCTAGTTGGTAACGTGGATTACCGATACATTCCGACATCCTTTACAATCAGTCTCGAACCGCGCGCCGTGCACATCGCATTACGCGGTATTACTAACCGGGGAATGGTCTAATTCAAACTTCCTACCGAATGGTAGAATTAGTTAATATGTAAAGCAGCCGCAGCCACGAATCCCAGGAATTCTCTGTCGTCGCGAGATCTACGTTTACATCTTACTTATACTTCAAACTTTCCCGAGATCCCCCACCGCGCTCTGACATAACTCTTGCATATTACTTACGTCTGCTAAAGAATAATAAATACACTTCTCTGACAAGTTACGGAACGGAGATTGCGCTTTAATCCTTTTGCCACCCAGTCTTCATTATGATGAATGTACTTTCTTCTCATTTTATGCAAATACCTGAATGTGAAATCGCTCACTTGTTGTAAGGAATATCGCGGAGATGTGCTAGATCTTCATACTCGTGTTAAGATAAATCATATGTAGCATTTTTTACGCGGAGAAATGTATACGTACGAATAATGAAAAATTTAAGCCGTCGCAATTAATTATCAATTGATTTCGACAATTGCTTTCATCAATTTATCTCTAGTATGTTTCATTACAATCTATGAATTAAAAGTCTGTATGTCTATTTACAAATTACAAAATAATCTATTTGACAAATAAATAACGCGAATGAAAAAATATTGAAATAATTTAATAAATAAAGCAATATGATGCGCAAGCAAATATTCCGAAATTGTGTGTAGCCAAATAGTAACAATTTGTAAAAAAAAAAGAGAAAAACATTTTAATAGATAATGACTTGGAATTATAAAAGTACACACGCATATAAAACACATTTAATTCTTCTCTTCAATGTTTCAATCTAGGTTTCATGTATTTTTCGCTGATACACCGTTAAAAGCAGAATACACGATTATTGCTCACTCAAAACGCAATTAATGGCTCTTATTACAAGGGGTACAAAGTTAACAGCGATCAAAGTCGATTGGCATCTTGGTGTACCGTTTCATGGGAAGACGTCACGCAAAGAGCCGCGTGTCTCAAACCCGTTGAAATCAGTCGATCGATGAAACTAGGCCACACACCAAGAGAGAGAGAGAGAGAACACCACCCTCGTCGTAATGCGCAGGTCAAAATTAGCGCAAATTCTCACAAGCGAACGCAAAACGTGATAGGGAGTTGTGAAATAAAGGCGACGAGAATATAGAGCTGGTTGGCTGACTGGTACCACGTGCTGAATCAAACTAAGCGTAACGCATTGGGGTGAGTATCGAAGGGGCGAAGTGTAACGAGAGTAAAGACTTGGGGCATTGAGAGGGAAAGAGGGGAGATGATGGAACGACGGGTGTAAGGTGAACGGGACGAAAAGGGATAGAATGGCAGATAGCGGGAGAGGTAGGGCGGATGGTCGAAATCGGTGAAGTATGGGAGCCAGAAAAGGGATGCTCGTCTCACCAGCTTCCGTAAGACGGAGCGAAGCTTGCAATGCGGGGGAGAGAGGGGTGCAAAGGAGTTGAGCGCGGGCAGACGCGCGGGGTACATAAGAAGAGAGAGAGAGAGAAAGAGAGTAAGAGACGTAGCCGGATTGTCGTCGGGCGACAGAGAACTTTGGTATACCTCACCACGTCGTCAGCTCCTCCTTGCCGAATGGAACAGCGTCTGCGGAACCAGCGAGCGAAACCCGACACGTCAGACGCGCCTCCACTTAACGGAATGGAATTTGTCAACGCTTGCCTCGACGTCAAATAAAATTCAAATAAGACGAGGGTCAGCCGGCTACCCGTCCACCGCCGCCGCCGCCGTCGCTTTGCTTTTACCCGACCAATTTAAGCCGCTCGGCGTTAAGCACCTTCGTGTCTCAGACTCATCTCTTTTGAGAAAAGGGAGATGAGCATCAATTGGCCGAATTGGATTGGTTTCGAATAATCAACCTAGCTGTAATAAGACACCGACACACAAGACGCAAAACAAAATGGCTGCATGCTTCTGCACAGGGTGAGAAGAAGCTGCTTTATACTGACACAACGATACACATTGTTTGATAAACAATGCAACGAGCGTGTCGGATGTAGTTTGTACAAGCTTTCATGAGACTATGAATACATACTATTACGAGCAATTAAACGGTGCATCGTGATGATTAGCCGTCTACCGTAGAGCCTTTCCTCTTTGTAGGATAATCACTTTGGGGTGCGGTGCGTCCCGTTATTCGTTGGCGGCTCTTAGCCCGCTTCCAGGAGAAATTTTAATTAGCAAGTAGACATCTTAACATCGAAGCAGGCAAGCGGACTATTAATTTCCTTTTCTATGGATGTTTAACTTTCACTGCTCGACAAACAACCGTCGTTTTCTTACGAATTTCCATCCAGTTTTATTTTTCCGCACCTGAGCTCTTTAACGAAACCAAATGAAAATGACCGTTTAGCTGTAAATCAATCGTTTGCAGGCCCCGGAATTAGAACGCCGCAATTATACGCGAAACGGAATTTATTCGCCAAATAATTAAGTCGAAATTACAGTAAAATTAGGTATCAGATACAATAGAATATAAGATAATGTGTTAACTCGATTACAGAATAAAAAAATTGGAGCATACATGGGTTTCTACAAAAAAAATTAAACAAGTCTAAAGAATATTTTTAGAAAACAAAAACTTCTCATCTTTAAATCATTTATTGTGAAAATATGCTAATTTTTTTTATAATATAATTGGTATAAAAACAAAATGCTTGATATTAAATAATATTGAGAATCCATTTAAAAGAAAAAAAAAAACTCTGGACTTGTTTGATTTTTGCGAGAATTTTATATTTATTCTATTATAATATTTTATATATTTTTTTTAATTATAACATTATTATACCTAAAATATAAAACACATTTTCCTCAAAACTGTATTTTCAATATCTGCGTGCGTGATTTTTTAAAAACTATTGAATTAATTGATTTCTAATTATTTTTCATGGATATACAGGGTGTCCTACAACCCGTAATCAAAATTTAAATAATGTATTCCTTGCTTAAAAATAAAACAAAAATCTCAATACGAAAATGTCGAGGCTATAATACTTTTTAAATAAGAAGTATTTACAGTAGGCGAATCAGGTAGACTAAAGATCGCGCGCTCAGTGAAGGTACAATTACAGTAAGTGCTCTAGCACTTTTGTAAACTTGCTATTACATTGAAGTAATTACAATAATATTGAAATGCTTTAATGATTGAATCATATTTAAATATAAATTAGTATATGCACTGTACGTATGTCATAATCATTTAAAAATATTACAAATATTAAAAATAATTATAATTGTCAAAATTCAAGAGAGATGTCAATGATTCACAAGATAGCCAACTTCAAAGAAGAGATACATGTATGTCATAAAACTCGGCAATGCATAATGAAAAATATGTTGATAAAAACGCAAAATTCTTTGACACATAATTACATTTCCATTGATATGAAATAATATTTCATGTCATTACATCATACTACGATATTTATATTTCCTAATAGGCGCATTGTGCGAATATTATTGTACGAGGGTTGCTCGAAAAGTAATGCCCCACATTTTTTTTCTTAAAAACTATTCTACAAAAATGATGTTTACACATATGAAAGAATGATGTTTTATCTACTCATCTATTTTTCTAAATAATTTTTCCAAAGGCAGTTCTACTGCCATCTTCCTGCGATTCACTAGGGCGTCTATGCCCTGTTGGTACCAGTCCTCACTCTGGAGTCTGATTACGGAGCCAGGTTTGCACTGCGCTAATCACCTCTTTGTCGTCTTCAAAATGTTTTCAAGATTCTCTATCTTTCGAGTTTGGACTCGTTATCAAGAAACAGGCGAATTTTGTCGAAAAAGAGGACAAAGTCGAAGACAAATAACGTTAACTAGAGAAGATTGCCTCATCATCAATGAGACAAATCGAAATCTGGGTAATGCTGGCGGTAACTGACAAAAATGCATATATAACTTTGATACATCCTAACTCCTCGAAAAAAATTGTACGAACCTGATTTTTTTTCAATTTGCAGAGAAAACTCAAAATTTTACGATAACTATCGTGACATTTCCGAAAAAAATTGATCCTACTCCGTGGAGTGCGTTGCAAATGTTTGGAAACAAAACACGTCCTTACTTTTAAAGAAATAGCGGAAGAAGGAAGCTGAAATTCAAAATTAACCAAATGCACCTTAAATTAGAGACTTTAAGCTTTAAAATTAAAAAAACATCTTTCAAGTACGATAATTTTTAACGAAGTTATGATTATTTGAAGTTGTGCAAAATTTTGGTATAAATGTTGTGATAATTTTGTTGTCTAATGTATTTATATTTCTTTTCTTCTGTTTAATTTTTGCCAGGACAATTGTCCATGATGTGACGCTACTAAGAATAGAAAATAATTTCGTTTATATACATTTATTGTAATATTATAAATGTTATCCGCTTTATATTAAGGCGTACTCTCTTTTTCGTATTCGCATTCTTTACATAATTACGTCGAAGGAAATTACATTACTTCATCATGTCTCGCTCGAGATATAAAAGCCTTACCTTTAAACGAGAGGGACGGTTGACCCGAGTGCGTTTATGTTTAATATTCGGCGATTTCGTCCACTTCAGAGAAAATTTCATCCCTCCTTACGGGAAGATTAAAAAGGAGATAAAAGGAGCGCGCGCGCCGGCGGCCCTTTATACCGTAAAAAATTCCACGATGTTACGGAGATACCGTAATCATTAAGTTAAATATTCTCAGCACACTGTTAATAAAGAAACCAATATGCCCGGCGAGATTCATTAAAAATCCATCGGGAAGAATTAAGAAACTTGGCCGGGGGGGGGAGGCGACTGCGCGCAAGTAATATTTTTCAAGACGATTTTGCGTTCTTTGTCTCCCGTTTGCGCGTTTCCCCGTTGAAGAAGGTACTAGATCGCAATATTCCGGCAGTATCGCCCTGAGCCCGTGGACGGTAAACGGCTCCCTTTTTGCGACGCTGAAAGAAGAAAGCGGGAGTGGAGCCGCGAGACGGAAGTTCTGTCGAGACGGAGGGTTGCGTTCAGACCCTCTTAGTATATGTCCCGCGGCTTTGGCATAGGAGAACTAACGAGAGGGCATTCCGAGGCCCGGCTCGAGGAAGTTTATTTTCTTAATGCCACCCGCGACATCAGTCTTCCGGTCCGCGGGATCGCGAATCCCATATTCAGAGACCTTCATGCGGCGCGACCGCGTTCGGATTTGCCATTTGATTTTTGTGTGCGCAATCTTATTCTCTTTCAAGATTTGAAAATAAAGCTTCCAAGATATCAAGATTGTAGCAATTTTCTCGTGTCTTTCGTATCGATTGGTCATACATAGTATGTATCGATTAAATAATGGAGAGAAAGAAATAAATGCTGAGAATAGGATACACTTAACATAAATAAATCAATCAAGGGAAATAAATGTTTCTGTGAGCTGATATCAATTGTTCTCGTACAAACCAAGTGATTTAGGTATTTTAACACAAAGGAACAGCAGACATGTGTTTTGACCCGTGCTTCACTGTTAAATATTGAAGAATCAAATTCAAACAAATTTCTTTAGTTAAATAACACTATGTTATTTTTAACTTCTATGCCTGTCAAAAATTATTATTTTTATGCAAAATATGTAGTTACAGGAACAACCTCATCTATCAACTCATTTCTGCGATTAAATTGTTGAGTTTCAAAGTAAATGTGGTGATCGTATTGTATCTAGTAAATAATAAATTAAATTTTAATCAAATTTAACATTATTATAGTTAATTTGTTTAATTTTATTGTTCTAATTTAAATTGACAACATGTTAAGTAGGAGCAATGACGACCTATAAGAATAATTAAAAATAACACAAATTGGGTAGAATTCGATACTATAAGTTTAACAGTGTTGAGTTCTCCTCGGTATAATTAAAATTTTACTAGATTATTCATAATGTTCAAACATTTGATAAACTGAAATTTTGGTAATCGTGTTACAAAACGCAAAAATATAAAATTATTAATAACTCACATGAATGGAACGAATTTGTCAGAGAATAATGTACATATAACGTTAAAAAGTCAGATACTTTGTGAGTAACACAACGTCAAATCACTAAAATAAATATAAATAACAATCGGTGGTTAGAAAGGTAAACAGAGAAAGAATGACTGAGAAGTATCAAGACATAGTAAATAATTTAATGTATAACAGCGGGCCAAGTAAATCTGTCGTTTTGTAAGTTTAAGTCATGTCTTTGTTTTTTGTAAGAATGAGAAATAAAAGTCTTTTATTTACTTTTTCCTCGACTAAAATTGTAATATTATCTCAGTCGATAATATAAATAATGTTTGCAATTATTTTTCTTTTACATTAATTTATAATAATATATCATCAAGAGAAAATTCTATAAAATAATAAATGTTAAATCGCGGAAAAGGAATCATTGTTAAAGAGAATAAAACAATATCGTTTAACAATCTTCCACATAATTGCTGTAGGAAATGAGGTATCCAAAAGAAGTGAAGCGACAGAAACGAAGTAAAAAATGAAAGGGAGATAGAAAGAGAAAACGTCGAAAAAGAAAACGCACGTACAGAGTATCTCTAAATATAACATGCTCATTTACTCTGCATATTCTTTCAGAAAGCGTAATGTATAAGCAGACAAAATTCACATAAAATTCGTACATTCAGCCTTCCACTTACGGCTTCATTTAGATTATATCGATTGTGATTTCATATTATTTCACTTATTGTCCTCGTGACCTTCGTTAATTCGGGGCTTAACGTTAAAGCGAATCCCAAATGCACACGTACGACTACGTCGATAATAAAGACAAATAGAGGCAGCCTAGGCCGTTAACCTCCTCATTTGCACCGCTTTGATCTACCCCTACTTTCCGGGCAGACAGCGGCAGCAACAGCCGATGGTTGTTCCCCTCGGCGTCGGCTCATCATCTCCCGACGATCCAATCGATTTCGAAACACCCCTTCATTTGATGCTAACTAATGTCCCCACCTCTCTCCCTCTATACCCCGCAACGCGATACAAAACGGATCCGACGATAACCGGATTGGTTTGCATAAATAATTGCGTACATATTACCAAGGACGCACGCGCTAATCAGTACGCGCAAGGCGTAAACGCACGCATAGCACGTAAACCGTAACCCGATGATTACATGACGGCTCTATAAAATTGTTTTTAGAGCGCAAACTCGATGCGCGTACTTAAATCCGAGCAAACTCATCGCGGCAAACATTTGTGTTTGTGAAACGCCTCCGCAGTCACATCCATCAAAAAAAGCTTTTATGGATAAAGACATTTTCACATGAGAACAAAGGATACATAATACATATAAATTATTATTCTATATACGTTGGTTGTTTGATAAATTGCGAGCCTAATAATGAAACACTTTTTTAGCAAAATTGTTTTATTTTTCGGAATAACCTAATGTTAACGAACGTGGCACCAATCTGTCTTCTCATACCCAAATCTTCAAGTAATATTTTTAATACACGTTCAGAAGATATGTCTGCGGCATCCGCTATCTCTCTGAACTTCAGACTCCGACAGGGGTCGGTAAGATAACTGACACGACTTGTTTAAAATAACAAATATGTAATAGATTCCAGAAACTTATTTAAAATATAAAAATCAGCAATAGATTTAGAAAATTTATTTCAAATAAAAATTTCAAATAGAAAATAGTTTTTTATAATTTTGTTTATTTGAATGTACATTAAATACTTTACATATTTAGCTACAACCGTATTACTATATAGAATACATGAAGCTCTTCAACGGAATCTTTAGTAGAATTAGGCAGGTGGCAGGTAAGGTCGCGCTATCTACTGCCTCTTTACAATACTAGCTTTTATTTTTTGATTTCAAGAAAGTCAAATCTAGTCAAAATTAACCAGAAGTAAAAACACATGTAAAATTTAGAATTCAATAATTTCTTCCTTTTTTATTTTCTTATTTATTTTCTATTTAAAAAAATAAGAAATAAATTATAAGATATTTAAAATAATAAATACTAAATACTATTTAATTTTATGTTCAATAGATAATTTAAGAAATGTTATTTTAAATACGACTAATTTTTGATCATTTAGTATGATTTTATACTTTGTCGAACATTTCCTCAGTCGTTGTAGTTTGAGTTTTTGAGTTCAAGACACTCATCATCAAGCGCACTTGTACGGCCACGCTTAAACTCGACAACCCAAACTTTGAAAACGAGGGAAAAGGAGCAGCGTCACCGTAAACAGAACTGATTTTTTGTTGTTGGAGTTTTACCATTCAACCATTTAATTACGGAATAATATTTAATTTTTTCCATCGTTGAAAAATATGCTGACACGCGCACTGCAATTGACTGTCAAAACAAAACTAAGCGTCGCATATGACTGAAAATTTGGAAGCAGCCATTTAAAGAATGCAGCTTTAAATTTTATAGCAGTCTCCGACCAGAATTTCGTCTTTATATTGTGGCTCGAAACTTATTAAACTTATTAAACCACTCACCAACCTAAGCACAAATTGATGATAATTTTGGTGACGAACTCTTAGACTTTAGATTAATTCAAAATTGATCTTTCATGACTATATGTAGGGACGGCAGTAGTTTTCCGTAATTATAAATAACTGAAAAGTTGGGTTTGGTCTCTCTAAGTTCCTTCAAGATAATTAAATAACAGAACTTGATACTTTTTGTGTGCTCACACACATACAGAGAACTAAATTTGTATTTTATTTTCTTGGAATTTTAATTTAAAATATAATATTTACATTTAATAGTACTTCATTTAATTTCATTTAAAATATAATTCACATTATATTTGTATTATATTTAATTTAAGATATGATTATTGCGATATTGATTATTAGATAATAAGAAGTCACTAGAAATAATTACTTTATTCAGGAGTTTTGCTTAAATGAAGTTAAAAATTAGAAATTATTGCTCTGAAACATTTAATATTATTAAAAACTACGTGTAAATATCCCGGAGAAAAAAATAGCTCTTTTTCTTTCTGCTAGAAATAAAATTGGTCGAAAAAAGTTTATGCATGAAAAAATTTGACGTGATTATTATCTCACGTGACCTTTCAATATTTATACAGGATAGAAAATTAATTTGCGTGAGCATAAAGCATATAAAGCAAACCCCACGCGACCGCGAGCAATTTACATTAATGCAGAAATAACTATTTAAAAAGTACGTCGTAAAGTAAAGCCAAACTCTTGTGATGGCAGCGTCATTATTTACTTATCTTTAGAAGACACTCTACGCAAATAAATGACAAATTATTCAAATTTGTATTTTATAATTAAAGTGCAGTTACAGTTAAATTTCCTATGTAGTTTTCAAAGCGCATTTTTAAATGTCTAGCAAGAAGAAAGGATAAGTAACAATCTCGTGTCACATTTCTCGTACCTGTATCTTCGATATATTTTTCATCAGGAACAGCTTTGGCGTTTCGATAAAAAAAAAAAAAAAAAAAAAAATTTATGTTGACAAAATGAACGAATCGATTAAATGTCGAAGACTGTAATAATTCAGTCGGCAAACGAAATCGCGGAATAGCGACAAATATAAAGAGATAAAAGATACGACATTCGCATCCGGGAAATGCATTCGAGAAAAAAAGCGGAAAGAAAAAAAGCGAACGAGATAGTGAGAGACTCATTTATCGCTCGAACAACCGGCCGAATGTGTCGACCACTGACAATGCCGCGACTACCGACAATGCGAGCGCGAATGCGAGGAGCACCAAATCCGCCCGGGCGGAATTGCGCGAGAGCGCGCGACGATTCGTTTTAACGATCGTTAACGCGAGGAATGGAGAACGCGATGTTACACTTGACGATCGTTAGAACTTAACGAAATCTCGCCGCCCTTTTCGCGGGGAACGTATAGGGGCAGTATGTTACATGGCGGACGAGTTTTCCCCCTTCACCTCCTCCCCACCCCCTTCTCGCCCTGTCCGCGTATACACGCCTCCGGATCTGTAGCGGGCCCCAGATCGACACGAGGGGTAGAGACGCGGCCGGTAATTGCGTTCTCACTTAACGCAACTGCCGCACAGCTGCCGGACGAATTGAGTCCTCCCCCTGTTTTCCAATTTTCGCGCGAGCTATAACGGTAGCAAGCCTGACTAGCCATGTCAATCATGGGAAAAGGTTCGCGGGGAGCCTCGAAATCGTCAGCGCGACCCCGAGAATGCATTTCGCAATTCATACGGAAATTTCTGGTATCGTGTTCGCGTATCCGGGGGCGATTTCGATAATTTCGGCTGTCACGAGGGGGTGACTTTCCCAAAGATATTTTTCGAACGTTGAAAATAAGATTGAATTTGCAGTTAATATGTTCCACATCGCCGACAAATGCGACAGGCAAATAATGGAATCAAAATCATCACGCAGTTATACTCAATTGTTATAATTGTCATAACTGCGCAATTATTCAATTGTTATAATTGTCAATTTTTCTCTATTAGTATATAGCTTGTCTATTTAAATGAATAATTCATTATATGTGCGAGCAAAAGAGATATGGCGAATTCGATTGGACGCACTAATGTATATTGTAGCCGTCGCATATTAGTGCACACTAGTGCGTATTATAGCCCCTGATTCGTACAAAAAATAATATATAAAGATATATGATATGTTATTTTTTACAAGGGAACGGTCGGAACTGCCCCTCACCGATTTTGATGAACTTTGAATATGTTATGGAACATTAAAAAATATTAGTCCTATTTTTTTATTTGATTATCTCGATTTAGGGGTTGAAACACCCACTCGAAAATAGTGGATTTTTGAAAAAAAATTTGATTTTTTTTTTAAGTAAATATTTGGTTATATAGAGAATATAAAAATAAACTATAAAACTTTCAAACATTTTTTCATATATCTCAATTTCAAAGATTTTTTCAGCTCAACCTCGAGATAAGCAGATAAAAAAAGTATGAGCCTAATATTTTTTAATGTTCCACATGTCCAAAGTTCATCAAAATCGGTAAGGGACAGTTCCGACCGTTCTCTTAACTGTTAGATTAGATTAATGTGCAGCAGCTTTAAAGTGCATTAGTGCAATGGAACTTGTTAACAGAGAAATTGTTATTTGCTGTCTGCTGCGTCAATATATTTTTGACGTTTATGTTGTAAGCTAAGTTTTTAATTAATTGAAACTCTCTCTTAACTATAAGTTCAATTTAGATTGAATAAGAATTTAATGACGCTGTGTTGGTAAACGTAACAGAAAGTTCAGACTTCATTAAAATATTTTCCCATTCTCAAGCTGTTGTCATAATTATCGAATTGATCATTTTGGGAACGTATCTTGAGATATGCAATCGAGTTTCAAAATTTCATTAAAAATTTCATCCAAAACTTTATTTCTCTGCAACTAAATCAATCTTATTTCTATGCTGAGAGTTCGTGTTTTCTGTCGTGTTCTGGTTTTGTTAAGAGTCTTCTCAAGAGTCTACGAGAAGTTCTCTATTATTTTAATTGAAATTTGAAAACTGGAAATTCGATAGAAATTTAGATTGGTTTGTTCATTATCTTTTTCTCTCCGAAATAGAACAGGTGAAGTAGAACGGTCGTTAAACTGCGACTTTAAAGTTACTCGTGTTGCAACGCGCGACGGTGAATTTTACGAAATGTTTTACAAAATACTGGACGTGTAATTTTTGTAATTTCAACGAGCGTAAACACGCGCGACGCGAGACCCTCGCGTGTGCGTACACGCTACATTAGAGGCGTATTCGCGTTCGCGATGAAATAGAAATTCGGGAATAGGAGGTGTATACCCCTCGAAGTATACGAGCGGAAAGAGAGTCTATAGTGGTATGAAAAGCGTCAAAGCGGAAATATCGCGGCAAAATCTGCTTGTCAGAAATTGACAAAGCGTATTCGGGCAGAGCAGACGAATCGATATCTACCGTCGAGAAAATTAATATACGCTTGTTGTAACGGCGTAGCAACGGCGGTAATGATCGCGGCCGAACGTACAATAGGCTCTCTCGATAGCTATCGTAAATTAGTTCACCTAAAGTGCTATGCATAATTAAGCGACTGGTATAAATGACTAACGCGCTGGGATCGGACAAATTACCCGTGTATAACAAAGTCACACACGAATCACGAAATTCGCATCTTGATGTCCACGATTATATTTTGATGCCTCAAACGGACGGGATTTTCTATCTAAAATACTATTTCACGTTCTATGAAATTGTGTACATTTTGCAGGCTTGAAAAGTTTTAGCTACAATGTTGCGAATTTTTCAAAATTTTCATTTCACCGTCACATCTTATCGCATTCAAACGTTTTTATTTTCTTTAGTAAAAATTAACTTTTTACAATGAAAATGTCAGGTTTGTTGTGTGACTTCTAAATTTTTTTTATTTATTTATTTTTTTGATAGAATTCAAATTTTTTAAATGAAAATTTTACACTTATCACACGACTTACTTCTAATTTAATTCTTAAGCTAATAAATTATCTTCCTCATATGTCATCGTACCCCGTCGGAGAAAATGCATCTCCCCCTAGTCGAGGCCGATGACCTAAACCAGAGGCGGGTCTAGGGTCAATCAGGGTAATTGTAACTCGAGGACAAAAGTGTCACAGGAATATCTTTCAATGACACAACTAATAACCGTTATCAAACCATTTAAAATGACAATGGCTTATTTAATAGATAAGTGACATCTTTGCGATAACAATCAATTGAATTATTCTAAAGGACGGCGTCGCTGTTTTTCCCAAATATTAAAATTATTCTGATAGATTCCACATCAAAACTAATAAAATTGCAGTTCGCCAACTGGCGGGAAATCCGCAGAATAAATTTAGCCAGAAATATCTATCGATTTTTTAGGAAATTATATAAAAGGGGAACAACTCCCTTTTTTAATATTTCCTTAATACCTAATCATGGTATTAAGCTCTTCCCTGCCGAAACTCCCAAAAATTATATTAGCTTTTGGTCCCCCTGATTGTATGCTGTCATTCTTCATTTCAATATTTCAAATAAATACTTCGTTATTATAATCTACAATTTTTTCTTTCTTTCGCGATGCGAAGTAAAGGAAATATGAATAATAGATTTTATTTATTACAAGCAAAAGTCTATAAACACATTTATTAAATAAAGAAAATGGCTATGCCGATCGAAAGCAGTTCTTACATTAGTGCTGAATAACTTTCAGGTGAATTTATAAACATTTACAAGATTCCCCAAACTGTGCGCCGAATAAAAAATAATTTTAAAGAAAAACTTGGAAATGTAATATCGACGAAACAAAAATTAAAATACTGATCAATTTAATAATTTTGATGCTTACACGCATCTCTATGGTCTCCCGCTGATCCCAAAAACTGTAAAGAAATTTATTGCGAAAAATATTACCTCTGCTAAAAATTTATAAATTACATTTTATTAATTGTTATTTAAATAAAAAGTTGTAAATTATACAATTTCTAGTTATATTTTTTATATAATAATTCAAGGGATCGCGCTTTGTTTTAATATAACGCCGCGCAACTGTATGATTAAATAATAAGTAGGATCACACTGTGAAAAATTACTGCATTAAAAAGTTGTGTCGCAACAGGAAAGCTAAAGGGTAGATCGTTTTCATCTAACGCGGGCGGGCGTCGGGGCGAGGAATGAAAAGAACCGTGTACGCCTCTCTGCGAAAGCCTGAAATGTGAGCGCGCGAATCCAGAGTAAAACAACGATTTTTTTTTCCTCCCTTTTTTTCTGTCGTGCCCGCCGTCCGACGGCGGCGGTCCTTCAACATCGCGTGCGCAAAATTATTAACAGTCGGGCGAGCGAAACGTAAAAAAACGACGTTAAGACTGCCATTTAATTATCCCGACAGTGCGGGCGTACACGTTCGTGAGCTCGCGCGGGGTTACACCCTCAAACTACCCCCTTCCCCGTCTTCCTCGCCTCCACGCACTGCGTTTTACGCTCTATTTGCAGGCAAGCAAAGAGAAGGATTCCGACGGAAACGGCGCGGCGTATCAAACCGCCGTCGTCCACCAGTGAGAGATTCATTCCATTTGAAGGTCCGTTACCGAGCGAGGAGATACGCAGGGACGACCCGCGATAAATCCCGTAATCCACCGTGTCGCGTTAGGAATACGAATCTCTCGTAGCGTCGGCGGCGACCGCGACGGCGAGGAAGAGAGAAAGAGAGAGAGAGAGAGAGCGGGTGCCGGGTGTAACGTGATGCTGGAGGAGAAAGATTGCACTTTTTTATTAGGGCGCGGGCGGGGCACGCGGAAGAGGGTAAGGACCCGGCGGAGGACGGTCTCGATCTTCCACGCAACGTAACGCGAACAAATTACACGTCCCGCGAACTCCCCGGGCGCGCGTACACGCGCGTTCTCGCGTACGGTGTGCTTGTAGGTGTTAGTGTGCTTATGTATATACGTGTGCGTTTATATATATATATATATAAATATATATATATATATATATATATATATATATATAAACGTGCACCCTCAAACGCGACGGCAAACTTACGCACACCCTGGCACGCTCTCCCTTTCCGCACACAAGAGTAAGGCTCTTCCCCATCACGTATAGTAATACACTTTTACGTCGCGCTTGCGAGGGGACCGCGACCCCTATCCCGCCTCGTCAACCCCCCGCCCGTTCCGTTCCACCGGACGATCCTGCACCGATTCGATACGCCCCCTCTCTACCCACCCTCCTCCGGACCTTCGAAATCGTCGAATCGCTCCTTCGAAACCAGCGGGACGTCCTCCCTTCATCCCCCTCACTCGACCCGCACGATCGACGGCTTCCACACGAGGATTCCTTTTCACAGTTAGGTTTGCAAAACCCAGCGCGGTTGAAGAATTTACGACCGATTCTTCAGGGTCGCTCTCTACCCCCGTGACCCTCGGCGCGCGAATACCTCGGGGTCGGGCGAATAAATCGCCCAAAACTCTTTTAAATACAAAACGATCCCTTTTCAGAAGTACGGTTACACAACTTCTGGAGCAATCGTTTGTGGTAATCTCTATCGCAACAATGCGGAACGCCTGATAACGTACGAAGAGGTTTCTCATTGAAAGACTGGAAAACCGTTTCCGCTATCTCATTTTTGTGAAATTATAGTTGTTCTTGAAATTACTTTAATCATTGCAAATTTAATAATTAGGTGTCAAGACGGAGATTATGACGAAACACGCTTGAATGAAGAGAGGAAAATGAATTATCTAATACGTTTCGTGCAATTCGTTTACCTTCTTTAGCATTTTCTAAATTAAAAATTCCTGGGAAGGTGTGGATGTACCTAATAATACTAGTGTACAAAAAAGTACTTTTTAATTTTAATTATTTTGCTATTGTATTGGACAAGGTATTTTTTTTATAGATATTTGGATAGCGAAAATGATGTTACAAATCAATTTTCACCAGCACGTCAGGTTTCAGAAATAATTGAGGTTTAACATGTTATAAAAACTTTTTTGCAATATTTGGAATTTTTTGTAAAAAAGAAACGGTCAACATTAACTTGAAGTTCTAATCAAAAGTCAGTGAATGTATTGTTCATCTTCTATTAAGTGCACTTTTTATTTTGGTATTTTTTTAATTATGATATGAAGGCTTTAAATAGAAATTTTTGATGAGATAGCAAATATTTTTTTTTATGATGATGAAGACATATATATAATTCTTATAATAGTAATGGGCGTTATTTTATTTTATTATCTGTTATTAAGTAACTGTTGTCAAAAAATAACTTCAGTAACCATTATTATATTTAAAAAATAACGGTTACTAGGTTAAACGATTATTTTCATCAAATTATAATTTTACACGCGTAATAAAGTTAATATTACATTTGTCGTGTAACAAATTTTTGAAACGTGCTAATTAAATAGATTTTTAAACTGGAGAATTTTTCTATCCTGACGTAAAATTTGCGGCTTCATTTTTAACACCTAAAAATCTGCAGAAAACCTTGTCTGATTTAAAATACTTTTGGATGTAAACTAATGCAATAGTTGAGTAAAAGTTATTCAGGAATTATAATTATATTATATTTATTTGCTTCTACGTGTAAATTTTGATTGTTATTTCCAATTTATGGCATTCTACAAATTATGTATTATTCATACATTTATGTATTTCTCTTCTATGGTAAATTATACGTAATCGTGCCTCATACTGGATCTCGACGCGATCACATTTAGCTCCCCACGTAGATCACCCGACGCGACGCGACGGTAGAAAATCAGAGATACCGCTGTTCATTTATGCAAACCGCTCATTACTCGATTAGTGAAATTATCATAGCCGATACGACGGATAATGATGCAATAGGGAAAAACAGAATAACACGGGTATACGGGTAGCAATTTATGTGAACTTATTTAATATACAATAACAAGTGACAATCCCCGAATGAAATTTTATTGAATTTGATCGTGCAAGATAGCGTGAAAAAGTTGGGAAATTGTGTCGAGTTGCGTAAAATAACGGTTTAATCGTTTGAATAATTCCGAGAGATCATTAACTAGATTTTCCCTCATTCTCGGTGATCGTCGCACCAGTAAAAAAAAAAATTGAAGATTGAAGCAATGAATTTTTAATATACAGAGTGTTTCAAAAACCTTTGAGACAAACTTTAAAGAATGATAGACCTTAACAAAAGAATCGACTCAAGAAACTTGTGTCCTTCGACGTATTTTTAAGGAGTTACGCGTTCGATCGTACGTGACGTCTGACAATACTAGTTCACGTCTTCTTGTTTAAAAAAAATGACAACAAAAGAAACAAATACATAGTATTGATTCTTTAACTTGGTTCTTTTGGTGAGCTTCTATCTCCACTAAAGTTTGTCCCGGAGGTTCTAAAATAGAGATTCCGTATATTAACGTAGCTTAGTTCTACGTATTTACGTTAGGAAACTTGCAAATGCGACACGGTTCGTTTATGAGATCTCTTGTTACAGCAATCCGAATATTTTCATGCCGTATATTTTACGCGAGAGTCTGATGTAACTACAAATTGTGGGCCTGATCGCGAGTTCAGACCGATTAGGATCATAAATACTTAGACTGCCGCGGAGCGTCCGCGGTCCGTAACAAAAATTCGGAGTCGACGTAAACGAGATTGGTCCTGATCGACGTCTACTTAGCGTAGGACTTGCGATTTTAACGTACTGCGGGCGATACGACGTTACCGTCGCAATGACCCAATTACCGCACTCGTAACGGCGTAACAGCAGAAGACGTGAACCACATGAAAGCCGAGGGCAACTCGGAAACTTTGTTCCTGTCGTCCTTCAACGCGTTAAGAGCGACGTGTCTATCTACGGTACAGGTAATTAGCTTGAACTCTCCTAATGTATCGATATCTGAAATATATATATCGAGGAAATAATTGAATTTTAAAACGGATGTATATATAGCGGAAGATTGTTGAAATTGCACAACTTTTCATATAAAAACTTTATAACTCATTATCAGAAATAATGAAAATTATTTTTAAGCTTAAGTTCTTTACAACGTAATAAAGTACAATATTATCCCTTTCTTATGTAATTTTTTTTTTTATATCTTTTTGTATCAGTATATGAGAAAAATGATGTTATTATATTAACAAAGAAACAGAATTTCTGGTTATTAGGACTTGAAATTTTTTAATCAGAATGTTTGATAAATTTTATTATAATTTGGTAATTTCTGCAAGATTTCTGGTTTATCCGATTTAAAATAAACTGGTTAAATCTACTAGATTCCTAAATAATATAAAAAAAAAATTTTTTAGTGTAGTTTTTTTAATTTTGCTAAGCTTGTGCAAGTTTAGAAATGGATCTCTTAAATCGCATCACAGATTGCCAAAATCGATTCTGTACTACACGAAATTTACATTAGCTTATACCATCCCATATAAAGCTTCATTCCGATAATATAGCAAAAATATTTTTTTACAGAAATGACTATTCATTTCCTTTTTACTTCAATTATATCTTTCTACACTTTGAGAACACAATTCATAGATTTTACTTTCCGTACTTTTTGGTCATTTTCTATCCGCTATGAAAAAATTTTTTAAGTAAAATTAATTTTTTATTAAAAAGTTATTATAGTAAAATTATTTAATCAAAAAATTATTATGGTAGCCAAAATTGCAATTTAAGTGATGTTGTAGTAGGATTTAGAAAATTAGAACATTTTGCAAAGCTCTGTTCATTTAATCTACAAACAAGAGCGGAAAGAAATCTTGAATCCTGAAAAGTATTGAATTTCTTCAAGTATTTACATATTTAAATTAAATATATACAGGATGTCCCACACTTCGCAATCAAAATTTTAATAACGTATTCTTTACTTAAAAATAAGACGAAAATCTTAATATAAAAATATTAAGGCTATAATATTTTTTAAATGAGAAGTATTTACGAACGGGCGCACCGCTTACCTATTCGCGTGGATGCCACGGTATATATATTAATTTTTATATATATTAAAACTATGAAAAATTATTCTATTATAAAAATAAAGGTTTTATTAGTAACAAAGATATTTTTTGATAATGATAAATGCTCTTTTTGATAATAAAATAATTTTAATCACGTAATCACAAGATCTTTAGAAAGTACATACATGGTGTGATTATTCGCACAAAAATAGCGGTTTGATTCTTAATATTCCTCAATAGTTTAATGATTATTTTATATAAGAGAGTTTCTAAAATTTGTAGAATTTTTAATTTTGTTAAAGAAAAATAAGTTGCTTATATGAAGAAAGCAATTATCAATATTTTGATAAACAAAAAAATCAATACTTTTACATTTATTTTTTTTTTCGCGTTTTTATCAACACATTTTATTAAGTATTGCCGAGTTGTATGGCATACAGGTATCTCTTCTCTGAAGTTGACTACATTGTGAATCATTGACATCTCGTGAATTTTGACAATTCATTATAATTATTTTTAATATTCTGTAATATTTTTAAATGATTGTGACATACGTACAGTGCATATGCTAATTTATATTTAAATATGATTCAATCTATAAAGCATTTCAATATTATCGTAATTACTTTAATGTAATAGCAAGTTTACAAAAATGCAAGAGCACTTACTGTATCGTCACTGAACGCGCGATCTTTAGACTACCTGATTTGCCTACTGTAAATCCTTTTCATTTAAAAAGTATTATAGCCTCGACATTTTCGTATTAGAATTTTCGTCTTATTTTCAAGTAAGGAATACGTTATTAAAATTTTGATTACGGATTGTGAGATACCTTGCATACAGAGTCAAATTAAATACATAAATGCTTAAGTTGAAGTATTTTATATATTTAAGACAAATTGGACTGAAAAAATTTAATTGAGTTGAAAAATTTACTCAAGTTACTAACTTTATTTCTCAGTGTACAAATTATCAAATCCTAAGCCGTTTTACCTTTTTTGTAATTCAGCTACAAAAGTTGTGTTAAAAAATCACCGCAATACCACGATTTTTTTACGAGAGTAAATAGCAGAATTCCTGTAGAAACTGCCCAAGTATAGTTGAATTTTTAGATAAGGTGATACGATTTAGAAACCGCTTCTATTTCAGCAAACTTCCTCTACACGCGCACACACGATCGTTATATCATACACCGAAGCGGGGAGTAACGAGCCGCGACTTCCTACGTTACACACTTATTCGAGAAAGCAACGTGTTCTTCGACAGTTATTAGTCACATCGTGTCAATGGCGCAATTTCTATCGTTATCAAAGCACTTATGTGCTACCAAGGTAAATGCATCCATTACGTCGAGGTCGTCATTGGGTCATGTAGAGAGAAGCGTCTCCGTTACGCTCGCGTGCAACGCGAAGAGCGCGCCTTTCGTAAGCACTATTTTCTAAAATTTTCGAAAGGTGATCTCGTGCAGCCGTATTATGTGAGCGATTCACGAAAAAGTAGATCTGTCGAAAAAGCACTCACACGTAAGTACACCAGTTATCGGGATCTTCGCGGGCAGGTCGCGATGGCAAACAAAACGCACATCTCGCGCGAGCGTCAGAATAATTTTCAACGTCACCGTATTAATTAGGCAGCAAGTATGCCCGGGGATCCCCGGGTGTGCATTCACAAAAGTGGAATTGCAATTGAATTAGTAATATCGATATTACGTTGAATAATGCATGAGATGATATTCCCCGCTATAACGGTGGCGTGCGCGATCGCTACCGTTGTACATCGCTATATACGGCTTTAGCGGAGTGCCAGTCGACGTCGGTTTTAAATAAAACACGTCCCTTTTTATGTTCCCCGTCCCTCCCGCGTGCTCCATGCGTGTCCCGAGCATCCACCGACCGGCGTCGTTGCGTGCACCCTCCGGCTCTCTCTCTCTTTCTCCCCCTCTCTCTGTCTGTCTATCTTTCTGTGGCTTCTATAATCAAATTCGAGTCGACGTATCGCCGCGAATACGAGGGCGAACGCGTTCGCGCGAGCCTCCACGCATCGCCCTGGATTACTTTCGGGGATTTATGTCCTTCGTCTAATGTGGGCGGTCGGTAGTGACGATAAATGTGCTCTAGAGCGTCCGTACGCAACCCGCTGCACCACCGCAGAACGTATCCAGACTTTGTAAACAGGCTTACGCACCCGAGCTTTTTATTGCGTTCGTTCGTTCGTTCGTTCGTTCGTTCGTTCGTTCGTTCGTTCATTCGAACGCCCCTTGAACGCGGCTAACCACTAAGCTTGATAAACGACACCCCGTGACTACCGCGTTATTGGGTTTCGCGTCCCGCGAGAAGGGTAGTTTTCTTAATATTAACATAGTTTCTGCGGCATCTCGATTATCATTTCACAATTAAAACAAATTATTATGCTAATAAAAAAGATTCTATTGTATTATAATACAAAGGATAACGTTATGCTATCTTGGCATTTTGGCATTTATTATTTCTTATAATTCTTATAATTTTTGTAAATAATTTTTTTTATATTTAAGATATCTTTTTTTTAAATGATTTTAAAGAAGAGTCCAAATAAGGCTCTTTCGTTATAATAATTGGGTTTTGTATCGGTCAATGTTTTATTATTGTTTCATGATTATACTTTTACAGAAAAATATGCGATATTATATGAAAATATTAATCATCACATTATAATAGCAAATATTGTTTCTCTACTTAATAAATTTAATAGAGTAACCGTGTGAAAAAAGAATTTCCCCACTTGAACTATATTTTTTAGCAGAAATTGACATTCGCAGAAACGTCGTGATCGTTTTATTAGCGCAAATGTTTTTCTTTCTTTTAATTTACTTTTACTCCTGCAAAGTTCTGAAGTATATTGTATGTTTTAATAACTTAACTAAAGATCCCGTGCTCGTTCACTAAATATATAATATATTTGTGTAAAGTGGGAAGTGGAAGAAAGAAGAAAAACAAGCAAGCCTTTTCTGAATTAGAAAAAATTAAATTTAAATGAGATTCTAGATGTATGTATGTATTTCTCTAAAATAAGAACTTGATAAATAGAAAGCAAATGCACCTGTTAACATGAATAACGGGTAATCATGTTATTAACAGAATCATCCAATTATACTGTCATACTGTGATTTGGACATAATCGGAGATCCGGTTATATCATCAATGTTATTGTTGCATATTAAAGCTCTTTATAAGAATATCAAACATCTTTGTGTTTGAAGTAATTATCTATTTTGAAATGCAGCCTGTTTCTCTCGAATGTCGAGCTTAAGGTTGATTTATTTAAAAGAAAATATATTAAATACATAAATTTTATGTATATAATATATATTTACAAAAGCAAAAAAATTAGCGGATATTTTACAAACGATTTGTAGAATTTATAAAACCTAATTTTACAATTAATTAAGTTATTTTGATCAATGTTGAATTTTTAACTTTCAAATTACATATTCGTAGTTATAGAGGAAAAAATGACGTGATCCTATTATGATCACTCGTAATATCTCCGTTATTGGGCGACAAATTTTAGTGATTATTTACGAATTTGTTTATTAGTTTGCTATTGCAATGTAATAATTAATACATAACAGCCAATATTTGTTAGAAGATATTTTTTAAGTCTTATTTGATTTTGTGTTAAGACATTTTATTATTTTTTTGAAGTTTTTATATCGAAGTAGTTATTTATTAAGTTGTAGTTTTTTTTTATTAATCTAAACAGTTTACATTATGCATTATAGATTTTAGTACTGTACACATTATCACTTTTCTTTCTCTCCATTATGCAGTGTTGTCACATTTTTATAAATAACATTTCAAATGACAAACACTGAATCTAGAATCAATTTAACAACATATCGACGAATGCAAAGATTTAATTTCAAATATTGATTATTAACAAAATTATTGTACAAAATGTAAATAGAGGTCATGATATCACTTGCTCCTCTAACTGAAAATTCATCGACGTGATTTGACAAAAAATATAAATTCCATTTTTAGGTACAAAGACTCAATAAGTCAATCATCAGTAAGTTTGATTAATCAGACTTTACATCTGATTAGAGAGAATGAAATATATCTCACATTAAAATGAGTACTTTTTGAATCATAATTTCCGTGAAATTTCTATCCCGCCGCAAATTTAATTGTTAACTGGATCGAGCTGGATTCGAGAGGGACGGCAAATCGTATCTGTGTCCGCGTCACGAAATCACGAAATTCATTTTCGTCACGATTACAATACTTTGTTACTCATTTATAAACGAAGTAATGCTAAGCCGGTGGAAGTAATGCGTATCGCATAATGAAAAATTACAATGCCCTTTTTCCGCCATGGCAACAGAGTTGCGTAATTAAGCGTCCCCGGCGTTGCCTTATCCAATTTATCGATCCGCTGATGCGGTAAAGCACCGTACCGATGTCTGCGCTAATTGCAGCGGAACAAGCTACTAAATTATTTAGCTTACACGTGCTGCAACGGAGAACAGCTTGTGCGTCTAATAGCGTCCGAGAGAGCGTACCGGCGCGGCGCGGCGCCGCGCGAAGCGAAAATAGATAGTGATTGCACGCGAAAAGTCAAATGTAATCGCGCGACCTTGTCGACCGCGACTGCGCGTGATGAACTTATGTGATTTACTGGATCTGCTTGCACAGCAAACACGAAAAAACAATCTCAAGGAAGTCTAATCATTTGCATAATAAGGCGAATGTTTTTCTTCAATACTTTTGTAAACATTCGTATGTATTTCGCGGCGCTAAAAGTAGATATTGAATCACGTCAGAAGATCATTAGGAACTTTGAATATATTCCATTAGTTGAAAAAGTTGGGAACAGAATCTCCGTAATGCAATATCGGTAATAACTGAAGTAACAGGCAGTACGTAATTAAATAAAGTGATCACTATCTTATTATACAGATATTTACAAGTGAATTATAGAAAATTAGCGCAATCCTTTTACTTAGTAATTATAAGTTAATATTCGTCGACATGCATGATAGATACATTGCATTATAAATGTAGTAATTATATCTTTTGTTTCATTGTCGTTAGTACACAGTTGAAAAATTTGTGTTAAATTTAATATATACGTCACATGTCCCGAACGGTCTATTAAAATTTAACACAAAAATATAAATATGTTAGAAAGTCGATAACATATAATATGTAAAAAATCAACACAAAGATGTAATATATATATGTACATATTTATAATAACATATATTAATATATAAATTTATAAATATATAAATAATACATTTATATGTTGACATGTACATTTTTTTATTTATCTTTTTTTTCTTAGACCTCATGTTTTAAAACGACGTTATTTTTATGTTATTTGTTTATTCGCTCAGCGTTATTTTAACGCTAAGAAGCATTGAATATTAATTTAACATAAATGTTTAAATAACATAATAACATTGTATTAAATTAACGCTTACATAAACACATAACGCTGAAAAGTCAATACAAAAACCGGATTTAACATAAATACAAAATGTTTTCAACTGTGTAACGTTACAGTCACTGAATTATGTTAGAAACTTTGAATACAGATCCACTAGTACAAAAAGTTTGGAGTTAAATCTCTCACAATACAATATCAATGATGAATGAAATAATAGGTGCAATACGTTCAATAAAGCAATCATAATACTTCATTATATAGTTTCTTTTATCCTTTTTTGCCTCTCTCTTCACCTGCATTTCGAGCCGCGAACTTTTAGGCAGAACCAGCCGGAAGGCAAATAATCAATTAACGGGGAGAAGAAGGTTTTCATACGCTAACAACAAAAAATCACTTATTTATGTTAATGTATTATTAAACGTGTTTGTTATATTTCTATTCATACGTCAATTATCGAGCTTATTTTATGCAGTTACGCCGAACGCAGCGCGTTGCTTACGTCAAGATCAACTGCGCTCTTATTTGTGCTTATATAATTTTTCACGTTGCTCGGATTTACATATAGATTTTCGTAAAGATGAGATTTTCCCTTTTTATATATCGGGCAAAGTATGAAATATAACGAGATTGAGTTTCAAACCCTGGCCGAAGTAATATTTTTCGCAACAGATGTTTCCCCTTTTCCGGATTGGGGGAAAGAATCTTAAAAGAGATTGCGTTAGCATCAGTAATTTAAAATTGACTTGTCAATTTAATTCTGTGATATTACTTATTCTGATTCAATCTGAGAGTTGTGCTTGAAATCAAAAGTAACGGCACACAGTTAAAAAAAAAAAATCAAAAATTGTATGCAAAAAATCATACTGAAAAAAGAGTTTGGTAACAGCTATCAAATGTTGAACGAAGTAATGCCAATTAAATATTTGGATAATAAAACCAAAAATAATTTTATTTTTTTAATGTTTTGTAAATACTACTTTTGTTAATACTTGTTAAATATTCAGAAAGGTAAAATTATTTTTTATTGTATTAATTAAATATTTAATTGGCATTACTTCACTCGACATTTGGTAGTTATTATCAAACTTTTTCACCCTGAAAGTAACGGACAGAACGATTTTGTTGAAAAAACAGATATGAAAATAATTATGTTGGATCATTAAAGTAATTACCACATTTTGTAATGGTTACCAAATCCTTTTTTCAGTGGCAATGTAATTATTTTAATGAACCAACGTAATTATTTTCACATCTGTATTTTCGATAAAATCGTTCTTTCAGCGCAATGCGCAAAGAAGATCCTGCTGTGACCGTATACAGACCTCGTCTTTAATTATATTACGTAGGAAAGCGCGATCTAAATTCAATTTGTTACCTAAAAGTATACATAAATCGATAGATTCGTTTCTTGTCACCACCATGCTTATTAGCGGTCCAAAGATTCGCTTCATTCTCCCGTTTGTAAAAGTAATCGAACCCGTAACCCTCGCTGACAAACTTGACTTGAAGGAACCACTTACGTGCCCCGAGCAACGATGGGCAACGATTGGAGAAGACGCGGAAAACGCGGGGGAGACATCCGCGTTTTCCGCGGTGCCCGCTCGAGACTCGAAATTAGCTTCTTTCAGCTCGGCTTCCCTCCCAGACAAATGGCGGTACCGAGGAGGTCGGACAGGCGTCCTAATACCGCATCGCTCTCTCTTTCTCTTTCTCTCTCTTTCACCCTTTCTCTCCGTAGGGAGAAAGAGATACGACGAGATTTGTCTAATGGAAACCGAGGACGCCTTAAATCCCCGCTTTGACTAATTTATTTGTTGGCCCGTTCGGCGAATCGGCGAACCGGCGGCGGCGGGCGGTCAAGATGCCGCCGCGCCATCGCTTACTCGGAAAACCGTAATTTCAGAGAGAGAAAGACAGAGACGATTCCGCGGAGCCACCCCCGTCGGGACCGTTTACCCCGGAGGTCACGGAAAAATCGATGATCCATTACCGCGGTTACGATTGGTCCCCCGCGGCCGGTACGCCAATCATTTCGCCCGGCACCGTCATATCCATTCCACATCCATTCTGACAGTAGCTGATTTACTCGGGCGTACCCTAGAGAGCAGAAGAGCGCGGAGCGAGAGAGAGAGAGAGAGAGAGAGAGAGAGAGAGTGAGAGAGCGCCGCTGCCGTGCTCCCTTAGTGCGCGCGCTCAAGCGGAATTCTTCCTCTCTGTGCGCGGATTGCAACTGCGCGATATAATCACGCAACCGGCCGACCGGCAGCCGACCAGATTCCGCCGGGAGATCATGTCGCGGCAACGTGATCGAACGCCGCGGATGATAAACCGTCGCAACGCGGCGGCATAATTATCGCCGGTCACATGCAAAATTTTCGATCGTTACGTCAATAACGAAGGATCGTGGAATGCCGCGTGCGACCTGTCGCGATGCTTCCCTTTTTATCGTTCGCTTCGCGACGCTTTCGATTTCCTTGAAATCTTCAGCCTGGAAAAGTCTCACCGGGATCACTCTCTCTCTCTTTCTCTCTCTTTTTCTCTCTTTCTCGTTTCTCTCTTTCTTCAATATCCCTTCCCTCCGATCGACCTCGCATTTTTATTCGAGAAGCCAATTAGCTTCTTTGACGTTACATATCGTTTTTATTTACGTGCTTTATTTTTACGCTACGGATATTTTTTTTTATTTACGACTTTGAGCCTCGCGAGATTCATTCGAGCGTGTTAAGCAGCATTATGTAACAGCAAATGCAAAGAAGTTATTGATATATTAGCCTTTTAATAGTTTCCAGGTTCGGTTACGTGATAGGAAAAGAGATTGATCGCGCTGCTTGCACCATTTCATTCGGGGAACGATAATCAATATGCATACAACGACAGGATTACCGTCGATTTTGAATAAAAATGCATCGATAGCTTTGTATGGTACGTGTGCAGTGACAGCTTCGATTTCAACCCGACAGTTCTAATCCACTCCGCAAGCCCCGGCGATTCGGTCGATATGTAGGTAGGTAGATGCATTCGCTCGATCGGAATTCTTTTACGGCCCAGTTTGCATTTCACAATCTATCCCGAGTGAGGCATCGGCTACGAAGGCATTTTTATCAAAGTGTCCTTCTCGGACAGTCCGCGCGCTGTCATCTATATGCATTATTCGCCGAAAGAAAAACTACGGTATTGTTTTGTCTACGTGGCACTTTAATGCAACATGTCGTTCATGTTATCGAGTATCCCCTTTCGTTTTCATTTGCAGCTTGCTCAAACCTTTTCATGACATCTCACAACATTTTGAAATACGAGTAACGATTCGATCTCTCTGATCAGTAGTCTCTTACTTGCCACGGTAAATCAGATTGTTAAATTAACTTTTGCAAAAAAATGCATGCGACGTCAATTGTATTTATTTTTATAAAGTTTTTCTTTAAAGGAGAGAAGAAATTTTAATGCGTCCTTCCTCCCTTCCTCAAATGTATGACAGTGCCTACTGTGTGAAAAATATTATTAGCTGTTATAACATATTTTGACAATTCATATTATATTGTTCAATTTCCTAACTAAAAAGACAAATACATATATCGTTTTTTTTTAAATAATATACTTTTTTATAAATAATGTACTTAAATGAAAACAAGGCTCACTTGCACGTATATTGTTACGACCATTGTCATTTGTCGTGTGACTTGCAACAGAAGATAACAATTTTTGATGCTGCTAATTTTTGAGAAACTAAAATTGCCACTCAAATGGCCAAGAATTTTCAAAAGTTAAAAAAATTAATTACAAACAGAATTACAGATAATTGTGATGTTTAACGGAGTAGATTGTAAAGGATTTTGTTTTTGTAGTTAATAATCATTTTAAAAGTGATTTGGAAGATAAAAAAAAATTTAATTCCTTCATTATTTTCAATTTATTTTTGATTCGGACTTTATTAAAAACACAAACATTTATTAAAGTCTAATGTGAGAGTTAAAAAAATGTTTTTTATTTATTTATAAATCCGTGTGGAAGACAATTTTATTTTTGAGTAATAAATATTTTTTTTATTTGATTTATTTCAATATCTCTATAAATAGAGCTTATAAAGTAAAATGAGTTAGATGGGCCTTATTCGGCTTAGATATTTTATTTCAATCTTGGTAAATTGAATATTATTTTTATATTTTGTGTATTAAAAAAAAATTAAATTAACTATCTTAAATAAAATAATATTAATTATGTTTTACAAAATGTTAAATATACATCAAATGTCAGAGATTAAATGTTTATATGTATGTGTTAAATGTGTAGGAGAAATTTTCGCGGCGAACATTGTTCCATTAAAGTCTCGGTAACGTTAATGGAACAATATATCGCGCGGCAATTCCTTTTTGTTAATGCGATATAACTCTTACGTAATATCGGTTCAATCGTTCGCACTCGCAGTGCGTAGCATGTGTTTGACAGGTGACGGCGCAATTGTTTGTCGTTAAAGGTTCGGCGAAAAAAAATTCAGCGCCGTTTCCATTAAACGCGGCTACCCGCCGAACAAAAATTGCGCTTTTCCGCCAGCTGGTCGCCTGATATTAACAACGTAACAATGCGCACTCGTGAGATCTCTCTCGGAAAAAAAGTGGACCGCGGTAGACGCGACGCGAGCTACAAAATTGTTTCCATTTCGATTGCGCGTGTAACGTGCGCGCGTGTGCGCGCACAGATGCACGCATTTAGCCTTTGCTCTTTACAAATTATTCGCCGTAATTTGATCGCGAGAAAATTAAGGCAACAGCGAGAATCTAATCTAATCTGTTCTAATCTAAAATAGATTTCTCCTCTGTCTCTATCTCTCGAGAGAATCTGTTCTTGAGAGAAGGAAGACATGTTAGAAGAAGAGATTCTCAATTGTGTGCGGGGCTTTCAAAACAGGCATCGATTACACTTACACGATTTTCATTCATAAATTAAGAGCGGCGCGATTATCTTGGTCAAATGCAAATGCTTAAACGATGAAAATGCATGAAGATGCAAAGAGGACGGAAGTTTGCTAATAACGTCGTCAACCGACAGGAACTTTGCTCCTGTCGGTTTACGTAAAATATCGCTGACTGCGATAAGCGTCCAATTATCGATATTTTTTTTTTCTTTCTTTTTTTACTCTCGCATACCGTTGCGCGGTGTTATTTGATCGTGGCATCTCTATGGTGTATAACGGCACCTTTTTCGCGTTGCGAAATGGGAGGCATCGCGCACTTGGTGAAGCGCATACATATACGCGACGGATCGAAACCGGGTTGAACGTGGTGTAGTTAATCTAGGATAAAGGTTGTACATAAGTGCACATACATGATACGTGGCGCTAAAGATCCGTCCGACACACAGACGGTGCAGCCCTGGATTTATAGAGCACCGGGCTGAATCGAGGAGCCCAGCTCTGCGAGTTGGCGTAAACATGGCCGATTTCTCAAACCGGTGGAATGCAAAGCGAATCGATCAGATCCGGTGTAATCTCCGACGCGATGTAATTGCGACAAAGTAAAGAAACGTCGCTAATATTGTTGTTTAATAGTTAGTTTGGTCAGAACACGTGTATCTATAATATAAGAATTGCTATATATTACATAACTGCAGATAATTGTAATCAAGATTCATGCATATCGCGGAAATGCAAATTCGATGCGCATATAGAAAAATCACGATTGGAAACGTTACTTTATAGTGTTTGCGTTATAATTACCAGTTACTTAGAAAGTAACGATTCGTTATATTTTCGTTTCCTTTCTGCAATGCTAAAAAGTAAGATATTAGATATCAGTAATATTGAATGCAGTATGCATTAATGTTTTTACAACTCAAGGTTATTTCTGCGATTACGTCATCCGTGATCGTGAAACTATACTGCAAACAGATAGAGACTTTGCAATCAGAACCTGGTTACGTACAAAGAGAACAAGATGGGATATGGACAAGAAAGGGCTATACTGTCACTAGTTCTTTCTTATTCTCTTTCCCTTCTATCTTTTTCTTATCTATTTGTCCATATCCCATTGTCTCTTTTTTTCTTTCTCTCTCTTGAAAGTTGGTAAACCAATCAAAACTGTCTTATGGCCAGACTCCGATTGCAGAGTTTCTACTGACGGGAATAGTGACACGTCCTCTTCAAACGATCAGTATTACTGTCAATATCTCTGTTACAGCGCATTGATGTTCGAGATAGGGACTTTACATGATCAAATACATGATCAAATACATGATCAAATACATGATCAAATAATACTGATTAGTAATATTGAACTAATAATATTAACAGTACGTATTAATATTTTTTATAAAATCTACATAGAAAAAAAATTAATATCGAATGAGTAATTCATTATTTCATACATAAGCAAGAATATAAAATGTTGGAGGAATTTGTAATCTTAAACAGACATAATTTGCTAACTGAAAAAATTTTGTTTATTAAGTCTATTTAAGATTATCAAATTTTTTTAAGATTTTATATTCTTGCTGTATATGGACCAATTAATTATTGATTTGATACTATTTTTTTCTGTAATTTCTACAATTATATTATCCATAATTGTGGAAATACGATGCTAAAAATACTGATGCATCCTCTTTGCATAGTCAGTGTCAACATCCCTATCACTCAGCAATGCTCGAGCATCAAGAAATTTTGTCAATATCACTGTCAATATATTCTACATTAATCCATCAATATTAACTATACATGATCAATAATAACTATTTGTTTGTGCTAACAGTATTGTCGACCGTATAAAATCTCTATAATACGTCAATTAGTATTATTATGACAATACTTTAGCTCAATTTTATGTATACATTATCTATTATAGAAACATTACACGGTTAATACTCTCAAATATTGACAATATTATTATAATAATAGTAACAATAGGCTCTGAACGATTTAATTAAATTGAAATGAATAAATATGGAAGATTGTCTCTAAGAGCTGGCACAAGCTCTTGATATGCAAGTTTTATAATTTTATTTAATTGATTAAAAAGTTAAAATTAGTTGATTGATTAAAAAGCGGGTTTTTTTTAACGCTAGAACGCATTGCAATTTAAACCGCAAACTTTTCGACTAACAATTTTGACAATATTATTAATCGTGTGTGGTTATTGATGAATTGATGTTGTTTTTTATACAATCGTTACCACTGTCAATATCTCCATACAGCGATATTGATACTCGAAAATCAAAAAATTTAAATCACCGTCAATATTCTGCATTAATTCATCAATTATATTATCAATATTTGTTATATTGACAGTATTATTGATCGCGTGTAAAGTTCCTATAGAAATTTTGAACATCGATATTTTATATCGATCAATATTAATTACGCACAATCAATAATATTCTCAGTATTTGTTACTGATAGTATTATTGATTGTGTGAGGTCCTTATTACATTACATTATTTAATAATCATTATTAAATGTAAAAAATAATATTAAAATTTGTACAACTTTACATTAGCCTTAATATTGCAAAATTTTCTTTATATATTAAACTCCCTTAATAATAATTCTTCTAATTCTTTATATGTTTATCTTTATAAAAATGTAGATTGTTCACAAACTCAAATTTTATAAAAAAATTGTCATTGTTTTTAAATGTATTTGCGCACCTACCTGCAGAAAAGATGCACGAATCTGTTGAACAGGTATAAAGAGAGTTAAAGTAACGATAAGAATAGGCTGAATTCATTATTATTATAAAAATATAACGATGTTATCATTGCAGACAGAAGAAAATAATGGTCGTTACAAGTAACGCATTATTTACTAATTTTAGAAAAATCAGAACATTTAATGTCCATTTATCAAATAAATTGCGCAATAATTTTACTCAAACATCTTTGTATGTAATGTAGGAAAAAAGAAAGAGAACAGAAAAGACAGGTTTCTCTGCTTATTCAATTGTGCATACAGTTTAAAAAAATAAAAAAATAAAAAATTGCAAAAATCCGTTTTTTAATACAAAAATATCGAACTCACCGAATATAAAACAAATTACCTGATTACGACGATTTGAAACTGTGTCCTTGAAAAGTAAAATAATCATAAGAGCTGCATAAAAAAATGTAGGATCTAAAGATGATCTAGGCATGGGAATAAAATTGCTGCACGTTCATATAAAGAATAATCTATTTGCGTCTTTCACATTTATACATTTCACGTAATTCATTCTCTCTAACAACACATTCAAGTTTTATACAATAAGATACAATACATTATTTCTCACGCTCGCGGTAAACATCATGCATCAGTACAACGTTCTTAGAAAATCCGTTACATATATTAATATTTAATACTTCGCAATACCACAGTGTACCTAATGTCTCGAGAATGATTATTATTAACTCTCTTTTTTGTCGGTAAAAAAAAGAAACAAAAGTTCCAGTTATAAAGAAACTCCTGCTCTAATTTGTAATACTTATTTACACTCTCATTAGGTACGCCATTGTTTACGTATGTGCGTATAAGAGATCGTAGTAAAACTAAAAAACGAATGAACGTAAGACACGCGTAACATGCGCGCATGCATACCTCGTCGGAATAATTAAAACTAAATTGCCGGCGAATCAACAACGAATGTACATGATTGACGTCACGCCTGTGAATTACATGATAAAAATACCAAGAGCTCAGGGTAAAAATAAAGCTCGTGTCATATACTGAATGGTCAAACTATGCTATATAGTGTACACGGTAGATATTCGGTGTTTCGCGAATGTTTTGCGCTGACAGGTGCTCGCGATGACGGCACACGTGCGAGCAAATCGTTCGCGCATCGCCATGCGAAGCAAATCCCGGTGTAGAACGGTGACATTTGCATTTCTCTTCAAACATCCTTATCGTATTAAACCTACGTAGATTTCCTCAAGTAAGATTTAGGACATTGGCAGTCATTAACATTCTGTACATACGGTTCGACACGAGGGTGACCCAGAGCATTTATTTTCTTTAAAATACTGCAAACACTTGAACCCGAACACCTGATCAAATAGTCTCTATCCTCTCTCTAAGTAGCGATCGTGATGCAGAGAGTTGTGCGTTTGCTCTCCGACTCAGGTTCAAATCCGATTGATCAGAAACACTTGATTTTATTTGATCGATATCTCTCGGAAAGCAAACTATCGAGACTATCTTGTCACGAGAATCCCCTCTAAATTAGACCGTTCGGAAACGTGTTTAAACTGTAGGTTCCATATATCTGTGTAAATTGTAAAAAAAAGCGTACAGGAATATACGAAGGTGCTATGTTCCACGCTCTAACAAGAGCTGAGGATTGAACAGATCTCCTTCGTAAAAAAAAAGGTTTAACATGTAAGGAACAGGCCGGGTACATTACCAATCTCAATTCACGCATGTTTTTTATCCAAGGTGTTTCGAAAAACAGCTTTGAGTCTTAGTAGCATAAATAACCCTATGTGTATAGAGTGTTTTATATTTGTACATTTTTACTTTGCATTTTAATATTCTAATATTAAAATCATAAATAAGCGTGTACAAAAATGCTAATATTGTTTATACATGTCGGCCTTTCAAAATGTTCTCTTAAGGCAGTGGTTCTTAATCTTATTAGTGACCCGCATCCTTTTCAATCGGAAACTACATTCTCGCCCCTTCTTGAAAAATGAGTTTTTTTAGGACATAAAAATAAATTTATTGCAAGACAAATTATTTATTGAAAAAATACAAAAATATACATATATGCACATTATGTAAAAAAACATTTACATGTAAACATAAAACTATTTGAAATTCAAAATTAGTGGCTACAATTATGAGTGAAATGCAACTTGTGTCAACGCAACTCTAACAAACAATAATTTATTAATTTTTTACAAACGGTTAGACGGTTGTTACTATTAAGAATAATCTAAAAACGCGAAGGGATGATCACTTAAATGTAATCGTGGGACAGTGTTTCCGAAATCATGAAATTTTTACGGAATCCTCATATAATCATTTTGTAATTAAATGTAATCATAAAGTCAGATGAAATTATTAGAAATTATAATAAAATCACCAGAAATCATATGTAAATCAGAAGAAATCATTTTGGATTTGTGTTATTCGAAATCATGTGTAATCATCATGAAATTTATAATGAAATCATGTATTATAAAATTTGATGAAATCAGTACAAGCTTTTGGCTTTTGTAATCAAGTTTTCATGTTATCTTTAAAAAAAAGGTTATCAAAAATTTTTTATGACCTTTTTATTAGAAAAATCTTTTATCATTCATAATGAATCCCAATAAAGTTTTGAATATATCTATTTTCTGAATGGTTAACTCTCAAATTAATTTAATTTGAAAGAAATTAGCAAATAATGGTGTTTCTAATCCATTAAAATCATTTTTAATCACAAGAAATCTGATAATTACATATGCAATCACAAAAAATTATTATGTATAATTAGATGAAATCATTTGCACAATCAGATGAAATCATATAAAATAAAATTAAATCATGTAAACTGTGGGACAACATTTTAGCTAGTGATTACTCCCTCGTAGAAACGTCTCTCGCACCCCCAGAAATGCTTTCCCACACCCCCGATTAAGAACCACTGTCTTAAGGTGATGCTGGATCGGTCTCTATACGTGCTAATTTTTGGATACTCATATCTCTTAATTGGTTTAACAGATCTCAAAATCCTTCTACACAATTAAAGTAGTGACAAAAACATACTTTGCTAACTATAATTTGGTACGAAAAACGAAAATAAATTAAAAAATTATAGTTTAATTATCGGCTTCTGCAGCCGACTCGTGACAACATGTGCCCCATATATAAGTTTTAGACATTGTATGTATGAAATAAGTAGTTAGCGAGGTATCAATTACTTGACTAAATTTTTCAACTTGATTGAATTTCTTCAGTTCAAACATTTACGTATTTAAATATACAGCCATTGACAAAATTATTAGGCACCCTATTTATTTAACAATTTTTTCAATTTATAAAGAAATACATAACACTATCTTTATAAATATCATTTATTTCTTAAATAACCACATAAACTAATGTTTGCTTGGTCCACCATTGTTTTTTATAACTTATTTTTTTAGCTTACGCAATTTAGTTATAAAAAGTTTAGTAGAAGCAAGGGTGCCTAATAATTTTGTCAATGGCTGTATATACGTAATTAAATACCTAATATTAAATTGATTTCTAATTTCATTCTGTGATATTATTTTTCTGATTCAATTTCAAAGGGCTGTGTTTGAAAAACCTAAAGTAAAGATACATTGTTCAAAGAAATTAGAAAATATATTTAAAATCATACAAAGAAACATTATCTTTACACTAAAATCTTGCTGTGGCTATATATTAGCGTTTTCTCGATTTTAATTACAATATATACAATACAAATCGCGGTGTTATTCTAATATTAATTAATGAAAAAAATTAAATTATGAAAATTATTTTACAACAAACATTTATTGACCAGTGCCTGATTCATGCATTATTCCCTAAAAAAAAAATTAATAAAAAAAAGAAAAACTTAAAGTATTACAATTAGTAGAAGTGTTAAAAGAATTTGAAACTTATTTCTAACAATGAAATATGCTCTTTATACATATTTCTTTAGCCCAACTGTGTACGAGCACTTAAATAGTGCATTGCAAATGATGAAAACCTGATTGTGGTCAACAATGTTAGAAAATCGCTTCAATGGATTACGTATACATAAATATACAGAAAAATTGTGCTCGCGATAAAAAAGAAGTATTAAGAAAGTTCGCCGAAAAACTGGCTTTAATATAAGTCTGATAATATAAGTTTGATAATTTTTGCGCTTCCCCCCCTCCCCACTCGATTAAAATCCTTATGTCTATGACATTATTCAGAGCCCTAATTCTTATTTGAGGAATTCTAATTTTACGTACTACGATTTCCGCGAAGTAAATTTAATGGATTGAAATTCTGTTTCGCTTTTTAAAAATGCGCCGCGCGAGTATCGTGACTCGCGAAGCGAAAGGTAACGCGTGAAGAAAATATACAAATATCGTACAAATGCGACGGACCAGCGGAGATCCGATATATTTTCATTTAACGCCTCACGAATTGCACGCGCATGCACGTCGGGGAGATTTCGGAAGATTTCGAGATACCGTGGGAATACTGGGACTTTGCCGGAAGATATTATAATCCTTTTCTTCCACGCGCGCACGCGGATAAACGCGGGAGAGTAAGACAAATGACGACGGGCGCGGTGGTGACGGCAGTGGCGGCGGCGGAGGAGGGTAAACAGTTACGGGGAGGAATATGCCGTGCTTATTCAAATCGCCGACAGATAAAATCTGCGAGCGTGCGTCGCGCTCGTTGTTGCGGCGAAATCGCCCCTCGGCAGGGTGCTTCCTCTCCGCTGCGTCAATCGTGCACCCCGCGTATTTTAGACATCATGAAGACCACCCCCCTTAACTCTGTCTGGCGTCACCGGGCGCATCTCGGGATCACCGCTGCCAATAAACTTTTAAAAGCTATCGCCGTTTCTCTTGGCACGGAGAGAGGGAAGAGAAGGACTTAGTGTGGCTTAACGTTCTGCGCTGCTCTGGCACAGCGACGTTTTAAAATCCAGAATTTCGCGAGGCCCGTTCGACTTACCGATCTTCTCCGCCTCCCACACGGTGTCAGGAAGTTTCGTCCCTAAAGTTTCCGGAAATATCAGAGACAGGAGGCCCGCGATCACGCCCATGGATCCGAACAGGATGAGCGGCAACGAAGGCATTATTTGTGCCTGTAAACGTAAATGAAGGCACATAATTAGCAGAACGTTTGAAATGTATATTTAATTTGTACAACGATCTTGCCGATAAATTTGAAGATTAGAATTTAATCAAAAAGAAATAAATTAAAATTATTTGCAGTGTTGGAAAACGTTACCGTTATTTTTTTTTACAATAATAATCTTCAACGATAATTATTTTTTTGTCTTTAATAATAACGGTAACATCGATATGTTTTTACAGTAACGGATTGAGGCGTTATTTTTAGCATTTCTTTAATTACCTATTATCTTTATTCAATAAATACGTGCATCTAATGCTCCAAGTAATTGCCAGATCAAAGGTTACGCACAATAAATGCAATTATAAGTTTCATTTATTTTTCATATTCCATAATATATTTTAAATATTAAAAAATATTTTGTTTTATATTTTAGGCTGTAATCCGATATTCATTGCCAGTACTCTCTCTCTCTCTCTCTCTCTCTCTCTCTCTCTCTCTCTCTCTAAAAATCTACATATGTAACGTGAAGTGTAGATTTTTAATATTGGCAATGAATACCGAAACACATTCTCAATAACGATATCAATTTAAAAATAATGAAAATTTTTTATTAAATTTGTGTTTGTAAAATATAATATAAATTTCTATAACAATAAGTATACTAAAAAATAAATATATTAATATGAGGGACGAAAAAAATTATATTAGATAAGTTCAATGTAAAGTTTGCTGCATGGAGACTGCACTGTAAAATCAGAATTTAATTCAAAAAACAAAATGGTATTCCACAACTCCCTCCTTTCCTCTAATGACAACACATTATTTTTACGAAGCAACGTTCCCGACTTTGGTTATTTGACTGGTTGAATTTTAATCTTTAGTTCGTAATCCTCACTCTCAACATATATAGTCTGATTTAGAGTAAAAGTTTGAATTGTTAAATCCAATCTGAAATTATAAAAGACTATCTATCGATTCGCAAATCTGAAAGATGTTCGCGACGCGGCGCGGCGCAGCGCTATCGAAACACAATTCGTGAAACGCGCGTCGAGAGAGAGCATCTGTTTAATTGCAACGCGTGTTCAGTTGACTCACCAGAAGAGGCGTTTGCGGCGATAAGATTGACCCGACGCGGCCGGTCATGCTGCAAATTCCGAGCAGGGAATGCCTGAGCGTCGTCGGGAACAGCTCCGCCGTGTAGACGTAGACGGTGGCGAACGCCATGGTGATACACAGCTTCCCGCACATGTATAAAAGTAAAGGCCCGTAACTCCAGGCTCCTGGAACAGAGCGGCGATAAATCACCGGGATCGCGCGCCATGGCGTAGCGGCCCATTATAACCGACATAATTACGTGAACAACACGGTCGCGACTAAGCCGAACGACGCCGGCACGTAGCGTCGTCTCAGCGCGCTTTTTGCCCTCAGATCCGGATTACACACGTAATATGCAACGTGGCGTATCACACATTTGCAGCTTATACATTATATTTTCGCGCGATTATAACTCGTATCCGTGCGCTTAAACCTCGCGATTCCAACGAGAACACGCGCGAATACAGAAATCGTAGATCGCCGAGAGGAGGATAAAAAAAATAAAGATTTCGCAGTTCAAAGTAACAGCCCCAAATGCGCGCCTCCGTTTCTCGCACGTCGATAAGACATAATCTCACAAGGGAACACAAGTGTGATAAAAGTAAGACGTATATTTTTGCCTCCTTAAGAGTGCGTTCTCGCACGTTAAGAGGGTGAAACGCCCCTTCGATAAAAATCAGTTATTTTCTTTCGAAGCGAATATCTTGAAAATTATGAAAGATAGAGAAAATTGTTTAATAAAAGTCAAATGCTTTCAAGTATACTTTATAATAATGATAAAAGAATTTTTTATTTAACAATTGAAAACTTAAAAATTTTTAATTTATTTAATAAAAATTTTTATCATTATTACAGAGACTTGAAACCATTCTATTTTTATTTAAACATTTTTTTTATCTTTTGTAATTTCAACGATACATTTGCTTCAAAAAAAAAGATACTAATTTTTTTCAAAGGAACGTTTCACGTGCAAGAACGCACTTATAAACAAAAATGCATATTTTCTTTTCTCTATGTTTTAATTATTAAAATTAAAATTTAGTATATCTAAAGCTAAAATCTAGGTACATCAGCATTTATATACTTATTCACACATTCATTCATGATGATGCGGGAACGTGTGGCATTAATGGGCACGAGAGGAGCAGCGTTGTTTCAAAAAGGATATTTTTTTCTCTTACTTTTTTTCGCATATTACGTCTATCCTCCCTTACACGAAAATGAATGGGATAAGCACTTAAATAGCTCGATGAGAAAAGGAATACACGGTACAGCGAGGTGCACATCGTCGGCATTGTATTTCAAAAAATACTCCCGAAATTTTCTCCTCGCAGAAATTTCTCTAGCGTAAACTCGATTCAACGGCTTTTCATAAGCGACCCACGAAACGAGGATTCATCCTTGTCTGAGAAACCCCTCCCCCCCTTTTTTTTTATCTCTTTACCTGTCGGTACGAACTGGATTGCGAGGCAGAACACCCCGCTCAGCAGGAACGCGCCGGAGAGCGTTGGTTTACGACCAATGTGATCGGTCAGCACCCAGGCGAGGCAATACGCCGGTATCTCGACCACCGCGACGAGCACGAAATTGATGTACTTATCCCCGGCGAACGCCACAGAATTCAACGACAGTCCGTAATAAACGAACGTGTTCGTGAGCCAGCAGAACGAGCAGACTAGCAGCCGAATGAGTATCACTGAGCTATGTAGAACCTGCACGATCGGTTTCCTCTCGTCCGATATCACCAGCTCGCTTTTCTGAAAAATCGCATCAATCTCGTAAACGCGCGGATCGTATGCAAACTATTTTATATTGGCGCTTGTATATAGAGATTGCTGAATGTGTGCTAAAGGTTACGAACGATAGTTGTATTTTAGAGGCAGATAAGACGTTTTCAATGTCACAATATATGCGTTTGCGAGAGAAAAAAAAAAGATAAATAACGTACCGATTCGTTCTTAACTGTGTTCATTTCCTTGAACTTACTGATGGCTTCGTCCGTTACTTGCAGGCCGTTCATTTGAGCCATCTTACGGTATATTTTCTCCACTTCATTGTGTTTATCCTTTGACAGTAACCACCTTGAAAACGATATCATGCGTTGTACGTGCAGCCATTTCGCAGATAAAGGAATGTAAAAGAATTCTATCTCTATTGTATATAAAGATTATTTAATGAATTCCGTTCGATCGCTTTATACTGTAAAAAGTTGTATTGAGATAGTAAACGATTCCAATTAATCTCTCTGATCTTTTAATGCAATTAGTTACATCACCATGAATTAAATTCGCGATAGATATTCAAGGAAAATCGATTACGCACAGTATATAAATCCAATAAATTGCAGGTAACATTCGCCGATTTGAAATCATGCTAATCGATCGAAAATGACATTCCACCGATACGCGCGAGTGTTCATTAAGATTAAAAAGGATTACCTAGTTGATTCTGGAACGAGCAGGGGCAGGAGAAGAGCTAGCAATCCCGGCCCGTACACTACTCTGAGAAGCGTTCGCCAAGATCTTAGCCAACTCGCAATCAATCCCAGCAAGATCTCACCAATGGCGAACATACAGCAGATGATGGTGCTTCCGAAGACTCTGTTTTTCACTCCCGCCGTCTCCATTCCTGAAAGCGAACGAGTGCGTAAATTATTATCGAATTACGCACGAGTTAATTACGTTGGAGATACGTGAATCTAATATATACAGTTTATGTAACGCGCGATATTCTTACATAATAATTTATGTCGGTAATTACTAATACAAAAACGATCATTGAGGAAAAAACTGTGTATTCGCGCGATCAATAGACTGAGGAGAAAAAGTCGAAATATTAGCAAGCAAATGTTACTTGTGACGTTTTCTTCAATATTTATTGGCTATAAAGAAATTTAATCGTGATGACGAAATATACGTTTTTATAAAATATTGTCATCGCATTTCTCTTATTAATTGATTTATTTGCTCGCAATAAAATTTTATTTTGCCATATTTAATAAAATAAAGATTTATTTTAATAAGATAAACCCAGATAGCACGCTTATCCAAAATCGGTGACATCTTATGACATGACGTTTTATGATATGATAAAGACCAGCCACGTTCAGGTAAATTTGTCGAGTCAACTGGGTACGTGTATACTGCATTAGCGATAACTGTGCAGTTTTGTCATCTAGACTCGACAAGCATGCTTATGCCAACATATGTTAACAGATTATTAATTGAACGTACACACTGAGAAAAAGAAGTTGTTAAATTGACTATCTTTTTCAACTTGATTAAATTTTTTAAATTTAAGTCAACTCAAATACATAAAATACTGGAACGTTAATTTAAGCATTTGTATATTTAATATAAACATCTACATATTCTACATAAATGCATAAATAATTGAAATGAAGAAATTTAATCGAATTGAAAATTTTAATCGAGTTAACAATTTTTTTAGTGCACCAAAAAATTGTTTTTTAACTGAAATTAAAAATCCAATAGTGGCAATAAAAAAGCAATTAAGAAGCAATTGTTTTATAAGAACAGATTTTAAAGAAAATAAGTGTAAATAGAGTTATCTGCTGAGTAAAACTTTAACTCTTTTTTATGTAATAGTATTATTAATATTACTTTAAAAATCCCGATATATAAAATTGTTTTACACTTCAAAGCAATCTCGTATCTCTTAAGATCGTCTGCGATCGATAAATTGAGTCGCCCGCAGATGTTAATAATGATATTCCGATAAGCAACCTGAATGATAAGTATGTTATCGATAAATTAATCAGCGATTCAGAAAAAGTGCACTCCTCCGACTTTCCGAGCCGCCTCGCGTACACGGACATTATGCGAAATTAAACATTTTTTTTCCGCTTATTCATTTTCCACGAGTATAATCTCGAAGAATTTCCGAGCGAAAGCTCATTATCCTTCGCACGGTTCGTTAGTTTTACATTTCCCGTGAATGTTTTGTCACAGAATATATTTTCATAGAAATCTAAATGCGTGTCGCATAAAGCTCCAGCTATAATTTTAATAAACGACTAAATAAACACGTGGTAAATCCAGAATAAATAACTCGAAAATATCTGCGTTACGCGCGTGTCGCGTATTTGCATTCCAAACGCGAGTAAAGAGCATTGCGTCGAGAATACGCTCCGCCGCCCGCGAACACTCGTAATAGGGGCAGGAACGGCATAACGCTTACAGGTGTTCGTACATATTTTTTGCCCTCTCCCTCCCAGGCATATTTATTGTCCTGCGTTATTAACGCACCTAAAATAAATCCCGCGCTGTAAATTCCAGCCGCCATGGTGGCATCGAGGAATTCGAATGCGAGAAACATCCAATAATTCACGGAGAAGGAATGTATCAAGCCACTGACTCCAGACAGAAACGTCGCAAGCGTCAAAAGGGTTCGTCTCCCGTACCTGGAAATAGAAGAATGAACGCGGATGTGTATATAGATCCCGTTGTTCCGGCAAAGCGCATTTCTGCCGTGCCGCAATGCGAAGTTCCACCGCGGATATCGCGTGATACGCCACGTTTTCTTATATCGAGAATCCGTGAAATCGACGAGCTGCAGAAACATTGTCGCAGACCGTCCGCATTATTTCGCATTACGTAAAACTATACATATATATATATATATATATATATATATATATATATATCCTTTTAATTAAGAATTTAATCTCGTAACAGATCGGCCATTTATCCGCCGAGAAATATAAAGAAACGCGCAACGAGAGAAATACGTCGCGATACACCTGATTGTCCGTACGAGCGTGTCTAACGCGCTCGCAAGGAGAGAAGGGTGTAAAAATAACTGTAATGAATTTTTACACCTTCTAGTACGGCAGTTATTATTAGTAGTTATTGTTAGAAGGAAAAAAATAGCATAACTTAATTAAATTTATCATGTGCGAGGATACACTGAGAAAAAAAATTTGTTGAAGAATTAAAATATGTAGTCCGCAACGTTCAATTAAATATGGAGTTGGTTTAGTTAATTCTTGATTAAAAATGTTGCTTAAAGATGTTGATGATTGAAATTAATGAACCATGCCTTTTTCTTGCGCAACTAAATAATTATCGAATCAATCTAATGTTTACACGGAAAGAATGATTTTGCTGAGATATCTAAAAATTTAATTAAATACAGGTCTGAAAATAATTTTATTTCATTAAAATAATTATGATGGACGTTCAAGCTTTTGATGTGCAATACTACAAAAGTTTCGACAGTCTAGTAATCAGCTTAAACGTAATTATTATGACGGTCCAACAAAATTATTTTCAGATCTGTATCTGACTAAACTTTTAGATACTTTACGAAACGAACGTATCGAACAAAATATTTTAGTTTTTCAACAAATTTTTTCTCAGTGTGCCACCTGTTATAAGTCACAATGCCATCGTTAATTTAATTACAGAAATAATTCTAAATTTTATTATGTAATAGCTAATTATAAAATTAGCTGTCGCTGAGTATAAATTTAGAATTAAATTTTTTTCTCCTTAAGAGGATGAAGATATAAATAGAATGAAAATGGCGACGGCACCGTCGTCCGCGGTGAATGTTGCGGAATATTTCGTACGAAGTTAATTAATTAAAACCCGGAGGATATTGCGCTGATCTCTCACCTGTCAGATATGTATCCAGCGAACATCAAGCCGACGAACTGACCGGTGTTCTGTATCGTGCCAACCAACGTGAGCTTCCATCGATTAGCGTCGCAGGTAAAGCCCCACTGCGTCGAGATAAGCGTAGAAAAAAGGAAAAGGAAAATAAATCTACCGCTAAATCTCGGCTGGTAGAAAATACGCGCCGATCGCGCGCCGGCCGCATTACCTCGTCGAGTATCGTATGCTCGTCCGGATCGTAAACCCAAGCGTCGCAGTCGCAGGTAACGTTGGTGAATGACGTTTCCGTGCATGTGTCCGGACGATCATCCCGCACCTCGTAACGCTTGCAACCGGAAATGACCTCGTCGATTTTCGGTGCGGAAGCGTTGATCCACGGCGGTTCGAACGTCGTGTTTCCCGGATACTCGCATTCCGGTACGAAGCATCTGCATTGAAACAATTGCTTTTCTTCCTGCTCGATTCTCTCACGGCTTAAAGCACGGGGCCGCGTTTATAAATACGCGGCTTGAATTATGTATCCCGACTCCGCGTGCATAAGTGAATGTTTAAATAAATTAGCAGAGATGCACGCACACGCGTACCTGTATTTCACCTCGCCCGCAGTAAACACGTAAGAAAGCGTGAATCCTGCCGATAGTATCAACGGCACGCTGAGAAATGCGAACATCACCACCTGGTACAACCCAAACTTTTCTATGTCATTCCTCGCTGAATCATTCGTAGCTCCTAAAAATGAATAAACATTCGATTCAACTGTATCTCCCAATAAAAAAATCATCATGCAAAAATCACATTGTGTCATTACGACCAATTATAAATGTTCTATTTCAAAACATTAAATCAAACGGATCTGTACTAGGAAAAACAATTAGTGCCTTCAGTAAAAGCTGTTCCAGTTAAGGCGCTTTTTAACAGCAATCAAACGTTCTGTTTTATGTAACAAAAATTGCTTTTGCGCGAGATACATGTGTAAATAAAAAAAAAATATTTATCTATACCAACTACTTTTGTCCGGTATATTTTAACCAAATTATTGTCGTTACAAAATAGTTTTTCTAGTGTGTTTCTCATCTCGAGACTTATGAAAACAAATAAATGAATCAGATGTATAATCTGCGCTTCTCTATTAAGTGATCACAACAGGAAGAGTCACATTAAGTCTTCATGTCAAATCAGTTTACGTTGAAGTAAAGTATAGCATTAAATCAATTAAAAAATACGTGTATTTATCAAATAAAGCTTATTAAAAACGCATGATGAAAATTACGCAATTATCAATTTGTATCATTTCTTACAAGTAATTACATACTTATAAACGTTTAGAAAATAGCGCGAATTATGTAATATTGAATAATTAGAGTCTGTGAGCAATTACAGCGTAATCTCCGAGGTCTGTTTAACAAGCTGGCGTCTATTGTACGTGTGTATATACATGTATACTTAGTAATTTAATACCACTGCTAAGCAGTGATACTTAAACAACACTAACTGGAAGAATAATCCGGCTGGAAATATAAGCCCACCTTAATCGCCTCTTCAAACGGCTGACTGTGTGCACAAGACTTCGTACAATTTGCCTGTGTTATGCAAGATAGAAACCGGGCAACATCTATCACTAATTCGTGCAAATGCCCTCGAAATTTGAAGAATGAGAACCAAGATTTTCGATTTGACTCGCGAGAAAATATTAATTAATTCTGTATAAAATAATTTTCTGATTGTCACATAGAAAAAAGTAACTTTGGAAATGTATTTTGCAAAATATAGTAAGCTATTAGGTGAGTGCAAGTTTTGATGGGTTTTCAGTGGATGTAAATAACATTTTTTTTTTTAATGCCGAACAAATCTCGATCTATCGACATTTAATTTATCAATAACTTCTTCTGTTGAAATTTGCTAGTTTGCATCCACTGAATTGCGGATCGGCAATAAATTGATTACGTTGCCATCGTCAATATCAGAAGACCGTTCAGAGCGTGATTTATCTTTGAGGTTGGATCATCTCGTTTAAATTTAACGAACCATCTTACACAGATCAAAATTAACACAGCGCTCTTTCCAAATACATCATAAACGTTTTTTTTACACTATTTCGAATATTTGTTTCTTTTTGAAATTGATACATCATTGTTTTACGTACACTGACAAAGAAAAGTTAATCATAGATTTGCATATGTAAAACAAACTACACTGACGATCTAAATGCATGTAATTAACGTATTGCAACGGTTAGGATAGCGTTTAAAAGAATTATAACTCTCAATTATAAGTGGAGATGTGAAATTGTTGAATCGTTATAAAATGGTATCGTATTTGCACTAATATGTAAAATGTAGGCGCGGAAACTGGAAAAATCTGTTTTGCAATTGTAATAGGGGATTGAATAGATTGAAAAAGATCGAGTCAGGTTGAAACTAGCTTCGCGACCATTATGTGAATAAATGTTACATACAAGGTGAAATATTATTTACATCCTTATTACGCTCGTCCTTGATTTTTTAAAATAATTTATTAATTATTATTGTAAAATAAATTTTTTTTAAGTATAAAATTTTTCAACTCGATTAAATTTCTTCAGTTCAAGCCTTTGTGTATTTAAGTGAAATACCTTTGTAATTAAGTTAAATATATAAATGCTTAGACTGAACTTAAAATATTTTATGTATTTAAGTTTTACTTTTATTTAAAAGTACCATAACTTACACGAATTTAGCCAACTCCTTTTCCAAACAATGGTTGATAGTGTTGCCTTTTTATATATATGCAATAAAAAGAACGGCCACAATAGTTATGGAAAATAAGTTATATTAAATTTTTGTCCTCACCTAATGTACACATGCATATATGTATTAAATATCTTTTTATCATTTCGTCTCGATTCTTTTGACCATTGTAAATTGGAAGATATGTAAGACATTTCTAATACTTTTTCTCATACGCATCTTATTGTAGCGCATTTTTATGGAACGTGAAATCGTTCTCAGTTTACGTTCCGGATTATTCTTCCGATGCAAAGAGAGATCCTTTGCATTTCCATTTTACGATTACGCGTCAACGTTTTAATATTATTCGTACCATTCTCCAGACCTGACAGCGGGTCAGCCTCGTCCTTCCTCGAGCAGCACAGCCGCATGCTGTCGTCTTTTACGTCCCGTAAGCTGCAATCATATTCGGAATTTATACCACTCGCCGGGAATCGCCGCCGCGGCGGCCGATCGAAAGTTCAACCTGGCGCTTTATGTTTCAAGTTTCCTGGGAACATCGCGCGAATGAAAAATGATGCCAGTCGCGCGCGTCGGACTCGGGCGGGCATTACATAAAGAAACGGGATCAGTTCGCCGCGCGAAGGCGGCTACAGAAAGCTTTTCCCCATAAAAAGCACCGGAGAGAGAAGGAAAAAGAGAAAGAGAGAGAGAGAAACTGCCCTCGGAAACGACTTCTCCACCGGAGCTATCCGTGGCGGTATATAAACAACGCATGCATATAACGACGATGTTGCAGGTGCTGGAAGTTAGCGGCCCGGCGGCAAATAGCGCAAAAAGTGCGGCGCATTAGAAACAGGATTATCAGAGCGTAATAATTATTGAGGAACCAAAAAAGGAAGCCGGCTGACTGCGAAGCGACTGCAATGCGCGTTCCGTCGCGCGCGGCGATACCACGCGCGGAATGATAAAACTGCCTGCGAATCGGACAATCGCTTTGTACGGGAGAGAGAGTCTCATCGGTCCGTTCTCGACATTTTAATTTGCGAGAGCAACGCGAAATCATTACGTATTATCGGTGTAAGCGCGCGTGTGTGCAAAAACGATTACCGCGTGGACTTGCGCAAGAGCGTTATCGTAAAAAGAAGAGCGTCTTTGCAAATACCGAACGCACAATAAATCTGTTTCGCAGAGCCGTCGGGTAATTGGAGCATACGTTTTACGTGAAGCAACTAGCGATTCTCGCTCTTCCTCCGCCCTGTTTTCGCGAAGCCGCCCGCGCTTTTCGCAAAAATAAAAAGAGAAAAGGAAAAAAAGAACATCTGTAAAATGTTGTGTTTAATAAGCAGATAATTGTAAAGCGTCTGAAAGATGCTCCAGGAGAAATTCCGGCGGCCCTTCGCCCCCAAAGACCGCGTGCTGACCTCTCGCAAGCACGCGGTTAACTTCTACGTGTGGCACGTGGTTATATTGATTTCCCGAACGACGCGACGGTACCGGAAACCGGAAAACCGCCGCGGCGCGCGAAAGCGAGCGGGCGCTCCCCGCTGAAAAGAAAATCGGAACGCCGAACTAGATAAAGTAATCTTCCAATTGTGCCGGATCGCTACGCTCGAAACAATTGTGCAGTTTATCCCATTGCGTCACGAGATACTGTTTTAGCCACGCCGAGTGACGGTGAAATGCGCAAAGGGAGTAACTGCCGGCGCGTATTCGCTTTTACGATACACCCATCCTGATGTCGCATTAAACGCACCGCGCCCGCCGCCGTCTATTGCGAAAGTCTTTCAGCGAAGTTTATCCGGCATCCTCGCGATTTATGCGCGACAGGTATTGTCTCCGCGAGAACGAGGTTTACGAGGAACTCAGACAATGTTAATAAATTAATGGAGCGTGTCTTGATATTCTGATCATTACCGCTCCGCGGGAGGTGACTCGAGAAAGTTTTCCCAGTGAACCGAATGGTTTCCAAGTTAATCTCGAGGACGTGTCGAGGAGGTTTATGTACTGCGCCTTTAGAACGCGCGGCGAACGAATGAGACAACGGCATCAGCTATTATTTCCACGGCTTTTCCTTTTTTTGTCTATTTATATTACCTTTTTAATTCGCGAAATGGGGAATCTCTCGCGTAACGATCGAGTCGTCACGCGATTTTGTATAGATTCTAAATGCGATGCCGTAATGAATTTTAAATATCAAGAGGTGAGAATACTCGACTTGAATTGTGGAACAGCGGTTCTGTATTATACATTCAAATAAAGATATTGTATCTCATTGCCAAGTAATACCAATAATTATACAATATTATAAAATTGTTATATATAATTATTATAATTTATATAGGTTGTATAATTTAATCATATATTACAATATTTAATTCTGTAACTCGATAATTTTTAAAATATTGATGGTGTTGTAATATAATTGAAATCTAAGTGTAGATTTTCGGATTTAAAAATGACAATTTCAAATTGCGTGTATTATTTATATTTTTATATTATTATTCATTTAAAATAATTTATTATTCATTTATTATTTATTTGAAATAATTTTATTTCATAAAATCTACCATAATTTATTATTAAATTTTTAATTTATATTATGATTGAATTATCTTATTTTGCATCATTTATTATAATCTTATTATTAATTCTTCTTTATTTTATTAAAATCTATTTGACCAATTGTAATAATTCTAATATTAATTATTTAATTTGTTTAATATTATCCAATCATATAATTAATAATTAGAAGATTTTTAATTAATCTTCTTATATTTTGATAGTTTAATTTCTAATGAAAATAAATTTAAGTTTAACACACCATTAAACTTATTACAATACAATAGTATTTTAATTGTAATAATCTAATTTAATATATAATAATCTTACTATTATATTATAATTATAATATTCATATATAATATATTAACATTACAATATTTTAATATATTATAATTAATAAAACACTTGAATTACAAAAAAAATTATCATTAAAATCCGACAAACTACAACTAGGTTTAAATTATATGACCCAACCATCTTCGAAAAATTAAATCCGATACAATACGAGCTAATTCTTCAAATGACGTGTAATGAGGTAAAAATGAAACTTATTAAGCTCTTTATCATGCCTTTATCGTTAATCTTCGCTTTTACAACTGAAACTACTGCTCGTATCGTTTAAAGATATTTTATTTGTTGCGAAAGCATTAATAATAATAGCTCTCGTAAGAATTATTAAAAACATAACAGACTGTCTTTTTCCTGGAGGTCAATTTTTCCAAGAGACTTAAATTACTTTACAATTACACAATTGCATTTCGATATATTTACGTACAAAATACATACTTCGTCTATTTTGCAGCCGATAACACCGATGACTATCGGCAGATACGTCGTACTTGTTTGTTAGTTATTTTGTGTTTTTTTCTTTTTCTTTCCTTTCGGCGTATCGCGAGCACTCGCGTTTCGGAAGGGACGGACTTGCGGCGGTGACGTTTACGATCCGCGCTTTTATCGCGGCCCGCGAGCGAGAGAACGTTTTCCGCGCGCGTATCCTTGTCCGTATCCGTATCTACATATTCTATTACCTTAAAACGGAGAGCTCAAAGCCTGACGTCCGTCACGAGTACGGGCGTTCAGCCTTCTAAACGTCGCAAAACAACCAGTCTCCGCGCGCGCGAGACGCGAGCTGCATGATACACTTTTTGCCCGTCCGCGCGGACGATCGCCGATAGGCGAATTAATGAATTACCGTCGCCGAACGTCCGCTGGACCTCACCACGCGCACCTGCCTGCTTCTGTCTCGCGAAGGCAGCAGGCACTGTCTCTTCGAAGGTAAATGCATTCCACGACAGTGGCCACCCGATGTTTGGCCGAGTGGGGGACGGCCAAACAATCGGTGGGGGAATAATGATTCATTTTTAAAGTTGTCGGAAGAAACGAGCGCGGACATCATTGATGGATGTACTTCCGATCGAACGGACGAGCCCCACATCCGGGGAGCATTTTCCGAAGTGCGCGATCGTGGGCGGGTCTGACAGCAAGAGAGCTGTCAGCGCCGCCGCACATTAATATTAATATAAATATATTAATATTAGTACATTAATATTAATGTGCGAAGATATCTCGAGACCCGCGTCGTCTGAGAAATCATCAGAAGCAATTCCAAGTACCAGCAATTTCAATTTTTTATAAAGGACCTCCTACGTGCTGGAAGAGCGTTTGAGAAACACCCAAGTTCCTAGGTTGAGAACTCGGCCGATACTCGCCCGTTGACGAATACTCAAAACCGTAGCTCCAACTTGCGTTGCCGTGCTCCTTCTTTGTTCGGAATACGATCGGCGGCATAAATTACGGTATATTATAAATGTGCATTTCGAGGATACACTGAGAGCAGCCGTGGCTCAGTTGCAAGTTTAATTGACGAGCCTGTTGCGCGATATGTCAGCAATTTATTATAATATGTGTTCCTGTGCGATGCGCGAGAAATACTCTCGTATTCGATAATCCGCGCTGCAATCAATTTCGTCAAAGAGCTTTTGACATATACACACACACACACACACACACACACACACACACAAACACATATACATATGTGCTGTATAATATGTGCCGTATTCAATACCCGTGTGTAATTATCGGGGGAATAGGAGTCCATTAATGTCAAAAGTCGCGGAAAGGATAGCTTCAGCGTTACCCAGTATATTGAAAGGCTCTGAAGAAATATCGTACGTGTAACTGGTTTCAACTAGCCGATTCCGGCTTGCGTCGCCTCTCTTGCGCGTGCTGTAAGCTACTGTTTTACTATTACATCGTATGAAAGCGAATGTGAAAACGAAATCACAGCCAACGTTAACAAATATAATCTGCGCAGGCCATCCGTGATGTTTCATTAACTTATCGCAAATTAATCCCCGAACGTTTGTCGTATCTCTTAACATTATTATTCTAACAACCTACCACGATGCTGTGCATGTGAAATGGACGTGTATTTTCCATTTAATAAATGAAGTTAAATTCATTTGTATAGAAACAAAGCGTTGAGCAGAAAATGGACAAGACGGTGTTATGATAACCCACATCCCATTTAGATAATATTTATCACAATGTATATTTGATAATTCCAATTTAATTAATCCAAATGCGATATTTAGATTTTTGCAAAAGATTTCGCACACAAACATATCCACGGTTCTCGCGATACGTTGTTTATTGAGATAGAATCACGCAGACTTTCGGAGAAAGAGAAACAACTTTTTCTCAAATCTTTGATACGTTATCGCGCATACTTTTTTTTATAGATAAATAACGATATTGAAATAATATGATCGAGATGCTATACCGCGCGTATTTTTACAATAAAATATCTTACCCTTTTTTACAATTTGCAATCAGTAAAAACATAACGCGCAAAGAAAATATAACGGCAAAGTGTAAATATTTGTAAATTGAAAGCAAGGTATCGTTTCAAGATTAGAATTACGAGAAATTAATGATTATCAAAATGATTTCAAATATTTTGAATTGTTTTTCTTGCAGAATAGATTTGCATTCGAAGAAATAGTGCGCGAATTTAAAAATAGTGTGCAAAAACTGCATTCTTAAATTCGAATTAAACTTTTAATAGCATTAAAGTGCAAATCTGTTTTTAAAAAGAATGAGTATCTTATCACTGAGAATGCAATGAAGAGGAGTTACAAGTATAGCAGTAGTTATAAGTATAGCACTGCGCTTAATGAGATCTCATTGGAGAGAACCAGCAGCGGATTGTTTCAATTAGTGATATTAGACTACTGAAAACTGATTGCGCGAGCAACTTTAAAGTAAAAACGTGTAATACATAGTTCTAAACTTGAATACGAGTTTCAGAGAGTCAAGAAATGCCAATTAAAAATTTAGAAAGATTTAAAACTTACATTTTATTGATACGTGCTGTTGCACGTATTTTGACAGTGAAATATCTCACTCTTTTACAAGCCAGTATAATGTATTATGGAACAGCAAGGTGTAAATATTCGAACAAGAGAAATATTCACTGATTTTCAATGAAATTCCTATTACTTTTTAAGTAATTTTAAATATCTGTTACGTTTTAATCAATGCAAAATTTCAATTGATTCGATTTAAGAGCGCATATGTTAAATTATGCATAAAATGTAAAGACATTCTTCATCCACCGCATTGCTTCACGCAGTGATATGCCAGTGATATTATTAATGATATCAATGAATGACGAATACAAAATTAAGATTTAATAGCGTACTGAAGTACGTAATAAGCTTTGACGAAATCAAATCGCGACCGAATGACTATATTGATACGTTATAATCTCCCACTGTTAAATACTAATTATCTAATTGATTAATTATTTAAACAATCTAATTTAATTATTAATTAAATATTGATAAAAACCTGAACCATTTAATTAATATACTTGAGACCGTAAAGATATCAATCCTCTTGTATCGTAAATTGTTTTGTCGTATACCATTGTTAATTATATGAGGGAAAATAGAAAAGTAAAGGCAAAATATATTTGTATGTATATTGCATTTCACTAGATTCCCTTTGTTCTAGTTACCACGTAATTTAAAAATTGCCTTTAATTCTTGATTTTTTCTATTATTACACTTGTGTATACGAGTTATTTGAAATGAAAGTGCTGTTGCCAGTGCGAAAATGGATTGCACCTAAAAAAAAACGTGTGGTTATATATAAATAATTTTTTTTTGTTTGTTTTTTTGTATTTTCGTTATGTCTCTTAGATTTTTTTTCACATTATATATTTTATTAGAATGCTTCTTTTTTCACTTGTGCAATGATCTTCTACATAACCGAAAGTTTTTTTGTTTACCTCGCGCAGGAAAAAAATGATATCAAATCAACATTATCTCATATATGAGCAAGAGTGTGAAATCTTCTTGAAAGAATTTGATAATATCGAACAGAACTTGCTTACACAAGAAAAAATTTTGTTTTGTCATGTAAACATGTTATGTCTGCTTAAAATTATCAAATTCTTTCAAGCTTATTTTATACTCTTGCTCATAAATGAGACACTGATTGGTGATTTAATACTAATTTTTTTTTCTGTGCGATAAATTGATCGCTTACGCATAAAACGTCAAATGAAAACCGAATAAGATCATATCTAGTTGTTTCAGCGTGAAAGTCTATTCTCTAACATAAGATTCTTGTCTGTGTAAGGGGCAACAAGCAGCTGCATGTGATTTTGAGAAAAAAAATAATCAACAATGCGAACTCGACAACACCGTTGTGTCCATTATTCAATCGACCAACAAGTTGATATTTTGCTGAAAAACTCGTAAGTATTGTGCCGCAACTTTACGCAAACACTGTTACGGAAATATTGTAAGCGTACTGTGACGCGTGCTTACGAACGCGCGCAAACGAGGAAAAATTAAAAAAGGGATTTATTATGTGGGGGACGTCGCTCGAGGACGATTTACGAGCAACGTTGAAAAGACCATTTCTTCATGCAATACTTTCATACTTAGTCTGCACCATCTTCTTCTCTTTAAAGCGATAAGATTAGTCCTTATCGCAAGCGAGTAGTTTTACCAATCAACTTAATTATATATCAAATAATAACGTTGATTAATAGCCTCGTTACTATGACTAACATGATTATACAACAAAAGTTAGTCGCAAAGTCTGAGATGATAAAACGTCAAAGAAATTACGTAAACTGCTCATCACTTATAAATTACGTTTCCATATATTTCGCTTTGTACATAAAAGGAACGATAGAATTCATCCGCAATTACGAATATTCTTTTGATCTGGAATATGGACGTGAAAAGGCGATTGCAATGCGCACATCAGTAATGAAAATATGACGGGAACTGAATGAAATGAAGCTTCAAGTGTGACCTCAGTCTTGTACAAGTCCGTGTTAGTGTTCGTGCTTCATGGTTACCTTGATCGCTGTAAATGTATGTGTCGTGGCAATGAACTGCGAGAGAAACATACGTGATGAATTTAATGAAAACGTGAAACAAAGTACGAATGCTAAATGCGAAAATGCCATGTACCCTGCGTTTAGATGCGTTAAAGAGTTATAACAAATGATTTATCGCTATCTTAAACTTTAATACATCCCGTGATGGAATTTGGCTTCTTATCGTCAACAAAAGTGTCGGCAAGGCCATTTATCGTAAATTTTCCACTTTTATTATCTTTAAAGTTATATCACAAGTATGTTGCCCATTTATTGAAATAAAGTCTTTAAATTAAATAGGAAATAAATCTGCATTACCCATTTTCTATTATTCCTTAAAGATATTTGGTATATGTTTTTGAAATATTACAAATTTAATTAAAATTTTACGGATTGTTCTCACATATGTTCGGAAATAAATAAATTAAAAAAAAAAAAAAAAATTTATTCACTGAAGCAATCAAAAATTGTAAGGATTTTAATTTTCAATAAATTTACAAGTAACTTTGAGTGGAAAACGTGTGATCGAAATTGATTTACATGGCTAAAATAGATAGAAAAAATGTTAGCAATTAGTTTGAAATTTGAAAAAGTATAGATATAGAAGAAATGTTTGATTAAATAATGTTGACCAAGTACTGAGTGTTTAAAAAGATATTAAAAATGTATTGCAACAAAATAGGGTCATTTTCACTGCAAAAATCATTATAAATTTTTAATTGTTTTCTTCTTTGCAGTTGATTTCAGAATCAAAATTCAAACATTGCAATCAAAATTTTTTGATGAAAAAAATAGTAAACCTAAAAGTTTTTAAGTTTCGATAATAACTTTTAGTTCGTATTGTATAACCAAAACACCTTTAAGTTTAATTTATAAAAAAGTAATTTGTTTTCAGATGCTTTTAACGCAAAAAGAATTAATAATAACTCGATAATATCTGCAAGATCTCTTGTAATTTCCAAATTACTTAATAAATTTTATCAATAAGATTTCACACGCTAATATCTCACACTTGCGCAACACTCTATATAACATTTTGCATACACCAATACACACAAGTATTGACCTAGACATTATCTTACCGACGCGCAACTCAGTTCCTGAACTTGGTTCAATGTGTACTTGCCGCTATCCACGCTTGAATATTTAATCGTATTTTATGCAAAACTAACATACATCAACTTAGTTGATGGCTATAACTATATAATGAGTTTATGAATATATTGATAAGAATGAGATTGTTAATCGCTTTGTATACACGAGGAGAAGCGGATTTCAAGTTTATAATTGTCGCCTCTTTACTTTATAATAATGCAGCAACATCGAGCGAGCGGGAGAATGTTTTTCGTGTGCGGCAGAGTTGGTTTGATATTTTTAATTTTGTAAAATTATGCTGGGGGAAAACGGTGCCGACATAATAATTGGCGCGCAACCGGTCAATTTAATGATATGTTCATTCGTTTACGTTCCAACGCACGCAGTTCGATGCCCCTCTTTGATATTTTTACGCAGCAACGCACTGTTCCGCATCTGTTCGTATGTATCGCTGAATAAAGTTACAATCTCGTTAAATACGTTAAATTTAGAAATTGACCGAAGCACTCCATCCACTCTCCACACACACACACATATGCACTACTTTAAAAATATATACGGCAAATTAAATTAAATTTAATACAAATAGACTAAAATATTGCATACATGTACGTCAGCTTCAGCTTCTTTACACAGGGACTCGCACGTAACTGGTCAAGTCCCAACAAACACTGAATATAACTGCCGGGTAATATAGATGTAAAATATGTTTATTTATGTATAGCGCAAAGGTAGATAATATGGAATTTATTTTTAAATTAACACATTACACCGATATAAATGTATATTAAGACTTTGTACAGAAATTTTAGAACCACGTTAGAATGCCGAATTACTAAACGTTTTTAAAATTGTAAATCCAACTTTAACAAAGTAAATCTTAACAAAGTAAAAAACAATATTAAAATGAAGTGGTCTAAAATAATATAGAATGTAGAATACGAATCCAAATTGCAAGAATGTAATAAAATGCAAACTTATTTATTTATATTAATTGATAAAAATACAACGAAACATAATTCATATATTTATTGTACAATGCCAAATAAAAAAATAAAATAACGCGCGCGCGCGCGTGTGTGTCACTCTGTCTCTTCTCTTTTCTCTTTTTTTTTCTCGGAAGTGAGCAAACCAATCAAAACTGGTTGTATTACGGCTAGACTCTGATTGTAGGGTCTTTATTGACGAACTCCGAAAGAGAAAAAACATGTGACAGGAAATGATTGTCGATAAAATAGTGCGCAAAAGAGCAAAAAGGCATTTGATGAAAAGCAAGAAACAGAAAACAGAGGACACACTGTAGATTAGCTTTAATTGATTTGAAGAAAGCAATTAACTAAAATGGCGAATTTCAATATTAACAGAACATAAACAAATAATATTTATCATACAGATACCTTCGTTCACAAATTTTCAAAAGAAATTCTTTACAATCAGTGATGAGTGGTGAATAAAATATTTTAAATGTATCTACATAAAGATACAAATACATAAATTAAACTATATATAAATACTATATATAAATACAGAAATACTCAGATATTTTAAAAGTATCTTAAATATATATCAGATACTTTAAAATTTTATTTCTTGTAATAATGATAATATGGATAAAATATACTGAATAAATATTGTATTATAAATTTTTCTGTTACGAATAAACTTTCATTCGTTATTACACGAAAAGAATAATTTTACAGTATAGTACCTAAAAATTTAGCTAAATACAAATCAGAAAATAATTTTATGTTAGATTATCAAAATAATTATGTACGACGTTCAAGCATGATGATACTGTTGAATAAAATTTGACAGTCTAGTAATCATCTTAAACATTCGGTATAATTTTTTTAACGATTCAACATAATTATTTTCAGATCTGTATTTCAGCAAAATTGTCATTTCCGTGTAATCTTACACTAAAAATTTAAAAAGATATTGTCACTCAGTTTATTTCACCGCAGTATTGAAATTTGACCATTATTGCTAAATAATCGCTCAATCAGTCGATGTTTTATATAAGGAAAACGTGCGATTGATGCGATATACTTTTTTGCTTGTCTAACAAATAAGAAAATGTCTCGATACTACTGTCAATTGTTATTTTCATACGAAAAAAGCTATAATTATTATAATAATAATCTCTATGGCCAGTATTCAATATTAGACCGATCTTATGTCAAGACTATCTTAAGTAATGTCTTAATACAACTCTGTGTTAATGACGTCTTAAGACTATACTTAAGACGATCTAAAATATAAGAACCGACTATGAATATCTGCTTATGTTTGGAAAAGAAATATATGTTATGTGAATTCGAGTTATATTGATATCACACACACACACACACACACACACACACACACACACACACACACACACACACGCACGCACGCACGCACGCACGCACGCACGCACGCACACGCGCACACGCGCACACGCGCACACGCGCACACGCGCATATATGTTATGTGAATTCGAGTTATATTGATATCACACACACACACACACACACACACACATTGAATAGTTGTTAAGATACGCCCATCTACGTGTCTAGATATTGTCCAACACTGTTTAGAACACTACGATTTGATCAGTGTTTCGTGAGTTCCTGTATGTCGTCAATTATTAAATAGCTCTTGAAGAAAAAAACCGATTGTGCGTTACTGAATTGAGCGTTTAAATAAACTGATTACTATGCCAGTGACTGATGGTATTTCATCAACAGTTAGTAATCATCAGTTACTGATACAGTAATCAGTTTATTGAATTGCTTTATCAATTCTTTTTGTTTTTAAGAAAAGTTCTTTCTTCAGAAAGAAATCAGTATCTTTTTTTCAGAATTATAAAATATAAAGTGTTTAAAGTTATACATGTGTTTACAACCTTCTTTTTTTTGGTAAACTGACATACATTTGATTCGATAACAAAATTATGATATGATAGAAGCAGCGTGGACAATGCTATAAAGCTTATCGCGAAGACAACTTATCACAAATAAAATATAAGAAAAACAAAGCTCTGAACAAGATAAGAATCTTTACTACAAGATGTAATCAGGTATTCGTCAAATATCTAAATCGCATGCTACCAGTTCCACATTTTATACATTCTTTATTTTAATCAAACACAAATGTCTGAAAAAGAAAACATGATTCTCTGAGTTTAATGAGCGACTTGAAATCCTTTATTGGCAAGCCTAAACTTTTTTCATAGTTTTTCGAAATCGTAGAAATACTAATCGGTAATATTAAATTAATTTTCAATTTCATTTCGTGTAATATAGTAATTTTAACTCAATTTAAGAGCTGTGTTTGAAAGTAACGGCACACAATTCGAAAGAATTAGAAACTGTACGTACAATCACACAAGAGATGTTATTTCAACACTAAGATCTACCTATGACTGTTTACGTCCATCAATTACTTATCTTCACATCAGCGGTCGATGTATTCTTATTAAAATAATTAAAATCTCTAAAAAATATATACTTTCAAGTTTCTATAATAAATGTCTGTACTTCAATTTGGAAGAAAAATAAAATGTAGTACGATTTAATTATCTTTGAAATTTCGAGAAACTTTCAGAAACCGATCGAATACGAAATACTCATGATGATACATTAAAGGTGAATCGAGAGCTTCACAGAGGCACAAAGAATCGAGTGATTTCACGGAGGACACTCACCTTCCAAGGCTCATAGTGGTACCGTATCGCGACATGGCGACCCGATCGTGATCTCTCACTAATCCGTGTGTATGAAAAGCAGCGAAACTCGCGAGAAGAGAAGGATGCGCTGAGCCGCGACTTCGTTCTACATCCGCGTGTCGAGGGCACGCGGTAAATACTCGGAATACTCTTCTCACTGGCCTGTGTTTAACCACACGACGCGTAGAGAGAGAGAGAGAGAGAGCCCGTGGCCCGTAAGGGTGAGCTAAAGTAGGAGGCGACGGATGATATAGGCGGATATGGACGACGACGACGCGAAAGTTGAGGCGCTAAAGCCGTCCTCAGTAGCGGGACGGCTTTTTCGTCGTCTCCCTTATCTGATTCATTATCTGGAAAAGCTGGATCAACAAACCACGCGAGTGGGCCGCAGCCGTGCCGTCTGCACCAGGCCTATTCGCATCCACGCACTCATTCGGAGGATACGCGCGCCGCGATTCTCTCTCTTCAATAACGCACATCTGTAACGCGTCTCGGACTCGCTGTAACTGTTAGGCGATTAGCGTGCGACAATTTGAAACTGGATGAGGATTTCGAGGGGCACTTCGGCGCCATTCGTCGCGCGCGTGATAAATTATCAGAAAATAACTCGAACCTGAAGACCGGCTGACAAAGACCTGAGTCACACACAGTACATTGCTCTCTCTGCTTTCAAGTCCCGATGCGAACAAAGTGATCCGGCCTGAAGCACGTGATTCGTGATAGAGCGATTACGCGATTACATATGTCCGACTTAATCGATCATCGAATGCGTGATTGAGGAGCTTGACATAAAGAATGTCTCGCTGGTTTGAAGCTGAAAACGAAAGAGAATTTTTAGATTTTACACTTGTGATGAGCCGAGCACACGGTACGCAATATTATTTGCAATTCATTAATTCGCCATTCGTTGTTTTCAGCGAGAAGCCAATTTCGCGAAGCAATTATAAATGCGTAAAAACGGTAACATTTTCCATTTACATTTATACGACGTTCGCTTCCCTACATCTTGAATTTCAACGTGACGCCTGTATCTATTTTGATTAACAATAAGATATAAAAAAAATTTAACCCATGACGTATAACTTTTAATCAATCTTTCATTTAATAAATCGGTCTGCATTTTTTTCCAAAAATATATAAAATTTTATAACTATGCGTACGCATTGTTCCTCGCTATTTCATAAATGTAGATAATAAAATGTATTATAGGTAATAAAACGAGACGACAGTGCGACAATTAGTATTGTATATTTTTCGGTAATTAATATTATGTCGTTTAATCATGTCGTACATTTTTTTCCGCATGTTTGCCTACGGCACACTATATGACTTATACGCGTTCAAATAGTTTAACCCCAATTCACTCAACCAATCAAGTTAATTTACCCATTAATGTATCTACAGTTAAATAAATCATTAAGTTCAATGCGAAAGCATGTGTACGAGTAATTTTGAGAGCCAACGTGTGGTTTTTTTTTTGTTATAATATTTAATTCTTAACTCACAAGATACATTGATTTGTGCAGCAAATTTATATACCTTCTATCTTCTGTTTCCATAATTTGCTAAATGTTATTTATATAAGCACTCATTATTATCTTATTATTATCAAGACAAGAAGCTGAGTCAAAGAAAAATGTAGATCGTAAGAAAAAGAGATTAACGTCGCGTAAAAAATCGTAACTATTCGGAATGATGACCCTCTTGATTAATATACGTGTTTTAATAAACGATGTTTTTATTGAAATAATTTTTTTAATAGCCATAATTTGTAGTAATTGCTTGAACATTAAATTTTCAAAAGAAACTATTTTGTCTCTTCAGGATTCATAAAATAATATTTGCTACATTTTTCATAAACATTAATTAATAAAAAATATGAATACAAAAATTTATTGTTCCGTAAATAATTGTAATTATGCATTTTAAAAACATATATGTAATATCTGAATTTAATATTGAAAAGAAACAATATGTATAAACATATATATTAAATATTTCTATATTTTAGTGTTAAGATCTTTATAATCTTATTTGAAGTAATGTCTCGAAATTTATAATGATAAAATATAAAAATATTAAAGTGTTAATATGAACATTTACTTAAACTCCTTTATTTCTACTAAAGTGACATTAGATTACAAAATTATTTTATTGATTATAAAATAATGAAATAATAAGTATATATTGAGGAATATATTTAATTTATCATCAATCGAAGGTAAATAGCGTATTGAATAAAAATAAAAAAACTAAACTGTAATAATTCATGATAAAATACTAATATATCATAAAAATATTTATCACAAATCTTTGTATCGCATTCTACATATATTAGGTTTCATTCTCTCAATTATAATTAAATATCATGTATCTAAAAATAATCTCTTGTTAGCAGATTATAAACTTTTATTTTTATAAAAGCTGTCCATTCACTTAGTATTTAAATTGATTATGTACTTTTAATCGTGATTACAGTTTTATGCTCAAAGCAACATACATTGAAAAGGATTTAGTAATAGCTATCAAATGTTAAGTGAAATAATGCCAATTAAATATTTAATTAACCAAAAATAATTTTACCTTTCTAAATACTTAATAAAGACACGGTTTTTCATTAAGAGATTTCATCTAAAATTTTGCACCATTTTTAAACATACATTGAAAAAAGAATTTAGTAATAGCTATCAAATGTTAAGTGCGTGAGTGAAATAATGTAATTTTACTTTTCTAAATATTTAGCAAGTATTCAAATTTAGTAATATTTACAAAATTAGAAAAGTAAAATTATTTTGAGTTATATTAACCAAATATTTAATTAGTATTATTTCACTCAATTTAGTAGCTATTACCAAACTTTTTTTTCAGTATAGAACTATCATTCTTTAATAGCTGATAAATAAAAAGTGTAATGAAAGTAAAACGATACACTCTTACAAAAGAAATATAGAAATTGTGAAAATTCACTACAAAAATGGTGAAAATTTCGTAGGTTAGGAAAGTTTGCAAAGTTCATACTGCTTTCGATCGTGAATGAAATCTTATCTTCTCGTCTAGCAATTATTAATTTAATCAAGAAATTTGAGACTTTGGTCAAGTTACGTGCGAAATTCAGCCGCAATTATATGAAAACGTGATGCGAGATTTTCTAAGAAAAAAAAATCGTAGAGATTTATCAGATATCATATTCCACACTTAATCGTATAGTTCGTACTTTGGATTGGAATAAAAATATCACCACTTTTTCAAAAACAAACTTTGTTTTTCTAATAATTTAAAATGAAACATCTTAACGGAATACTCAAATTATGTATAACCAAATTTACTATTTAATATTTATTAAAAATATAATATTTATACATTATGCAAAATATTTGACATTATTTTATTCAGCATTTGATAACTATTAGCAAATTCTTGTTTTCAATGTAGTAGATAACAAAGTTTAAAATCGGATCGTAAGACTTCTTAAAGATATTTCTATAAAAATAATCCTAAAGACGTTTGAAAAAACATCTTCAAAACGTCTTATGATTCGATTTTAGATGTGTTGTTTAAGCATTCTGTGTGCGTTTCATATCTTGTAATTCTCAATTCTAATTAAACACGTATCTGAAAATAATCTCTTGTTACCAACTGTGAGATTTCATTTTTATTAACGAAAGCATTCATTCATTTTGCATTCAAACCAGTCACGTACTTCTGACTTAATCGTCATCGCTTGCGGTAAACATCTAAATAATATTCTGAATGCGTTTTGAATCTTTTAATTCTCAGTTCTAGTTAAGCACTTATCTAAAAATAATCTCTCGTTAACAGGCTACGAGCTTTCGTTTTTAACGAAGGCTTCATTCTGTTTGTGTTCAAGTCGATCACGTACTTCTAATTTAATTATCACGGTTTCTCACTGCGCGAGAAACATCTAAACGGTATCTTGTGTGCATGTTTTAAATCTCTTAATTCTCAATTCTAATTAAATGCGTATCCGAAAATAATGTCTCGTTAACGAACTACAAGCTTTGGTTTTTAAGTTTGTGTCACATCTCAAAATATTACCAAAAATTTTAAAATTTCTAAATTATTCTATTATTACGTTTGTATATCCATGTAAAATTTGAGCATAATTTGCTTATTGATTTAAAAATTATTTGATTTTCTGTTTGCTCTTGATTCTTATGTAAAATAAGAATCAAGAGCAAAAAATGTTTTGTAACACTTACTTTTGAAAATTTGATGAGGAAGTAGCATTATGAAAACTTTCACGCCTGCCTTTTTTGGGAATAATTAGCATCTAATTCATGTTTGAAAATTAAATCAAATTGTTCACATATAACTAATAATTTTTTGTTTACTCTTATATAAAATCGTTTTGTAGTATTTATACAAATATTATATTTTTATACTAACATTTTATTATTTATACATATATTAATATATTACTAATATAATAAAATATATTTGTAATATAATATAATAATAATTTTTATATATATATATATATATATATATATATATATATATATATATATATATGTATATATATATATACTAATATTATATTAAATTTGTATTATATTTATTCGCAAATTGATGGGGACATAATATTAATTACCAATTAAATTAAAATTTTACATACTTGTACTAATAAAATTCTAATAAATATTCGTGCAAAAATTCATTTAGATCCACTTACTCGTTTAAAAGTTATTTATATATTTAAAACTGCAGCAAGATATAATAATTTTCACTGCAAAAACTATTATAAATCATATTTTTCATTGTTTTTTTCTTCGAAGCTATATAGTTTTAGGACCAAAATTCAGACATTTGCGATCAAATTTTTTTGTTCGTGAGAAAAGGAAAAAGAATAAATTTAAGAAGCTTTAACTTGTACAGCCAAAATATCCTTAACGAAAGTTACTTGGTCATTTTGCATGCAAAAGTTGATCGCTCGCTTCTGCCTTCGACATCGCTTCTTTTCGGACGACCCCTTGCGCCGGAATAACAAATTATTCTACCCCGTCGCGCCTCTATACGGAACTCCGGCACAACACCGTAAGCGTAAAAAAAAAAAGAAGAAAGGGACTCATAATTCACGGGGCTTACTGGCTTACTACGCGGCGAGTGTAAATAAACATACGTGAAGATATTCGCCAATCGTCATTGACTGGCGCGGGCGCGCACCGCCCAGCACCGGCATTCGCGTTTCGTCGTCGCGGAAGCTATTTTGACAATGCGTGCGGATACGTGTGTACAAGTGTAGGTCGTACAGGTCGCCCGAAGCATCGTCACGCGAGAATATGGGCAAAAAACCGCGGAATTCTACCGACCAGGAAACGCTGAAGCCGCAGCGGAAGCGACGGAAGACGGAACTCAACCGGATACACTCGAGGATCCTGCAGGCCAAGCGGAAGTTGGTAGGTCTGCGCGTCCTTTCGTCCCATCGAGCCCTCGTGCGGGGATCCTCGTGCCACGACGCGACACGGGACGAGTCGCGAGGACACTTTCAATAGATCGCCGAACGGAACGATCGTTGCACTATGACGCACTATGACTCGCAACTCGATTAAATTCCGTGTCGGAGATACTACGCGTCGCGCGATTATCGGCAATCTCTCTCACGCTGCCCGTTCAAAAAGCGCCGCGCTGGCTCAGGTGGCATGGAGACGCGGTAGCTTCCGCGAGTGTTAGGTTAGTGTCAACCTCGGAGTGTTTACTGGAACTGTTTACCCGGCCCTCGTGAGCGTTGACGGATAATCTCCCGGTTTGCGCAGTTCGATCGATTAGCACGCTGTCGGGCAGATTTAGCTAAGACCGTGGCCGAATAACCTCTCGTAATCCGCGAAAACTACGTTCTATAGGGAGAGAGAAGTGTAAAAGTCTATGGGAGTGCTCCCTTATATAAAACTAGATTAGGTTGTTTTCTTGCTAGGACACACTTTGTTACACTGTGCTCTTCTAGGTAAGATTTTTGCTGGAATACAATTAAACTTAATAATAATCTTCCTCTATATAACTAGATTATGTTCATATTATAAATGAACATAATCATCGCATGTTATATATAAAATATTTTAAAAAGTTAATGATATTGACATTTTACACATTCGTACTTAGCTTTTTACAGTGAGCGATGTAACAAGTGTGGCACAATTGGCACACTTTGTGTCATATATGCACTTTGTTGGAAAGCAGCCTAATTATGTGAACCCTGAGAAAATGTGTTATTTTCTCTATTTTTAATGCTATATTTTTGTACGACTGTGATATATGTTAGAATTGATTCCAGGATAATGATGAAAAAGATGACAAGGTTAAAGAAAAAAAACAAGGCCGACCAAAGATCTGCAAAAGACTTCTGCCGGAACCTGTAAGCAACTTTATTATCTAATAATACTAATACATCTCGATAACATTTCCATTATCTGTTAACATTCTTTATATGATTCTTTCAGGTTGCTGGCATATACAGAAATGGAGCAAAGGGTAAAGACATCCAGAAAGGTACTCACATTGAAACTCATTTGTTGCGATGAACCGTACTGAAATTGTGCAACTGTTTTAATTTGTTGTAATATCTTGCAGCAGAGACAACAACAAATACATACCATAAAGCCCGATTGAAAGCAGATGCATTGAAACTTTTCAGTGGCGATACTCATGAATCCAAGTAAATAATTATCAAATTTAAACTTGACGTGATGTATCTCAAGTGTGGGCACAATAATAATTTTAATGTATATTATTTTATAGATGTATAGTAGAGGTTCCAATACGCGATAAAACTACTGAACAATCGTCAAATAAGGATTGTATGAAGAACGGCTTGGAATGGACACCGTGTACCTTAGAGGAAAGCCCTATTTTGGGAACAAGGCAAAAGTATGTTTAATGTTTTTATATACTTCCATTAAAGATGTAATATACAACTTTTTATGTATATATGTAAAGAACATTTTTTATATAAAGATTGCATGTATATTAATGTTACAGTCGAAATCATGAGCCATATCTTGTTAAAAAGAAAGGTGAGGAAAACGTCTTTGAAGTCACTGATGTCAACAAAGTTAAAAAACAAAATGTCAACAACGAAACAAAATGTATTCAAAAAGAAAACGTATGTAAACGAAGATTATTCCAAAATAATGAAGAACAAGTAGATATTATTACTACTCCAACGCAGTAAGTAATATCATAAGTTACATTCTTAAAAATCTGTATTGCCTAATAAAAAAAGAAACAGCATTAAGTATAAAATAAAATATTTATTTCAGAACATTTAATAATACTGACCTTACAAAAGAAAATAAATTTAATGAAAAAGACGCGAAGCAGACGTGTTCAAAAAGCAGCAAAGATTTATTTTGTGATCCGTTAAGTCGCTATATGGAATTCTGCAGAATAATCTCTGCCAAAAATTTTGAAGTGGATATTCTTCCAAATCATCCTGGTATATATTACGTGCAGTAGTTGTAACCTGATTGTTCATCTCCTTATTGAGCAATTCATTTGTCATTAATCATTAATTTATGATGGTTTTAGATCCTGTTGCAACAACAATGAAAAAATTAAAGAATATCTATGCTGATTCTTATCGTCAACAACTTTTGCGCAAAAGGAAACGAGAATTGGAAAATATACAATCTGCGTACTCTGTGGAGCATCAAGCTTGTACATCTTCCGATATCTCGCAATTGTCACCTGTAGAATTTGAAGTTTCCAAGTGCAGCGAAAATCATATCGCAGCTCGTCTTCAAGGTGTACCTCAGAAAGATAACAAATTGACACAAAAAGCCGAATTTAAAAAGAATAATGATATAAGGCGTTATAGTTCTACATCTTGTTCATCGCGAAATACTCGTGCAGTATACAACGCAAATTGCTCCATTATGGAAAATTGCGAAAATAGCGAGACTCAATGTCAAATTCAATCCAAAGATAACCATCAACTTCCAAAATCGAAGTGTTTTCATTCTACGAACAAAAAGAATTTTATGCAATTAGAGTCTCAGGAAAATATTAATTACGTTAATAATCTTTTAAAAAGTAAACGACATGATAAAGATAATTTTTCAATTGACATTCCTGGAAATGAACAACACTTTAATAATTCGAAAAACTTTATATTTTCAAATAATGATGTGTTATCAGAGAAATATTTGAAAGATTATTCCCGTGAAAGATTGTCTATTGCTGTTTCCGATGACGGTATATTAAAGAATGCATCTCAAAAATATAATAACAAAACGACAAATAAGTGGAATATAAAGAATATTAAACGAGCACCTACCATTCTACGTCGATATAACAACGTTATCATTAATAAACCTGGTGATTCTGTACAGATAAATTACGATTATGCGAAAGGCTTACATGAAAAATCTAACTTACTTAATAGAAATTCAAGCAACAGTATGGAAAAAGAATTGTATGAAACTTCGTTCCCAACTGATGTATTGACAAATCTTCCCACATCTAATACAATGAACGCAACACTTCAACAAACAAAAATATTAGAGCCTCAAATTGATTCAATGAAAATAAAGGATTCGCAAGACTCTCAAGTCGAACAGTATCATATAAATATGCGTTCCAAGGAACATAGAAGAAACGGATTTTGCCGATGTGATGACTCTTTATATCCGCGAACTGTTGAAGCTTCATATGATACAAGTACAAGTGCCGAAAAATTGCCTCAACAAGAACAAATTTCACTTGGCATGAGGAAACATACTTTTCATTCGGACAATTATCATCCGAGTAATTATCTTCAAGGCGTAAACTTTTCTAATTCCAATGTAGAACCGACAAAACAGTTTCTTCATCAAACTAAATTACACGCGTGTGAAATAAAAAAGCAAGAATTTTTGAGAAAAAATACACGTGACCGGAATCAAAATATTCTTCTCAATAACGATAGAACGGTGCCCACAACAATATTCACCGAAGTCAACTTCTGCCAAGATAATCAAACCGAAAAAAGATTTACAGAGTCATTCCGGGAAAATCCACGTCTATATGACAAAACAGACGTAGAGTGCGCCAAAAATCAAATTAATCAAAATGCGTATCATTGCAACGAACAGTATATTTATTATGATCCTGCCAATTGTCCACGTAAATATAAGGAACAAGCGCATTATTTTCATAAAGAAATTGCTCAGCCTGAAAATTTATGCGACACGAGAGCAAACTACAATAACAGCACAGATAATTTTGTTAATTTATCTAGCACTACGCGAAATGTACCGTTGGTATTATCATTGAAACAAAAGAATAATTTACATACGTATTCAAATGCGATCGATGAACAGCATCGCGCAGTATTAGTGCAAAATGTCACTCAACCTGTAAAATACTTGGCTGTAGAAAACGATTCGAATATTCAAAGAATTCCCGTGTATATAAATGATGACAAAAGTGTTAAAATTGTGGAAAATGTTCCATTAAAAGTAATAGCTTTAATGAATTCAAATACTCAAACAAATGCATTTCCGCAAGAATCTGCGAGGCAGGTAGTGCCATTGCAAACGGATGGTTTGCACCTTAACGATTTTACGACACGTAAGATAAGCGATCAATCTTTCGTGAAACGTTTAAATCCTGTGGAAGCGATACTGCTTAATCCTGATTCACAATCTAATATTTGGTACGCTTCAAATTTGTAACGGATTATATACGATTACAGGTACACCACAGTACATACATATCGTAGCGACACAGCACATCGATCATATTTCTTGCGAAATATTATAATTGCGAGATGCGTGTACGCGTTTCCATTCCCGTACATATAAACATTTGTTATTGAGATAAAAGTTATAAGTCTGCCACGAAAGGCAAAGTTATGTCTACTTATTCTACAGTCTATTTGTTTTGTGGAAAGATAGGAACCTCATGGAAAGAGGCAATATATTTTCATAAATATTTTGTTGATAATTATAATTGATACTCATATATACATATACATATATATACATATATATATGAACGTTTTTCCTTATTTATCTTTCTACAAATTTGAAAGTCGATAAATTTCTAGCACCAAGTATTTTTTCTTAACGAATAGTGAATATTTGATTTGGTATGGAAAATGAAAATACAAAACTACCTGTGATAGTTGGAACATATATGTATTATTATGTTACCGTTAAGTCATAATTCTTGGACATCAAATGTTTAACATAGGAGAAATTCATTTTCGTCAATCTCACAGCAATATCGATACATATATTAGTGAATTTCTGAATAAGTGTGATAAAGGCTTGTAAATAAATGTCGCAGAACGCAAAGTGTATACGGCAGCAAGATGGCTTGCTAATAAATCCCTAATATTTCCTAACTCGTTAGTTCGGAGCGGGTTTGGTGAAGCGCAATTAATTCTTCACAAGAATCCTTCTGCTGAAAGCACTCGCTTTGCTTTTTTTTATTCGCGGACATTCTTTTCCATTAAATTCGAAATAAATATTTAGAGATATCGATATGACAACATAGAGCGTGCACAAGGCGAGAAGGAGACGTCTCTTCGTGACGGTGTACGCGATACCAGAAGACCGGATCGACGTTGATTTCATTATTATTATTATTACGATTCGCTTTAACGCATCAACGTCGTACGGAGCGGTTTGATTAAACGCGAGTACATTTTCTTTTACAATCTCTTAGGAAGTACTCTAGGAGGAAGTCTCTAGGTACACGTGCCCGTTCCTTACCAAACGATATGATCGTTTCTACCGGTTCGGCGCGCGACGGCAAAGCCGCGTGTTTACTCTGGGAATGAAGTAAATAGTTCTCAGTCTTCAAAATTACTTTATTGTACCAAAATAAAGTCGTTAAAGAGTTAGTTACGATCTCGCGGAAATCGCTCAATATGAAATCGTAATACATCATCTGTGTGTTGGTATATAGTTGGTAGATGCTTATAGAACTGAAATTATCCGAGTCGGGTACTCTCGTGCGCCATACACAGCGGCGTTAAAATGCCATAACTCTCTTACGAACTTTATTTATAACATCTTAAAAGTTCGGACACCTTAATTTGTACTTTATGTGAGGATATCTTGGTTACGATAGACCTTGCTAACCGATTTTTAGTGTAGTTAGAACCATGCCGTGTCCTCTCGGAGATTAAGTCGAGCGGTCGTATTCTCTTCTGGGAAAGAGAAAGAAAGAGAGGGATAGAGAGAAAGGGAAGAGGAGAGAGAGAGAGAAGACAGCGCGAGAGACAGAATAAAAGAGAGAGAGAGAGAGACGGTTCATCTTAACGTTCCCCTGAGTTTGATTTCAATATGAACGTCTCTATGCGCCAAACATAGAGAGAAAACAGTTTCCGGAAAATAGATTAATGTAGGAGAAAAAGATATCGATGAATATATAAAGAAGTAGAGACGTATCAGACTTGTGGTTTTATGTACAGCTTGGAGATTCATCGTCAACAAAGAAGAAATTAGCGTCCTCTCGCCCATCGTAATATGGCGTCCGCTAATACGTCCAGATGCGCTTTCGTCTGAAACATACATCGGAATACGATTGTATTATCGGTCGGCTTAATGTTTCGCGCGGAAAAGAAGAATCAAGAAACGCGAGAATTGTAGAATTCGTAACGCCACTTCCTATACGCGTACGCTCATGCAAGTAGTTACGATTAATAATTGAAGCGTATAATCTTCACGTGCAGTAATTTGTCCTTGTATAATTCGACTCTGCCAAGTCCGACATTTTAATATCAGTCATTTTTTATGTATTTGCCCTAACGATTTATTCGAGATATCTAATCATTTTATTAATTTTGAGTATTATCTTTATAAAAGCAAAGATACGTATTTGCTCTTTATCTGAGCTTTTCTCTCTCTGCTGATGTCAACAGTATTAGTTTATCTAGGGACTGCCACCCTTTTTTCTCGCCGCGCTGATAGCAGCATCCCCTTGACGCGGAAAGGAAAATTGAGTAACACGAATTTATCGACGCGCAGACTATTTTCCGTACGTGCGAACAGATGGTTCCTGAATTAACAAAAAGATTGTGTTACCCGTATTTTGTGCTCCAAACCTATCCAGAAAATGCTATCGCTTCGGCTAGCCAGAAAAACGGATTCCCTGTATTACACCCACGGTTAGCGCAAACGCACGCTTCTATTTTCTTTTGAACTTTATAACGAAAGTTACTTTGAAAGTTCAACGGGGTTTTACATAGAAAATGTAAAATACATATAAGCTACGCGTATCTTTTAGCCTTAACCAGTTGATGAAAATTTAAATGGAATTCACGCGCGTTACAAAGACTTTCCTCAAAATTCATTTAGAATCGTCGGTTGGGTCTGAGAATTGTACGATATTATTTCCAAGTTTTAAGGCAAGAACATATCGTCAGTTTTGTATTTCGATTGGTTTTTTTTTCATGGAAAGGATCAGATCCGTCGAAACTTATTCGTGTCAGGGGATACATATATGGATACACGAGGTACACTCAAAGATACAAACATAAAGTAGACGGAAACTATCATATAATTTTACTCACAGTTTTGTAAAACATGCAGGCTTGCCTGTCCTCGTCCTCGCCTGTGGGACAATCTATGAAGCCGTCGCACAGGACGTGATCGTCGATGCAATGATATCTACCCATCCTATCTGCGGTCGGGCAAGCGAATCTTTCCATTCCGTCTTCGGAGACTGGACATTCTGTAAATAGGATCGCAAGAATGCTTCTTCAACCCGTTGGCATGAAGCTGACATTATATGCTTAGGTGGTACGTATAGGTATTATGCATGTAAATGTTATCCGATATCTCGGTCAAATCGGAAAAATCAGAGAGGTATCGCGGAATTGGAAAAATGTAGTAGGAGAAGCAAAAGTATCATTCCAACAGAAAAACGTACGCGTTTTCTATGTGAAATTTTTATTATTTCTGTTATTGCTTTCGTTACTTCGTCCATTTTTTTACAACGTCTATTTTTTTCCCGCTGATGTTCGAGCGTATTCGATGTTTTTCTCTGGGATTTATCGAAATAAATACTGTTTCTATTTATTATTTAAAATATCAGTCAGATTAATCAGCAGGTAATGATCGCGTACAAATTTTCCATTTTATAATTGTGTGGAAATTGATGTAAATTTAATCATCGTTAATCGACAGCCGTATTAATGCTTAAGTGTACATTTCAGTGGTTGGTATTCTTGCCGCGTGTTCAGTATTAAATATAGTTGACTGGCTCTCTGTATTATTTGCCCAGCATGACGGTGCATTTCAAAAGCTCGTATGCTCGGTGCACGCTAAATGTGATTAGCACAGTTCTCTGTACTACTTGCTTAATGCGAAGATCTCATATTCGAAGCGCGTAGGACGAGTCTTAGGCAGTAAGTGTAATGTCAAATATATACGATGGGAGATATGGGTCGACGAGTATAAATTTCGATGTTGAGGTTGCTATCGTGATTATTATCGCGATAGCGGAACGAACGCCCGTAGCATTTTACATTGTGACCTATCGCTTTTATATATCACGACCCGAACAGATCAGCACATGATATAAAACAACGTTTGAATGCACTTGGTTTTTATAACGTCTCTCTTTTCAAAGTGGGCTTTGGCAGTTTAAGAAAACTTTTCAATAAAGAAAGGATCCCCTACATTCCGCGCGCTTCTCAAGTTTTAAATTTCTCAATACCGTCTACAGGACCGGAGGATGTTTACTGGCACAACTCTGTTCCTCGCCATCCTCTTGTCGCAGATTCGCCCCGTCGTCGGCGCCCTCCTCGATCAATAAATTTGGGAGGGACGGCGGGTACACTCATGCGACAGCGTTTCGTCACTTTTTCTTTATTTGCAGAAGCGCTTTGTCTGTATTTCTCGCGCGCGACGCATTTCATTTGGATTTATAGACCTGTTCTGCTCGTGTAACTCATGCCGCGTATATTCATATCATAACGCACTCATTCGATTTATATTTCAAAAAATTAGAACAACTTCCACTGTTTTTATATGAGTGCAAATTTTATGAGGGAATCGGGATTTACGGGAAATACACAATTTTGCGAGAAAATCGGAATTACGAGGTGTATAATTCCGACGTGTACAATAGAGAGCTTTTGAAAATTTTAAAACATCATGACTAAATTAATTTTTCGCTAAAAATAGATGTGTATGCGTTATTCGCAAATCGCGTTTGAATTTGTTTCTTTAATTTATTCTACATGCTTTTTACATTCTTCGTCCAATATATAAAAGTGAGTAAATTTAAAAAACTGAATTCATGAAATTGTAAATTTTTTTTTGCAGATTTGAAATCCAAGTTTACCTTATCATTTTTATTTGCGATCTATTTGTTTTAATTTTCTTGAGTAGCAACAGAGATTTAAAGTAAATGGATTAGTTCCTAAAAATTAAAATACACTAATGCAAATTCTGTTCGATTCAACTTTTTATTCGGCACTTAGGCTTACGTCAATAAGTGATTGGAATGTTGGGAGTAAAGAAGAACGAAAGATAATCAAATAATTGGAAAAAAAACCCAGCTTTCACTTTATAAATTATTACATCATTTAGTTTCACAAAAATAAAACTTTTTAAACTCATTTTAATCTACACATTTTTGCAAGGAAATTAAGGGGAAAACACGAGAGAGAGGATTATATTTTACCAAAGTTGAGACTGACGTATGCTTTTTATATATGAAAAAGAGTTCACTCACGTCGTTATCTGTGATTTAAGGTTATCAGAATATTTAAAATAGATTAACGTATCTCTTATCATATGATATCTGCTTTGACGTGCACCGGCATTCATAAAATGATAACTTAATCAGATTGATATTTTACGAAAGGGCATTTCTTCTCGCGCACAACTGTTCGCAAAATTAACCCATATAGTACAGAAAGCTTGCAGAAATATCGTTGCAATATTGCTACAACATTGCAACAATGTTGCTAGAAGCTCTGTGCTGTATAGATAATTAAACATTTTAAAAACCTTCTTATACAAATGTTTTATAATATTTATAATCAAAGAGATAAAGGAGAGAAGAAAAAGGGAGGGAAAAAATAAGCAGATAAAACAAATTGTATATTATGTAATATTGATAATATACCCCGATTGTATATTATCAATAAAATAATATATTTGCCCACATGTATGTCTGAATAATTTTTGGAAATTTTTAAATCATTTGGCCGATCTATCGCGAATCAACCCCTAGCAAAACTAAGAAACTTCTTGAAACGTCATACACGCGTCATGTAAACGTCCTATGCTTCTCCTTACGTTCCAATGTTTCAATCTACACTTTTTAAAAAGTTCGATTACGTTTTCATCATTTTTTTTTTCATACGCTTTCTGTGTTGTAATCTAACGCTTTACGCTTGCTTTTTCGCCAGGGTCTTCGCGAGCCTGGAGGAGACCGAGGCTAGTTGGCACACGAAGCAAGTTGGTACTGCGTTCCGTTTTTATGTATTTGTGGCGAAAGAAACAATAGAAAAATGATCACAAAATATCTCTTTATATTTATAAATAGCGGTAAGAGGCACAAATACATAAGAACGGAACACAATGCCAACTTGGCCATTGTGCCAAGTAGCCTCGGTCTCCTCTATTCACGAGCATCTACGTACAATGAGGCGGGGTAGCACTTACCAATCTGCGGTACATCGTATTGTATGCTTCCCCGGATTGATCTCAGCATGAGCTGCGAGGCGATACTCGCGCCGGCGGACGACGTCGAGGACGCCGAGGAGGCTTGAGCCTGGTGTCCCGGGGATTCCCCTTGCGCGTCGATCGAACGCCGTCCGATCGTTATCTGACTCCGCTTAGTGGGTAGTAGTTTGTTTCCGCTAGTCTCGTAGGCGAAGGCCCTCGGTATGAAGCCGCCGTTCGTAGGTAAGTTAAGCGGGGTGCCGCCCTCGGCGCGCGCGAGATCAGTCTTCGTACTCGTCGCAGTGTTAAATCTCTGCTCCGCGTAGAGATCGTCTTGATTGGATTGTCTAGATTCCTGAAGGGTGGTAGCCTTCTTGCCAGCCTCGTCGCACACTAATATCGGTAGACTGAGCGGGCCCCTCAGCGGGTGCCGGCATCCGATGCGCCGTTTCTTCGGACGCTGATGGGCTTGCTGCCGGCCGCCGCCGAGCAGATGATTCCCGTCGTCGTGGACATAGGGTTCCGCGACGTGGGGCTGCGTCGCGGCGTGCGGCTGCGACGTTACGTACTCGGAATAGAGGACGTTCAGCACGGCGGGCGACAGGGCGAAGAACACGTTCTGGAGCTCCCGCGGCTCCTTAACGATGTCGTCGATCAGCATACCCGCGGGCGACCACGAGGATATCCGCGGCTCGTCGTTGAAGACCAGCCAGTTCGACAGGTCGTCCCGGTGGGGACCATCGGAAGGATATATCCTAAAATGCAACAGGTTGCCACCTACCGAGCTCAGCTCGCTCTTCTTTCTAATGCTACCGCTTCCGTGACGATAGTCGAGTCCCTGTGTGTCTTGTACTTGTATGATTACGGGTCGATTGCCTACCGCCAGATCCAGCCCCTGTCCCACGTAGGTGAGAAGCCAGAACATGCAAACCGCCATTTTACAAATCATTAATGTTACAAGTCGTTCTCCTCTATTTTTTTCTTTCTCTCTCTCTCTCTCTCTCTCTCTCTCTTTCTCTCTCCCTCTCTTTTTCGCTCTCTGTCTCTTCTTCTTTTTATCTCCTCTAACTTTTTCTATCTGTCTATATGTATCTACGTATATATCTCTTTTTCTTTCTTCCTTCTCTACCACCACTTTTGACGCACCCGATTATACGGCTGGGCGTGGTGTTATAATTGACCTAAATGAACAGCAATGATGCTCCTTTTTCTTTTGTTTTCTTGTTCGTTCTCTTTAGCTGCTTACTATTCACTGCCAGTCTAAAGGCACGTCTGTAGCAACTCTGGGTTAGGCCGACTTTTCTTTTGAACTCACGGTAGGTACACTAGGAAGTTGAGGATGGAGCATGTGCATATATATGTATAGGGGTATGGGTGGATGTAGGTGTACGTATGTATGTGTTGTGTATGTGTGTATGTATGTATGTGTGTGTTGTGTACGTGTACAGGGTGGGCGGGAGATACGGGTTCGATTGATATCGAGAAAGGGAAGGGTAAACTTGATAAAAAATCACGAGCGACGATATGTTACGACACAACGACGATTATTGCATAGAAAACGCAACGGTGCTACGCGTGCAACTGCATCGACTGCAATCTGCCTAGCATGCTCCAAGTGGGACCACGGATTCTGTCGCAGGGGACCCCGAGAGGTACGGGCCTCTCTCTTTTTCTTTCTCTTTCTCTCTCTCTATGTTTCTATCGGGAATAAGTCGCCGACTCGAGCGCACGGTGTATCACGTTTGACATTTGATTGCGTTATGCTCGTTCTTCTAATCGATACGCTTCACTTTCGGTAGTCCATGATAGTAGCCGCGACCTTGGCTTTCCCTTCGTGATAAAGCGCACACGTCCTGTACCGACCGTCCTGAAATCAGGTCGTTAATAGAGAATAACGTGCGAGGATCCTATAACCGCGAGTGCCAGGAACACAAAAAGATTTGTGGTGGTTTTTTTAAATTTTCTTTTATTTATCTATTTTACTTTTGTTATTTTTTTTTTCTCAGGATATATATTCAACAGAAGTGCTGCGACGTGTGGAGGTGGTTATCGGAGGTGCTCATCGTGCGTGCTCATAGATGCGTATAAGGTGCTCGAGTGTGGACAACATTTAAACCAATCGATGGTGCCACTCATGTTAAACGCCCGCGATCGTTTCGCGCTTCGCCAATAAAGCTACCATCTCTCCGAGAGACAACCCTTTCCCTCGGCGTTGTTTCCTCATCCGCTTACCTTTCCTTTCTTGCCCTTCTCTCTATCTCTATCTATCTCTTTCTCTCTCTCTTTCTTTCTTCCTTTCTCTCTCTCTCTCTCTCTCTCTCTCTCTCTCTCTCTCTCGCGCTCTTTCTGCTCTTTCACTCGGCCCACCCTCTCTTTTCCGTTTCCTCTCTGTCATACGTCCCCCTAGCCTCCCTTCCGCCTCACGTATCGAACGAACGTCCCGGATATCGTTCGTTTCCACATGCGGAAATCAAGCTACGATGCCCCGGCGGCGACGATCGCGATTACGGTAATGATCATCCGATGCGTCCGCTTGTAAATAACCGCGCCTACCCAAGTTTCCCCGAGAGCCGCGATCGTGCGCGCAAACGTCGCCGAGATAAGCTACCGTACCGTACGTGACGTACGTGAAGTCATTTTCGCGGAGCGTGCCATTTACCGAGCGTATCTATTCAAGCCCACCGCGCCGCAATGCAACGAAATTTGCAGGAGGCCGCCGGGTGCGATTCCCTCCGGCTCTCTCTCTCTTTATGTTTCTGTGAAACCCTAAATTTTCTACTTCTACGCTAGACCGAGCGCTAGGATCCGATTCACGTACGTTGATCCAAGTTTCGCTCGAATTAATTTCGGGCTCGGTGATGGACTCAAATGTCGATACCCACTCAAACCTGCGCTAATCACTCGAGCATTTGCCCGGAGAATTTCGTTCAGCTATAAAAAGTCTATGAATCTAACTTGAACCCTCCTAAGCGATCCCGAATTTTATTTCAAATACTACGAGAGGATTTCGTGTTTACGGTGATTTATGATTAAAATCTCGCTATCTATCATGAAGGAAAGTCTCTCGCAAATGAAAACGCCATCCTATTCTCAATCCATTCTCATTGTACTCCGGACTCTTCGCCATGCAATTTCGCGTCGCAAATTATCGCGATTGCGTTAAGAGACGAAACGAGGATTCAAAGTAGCTAGCTTCACAATACTGATTCAAGTGTCGGGGATTCTTTCGGGTCGTTCTAAAAGCCGCGACGTCGCGCGAAAGCGATTCAACTGCGTGCAACACGCGCCGCGTACGCCCGCTGCGACGTAACTCGCACGAGCGGAACCGACACGCAGAACGCGACGATCCACGAGTACCGGGCCCGAGTGACGGATCCAATGATCTGGCCGTACGACGATGACAGGGTGACATAATGTGGATAGCAGTGTGGTATGTAGGTCGGTCATATCAACAGGTGCCCCGAAAAACGTTCAAAAAGCAAAGGCTTGCCGTGGCAGAGAGCGGTGCGCGTTTGTCGGTGCGAGACGCGGGAGTAGGCGGTTACACGAGCGTGTATTGCGACAGAGGTACACAGGGTGTGTAGAACAAAGGCAGAGAAAAAAGGTACACCGAGATATATGTATAGTGAGGATGCCCGGGCGCGAGAGACGCCCGGATAGTTAGTTACAGACAGAGATTACGGTTCATCGATAGGAGGTGCAGTGTTAACGCGGGGCATTACGTGGATAATACTTGCTTCTTGATATCTCGCCGCCGCGCGCCTGCCGTGCCTGCGTTTTTCCTCCGATCTCCCGCCTCGGCCTCTTTTCTTCCCTCGACCCTCCGCGTCGCGTCGCGCCGTTCCGTGATGCCGCTTCTCAATTTAATCTCCCTTTTCCTTCTCGTCCTCTATCTACTTTTCTCTTTCTCTCTTTCCTTCTCTTCTCCTTTTCCTTTCTCTTTTCGTTTCTCTCTTTCTCTTTTCTTTTCTTCCTTCTTCACTCTTCCTCCTGTTGTCTCTTCTCTCTTTATCACCGTTTTCCAGTCTTTCTTCAGTTTAGTTTTCTCGCGCGCGGTCCCGCGACACCCGATGTATGACGTTCCCCTTGTTTGATGTCTGATGTCACACCTCGCAATCCTCTCGTTCTCTCTCTTTTCCGCTTACGTCTTTGGATGAAAGGGATGTTATCCGATGCGTCCGGCCCTCTTTGCACCCGCGACCGCGCTTTTTTCTCTTTTTCTTTTTTACTGCTCCGCTCTCCTCAGCGGACACCTCGGTTTCTGGCTGAAGCTACCGTTCCGGCGACATTCGTCGTGCATCACGCTATCTCTTCTTCGTCTCCCACTCGATCGTCGCGCGCCACGAAGAGGCACCTATGCTCGCCTCGACAGCAGCACCCTGACAGCAGCACCCCGTGCGATCATACCACGTATGACGACGTCGTCCGGTTACACACGGCAGGGTGCGATTCATTCACTGACATCTTCGTCGGTCGCCACGCTCCGCTTCCGTATGGCCGTTCATATATGGGCGTGTGATGTCGTGCGCGCGCGCGCGCTTGCTCTTTCTCTAGCTTTCTCTCTCTCTTTCTCTATCTTTCTTGTCACATCCGCTCACTCGCGCTGAATGTACGTGCGTGCGTACGTGAATGCGTACGTGTGGTGTCTGACGTTTATATACTGAAGGTACGATCGGAGTCACCGCAAAGTCACCGGGACAAATCTTCCAGGTTGTTCTAATGTCTCGTTCTAGCGCAGTTACGCTCCCCCTTCCGTCTCTCCTTTCACCCCCGTTACTTTTCACTCTCTCGCGCGCGCTCTTTCTCTCTCTCTCTCTCTTTCTCTCTCCTTTTCTTTCTGTAGGCCTCTAATACCGGTCTTTTACGATGATGTCTGGTCTACGACTATAATCGCGCGGCGTATTTCAAAGGTTAAAGGCTGTTTCCCGCGGTTGCCCGACTTCCCGTGCTGACGTCGCCGACGATCTCGACCGGCCGCGCCGGTGTTCCATTGAGCGACGAGAAGCGTTCCCTCTCTCTCCCTCTCTCTCTCTCTCTCTGCTTCTCTCTCTCTCTCTCTCTCTTTCTCTCTTCTTTTCCTTGGCTCTTTGTCTCTTTCTCTCTTTCCCTCTCTTATTCTCTCGCTCCGTCTCCGCTCACGATGCGTAACTCTTTCCGCTTACCCGACCTCGGCACGTCGCGCGACAGCACCGCTTCTCGTAGCTGCACACCCCCTCGCGAACGCCGCCGTTGACGCGCTTGCACTGGAGGAGATCCTCGCGAGGGTGCCGTGCGACGAGTGGCCGACTCGCCCCTTTTCTTCACGGCGCGGAAGTAGGTGCTCTCGACCGACGGGAAGAGACGACGGAATCGAATGGTGAGAGGAGGTTGCGGCCGTGGATGGTTGCTTTGTTGGTCGAAGGTCGAGGGATGTGGAGGATCGAAGGGTTGGGACGGTGGGTTACTTCGGTGAGTGAGCTGCCTGGCGCCCTCACCAGAACTAACTCCCACGCTGCGCGGCGAGGACCCGGCGCTTTAATACAACGCGCATTCTCCCGGCGCTCACCCCTCTCTTCTCCGACACCGGGGTGAGCGACGACGACGACGGGGTGGCTTTCGCCCCCTTCTCGCGTCTCACCTGGCCTCGCCTCGCCTCGCCACGTCTCGCCACCACCCCGGCCGACGCGCCCATGAACGGATTAAAGCTGCCGCGAGCCCTAAGCACCCCCGGACCGTACACCCTGCCCGACTTCATATGACGTTTCACAGCGATACGGTCAAAGGTGATGTGTGGCCATCACGAGTGCCACCATCCTGTGTCCGCGATCCGCCACCCATACGACAATTCCATCATCACAAATACGTGACGCCGCATTGTCGCCGGCTGACATTGTTCGTGACTCGTTCGAGCGTACTCGTTCAATCCCTGTACAGCTCGAAATGTAAGATGCATGCGAAATAAAAAAAGAAAGAAAGAAAAAAAGAAAGAAAACCATCAGTTTTGCTTGACGGAGAGACGGTGATGGAGTTATTTCGGGGAGATATCTGCGGTTTCGGTTCTCTCAGTCGACGGATGATTCTTCCCTCTCCTGTATTAAAGCGGAGATCGCAAAATCAAGGCCTTTAGAATGAAGGATCCCGGTCCGACCTTCGCTATCGTGTAAAATCCACCCCTACCCCGTTTTAACCCGCCGGGCTGGGTGCCTCGCCGTGCGCACCTAATCGTATCCGCCCAGTATTTCTATCTCTTGTATGTAGCCACGTCACCTGACGCACGTTCTTTCGATCACTGTTTGACCACGCGTGTCGCAAGGTCCTGCCTACGTTCGCGGGAGATCGTCTCGGTCTCTCGGTAACGCGGTTGCGGCTTCGTGGGAGTGTTTGCGGATGACGTTGGTCGATCTGAGTATCCCCCGAAAGACACATGTAATTGGCTGCCGTTCAAATTACCTTGACTTCCATATGATTCAGGGACAGTTTTCATTAATTAACCGCCAGTTTTATATACTCGGCTGATATCCCTTTCATTTTGTTAGCTAATGGCTACACCTTCGTTGCCACAAATTAACGCGCGTGACGTAAAATACATATAGCGTGAGGACATGTTCGTTGAATTTGGAATTTTTGAAACTCATATACATGTTATAATTATTTTACCGTTCTTTCTCTTTCGTGCTAACGTAACTTTAATCTTTGTTCAAGAAATAAGTTAGCACACTATCATTAAGTAGACGAAAATAGCTTTTTGCTAATTTTTTAAATCCAATTTACGATTTAACTAGATGTAATATAATTTCTGAGAAGAAAAAATCAAAGTAAAATTTCAATAATTTAATTAACGTAAGATTTAAATAAGATTTGATTAACTCTCTGCAGATTTCTCAAAGTTAAAGAAGCGAAAAAAAAAGTATATTTAACTCTCCATAGTTTGTAACATAAAAGTTGTTGATGTATAAACAAGTATCACTTTTTTTAGCGTATTCCGTTATTTATAAGAGACACGGGAATAGTTCTGGAACATTCCGTGTATGATAAATAGAGGAACGAAATTTTTAGCACCTGCCGGACAACGTCGACCTCTTATTTACATGTCTCTTTATTCCCGTCGCATCGATTCAAAGTTTATTTATTTATAACCAGTTTTGTAGAAAAGGTATAAAGTTAACGATGGTTCGTCGTACGTTCGAACAAGTAATTATAGCGATTTACGTCCGTCGTCCGGAAATAGAAATTGAAAATATGATAACTCCTGCAGATTGTACTAATTAATTCTTCCGCAGCGTACAATTATTGCAACATCACTTTCCCCAGGAAGGAGCACGAGACGTATAGCAAGATCTTTCATTGTAATTACATGCAATAAATACGATATCATGCTATCCTTGAATATGATGCTTGCTTACTTGTACGGCGATATAAATGAAGAAGACAAAACATTATGGGCATAATGAGTTTGACATATACATCTACTAACAACGTAAATATAGTTCCGAAACCTTTTAATTGCACAGGCGTTATGGGCAAACTTATATATTTTCGATAACTTTTAATGAGATACTCGCCTACTGAATCTCCGGAGACTCGCATGTTGTAAATAGCAAGTTTCGAATTTATTCGTAATATTGCACAGAGTGTTACGTACACGGATCTTTTTTACAATAAATATTTCCACGCATATTTATGTATATGCTCTTTGCTCTCTATTAATAGAAATAAAAGCAAAATAACACAAAAGAAAAAAATTTATTCGAGAAGCATACATGATCCGCAACGAAAAATACCTTGTCCGATACGATTAGTGAAAATACTTAATCTATTGATATATATATATATATATATATATAATCATCAATATTATATCCATTGATATAAAGAATGGATTGATCATTACAATGAGCAAATACGGTACAGTTTGTAAAGTGACAGGTATTACATAGTAGGCCTCTTGTGTCTCTTTCGTTAGTTTTTATATATATATATATATATATGAGGCCTACTATGTAGTACCTGTCACTTTACAAACTGTACCGTGTTTGCTCATTGTGATGATCAATCCATTCTTTATATCGATGGATATAATGAAACAACCATGAAACCATTTCTCACACATAAAGATAAGCACGAACATTAATAGCAGTAACAATAATTTTTTTCTATGGAGACAGTGAAAGACTTTGCAAGGCTCACTCTTGATGCGATGACCTTCCAGTGCTACCGCTCAAAGTGGATCACACCTTTAAGTTCTCATACCAAAAGCAGCAAGACACCTAGAAGCTTGTATTTCTAGGCAGTGTGGGATTCAATAAAGAGAGAGAGAGAGAGAGAGAGAGAGAAAGAAATTTACATCGCAAAAGATTCTACCTTCATCGTCTATCTACTAAAACACAAGTATGCTAGGAAGTCCCAGGTTCAACTGATGTTTGCTGAGGTTCAACTGATGAACGCTTTCGTGATGTAAGCGATGGAAAAATTGGAGTAGACCGAGATTTGAACTCCGGGTTCCTTCAATCTGACAGCTAGCACTTTCACTACTATTCCAAGACGCTCTGCTGCTCTCTCAATTATTCTTATCAATATCTAACGGCCTGAATATTTTACAGTCATTTCATCAGAAACTTTTTTTACCCTCGTGAAGCATAGACCTCCTACACCCTGCCATAAATACGGCTGCCAGAACAAAAGAGAAACGATGTCTCCTAAGATGGTTTTATCGCGCAAATCCCAGCCAAAAGTTAATCCCACCATATGTGAGTAATAAAACGAAAACGAGCGTAGCACTAAACGATTTATAGAGTGTATTTATGTAATTTATTGTATTAACACGTAAAAAAATGAAGAATACGTTTTAAGTATATCGCGGAAATGAGAAATAAAAATGTCGCTTATGTTGCTTTAGCTCGTAGTCATGAACAGTTCGCATGGACTGTACGCCTAAAGAAGTTACCCAAAGACACATCATATATATACATATTTACGTGCACATAACGATATACGAGACGACGCAATGATATGGCAAAGTAAAATATGAAAAATAAATGCCCTTATAAATATTGTTTATTCCATTTTTCCTTTCAAGCTTGGCGAACATTAAACAGATCATTTTAATATATCACCTTCGTATGTCTCGTGCTATTAAAAATTCCAATCTTTTTCAAGCTTTATAATTAATATTTACCCGATTATTTTTTATTTTTTCTTTATTTTAAATAATTTATTTATAAATTATATTTATAGTTCTCTAGTTTTTGAGCGAATTTATAAATAGAGGAGAAGAGGGTAATATGGTACCTATTTTTATTTTATTGAATAACTGTGATTATAATTAATATTTTCTATTGAAACTTGAACGATTACATTTGTCAAAGTGTTATTTGACAGATTCTAGACTCAAAGTAATGAAATATTTATTATTTAAGACGTGATTTATAAAAATTTAACGCACTGTATAATGCACTGTAGAAGAAAAAAAAGTGATTGTAACATGGCTATCCATACAAATAACTTAAAAAAATTTAGTTTAGTTTAAAAGAAACACAGTACCTTGTTACAAAATTTTATATTTTTAATTTTTTATTGTTTAGAATTTTTTCTAATATAAAATTTTTCTGCGTTTAGAAATTTTAGAAATATTATTACAAATTTCATTAAAAATATTATTTTATTCCTGTTTAACATTAAACAAGAAGCATAAAATGATGTCTTTAATGTTTCTAAACACCGCCCTCTAAAATGATAATTGATTTATCGAAGAAATATTTCAGTATAAAAATTTTGCTTAAAAAATCATATTAACAAAATTCCATGTTATTGTTTTAACTTTGTATAACTCGAGAAATGTGTCCAGCCGAATAAAAAGTTAACTACCAAAAAAGCACTCGAGTGTACATACATTCATGTAATACACTCAAGTTTAAGAATAACGAGAAAGTGTGTGTAATTGAAGGTTAAAAGTGTACCTTGAAAAAGTTTAGAAGTGCTCAAAAGTAAAAACGCCTTATAACAATTGTCGGTTATTATGTATTGGCACATTAACATCACTAAAAAACGGCGGGCTATTAAATGAATAATTCCATAAGCAAGTGTTAGAATACGTCACCTAATAACGGAGATAATAGGGGTAGTCATATTGTCGACAGTAACCATAATAGCCTCTTCTCCTCTACTGTTTTTGCGCTATAATTGAAAAAGTACTGTCGCTACGTGTTTAGCATAGAGAACACATGTGAAAACCTATTTATAACCTGGTGCCATTACACGTAAATATATGATAATCCAATCAGTTAATCAGCATTCATTACTTGCTGGTATTCTGTAAGTTAAATCAATGTGCAGGAGCCCGCTGGTGATTGCGCTCTATATATTTATCATAATGATCTCACAGCAGTAAATAGAGAAACTTTCCACTCTGGGTCAGACATAGCAACCCGGATGATCGTGTCCAACATTAAATCCAGACCGACTGCTGCCACAAGACGTGCCCCCTCACTTACCCAAGCAGGGCACTTCTCGAGTATGTGTTGGGCCGTATCTTCAGCTTCTCCACTATGAGAGCAAATAGATGATGCGGTCCTCTCTATCATACTGAGAAAACTATTAAGATAGGCATCGTAAAAAACTTGATTACTCCAAAATGTCAAGTCGCCACGATTGAGTTAATTATCTGGCATCAAATTTATTGGAGCCGCAACCCTCATAGCAAAACACATCACATTGACATTTTTTGCTATGGAGGAATTTTTAAGACCGGTTTTCCACTCAGTGTGATAGCCCTCGCTATCTCATCCTTGCGCAGCGCAGCATGCGCCCTTTCCGATAGAAAGCCGACATTAGAAAGCCGACATCTTCTCGAATTCCACGACGAATGTATATTCGTCCGTACTTTTCTATCAGGATGTCGAAAAGGATAATTCTCTCCAGGGTAGAAGCCGCTGTATACGATGGTCTAATATGCCGTAATAATTCGTAAGACAAGCCTCCCTTGTAGCTTTCTCAGTTCTTCACGCAGCCTCTTATCTCGCGAGAGATAATCTCCGCCCACAGGTGTACCGTACGTTAGAACGGAACGAACATTTATTCAACCCTTGGAAGAAGCGAACGAAAATGTTTCCTAAAAGATCACTTGGAGTCGATAAGTAGGCCTAAGTATTTGAAAACAGACTGGCACATCCATTACCGGAATAGTCAATAACCGGCTTTATTACTTTTCTGAACACTCTATAGCCTCTGTGCTCTGTGATACGCTCAGGTTCAAAGTAACAACGTAGAAAAACTTTTAATTATCGACCTTCCAAATATTTTTGTACAAAACAGACAACGGAATATTAGATACTACTTATTATTGTTTTAATAATCTTTTTACCTTGGGCATAGCACACACGACAAAAGTAATTTGAAACAAAATAATTTTCGTTCTTCTGTGAAGATGTGGAAATCTATTCTTGACTAGATTAAAAACACGTAAAATAATACAATTATTTAACAAAAATAAAGACACACTTGCATTAATATTTGATAATATTAAAACAGAGACTCATATTGATGTGATCTTTAACGATCGTTAAATATAATTAAAAACTAAGTTTAAATATTCCATATATTTCTACATATGTAGTTGTTATATTTTACCATTTTTCCTTTTTTGCTAATAGTACGCTTTCTCATCAACGGTATGTGAAAAATAAAATCTTAATTAATATTTGATAGATAAATGTACAGCAAAAATAATTCATATTTTTATTTAACGCGGAAACTCGGAGATACATTCAATAATATTTTCTTTTACTCTGTCGTGACGCAATTCGTATGATTTTAGAACTTGAAAAATTCCGCATTAACACACGTCTTTGAGCAAATGCGTTTGCCGAGTGAAACCTATCATCGAAATGAAGCTGTATCAAAGTTTTACGCCAACTGGGGCTTTTCGTTGTTACTGATCGCGTATTCGTGATGCACTCAAGCATACTCGGGAGCATACATGGCTGCGCGTCAATAGGAGTCGTAAACTTTACTTGAGAACGATGGTGGAAACGTAGATTGCACCGTGTTCGTTGGCTCGATAACTCAGTATTGATATTTTAAAATTCGCATAACGCGAATATATCTGTATTCAAAAACGCGCTTCTCTGGTTTTCAAATGATTCTAGTTATTGCACAGAAATATAATCAATATACAGAATATATAGTTCAAAGGTTATCTATTGTTATTGAATTTCTCTAATTTCCAAGCTTACGTAAACATATGTGTGAATAAGCGGTAAGTAATTTTTTCACCATTAATGGTAATAATTTTTCGACAGATTTAGATAAATCATTAACAATATAATAATATCGTTAAAGAGAAAGGAAATTTACGTGTTTAACTAAACTGCTCTTTTTATCAACAACAAAATGAAATTCTGAAAAGATGTGCATCCTAAAACATAATTAATTTAGTTTGACCCAATTTAATCAATCTTTCAAAACTGCCGCGGGTTGTAGGCAATTATCGATCTGTACCGTTTAGATTGCCTCAATTTAGACTAAATGTCGGTTTGCGAAAATTATCGTTGTCGATAATTAGATCAATAACATTCTCCCCGGGCAAGTGCCGGGAATGCATGTGTGTATCGATATTTACCGATGCGCTTTTGCATATAACGTCGACGTAAATAACACGTAATAATTTTAGCCTGTCGTGTCGATTATAGAATCGACGTGGCAACGAGCGCGGGACACGTTTATTTTCATGAAACGAATAAAGTTTACAAACGGGATAATACGGTTAAAAACAGAATTCCAATCTACTTTCGACGAAGTAGCGAAGGAGGTCCTGCGAAACCCTCTACGGGCGCCCGGCCCGGCCCGCCCCCGGCCCCGGCCCGGCGGCTATAACTCGTGATTGATAATCCCACAATGAATACCTAACAACACGGTTAATGTAAACCGACGACATAAATTTGCTACAAAGACCGTTGTACTTATTACGATTTATGCGAGGGCCCTGACGTCACGAAGGGATCGGGCGCGCGCGTGTCGTAATCTTAAAATACAGAATGCCGAAATAGGAAGGACCGACAGATTAATGGGACGCGGGAGATTCGGGATGTTCGCGATGAGAAAACATTTTTCTCGTATCAGCGTGCTCGTATCGGGTTTTAGGCTTGGACTACGGTGGTAGATAAAAAGTTGCGAATACGAAAACGCGATATCGCAATTTCGTTTATTTAAAGTCGCATCGGCGCCCAAATCTCCCGTGTCCGATTTTCTACCACCCACCCTGCTCTATATCGCGGACTCCCGCGACGTGTGCGATTTTATACGTTCTTCGTCATCGATCCGCCAAGAGAAGCACCAGATGCCAATGTTAGTTACAAGTTTGCCAGATAATTTAGACCCGATAACACACACACGCATACACACACGTTGATGACCGTTGATCCGCCGGAGGAAAAAAGAAATGCGCTCTATTTGACTTGTCGGTTCTTCGCCGTCGACGTATATTCGTGCCATCTCGTGCGAATATATTCGCGTCCGCTTAGATGATCATCGCGACGATGCCCCTTTTTAAACGCTATTCCACAAACAGTCGGATCGATAGAGATCAGCGGAGATCAAGAGAGTTCACTGTCAGAGACAGCACTTTTCTTATCTAAGAGCTCTGGAAAGTCGATTAGAAAGGCTTTGCCATAATATATTTTGTCTTCGACATCACATTTTTATCTCAGTTTTGTTATACCTTTCAAGTTGGTATATATAACTCGTAATGAAATCATGTTGCATATCGTATTTTTTAATTAATGTAAGAAGATAAAAAATATTGCAATTTAGATTTCGCAACATAAGCATGTTATCATCTGAATTACGTAAACGACAAATTATGAATTAATTATTTCGGTTTAGCAGTGCATATAGAATGCACTAAAACTGCCACCAAATAACGTTCAAACTCTAAATTGAATATAATTAATTTAGTATCAGCTTTCCATTAATAATAATTTGATCAAAGACCGTTATTTGTCGCAAGTATCTATTATAACTAAATAATTATTAAATTTCCATTAAAGTGAAATTGTATTAAAATTAATTGAAAGACAAAGTTCTAGTATAGATATTTTGACGGGCTTAAGACGTCAGAACTTTGAAAATTTCTCGGTGCTAAAAGCTTCGCAGCTATTGATGTTCTGGCATAGAAACAATTTTCCTTGTCGATCGTTCTTGAGCAGGATATTCTATGCCCTCGGCACAGAAACGACTTTTAGTTAAATTTAGTTTTAAGTTCATTTTAAACTATTTAATTAGGCGCTCGCGAGTGACCATCTCGCTTCTTCGCCTATCTCGTTCAGTCACTTACTCTCCGTTCGCGTGACATCACAAGTTAGACAGCTATTTGTTCCACAAACGTTCAGATAGTACCTGTAATTAAAGTAGCGATTCTAAAGGTGTAGTCCGATTATCGTGTAGATTTATCAACCGTCGAATAGTATTGTCAATGCTTTAAAAAATCGTAAAAAGAAAAACATTTATGTATGACATACGGTAAATAGCAGTCTAAACACATATCGCTTTTTTACAACCTCAGTAACTTCGTTATTTGCCTTTCTATTGCCGTTCACGATAACGCGATTTCAAACTGAATTGTGGCTAGATTTATTTTCACGAAATAGACGTTCACCCAGTTTCTTTATACCCTGCCCAAGATATGAAAATCATTTTGAAAGAAATTGTAGAATTTCTGCGAGTATTAAACGATAATCGATATTTATAATATTTTTAGTCTTGACTGAAATGAGTAACTTATATATTGATCCGTGAAAAGTGTAACGAGAAGATATAATTGCCAGAATATTAAAGAGTCTTTATCGATCATCTCGTGGAAAAATCTATAAACGTTCATAGTATATAAAATTTATCATTCTCTGCGATAGCTATTATACTGAATGGCTGCTACCAAAACATTTCTTAAAAAATAAATACATATCAAATCCAGTGGTACTGCGGAAACCATTACTATTTCCGTCCGATAAAGTATCAACATATACAAACAACATATACAAGATAAGCATGTACATTTGAAATGTAAAAGAGAAATTTATAAGAAAGAAACATCTTAATTTTGCCATACATAAAAATTCAGCTCCAATCAAATCTTTTAAAAAAGAAAAATATTTGTAGAAAAAGAAGGAGAGAGAGAGAGAAAGAGAAAGAGAAGAAAACGTTTATTTAATATTCTAAAATAAGCCCTCTAATTTGTAAAACTTAAGAATTACAAAATAAAGAAAAATACTACGCATAATTATAAAATAAGGCAAAAAAAAGTTATAAGAACGTATTAGCCGAGAAAATTAACAAAGACAGAAAGAAAATGCACAAATAAAAGCACAATGCTAACAAAAAATATTAAAATAAAGTACATAAAAGAAAAAACTATAATATGCTATTTTAAATAAAAATAAAATGAGAGAGAGAGAGAGAGAGAGAGAGAGAGAGAGAGAGAGAGAGAGACAGAGAGAGAGAGCAAATGAATGAATCGATATTTATTCAACGCTCTGAGACACGATCCCATAAAGTGCACAAAAATTACAGAAATAATTTAACTACAAAACTGAGGTTTTAATAAACGCAGGTAAATAAGGGTACTGTATGGATGTGTGTGCGTGTCTGTGCACGTGTGTGTGTATGTGTGTGTAAGCGCTCATGTTTGTCAAGTATATCAAGGTAAACGCGCTTGGGTAAATACACAGTGTAAATACAGATACATAAATGCAAAGAAACGTAGAAAGCGACAATAAGAGTTAATAGTTAGCATTAAGCAAGTAGTCATAAAGAATGCTTTTAAAATAATTAACAGAAACAACGTTGCGTGTGTGAATGAATCTCGAGTGAAATATTTTTCCAAAGCTCTCTGCGGCATGACATCTGAAAGATTGCTTGAAAAAATTTGATTCAATATAAAGGGATAAGGACAGTGCACTATTTTAAGTGCTGGTATCATGTGTAGTCTTGTCGCCTTTATATTTAAAATCTCTGTAAATAGCGATATGTTTTTTTAGGCTTCTTTAGATCGTAAAATAGATAAAAAAGGATCATCTACGAAATACTTGCGCCAAAAGTGTGAAAATCGTCAGTCGAATCTGTCAAAATACATATAAAGTGTTCATCACGCCTGCTGGTCTGATAGATGAATCTGACGCGAGCACTCAAAGCCCTTTGCAATCGACTCTGCTCTCATTTGTAATATCAACAGTGTAACAATACTGTTCTTATGAGTCGCAGAATGGCAAAATCAGAGTCAGATGTTCTCGAAGGGAAGGTAACTGATGTTTGCGTTACTTAAGTTGATGAAGTGACGCATAGATCCTGACAGTCGGCTTCATGACTTGTCTTTTGCAAGAGAGATTATTCGAGATGATAAATTGAGATAATTTACTGAGATAATTTACCGAGCCTTTGTACAATGTTATGATATTATGGCATGATATGTACAATACCAGGAAGCTTGTCTAGTGAAGGACGATTTATATGTATCTTTTGCTGTGTCCGTGATTATTGCCATGGTTTTGGATGGATTTAACTTTAGATTGTTGCATATTGTTCATTTTATTATGCTAATGACATTTCTCAAAATATTGTTGATTAGCCAAATGTCCAGATTCTGTTTGCAGGTAGATAAGTAAGTTGTCCGCATTACAATAAAAATTGTAATTACAGAATTGTATGACTTTTTTGAAATTTAGGTGATAAAGAATAAAATAAAGGGCCCAGGTTGAATTTTGTGGGGCACACCAGGCGTCTGTTAGGCGTCCTACAAGGACTGTAACAGAAGATGTTATGTGCGGTTGGACCTTTTACTACCTGTTTTCTATTACATACACAACGCAATGCAAACAACCAAAAGAAAAACCAAAGAAAGAAAATGAGAATATTAATTTAATAAAGAGAATATTAATTAATACATGTATTAATATACAAGTCTAAAATCATATGAAACAAATTAAAGCTTCTTTAATACCCACTAATTTAATTGAAACGCGGAAAATATTCAACAGATTAAATTTGTATGCATCCAGCGTGTAATATTTAATTTTTTGATTTTAATAAATTGAGTTTGAGAAATAATATTTATTTCTTAACGTTTTATTCCAAAATATTTTTAATAAAAAATTAGTTTTAATTTAGACTGTGTGTGTGGCTCAATTATAATTAATATTGTGAAATTATTGCACAATAACGCAAATAGCAAGCGGTGCTTGATGATGTCATATTTAAAATTATATGGAAAAGTACATATTAAAAAAAATTAAATAAAAATTTATAAATACTGATTACTTACCCTTTATCAACTCATCACTCAACCAATGTCTATTGAATAATCGTGAATTATTTTTAATCAGAAGTATTGATAAAAAAGACTCGAACGTGGACATAAATAAAAGCGAAGTTGTGACCTCTTATATATAAAGTTATTTTTATCTATATCATTTATTAGTTCACATTTATATGAAAATCGTAAAAATAATGTTTAAGTCATAATTAAAAATAGCTATTTTTTATCATTTTTTTAGCACATTACTTTTATTTTATTTTATTATATAAAAATATCTAAAGAAGCATTTATGATAGCAAATAAATGGAATCTCCCGTAAAACAACGAGGAATGGTAGAAAAAAATTTTGCTTTATTGTTAAGTGAAATTTTTTTATAATAACATCCGTATATTATATTATGGTTAAGTAATATTCTCTTTGAAAGTTTCACTCTAAATATATGCGGTCAAAGACATCAATGTATTCATATGAGTTATATTCTGCATGTGCGATTTCAAAATATGAATGCTAACAGTGATATCAGTACTTGGTATCATAATGAGTATATAATAGGTAAATATGCTTTAAGGTCATATAACACGTGATAAACGGATTGACAGACTTACTGTGTAAAAAACACAAATTAGATTTACACTATCTTTACATAGTATATTTACATTAAACAAATTGTTTCTTTTAAAAGAAAAGAAACAATCAGAGAGAATCTATTATTTTTTAATCTTTTAACTATAATATTTTAATCAATTGCATATCACAATTTATCGAATACATTCAATGTTAAATGATACAAAGGATGAAAAAAATGGGCCGATTTTGACCCTCAGAATGACAAATAAAAACAATGTGTTTCTTTTCGTAATTTCACTTATTGAAATTGATTTTGACTTTTAAAGAATTTTAATTTGTTGAAAAATACATTAAAACCAGCATATATAAAACTATTAAATATATAACAAGCTATTATAAAAGAGGTATATTAATAAAAATTTAAAACTATAATAAAATAAACAATATTAAGATAAAATTGGCTAATATGTGAACAAAATGTAAAGGAAAAAATCGTAATGAACAACAATGGTTGCATGTACCCGTCAAGATTTAAAATAATTCCTATCGATAACCATTGTTTTTAAATATTAATAATTTTTCGATACTTTTTTTATTAAGCAGAACGTGAGTTATTGGAAATGAAAGTATTATTATGTTTTACTAGTAGGAAAACACGCATGTGTTTATGAAGTTTAATAATATTGTAATAATTTACAGTAATAGATATTTAAGTCTCATATGCTGATTTTAATATTTTTTCAATAAATTAAAATTTTTTGAAAGTCAGAATCAGCTCAAAAACGAAAAACAATGTTTTGCTACTTTGGGAACAAAAATCGCCCCCTTTTACTTATCGAGCTTTGCTTACTATTATTACCCATATTTATATTGAAGGAAACAATTTTTGCTAAAAAAAACATTTTTTTTTTATTTTAGGAAAAAACGTGTAAAATAAAATAAATACGAATTGTTTAATATAAAAAAGTTAGTAAGAGAAAAAACAATTTTTTTTATAAAAATAAAAATATAAAAGTATTTTGGCGTGAAGATATTTTATTTGAATTGGAGTTGACGACTTAGTATTAATTCTGCGAAAGATATACTGATATTATAAATAAAAATGTTAAATAATCTGTAGGGGACATGTGTGAAATCATTTCCTCTTCAAACAAGATAATGTTCTGAGTCCAAGAAAACTGATATTTGAATACAGGATTAGGCTATATCATAGCTTGACGCAATAGAAAACTTGTGCGGCCCCTAGTTAAAGAAATTTAGCTAGGACAAAGCTTTGTCATGTGTTATACATGTGCGTGCCATATGACAAAATGTAAATACCTCCCTATCCTTTAAAAGAATCCTCCTGTCGCCATAATCGTTTTGAAAAGACTTTAATTGGCCTCCTTACCTTTTTTCATAAATTCATATATTTATATAAATAAAGAGTAAAATATTATTAATATTGCATATATTATCAATCTTTGTAAAAACCTAGTTAATTAAAATATAATTAATGTTGTGTGTATCAGCAATCTTTTTTGTAAATTTAGTTTTGTGTTCAGAAAAAAACCGAGAAAGCCGTGTATATTTTTATTTAAAAATTTTATTTATTTAATTATACTCTATATTTCATATATTTGAAAAGCAGTCGCGGAAAGGGACGGCGACGGGAAATAAACGTTGTTAGGTCACAAACTCTTCATGATAAAGCATATCCTTTGGGGATAACGTCAAGCGGGTGCGTCTAGAGAACGGTACAGGGTTTAATCTGTCATAGACACTAGGAAAATTTTCGATACGTCGCTTTGACCGTCAACGCTCGCCTCTCTTCTTGATACGGCTAGAGATCTCTTTATCTTCTCGTCGCTGCGATGACGGAGCCCCCGGCCCCGGGGAGCGGACAGATGTATGGCCCAACATGCATAGGACAGATTTATAAGCGAGGGTGGGGAGCTGCGAGAGCATAAAAGCACGCACGAAGAAAAGCGCAGACGCTTTTGTCGTGTTCACCCGTGGCCGCCGATCGTGTCATTGCTGATTGTGCGAGAGTAGTGCTTAAAGTAGTTTGCAGTACTCGGGTAGAGAGAAAGCCATGGGGCTCGCGAGGGCGGCCGTCTTCGCCGGCTGTCTCCTCTTCCTGGCGGTCGTCGCCTCAGGCAGTAAGTAAAGCGGAAAATGCGCCTCGTCGCTCATCCCCTTTCTGCAAAGTACTCCGGTACTTCATGACCTACCCTCTAGAGAGCTGGACGGCCGCTTGCGTCCGCGCGCGTTCCTTCTATTCTTCGATGATCACAGAAGTGTGAAAGTTATAAGACTGAGACAAAACCGATTCCTTCTCCTAAATAGAAAACTTTTCTCGGATAAAAGATGTAATACGCATTGAGGGCGGGGCGGGGGAGGGGGACGAGAACCACTTAAATGTGCTACTACTAAAAGCAAACCTCGTGAGCGGTATACAGAGGTTTTTAAATTCTGCTGAAGAGAATGCAGAGTTTTTAGTTTCAGCTTCGTAACTTTCATATCTTTTGTATCGATGTAGAACAGGGAGTTATTTGAAATTAGAAAGAAGAAACGGTTTGTTTTCTTTTGCATGCAAATTACAAAGCAACATTTTACATGGTCTTTTCCTTTCCAAGGTTTCCAAGATGAATGACAAAAGTAATAAATTAAACATTTAATTTGAGTCAATTTAAGGATTGAACAAAAGGAATTATCCCGGTACGCTTAAGGCGGTATTTAAAAATGTACAATTGTTTGATTGATAAATATAAAATTCTTTCGGATTACTTATTCAAGCGAATTCTACTCAGATATCAATTCTTGCGGTATTCTGCATGTGTGCTAGTATTTCAGCCGTATTTTACGTAGTAACGGAACTTTATGGATAAATTATTGATATTTCTAAAGGCGCTCGTAAAGCTGCGTCTCGGCACTCGTATACGAAGATATAATCCGCGTTCTCCCTTGCGGACCTTTCGAGAGGACCGGATGACTTCGATAAGTCTTAATTTTTCTATCAAATTAAAGATTAATGCGCGAGTGTTGATAGAAAGGGTCAACGCGCTCGCGGCGCGGTCAGGTTTGAATATCATAAGGTTACTCGCTGTGTCAAGGATAAAGATTATCGTCGCGAATGGATGTTGAAACGGGTGATATTTTCGTGAACTACAGAATCCCGAAAGAGATTCGTTAATCTCTCGGAACTTTATCGCGTCATTGTTTCATTGGCGATTAGCGCGGCAAACTATAGATAATGAAATGCCACCTCTTTATGCCTGTTTATTCCTTACAATTCCATTGCGATAAATGAAAGCTTATCTTTGACGTAGTATCGTGACGTAGCTATCGTTTAGCATAACATTAGATTTAGACTTAGATCTTAATCTTCCTCGTAACGGCGAGAGAGAAGTGCCGATCTTCCGCCGTGCGAAATTTTTGCTTCTTTTCGTTCCATCGTTAGCGGCAGTAATTCATTCCACTGACGTGCTGCCATTTGTTTTATCGACGTGTAATTTTCCTCCTCCTTCCGTTCTACGTTAAATTACATTTTATTCTAGAATTTAATTAATAATCAAAGTCGAGACAACTCCGCGCGCGCGCGTGCTCCCTTTATGTTCGTGAATGAAGTATAGAAGTTTTTATCGGCGAGCGTGTTTAATGCTTTCTTATTACTTGAAGAAAGATTAAAGAAAATTGTTCTTTCGATTACATTGCCGGGGAAGAGAATGCCGGCGGCTTCCATTAACAAACAGGAACGTTTTAGATTGAATTATGTCTTGAGCAAACGACCGGTGAAGTAATTTGCGGAAAGTAGTTATAGATACGGAAAATCAGTTCTTCAATTTTCCGCAGAGTTTACAACGAACGAGTAATGGATGAAGCAAACGAGAGCTCTCCTCGGCGTGCGCGATATTATTTTAACGAATGACGAAAAGGGCCAATTAATTTTTCAAATGCCTTTGTGTTCCGCTCACGAACAAAAAGTTAGCGTTACGAGACCGAGTTGGTTACAGAATATTAGTGTCTCATCCGGCAGGGAGCTGGCGATAAAATATTGTTTATTCTGTAATTATAATGCACGATTTTATGTTTTTCCTCTCAAATGATACGAGCAACCCCCCCCCCCCCCCCCGCCCCCCTGTATATCGCTACAGCGTTGATAACACTATCATGCCTCTATATTTCTTCCTTCGATTGGTGTTATTCGAGCTAATCTCAAATAATTACGTGCATCAAGCTTATGCACTGATACACGTACACTAAAACAGTCACACGAAATACTTGATGATTATTCATGACCTTTTTTAAAACATCTCGAACGCGAGACTACGACGAGAGTAAAGGTTCCTAAAATTTAATAAAATATTTATTCAAATGTGGTACTAATAAAATATTTACTTGCGGTACACCAATATTTACTCTGTAAGAAAAAATTATACTTAAATTGGTGGCTCTTGTACCGAATAAATATATATTTATATTTAGTAAATATTTTATTAGTACTAAATGTTTTCAAACCTTAAACGTTACATTAATTATTAATTTTATTTTCAACAGAATATCAAATACATTAATTTTATACTAGATATTACGAAGGATCAGAAAATATTTAATATTCAAATAAATATTTATCCAAATTTAGTGATTTTTCCTCGGTGTACCCCAGAATGTGCTGGCATTCACCTTCGAACCAATATTCTCGCGTCGAATGTAAAATCACGGGTGCCGCGAATACTCCTTTCCTTTTCTTTCGCGCGGGAGGAAATTATCGGTGAAACCTGACTGAAAACTAGATGACAAGGGTCGATAATCAATATCGCTTATGTGACGTATGAATACGCAATCGCATTTCTAAAGTAATGACGAAGGCAAATTAACGAAGGTGGCGGTGACGCGAGAGAGGAGGACCCGGCTCCGTTCCCTCGCGTGGTTCTAGAAAGTAACGAAATAGTTGTCAAAGAGTTCGCGCATGGCGTATCGGCGCTCGGAACGAGGTCCGTATCATTGAGACGATTACAGGTCCCCCGTGTTCGACCGGACATTTGGTAAATTGATCTGACGTCCCTACATCCCAGTAAAATAGATCCGATCTCTGACCGTTGCGACGTAACAAACGTTCTTTCACCGCCGCGTTTTTAAGTACGTAAAGGGAGCGCGTATAAACGATGCGGGGCACCGCGCTCCGTGGCCTCCCTCAAAGCAAAATGGCATCCCGGGCATTCTGTTTGGGGGCGCGACACGGTTTTTTCCAATTACCACGGCTAACGCCGCGGCCGCGCCGACGCGACCGCCGGTATTTTCCGAAACGCCGGGTAATAGAAACAATACCGCGAGATTGGAATTTTTTTTTCTCTCATATAAATATACCTTGTCGAACGCGTAACATGTATCCCTGTTATATTGAGTCGCTCAACGGCCATTGAATAAAGGCGCATTAAATTCCCGTGATAAATGATTACAATGGCGCGCGTTGTGTGACGAGAAATGGAAGCGCGATTGTCGGGTTAAAAATACGAGCAGAGAATGCGGGTTCATCGTGGGGAAAGATCGACGTTTAAACGCGCCGTGAAATAATGCCGAGAAAGAGATACACGGAGATCCGCGTACGAAATATGAAAGTGGATATGTCTCTCTGTCGCCCGCGAATTTACATAATGCATACGTTTAAGTGATATAACGAGAACGGGAGCCACTTCTAACCATGTAGCGCGTATCGCGGGGAGCAAGCAACGCGCGAGAAATTATGGTTGCAATTGTTAGATTACAGCAAAATCCCGGCGAGATTCTCTCTCCCTTTAAGCGCGCCGCCGCGCCCTGCGCTCCCGCCGCCCGTCGTACATTTCACATTGTGTGTACATCTGTCGACGTCGCATTATTCAGTCGACGAATTTAAAGAGCACGTTTTAAAAGCGCGATTATAAATATGATGCACGAGTTGTGTTTCTCGCGAGAGTAAATTTTGATAAATATTATCCTCTTAATTTTTGAAATACATTTTTTTCGGTCAACGGGCTCTAAAATAAAAATTTCATTAAATCTGTCCGATCTAAATATAAAGGCAAGAGAGGTTTACCTATCTATATCTAAAGAATAATTGACGAAATGTTTAATCGATTGCAGCTAAAAACAATCAGTTGTTCCTATAAATATCTTATTTGACGCTCGGAAAAACTCGATTCGGAATCAAAGGGTGCATAATAGATGGAAAAGAGCGGGAAGACATAAAGCAATTCAAAGAAATAAAAGTGCTAATAAAATTTCAAAGGAATTTCTCTCCGTTGCGCATCCACGGCAGGATAACACGAAATAAAAGTCCGACGGTTCGGTAATAATGAAAAGGCATCGCCGCATGATGAATATTTCAACGAACTCGTAGATTGTCGTCAAAGTGACAATGATTAGGGGAAAGGGGGATTGAACGTCGGTGCGCGCAGCATCATTGTAGAGAGAAACAATGTACATCTTCACCGAATAGATTCATCCTTCTTTTGGTCTATTCTCGCGCGCGAGACTCCCACTTTCCACCAACCTCCACCACCTCTTTTCGCACGCGTCGTTCTTTATCCCTTTGTCCCCATTGAAGGAACGTTTCCCTTTTCTCTCGCTGCACCTCATCTATCTCTTTTCTCTTCGTTTATTCGGTCGCTGTTATTTTATCGTCTCTCTTTCTCTTTTCTTTCTTACTCTCTTCTTTTGCTTATGTCATCGTCGTCGAAATAAAGTGCAATCTGGTTATTTCTTATTTACCGTGCCTCCGCGATCACATTATTCTTCTAGAAAAGAATTAATTACTTCTCCATTTTACTTGTAAAAGAATTACCTTGCGCTCTTTCTATCGTGGTAGAAATAGATAGAAGATTCCTAGTAGGGTCTCTTTATATGCGCACACACGTTTCTAGCCGAATATAAATTGTGAAGATTAGATTTAACTGCTTCCGCTGCGAGAAACTTTGATCGCTTCAACGGAAAACGCTAATTGTGATTATAATTCTTATAGACACAAATGTACTATTTCTACGTCACGCGTCACTCCGATTTTGTTTTCTACTATTTGCTTTGTCTACTAGTTTCGTAAAGATAATAATTCTTGCCGAACTATGCAAATTAATTATGTTCAATGTCAAGCAAATAATTATGCAACTGATTTCAGTGCAGAGGGCAATTTTTTTTTATATCTGCTTGTTTTTCACTTCAATTAATCTTTATGCAATATTGGGTAATATTTAGTCGGCTCTAATCTGTCGTTAAATAATTTATACTTGTAAGTATACTTTCTTTTAGCTTATACGTGTGCGTAGCAGTAGATACTTCGCGACTTAATCTACAATTTAAAAAGGAATTTCCAAGAACTTTAAAAAAAGTTGTTTACTGTAAACTTTTTCTTTTAAATTATACAATATTTATTTATTACTTAAATACGCGTTTTTACGATATAATTGTGAAACAGACATATAAATTATGCATGTGGTAAAATTGATATTAATATTTTCGTGATAGATGCAGTTTGTGAACTTTAAACTTCCGCTATAATCACTTAATGATATCCGTTTCTTCATATTGTTGACCTAATAACATGCCTTTTATCTCAAACGTAAGTTGAACTAAAGATGCTATTCCTACTAACATAAGCTGTACTAATCGGATATTAAGAGAATACAACCTGTTTATCCTATTTAGCAGAATTATATAATCAGCATTCCGTAAAAAAAAAATGACTTTACGCCTATTGACTAACTATATTTATCATGTTTATGCTTGCCTATAAATTTTGCCATCGATGTTATTTTCCGAATGTAAGCGAGATAAAGTAAAATTAGAGATAAAGTTCCCAGTAACGCAAACAAATATCAATATTAAATACTTACTGATAATTCTTCGTAATATCTGGTGCAGAATTAATGTATATTTAAAATAAAATTAATGTAATGCTTGATATTTGAAAAATATTAAATATATATGCGTGTATTTAAAAGTCAAGCATAATATATCAATAAATTTAATAAAATGCTCTTTTGAGCAACTTAAATCTCGCGTAGATTCTGTAGACTAAAAAGAGCGTAAATGTCAAATTACTACAGGTACTGCAATTGATTGATACGCTACCTTTTATAGCTCTCGCTCAAAAAGTCACGTTCGAATCAATTTAAATGTTAAAAGGTGAAACTATTATGACACACCATTAAATCCACTGGCCCGCGAGCGCCGACACGCTCTATCGAACAGAAATGGAAATTCCATGGTCCAGGGTCAAGAAAGTCACGATTAACAGCATGTTATCAACGTTCGACCCTAGCACCGAGTTCACTCGATACATAAATATATTTTTTCGACGTAATCTGTGCGTCAAGCATAATAGATTATGGCCCGTCTGTTTTTTGTCTCATTCGAGTTTGATGAAAATTAAAATAATACTTAAGTGTTAATACAAGAAAAATTCCTGTTTTATTTATTAATTTATTTTTGTTATATGCGTATTTTTTTTAAATTTTTTCTCCCTTTGTTATAATATTTTCTGTACAAACATCTTTCTGATTAGTGTAAAAAAGAGAAATAATTTTTTATTTTTTACCCTTTTTATCATGCAATTTGTTCTACTTTGTTAATTAATTAATATGTGTACTTCTAAAATTGTTGCTACAAATTGAAAGATACATAATTTTTCTTTTGTTATAGGTAAATGTACAGTCGGCTGCCATGGATGTAAGTATAATGCCTTTATAAGAAAAACCTCGCCATATTATTTTCAAAAAGTCTCACTGAATAAATTGAGATTAGAAGATTTTTTACACCGTCCTAATCAAATAATTTTGTGATAAATTTAATTTGTTTTTTGTGTGATGTTTTTAGTACACGGAGGTAAAGCCTATCAGGAAGGACACACATATATATACGATTTGGAAGGAACATCTGTAACGTCAGTTCCCGATGCTCAGGGTGATGCTACCTTGAAGCTGAAGGGTACTGTTGAACTGTCAGTGAAGCCTGACTGCATTCGACAGGTCCGATTGAAGGGCGTATTAATCAATGGAGCCGTAAGTATTTTTCGTTTGCTCTTCTCTCGCACGTGTTCCTAAAATACCTCTATTATAAATATTGTAAAAATAAATATAAAAGAAAAAAAATAGTATTTGAAAATAGCATATAGAATAGAAATACGAGGCCCAAAGGTGTGATTCCAATCATTTTTCAGAAATATTAAAAAACTTTTAATCTAATTCCGCTTAACTAAATCTCCGTAATAAAAACTTTTAATTTACTGCTCTCAACGGGAATTAATTCATGACGGTTTGTATGATTTGTGTTCAATTACTACAATGTGCATATAAAATCTACCATCATCTATAAACAATTTATTATAGTTTTGATATCATATATAGTTTGATATAAATACTTCACATTCTTATCTGCTCTATCATACAGCATATTACAAACATAGCAGACAACACATTTGTTTTACAAATTGCAGATAATATTAGGAGTGTAAGCAATTAAAAGTATACGTATAATATTTTTATAGCCAATATTGCTGGCAGATATTGAAAAGTATGCATTACAATTCAATTATCACGATGGTCATATCGATACCGAGGTCTGTGCCGAACCCGGTGACTCACAGACGTCTCTCAACATCAAGAGAGCTGTCACTTCTTTATTCCAATCAGCTATTATACAAGAATCTGGCTCTACGACTCATCACGAGGTACAAAACTGTCTTGACTTTATTTATCGTTCAAGTCCTTAATAAAGAACTATGTCGATATAACGCATTGTTTGCTACACTTTCTTAGGTCGACGTGCTCGGTGGTTGTCCAACTGATTTTTCTTTCCACAAAGATGGCGATTCGCTAGTCATTCAGAAGGAGAGGGACCTGATCCGTTGCTCCCATCGCGAAAGTATCAGATATGGTCCCGTGTCCGCGGTCTATGACCAGAAATCCGAAATCCAATCGGCCCCGTTGCTGTCAGCGCATCAGAGAATCGAGCAACGTTTCAAGCGCGGTATCCTGAACAAAGCGACTTCAGTCGAGTCATACAAATTGAAACCGTGGAGCAACGGAGACGTCAGCGCTAAGACGGTCGTGCAAACCACTTTGACGCTCAAAGGTGAGAAGGGCGACAGCCCTAATGCTCCGGTTTCCCTGCCAAAGTCGCTGATCTTCGAAGCACCGCATCCCGTCACCAAATCTTCGGCCGACAACATCGCCGCAGCCGTGAAGGCAGTGAGTGCCGAAGAGCACAACGGTGTGAAGCATGACGCGGCGGAAAAGTTTGGAAAGCTCGTTAAAGTCCTTCGTCTCAGCAGCAAAAAAGACATTATCTCGACCTACCAAAAAGTGAAAAATGGCAACGGTTTCGACAAGGTCCTAGACAAGAAAATTTTCCTGGATGCTCTCTTCCGCACTGGAAGCGGCGAAGCCGCGGAAGTGGCCGTAGACCTATTAAAGAGTCACGAATTGACTGGCGTTCAGGCGCTCGTGTTCTATGCGAGTCTTACTCTGGTCAGTCATGTAAACCTACCATCGGTGACCGCCGTCACTTCTCTTCTTGATCAGCCAAACTTACCGCGTCTTGGCTATCTCGGAGTCGGTCAAGTAATTGGCAAATACTGCCAGGAGCATACTTGCGAGAATGTAGCCGAAGTCAAACAAGCTATTCACAAAATCCGCGAAAAAGTCGGCAACGGAAAAGCAAAGACCAGAGAACAGGAGAATGTCATAGTGTCGGCTTTGAAGGCATTAGGTAACAGCAGATTTCTCGACGATGCCACTCTACAGAAATTAGTCGGCATTGCTGAGGATAAGAACGTGCGCAATAGAGTCAGGGTAGCCGCGATCGAGACTTTGCCTACTCGCTGTTCCATGAAATGGAAAAATCCTCTTTTGAAGGTTCTGGGCGATCTCGAAGAAGATAGCGAGATCAGGATCAAATCTTATCTGTCTTTGGTCGCCTGTCCCTGCTCTCATGTCGCCAGTGGTGTCAAGGAAGCTTTGGATAAAGAAACGATCTATCAGGTCGGATCCTTCATCCAGAGTCATTTGAGGCATTTACGAGCGTCTGCCGATCCGAACAAAGCCGAAGCGAAGAGGCATCTCGGTCAGATCAAGCCACGAACCAAATTTCCGATAGATATCTTCAAATATTCCTTCAACGATGAATTCTCATATAATTTTGGTGGAATCGGACTCGGAGAATCCGTAGAGAGCAACGTTATCTACAGTCAGAATAGTTTCGTACCACGCTCCATCAGTCTAAACTTAACTAATGAGATATTCGGAAGATCCTTCAACTTCCTAGAGCTCAATACACGTGTCGAGAATCTTGATAGATTGATCGAGCATTACTTTGGACCCAAGGGCCGCTTGACGCAGGACGAAGTGGACGACTTGGTTGACAAGGGAGTGGACAAGACAGAGAACATCATTAAGTACATCCAAGAGAAAGTTAGCAAAATGCGCAGCAAACGTGAAGTTAAGCAGGGAGAACTCGACAAATTCGCCAAGGGTGTGAAATTAAGAAACAACGAGGTAGACCAGCAACTCGACATTGATTTATCAGTCAAACTGTTTGGCGTCGAACTAGCCTATTTGAATTACGACGGTAATCCATCGCAGTTCACACCGGAGCACATTATCGACAAGTTATTTGACATCTTTGAGAATGGGATCAACAAGCTAAAGACATTTGATTACAATTTACAAAATCACATGCAGTTCCTTGATGCAGAAGTAGTCTATCCTACAAATCTGGGTATGGCTCTTTCTCTCGGCGTAATTGGCACCAGCGTGGTCAACTTGAAAACGTATGGTAAGATAGATATTCCGGCTATCCTAAAGGATCCGAAAAACGCCAATATAGACTTTGGCTTGAGACCCAGTGCGTCCATTCGTGTTGCTGCTAATATGGTCGTGAAAGGATTCGATATAGAGTCTGGTTTGAAGCTCGTTAGCACGCTGCACACTGATACGGCAACCGACTTTAAGGTGAAACTATTGGACGGCAAAGGTATTGATATAGTTATTGGTACGCCGTCGAAAAAAGATGTGCTCATAGACTATAGTACTGAAGTTCTGTTGAGTGCTGGCGATACATACAGAGCTCCTAAATTCAGCAAGAGTAAGGTATATAAAGACTGTTTCGAACAGTTGTCTACTATTCTGGGTGTAACGGTTTGTGGCCACGTTGAATTCCCCTATGACGGCATTGACTCGATTCAGAAGAGAGCATTATTCCCCCTTAACGGTCCGTCAAAGTTCTTCTTTGATTGGGAAAACACTGATCTATCTGCTGTCCATCTCAAGATCTATTATGACGATTCGCCCAAATCTAAATCGTTTGAAATCTTACTAGAGACGCCGAACAGCAAAACCAGCAGACGCATGTCTTTCACTGGTGAAGCCGCTCTCGAGCCCAACAAGCACGCTAAACTGGCTTTTGATTCTCCCTTCAAAAAAGCCTCCATCGAAGCGATAATAAAGGAAGAAGCTAAGGAGCACTCGCTTACGCTCGTCTTACACAATGATAACCAAGAATATTATGGGCGCGCCGGAATCTTGGCCGATGGATCCAAGTACAAACCCATCTTAGAATACAAGGTACCAGAACATATTGAGAAGTTGGCTGGCACCAAGTCCGTAAAGTCTGGTCAGCAGTATGAGGTGCAAGGTACCGTAGAGATGGCCGATCACGATGGCGGCAAAAAATACATATTTGACAACGTGGCTCTCGTCACGAGTGGTCAGAAACTTGTCGGTCTCGACGGTTACGTTCACTCTGCAGATGACGTCGCCGACTTGGACATGAAGGTGAATTACGGCGAGGAATCCATCGCTCTCAAGTTGAAAGGACAGAAGAAGAAAGATGATCATTACTCGGTCATCGTTTCGGCATTGCCATCGAAAGATCCTAATATTGGATTCAATATCAAGTCCGAATTCCAAAGGCAAGCAACCGCGTACAAGTACAATCTGATCTTCATTCACGGTCCGGATCAGAACTCCGAAGTAAACCGTTTCAGCCTCGATCATCACGGTATCATCAAACCAAACATGAATGGAGTAAACTTCCACTTCGGTAGCTCCACCAAGATCACGTATCCCGCCGCAAAATTAAACCTAGAATTCGAAGAAAAATTCAGACCCAATTCCGTCGGAGGCAAGATCGTAATCGGTTATGATAAATTTAAGTTTGGCTCCAAATTGTCTGGCGAGATAAACAAAGAGAAACCAGGTGATTATGAGGTCGAATTCGAAGCCGAGCTTTTGCAGAATGGCATCAAATTAGAGTCCAAACGTACGATTATTGATGCGCACAAGAGCAAGTACAAGAACAAGCTCGAGCTCATACCGGGAGGTAAATACGAGGCCGATGCACTAATCACGTACAATCACGACAAGAATAACAAAAACTTTAACTTTGAGTTAGACAGCGACCTGAAGTTGGACAACAAAAAAATTAAAGTTTTCAGCAATTTGCACGTCAACCATCCCAATAGTGTCCAGTCACAAGCGTACGTCATTGTCAGCGACGTCAAGTACATCAACTTCCTGTTGAAGCTACAGAAACAAGGCAATCCTCAAGGTACTTTAACTTTGAACGTGAAGAACTATTTGAACGCTGAAGGGCAGCTGTCGTACCAAAACGGTAAAGGTAAGACGCATCTCAACATTGATTTGCCAAAGATCAACCGAAAGATCAAAGGAACTGGTGACTTCACGGTAAGTGGCTCGCAACACAATGGCGATTTTGAACTTTTATTCGATGCGGAAAAGGACCCGAACAAACGCATTAAATTATCCACTGTAAACGACATAAAGAAGAACGCCATCGACACAAAGAACGTGATCGAAATATCGAATCACAAGTTCGTAGTAAACGGCAAGGGCAAGTTGGATGGCACCACAGACAACGGCGATCTAGCTGTCGAAGGAGATATTACTCTACCAAACGGCCGTTATCTGACTGGTAATATCAAGAGATCGTCCAAGAAGGACAACAACAACAAATACACCGTCCACGTAAGCGGCGAGTTAGAAGATCACGAATCTAAGGGCGGCAAATCGCGAAAACTCACGTACGTTGGAGACGCTAACAACGTTGATTTCAAAACCTATACATGCGTGACCCACTCGAACCTGAAAGCCGTCAACTACGATGGCAATCATATAGAACTCGATTTGAAACTCAAGAATCTTATCGACACCGATGGCCACAAGAAAGTGGAAGGAGTCGCTATAAACCTGTCGGAATCACATATGTCGCAACCGTTCACTCTAGAATACGAAGGTACTGAGGACGATAATGAGGCAGAATCCTACAAACTTGAATCTTCTTATGGCAAAGACTTCCACCTGAAGGTAAGCGAAATAACTTTTTTGATAACTTTACTGTCATAAATATGGATGTAGCAAGTATTTAAAAAACTGAATACGTAAATTTGCTTTATCATTCGCAGAGTGGCGAAAAGTATGTTCCCGGCAGTGGTGACAAGCCGTGCTCGTACAAAGGCACCACAGAACTGGCATGGATATTGCCGTCAAAGAAGTTGCGTAACATCAAGCTTAAGACCATGCACGACCTGTTGATTCGCGACCAACATTCTAAGAGCGATGTTAATGATCTGAAGGGACACGTGGAACTTATTTACAACGATGACAAAACAATCAAGGTCGGAGGTTCCTTAAAGACCCAGGGAATTGAAGACGGCGAGCATCCTTACGATTGCGAGATGGCACTCAATCTGATCACTCCCAACACTCCGCCTCTCAGTTACCAGGATCATTTCACGTACAAACCCGACGGCAACAAAGTGACGATTACTACTAAGTCGATCATCAAGTACGACCAGAAGGAGATAACCCTCGCGATCAATCCCCTTACGTATGATTATGATTTGACGCACATTGACGTAAAAGCCCACGCTACCACTCCATTCGAGAAGATGCATAACGTCGACCTTGAACTCAAGCACGAGGTATCATTTTTACAATGCTGTTAATTATTCTCCGTATTTAGAAACTTCTCATCTAAGATCTAAACTGAGATCCTCTCTCCGCGTCTCACTAATTACAAACCGCTAACTGAATCATGTGCAAATATCTCGGGATTATTCCGGCTAGATATTGCTCCCGCGTGATACTCCGCGCTGTGCGTCATTTATAATAGTTTACCGCTGGTGACGTAAGCAGCGTGCTGTTTAAAGACGAAATAAAGTTTTACGGCGCTGCCGACGAAGTTGCCGGCAGGATGACACTGTCTATCTATTACGCGCATCTAATTTTTTCTTTTATTTATTCTTTGAAGAGAGAAAAAGACGGGCATGTAAGGAAAACCGACGCAGCCTTGACCTTTGACGGTCAAGCGAAGTACACGCTCAACAGCGAAATTCGAGAAAGCGAGACCTCCCCGATGATGCACATAATTTTCATCTGCCCGGCAGGAAAAACCGAGCTGCTCTCGAAATACAACAAACTTGGCGACCATGAATACACAGGTAACACTTATTAAGCTATCTGCTTTAGTCCCCTCTTTTCCTAAGCGATATGATATACATTTTTATTTCAAAAGGTAAAACCCTATCGCCGGTTCTACATGATGAACAAGCTTAAACAAATTTATTTTTAGGCGAATGGAAAATCGACACGCCAAAAGGCTTCGCCGTTGCCGACGCGCACGTTAATTTAGAGAGCATCGACAATTTCATCATTAACGCTAATTTAGATAGCGACAAGCTCAAGCACCGTAAGATTCATGCCGAAATCGCTAACAGTCCCACCGCCAAAACCGGCAGACGGATATTGATCACCGTCACCAGCGATGGTAAAAACATCGTGACCGGAAGGTATGTTAATTGTGTCTCGTATGTAGAAATGTGCAAAATGCGCCGATCAATTCAAAACAATGGTCATACGCGGCAATGTCTTAACGTTAGTAATGGGACTAATGACGACTCAAACGAGGGAAAACAATTTATACGAACGCGCGAAGTCGAGGCCGCGTTCGGCGCACAGGAAGTCTACATTTCACTGTCTTGACAGTCTTAACTTCTATTAAAGCGATCCTGTCGCTTCTGCTAAGATCGATATTCCCTCAGTAATTCTAAACGATGTTTTCTGACGACTATATAAATACATACTTACCTCTTGCGCGTACGTAAAAGATCGATCGCCTACGCGGCGACAAAACAAAGAGTAAAAGATGTCTTTCCAGTAATTAACGAAAGGCCGCTAGGTCGTTCTCAAAGAAGATCGGAGATACGCGAGAAGTCGTATCTCCGTTCGTCCCGCTATGTAATTTCATCGATTCACCCGCTAAAATTAATTCAAGCGGCTTCCGAGAATACATTCCGACTGCCAGTCCTTTTTATTAGCGTCCCATCGAAATCGCTTCGGTAGAATTGTAGAACGTAAATAGGGGTTAAGCGGTTTAGCCGAAAATGTAGTGTATTATCGATCGCGCGGCGTTAAGGCATTACGAATACTTATTTCCATCACATAATAAAAAAAGAAAATGGGAACGTGTAGAGGAGAGGGGAATAAGATAACGACCTTAAAGTTTATCGAGTTTTCTACTTTCTGTGATAATGTAAAAATAATAATAATAAAATTTTTTTTTCAAATTCATTAAAACCTTGTTTATTATCAGTGAAAATTAGAAGCTGTGTTAAAAACTAGAACTTTTTTAATATTTAAATATTATTAGGACATGCCAGTTTCATCATCTTGCTCTCATATGCGGGTAAGATGAAAAACAATTGAGTAAAGTTAAAAATGTATTCTTATGAATAAAAAAGATTTATTATAACATAATAATATTATACTATTTTGATATTACAATGCAGCTAAAAAAAAATGTAAATGGAACGAAAAATATTTATGTAATCTGCAAAAATAAAACGATTAAAGCTGTGATATACATTACAATACATATTGCAATTAAAATTGCGTTATAGTCAGAATGCTTTTAAAACCGAAAAAACTAATGCATAAATGCATTACCTCGTCCATGCACAACGTTCGTCATCTTCCCCGCGGTCACAGTGTTTATTTATTTATTAATAAATATAAATATTGCCGTATAAAACTTTAAAAATATGAATACGTTATTGTATACGTTTTTAGCTGTACAATATCGTGATTTTATGGAGAAAATAAAAATATTTAATATAATTATGTCATTACTTATGAGCAACCAAAAAATTGCATGTCTTATTATGTTATCCACTCTTGTGGACAGATGAAAATCAAACTACCACAGATTATTTGTCATCGTTTAAAGTTTTTAATAAATTTAGCACCGGTTCGCCATTCGTTATTAACTTGAAAAAATTTACAATCGACATCTTACCCACTTCGTCATCTTACCTCTCTTTCCCTTAATTCTGATCGACCTTGGGATATATTCAAAAGTACCAGTTTATTCTGTATCCCGGAAGTATATATTCTCCGCTCCTGTAAACATGATTTCACAAAGACAGAGAGAGAGAGAGAGAGAGTTCGGGACAAATTGAAATTTAAATGAAATAACCTAAAGGAGCAATATGATATGCGAAAGAAAGGAAAAGGAATATATTTCAGATAATATTGCGATTTGTTTGCAGCACAAACTACAAGAAGCGCGACGAGGCCGGTAAAATCACCGTCGAGGGAAGCGGCAATCTCAAGATAGGCGAGGACACGAGGAGCTCCTCCTTCAAGTATACTCGCCAGCAATTGACTCGCGAGAAGGACGGCGAAACCGGTACGGTAATCGTCCTGAACGCCAAGTTCGATCCGGCGGCCGTCGTGGGCGAGCTTAAGCTTTCGAACAAGGAGCTCCTCGTTTTCAACAGCTACTGCGAGCAGAGCAAGGACTGCGCTCATTTCAAGCTCCAGTCGGGCTACGACTCCGACAGTAAGTCAAATTTCGCGTTGCTCTCTCTGATCCTTCTCTCGTTGATAATTTTCCCCCGGAAAGAGGAGATTGCGCAATCGTCGCAAGCGAGGCGGCAGCTCGCGTATACATTTTCCCAAACAATGCCCCGTCAAATGAAATTGGATTTAGGTTGCTTGCACTCAAGTATTCCATTTCGTCGATCTTTTCCCATTTATGTACACACTCGTATTTTGTCAATATTTCTCTCGTTTTCTCAAATTCTCTTTCTCGTTACTTTCGACGGTATTCTTCACGACGGTCTAAAACTGGAAAACAGGTGGCTATAGAAAATTTATACGCGCCTCGTTGAAATAAAGCAACAATATGTTGCCGTTACAATAATGCTATTACAACAATACTGTCATAATAATGGTATTACAATAACGCTCTGTAAAGCGAATATAATATATTTATAATTTGCTATTAGCGTGCGCTCCCGTTTAATCTCGATGAAACGAAAATTACAACGCGAGTTCAGCAATATACCGTAATAAAAAGCTTTTCATAAATAAAGAACGATACGGTATTTCCACACACAGCGTAGCTCCTGTGGAAATAAATACGCTGCTACTCGACGGTACGAGCCGTCTCTCTCGCTTTGCGTGCCCGGACCGGCCCTTTACACCCGCTCCGTCGCAACGGGCCTAAATTCGTAAAAATGCAAAGGAGGGTACGCGCGGAGGCCGCAATGGTGATGACAGTAATAATAATAATAATAAAACCCCCTTGCGGTTCGAGCGTAGGAGATATCTAAAAGAATGGTATCGTTCCCCGTCTCCCAGGACGTCTCTCATCCCCATCGTGGCCTACGTCCCCGTATCCATCGCGGGTCCAACCCCGTTCTGAATAATTAAAGCAACTTCCGACAGCGGACCATCGCTCGCCGTGTCGTCTGCCGCGTGTTTCACATGAGTGCGCAACACGTCGCAATCCCCGTGTACGTACGTATAGTAGGATGGAATTTCACAGGAGAGGATACACGCCTGCTACTACCCCTAGTTCGCAGGGCCTACCGCGGATCTCGGTCGATAGACGTTCTATTCTCGCGTGATCTGCGCCTAATTCGTGCCTCGCCTCAGTTATTAATAGAGCTCTGGAATTGCATCCCTATACGCGACGACGTTGCGACGGCGGTGGTGGCGGTGGTGCTGGTGGTGGTGGTGGTGGAGAACGGGTGCAAGCGTGCCGCCGCATTAACTCGAGTGCACAATTCATTCTTTTTTTTCTTTTCTCTTTTCCTCTCTTTCTTCTCGCTCCCTCTCTCCTTTCCTTTTTTCTTTCGTCTTTTTTTTTCTCCGTTCGATGAGATCGTGTCGCGAAGATCGCGAGAGGACAGGCGTGACCACCGCGGGTGGCGGCGGAGTCACACGGGGCGATACACAAGGAAAAAAAAAAGAAGTTGCCCGCCGGTGCGGAATGACGTCACGCCGCAAGGGCGTGTGCTCCGCTGACGTACACGCGTCTTAATCCTTTCTAGCACCGCGATGACGTGTAGCGCGATAAAGTTTACATCGTTTCATTTTCTTTTCGCCACTCCTCCCACTCCTACCATTTCCTCCCTCGGGATCAATTTGGCGGCTACGGCCTGTCGAGCCTCGAGAGTTTACGGAAATAAAATTTCCGCGATTAACATCGAGCATTGGGGCTGCCTGCATGTAAATGGGGGTAGCGTAACGAGTTTCCAAGGAGAGGATCATACGTTATGATCCTTTTACGATTGTCCGACTGTACCCTGTAAAATATCTACTCATCGTCCACTTGTGATTTTATCACAATCACCGATTTTATCTCTAAAATATTTCACTGAATTCTTCAATTTGTCTAATGGTTTTAATTACCTAATTTTATTTGATAATTACATTCAACTTGACATTTATTAAAAAGTTTTATCTTGGTAGAAGTCGCGAGGAAGTAAAGTAAAAAAAAAAAAGAATTAATTAACCGTACATGGTAGATATTGTAGTCGTAAAAGTCGTGGGCGAGAAATTACTTATTTAAAACGTTCTCTTCCATCTGGTATTGATTTTCCAGTGTTGATTTTTCGCAAGACGCAACTTTTATAATTTTGCGTTTTTATTTGTTTTACAGACAAGAATTATCTGAATCACGATTTAACGGTGGAAGTAGACCTGAAGAAATTCAACGTGCCAGTTGAATTTGGATTGAAAACAAACACCGAAACCAATTTCAAGGAATCCAAGTATGATCACTCTGCCAACTTGTACTTACACTCGTCGAAGGACAAATCCCAGTATTCCTACAGAGTTTACGCTCATCCCAAGGAAAGCGGTAGGAAAACTCCGTTTCTCTATTAATTGAAACGATAAATGTCGCGCACGTGCGTTCCAACTTCAAAATTGAGAATTGGAAAAAATTAACGACCGTCCGTTATCCACTTTTTCCAGCTGCCATTTTGACTTTGCCCAATCGCGAACTAGCTATCATTGGCACATTCGACTTGCCCAAAACGAAGCAAACCGGAGCATTCAAGGTCGATGTCTCCGTTTACTTAGACAGGAAGAACAAGCCGTCCGAGAAGAGCGGTGTGATCGCCACCGGTGATATGAACATTGAGAAGAACAGCGGATCCGTCAGCGGAGAGCTCAAATTCATATATCCGTCTCAGCCGAAGGTATGTCCCGCGCGTATTTTTGTATAATATTGCGAGCTTTCTGAATCAACACGTATAGAAATTACATTGAATGACGTTCGAGATTTTTAAATCTATACGTAGAAATTACATTGAACGACGTTTGATGTTAAACAAAAATTGAACTAAAAAAATATTTCCAATTTACTTCCAATTTTCGCGCGAATAAGGTCAAAGCTTTTTATATAAAACTAGCAAGAGAGAAAGAGAGAGAGACTGTACCTCGGCAAAGCCTTTATTGTCGATTTTCTCGCAATCTAGCGAGAATGACGGGTTTCATCGAGCTACTCAGTTATAAAAAAGAGCAATATACCATACAACGTTCTCTCGTCGATTCATGTTCAGCTTAATTTTTTTTAATATATTTATCGTATTCTCGCAATTTTTAAGGCAATTGTCGATTAAAGAGTTTGCAATTTAGTTTTTAAATCACATGGAACGCGTATTTCTGTTTATCAGGATATGACACTGAAAGGAAAGCTTCACTATGGCGGCGAACACCTGCTGGACGCGAACGTGGATATCGATGTCTTCGCCAAGAAAACGCAAAAGATCAATATCGTGGCGAAACTAAACCGACAGGATATCGAGAAAGGTCACAATCTCACCAGTGTAATCGAAGTGAACAGTCGTGGGCAACAACTCAAAGTCGACCTGAAATCGCATTTCGCGATCGGGGAGGACAAATTAGGTTTCGGCAGCATACTGTCGTACACAGACATCAATCAGAAACCGAAGAGCGTGGGCATTCTGTTCGATACGGATGAAACGCAGCTGTATTTCCTTGTAACCGGACATAATAAAGAACTCCTTAAAGTCGACTCGAAACTGCATTTACAGAAAAACGTGCAAAAGCTTGATACGGAAATCGTTATTGTTGGCAAATCATTTATGACGACACTCGAAGCGCATGATTGGAACAGCTTTACTTACACGGAATACAACAAAGGTAAGATTTATTCCGAATTAAATATATTACACAAAGAAGAATATTATACATGTATAGATTTTTTTTCTTTCTTTAATGACGTTTTGTTATTTAAATATGGTGAAATTATTCTTATTTAAATTATTATAAAATATACTTATTTTTATATTTAAATATTTGTATTTATTATTACATTTGTGTTATATTTTGTTATTATTATTATAATATTTATATTTTATGTAATGGCAGGAAGTCATATTTTATCTCATAAATTTATGTGAATTGATCTTTCGGTGTTTTCTTCCAGATAATCCTAATACGAAGATCAATATCAATGGACGCGTTGTGCTCGGACAACTGGCCGAGATTCATGCCGATGGTTACAAGGATGGAACGAAGAAGCATCTTTTCCACGCTTTGATCCACCTTGATGAAGAGAAGTTCCTGAAACCTGATTTCGGCTACGAGAAGGACAATATTGGCTACGCGGTGGTGAGTACATTTTCGTCGTGCGGTGAGATGGACGTAGTATTGCTTTACTAACTTTACTGATATAATTTAGGATTATTATCGAAAAGAAAGCATCGAGTTACTGAAACAGCTCAAGGACACTGTCACCGAGATAAGTGACGAAGTGGAAAGAGAATTAAAAGATCTTGTGGAACATCTGAAGAAGTCCCAGCCGAACATCAAGCCGCTCTTGGACTATTACGAGGCCGAATTGAATAAACTGAAGAACGAGCTCCACGCTGACCAGACCATTAAAGACATACATACTACCTTGTAAGAACTTAATACATCTCTTTCAATGTCACATCATATTCAGAGTATTCGTACAATTTCTTGTAAATTTATAAAAGGCACTCAAGGACATTTGTAACGTTCCTGCATATATAATAATTGCATAAATACTTATTAAGATATGTATAATAACGGTACATGCGTATAAGTTAAATATCGTTATAAATTGAAATTTTAATCATTTGTTCTCGTTGAATTGTTACGCCGTGTGATATCACTATCAATCGTATTCTTTTAGCAACAAATACTTCGGGGCTATTATCGCGGCCGTAGCGGATACCATGAAGGAAGTAACCGCGCGATTAAGCGAGCTTCAGAAAGAGTACAATGAAATAGTCTCCAGGATCGAAGAGGCATGGAAGACAATTTATCCTCAATTAAAAGAATCCTACCATAAGATAGCCGATGTATATATCAAGTTCGTCGATAGCGTCGCCAATGTTTTGACAGTCTACCTCAAGACGATACTCGTCCTGATTAATGAACATCAGAAGGAGCTGAAGGAATTAGCGGTCGTGGCTTCAGAGTTAACTCGGGACATTGCGAAGATCATATTGAAGGCCGTCAGTCAAATCAAGAAAGACGTCGACGAATTCATCGTCCTGTTGAAGAATCAAATGAAAGCGTTACCGATCTTCGAGATGGCAAAGGAGCAGTACCAGGATCTCATAAATCTTGAAATTCCTGAAACCGTCTTGGGCTCCATCCATGACCTCAGCGAAGCTATAAAGCCCATGCTACCGACTAACGAAGTTCGACAGCTCTTCACCGCTACTTATGAATACATCATGAAGCACGTCAAACACGAGAAAGTAAGTTTCTCTACTCGCCTTGCGTCATATTTCGACATTTCAGACAGTACCCTTCAAACTAACCAAAATTACTAAAATAGCGAAGCGCCTGAAATAATCAAATGTAATGATCTCGCGCAGGTCGATGATAACCACGAGATCAAGAAGATCTACGATTACACGATCGACGCCGTTGCGTCTCTCGTCAAGCTTATCGGATCCAGCGACACTGTGCACAACCTGGTAGAGGAATTGTTCGAAGCTCAACTTCCGGTTGAGTTTGAAATGTTAGCGAAGTTGCCAGCGATCACCTCGTTCAAAGTGTCCCTCTTAGATCAGATACGCAATAACGAATTACCATCGCTCACGGATCTCTTCTACACTTACTTCTTCGTACCTTACAGGTCTCTTCTTTACAGATTTCTTTCAATTGATCTTTCTATTTTCTAACTTTTTATTTTGATTTCATCGCGTATCGCTTTCTTGCGATTTCACGTTTATCAAAATGAAAGATAAACTTTTGCAGTTGTCGTTGCGAGAATCAGTATTGACCAATGTCATTTCTTTTTATATTTCGAACAGGGCGATTGTTAGTTCAGAAGTTGTGCCTCCCTACACCAAAGTCGGTATCGTCACCGATGGAGGACATATCTTCAGCTTTGACGGCAATCATTTGGATATGCCCGGCGATTGCACCTACGTATTGGCCCAGGACATGCTGGACGGCAATTTCTCTGTCGTGGCCAACTTCAACAAAGGAAATCTCGTTAGCGTGACCGTTACGGAGCCTAAAGAGAGCATCACGATGAAGCACAATGGCAACGTAAGTTTATTTCTCTTATCTCTTAACCAATTTCCTATACCGGCGGCAAGTTACGTCGCAAGATATGTGACATGAATTGAGAACGGGGCAAACGGGTTGGAGAGTGGGGAACGAGAAAGGGAGGAAGGGCGGAAGAGTGAGAAGGGTGGGAAACCACCAGATCGCTCTCATACGGTATTCCGTGTACGAGCCTTATAATGCAATCCCGTATTGAACTGTAACTCTGTAAGTTTACTAGGGGGCTCCGAACTTCGCTGACAAGTCAAACTCTATTATCCTCGCGTCGCTTCTCTTATAGACGGACTGAGCGAGGAAGGAATAAAAATCGACGTTGCCTTTCGTCTCGGATTCCGTTGCCGCAAGCGCGAAAATCATGCCGATTCTCGCAATTCCCACATGTTCATTTTTGCGTTTCGCGGTTTAATTCTTTTTTTTTTTTTTTGGTGAAGAAAATTCTTTCGATCCCCTCGTTCGATGTTTCCTCACACGATTGCATTCGTATTTCTCTTTTCTCTTCTAGATTCTGGTCAATAATAAGCCGGCCGATTTCCCTGCCAGCACGAAGAATCTGCACGCGTTCCTCTCTTCCGCCATGAACGTCAAGTCAGATTACGGTCTGTACGTTATATGCCGTTACAAACAACCCTTCCTTTGCATAATCACCGTGTCTGACTTTTATCACGGAAGATTACGCGGTCTTCTCGGTGATGCCAACAACGAGCCTTATGACGATTACACGTTACCCTCTGGAAAGGTAAGTGCAGCTTGTTTCATTGTTAAATAAATAAATAGCCTTTCGCAATTTTAGCAGAAGCAAAAGGACTGATTATACCGTCGCACAATTCTGAAAAGGATTTCATTAATGAAAGATTTCATTCATTCATAAATAATTTTTTAATTACGATTGCCTGACATTTTCTAGTTATACATAATCAGCATCAATTCACGTCTCATCTTCACTAAACGATTTTAGGGTCGCTGCTTATGAATCTGTAGTCAAAATTTCAAAATTTAAAATGGCGGATCAAAATAAATTTTTCTCAAATCCAATAAAATTCAGCATTTTAATTTCAGCCACAGTGAATCTACTATTTTCAAATTATAATAAGCGTTTTTTTTCAAATAGCCCTTACATTGAACTTCAAAATAGCCATAAAAAGAATTCGCGATCTTGATTCTTATGGAAGATATTGTATTTTTCATTTTTACCCCATTTTATGTGTATTTAACGAGGCGCACAGATCAAGGGGTGAAACTCACAAGAGTATTAGTGTTTTTTTTTTTTTTTTTTTTTGTAAAAAGTTCTATTCTTCATCTTTAAAATGAGCTCAGAAAGGAGTCATTTATTTTTAAAGAAGATATGAGTTTTTGAAGGGCCGTGACATACATGTCTCATCTTGACATGAAAGGGTTAAAGGGCTAAAGAAGCTGTTTTTCTGCGTAATAATGTAGGTAAAAAATATATTTTCCCCTTTTCCAGTTAATTCTATTATGAAAAAAGTCAGAATTGATAGCTTAAGTACGCTGGAGGCTGAAATGAAAAATGTACACACGTTATAAATATTTAATATAATCTGCTTCATGCTCTCAGAACGCCTCGTCCCTCATTTTCTCGGCGTCGCGCTTCTATTCATAAGGTCTTGCGGTAATATCGCCAGACTATAAATCATGTTCTTTGTATACTTTTGCTTTTATTCGAAAGTTTTTCGCTTCGATCAATAGACAAATGTCTACGTGGAATGGCATTCTTTTCCAAAAGGGGATCACGAATTCCTAAGGGGATCAGCATTCTTTCGTTTGCGAGATAGATATCTAACAATAAGTCCGTAGTTTGTGCGCGAAACTGGAACAACCAACCTTTCTATACCCGCGTTTCTTAAGTGAAAAGATAAAGTATGTCATATTTCAATATGCAAAATTTCATCTTGTGTCCGCGAGAATAAAATGGAATGTTCTACTTTCGAAAGTAAAAATAAATACGACGAGTGTTTTGCGACGGAGGAGAAGTCTTGCGTCGTAAGGGATTTGCAGTGCTTGCAGTGATCTCTAAAAGCGCCTTTCTCGCAATTGAAACAGATTACCGAGAGCGAGACTGAATTTGCTAACGGATACAAACTGAAGCCCGATTGCCCGGCTGTGAACGCGATCGATCACAAGACGAAGCAACGCCAGCAAGTCTGCACCGACTATTTCTCCGGCGAGAAGTCTGATTTGAAGTGAGTACATTCGCCATTTAAAAGGATACGATTAAACCAAATTGACAGATTACACGGAGAAAATATGATGTCGCAAATTCATCAACTGTACAGGATGAAAAGTTCAAAGAGCGTTGCATTTGCTCTTCGGATGTTTGAGAGAGAGAGATTTGATAAATAACAATTTATATATTTTATATGAAAGAAGATGAGATCAAATATACCTATCGCATCAGAAAGTAAGATAGTTTCTTAAGACGTAGTCCGTATCTGGAACACTTGCTGAGAGATATCCTGTGTATTGCACATCCGTGGCGGTATTCCACGTAACAATATAATCACCATAGCTATTTTATCGTCAACTTAGAGGCAACTTGGAAATGACGTTTCTCCTGTGATGTTTCAGAAACTGCTTCAACTTTGTTAATCCGACTCATTACCGAGACGCTTGTGACACTGCAGCTAGCGGAAATCCGCAAGCTCCTTGCCTGCTCGCCACCGGGTATTACGTTACTTGTCTTTTTAGAGGTGTTTTCGGAGTAAGCGTTCCATCAGCTTGCGGTAAGTTAAATTGTTGACTTGTACTACTTTTACAAAGCGCATAGTCGAATATGATGCTAATACGGCATTAATGCAAGGAAAATTAAAATCTTTTGGTTGAAAATATTAAATGCTACTTGAGTTAGTTGTAGATTCATTACACGTAAAATATCGGTTTCTTTTCTTTTTAAGACAAATATGAGACGTAAAAGGCAGGCAAAGAAACTGATTCTTAAAAAATAAGCATCTTTATGTGTGCCTTGGCATTTTAGCAAGTTGCAAAGTTGGCGAGAACACCGTTGCCGTTGGTGATACATTCAGTGTCAAAAGCCCGAAGAATCAAGCCGATATTGTCCTGGTAGTCGAGCAAGTTGAGAACAATGAGAAAGTTTTTAAAGATCTGCTTCCGCAATTGATAACCGACCTGAGAGAGGAATTAAAACAACACGGCATTACGTATGTAAACGTTATTCTTATAATTAGAAAAATATCGAAATATTGTGAAGGAAAGTCGCCAATAGCGACATAGGTCTCTTAAAGCGTCACTCCCTTATTTCTCGGTAACTGAACATCGCACTTTATTAATACCAATAAATGCATGATTTGCTTAGATGTAATTAATAGGCGAGCCAATGTCGTTATTGATGATGACTCAGCGTGAATTCGAAACGTTTAATCAAAAAACTTAAATAAAGCTTCTTTTTACACAGTTATTTTACGCCTCGTTAACTGTGTCTATACTTTCTGTTGCCTTTGCCTTTGTATTAAAATTTACTTTGTGTTTGGCAATCTCGAAAAAACGCAAGTTTTTAATTAATTTAGATAATTAAAGAAATAATAACGCGTAATTCATACATCCGTGGTTTATTTCTATATAAAATCTGCTTGAAAATAAACAAATTCTTCAAAGGTGAATAAAAAAAAATAAAATAAAATTTGCACAGTTTGCTTTTGTAAATTGCATAGTTTAAATTTAATAGTGAATATATTATTGACCATATTAGATCGTTTTACATGTCTGCGTCATAAGTGTTTTATATTTATATTTTTCTCACAATACAGTTTTAAACATAAAATCGAGATGCATCATAAACCGACACATTTATCGATAAGACAGACTAATTCAAAAAACAAAATTCAAAAAACAAAAAAGCTTCACATGTCCGAAATGGTTTAATTTCAAAAATACAGGGTATCAAAGTTGAAGGAAAAATATCTTTTTTTTTGTTCAAAAAATTTTAAAAATTACTCGAATTATTTTACACCTGAGAGAAGACACTTCCTAATTTGTATTTATTTGTTCCCAAAGTTTCATTTTTAGATTTTGTATAATATAAGAAATATAATCCAAAAACAAAATAGCCAATATTGGATATCTTTCTCTACTTTCGATAAATACAGATCAGAAATCAATCGTAAAGGTATCTAAAGGTAGATGTAAAAAAAAAATTAAAATGCGCTTTAAGCTGTACGGATTCATATCGCGATGCGAACATCGTGCTGTAATATTTCTTACTTTGTATTCATATTGATTAAATCTTAATAGGGACGTTCACATTGGTTTAGTCGGTTTCGCCGAGCACATGGAATATCCTAGGCACTACACCACCAACGGTAATACTAACATCGATGGCGAAGTGAAGAATATGAAATTCAAGAAGCCAGAGCCGATTCTTACTTTCGAGGTAATTTTTCGTTTTACATAAAGTGAGACAGAGACAAGATATGATTCTTTTTAAGAGCTTTTCGATACACAAGATACTCGGATGTTCATAGGAGGCCAAGAAAGGTGATTATGAGAAGCAATGGAAATACCTTGAACAAAGATTAAATCTGGAGTTTGGCACCTTCAAATTGACCGATGCCTACGAGGAAGCTATTAAGTATCCGTACAGACCTGGCGCGGTCAAGGCTGTCGTTGCAATCTTTGGTACTCCATGTGAGAAGAGTCCATTGCCAATATCGGTGAGTTTCTGTTGGCATTCTCTCGTTGTATAATTAAACTGAAGTCTATAAATTGGACGTATTATAAATTTACAAATGATTTTATGGATATCCAACTAATAGTAAGTTACAATTTATAATTGAAGGATTTCCTATAAAAATCACACAAGTCTAAAAAGCTAAATTTTCAGAAAACAAAACCATTTGTTATATTTAAAAATTTATTTATATTTGGAGGACCCATTAAAAAAAATTAAGAAACATCTAAAATGTTAAGAAAAGATAAATATAAAATAATGTTGTATATTATATATTTATCTTTTCTATAACATTAATAATAATAATAAACGATGAAGAACATATTATTTAAAATATAAAGGAAATATCTCTTTCACTTTTTGTTTATAAAATTTTACAAGTTATTCTTATAACAATAACATTCCTTTTATATTTCTCTTTGTATAAATATAGAAATTTTTCAGATATATAATATAGAAATATATACAAACAAAGAGAATTAAGTTTTAAGATTAACATTTTAAGAAATTTATTTAAAAAGAATAATCTCTAGACTTGTTTAGTTTTTGTCGAAACCTTATTTACATTTATTACCTATTTTACATTTACTACATATTTATATTTCTCATTTTCTATTTGATTTCTTTCGAAACAAAATTGTTCCTGATGTGATACTATTGATAGAGAATAGCACAATCCACAATTTTAAAAAAATAAACTTATTTAGTTTTTGTAGGAAACCCTTCAGTTTATTCTCTGTTATTTTCACGAATTAATTCCAGACAAAAATGAGAAACTAATTACAGTTAGATGCTGAAAGAAAACTTAAAATAAAATACTTATAAGTGTACTTTTTGTTGTGCGTTACTAATAACAAAATAGTAGCGTAAGATTTTTACACTTTTGTTTATCAACTAATAAAAAGATTCTACACGCTTTTGGTTTTTCAGTTGCAACAATTGAGGCTTTTGCTAGGACAGAAGCTATACCGAGATTTAGGACTGACCTATTATCAAGTTTATGCTAGTGACATCCAGATCTCCGGCAAAGTGCAAAAGAACATTGTTGGTTACGATAGCGATAGTGTATACGTGTTCGGCGACAGCAAGAAGAAGCCACTGGTTGGAAGCACTGACCTTAAAAATAACATGGTCGTACCTGGTCCGGTTGACGTGTGTGCCGACTTTGCTATCGCGGTAAGCAGGATAAAAAAAAAAGAATCAACTTCTTTGTCATCTCGAAACAGAAATAGCCTCGAATTAATAAAGAAATTGATTAATATAAATACATAAAGAATAAATGACGAAGAATAATCAGGTTGTAATTATATATAACGTTGTTGCAGTCTGGCGGAGCGGCGTTCAGTTCCAACAACTTCATCGACGCTAAACCAAATCAGAAGAGACAGTTCTCTCAGGTTGTTGCCAGAAGGATCGTCGAGGACGTCACGAGCGTCGAAATCGAACAAGATTGCGTGTGCGACAAAATCCACGGATTTGGACATTCTCACTGTAAGATCGTTGGACGCAAGGAGAAGGAACAACTCGAAGTGAGTATCCGCACTTCAAATTCACAATTGCAATAATAATCGTATAAGCTGCCGTAGCAGTTAATGTCAACATGATATATAAATTTTATCGAGGATGACACATTGAGAAAAAACAGTTGTTAATTTGACTGTTTTTCAACTTGATTAAGTTTCTTCGGAGTTGAAATATTTATTAAAGTTAAATACATAAATGCATAAAATAAATATGCATATAAATAGAAGAAAGAATTTTTAGACAAGTTCACTTTTTTTTTCTCACTGCATTAACAGTAGAAAAGATCTGATTTGTTTTACATTGTTACGTTGCAGAGACACACGAAAGGAGGAGTGAAGGGTTGAAGAAGCCACAGTACTATGCATACTATTACTAATTAATTTAGATGTAATCTATTTGTTACTTTGTTACAATATCGTAAAAGCCCTTTTGATAGAATGATAAGTGATATAATTGCGTCATTCGTGGTCGGTATCGCCGATCTTCCATCGATCGAAAAGAATGTCGGAGGTAAGACTCGAATTGTGTCTCACAACTGCATTCGTTTTTTTTTTTTAGATCTAATATAAACATATAAATGCAAATTAATGCGAATGCAATAAATTGATGTATCATTTATCAATGTACAATCAGCGATGTTTTACAGAGAAAAATAAACATTGGCACATACTGTGTTTGTGTGTAATGAAAACTTGTTAGTGTCCTCGTTAGCTCTTCGCGTTCTCTATCAACATTTTTACATGTGTTCTGTTCATATCGAAAGAAACGGTATCATAGATTATTTTATGCGTATTTCGCACGTATAGAATTCCAGAAAAATTGTTCGGTTACTTCAAAGAATCTAAATCTCTCGACATCGTTTCGCGATTCCGACATCGAGCGATAAAAAAGTGATTTTAAATAAGATTTTATAATAATATTTCGAGATGCATTACGATCGCGTGCATGACGATTCATTTAAAAATTATAGTTTTATCAGGGTTACACATAAAATATAAATAATCTACATTACGTGTACACAATGTAAACTACGTTTTACATGTTATCTATGTAAAGAATAATCCATGGATTAGAAAACATTCAGATTTTCTCAGAAATAAGAAAAATTATATTCCGTTTTTCAATTATTAATATTATATATATATATATTTTTATCTTATCTATACTATATATAAAGTCAGATATATTAACAATCTTATACTTATAATAATTACTTTCCTTGTATTGTGTTATTCAATTTAAAATAATTTACATTGCTTGTATTGTCTACATGAAAAAAGATTCGTGTAAACATAACGTGAACAATACATAAATAACCCATGTAGATGTAATCTTGAAATTTACGGCACAACCTTGAGTTTTATTTAAGTAAGAACTTGTATCCCTAATAATTCCGTCTTGTTTCTTCATTAGTATAACGATCCATTATTATAACAAATTATAACGATAACAATTTTGAGTGATTATAAATTATATTTGTACAGTTTATATATAATTTTTCTAACAGAAGATCACTTCTAAGCACTTGAATTAACGATGAACGATCCATTTGGAGAAAAAACGAATTAATGTTTTACGATAGAAGAAGTTAAATTGCCTCGCGTGAAGTTGAACATACTTCATATCCGACACACCTGAATGCTTAAGCGGATCATAATGGCACGTAAATGCGATTCGATTGCTTGAGAAAAAAATACGCCGTTAAACTGTAGTTACCAGGACTATAATATGCATATATATTTTTTGTTAGTGCTAAATATAGTGTCCCACACAACTTTTGCGACTTTGATAAATGCTTCGGCCAATCAAAAATTTATTTTCATTCGACAGTAATAGACGGTAATAGTAATCAGAAACCGTCATTTATCGCGGCTTTCGATTTTCGATGTTACATGTTTTTGTAACAAAACCCGCAACGAAACTCGCACTTCAGCAAATCCCAATTTTTTTTTTTTTTTTAAACTAGTTAACAAGTAAACGTATATCCGGATTGTTGTAGGGAAGCTAAAAATAAAAAAATGTATAGTTTTTTATTAAATGCATTAAAAAATTTTTTTCAAACTCTTTTGAAACCTCGACATTTTTTAATTGGACCGAGTCAAAATGGAAAAGTGCTTGAAACAGAAATTTCATGACGTTTAATGCATTTTACACAACCATTTTATACAAACAAAGCTCCTTAAACAAAAAATGTTGCATTCTCAAGTATTATAATGCTAATATTATTAAATACTGCACACTCTTTGATATCATTTTCCATTATTTGTATATCATTTTTGTAAAGGTCATATATTATGCATAATATGACCTTTATAAAATATTTTACAAATTTATATACACACAAATAAATTTATGCACGTGCATCATTATTTCGCAAAATTATGTTTCGAAGAATTACATTTGCGTGTTATACACGTCGCGCCCATACTGCATATACGTTACTTGATAATAGCTCTTTTTTTGTCACTGCAAGATAACATTTTTCCGCTTCTCTATCTCTCCATGATATCCATGCGTGTCATGGCCAAATCTCAAGGATTTATCTCTTCGAATTAAACATTATTCGGAATTTCCAACATTTCTTACGAGAAGCAGAATGGTCTTTTCATAACAAATATGCGGTTTTACCAAAATGATACGACACTCTTTTAAAGAGGAACTCCCGATAAAATTATTTCAATAAAAATATTCGTCAATCGTTGATCTTTGATCTTTTGGAAATAACGGGGATAATGGAAAATATATTGAGAAATGTCACGTTTCAAAAACGTTATAAAGTACGCTAAATACTATACAATCTTTAAAATATTCTATTTACTTTCAAACTTCAATGATCGGTTCACTCATTAGCTTCAAGGAGAGATGTCAATAGCCTAAATGCGCGAGAAAATATTTATAAAGAAATATGTGCCACTTATTGTCAGCTATTTTATACGCTCGAGACCTTGTCAAAATCAAAATGGAATACTTCCACATATTTCCTTGTGAGAGCAAACAGGTTTTATCTGTTTACAAAGTTTAGTTCGCAAACAACTCCTTTATCTATCATTCATAACTCGTAAGTCGGTGTCTCAATATTTTCATCGAAGAAGATATCAACTTCCGAATTTATCTGGAGTTTGTCGTTAAACTCGTGAATCGAGGAACACGTAAGTAGAGTAGATACAATCATGCGAACTGAAGCCTGAATTAAGCTACACTTGACTTAAGTTGCATCCGTAACACTGTCACTACTTAATCTCAAAGAAGCGAATGCAACTTACGTATCGCCGACAAAATCGTATTCTTTCAAGAACTTCTCTCTTATTTTTATAGTAATCTCTTTTGAAGTAAGCATCAGGAAAATTTTATTGACTTTAGAGAAAATTCTAAACGATAGATTAATAGCAAATATATTTAATTTTTTTATCAGATAAAATTTTTATAGGATTTACTCTAGAGTTTTTCCATAAATATAAAAGAACATGTTATATTTTTAAATATTTAAGCATTTATTGGAACACGCCGTTTTTCGCTGATAAAAACAAAAGCTAATAAAATTATAAATATTGATTTTTAAAACATGCATATTGTCTGAAACGGTCTGAAGCTCTGCGAGTTACGTTTTACTTTTTTTTTATCTCGCCTATTATTTAATTATCACAATAAAGTTTTAAACACCAAACACACACTACATTACACCAGATACAACGAGTGTAAAAAGTATTCGTACAGGGATAATTAATTTTTAACATCTTATTTTTAAAATATAAACATTAATTAGCAATTTATTAATAACAAACTAAATAGATTGTGTATATATAAATATATAATAGATTCGTTGTTAATAAATCCCTAATTAATGTTTACTTTCTAAAAATAAGATTTCAAAAATGTCTTCTGTACTTTTTACACTCACTGTGTGTTACAACGATATAATTATTATAAGTTAACATCAAATGAAACATGCTCACGGTCATAAAATGTCATTGCCCAGAAGTTAGAAAAAATATATTCTTAATTTTAAAGGATAGTCTAGGAAAGAAGAATATATTTTTATTACGTGTTGTAAAGAGCTTGCAATATAGACCTACTTCAAGAATACAGTTTTTTGGTTTATAATAATTGGCGACATCGATTTTGCTCGGAACGGATACCGTTATTTCACAATGTGATATCCATCGCGGAGTATAATATTATTAGAAAAATTTAAATTGGACGTGAAGAGATTAGAATCGCCACCTGTTTATTTTCCAGCTGCTTATTATTCACAGTAAATTGTTCGCTGGTGTTAAACGCTGGACTTACGCGATAAGCACCTCGCGACGAGTTATTTTTGCGCAACGGTGAAAATACGAGGGCGACAAGAATTTTCACTCGAACGACACAAGTCATTGCCGACTTTACATGCTGAATTATGCGGTGTAGCCCGTCGATCTGTTGTACGCGCGTAAGCGCGGCGTGACGTCAAGAGCGAACATGGTGAGGCTGGATTTTGCCGGGCGATATTCCTCCGCCACCCGCTCCGAGTATGTACGACGCTTTTACATAAATTCGGTATGAGTAATGGCGCGGGAAAGTTCTGACATTCCCCGAGCATCCGCAATGATGTACCTTTCGCGGTTCTCTGGTATTATTTTGCTAAAAATCGCGCCCGCTTAATGTAACGCGTTTATTATTTGGCCTTAAAAAGACGAGTTGGACACGGGGATAAATCTCGCGACGGTTACTTTATGACGGATACTTACGTAAACCGACCGTGAATTGCGCCGGGAAGCGGAGAGAAATAACACACATTGCGACTTGTTTTTTTTTCCATTCTGAAATATTTATTAAACTTTATTTTTAAATATATCTTAGCGAGCCATATCTATCGTGTGAGCCATAAAAAAGATAAACTGCCCGAAAATTTTATTTTTCAGCGAAACGTAATCAACACCTCGTGACAGCTTACAAAAATCAACAATTTCGAGGGGAAGGAAAGGAAGTGAATACCTGAATGGAAGAACCTAAATCGCTTTTTCTTTCTTCCTTTTTTCTTTTTTTCTTTCTTTTTTTTTTGATGCGCGACGCACGAACTATACGAATGTCAAAATACTACTCTCGCGATATACTTCAGTCTATACAGTATTAATCTATCTACGTGATAACTATTCTTTTATTCTGGTCTTAAAAGTTGGTCTAGTTGCTTTATTTAAATTATAACTCCGTCAATCGATCGTGGATTCACGAACCACCGTCGGCTCCTGATATCCAACTCGACATCGTCGTGGATTCACGATCTAACACGTCGTGTCTCAGATACAGACTCAATTAATTTTACGATTCGCAAGATAGTAAATGCGAGTGATACGCTTTACAAAGCAGACGACCGGTATTTATAGCTTACGTGAATCGCGTACAGTTATAACGATATATTTTACATAATCAATACATCCTTCTGAATTCAAGTCTGCAAGTAAAATTCATTCATAAACCACAATGATCGGAACTCAATAATTCCCTCGAATAATATCACAATTTACGTCAGCGGTAATAACAACGCCGAATTTCATTCCTTTCTAGGACGAGACGTCCTCTAAGAAAGTATATAACGAAAACGCATATATTATACAATCGATAAAGAGTTACGTGAACGGTTTGTATATGTATATACGCAGGAAATAATAATTTCAAATACTTAACGTAAGGACGGTAAAGGAATTCTTTGAATATACGAACTCTATAATCGAGTATCTTAATAATAATTACATCCCATGTCAACGCACCGAGGAGCCATATTAAATAAGGAATAATTACTACCTGTCGATATTAATCTGTACGCTTAGATTAATTCCCGCCTGATCGTTGTTGCCACAACGAAAGTGAAAGTGACTAGTTTTCCACCGTTTTATTACCAGTGTTGTATTGCACGGAAGTATTGAAATAAAGTCTGACATTTTACGACTTTTGCGGAACAAAATACGCACGGTAACCCAGAAACTAACTTCGTTGCAAATTCATCATTGACCGACGTGGTCGATCGGTTTTCTTTTTCTAAAGACGAATTAGCAACGCTTTAATTACACGTCGCCATTGTTCGTTCTCGATTGTTTCAGCATCTCTGTGATTCAAAAATTTCGAATCTGAGAATTTCAAATGCAAATTACACACATTAACAATCTTATAAAATCATACATTTAAAACGAATTTATATCGTGTATAACCAACACATTATTTTTCTATAAATTTTTTTTTTATTATCCATATAATAAAATTCAACGCAACAATTAAATTATTAATAGAAAGTTATATTCCAACGATTCGCTTCGATTCGAATTTGAACAAAGAAATGAGATTCAATTCGGCGTAAAACAAAACCATGATTCGCGCGTCTCTAATCACGTTATACATTTGCATCCCTCGAACTTGGAAGTTCGCCGAGAACTTCAATCGCGCATTTTCAATTCGAAAAAACAAATAGATAAATAAAATTCTCTGGAATTAGAGAGCGCCGTTTATTCTTTTTTCTTTTTTTTTTTTTTGGACTCCGTCGACTGACGTTCAAACATGACTTCTGGGTCACCCTGTATGTAATACGTACCCTGTTTGTGGATATATTACGAAGACGCGGCGGAGCAAGGCCGGCGGGGAGCGTTACATTTAAATTCATGGAAAACTTTTTCTTAGAAAATTCTCATGCGCCCGGGCACTTAGCGATAATTAATTAACCCATTAAATATCGTGAACGTCACGCACGCTTTTTACGACCCGAGGCGCCCCGGACGTCATCTCTAAGCGCGCGATATATGTTTTATCGATTGGATTTCTCTTGTGTACTTACAGCCTTACTATAGCCCGTCATACATCGAAACTGCCCTAGAAGAGAGGAAAAATTAAAAAGTTTAGCATGGCAAAATGTCATCAAGCGCTTCGCAGCTCCGCTCGCGTGAGCAGCCGCCTCCGCCACCTCCGCCTCCGCCGCTGACGACGACGACAACGACAACGACGACGACGACGTTCGCCGTTCGCATCTTACATCGCTACGCTTTCTCTACGCGAGAAGAGACAAAATGCACGAGGAATACGCGGCACTTTCACTTTCCTGTAATAATTATTATGTGGAGTAATAAGGATGGTGACAAGGCGCGATTTATTCATTATCCCGTACATTGTTTCTTCTTCGTTTCCTTTTTATCTTTTCATCTTTTTTTTTGTCCCCCTTTTTCATCCGGAGACTTTCTTCTGCTAGCAGTCACTTGACACTTCGGAGCCGGAACCGCGAACACATACGCATTATGTTCCCCCACGTACACACGCATACGCGCACGCATACACATAAGTACACCCACATGCACATATCACGATTACATTTTCTTTTATATGTATAAATCACAATCGCAATTTCTTCTCATACACGATTGCACTTAATCATTACATTTATATATTCATATTTATATTTTTATTTATTTATATATATATTTATTTATTTATATTTATATATAGATTGTACGGTGTGAAACCTCCGTATACTCCATACACGTTCGCATCGTACTCGATAAGCATCAAGGTTTTTTTTTCGTTTTGTTTGCTCACAGGGTGTAACTTCCGGATCCGATAAGATTACGGATACTCTTAAACCAAGTACTTTCTACCCTTCTTCTTTTAAGCTTGCTTTAAATAAAAATGTACATACAATTATCCTTGTAATAAATTTGTACCCGCAATAACAAGGTTTGATCGATACACGCTACGATAGAGAGAAAGAGCGAGAGAGAAAGAGAGAGAAAAGAGCCGGCTATGTAATAATAAGGGGCGAAAGGGGGAGAAAGAGAAAGAGAGAGATAGAGAGAAGAGGGGACGCAAAAGGGGATCGTCAGTAGTTGCCACGTTGTTCGCTCCATCCACATATCGTATATAAATTTCAAATAAACCTCGGTAAGGCAGTGCCAGCACGATGATACACGTAGGGTGGGGGCGGCGGGCCGGAGAAGTGCCTTTGATGCTGATGAGGAAGCGACGACCGGTGAGCAACCGATGGCTCGATGGCTCCGCCGCCGCCGCCGCCCGACGGAGAGACGTGCGGCAAGAGGTGCGACGCCCCGTCACCGAGATCCAATTCCAGTTCCTGCTCCTCGATTAAATGCAGAGCGCCGAAGGAGGCCGTCGCCATCGCTACGTCCGGCATCACGCCCGACAGCTGGCCGTCGCTGCAGGAATTGCCCTCTTGCTGCTGCGAACGAAAGAGAGGGAGGGGGGCCCCGTTTACGTAATAATTCGTTTCTCGCGGAAATGGTAAAGGCTAATCGCGAGCGCGAGATACCGCGATCGCGAAGCAGCGATACGATTAACGATGTAAAAGGAAAAAAAAAGAAAAAAAACCAAGAGAGAGTAAGAGACAAAGACATTCGCGCCGCTGCGCTGCGTGCAAAGGTGAGGGGAAAACGATTTCGTAATCGCGGTCTGAGAATCGCTCGATTGCTTAGAAGCGGGAGAGTTCGGAATTGAACAATTACCGGCCCGGCAATTTGCTGTTTCTCAACCCAGATCGCCAGCACCGAGAGGCGACAGAGAGAATCGAGTAGCTCTCTAATCGAGACTATCGGAGTGCGGGGAGGGCGCGAACTCTAAAGCTGCGTTCGCGGAATGTGCTATTAGCGCAACTGCGTCATTTTATCCTCGCTTATCGGTCTAATGACCGATAAAGGTGGAATGACGGAACCGCGCTGGCAGCGCCCTCCCCGAACGCAGCCTAAATACAGCAGAATTTCAGAGCCCGCCCCCGCGCCGAGGTGATATACGAATACGGCGATACATAAGCGCGTCGTCCCTTACCTCGGCAAGAAGTCTGCAGCTCTCTCCCTCGGTCACTATAGCTGGAAGTTCGTGTCTATGTGCGTAAGACGAAGTCGGCCGAGGAAATGTCATGTTCCTCCCGTAACACACCGGGGCGGTAGTTCTCACACGAATACCCATGCCCGGCGAGTCAATGTCCTCTATATCTGTCATCCTCTGCTCGTTTTGCTCTTTCATACTGTAAGACGCTGTGTTCTGAAATCGATACGCCGGCAATTTATCGCGCGCTGTCCGCTAGATGAAAGATGCATTAAAAGCTCGGAATAATACAGAAGGGGAAAGACCCCGCGATTAGGCGGGGGAGGGAGGGAGAGGAGGAAGGTGGAGGAGGGAGGGGAGCGGAAGAGGGGGAGAGAGAGGGATGGTTTGTGGGACATCGACGGTATCGCGTTGGTGAATATTAATCGGGGAGGGGGGGACTTGGATAGAGCCTGAGGCTGCGATGGCGTAAATAGATGGTATAAATGAGCGAGAATTAGAGTCTCGATTGCGTCGCAATTCTCCAGAGAGGGCGGAAAGCAGAGAGAGAGAGAGAGAGAGAGGTGAGAGTGAGGGAGAATGAGGGCTCTACAAAACGAATTCACAGGAACGGATCTACGCGCGCGTCCTCCGGGGCGAGGTTGAGGGTCCTTCCTACCTCTCCTGCCTGCCTACCGAAATAGAACGCGAGCCGTGACCTAATTGACGTGTGTGCCGCACGCGCTGCCTGGAACGAAGACGCATTAATGCAGCGAACGGGGAGCGATACGGCTTGCATACGTTATGCGGCCATCGCAAATTAGCGAGCGTCAACACGCGCGATTATTTCACACGCGCGGTAATCCGTTTTCTCAGGTCCTGCCTGAACATCCCATTAACCCTTAACGATCGCTGGAGGTCTGTGTGACCCCAACGCAAGTGGGGTGCTTAAATTTTCTCTACGTTATTATTTTAATACTGAACTTTTGTTCACCATGCATTGGCAGTTCTAATTGTAAGTTCCCTCTATGCGAGGGAACTTAGACCAGATGCCGTTTGGAACGCATTACTTCATTTTTTCCAAAATTACCTCAAAATGAATACCTTTTTTCGAAACGTACATTGATTTTTTCTTGAAGTGTTATATCTGTGAAGAGTATATACTAAACATTTTTTTTTTTTGTATTAAAGATCTAAAAAGTTAAGACTTTTAAGTGAAGAAATCATATTTTACGTTTTTTATTGTTCATAATAATTTTATTATATATTTAATTTAAAATTTAACGTAACAAAAAATTAATTCACTGTTTACACTATTTGAAAAATGTTCAGTAATTTCTTTTTACTTAAAACAATCGGTAGTTTGGGTGTGACAATCGTTCAAAGTCAGTTGGGATCATTTTGATTCCATGTAACTGTTAAAGGTTAAAGATATATCAAATATATCTTTAACCTTAATATAGTCCCTGTAAATAAAGTTTGGAAATGTGTTTAATATTAACACTTCAAATAAACTACATACGTATGAAAGTTGTATGAATAAGATTATACATTTATTTAATAACATACTTTTATAATTTATTTACTGTGTTTGTTATAAAAAATTAATTATTCTTTACAACGTCAAAAAAATCTTATTTTTTTGTGAAAGTACTTTAAATATTCAAGATAATTTATAAAAAATTTTATTATAATTTTTTAGTTAATTTGTAAATAAATAAGTAAATTTTGTTTATTCTACCAAACTGATCTCTGCATCGCAATGAAACTTTACATAAATCATCTTGAATATTTAAAGTACTTAAATAAAAAAATTCAGATGTTTTCATCATTTCTTCTTTCATTATTTCATTATTAATTATATTTTCATTATAACACATCTACTTCTTATTAAAATAATTTTTTATTCAGATAAAAAAACGCCACCAAATTTTTTCTACTACGTTCAAATATTAATATAAAACAATCCGTAATCTTTTCATAATTTTCTTAACGTTTTGAGAAATGTCCTTAAGCCTTTCTTCCTTCTCTTCCCACACACACATATATCCGAACGACTCGCAAAATTACACGCCTACAAATCTCGTGTCCGGGGAATGACAAAGCAATCTTTCCGTGCAATTACACGTGGCTTCTACGTCCCTTTTTTTCCTTTTCCTTCTTCGCCGCGTTTTCGGCCATCCAACATGTCACCCAGATTACATTTCTAATCCGGAAAGTATTAAACTGTTATATCACTCGTAGAAGCTTTTCTAACCCGGAAAGTATTACATCATTACTACGCGTCTCGTCGCATGAATCAAAATAGCGAGCGATGATATCAAACTGTTATGCTACACAAGGGAACTTCCGCGATATTATCTAGAATAATGTTTACGTGTTAAACAACAACCTTATCGTAAGGCATCGAACTATGTTAAACAAAGCCCATAAATACCGATAGATACGCTATTGGCACGGAGTTTATGAAGATCGTGTTGCATATTGCCAATTAGGAGTGATTAACTCTAGAAATCCGAGAGAGATCTAACCGCAATCTAAGTAATGACACGTAAAACCGCGTACTCTTCGAAGAAATTAATGTTACAATATTTAAATAGGAAGAATATTTTTAATAACTTCTGCTGAAGCTTTACCTTTCACAATTCAATCTCGACAGTTAAAATATTATTTCCCGATAGGTACATAAAATGTTATTTTACGATTTCCAGGAGGAGACCGAGTTTCAATGGATATTGATTCTAAGATTACAAAGACGTAAGCGAAGCGATAATAAGAACTAATTATTGAACAGACCGATCATTCAATCGGTGAACTCTATTTTCCTTATCGATCTCGCACGCCTGAGTCGCTTGAGAAAAACAATAAACAACGCGACACGCGCTGTAAATTGCAGGATGATGAGATTGCTTTTTAATTTCGCGTCATCTAAGTGATATAGGTATACGGAATTGTTTCAAACGATCACCAAAGTTTTCTTGGTACGTATACGCGTAATGTTGTTTTGACTCGTTAGAAACGTTATGTCATCGCGCACGACGATAATACGTTGTACCGACGAACACGTACGCGCGACGGTATTAACGTGCATAATTTTAAACCGTCTGTAACATTTCGTAATCGCGTAAACGCGTGCATGTAAAAAGAGCGTGCGCTCTGCCTGCATTATGAAACGCGTTCAATAATTTATTTGATATTCGCTACAGAAACAGATCAAATGATTCAATTGAATTTTATTTCTCTTCTTTCACGCGCTTGCGTCGAACTCTTTTTTTTTTTTAATTATTTTATATACAAAATTCTAAATAATTTTATTATTTATTATTACTCCGTTTATAATTGTTACAGCGAGAAAAAAATGCATGCAACAATTTTCTCTGCGATTTAAGATTAAATTTAAAATTATTATGTAACTCTCTCTCTCTCTTGATTATTTCAGAGAGGTGTCGACGGAAGCAGTTTCGGACATTACTCAGATTTACAATGCGTCTGTTGTGGTTCACCTCACCATCGAAGCCACGGTGATGCAATACGCCGCACGTATTTGATAATACGTCTCTGCATTTATTCATGCATAATGCCGCACCAGCGACAGAGATTGCATGCGTTTCATCCGATTGGTAGTAGTCGCAAGTGTCGTTTCATGATTCATCCGCTTGTCACCCCGGTGCGACACGTATATCTATCACCGTTTACAAACCGCGTTTAAAGCGGGACACCAAGATAAATTATTTTTGGTAAATAGACAGACGCCCTTCAGGATATCGTGTACGTATCGTTCGCGTCCATTAATAAAAAGACTCGGAAAACCGCCGCATTTCACTGTGTCAAACTAAATCAAAGTGTGACGTGTCTCTCTCGTCGAGAGAGAAAAAATTTCTACCCATTAAAAAAACTGCATTTTAGACGAAGATAATATTTGAATTATTATTATATTATAATAAAACTGTGACGCGAAAACATGTCGGCATAACATTTCACGAATACGGAAAGTAAAACAATAATGAATAAAAAATATTCAAATAAAACATACCGCGGTACATTCGTTCTTTATATGTAGGTGTATCTATGGTTTTTTTTTTTCTATTTGTATACGTATCGATTGCATGTCGTCTCATCGCTCGAGCGCGATACTGTTCGTGGTTTTCGCTAATTTACCCGATATCGAAAGTCAGCTACACCGTTGGCGTTTACGTTGCATAAATACAAACAATGTAGCAATATCGTAAATTGAGTTTTATTACGAAATAATGTGCCGATAACGAAAGAGATAATTTTTGCGGGTTGCGTAACTACAATATCGAGCGTCGCGCAGCGTTTCAAATGATACATCACAAAGTTCCGTATTTTCGTTCCGTCACCTTGAAATTACTTCAAAAGCCTATTTAAATAATAATAATAATAATAATAAAAATAAAAAAATTGACAAAAATTCTATTTTTAGTAAGAAATAATAAATTTCCATTTTTATAAAAAAAATGTAAGATAAGTTTTTATTTTCGCTAAAAAAAAATAAAATGGCCACGCTGTTAAATTCATGGAATAAAATATTCAGCTTGAATTATTTTTAATCGTTTCTACACCGAGAGAAATGTTTGGTAAAATCAACTAACATTTGGTTAAATAGTGATCAAATAAATTTTATAGTTACAATTACTAAAAATACAGTTGTTTTGACCAAACAATTGGTAGCCTTAATCAAATAATTATTTTCATACAACCAATTACAAAGTTTCATTAAATGTAATTAAGTTTTTCATACCAGTAAGTATAAAATTTCTTTAATCACTTTATTCAATCAAACGTTAGTTGATCTTACCAAACGAGTTCTCTCAGTGCATAGGTCGCCATTGCTCCTGCTCAGTATGTCGTCAATTTAATTATAAATGTTAAATTTGATTAAAATTTAATTTAATATTTACTAGGTGCATACGTTAATGAGCACGCTACTTACTTTGAAAGTAGCAATTCAATAACAAAAATGAGTTGATTAGATGAAATTATTCTTTTAACTATATTTTGTATCAAAATAATGTTTTTCGATACACATAAAAGTTAAAAATAACAAAATATTATTTTACTCAAGAAATTGAATTAAGTTTGTTCTTTAATATTTAAGAAAGATGCAGAAAAGACTCTCAATTATTTGAAGATCGATTCTTTATGTTGACAAAAAATTTTCACAACATAAATTTATATTAATCTAATTACTTTTGCAGATTAAGGCAGTTCGTAAGGCAGTCTACATGCGACTGTTGGCATTGAAAAATCTCATTGGCATTGAAAAATCACAGTTTCGCGGAGAAGAATGTCTCTCTCGAGGACTCGTTTGCACTTTGCATCTCATTGCATTGAGACAAAACATGCACCTCGCATCACGTATCATTTCAGTTTTGTTGGCGCTCGCTGTGTCGTCTCTCTCTATCGCGCGTAGTATGTCTAATTCGACGTTAGAAGACGGAGATAATGCGAACACCAGCGCGGAAAAAGAGGGAGAATAAGAGGCGCAAAGTCAAACAGCGACGAGAGCCTACTCGCGCGACGTTAGTCTCGAATTGCGCTGTCAAAGTGCCGTGCAAAGCCCACGCGTCGAGGTGCATAAGACAGACTTTGCAAAAAAAGTAAACAAAAAAGAAAAGAGGCTAAATAAAAACAATAGTTTGACATCTGACCGTTCGGAGTTACGCACGTATTATCATTTCGTCTACGTCACGCCGATGATATCGTGGTGACTCTGCCCCTCGCGTCTCGCTCCAACAGTATTAAAGGTAAATGATGTACTCATTAATAGCAACGTATGCAAAATGTGCGTAACTTAACCGGTAGGTCGAACGCGCGATTATATAATAAAAAATTTTGTTCTACATTTATTCAGACGCAGGGCCTTAAATTAATAACGCAAAATTGGCGCGGTAAGCGCTTGCGACGAATTTGAAGCGGACGTGGATTACAATTATTCTAACACAATGTATCAAGCGAAAACTCCCAGTCATTCTGATTAAGCAAAAGAGAATCTTGGCGCGTGTTTTTCAGCGATTCCATACCGTGACGAAAGATTTAACTGCCAGTAAAAACAATTTGTCTTTAATGGCAGTTGAATCTTTTCGCGTCAAACTCGTTGAAAATCGTCAATGGCAAATAAATACAAACCTGAAACAAACAGTTGCGTAACAGTCGCGAAAATTCCGATATTTCTCCCGTTCATTTTGCCCGGATAATAGATCTATTTGAGGTAAAATCTATATGACTACTCGTTTACGCAGCGCGAAGGCCAGTGATACGATCTAATCAGGGTATTGATATCGAGCAGACTGACGAATACCAGAAGAGCAGAATTGTAGTTGGACGATAAGAATTGGCGAACGGCTAAGCGCGTATATGAATGGTGACCGCAAATGTAATTTTAATATGAAACACCGTTTCAAACTTCCTAAAATGTGACTGGCATATTCAACGTTAAAAAATTCAATCGCCATTTACTCGCGCTGCTTCGATCGCTTTTGAGCAAGAAAAACGTCGACGAGCTTTCTTGCTTCGGGATCATCGTTTCGCATGACGCGCCGTCACGTTGAACGCGAGAAATAACTTCTACCTTGAAGAGTCGTAATGCTGATTAAATAATCTGCCGTACATAAATGGTTTAATATTCGTCAGGCATAGTCGTAGGAGTTTCCTAATGGAATCACTTGTACCGACAAATTTCAATCTAAAATCCTTAAAACTATTGAACGCGAGTCGGCGTATCAATTCTTCCCACGTGAAATTACGATACAGTCTTAAGATTTACAAGGAAAATCTCCCCCCGTGTTGTCAATGGCATCGACGATGAATGTACTTCCGAGTTTTCAACTCTATTAAACTGCGCTGTGTGCGCAGCTGCTGCCGAGATCGTGTCTGGCATGCAAGTCCTCTTTGCAATTTGAATTAATTCACGACACCTGCTTATTGTTGTACGGTCACGATTGTGTCATCTCGAATGCGTAATCATTTACGCACGTATACAATGGTGATGCAATGATTAACGCGATAGCAGAAGAGGTAAGTGATCGCAAAAAGGCACCGATAAGTTCCTTTTGTTTCTATTTAATGACGTTTGAAGATTACACTGAGAGAAATGTTTGGTGAAACAGGTCAAATGTTTAAGTAAATAGTAAATTCAAATATAATCAAATGAACTTTATAGTTATAATTGTTAAATATGTAGTCGTTTGGAACAATCTATAGCCTTAATCAAATAATTGTTTTTATACAATTAATAATCCAAGTTTGTGAAATGTAACTAAGTTTTTGGTACCAATAACTATAAAATGCATTTAATCACTATCTAACTAAACGTTTGGTTATTTCTCTCACAATCAGTGTAGTTCGTCATATTCACTTTCAAAGAGCGAAGGATCTGTTTTTTAAATATCTTGCAGTTCTGAGCATTCTCTGAATCTCGTAATTATTAAAGTGATTTGCCACTCTACATTCAAAAAATGGTCTTACAAGTACAACCACAATATTTTGGTTGTACAAAAGATTAACTAAGGTAGATAAATGGTTAACAAATATTATGATATCGCATATGTTTGGCACTTGACCAATCTAAATAACGGAGACGGAATTTATATCTGAACTGTTTGTGAAATTCAAGGAGGAAATTTTTCTGCAGTGCCTATTCATGTTAAGATCAGTCATACTTGTTATAAAATTTAATTGATAAGACCTAAATTTTCTAGGATTGCTGAAATGTTGCTGCTATAAATTTTTGTTGTGTTACTTAGAAATCTACCTACATCAGTACCTACTTTTATACACTTAAAAAAAAAAAAAAAATTCTTTTAATGTATAAGAGTTAAAATTCATTCCTATAGAATTGAATAAGGATTTTTTTAATTCTTATTAAAGTAGTAAATCACTCGAATAATTGCACAATTTTAATACTTTCACTCTTTTAGAGTTTTATTCTACGAGATTAGAGAGTAAGATTCATTATAAATTCACTGTATATTAACGCCACTAGTGGCTTTCTGTAAAAGTTAATTATCTTCAAAGAAAATCGTGTGCAATTTTCGCTTGTCACTTGACGAAGGATAATCATAAAGTGCTACCAGTCTGGAAAATATATGTATAGATATGCATCAGATTTACATTTACAAGTCAAGATTAATATTTGAAGATAACGTTCCATTATTTTGCTTTAATTAAGATTTTAGAAATTTTAATTCAACTTATCACTTGAGTTGTAAAGATACATTTCGCATCGTTGAACGCTGAAACGTCGCTGAAATGTCGTGTGCAATTTTCGTTAAGAACTCGGTGTCAGTAGAAGAACCCGAAAGTGAAAGAAAGTGTGAGAAATCTAGAGCCGCGTAAAGTTTAATAACACTATGAATCCAGGAGCAAACGTCCGTCAATGCGGCTTTCGTGGGATGAGAACCTGGAAGATTCTAATCTAACAGCAGAACAGCTTCCGCATTAACGATGCATACGCGTGGAAATATGATTAAGTCTATTAGCGAGAAATAAACATAGCAAACACGACTAAAACAATTATGTGATTATTGACCGATTACAACATAATAACGTGCAACAAAAAAAGAAAGAAAAGACACGCGTTGCCTCAAGTTTTCCCCATCTTTTTTGCTCGCGTCTCATTCAATTTCCTCGTAGATTGCGAATGTCTTCCAGTAACTTATTAATTATTGTTAAATCGATTAGAGTTTAATGCCGAGGGGAATTTACCTATAATAACGGATTTTTATTCTCGGCTTATTATTTATTTTGATACAAATAATAAAACGAAGAAGAGTATCCCGCTGATGATTATCTGAAAAATACGTTTTGAATTGATGGATCCTCGAGAATAAAGGGATATAGGTCATGGATATCCCGAGTGATCTTTGACACGCTCAAATTTTTTCACTACCTTCAATATTGATCAGATATAATAGATATATTCTGGAAAGGATAAAATAAAAAAAACTGAGTAATATGCGTCACTTTTAACGTCGCACATAACGAATAATTATGAAATTATTTATACATCTCGATGTGCACGATCTAAATATATGTATATTTATTAACAAATATTTATAAAATATATTTATTAATAAATATATTTTATCACGTTTTTTAAATACTTTGTTCTATCTTTTCCTCCTAATTGGATAAAATTTTGACATTTATATACTGCAACATACTAATATTATACTTTTAAAAAATAACATCCATGTATTAGTACTTAATAACATATAAAATTAATTATACATCCCAATACGAACGGCATAAATATACGTCATTAATAAATACATATTCGTTACTCATGTTATTTAAGTACTTAATTATTTTTTTCTTCCTTAATAAATCAAAATTTTGACATATACCGTCTACTGCAATGTATTAATATTATACTTTTGAAAAATCTTTAGAGTAGTATTTTATTACTTCGATATCAAAAGTGGCATAATAAAATATTAATAAAAATATTTTATTATGCCACTTTTGGTACCAAAGTAGTAAAATATTAATAAAAATATGATATTACGGCACCTTTGCTACTGAACGATAAAATTCAGAGGTAAATCTTTATTCGTAACAATTTCCGAAAATAAATTTGTGCTATTGCCAGAAATAAAACGTCGCGTAACGTTGGCTCACGTCCGTAAGTGTGTCGTCGCAGTCACGAAGTCACTCGAGCAATTATACAGGGCATCGAGTTAATTAAATGTCTCAATACGGACGAGCTATAAAAGTCTTGGATGACTTATTATCTTTCAACGTTCGCGATATTCGTTAATTGTGTTGAAAAAAAGTGCAAAAAATTAAGCATTACCGGCGTCTATGCGATAAACGGCGCGGCCTTAAGAGAATTTCAACGTCGCGTGCAGGCAGTGTGACATTAACAAAGTTGCAGTTGCTAATTCTAAAAAAGTTTACGCACTTTAGGGATAATTTATTCACCGCGAACTCGTTGACATCGTTTCTGCAACATTTATCTTAACACTCAAAGTTTGTCGTGTCACGAGTGCACTATAAATAGGTTGCGCGCTCTTCGGCCGCGATTAATCCAGCCAGAAAGGCTCAATTGAGTTTCTGTCGATGTACTTGCATCCATGTAAGTGGAAAATAACGACGTGCGCGTTCTGCTTTCTGGACATTGATCGTCATGTCACTGTTCGTAAAAATCAAACCGTTATGATCCGTTTCCCCGCTGGCGTTTGCATTTCGAAGTGCAGTTTGTGTGTTTATAAACGATAAGGAAAACGATTGGCTTATCCGCGATATGAATTTGCATGAACGAGTCATAGTCGGAGCGAGGAGCCTAATCAACAGCCTTCTCTCCCTACTACGATATATAAAATAGCGACGCTTCACAACCTAATGACAGTTAATGCTAGAACACATACGCGAACGAACGGAAGTAAAAATTAAATGCACGTCTTTATATCGAAGAGATAAAGCGCAAACTCGGCTGAGTAAAGATAAGACTATTTTTTTTAAAAAAAGATTAGTGCAAACAAAGATATTTACGCGTACAATAACGTTAAAGCTGCACAAAGCTGTAAGTAAGCTGCACAATTTCTTTACGATCAATATAATTTACTGAATAAATAAAATATCAAACAAAAAATATAATTGTCAAAAAATTCCAAAAATTAGAATTGCTCTCAGAATATTCAATTTTTCAATTTATAAACTCAAAATTTGTATTAATAATTTTTCATAGGATCACACATTTTGTAACAAGCGCTGAAAAATTACTTATTTAAAAGTGTTCTTTAATAAATCTGTAATTTTCTTATTAAAATGTGGAAGAAGCCATGTGGAAAGAGAAAGTTACGTAGTAAAAAGTGTTAGACGCGAAACTTCGAAAGAGAGTTGATTTAAAATCATTATTAAACTACGATCGAAAGTAAGTTCTATTGAAAATATCTTTTGATACAAATTTACAACGCAGCATTAATTCGAATTGAAATGACCATTGTATTATTTCAGTTTACATTTTGAGTAAATATAGATTAATATTAAATTCACAATAACCATAAGCCGTGTGACACGTGCCTCTTTCCCGAAATTGTTTAGTTGTTGCCGTGGGAACATTAATTCTATCGTTTGTTGAAGATACAAATTCTATTATTAACGAATATTTGCGATACGTTTAAATTAATTAGCTATTAAATGAGAATCTAAATTCGCCGGACATATTAACGCTTCGTTTCTTTCAGTGAAATTTCTACAATCAATTCTTGTTTATAACTACAATTTGCTTGATTGCAATTTTATATTTTAATTGTAATTTTGTTATTACGTAAAAACATTTAACTAAATCCAAGGTGTTTGATTAAAGAGTTTTAGTAATACAATAATACAATAATAAAAAATTACAGTATTTTCATAAATTAAATCGAGATTGATCAAAATAAATAACAGTACCATACATCTTAATTATTTCTAAAATTTTTTTAATTTAAAAAGAAATTTGTTTTACAGCTTAAGAGCCCCGAGATATACGAGATTGGCGACTAAGCAATCCAATCTATATAAAAGAAGACTTAACCCCAGCTTCCAAGAAATTCTACGTAGTAAATACAATGTATGTCAATTACTACTTATTTCATAATAGTTCCATATAATTTATATAATTATATATAATATATACGTTTTAGTTTCTCTGAAATAATAATTCTTTGATATCTTTTCCTGTTAGGAAAACGCATACATCACTCGACTTGCTTCCTGTTAAAAATCTGGACGCGCTGTTGATGCAAACGTATGGCCCCAATTTTCGAATACACGACGTGGAATGGAAGCATCTAACAGATCCGGGAGAAAACTTTGGTAGCATCATATTGGCTGTCAATATCAGCGCGGAACAGAATGACAAGAAAAGAACTTTAAACGTGGTTGTCAAACTACCACCGAAATCGGCGTACTTGCTAGATTTGTTCGACAGCCCGCTGACGTTCAAGAAGGAATTGGAATTTTATAGCAAAATAGCACCAGAATTTTTGAAATTACAAAACGAAAGCGGGATCCCCCGGGAAGCCATGAGCGTCATCGTGCCGCAATTTTTAGGCGGCAGATTAGGATTGCAAGACCCGCAGCGTTTCGACGAGCAGGCAGCCATCGTCTTAGAAAATCTGAAGAATCACAATTATACAACGCAAGACCGCATTTTAGGTCTGGACAAGATACACATGGATTTTGCGATCAGCCATTTAGCCAAGCTACACGCCATAACGATCGGCCTGAAGCTCAAGAAACCCGAGTTCTTCAAGAAAACGATGCTACCCATGTTAGAATTCAACATAAACGACGCCGCAAAGAAAGGGACCCTGGATATGGTACAGAAGGCGCATAACGATTACAAAAATATAAAAGAAGCGGAAGCTTATCTGGACAGAATCGAGAAGACAATCAAATACGGATTTACATGCAACGAGGCGCCGAAAGAACCGTGGGCGACACTGGTGCATCACGATTTCTGGGTGAATAATATGATGTTCAAATACGACGAGTCGGGCAAGCTGATCAATATGAAAATTGTGGACTTCCAATTGACCATCTACAACTATGGTGTCAACGATCTCATATTTTTCCTCATATCGAGCGCCCGGAAGGAGGTGCTCGACAATCATCTCGACGACATGATTGACTTTTATTATGACTCTTTCATCGAGAGCTTAAAATCGCTATGTATAGATACAAACGCGTTTCCCAAGAGCCAATTTATGGAGCAATTGAATATGGAGCAATTGAATCAATGCGCGCCCATCAAATTTAATCAGTGCATAATGATGGTGCAAGTGATACAAGCGGCCCGTGGTTCCGTTTCACAAACGGAGACCGAAACGGCGGAGAACTGCGTTTTCGCAGGTGGGATCGACGATAATAATTATAAACAAAAATTGTTGCACGTTTTATCTACGTTCAATCGAAAGGGATGGCTCATCAATTGATTAAATGTGAAATTTTATTCGTAAAATTATTCCTCTTTAAGAAAAAATCTTATTTTTTTAATACAAAAATAAATTAAGAAAAAGAAAATACATTGACAGGTAGATAGATGAAATGCGTTTAAATTATATGATAAAAGCTTTCAAATAATATTAGGTGGTAAGACAATATTAGATAATATTACAGGACCAAAGCTAACAAGAATGATTGATTTTATTCAGTCAAGAATCAAGGCTATTTAATAATAAAAATATTAACACAAATAATGCAATTTACGTCATGACACTAAAAATGCGATTGATATTCTTAATGATACTTTTAAAATACTTATAACACATTTAAATGCGCATTTTTAAAGACGTATCGTAAAGATATAGTCGTTGTGTAAATAGTATACATGATGCACGTAAGGTTTATATTATAGCCCCAATTTTATTTTTTTTAATGGAAAATATTATCACACTTTTTATATATTTATCACACATTCAAAAACCTTTGTATTATTGATAATAATAAATTCACGTTTCACTCACGAAACAAAGAAAAATAGAAAAAGATATAGAATAAAAAAATAAATAACATTTGTGTAAATATTGTAAATTATAACGTAGAGCTTTATGACAATGTATACATGACTACTAATAAATAAAATTTAGAATATGTACAATGAAACATTTATAATCGACTTTTATTCACAGTTTATCACTCGCAAAATAATTATCTATGAATTTAACTTTGTACAAAAGCATTTAAATCTTTCTTGAATATTTCAGAACATTATGCTGGTTTCTATCGTTTTATGGCACTCATTCGCGACATTTACAGATTGCGCGCACGGCACTTGAGATTAATAAAAGAATTACTGCATTACGGTTTAATCGGTTCAGAAATCTCTCAACGTTTCGTATATTCTGTTTTCGTATTGATTTTTCCTGCTCCAAATTTACCAATGTAATGTAAATGCACCGTCGTTATATATATTTTATTACTATTGTTATTGCTATAAATTATGTAAATTATATACTGCAAACTATTATTTAAAAGCAAGCAATAATACAGAAAGTACTTACTTCCAGAAGATCGGCCACGGTATCGGGCAAGTTGAACTCCCTGACAACGCGCAATCGCACTTGCCGATTAATTTCGTGTCGCGAAGAAAGCGGCAAACTTATAGCTCGTTGACAACTGGGCGATTGCTTCAATTTCTGCTCTCGTTTCAGCATCGCGGCCATCGTTGCAGAGTCTGGTACTATAACACCATTAACCAGATTAAATTTTTTATCATCCTACATCAATTTATTAATTAAGTCTATTTTATTATTTTCTCTTTTAACGACTTTCCATTCACTATTCAATATCAAATACATAATTGAATTGAAATATACAATCTCACTTTCTTATTACAGCTGTGTCTATATTTTTATGTCGAATTGTCAGATATATATAATAGCTAATATCAAAGTTTATAATAGCGTTTTTATATTTTTAGAAAACATGTAAAAACTTAATATCACCTGGAAATGCAGCTGCAAGAACATCAACGCCAGCGGTACCCATAGCTCTTGGTTTTTCCTCAACCATATACAGTGCATCTGGTATATCCGCTACGTATCGTGGTCTTCGTAATCTCACTAGATCAGCTTCTTGAATCATCTGTTCTTCCACCAAAGACTATAGAAAATATAATATATTCGTTAGTGTATTCTATCAATCAATGGGTTTCAAACTTTGTAAACTATGTACTATTATTACCTTGATTTCTTCGTAGTACGGCATGAACAGTCTTGGCCTCACAAAAAATCCATTTTTCTTTCCGCCTCTTATCCAAGCGTTCACCCTCAAATTATCTCTTTCATCTCCTATCATGTGACTTGGTGGAGTTGAAACCAGTCCTCTCCTAATAGCCTAAATTATTAACATACAAAATATTAGCGAGAGATATACATACTTTCAACTAATTTAAAATAATATTTTATGGAAAATATACTTGTGTTAATGCTTCGCTATTCGGCGGTAATATGTGGTCTATTCTAACAAGTGGCAAAAGTTCGCTCAATATCTCCCGTAATTCGATGTCGCTGAGATCCCTTTTCTTAATACCCTTTCTCGTCACGGAATGCACAGTATGGCTAAGCAAATTAGGTTCCCGATCCTCCATTCGACGTACTAATTCGTGTTCGCCCCACTTGAGCACTGCCTGCAGCACTTCAAGTTCACTCGCTTGTAAAAAATGGCTCTGTAAAACATTCGCTAAGTGGGCGTGATCCAACTGATGGAGAATCGAGGACGAAGCAATCGGCTGAAATTCCTCTCTTAAATAATGTAACGCTTGTCTGTGCACCCATGCTGATCCATGAGGTTGACTGCCCCATCTGCATATAACACATAATTTTTTAGTAACAATCTAATTTCCAATATTTGTAAAAGGTCTGCCAGTAATCGAATTTACCTGAGAACAGTTGGTAGCGATTCCAAGGTAAGATATTCTAAAATAAGATCCTCGCAACCTTGCGATAATATATCAAGCTCGAGAAACCGCCCAATCTGATACAATTCCATCGCTTCTTCTAATGGACTTGGTCGCATTCGGCCCGTATGTGTCAGGGCTTGTACCTATAAATTTAAGTAAAAGTATTAATATAAAACTGACTAACATTAATATATGAAATGTTTCTATGCTAAGACTTACCTCTCCCAAACTGCCAGCGCTATTTCCACAACCGCTTCCTCTCAGTATTAATGATAAGTCAACAGTATCTAGATACACAGCGTGTAGCAATACTCTAGCATATCGCTTAGGTATTACACTCTCGTCCAACACTATTCTAGTAGGTATGTGAAGTGCCCGTTCCGTGTGATCCTCGCCCGATCTAGTCCGTCTTTGTATTAAATTTCTGAAGAAAGGAGATCTCGCGGAAAGTATCGCTTTGTGACATGGCAGCTCTAATTTAGGACGAAATCCGTACTCCGAACTTCCACTATCCGGTCTTTGATAATCACTGTCCGACGTGAATACAAGAGCGGCATCCGCGTAATCGCCGGTATCCAGCAAATATCTGAGATCATGCTCCAGTGGATTTGGAGTCCCAAACTCTTCTCCGAGTCGCCGAAGTAGGTTCGCCTCCAAAGTCGCATCGTGCGGACAAATATCACCAGTATAAAGATATCGTAATAACGCAGAGAACATCTGTACCTCGAGATGCGGAGTCCTCAACTCCAAACATATTCTAGCACCATATCCTGCAATGTTTAATAAAGTATACATGTATTGTGAATGATATAATATAACAGTGTCTAACAGTATTAATTTTCATATTGTGAAGGGAAAATTGCTATAAAGAAATTTTATTGATCCATAAAAATAAGAGTGTAAAACTATTGTTAGATATATACCGGGACAACCAGCCAGCAAATCCCTAAAGTAGGGGCATCTGGCGGAAAGCACAGCTCTATGAACGGGAAAACACGCTCCTCTATATACAAGATCCACATCAGAGCAATGTTTGTAATCATATAACATCGACAGATCTTGCTTAAAAGTAGCAGCCGGTGGTCTAGCTAATTCAGCCTGAACATGAAGATCTTTCAACGCAGCTAACGCTTCATATTCTTCTAGCAGAGCGGTTGCCTCTAAGTGACTCCATGTGGACACCAGGTCTCTAATAATTCTACCATGATCACACGCTTTGGAGGAGCGGCGTCTCCTAATAAATTTCTTGCGTAGCGTTGCAAATCCTGTCATCTTCTTCTTTTTCTCTCTATACATGAATAAACAACTATAGAAAGTTTGATGTGCGATCAAATCTATAATTCTCATCTTTGAATCATTATTTATCTATTTATATATAATCTAAAGCACAGTATATTATTTTGTATACTCACTACTTTTCTACAATTCTTACTTGTAATAATACATTTAGACAGTTATTGGTTAAAGCAAATATATGCATATATAAAAAAAAGATTCTAAACGTTTTTCCCTTACTCGAAAATTTAAAGGCTAAGCAATATAAAGTACAAATATTGAAAATTGTATAAAATATTGATAATGTACCTAACTGCAATGCCATGTTGTTCCGGGCTACTTGATGCCGAGAGTCTCGCTGCTTGGACTGAATCTCCACCTACGCTGGTGATGCTTGAAGATGCAGAAGCACCCATTCTATGTGTCATGTGAGAGGCATCTCCAAGCTGTCTTCTCATGAACCAGGAGTCCCTTTTATCAGTATTATCTATGCTCCTTATACGTCTGCGTTGTAACACACACGGTGTCAAAATACGAAGTACATTCATTGCTCACCCAGACGTCAGCCTGAAACAAAACAATGTGTGTATGAAGCAGTACATATTAGTAATACATATTATTTATATAAGCAATTTTGATACATAAGATTTTTTGCTAAATTTAGTTTGCTCGAAATATAATCAAAAAATAATCTATGCACGATAAATTGTCTTTTTTTTATAGTTCAACTTCTTATACAATTTAGCTTTCCTTTTTCTCTTGAATAAAAAAAAAGAAAAGGAGGAAAGATAAATTATGCGAAAAGTTCAGCTAAAAAAAAAGACAGGTTTGATATGTCTCATTTAGTTCCTTGCATGTATCTTTTAATTAAAATAACTGTTCATATATGTATATTCCTTAATTTTTTAATAAGATGTAAACAACTATACCTATTAGTGCATTTTGACACAGACAGTATTATACATTACTACTAAATATTTATCTTCATTTGTAAACTGTGTGTTTGCTCGAGCATTTTTAATTTAAATCACAAACATAAAATTCATGTTTATATAAGTAGAAAATTTCAGTTCAGGCAAATTCTAGCTGTTATAGAAAACATGTTAAGTACTGACATTGTAAACACTCGAGGTGCTTAAATTCGCTAAATTTGCTCCAACTCCAATTTGAATGTATAAACTGTGCTTGCTTGGTTTAAAAGCAGCTTGGCACTGGAGTATGTGCAAATAGCGCGCGAAGGCGCGTGGGGCACCAGGCTTCCAGAGCTGAGCAACGGGAAGATTGACGTATCGATAATGCATTGCACGGCGACGGAAGAGATCCCCGAGAGGTATCGCTACCCGATCGCAACGAGAGAAAAGGGAGTTCGCGAGGATCACTGCAATCGCGGGATCGATGTCGTGAGACATGCACGGCCCTGGTCATAATCCGACCAGGGTGCCAGGAGATTGTGTGCGAGTGGTAGCGCAAATAACGCGTGACGGGTCGTGCAGTCAGCGGTACGTGACGTGCGAGGAGCAGGAACAAGAGCAAGAGCAGGAACAAGAGCAAGAGCAAGAGCAAGAGCAGGAGCAGGAGCAGGAGCAGGAGCAGGAGCAGCAACAGCAACAACAACAGCAGCAGCAGGTTCACTCACCTTCGCAGGAGCGAAGGGGGGGAGAAGGAGGACGAGAAATAGGAAACGTTTGTGATATAGGCCGTGGGTTGCGTGAATGGGGGAGCGATAACAAGCGAGTCTCATACACAAACACAGCACGTCACAGCCATCGTCGTCGGGCGACAATCTCCGCGGATTTCGTCCAACGACGGCGAGTGACGGAGGGGCGGAAGGGGCGGGGAGGTGGACAGAATGCTCGGCGTCGTTGTTACCTGGGTCTCCGAGACTAGCGTTCCTCATCCATATTACTCGCGGTCACTCGGCGCGACACTTGGCCACACAAATTCGCGCTGATAATCATCACAAAGCACGACAGCCATGTTTATCACCCGAGGGAGGGGGAGAGCGAGAGCGAGAGCGTGTCCAGCCAGCGTCTCTCGTGCGCGTATGTGTGCGTATATACATGTGTGTGCGCGCGCGCGAAGGGGTAAATAAAAGCGAGCGCGGAAATCGCGGTCGCACTGGTCGCAGCGCTTAACTTAACGGTGTCGCCGCTGCTGTTGCCGTGCGCTGCGGGCGGCTCGAGAGCTCGAATCGAACGAATCGATCGCGCGCCCCGCGTGATCACGTCAAACGCGACGTCAGACGACGGCCACTGTCGTCATCGGACCGTGTTGTCGTCACGGCGATGTTCGTCCACTTCGTCCCAGTTCGGCTGTGACGACACACGTATGACGACGACACAAACTCGACTTTGGCGTTATGCGGCCCTTCATCACAATTCGGAATTAAATTATTAAATTGTGAACGAAGCTAGTTATGCGCGCGTGGTGCGAAAATCGTTATGTAAACTCCAAATCATGATAATGCAGGATGGAACTTGAAATTCGTATTCGTATATCTCAATATGAGCATGTTTTTTTAAATTTATCGATTGATCAATCACATTATGCACAAATGCAACTTCTGTAAAAATTACATTTGCGCATAATGCAATTGATCAATCAATGGATTAAAAAACGCCCTACATTTGTGACCTCAAACATACATTTTTTTATATTATATCAGTCATTTATTACCTACAGTGACATAACTAAAAAAAACAAAGTTCATTCCCAGACAGTATTATATAAAAGATTTAGAAAGTATTTATAATAAAAAATTACAAATTAATAAATACATGAAAATCTGTGCTCTCAAAATTTGAAATTAATATAAAAGTCATAAAATAAATGAAAAGCTAGATCGAAGTGTTAGTTATAACAATAGTTTAATAAACATTTATAATATTTATATTTAAATATCATATAAATATGAAAATATTTTATAAATATGACATGTAACTGCATTAATATGTATTTTACCATTAATGTTTTTCATTTTTTACAAGTGCAAGTTCTTGCATATTTTTTACCCAATTTCTTTACATTTATTAATATAACCAGTGTACCAGAAATTAATAAAACCTACAGATATATACAATCTTTTACAAACAATACCATAAAAAATTTCCCAGCATTATTTATGCATACAAGTATATAAAAAATAATATAAAAAAGTATGTTATATATTGTAAAATGATTTAAAGCCTCGCGTTTGTTCCACCAGCTACTATTATAGTTTCACCAGTGATGTAAGCAGCATCATTGCTTGCTAGAAATGCAGCTACGCCCGCAACTTCATCTGGCACTCCAAGTCTTCCCATGCTAGTATTTGCTTTGGCAAGTTCGTGTGCTTCTTCCGACTCATAAAGCTGAAAACATAATATTGTTCATATATGAGAGATTCTTTCGACATAACTTTGACAAGATTATGTAACTTGAAAATAATTATAAGAAAATATACCGCTTTTGCAAATTTGGTCTTTATTATTCCTGGTGCGATGCCATTTATACGGATCCCATCATGTGAAAGATCTTTTACAGTAGCTTTAATCAGACCCAGTAAAGTAGTTTTACTAATCGAATATACACCCAATAACTGAAAAAACGTTGATAATGATATTATTTTCCTATAATAATGTTTAACAGACAAAAAAATTAGAAATTAAAGCCAAAGCATTTTTGATTCTGGTATATTGTTGTGTATAAATTTTCACTAATTCAAATTTGCTATAGTTTTTTTTATTAAAATTTTTCTAATTAATATAGTTATAGTTACACAAATAACATTTAACAAGATTCTTTCTTACAATAGTGTTAATTTAATTAATCTAACACTTTACAACCTATAAAATAGATAAAAAAAGTAAAAGATTCTTAATTATAGGGGTGATTTTTTATCCAGTATAAGAAAAATATAAATAGTATTCTATATATAATTAATCAAACTTACATTAAAGGGCTGATAACCAGCAATTGATGTTACAATGATAATAGAAGGTGATTTGCCACATTTAAGAAGCGGCAAAGACTCTTTCATCAGCAAGAATGTAGATTTGACATTGATATCAAAAATCTTATCCCATACTTTTTCAGTTTGATCCAACACTGGACCGACTACTGGATTAACAGCTGCATTAGACACCAAGATATCCAAGCCTCCAAAATCAGATTTGGTCTGTAATTTTTCATAATTTTATAACTTATTTTTCTTTCAAAGTACACTAATCACAATTACATTTAGACAATAGCCTACGAAGAAAACTTATAGAAATGAAAATACAAACTTCTCTCAAAGAAAGTGACGATTTGTTATGTCGCTTACTTTTTCAAGTAGATTTTTCCTGTCCTCTGCCTTTGCTACGTGGCAGATGGTACCGGCGACTTGCAAACCCTCGGATTTAAGCTCTTCCACAGCTCTCTTCACGTTCGCTTCCTTACGGCTACTAATCATCACCTTGGCACCTTCCTGCGCTAAACGTTTCGCTATGGAAAAACCTATTCTGTAAAGATTAAAATCATAACCTAAGCACAGCATTCAAAAACAATTAAAAATTATAATTATAACACGCAATACGTAATTTATAATTGTTTTCTATATTACAGAATTAAAAAGAATAAGAAATTTTTTAGAATAAACATTGACATATTGACATTGCAGAACATTCAAACATTAAAAGTATAAAATATTCGCATTACCCCTCTGTGGATGCTGTAACAATAGCAACTTTTCCTTCTAGTCGATTGCATTTTATCAAGGGAGATACGTTAGCACTGAATTTTCGAACACTTTGATTGACTGTCGTACGGAGCATTGTAAAAGATGTGAGGCAAATACGTTTAACGTTGTGCAATATCATCGTTTCATACGTTCCACATTCTCACGTCGCCGCGACCTTTGGTACCTAATAAAATCATTGATATCTCTGTAGAAACATAAGCATATTCTATGATGTAACACATTTGTTACATTATGCATAATATAACATTATGCATAATATAAAAAGAAAAAAAAAGGAATGACTTGACAAATTTATGTGTGTATTAGTTTTACACACATAATAACACACACATTAAATTTCTTATCTTTAAATCGTTCATTACATAAATAATTTTTCTTCAGGCATATAGTAACTATGGTAATTAAGTATAAGAACAAAATCGTACATTTAATATTTTGAAAACTCATTAAAAAAATCTGAGTAGTTTTTACTGGAATTTTACATTTATTATCTATTTTATCTAACTATACATGCATTTGTATTTACCTTTTTCTTATAACATTAATTATAACATTGATAAAAGTTGAAGAAGAAAATATTTTTTAAAATAAGCAATTTTTTCAAAATTTTATTTATATTAATATAATTAATATTAAAATTATGTACAAAATTTTACAAACTGCAATGATCTTATGAATAAGGATTTAGGTTTTAAAATTAATATTTTAAAGACTCCATTTAAAAAATAGAAAATTTCTGGATTTGTTTAGTTCTTTTGCTAAAAATATATTTATTACTTATTTATATAACACACACATTTATGTATGTATTTCCCATTTTCTGTTTGATTCTTGCTAGATCAAAGTTGTTCACAATGTAATGCTACTGACAGAAAATGATTTGGCATCATAATTTTAACAAAATGGACTTTTAATAAATGTATAATATTTGTAAAAAATTTATAAATATTTACATATATGTATTATAAATATTTATATTTTTATATATAGTATGTATATATTATAAGTATTTATAAATATTTATATATATGCATGTATTATAAATATTTATAAATACATGTATGTATACATATATTTTTATTAACTTTTATTACTATACAAGTGATTCAACAATTTTTTCCTGTGAATTTCTTTTCTTCGAAAAACCAAGAAATAATGTAATTAAACTGTAATTAGTTATAACACTTATATACAATTTTCTGTTTTAATAAATAACCATACAAATACTTTTTAGAAATGTTAAAGTATATGTAAAAGTCATTGAAGAATTTCTTATATTTGTAAAAAAAAAGTAATGAAAACTCAGAAAAATGTCATGACTCAGTGTTAAACACAATAAAATAATATATTTTCTTAAAGTTTATACTTTTTTAAAGTCTATATATTTAAAAATATTTAATTAATAAAATACGAAAATAAAATTTATTAAATATTCAAAAATCGTCTACTTTTATTGTTTGAAAATATAAAAATCAATAACTATAAAGGATTTAATTATTAAAATTTGTAATTGACTTTTTTTTATAAATTCTGATTTATTACAAAACATTTTATATATACAAAAATTACACTAATTCTCCACAAGCAGTTATGACGACTTTTTGTGTTGGTGTGCCCCCCTTTGTCCCACATTTTTCAACCTTTCTAAGTACATCCAATCCACTGAGAACATGCCCAAAGACAACGTGTTTTCCATCTAGCCACTCCGTTCTGGCAGTACACATGAAAAATTGTGATCCATTTGAATTTGGACCAGAATTGGCCATTGATAGCGTTCCTGGTCCTGTGTGTTTCAAATCAAAATTCTCATCATCGAACTTGTTGCCGTAGATCGATTTTCCACCTGTTCCATTGTGATTTGTAAAATCGCCTCCTTGACACATCTATAGAATGTTTATGTTAAGGATTTTTGCATAATGTAAAAAAATAGGAATAAATAAAATTATCTGAAATATTTTCCAACAAAATAAAAAGAATATGATATTTAAGGATACAAAATCTGGAATAATTCTGTGAAAGGTGCTGCCCTGATATCCATATCCCTTTTCATGCGTACAAAGTGCCCGAAAGTTTTCTGCGGTCTTTGGCACTATGTCTGCTCGTAACATCATAATAATTCTGCCGACTTCTTGCTTTCCAATGCTTATGTCAAAGTAAACCTGAGGATTCTGCTTTGCTTTCTTCGGCTGCGCCACATCATTTGTCTTTGTGTTGTCATCGCTCTTCAATGTCTCGCCCGCGTGCTCTTGCAGCCAAGCATCGTCCGCCCACACTGGCTTCGATGAACCTTCCTTTATCTTTTGTGGCTTAGCAATATTTACCCTTATTGTTCGGCCAAACAATTCCGAGTCATTCTGTGTTAATCAACGTAGATTAATTTTGATAAATTATCGCGCTGCAAACGTAAACAACGTGTCACACTGTTTCTTACATATCCTTAATGATTAGATAAGCATAAAAATCATATTCATATCAAAAGAATATTAATGCTTTTTATATCCTTTAAGTTATCCATTTTATGTAAAATTTATCGGTATTAATTTTTAAGAGCTGACATTATCAACAAACAATTCATAAAATAAATGATCTCTGACAACGCAAAGTCTAAAAAATTCTCAGTATCAGATTATAGCTATCAAACAATTCATCAATGTTGTTACAAATATTTTACAAATATACCATGTTATCTATAGCTGCAGCTGCATCCTCTGCCGTCTCAAATTCAATAAACGCAAATCCCCTGTGCTTTTCAGACTCATAGTCCAGTGGTATTTGGACGTCGACAATTTCACCAAAGGGTATAAACGCCGCGTGCAACACCTTCTCGTCGACCTCTTCGGCTAAACCACCTAAAAAACAAGATATAGAATCAAATTAATCTGATAATTTGCGTGCAATATTTTTTGATAACAATTATAGCAAACATAATTTCTCAAATATACAAATAAATAATAGCAATTTGAATACATGTAGATGTAGAATAACTTCAATCAAACTTTGATTAATTTAATAAGTAGGTAGACAAACTTGCTAAATAACATTTATAGCAAATATTTTGTGAAAAAAATTTATTAATTTTTTCTTGCTGACACACTGAAAAATTAATTTAAAGATGACGAATTGTACAGTTAGAAATTTTACTGTTAGCAATTATGACAGTTGAACCTTGACAAATAACCCTAGAATATTATTCACATTTTTCTTTAACACTGCTCTAGATTTTCATGTTGAAAATTTGTCAACATGATTAACACTCTTTGCACACGATTGGACAAAAATGTCCAGCACATTTCTTTTCTCTGAAATATTACAAACACTTGGCCAAATAGCAATATTTTCTAGAGTTGTTCAAGTATATGTAAGAGTCGATGAAGAATTTTTTTATAATAATAAAAAACTAACTCAAACACAAATGACCCAGTCATGCACACAGAAGATGCTTAAAAATCATGTATGTATAGAGTGTTAAAAACGTTTTACACATTTTTATGTTTATTTTATGTCTACTTTTTATGTTTAGGTTGCAAGATGATGGAATAACTGCGCTAATGTTATTTTAAAAATTAGTGTAAAAAAATCTTATCAAATGTTATTTTATTTCAAAATATCAAAATTTTAATAACAAAACTCATCACAGTAAACTTGAATTAGCAAGAAAAAATTTAAAGAAAGTTCAGAGACAACAAATTGTAAAATGAGAAATTTTACTGTTACTTAATCACAGACTAATCCTAGAATATTATTCATATTTTTCTAGCATTAACAAAAATTCATCAAGATAATCAAGAATATTTTTACATTTTTTATGTCTAGATTGCAAGATATTAGAACTCCCTATAGTAAACTGCTATTATTTGCCATTGTTTTGACATCAAAATAACACCAAACATGTTATTTGTTGTCATTTGGTTGTTAAAACAACAAATAACAGCAGTTTTCTGTAGAGAATTTAAATTAAACTAATACTAATGTAAATAAATTTTATTAAATTATTTAAATTATACAGTTATTTTAAGCTATTAAAATTTTAATAACAAATATAATACTAAATGTGAATTAATAACAGAAAATTTAATTCAAAGATGATGAATTATACAGTACAAAATTTTACTGTTAGCAATTAAGTATCAGTTGAATTGATCACAGAGTAGCTCTGTGGAATACTACTCCTATTTTTCTTTCATTAATCTAGGTAAAAATCCAGATAATTAAGAATTGTTTAACTTTTTTTAAGTCTATTTTATGTCCTTTTTTATGCCTAGGTTGCAAGAAGTTAAAATAACTGAATTGACGCTACTCTAATGTAAAAAACGTTTTATTTTAAGCTCAAAATTTCAACAACAAAAATTATCAATTTCAATAATAAAAACTGCATTGACTTTAAAATAATACTTGCATGAAAATTTACCTACAGTAGCATTCTAAGGTTAAGTTATTCGGAGTTTGATTGAAGTAAACCTAAAGGTTAGGTTACGTGCATTAGATACATTAGGTTATCATTTTTTATCACTAATTAATACATACCTACGTATATAGTCCGCTTTGTATTACCGCTCATGATACGAATAGCTTTGCTGTATTTTTTCACAGTGCGTACTTTCAACACAACAAATAAGCCAGCCCGATAACGAGCGTGTTGACTGAAGGACGCCGACGCGTCGGCAGCCACGATACAGTTTGCCACCGAGGATTTATAAGTCGAGCGCGATGCGATCGACAGTGAGGAGAGGACGTCCCTTACATAAGCTCGTTCTGTCAATCGTGCTTTCAATTAACAACATCACCCGACCGGTTGAACGTTAAACGAATCAGCGACGCTCAATACTATCGTTAAACTGATAACCTATTGAAGGTAAGTGTTGAAAGTGTTATTAAAATAGCTGAAACAAACACAATTGTTTTAGAATTAGAAATAGATTAGGGATGGATTACAGATAAATTAGAAATTTGAAATAGATCTGTGATTGTAAACATTGTTTCTCTCACATGCGTGTCACATATGGAGAGAAGATGTCATACATGATTATTGCCATAATAAGAGCAATTTGACATAACACTCACTTGATACACTACTCAAACTTACATTACTAAAAAAGTTTGAATGTTTTAAATTTAAATCGTTAAAATTTTATATCTTTTAACACTCTGCACACATGTTTTGTTGACACCTTCTCTGTACATGTCAGATCACAATACTTCTGAATTAATTTTCATTACTTTTACATGTATAAAAAAATTCTTCAATGACTTTTACTTTTACATTTCTAGAAAGAGTATTTATATGGTTATTAACTTAAAAAAAGTTGTATATAATTAACTCATAATTACAGTGCTCTTTATTTTTCAAAGAAAAGAAATTGTGTACAAAAATTGTGTTAATGCAATTTTGTTGTAATGATGTATTATAGAGGAATAATCAATAGCTCTTTGTGCAGTTTATTGAATTCTCAACAGAATTCTCTTTTTGCAAACAGTTCAAAAATAACAATTTGTGCATTATATTTAACATTGTTATAGCAATTGTGTTGAGTAATATGAATCATTACACATGAAGAAAATATAAATTGTACTGACTCTAATTTAAACTTTAATTTAAGTCAATGCAATTTATAATTTAAACATATAGATTTAAGATTGTGATTTGAATATGACAAATTAAATAGATGGGCTAAGATGATCATAGCAAAATCTTGGTGTTGAAATAATATTTTATGTAATTTTTTTTTTTTTTTTAGATACAGCTTCTAATTTATAATTTATATATATTTTTCAGCTATGTCTGAAAATATTCCAAGTTTCTATTATTCCATTATTCTTCTAATGTGATTTTTTTCAGGATATTAATTTGATTACCAAGTGTGAGAAAATGCTTAGAGCAAAGCTATTACAACGTTGCCTGTCGTATGACATGCCTTTGAACTGTAGAGCCATGCATCTCCTTAGAGATAACGCTTACGTTAATGGGAATTGGACAGGCGCCAGTAGCAAACAGACTTTTCCCATTTGCAACCCAGTCGACAATACTGTTATCGCTCATGTTCCTGATATGAATGTTGAAGATACTCAAGTAGCCATCGACGCTGCTGCCAAAGCCTTCGAGTCGTTCAGTAAAACCACGGCCAAAGAGAGAAGCGATTTGCTTAGAAAATGGTACAATTTGATGGTCGAGCATTTCGAGGACTTGGCTATGATCTTGACTAAGGAGAACGGAAAATCTCTCGCCGAGTCTAGAGCGGAGATCAAATACGGGAATTCTTTTGTCGAGTGGTTTTCGGAGGAAGCTAGAAGAATAGGAGGAGAAGTACTGCAGTCTCCCATGTCGAATAGAGAATTGTTTTTATTAAAACAACCGGCCGGTGTAGCTGCCTTAATCACACCATGGAACTTTCCACACGCTATGATCACTAGGAAGGCGGCCGCCGCGCTCGCCGCTGGTTGTACGTGTATCGTCAAACCCTCCGAGGATACCCCGTTGACGGCGCTGGCGTTGGCAGACCTCGCGGAAAAGGCAGGTTTCCCCGCAGGGATCTTGAATGTACTCACCACGAATATAACGAACTCCGCCGCTGTTGGCCAAGAGCTTTGCGCAAATCCAAAGATAAGAGTATTATCGTTTACTGGCTCCACAGCTGTAGGAAAGATCTTATATAAGCAATGCGCCCCGACCATGAAACGGCTCGCCCTCGAATTGGGTGGCAACGCGCCGTACATTGTATTCAAGTCCGCTGATGTAGATTTAGCTGTGAACAGTGCTATGAGCAGTAAGTTCCGAAATACCGGTCAAACATGCGTCTCGGCAAACAGATTTTTCGTAGAGGCTGATATCTTTGACGAGTTCGTTAGGAAATTCGTGGCAAAGATTGAGACGGATATCAAGATGGGAGACGGCAGTAAAGAGGGTATCACTCACGGGCCTCTTATAAAGAAGAGTCAAATGGATATAGTGTACGGTCTGGTAAAGGACGCGGTTCAGAAGGGTGCTAAGGTGCATTGCGGTGGAAATCCATTGCCAGATCTCGGACCACTGTTTTTCGCACCTACTCTGTTAACCAATGTAACGAAAGACATGCAAATTTACAACAAAGAAATCTTTGGACCCGTAGCCGTAATCAATAAGTTTAGTAGTGAGGAAGAGGTAATGAGGCAGGCCAATGACACACCGGTCGGTTTGGCCGGATACTTTTTTTCACAGGACATATCGCAAATATTTAGGGTTGCGCGTAAGTTGGAAGTTGGTATGGTGGGTGTTAATGAGGGATTAATTTCATGCGCGGAGGCTGCTTTTGGTGGAGTGAAAGAATCGGGTTTAGGAAGGGAAGGTTCCAGTCATGGGGTCGAAGATTTTCTTGATATCAAATATGTATGTGTTGGCAATCTTAAATACTGATACAAAATACATTTTGAACAATAATCACTGTTATTCGATAATGGTTGCTACAAATTAACTATAGACAATAATTACCATATAATTGATAATCTAGTACATAATAATGAGAAGATTACAGTGTTCTAACGCGACTATGATTGTGACTTTTTGATTGTGATTATTTACATATAATTCTATTAATTTTCTTTTAATTTGTTTTTTTTTTTAATAACACTGAAGACAATTTAATTTGAATTTTTTAAACTCAAGTAGCTTTATTTTAATTTGTATCATATACATTTATTAAAATTTATGCTTAACAATTTATTACTATATGCGTTTATTAATAATGTTAAATAAGATAACATTTCAGTGATAATGTTAAGTTTCTGTAGTGCAATATATATAATTTAATTATAATAGTACAAAAGTATCGTTTTTATATTTCATTTTGTTAATCTATTTTTCCTATGTTATAGATTTCATATTTTTTATATTACATATAACACGTACAGTACAAAACAAGTCTTCCAAATTTTATAAATGGAGTACAATATGTAAGAAATATTTAAAAGAGGCATAAATACATTTTTTCCTACCATTTCCATTTCTTCATCTATTTTTTCCATAGACATTATATGCTTTAATTGTATATCGTAATTACTAGGAATTACGAAAGGAACTCCATGGAGAATTTTAGACAGTATATATAAGAATTATGTAATATATATATATAATATATATATACATATATATATATATATATATATATATATATATATATATATATATACACACACACACACATATATATATATATATATACACACATACACAAGTTATTTAATTATACTATTATAATTATATAATTATAATTATAAATATATATAGATTTTAAATTTATACATATACTGTTACATAGGTATCCCATACTTTTCTTTGCTTATATTATTTTTTTAATAAATATTTTTTGCTCGACGTATTTTTTTATGACTTAATTATTAATAAAAACTTGATAATTAATTATAAAAATGATTTATATATTTTTTTTTCTTTTTTTAAATGAATATATATATATATATATATATATATATATATATATATAGATTCATTTAAAATTCTATTTAAAAAATTTCGATAACTCTAACAGAATCATGTAATTATTATCTGTATTTGTTTATTAGTGACTTAAAAATTATAAAATAAAATTTGTATTATATATATTTATAATATATATAAATATTATAATATACATACCATATAAAACATTTTTATATTGAAAATAATATAAATTTTTTGGCCTTTTGTATTATACAGTAAAAAAGTATGGTATGTATCTGTGATGTTTCGTTTATCTACAATGAAGTAATAGTAATTGATAATCCGATATAAAAGTCTTAATCTCCCTGCTGCTCAAGTGTGTAATTCCATTATTACGATCAATAACCATTATATAATACAGCTGATAATTGCATTATTTAAAAAACAATTTCTTTTGTAAAATATTGCTTACAATTATAATGGAAAGGTATATATATTTGTACAATTACGTGTGATTATATTTTAGAAATAAAGATGTATTCACATAAAGTAATAGTAAATATAATACATGAATATTAAAACATGTTTTATATATATATATATATATATATATATATATACATACACATATATATATATTATAATGACAGTGTTATAACCAGAATAAAATAGTAGTAAGAGTGTCAGCAGTTTGTTAGTCCATGTTTCTTAATATACCTTTCCCTTGCTTCTTGTATCATTTTCATTTTCTTCTCTTGGAAGGAAGTGGTACCAAGCACTTTATCTTTCGCAGAACTTGAAGATCCGCTGGACGATGTCGCAGACGATTGAGCTGGCGGATTGGGTTCCGGAGTGTAAGTAACAATGCCATCAAGAATATTGGCGATCGTAACGTCAACGTTTCGAGTTTTCACTGTAATACAAATCAGAAGAACAAATTTAATAATTGCTGTTATATAATAATTGAGATAAAACTAACAACGGTTATAGCAGGATTTTAGTACTTAATAATATTTCTTATGTAATTTTATAAATATTTTCTAGTTTTTTGAATTGCGCGCCGTTATTTTCGGCTTTGTGAAGCACGGTTTAAATTGAACCAGAATACTATCACAGTATTAAATTGATAATTTAATAATATTGATGCTAATAAGCATTTATAAGATATAAGAAATATTGAACATTAATAAGAAAAATGCAAGACGTGTTACTCTTTAATTTCGCTGAATTTTGCATATAAATTAATGTTAATATATACAATAATTCACAGATAATCATGTTACAAACCTTTTTTTAATCATTATATTAATATATAATTTGCTTCTGGAGAAAAATTTGTTTAAAATAATTTTTTTGTATTTTTCTGGTTAAAGATAATATATTTTTTATGTAAACAAGAAAAAAAATATTAAGAAAGTGAAACATTGTCATTATTGGGATTTAAATCTGGAGACCTTGAGTTTCAAATGTGTAGTCTAATTGCTTTTATTATTTAATATTTTTCAAATCATAGAGCAAATGACAAAATATATGTTAATTTTTTCAATACTTAATCACTTTCTTTGTAATATCTTACTATGATCATTGTCAGCCTTTTTAAAATTATAATTGCTATTACGTTGCAAAAAATTGTTATGCAGTCATTGTATAGCAATTTTTTGCAACGTAATAGCAATTATAATTTTAAAAAGGCTAACAATGATCATAGTAAGATATTACAAAGAAAATGATTAAATATTGAAAAAAGTATAGTAAGGTTAAAATCCAGATTTCAATTATATACATACTGAGATCTCGCAATATCACACTGTGTGGAACCAATGGAAGTACTTCGCTGACTTGACGAACCATCCTTTGTATTTCTATACTATGTATAACTTGTGAGTTTGGCGTATTTCTGTTAGAACGCGCATTACTGAGTATCCTCATACGATAGCGCTTCTCATACTCTGTTTTGTCCGACACCGTATGAGAACATGTCTGAAGTCCCAGGGCGTCCGCGATATCCTTTTCGACTTCTCGTACAAGTATCTCGTGGTCAGCATTTCGTCTGATTTTCAGGTACTTGAGTGTGAAAACTGTATAGGGCACAAACATAAACCAAAATACTTCTGTCAACCATGTTGAAGCCAATGAGGTAAGATGCACAGGTACAAGTTCTGATCTTGATGCTCTAATGGCAACCGGTTGGACAGACGTTTCTATACTGAACGGCCAAGAATTGAATTTCAATAGTGCAACTTGGCTGTTAGTAGTGCCGAACTCAGGCTGCACAGCCACACTGTACGTGGAGTTGGAAAGAAATTGCTTTATGTTAGCAATAAGCGACTCCTTATTGCTCATACTCATCTTTTGCAATCCCAATGCATTACTCAAGGCAGTAGGTAGCTCCCAAACGCTGGGGATTAGCGTCTCCGTCGCGCGACGTAGAGCGACATGATCCAGAACGGACACATTATTGGCAATTATTATCCTCGACTGTTTGTCTCTGGGCTCACTTTCAGTATCGATTTTAACCAAGATGCCAAAAGCGATTCTAATGCCGTAACTTAAAAATGTTCGAAGGAAATTGCAATCAGGTAGTAGCGATGCTAGAAGCCAGAGCAGTAATACCACCAAGAGTCGCAGCAACACAAGTACAAATCCTACTGGCGAGTACAATATTACAAGTAGGAGGCGCCAACCGTTAGGAAACCTAAATTCATAATAACATAATTAAGTTTTTTAAATACTTTGTGTTGAGTTCGAGAATAACAATTGTAATAAAACGTGATTAGTTTCGATTTTCTCTAAATATTCTTTACAAAGGATATGCCATATGTAACAGAAAAAACAATAGTCATTCACTTGTAAGAATACCTTCCATACTCTTGTGGTTTTCAATCAACATTTACGATGAGAATAACGTAACTGGATTAACTGATAGCTTATGCTCGTGAGATTCTTCGCGATATTTGCAGAAGAAATCGTCTCACCTGCTTTTGTTAAACAAATCCTGAATATCAATTTGTGACATCTCTTACACCATACATCTGTCACATTTGAAGGTATAGTACTCGGTGTACGTATTTCTCTGGTAATATCCACGCTGTTAAGTCGAATATCGTCCAGACGGCGACGCAATTATTGTTTTGACCCTTTTTTATCACATACTTCTCAGTAACCTCCCAATTGATGCGGATTTTCCTTTTTGTCACTTCCAGCAATCAGCTGTTCCGCAGTAGCGTGACGACACTAGGGATTTCTTTTTTTACCCACGTTTTAGCGGGAATTTCAAGTATACTCGTCCAGAAATTATTTATCCAATGATTAAATCTAATTTAGAGAATATATAGATTGATTCGAATCTATCAGTGCATTCCGTTTCACCCATAATGCATATGATGTATCATGTATCCTTATTGTTAAATATTAAACAAGGATAAATGGATGCATCATGCACATCGTGAAATGGAACGCACGTTATAATTAATATGTTTGCGCCGTTATCTATATAAAATTATCTAAATAAAGAAATAGCTTTATTTTATCTTTATTTAGATCATACATGAATATTATCTCCATCTTTGTCTTAAATAAAAAGTATTATCTTTTTCTAATTATCTAACAATAAGTTAATGTATGTATACATGTACATAAACAACAATGAGTATGAAGTGAATTATTGTTCTTTGCAACCTCCAAGTTACTATTTATTTTAATAGAAACAGGAGAATTTTTTGAAATGATAACAATAGATCACACAGATCAGAAAATAGTGCAACGTAAAAATTGCCCCAAAATTATTATAAGTGCTTTTAAAACTTTCACAAAAAACTTTAGCAATCGTAATAAATTACATATTCTTTCTATATTTTTTAACTTTGTTTTTTATTTTTATTTTTATTTAAAACAAAAGAACATTTTTTTATTCCAACTTTGTATATTTATTCGCACAATGTTTCGTATACAATTAAATATTTGTCTTTTTTTACTCGATTTCAGCTAAATTTATTCACATGTTACGTAATAAATACAGCTGTTAATTTTTTACCAAACGGAATTTATTTTTTTTTAACAAGTATAACATATCTTCCATTATGATAAGGAAACTAATATAGAGATTGAGAGTGAGAGTTATCTATAGAAAGAAAAGTTGTATTTAAAAGAGCACATTGTAGATTATGAGGTATATAACAAAAATCGCCGATCAACAGGAATATACACATTTTAATTTTCATGACCGATGAAATCATCTTATGATAGTGAAAACTTAGAAAAACCGTCTCGCAGCACTTGTATAATAACCAGGAAAATTTTGTATATGGATTTGTATAATCTAAGTGCGTTATCTATAATATTAATATATACAATATGGTACGCTTGTATCTCCCACATAATTTCATTCATGTGTGCTACAAATTCCATATAAACTAAGAAATTAGAAATAATGCAATATTTTTTTTGTTTTCGATATAGTTGCTTTAAAGTGGAATAAAAGAATAAATTTTTAAAAAGATTCGCACAGACTCATATACGAGTTTTAAAATTTACTTTATATGTACGTTTGGAATAATATGAATACATTTGCACTTTGATTCTACTTATGTGCTTGATACGCGTGATACGTGTTATTATAGAAAGCATATATGTACGTATATATAGCATATTTTCTAGTCAAGTAGGTTGAAAATAAAACTCGGAAAACCCGTAGCTATTGATCCTATGCTTGTACATATAAAAGTGCATAGAAACAACTCTTCGTAAAATACAAGTTTCCGAGAGAGATTTCCTATGAATTATCTTACCTGAGGAAAGCGTCGCAATTATTTGCTTTCTTCCTGATCACGAAACACGTTCATATGTGTATGCGTATTATATAAGAATGTATACATGCATTATCATAAACAATACAGGTTGCATACGCACATATGGCCATGTGTACATATACCTATCTTTGCCTCAAAAGTACTTGTAATGTCACATTACTATAAACATTTGTTCTAAATAGGTTACATGACATTCATCTCAGTGGGATTGATTTTGTATTGTTGGTTGTTCAACTGTTGTTTGGGAGACTACATGGGACCCTCTATCAAACTGATCTTCATCGTACAGTAATAAATGCTGCGTCCCAAGCATAAGAGCGCTAATAGAAATGCACCTGGAAATATGATCCAAAAATGTGTGATGGATAAATTTTTGAAATGATAACTGAATACTATGAATAAATTATCAAATTTTGAAATATGAGACATTGCTTTAGCATTGCCAGATGGGGAATCTTCCCTCAAATTAATGTTTTGTTATTGTACGGGAGATTTTTTTAGAAGATAAAAATATTAGATCTTCATATTTCTTTCTCCTAAAAATTGTCTTAATCTTTTTACTGTTCGAAAAATTCCCTGTGATGGGAAAAAATTTCTTCAATCTAGCAATGCAATTACATTGTTTATACCTACCAACATATGCTACATAAATTCCACCGTTTGTTTTTACATATTTATAGGTCCCGACCTGTAATTATGTGTAGCATATAATTAATATCAAAGAGATCGTCATTACAGATATGAACAAGAATTCGAGCTTTCACACTTACTGTTACAGCTATAGCAATTACTAAGGCTATAATCCCAACGATAATGAATACAATTCCTCTTCCTCTGGCAAAGTCTGGACCAACGGAAGATATCTTTCGACAATGTGGACATCGAGCCAAAGCATTATTTAATGTGTTAAACTGTGGAGGAGTTTGACAGAGAAGTGAAAATCAGTGAAACAATAATACTTTGATACACCATGGGTGAGTTCGAAAATTCTACTCATCAGGTAGAGTAACTTTAAGTGACCAATTTTAAGATTTCTTCATCCTGATCATTCTAAGTTATTCTACCTAACGAGTAGAATTTTCGAACGTGTCCCATCTAATCTTTGATGACTCACCAAGAATGTGTCATGGCAATGAGCACAGCCTACTCTGCACATGCCTGGCATGGATAGAACTGGTGGTGTAATGGGGCTTGGAGCCAGATTAATAATACGTTTACAGTTTGGCCTGGGGCAGGCAATACGTTGCGAAGAACTCTTGCATATGAGCAGACAATTGCACGGACATCGTACATACTTCTTTCCAGGTGGAGCGTTTCGTATAGGCTGTAAGAAAAGAAGAAACCGTGGAAACTCATAACATTAACCCACCATTTTTTTTTTATTAACTCATCTAAAATGGTAGCTACATTAAAAAGAAAAGGGTCATTAAATTTTTAAACGGTCGAGCAGAATTTTTTCGTTTGGCATAGAACCAGAGATTCATTCAAAAGGCGGAAACCAAAGAGTTGGCAACCATGACCGCCATGTATCCGTAAACAAATTGCAAGAAAACAATCTCTGGAAACGTACTGTGGCTTCGTTACACTGACAACATTTGACGACGTGCTGATCCCTCTTGCCGGAAATATCTATCATCGCTTGACAAACTCTGCAGGTGACCATCGGCATGCCGCCCTGGATGGCGGACTGGTACGGCGGCGGCAGCTCGTCCGGCCCGATCGTGGAGACGGTGTGAACATTGGGCTGCGTCTCGTCTGAAACGACAGGTAGGTGAGAAGATGTGACGAGGAGGAGACTCTTCAACGACGATCGCTCGGGCGTGAGTGTTTTACACGCTCATGCTCCGTACCAATTGCATCGTTGCTATGTGAGCTATACGTGACGTTCTCGTTCTTCAGCAGCGGCTGCCGCTCGCCCTCCTTGCCGTCCCCCATGCCGAACGACGACGACGACGGGATCTAACTCGCTGCCACGGCACGACGGACGCACGATTCACTTCTATTGTTTGACAGGACAGCTCCCGGTGCATCGATGACAAGGATGACAAAATACGAATTCCCCCCTCCGTGTCGTCCGTGTCGTCCGTGGCGTCGCACGTAACGCAGAAGGGTAACCGCGGCCCTCGTTGTGGTCCTCTTCCACCTTGAGAAGGCGAGAGAACCGCGTTGTCCCGGCTTGGAGCGGGACGAACGTACGCGGGACGAACGTACGGTGTGGATGTCGGCGAGAGAGAGACGGCAGAGCGAAAGAACGACGACAGGCACGGGATGAGTTTTGGAACGTATCTCGCCGGCGCTCTCGCTTTTCCTCACGTTGGCCACACTGCGTCGGGTGATGTCGACACGAGCGACACGGACACGGTTGGCGGGGGCCGCACGTCGAGATTGGTTATGAAACGACGATGGGGCTCGGGCAATTATTTTTTTTTTAAGCAGCAAGGCACCCCAACTTAATTCGCGCTGATTGTCGTAACGGTGGTAGGGTAGTCAGCGAGGTAGTCGAGGCACACGCTCGCGCGTTGTCCTTTCGCGACTTTGGAGAGTGGGGAACCACGCGAGTAGAGCGTAGCGAGCGTCACGATTTGTTTTGCAGGGACGGCGCGTGATCGGTCGATCGGCGTGTTGTAAGCGCATACAGGAAAGCACGTTGTTCATTGACACTTTATAACAATCAAATGGAGACTGTTAAACACTTGTGGAATGTCAATCAGTTCGTGACGAAGGAGCTGGGGATTACGCCGTTGGTTATGGACTTGCAGTTATTTTACATGTAATTTCCTGCACGCTTTCGTTGACATTATTTATAATTAGATGAAGAAATATTAAATCGTGTTGTATTGAATAAATGATGTTGCAACTTTATTGCTTGATTGTTATTAGGGGCCGTCTATGATACGCGGAGTAAGCTTGGTATGAAGAGTAGGTATAAAGCTGCGTACTTCCTGTGTAAGAAACTGGAATAAGGGCATCAGCAAATAAATTCATTTTATCTGTTATTCCTACTCCAGCCTTTATGCTTACTTCATATATTGTAGATGACTCCTTAAGGCAAATTAAAATAATTACATCAAGAATAATTGTATAATCATATCTTGATAATTATAAAGCTGATAATCTGGAAAGAAAAAAATTAATTGTACTTTTAATTTCATATATAGGCTGTCCCAGACTTTGAGATTATTTCGAGACAAAAATCTTAGTACCAAAATGTTGAATAGTTTTTAAATGAGAAGGATTTAGGGTTAGCAAATCAAACTGTCTGAAATTTACAGGCTCAGGTATAGCACATCGTATGGCCTTGTGAAGATATATGCAAAATCAATATAAAAAATGAATATCATATTTAGAACACCTTTACTACTGTGTAATGTGCCATATTTGAGCGCACAAATTTTGGACAGTTTAATCTGGCAACTTTAAACTTTTCTTATTTAAAATCTACTATAGCTTCGACATTTTGATAGGATTTTTGTCTCAAAATGATCTCAGAAGTCTACCATTGATAAGTATCATGCAAAGTCTAGGACACCCTGTATATTAATAAATTTATAAGATTTTTCTAAATTTTTTATTAAAATGTTTTCAGGCAGAAATGTAAAAATCTCAGCAAAATTATAGCGCTGCCGCAGCAGAATTTTGGACCCTTGGTAACATGTTCGCATTGTGGATCACTTTGGAATACTGTGGGTCATCAAGTTCGGATATTGAGTGGCAAAAGAGTATCTAAGTCGGTGAAGAAGATCGTGCGATGCATGAATGAAAATCCAGATCAAAAGATTCCAAAAGTTCGTGCAACTCTGGTGCAGAAATCTATAAAAAATGAGATGAATAGATTGGTCATTAAATGTTCTGTTTGTTCCAAAAACACTGAATTGCCATTCAAGAAAGAAAGACACATCAAGCCACTGAAATTGAATGATTCACAGACAGAGACACCGCAAAGTAGTAAGCAAAGCAAAAAGAAAAAGAAAAAATCAAAGGACAAAACTGCCGGTTTAAATATCTCAGGCTGCACACCTGTATCACATTTGAACAAGAAAGATAATAGTAGAACATCTGCAATATCACCTGTGCTCACGCCTAAAATAATACGAAGTAACAAGCCATTATCTACTTCCTCTAAAAAACCCAAGAAATTGAATATAGAACGATTAAAACGTATCATGGAAAATCAAACAACACCTGCAAAAAGAAAAAACTTGCACAGTTTTCTATCCGAGCTCTATTGAAAAGGTAGATATTTATATGCAATATGTACATATTGTAAATTATCATTGCATAATAGTGCATAATATTTTTTAATAAATTGTTATAACAAATGTCTGAAATTAATTATTAGAAGTACAATTAAAATTCCAAATTTAGAATCATATCTTTATCTTTAAGATGTTAATAGACAATATAAAAGTGCATGTAGATATATATATTTTTTTGTGTAAAACATTTTCAATTATTTGTCGTCAAAGAAACAAATAACGGTTTTCTACACAAGTTTCTAAAATAATGAACTGAGAAGAGCTAATTTTAGTTACTTTCTAATTGAAAGGTGATTATCATTGAATCATTCGCGATTTAAAACATGAATCTTATAAGTGTTTCATTTAAGACGTTTTAAAGACGAGATTTAAACAACGATGATAAATATTCCAGACACAGTGTCTGAAAACATCTTTAAGATGTTTTAATAATATTTTCTCTCTATTTTGGACACATTTGACATATTGTCTGGGACGGTCCTTATTAATTAAAGTTAGAAAGAAGGAATGCTATAATTTTTTTTTAATTAAACGGTCTATTTCTTGGAAAAACAGTAATATAAAGCAGAAATAAATACGTACTTTCAAACGTTAATCCTACAACTCCCATTAATGACTATTCTATCTATCAAGATGTAAAGAAACGTTCGATCTTTACACATCTGTAGCCGTTAACAAGTAGAACATGTAGTGATGAACACACTATTTCTCCTCGCCGAATGTCTGCGAATGTTCGCGAATGGGACGTTTGAATTAACATATAAATCGCATCACGCCACGTCGAAAAGTAAACAAGTTTTCGGCAAGTTTATATCTAGGCGACGTTCGTATTGCACTACTCCCGTTCCATGGTCCTACATTATTTTCACTTTGCGGGCTTATGGTCCATGCAAAATAAAATAAATACACCTATACAATATACGGTTTGTCACTTATATGGGCTTCGGATACGTCGCGCGTCCGTTTTTCTTTTTTTTTCTCCCCGAGATTCTCCGCCGCAAGTCACTCCAGTGGAATCTCCTGCTTTACGACCTGCAACATCGGAGTATACTTTATGCACGGTGAAGTTGTAGAATTTTAATGTATTCCCGCGGCACATACCTCGCTCGTATACCTTATTTACTTCGATATCCGCATAAAAAAAGACAACTCACACACAGGATAGGGAAATCGTTATTTACGCAGAAAGGGAAGCTGCGAACGGCCGTGTGGATCCGCGATGTCGGGCGTTAAAAGTTTTATTTCGCTTTAAATGGCGCGTATAAGCAGAGAATACGATAGAAATTCTCTAAATTTTCAGAATGAGAATCATTGTCAAATATTGACGAATGAATGAAACTTAGCTTAATCCGTACGTTCAGCATGGATTCCGAATTCGTAATGCGCGCTTTATCAAAGTTTAAACATTTTTACGTTAAATTATGTAAAGATGTAGAGAATCCATTCAACTGTTTCGAATTGATCAATACGTTATTTTGAAACTCCGCCGAGAATCCATACAGAAAGTTTGATTGATTAATTGAAATTAACGTGACGGATCGAAGTACTTAAAATTTAAAATAGAAACATTTCGATTTAAACACTTTCTTTTTATTAATTAATCTCTAATTACGCTTTTCATGCATACTAAGTGCAGGCTGAATCAATTACTCGTAGTTAAATTTTGAACACTAAATGGAAAAATGTCTATGCTGTGACGCATTTTAACTCTTATTACAAATAATTCTTTAAATTTTTACCCCAGCAGATTGAATTGAAATTTCATTCTCTGCGAGAGAACAAAATAGGAAAGCAGCACTTTTTAAATATGGAAGACAATTCTACATGCTACATAAATTGTGACTTTTATTTAGAATAGATCCTCGTTAATCTTTCCCGGCTCATCTATTCTTCATAGTGCGCTCGGAAAGGTATAAGTGTGAACGGTACGCGTCGACGATACGAGGTGCGGCCGCTCGTCAGCATCATTCGCGACGATCTATTCACTTTTGCGGTTTTCGGCTGGAATGTTTCGTGCACGCGGGAATTCTACTTTCATGCAACTACCGTTGTTAATTCGGTCACTGGGTCGCGGCAGGAGGTGCGAGGAGGCATCGGAAGAACCGGAGGAAGAAGACTGGCAGCGGTGGCGCAGGGGAGGACGAAGAAGAGGAGCCCAGCAAACGAAAATGAATTGAAATGGGCAGAAATGAGTTCATTTCAACATTTTCGAATTTGCCCTTTTCAGATTTTTCGAATCTATTTGAATCCGAAAATATAACATGGATGTGAATAACTCATTTCGTATTTTCAGAGTTGGGTAAGTTAATATATTCTTTTAACTAAATTAAATTTAAGTTAATGGCTTATAAATTTGATTTAGTTATGTTAAAAGTTACATGAGAAAAAAATTAACTAGCTAAAAATTACATCAAGAAGATTAAATTAAAGTTAAATTAAAAGTTAATTTTGGAAAGCATTATTAAATTAGAACTTTATAATTTTATAAAATTAGATTACTCAAAACAATTATAACATATAGGTCAAACAAATTTAACATTTTATTTATAAATTAAATTTACATAAAATAAAAAAATATTGCTTTTTTATGGGTAAATATACTTTTTCTTTTATAATATTTTTCTCTTACAATACATAAATAAATTTTTAACTTAGAAAAAAGTTAATAAATTAAAGTTTATGTGTTTCAAAAATAACTAGTTAAAGTTACAAATTAAATCATTTAAAATAAACTAAGTTATTAAAAGTTATTAACTTTTGAACATTATTATTTAACTTTTAACATTTCAACTAGTTATCACCCAACCCTGTGTATTTCAATTCATTTGAGTCTAAAAATACTCCGAGGCTCTAGCGTAAACTTGGATAAATTAAAATCAATTGCAATTTTCAATTCATTTTAATTCATTTTTGTTTACTGGGAGTCCAGCAAATAAAAATAAATTGATACGGATAGAAATGAATTCATTTCGACATTTTCGAATTCGCGCTTTAGATTTTTCGAATCCATTTGAATCCAAAAATGATATAATGGATGAATTCATATGTATTTAAAATAATGAATTGCGCATTTCCTACTTCAATTCATTTGAATCCAAAAATAATATAATGAAGACGTGAATCCATTCGAATTCAAAATTTAGAGTATTTCGTATTTGAGTCCATTTGAATCAAAAAATACTCTGAGACTCTAAAGTGCAAACTCGGAAAAATTAAAATGAATTACAATTTTCAATTCATTTGAATTTATTTTCGTTTGCTGGGGATTCGTGTTAGTCACCTGAATGCAAGCCTGGAGGTAATCTCGCTCGGACATTTCCTGGTCCTTCGCAGGGGGAACTTTTCCCCGTCGGCGCAACTCTTGCTTGGCATCGTTCAAGTCAAAGATCGCCACCGGGTCCAGCCTGCCCTTGAGCACCAGGCCCGCCAAGTATTCAATGTAGTGCTGCCTGCGGGGGAAAAGTACCCAAGATTTTAGTCAGGTCCACGGTCCCCCGCTTGTGCTTTACCTCGACCAAGTCGTTCCTGTAATGCTCCGGGTCGCGCCCGTACCAGTTCGCGGGCAGTTTCAGCCCGGCGCGGCGCACACACGTTTCGAGATCGTCCACGTTTAGCAAGGGCAGCGGTTCCAGCTGCGTCAAACGGATCTTTCGAACTAGATACTCGACGTAATGAATCCTGGGAGATACACGGAGGATCTCGTTAGCGATCGACCAGCGGGGGGCGGGGGATGGTATGGGTGAAGGTGGAACAGCGAAGGGTGGCGGCTTCGCTGCGAGATCGCTCGAGAAAACGTTCGAAATCGCCGCGAGATTGGGAGCGATATACTCCCCTCCCAATATACTCGGGCGTGAGCGAAATTCTAACGCCGATCGGCAAACGCGTCGCGGAATGTACCATTTGAAATCTCTTCTGGCAATACTGAAGGTTTTGATTTCGGAAAATCACCGAGGTAACTTTATTTGATACGTGAAACTATTTCCATAAATGATCCCGGGTATTTGTGAAAGAAAAAGAGATATTACATATTTCAGTGTTTATAATCTTGGCTGGATAATTTCTAGTAAGAGTTGCTAGCAACCTGTTGCGACTTGATGAAAAGGTATCCTGCTTAAACAATCCGATAGAACTGGATAAGAAAAAAAATCTATGTGATCTTATCGTGTTTTTAATTCATAAATATCAGATGTATTACTTTTTTTATGTTATTTAGCACATAATTTAGTAATCAATATTTAATCAATGTGTACTTGACCGAGTTTTGTCGAAACTGATATTATTCTATTATGTTTTCAGTTTATGTATATTTAATGTAATACTTAAATTTGAGAGATTTTGCGTTTTTTTTTTATATATAAATAATTAATCTTTCTTACATATATATTTAAACTATGGATTATTTAAATAATTTAAATACATGTAAAAAATATTAATTATAAACGTCTTTAAATTATACATATAATTACATATACATATTTAAATTGTTTTTTAACATATAGGGCAAAATTACTAAATGCATATCAGTCGCTTAAATTGTACCTTATTAATATTTTATATTTTTATTTAATATAAGCGACATTTAGTGACGAAAATATGAAATAAATGAGAAATATAATTGAAAATTTAACAGGTTACATTTTGTTTTGTGCGCATTTAATACAGAACAAAAAAATTAAGTTGATAATGAACTGATATTAATTTTTCATCAATTTATATAGCTGATGACAATGTAATCGTTCGATTTTATTCTGAAATTTTGTATTTTCATAAAAAGGTTTATTATAAAATATTTTACATTTATTTTATATACATATTTGCAATTATCACAAAGATTAAATCGATAATTAAAATCTTAAAAGTTCTCAAATCGTACCATGAATTTCATTACAATAAATAATATTAATGTAAGATTTATAAGCGATAATAGTAAAATTAATAATTAAAATGAATAAAAATATATCAAATGCAAAAATAAATTCAAGCCAATTTTATTTCGACGTCCTTAGCATTTTATTATTATTATTTATTAATTATTATTATATATTATATTAAATATATGATTCCTTTTTTCGATAAATTATTAATGAAAGCAATAATGATTTCTTATATTCTTAATTAATATAATTTATAAATTTGACACTTTTAAAGACAATACGATTTAAGAGACCAACAGGTAAAATTTAGACATTTTAGACAACCGATTTAAATCATATCCTTTGCATATTGCAAAAAAAAACTTATAGTAATTTAATTTGTTGCTGAGAACTATTACTCATTGTAGTAATAGATATTAATATCAAGTTACAATATTCAATATTTATTTACGTATAAATTAATTAAAAGTTGGAAATATAATAAAAAGTACCTTAAGTGATATACGCGTTCGACAACTCTTGCCTATATAAAATAAATAATCCAAGAAAATATAACCATAAACCATACCATAAGATCATAAAACATTAGTTCCATGTTATAACAATATTAAATAACATAACATTTTCAAATGTATTCAAATCAATATAAAATTTTAACTGTGACTTGGAGATAAAGCTTTTAAAACATATCAACAATGCTTCAAAAACAATCGTATATTAAATAAACTGTATTAAACAAACCTAAATGTATTAAATAAACTATTTGCAATGTTTATACAAAATTATTTTAAAACATACACGTAAAATCAACATTTCTAAATGTTACTTTAATGTATTTTGCTTATTGAGTAATTTTCAGATTGGATTACATAACACAAATTGAATAAATTGTATAGAAAACATACATTTTTATGTTAGTTTAATTTTTTAATTGTTTCAGCAAGATAACTGTTAAGAAACGAAATAGAAATAAATAATTTCTCCATCATAGCTCAAATATGAGTCCGATTGAAACAATAATTTTACTACAAAATTGGATAAAATTTCAATAGTCTAAATCTGTTTCTATCATTTTCTATCGGTTTTTTTTTTAAACAGCGTGACGATAGAGTTTCTCCAAATACTAATATTTTTTGTCCTTTAGCTGTCCTTTTGCTATTAACTCAATTTTCAATTTTACAAATGGACTTGTTGGCAACGCGTCGAGACGTCTTATCTCGAATACCGAGTATCATTCGCCGCGATAAAGCTCACCTGCACAGACCAGCGTGGCCCTCGACGACGTCGGAATTGCACACCGCATCCACGACTCCGGTCGGCGTCTCCTTCTGCAGTTGCACCTTGCACCTGCGTTCCCCGATCGGACCTTCCGTGTCATAATCGATGCCGCTTTCTCGGAGCAACTGTTGCAGCTGCGCCGGCTCCTTGTCACGGAGATAGAAGAGGCAGTTGCGCGGATGATGGGCGTGCAGGCCCAATTTGGCGCAATAAGGGCTGACCGCACACTTCGCCCCCATCATGAAAGCCTTGCCGCAACCGCAGCAAAACTCATATTTACACTGACTGCACGTGAAATGCATGCAACCTATAAAAATTCACGAGTTTTTTTCAGTGAGCTTCGAAAAATGTTCCCTGTGATATGCATATCGAATAATTTAGAAAAAATATCTCGCTCCATATTTTAAAATCATCCGAGATCGATTAAAAAAGAACAAAAAAGTAACATGGTATTAAAATGGCCCGCATACATTAAGATAATATTTGGCATCAACATTCATTAATTCGCGCATTACCATATTGTTTTTATAAAATTAAAACAATAAACACTGCGAGGTTTATGCTCTGAAATTTTTATGTAGCAATAGTTTTCTCTCGAAAATATTTATTCAAGGAAAGCGAAGTGTTATTAAGGAACAATTTTTATGTAAAAGATGCAAATTAAAGTTGAAAATTAAATAATAAAATAACAATAATAATCACTTTATCCCACGGTAAAATGAATAAGCATAAAATTATCTTTGCGATAAAGTGTAATAGTTATTATTACCTCCTCTGGATAGAGAATAACGGAATTTGCATTTAGGACAATCGATGCCATTGTCGGCTAAATGTTGTGCCAAACCCGCGGCTTGATTGTCGGGATCATTCTCGTCCTTCCAAGCGGCAAATTTCTCACATGAAATTCCCTCGTGTTGTTTTTCCCACTGAAAATATAGGTGTTAAAAAATTCTTATTTTCCTGTTTGACACAAACGTCATCGGAATCACATGAATCGCATGAAAAATGTTTTATACATACCGGTCTACGGCAAAAAGCACAAGTGACAGACCGACAATCGGGACAGATTAAACGCTTGTGGTGAGGGTCGGCGTAAAATCCGCTTGAACACTGGAAAATAACGAAGCATTTTGTTTCTTGTAAAATCGTCAATTTCTAGATTACAATTAAATAATTACCTGAATGCACCACTTAAAATTTGGATCTTGCATCAGGGTCCGATCTCTGAGCTTTCTCTGGAAGAGTTCGTGAATCGGGGGATCCAGCAGAGTCTTCAGCTGAATATCCAAATTGCTGAAATACTCGAGAACTTCGTCCTCGCTCGCGTCCTTGAGATTAGGTTCCTTGCAGTATGGGCAAACGGCATCCGTGATGTTCCTGTCGCTGATCTGAATGGTGAAGTAATTCTTCGCGCAATCGTTGCAGCAGCGATGTGTGCACTTCAACATGGACACCATCTAAACGTGAAAAAAGCATCAACAAGTAGAACAAGTAAAATTAAAAAGCAAAGTAATTAAGAATCAGCGGGCACGCTTTGCGATTCTCGCTGATTCTTAATTACTTTGACAAAGCAGGATAAGATTTGTAAAATAAAATAAATTAATTCAAACAGAAATAATTTGAATACGACATGTTCTTCTCGAAAATTGCGGTTTCATCCGAATTAATTAAGAGAATTTTACATTTTATACTCTTTAGCTTTCCAGATTTCTCGTTTCGACGGTAATTAAATTACTCACTTGACTCATCGCGAAACGACCGGTGCACAGCTCGCACTCCTGCTGCAAAAAGGCCAGCGCCGATTCTATACTGGAGCATTCTTTCGCGGCCTGAAGTGCCTCGGCGTCCCCGAACTTGAGGGCCAGCAAACTAGCGGCGACCTCGGCCTCATCGTAATTCGCGGCTCGACCCTCCGCCAGGAGACGACGCGCTATTCTCTGCACACGACAGACATGAGATTGCTCCGATATCGACACGCAATTTTCGCGTATAAAAAGGAAATCGTAGTTTCTACAAATCTCGATCTAAGGTTGAGATCTATTGTTCATATCAATGTAAACATGAAACATTTCTAAATCGATGCATGTAACTTAAAGCAGAAAGTAGGATGGAACAAATTATGGAAATTGTGGAGAATAACGTTGCACAATGTCGACAATTTTCTTGTAGCATAATTTGCAACTAAATTCGACGAATGATTTACAAAAGATAAAATACCAGCACTCAAAAATATTTCAAAAGTTAAGGAAGTTTCAAATTTTTGTCATGCAAGAGAAGAGGAGGTAGACTACGCCAACGTCTAGAAACGAGCTCTTTTTCATTTAACAAATGTAAAACTGTCGAGAAGCATAAGTTTCTCAGGTGAAGCTTCGACATTTTCAGTCTACTACTGAAATGAAGCAATTAACTCATATATTTATAATCGATGCTTATGTATATACAATAGAACATCTTAAATGTTTTATAACTAACAAAAAAACGGAAAATATAATTGGTGACTTAAATAAAGCTCTGAAGATTAAAGTCAAAGAATTGAAAATTTTAAAAGACCCTTATGGAAATGTAATACTGACAGTAATAAATTGGCGAGTAATTTAAGTATATTTAAATATATATTACTTAAATTACTCGCCAATTTAATATCTTAATATGTAACATTTATATTACATATCACATATACATATTAAACATTAAATTGGCGAATAATTTAGGTAATATACTATATTTAAATATACTTAAATTACTCGCCAATTTATTACTGTCAGTATTACATTTCTACAAGGATTTTCTTAAATTTTCAATTCTTTGACTTTATCAAATAATTATCAGTTTTTACATTTCTGCAAAGGAAACCGACACAGGATAGTCGCGTGTACATATAGTTTTATTAATCTAAATGACAGATGATTCGATCCTATTTATTCAACTACATTGAAGCTGACCCAAAACTAGGATCGATACGTCTGTCATTTAGATTAATAAAATGATACGTACACGCGAGTATCATGTATTGGCTCTCATTAGCATTTTTAATTCTTTTAAAATATGTTGTCCCCTAAACGATTAAACATCACATCATTTTAGAAGATACGCAACATATCTCTTTCTTGACAGACAATGAATTAGTCACGACACAATACTTACCTTCGCGTTAGCTTGTCATAGTTAAATGATTAACCAATCAACGCGCGGTTAAAACATTGAGGAAACACGTATCGGTCGTGTTCGATCCCCCTTCCCCACCCACTTGGCATTACGAGCTGTTTGTAGACATTGGCCTGCCAACGGTGGAAAAGGCCCGGTTCTTGGCGACCCGAACGATCGCGAGGACTTTTTGGCAACTGACGTTTCTACGAGGAGGGTCGTGTGTGTCACTTGGCAACTCTCGTCTACTGACCTCCCGCTCCGTTTTGGGAGATCCTTGTATCTGGCGTCTGAAGCTTTCCACGTGAGCCCTATCGGCATTCTCTTCGCCCTCGAACCGACGGATGCAACTGGCTACGAGGGAAAATCGCTTCTTGGGCGCTCGCGCCCGATCCACCCCCTTTAACGTGTCATCCTTCTCGATTTTCACGTCTTTACTACCCGTACTCGCCCTTCGGCCTACCTTCGCGCGTTTCTCACGCGACTCATGACTCATGATTTTCAGTGTCTTTATATCGTTCTGTACTGTCAACTGATCTCCCGCCTCGGTTACGCTCGCGTCTCCGTGCTTCGTCTCATTTTTCTTCGAGTCGTTCGCGTTTGACGGAATATCTTCCTTAGATTTTATACTCTGCCTGAACTTCGCTGAAGACGCAGCCGCCAAATCCGTCACAGTTACAGCAATGTCAGAATCTGTTTCGAGATTTTGAAAACCTTGCGACGTCTCTTCATCGATTCCCGCGTTTATTTCCGGTCGAGATAATTCTGTGACCGCAGTGGCAGCTTCCGTCGGTGCGTCCGCATTATTTTTTCCAGCCTCTCGCGCGACCTGTGAATTACTCTCCACTCTACTCGAAACGTTGGCTTTGTCGCCAGGCGTTTCGTCGTGAATCATATCGTCGGCTTCTTTATCAGACACTTGAAATTGTTCCGAAGTTTCGACCTGTTCATTCGTCTCCTCTCCTTCGGACCGCAGCTCCTCGTACACATCCTCCTCTTCCGCCGAATCTTCGAGTTCGCTCGACTTAATCTCCCGCTCGTCGAGCGAGCCTTCGGACGACGACGTGGAATCATGATCGTGGCTTTCCGTCTCGTACGAATAAGTGACGTCCTCACTTTCCTCGGATTCGCTCGTGCACTCCTCCTCTTCAGACTCCGATATTTCAGACCTTATCTCATTTAGCGTTTTCTCCAACAACAACTCCGCGTCCGTGAACTCCTCGACGGAATTGTATTCCGAGTTATGATCAGAAATGTACTTCGCCGTTCCTGTGTCTTCGTCCTCTTCAGAATACTCGGAACCGGAGCTGAAAGCATCCGAGCTTTCCTCAATTGCGTTTTCGACTTCCAATTGTTTGCTAAGATCCGCGGACGGATCGTTATGCGTCGAGTTCGACGCTTGTGAATTCTCGTTTAATTTCAATTCTATTGACTTAACTTTCGAAGGTTCTCCTTCGGTTTCTTCACTCTCCACGGTACTCTCTTTATCACGACACTCCTCCAAGATTTGCCTGTCTTTCACATTTTCTGTAATTTCAATCGCCCCTCCGTTACTAGATTTAATTTGATTTCCCGTCGGCTTGTTAATATCCCCAGAATCAATTTTCCGTATGGTTGGCGGGCTCGATACGTTCGCTCTTTCCTGAATTTTCCACGATAATTTCGAAGCTGCTTGCGACACCGCTGGCAATTTATTTGACGCGCTCTTTAATAAGGACGTGTCATTTACTTTAACAGGGTTCGACGAGCCGGCGTCCGTAGATTGCGCGATTTTTCGCTGCGTTAGAACGGGTATTTTCGACGGCGAGGCTGTTTTAGGTTTTAAACTGTCTTTCGCTACTTTTGTCAGAATTTTGTTATTATTCGGGATTTCAGTTTTGCGATTTACCCTCTCTACCGCTTGATTTTCAAAAGCCTCCGCTTTCATACTTTTCGAGCCGTCCAGATTTTTATTTTCGACATCTTCAATATTTTTGTTTTTAAAATATTCGAGCGTCCTCTTTTTAGAATTTTCCGATTTATTTCCATTATATTTTTTAACAACAGGCAATTTAGTTTGCGGTTCGGGATTGGGCGCGTTATTGACTATCGACAAGTTCTCCCCGGGCGCGGGAACCTTTTTATTATTATTTACCTTCATATTTCCGATAGTTTTGTGCGCACTGGTATCATTTAATGATTGTCTAACGGTTTTATCGGGCATTTCTGACGGTAGAGAGGTTTTAGGTTTCGAAGTATCTTGCTCCATCCTTTTCATCGGAACTTTTCCATCGGCAACCGATTTATTCTTAACGTCTGCCTTGGTGCTCGCGATACACGCGGACTTTAAGGGTCCTTTAATTCGCGATTCATCGGACTGCATCGCTCGATTCGACCTTTTAACAGTCTCGCTGGCCGTCGTCGCTCTCGCTTTTGCGACGGCCGCGCTGTACGGACCTGCGCTTTTCCACGCTAAATTTTTCCTCGGCACGCCGACCGATTTTCTCACCATTTTAACGGGCGACTTTCTCCGGACGATCTTTTTAAGCGGCGATCTCGATCTCTGCTTTACGACGGGTCTCGCGATCACGCTTTTGTGAGATTGATTTACTTGCTCGGTATTTTTTCCCAACGGACTTCCCTTACTCGGTAATTTTGACCGCGTTCGTTCAACTCGCTCGTTACGTGCGACGATCGAAACTTCGTTCCCGGACCGATCGACGTCTTTCGCGTTCTCCACGACTTCTATTTGACCCGTCCCGACGACGCTCGCGATACTCTTTAGCGGCGCGCAATCGTTTACCGTTGCTACCGGCGATTCCGATATCTTTATTTCGAAGGTGTGAGGTACTCCAGGCGTCACGTCGCTGACGTTCGCTATAATAGGATCCGGAAGAGAGTCGACTGTTGCTGAAGCGACGTTTCTCTCCTCGGCCGGCGGCGCTGCGAAGAATATATTGAGATTTTTAAGCGCATGCAGGACGCCCCTTGTCGCTGAGTTTGACGTTTGTGTATCCTGTTTCTTGGCATCGTGAGATTGAGAAACTTCGTCCCCGGGACGAAGTTTCACGTCGCGATCGACGGGACACGAGATACTTTTCTTCGACTCTAACGGAGGATCGTGTTCGACGGACAATCGAGGAGACGCGCTGTCCCGCGCATCGTTATTACCGTTTGATAATTGACCGTGTACCTTTCCGTCGGACGGCTCATTAGCACTCGTAACCGAGTTTTCATGGACACTGGATATTGAAGTTTCACGAATAGAAGATACTGTTTTGGCGTTTCCTGCAATTTTAATGACTTCCGAAGTTTTCGGGTCGCCAAAGCTGCCTGATATTTCATGATGCGAAGTATTTTCAGGGCGAGTATCGACTCCGCGATTATTTTTTGGAAAGGAGAGTGACATTATTTTCGCGCGCGCCAGATGATCACGCGGATGTGCAGTTATCTCCTGACATTTTGTCGGACTAAATAATTTATCCTGATTTAAAATATCCCGCGAGTCTGTCGAAGATCGAACGTCCGACGTTCGCTCGATCGCCGAAAGATCGTCAGATTTCGACGAGGCGAGCGCGATCTCCTTCCCCCGATCACGCGATTCGTTTAAACTCATTTCCGGGACGGAGCGCGAGTGTGTTAATGACCGAGGAATTTCGCCGGGTCGCGATTGAGTGATGGATAAATCATCGGCCGTATTTCGCTCAACGGGCACGTTTTCTTTCAACGTAGCTTCATTTTTATCGTCGCTCGCGGGAGTGTGATATGTGACCGAAATTGTCTGTTCTACTTTTTCCGAAACGTGCACCGCATTTTTCGGGACGAGCGGCTTTGTATCATTTTTATCGTGACGCAATGTCGTACCGTGATTATCGAGTATTTCGACGGGCGGCGACTGAACGATTTCGGGAGGACGATCGGGAGATGGAGCTGACGAGACCGGCGAGGCTGTTACCGTTAATACACGAGACGACTCGTTTAATTGTCGCTCGACCCATTTGTTAATATCTCGCTCGTCGGCTGACTGCGCATTAGTCGCATTCGTTGTTACTTCGCGCGAGATCTCAAGCGAATGATCTGAGCTAAAATCGCAAACGATCGGTTCTTTTTGTGAAACATTCGTCGCCGATCGGAAAGCGGATTCTTTCGCGTTAGGCTCGTTTATGAAAGCTAATGAATTTTTATCTCGCGACGAGTCGCTTTTCAGCAATGGATCAGTGTCTGCAAAGGCGTTATCGGCGAGAAGCTTTTCGTGAAATGCTTTTTCGGAAGAGCTTTCCACTTCCTTTGATGATGATGATGATGATGATAAAGATGATGAAGACGACACATCAGTCGAGCCGATCGCGAGCTCGAGGGGTCTCTGGACGACAGATCGATCATGCGTCGGGGATGCTGTTAACGGTTGCACGTGAGAACTGATCGATGATTCACCTGAATGATCAGCTTCTACAGCTGATCCCGCCTCCGACATGGTTTCGTCTCCGGTAGATCTCTCTTGGTTATCGTTTCTCGCGGACTTGTCGACTATCTCTAAAGAATTCTTACGTGAACGTATTTCCCCGGCGACGTCCGTTCGCGGCGGCCCGGCTGCTGCTCCTACACTGGACGTCGCCGTCTCGTTCGTAGTCGATTCTTCGAGAGTGTCTTTGTCCATTAAGTCCACCGAGTCGGAAAACGTTTCGGATGTCAGATCCGCTGCGTTGTTAGTTCGCGAAATGTTTGACTGGCTCGTGTCTGTACGTACCGATCTGACATCCTGATGCTGTTGCTTAATGTCCGGAACGCTCGAGCGGGGCTTCGCCATCCGAGAATCCGGAAGCTTGGATCTGCCGATCTCCCTATCGCTAATCTTGCCGCTTCTCAATTTCTCCGAACCTTTCTCCGGACGTTTGTCTGCTCGATTCCTCCCCCGCGGCGACTGCGATTCGGTTTTTTTCTTTTCGACCACGGCTACGGAAACAGGCGTGCTCTCCTCGTCGGCGTCGTTCCTCGGCGCAACGTCGCCCGCCGAGCTCCGGTCGGTGATCTCGGCCTCGGGTGCGCTGGTTTTCGGGTCTTCGGGCTTCATGCTGCGTAAAGTATTCAATCGGTTCATAAGTTGCACGTCGGAGGTCGCGTCACCCTTCTCGGGCGACAGCATTTGCATCGCCGTTATGAACGGCGTCAAAAACTGCTCCGGCAGCGATTTCACGGCGGACAGCAGAGCCTCCACCGCCACGACGTGCGGCTGCTCGTCGTTCTGTCCGGGGACTTCCCCCTTGACACGCTGATCAGATTGCTCCCGTGCGGGAAGATCTCTTACGGATACGTTCGCGTGCACTTTCTCTATCACGTCCGCGGATTCGTCCCGCGATGACCGCCGCGGCAACGTACCGGCTCGTTGAGGAACACCCGAATTCTGGGAAGAGATATCGGCTGCTCCACCCAATTCGGCAGACTTCTCAAGTTCGACGAGTGTCTCGCCGTTCCCCGCCGCGACGTTCTGTTTCGCCATGTCAGAAGGTAATGGACCACTCGGAGTTTCCTGGCGCGTAGAAGAGGACTGACCCGGTTCCGTATTATTCGTCGTGTCAAGCGCAGCTCCCTGCGACGAGGATACTTCAACTGCTAGATTATTTGGCAATAATCTTTCCCGTTCCTCCGGTGAATGCGTAACTTCCGTCGCCGTCGCAGTCTCGTCGATCGATGTCGTCGAGGTGCCGGCACGCAAAGTCGCCTCTTCGCGCAACTGCGCGGCTGATTTCACTTCGACGTCGCACTTTTGACCGTCAGATTTCGGCAGATCGGACTCGGTAATTCGCACGACAGTATTGCCGGTGTCAACTGTCGACGATTCTACGGCCGCGCGATCAGCGTCGTCAATTTTCGAGGAGTGTTCGGGCGCGCGTGAGGAGTCCGTTGCACTTGTCGTCGCGAGATCATCGACCGTGGTTGCGGGAATTTCCATGGGCAACGCGGCGTCTACTTCTTTCAGGCCTTCCGTCGGCTTCGTAGCGTTCAAAGAGTACTTTGTGTCGTCCCGCGAATCTACGGTCGCCTGTTCTCGCCGCGAGATCGCGAGATCGTTCGGCTCCGCTACGTCGGGCGCTTGTTGTACGGCCCTTGAGACCAGATTTGCATCGATTAGAACAGTGGGCTCGTCAGAGCGTTCGTACAGATTATCAGACTTATTATTACCCAATTTGTTCGGGGGATCTTTCTCGTGTCGCCAGTTATCGGTCAGTTCTCTGAGGGCCGCCAGTTGCTTTTGAAAGTCGGCCTGCAACGCCACGAAATGATCAACAATTGGTGACATTACCTGCTTCTGCGCCTCGCTATCGGACACATTCGGAATTTGTTCCACGGGATCAACCCCCGTCCCACCACCGACCGCACCCGCTGCATCTGCAGCAAACAAGAAAGATCGGTGCATGATCGATGATCTTTATTGCTTCTTGCTCGAGCATTAACCTGTGACTTTTTTTAAATAAAAAAGTAGCTGTATACATAAATAGAAATCAGATCTTTCAAATAAGTCTTTCATTCTTTTAACTTTCTAAACTTAAAGTGTTTGTAATTCACTTAGAGATTATTTAGAAACTGTCAATTTTTTTTAACGAGATGGTATTTTCATCGACGTAACGATATAATTCCAAATACAAAAATACATTCAACCATATAAGATACATTATTTACGAGATAACTTTAAACATAAAGAAATCAAATTTAAATAATTGTTTAATTAAAAATATACTATCTGATTAAAAAAAATGTTAATCTCATAATCTCATAAAATAAGCATAAAAAAATTTTGTTTATTAAAATATTTGCCTCTTTGAAACAAACAACTTTTTCCTTTGATATTGCTTTATATACGTGTAATAAATATACACGTGTAATAAATATATTTTAAAATTATTACAGGAAACCTCGCATATCTTTCTTTATACAAATCTTCTTTGCGTGCCATACACTTGCCAGTGCGTAGGCTTGCACATATAGAGGATTACATATATAGAAAAATATAAATCATTTTATTTATAGGAAACGGTATAATACGTCAAAAGCAAAAATTATAAAAATGTCATATTGTACATTATATGTACAGTAAAATGGAAAGAATTGACAATTTATAAGATTTGTAAGAATCTTTCTAATTTTATTTATTTACTTTTTTGAAAGAATAACATTTATGTATTTTTAAACAATGTTGCATAAAATATTGAATAACAAAATATACCCGGGAAAAAATTTTTTATACATAATTATATAAATTTCAATATATATGGATAATTATATATAATTATGTATAATTCATAAAAAATTTTTTCCCGAATATCAAAATGATGTTTATTATATAAAATAAATTTGATGTATCTGAAAATATCGACAACATTGGGGAGCGCTATAACATTTTTATGATCGGCGCGCGTATCGAAAGTTTTCACTGACCTTCGTGCGGTGCAGCCTCCTCGTTTTCCACCCCGACCGGAGGACCCCAGATCCTCATTAAAAAGGGCTTGAGCTGATTCTTTTGTAGCTCGAGCAAAGTGGCGTCCTCGATACCGGCGTTATTGTTGAGAGCTTTGATAACTTCCGCGAGCGCAAAGTTTCCCTTTGCCATTATCTGTTCGCACTGCCAATTGGAAAGAACGACAAGTTCAATATTGATCAAAGTGCCGCGTAAATTTATCGAAGATTTATTAGATTTTTCCTCGTACGCACTTTCTGCTGCCTGCGTTGGATGGCTGTCGCGACTGCGTTCCACATGTCACCCTTGACAGATCGGAGGGCCTCCTTCGCTTCAGCCGGCGAGAGCACGCCGATGCTGTTCTCCTTCGATTCCTTGCCCTGCGCGGTCACCAGGACCTGCACGGTCTCCACCAGATGCGGCCACTGCGTCTGAAGCCACTCAATTGGATTCGATGCGCCTTGCGCTAACGCGACTTGCACGTCGTCGGTCGTAAATCCCTGCTTTTCGGCTTCCCGCAGAAGCTCCACTATCTCCAATCCTTGACGAGTCAATGTGGAGACTCCTTGGCTGGCACTGGAACTTGCCTCCACGTATCTCGGTTGACTGGGCTCCTGAAAACAGTAAAGGCACGATGCTATCAATATCTCAACGAAAATCGATAAAAAGCGTGAGATTGCAGAGTCAATGGATATTGTTACTGCTATAATCACATATGGCTAATCACAATCGCAGGGGCTCCGTCGTCACACAATGTCTTAGCTGTTAAGCGAGTGTCTCTCTCTAAATTAATACCAGGACTAGCAGTAGCTGTAAATGTACTAAGCAAATAAGCATAATAATAAATATATCAGTAAGAGCGATTTATTTAAGCGGTTGGAGGATGCTAGAAAAGTAAACACATCCTGCCTACGTTCACACCGAGGCTAATTATCGCGACGGTTGGATTGAACATGACGAGGTGTACAATGGAAAAATCCGTCAAGCTTGAGTTCGTAAGCGAGTTTACCCTGGAACGATAATAGAGATGGGTCGAGTCGATGGAATTTCTTCTAGTCCGCTCTCTGCTCCGCTGTCCAGTTAACAGCTGCTGAAGATATTGCTCCTGCAACGCTCGCGGATACAAATCGGGACTGTTTACGAAGCCGCTCTGATCCTGAAACAGATGCTCCTTCTTGTCCCTTTTATTAGAACGCACAAAAAGCGCGATCGATCATGCATCAACGCGAAAGATGCAAGACATTTTATCCCTTTCCCTTAAGAGAGGGACGGCGTGTAATAAATTACGCTGTTACCGTTACTTTTTTATAACAACGCTTTTGTAACGTTACAATTTTTCATAAAGGTGAAGGTAGGGTTGAAATGGTCACTTTTTTAACAAGTATAAACTCTTATCATTACTGTTATGAAAAATGATTACGTTACTACTAAATTGTTATTACAAAACAATAAAAGTAACAGTTACTCGTTACTTTCTATTCCTTGGAACAGTTTGCCATTGATGATCGGCCGTAAACAAACCTTCTAAGTTGACATTTAATTTATTTACAAATTTTGCTCACCTCACCGTCGCTGTCGTCGTAATACAAGTAACTCTTTGACGTTGCTGCCGACGCGGATCTTCCGAGACTCCCTTTTGCAGGGAGATAGTCATAAGTCTAAAATGTTTTAATACGAAATTCATTTCATGCCATTTAATCTTCCGTTTATGTAAAATCTTCGCTCGTCCATATTCGTTCGTAAAATATTTCACGGGCATAGATAACATTTTACTTTAAACAATTCTTACTTGAGTCGAGATACTCTGCGGCGGAGGAGATGTTCCCGTAGATATCGAATGGCTCTTCGTAAGCTTTCCTCGAATTTTTTCCTCGCCCGGCGTCGCATTCGTGTCTGCCTCGGAGGTATTCGTGGCAATCGAAGAAGACGTCAACACCGAGGATGACGCTTTTAACGACAAGCTCTCATCGACCGACGACGTCGCGTCTGTCGATTTCGACGACGCATCTTTTGCTTGCGGGGCTACAGCCGCGATTGCAGTTATAGAGTTCTCTACGAGAGAATCATTGTCTGGAGGAATCGTTTCTGAAAATCATAAATTTTCTCCATGATTCAGGGCGACTGTGAATTATTTTGCGCTATAGCTAAATTGTAATTTTTATATATTTTTATATATAAATTTGATTTATGGTTACGTCATTTCCAATAGTTTCTAAAATATTTTCATATATTATCATTTTCAAAGTCATCTGGAAATGTACGTTCATCATACTTTTATTGGAGATTGAAAGAAAAAATAAAATTGCGAAAGAAATACCGTTGGAGAATTCTAATGTGCAAGATTTAAACGTTAGTACTGTATTGCTACGCTTACAGGATTTTTTTTTAAATTAGTTTAACTATTAAAAAATCTGCTAATTTGCTAATCTGTTAGGTTTGTACGTACAACAAATAAATACATCGCTACAAATAAATACATCGTGTATCTATAAAATACGTGGCATGCCGCTTATAATCATCACAATTAATATTAATATTAATATTATTTAGTAACCTAATAGCGTCATTAATATCCGTTTATTTGAAATTGGTGCACAAAATGTCGACGGACGGTTTTAAAGGAAACAAGTTTTAACAGATTTCTACTGCTGAATAATTTTTTTTTGGTTTATACTAAATAAATCTTTCGCCGCTGACGCGTTTCAGCGTCGTCGAGCCAAATGCCTTGGCAATGATTTCCATCGATGGTCTGCCCCGGAATAAAGGAACATATGCCAAATGCACGCTCGTGCTTGAAACCGTCGCATCGCTTGAATGAATAATATAACGCCTCAGACATGAACGGAAGATGGCCGAATTTCAAATACGACTATGCATTTGGTGCCGTTGTAACATTGTACGAAAAACAGTTTCCATGTCTCTTTATTATTCATCCAAGGGAATACATCGAAGGTGGAGAACAACCAGTTGTACGGCTCGTAACTGCCGTTTTACGTAAAAATAGAAAGAGAAAGAGAGAGAGTGAGAGAGAAGAAAAAAAAGAGAGATGTGTACAAACGAATCTAGGTCATCCGCATTTTTGGACAGGAATAATTGTGGGTGGGCATCACATAGAATGGAAGCGTCACGCGTGACGTCACTTGGACAACTTGGTACCGAAGGAAAAGCTGATTTTGCGCTTCGGTCTACCTTTATTCTTGACGGAGCCGCTGTCGCCGCTCTCTTCGCTGTTGGAGATCTTCTTGGTCCGCTTCTCGGGCTCGTGATTGGGAACGCCAACGCTGTTCGACGCTTCGTTTTTTGGTGCTCGCGGCTCGATCGGGCTTGCCACGGAATCGTCGTTCAAGGTGTTCGGTGGCAATGCGCTGCTTTTCGTCTTGCAACAAACCACGCAGACGCGATCGTTGATCTTGTTGATGAAGGTGCAGTGTTCGCAGGCCCACTCCTCCTTCGGAATTTCCATGGACAACGCATTCGTACTTTCGACAATGTCTCTCTCCGCTGCCTTTTGTTCTTTCCTAGGTTGAAACGTTCGCGCTTGCTGCTGTTTCGTCTCACCGCTGTCCTGTCTCTTCAGTTGAGCTTCGGCGACTCGTACTGAATCCTTCGACTGACGGAGTTCCTTATCGATCGATTGCTGACGATCCTTAACTTGAAGATTATTTATCGTTTCAGGGAGATCTCGATCTTCTTTATCCACCTGTTTCCTTATTTCCTTGGAGGGCGTTTTTCTAAGGCCTTGATTGTCGGACTCGAGCGAGGATCTGCCGGAACTTCGTTTGTTGGAAGTACGGTCTAGATCGTCAAGAATGTCCTTTCGCCGGAACGATTCTTTTCTCGCGAGGAGCTCACGCTCTCGCGAGACATCGCGCACTTGTTGCTCTCTTCTCGTCGCACGCGATTCGACCTCGTCGACGTTCGCGCGATCTCTATCTGAATGTCCTCCTTGAGATGATTGCCTTTCCAGAAGGCGTGTTCTTTCTACGGATGTCCTTTTCGGAGAAGTTATATCTCGGGAAGGCGACTTCCCCATCTGACCGTCGCTCTCAAAAGACGATCTACGAGAATCGCGACGAGCGGAGGATCGTTCCAGGTCGTCCAGCATTATGTCCCTTCGAAGGGACGACGCTCTCTTTAATGCGTTCTCCACCCTTTCGAAATGATCGTCGGACGAGCTCGTAACTCGTGCTCGACTCGGCGCGGTAACTTTTCGATCAGATGACTCGTCGTCGGTACTTCGCCTTCGGCGGTCGCGATGAGTTCCGTTCTGAACGCGATCCAGCCGAGGATCTATCTTGGGAACCGTGCGATCATCATGACCGTAACGTCGTCCAGAAGAGACAGTGTTGCTCTTTTGAAATTCGTCGTAGCTTCTCGTGGGTGTTGAGTATCGTTTACTAGACGGACTCTCGGACCATTGGTCTTCAGCATTCATCAATTTTTCCTCGGACATTAGCGTCCTGAAAAATCGTGGAGATGTAAACATGATCGCGAGCATATGCGTTTAAATATTGACCAAACTAAATATATTTCGCAAAAGTTCTAAGAAAATTAATTGTTGTAAAAAAAAAATCACTAAAGATACCTAGAATGTAAGTTAATATTAATTGCCAAGTTTTGGAATACGAGGTATCAAAACAAATAATATATCTTATTGTTAGTGATCAAGAGAGAGAATTATTTTTTAATACATCTATATATTAATACTCATTTATAAAGTTTTTTTAATAAAACTCTTTAATTATATTAATATCTGCAATGTATAATAGTTCTTATAATATTGATAGCCTTTCATTATGTAAAAAAAAAATTTGTAATTATCAATAGATGTTATTTTAGTCGCAGAGTGTTTCCACTTACTCTCGCCGACCTCTGGACGCGAGACTTCTGGTATCTTCGTCGTAGTAGCTTCGTTGTCGTATGCTTCTGGGAAGGCTGCCGCGTTTACTTCTGGATCCACGGGAAAGCCTGTCATCCACATCGGACTCATCGGAGTTCTCGGAACTCGCGTCCGATGGTGACCCAGGTGACCTCCTCGATCGCGATCTCGAAGCGTAAGACTTCCTAGATTTCAGACTGGGAGACGGAGACGCCGGCCTCGATCTTCTACTGGACTTGATGCTCCTGGCCGGACTCTGCCCTCTAGAGAGAGATCCTGGATAATGTGGAGGTAGCATTTGCGCTGACGGATAGCCCATGGGATATCCCCATACACTTGGATGATGCAGGCTCATGGTGGAGCCTCCCATCGATACGTCCCAAGAGTTAGGCGGATACCATATCATCGGCATGCCGCCGGGCCCGAGATGTGCCATCGACTGGGCCTGAAAGAATTTTATCCATCACGGATCTTCCTGCATGTGTTAGATCTGCATATTTTTAGTTTACACATCCTCTTTTTGAAAGATAAAATTAGAAATAAAAAATTAATAGTATTTGCCATTATTTATATAAAATTATCTAGATAAAGAAATGTTACTTCTTCATTTTTACGTAGATTATTAGAATGTATATCTTCATTTTTATCTTGGATAAAGATGTTATCTTTTTCAAATAATATATTAATGTAAACAACAAGTATAAAATATTGTCTTTACTTTCAATTTTTTAATTATTATATTTATCCTAACAAAAAAATTTTTTGACATGATAACAACGGATTGCATAGATCAAAAAATAGTAGCGCAATGTAAAAATTGCACCAAAAGTGTAAGTGATTCGAAAAATTTTACAAAAATTTTTGTAAAAGTTTCAGAAGTAATTATAATAAGAATTATATTTTGTATATAGTTTTTATCTATCTTTGCTTATTGGTCGAAATCCAAAAGAAGAATATTTTTGGCAAGATTGAATTATTTGAAGAACTCTAGTTTTTACAAAAATAAAAATTTACAAGTATAAAAATATGAATGTATTGTTTTCATATCCTGAATTACTTAGATAATAATATTATCTTAATAAATAAAACAATATATAATTTTATCTTTTATCCAGATAAATTTAATCACTCTTATCTTAAAATTAAATCATCCTTATCTTACTCAAGATATGTTTATATGGTATATAATTTATCTCATCTTTATCTAGATTATTTTGAGTTACGTAAGTGCAGCACTGCCGATAACAGTAAGATTGATAATGAGAACAGGTATAACAGCACTTGTTTCCGAGCACTGAGAGTACCTGATGCATTCCTGAATTCCACATGTGAGCAGCGGTCAAATCGCAAACGCTGGCTGATTGCATCATGGTTCTACTTGGCGGCGGAGGTGGAAGTGGCGGTGCCGGTTTCGGACTGCCTACGCTGAGTGGTCTTCCGCTCAAAGTGTCCCTCGTATCAGCGGATGGATGTCGTCGCCTGCTCGCGTCTTGCGCCCTCATCACCTCCTGATATTTTCTGTATCTCTCCTAAAAATTCGTACATAACTTCTTATTTCGGTTTTTTTAAATAAAAAATAAAACTGTGAAAGACTTAATGAATGGCCATCGATATAGTAGCAAAAAAATGTATCTAAAATCGTCGAATGGAAATGACGTCACGAATATATATAATATATTAATTTATTTTAATGATTGAAAACAAGTTAAATGTAGAAATTAATAAATAATTAAATTTATAAGTTACTGTATCTTATTCATTTAATAAAAAAGAAAAAAAACTGTGTATCTTAGCTTTCTTATTCACAAATACATTTCATACACAATCTTGAGATTTAATTCATTTAAAATAAAATTAATTTGTTCTTTAATAGTTAATATATAATTATATATATATTATAGTTCCTCTTACCTGTAGAGTAGTCATTTTGTCTGTTCCTGAAGTGTCGTTGGAAGACGAGTTTAAGGTATTCGTAGATTTCGACACTCTTGCGCTAGAGTCTGGCGATGGTTTCGCATTGGAAAAATTGCGCCTCAAGCTCCCAACCTTGTCGAGCAAAGGGAGTTGCGCGGATCCTTTGATTAGCGCCGATTTAGCCTAAGCGCGAAACTTTAACTTAATTACATATCGTGGACGTAAGGAGGGAACAACACTCGGAATATATTGTCGACAATTGTAGATGTTCGTTTGTGAAACTCCGCTGATATTGTTATTGAAAAAAAAAAACGTCAGGTTTAAATAATCATGACCGTGGGGCGAATATTAAAACTCCTCTCCAAAAACAAACTCTTCTAAAAAAAAAATAACAGGTTTAAAAAAAGAATAAATAAATAAATGCAAGCTGGCTTATCTCTGGACATCTCAATGCGTCGAGAATGATTAAAAACAAAAAAAACTTATACATAACACGTCATAAAATTAAGAAACATAAAATATATAAAATAAAATTAAAAAAAAAAAACATGTATCACTTTGAGCGTGGCAGGTTCAAGCAGCTGGATGGACAAGTCCCGTGTGTGCTGAAAAGAAGGCGGGGTACAAATCGCGTGTAAAAATAAATCATGCGATGGTGGTACACCGTAACGGTACGGGAAATATGGAGTGGTACGATGCCAATAGAAGATTGTGCTCGTGTGCGAGAATGATCGTGTTCACCGTGTTCACCGTAGCCTGCCATATTCACAACCACTCCACAGAGATCATCCGCGGTAAGAACGATCCGATTACACGATACGACAAATGCCCGGCATTACGAAGGCGTCGACGCGCTACGTTCGTCTTTTCCGCGTCATTACGTCTGCGACAGAACTGGAAGAGAGAACGGGTTCAGTGAATACGGCATCAGTGTCTTGCGGTAACATGGTGTATTAAAAAGCAACGACAACATGTACAATAAACATCTGAACGTGAAGTAGAATCTGGATATAGAACAATATCAACGATCATTGAAAGCTCGCAAGGGCAGTAAGTTACGCTTGAGAACGCCTCGGTGTGACGTTTCGAGTAAAAGCTACGTCGTTTCAATCAACAACGTCGAGAGAGAGAATCAGCATTCAGCGATCCGACTCCGTGAGCACCCGGCGCGACGGAGACGAGGTTGGATTTGGCGATAAACAGCTCCCGTGACCCGGAGTTAGTCACTGATCCAATCTTGGCGACCGTCGCCAAGAAACAGACACTTGATCGCGAAAATTCATTGGCCGCACAGCGCAACCTGATCTCCATCGAGCCCGAGCGATCCCGAAGCGATCCTTGGGTGCGCGGACGCTGAGGAACATCGAGGACCTATTTATACGGTCGACGACTGGCGTCAGCGCCTGGAAGAAGATTCACGAGCAGTCAGGGGATTTCAGGCCAGGGCGCAGCCTACCTGCGTGGATTTGCGATTCCTCCGTGGCGGTGGCACTGGCGGAGGATTCAACAGGTTCTCCCCCTTCGGCGGCAGTGGCGGTCTGTTTCGGCTCGCGTTGTCAGTCAAGATCCTTCTGCGGACGTGGCCCTTTCGCTTCGGGTGCTTGTGATTCATGTCGTCGCAGGCCTCGCAGTAGCTCTCGTTGCACGTATCGCATCGCGCGAACACGTTCTCGGTCCCGCACAGGGCGCACTTACCGGCGTTCGATCGGGGCGTCGAGGGTTTCTGGGCTTGCGGTCGGGTCGGAAACTCGATGATCTCGTAGTCGGGGTCACCACAGTCCCCGGAGAGCGACGGTGGCGGGATCTTCGGGGGCGATGGTGGCCGACGAAGCTGCTGCTCTGCTTCCCGTTGCTGCTGCTGCGTTTTTTTTTTTTTAATCGAAGAAATGTGTTTACTTCATAGATCAATATTATATCAATGCAAACAAATTAACGTGTTCTCCGTAAGATCAAATAAAATATGTTGTAATACAAATTTTCTCAATAAATGTATCTTTTTATTTTTTACAATAATCACAAAATTGAGAGATAATTAAAAGTAAAAATTAGAAAAGCAGCTGAAAAAAAACCTACCATGACCCAGTGGGGCATGGATCTTGCCATTCGCAACTTGGTGGACGGATTTGATATGGCCATCGGTCGCCATTTCTCAGCTCCCGGGTTCTATGCAATAACAACAGGGCTTTTATTAATTTCCTCTTTCGGAATTATAGCGATATATTTCAGAAGCACGCGAAAGGCATCTCCATCACGTTTATTACTCAAATTTTGCAACAATCTCTGGCACGAAATTCTGTTTATGACAACTGCAAAGATTGTTTACATGCAAGAGCCCTATAAGCGCTACACTATCCCTACAATATTGTTCAATATTTTAAATATTATTTTAACATTATGGGCATATTGTAGGAATATTATATGTTTGTTTTTATATGATATTCGTGGCATCATCCATAAAATATTATGATAATGTTCCACAAATATTATTTTACTCAAAAATTAATGTGAATTCTTGTGTACAAAATATTTACAAACTTTATAATTATTACATTCGAAAGTTATAATATTCTCGATAATTTAAAATATTGAAGTAAATAATATTATTTACTTCTCAAATAATATTCATATACTATTAGAAGTGGACATATAATCACATTTTACTAATATTAAATAATATATTAAATATACATCGCAGGAATGTTAATATTAAACAATATTGTAGCGCTTATAGAGAGACGTGCATTGAAATTATTATATATAATGAAATTACTATAATTAAATAATAGACTTTAAAGACTAAATCTGGCAGCGACGCGGAAACGACACGCTTCGTTTGAAGCAAAGTATCAAAAAGCCTAGATGTCCGCGAAGAGTTCTGGCAGTATCCTACCGCTATAACAGCGTGCCAAATGTGAATTGATGTCATCGCACCTTGGGCTCGCGCACGTTCGAAGCCTAAATAATTTCGGCGTCGCTGCCGAAGATAATCGAGACTGCACAAGTGGGAACCGTCGCGTCGCGGGAAAGCGTGACGTCAGAACGGTGATCCGTCGCCGGAAGCTGGACCGACCGGGATCTATTTTTGCGGCCGGGAAAAAGCGTGTTCCGCGTCTAGAAATAAAGCCGAGCCGCGTGGCGCGCGACACTGTAATATTTTTTTCGCGGCGTGTGGGTGACACCGATATCTCTTTTCCTACGCGAAACGTCGGACGCATAATTAATCTTGATTTTGGGGCATCTTGGGTCACACGTTTTTTTAGAACGTAACTGATAAAGGGCGGACGACTTATGAATCAGGTTTCAAGAATATCTTGAGCATTTTTGTATTTATATTTGTATTTTATATTTGTGGATCTCGTTCTCTACCCACTCATTCACGCTGCATCTTTTTACTGAATCGCAGGAGTTTGTCGAGTAATTCGATTAATGTGAAGATATTCACATGACGTTATCCAAAACGAGAATAAACGTAACCGCGCCGTGAAAAGCTTTCGCTCGCGAGAGACGTGAGGCGGGAGTTAGTTTCTTGAATTAGAGCCGTTTGTATCTTTAGAACGTTCACTCTTCTGTTCTTCTTGTAGCATAGATTTGTTCTATTTTGGTTTCTATTTTACATGTCCGGGAAATCCGCAACGAATCCATGGAAAGGTACACAAACGGTGTGCCAATTGTACTTTGTAATTTTCTCGTTAAAATTTTACAGTGCCAAAATGTCGAAGAAGAATAAAAACTCATTTAATTTATTTAAATGAAAATTAAATCTAAATCTAAATGTGTACTATCTATTTCTTGTCACTTTTACACTTTTCCTTTATCTCCTTTTATCCAGACATTTTGTCCCAAAGCGACAAGACGGGATAAAAGAAAGAAATGCAAGTGGAGCGTGCATCGCAGAAATATTTCTCGTTGAAATTGCATACGACTGCGCAAGCTGGAAATCATCCAACTTCTGGTTTATCGAGAGAATTTCTGTCCGCGAACTTCTTTCACGCTCAGACACATCCTTGCATTTTATTCGTGTTTGGAGTTTAGATGTTGCTATAAGCCCACCAGATGTGCAATTTGAAGATCCGTTTATGCTTTCGTCACACTTCCGGCAGCCATGCGCGATATCGCATGGTTACGGAATAATTAGACAATGGTTAGCATGCGAAGCGTAATCCGGTAAGGGATCTCGAACCGGAAGTAACTGTCACAGGCCTAGCACCGGGTTACAAGTTACAGATAACACGTACGCGCTAATTCGCAAGCCTAACTTTCCGGGTGGCGGTAGTGTGAGAAACCGGCCCAGCTTTATCTTTCATTACGTTATTCCAATAGTCGCTGGTACCCGCATAGGGTAGATGCATGCGCGAAGAACGCGGCGAAGAACGAGACTGGCAATTCGCGAGGCAACGGCATGGATTTTAGACGCAGAGCAATAAATAATTATTTTCGTAAACACGTTCGTCCTTTTTCTAAATAAATCAGAACATTGAATGTTTAAAAACTGAAGATTTTAAAATTGGAGACTCTAAAATTTAAAGATCTTTTATTCGTTCCTGTAGAAACATTCGCATAAATCCGTCGAATGTTCACTATGTAACATCGTAATTAAATATCGCGCTGTTAGACGAGCAGTTTTCCTATTGTACTTTTATTTATATATCTTTGCCCTGAGAGAAAAAATTACGAAATTTTAATAAGTATTTGTTTAAATAGTTGCAATAAAATATTTACTAAATGTAAATAAATATTTATTTAGTACGAGAACCGCTAATTTAATTTAACTATTATTTTTTCATGGAGTAAATATTTATGTACTGTAAATAAATATTTTATCGCAACTGTTCAAACAAATATTCACTAAAATTTAGTAATTTTTTCTCTCAGTGTAGAAATATAACCCTAATTTTTAAAAACATAAATAAAAATTGTTTTCTACCATAGCGCGATCGCTTCGTTGTTCAATATCGTATACTCAAGAGATACAAAATAATTTGATTGATCCCATCTTTATATTTTAAGTTCGAAAACGCGCACTCGTTGATGCTGCTATCCGCATTGTGCCCCACGCGGACAAAGTTAAATGTACGCGCCGTGCGCACTCCGAGTCGATGCACCATGCGAGCTCCGATTTAGACAATCCGTATCCACGACCGACCTATCGTCACGTCACAGATCGTTCCGTGGACCACGTCGACAATGCACTGAGATCTTGGGAAACTGACCAGCAACGCTTTTCTATCTTAACAGCGTTTTTTTTCCGACTTATTATTATTTTTTTTTAATATCGCAACGCGACTTAGATTTTTTAATCGTCCGAAGAATGTGGAATCACGTAAACTTGTTCTTATCGCGAGCGGCGTTTCCTTTTTCCTTTCTTAATTAAGAGGAAGATAAATGACGCGATATGGAATATCATTACGAAAGCTATTCGAGACGGAAGATGCACTCGGCGGTACGAATATCGGCACTCACGTTCATGTGGGACACCTCGCCGGGGTTGACTTTTCCGGTTTTTCTCGGGAACTGGTCCGCACGGTACTGGGCCCTGTCTCCGGTGTTGGCTTGGACGGCGCTGCTCATCTGCGAGCGACCGCTGCATCGCCGCCGAAATCTATTTCCGTAACGCCGCGTCTGCTGGACCGGTGCCACCGTTCACGCCGTGATCTCCCCGTTCGCGTAAATATATCGCGATGCTCGCTGTGGTGTGCGCGCAGCTTAAACGTTAGAGCTAGTATCGAAAGCGGCTAGCAACCATAGCTACGTGTTTGTCTTGTTCCGAGCGAAAACAATAATCACTCTTTTTTATTTAGTTCTCCAGACAAGCAGATTTGCTAAGATGTTTCTAGCGATTTTTAATTGACAATATTTCAACTATTAAAATTCGAATTAAAATATATTTTATCTGATGTATTTTATTTGTAGTCGTGCCCATCTCACTTCGGACAGAAACAATGATCGCTCTTTTCTTTAGACAAGCGAATATTTGGATGAGATATTTGTAACGTTTCATGATTTTCAATATTTTGATTATTAAAATTCGAATTAAAATACTACGGAAATCTGAAAATTCATGTTTAAAGATAAAATTACCTCAAATCATTAGAAATTATTATTTCAGAAATATAAAAGATTTTGTCAAGAAAGGAAGAAGGGGATATTGGGGGCATATATGGTTACCCCTATTATGATAGGCCTGATATCTGTGTAATTGTAAAAAGCGTACACCATAGCAATACGTTGAAAGGTCACTACTAAGGATTAGAGAGAAAAAAAGAGAGAGAAGAGCAATAAATATTTCACTACTTTGAGTCTAGAATCTGTCAAACAACATTTGACGAATATAATCGTTCAAATTTCAATATAGTATATTAATTATTTACAATATTATTCAATAAAATGGAAATGGATGCCATATTACCCTTTTCTCCTCTATCTGTCTCATTCTAGACAAGAACAATGGTCTTTTAAATAGGCAGATATTCGATATGAAATGTGTTTATTTAGTTCTTCTTGGTTTCTAATATTATACATTTTAATCATTAGAATCCGAATTAAAAATCTAAAGAAACCTTAATATAAATTTTTAAGAATAAAGTTACCTTAGAAATTAAAAAAAAAATGGAAAAGAAGAAAAAAGGAATTTATACTTATGTCCATCTTGCTTCCGCCAAAAACAATGACTGCTTTCTTTAGTTCTTTAAAGAAGCAGATATTTATATCGCTTCTTGATTTCCACACACAATATATCGATTATTAAAACCCGAATTAAATTTTATAAAAGTTCAAAGATTAATTTTTAAAAATAAAATATTATCTCAGAAATTTAAAAGATTTTGTCAAAGGGGGAAAAGAAGAAAAAGGAACTTATGTGTTATAAAATTCCGGATAAGAACAATGCCCTCTTTTTACAATTCTTTTCTTGGCTCTTAATATAACATATTTCGGTTGTCAAAGTTAAAAAATTCTAAAGTCTCAGAATTTTTCTTAAGAGTGAGATTACAGTTATCATTTTAGAATATAAAGAATTATGAGGAAAGAAGAGAAAAAAGGAGCACGCTGATGTGTAGCATCAAGAAATCTGCAATTATGTAAATCGCGCGGGAATATATTAACGGAATGCCGGCGCGACATCGCTCGAAGTTGACTTATGTCCAATCCGTAAATTTACATGGTAAATTTGTTGGCACGCCCTGCTGTCACCGTGAACGCTTCACATTTGATACGGTCATCGCGCGAAAGCATTATTTGCTTATTACATTCCAATAAGAAGATACGATATAATTCCATATCTGTTACGCTACGTGAACCTTAATTGACTCTGCTACTTTGTGTCGTTGCTGCTTGTTATCCTTTAGCCTTACGTGGCGTGTACACGGAAACGAGCTCAGAGCTGAAACGTTATAACTAAATAGAGTATAACAGAGCGTATAAACTTCTGGTAACGGTCGGGCAATATGTAATCTGTCGTTGCCTCTGTTGCATCATTGCTTCTCTCCTCGTTCTCTTACCTTTCAGCAAATCGCCGCTTCCCACGTACGCGACATTCTCGCGCCACACGTGGGCGCGCACACACACGCGTTTTTACGCGGAGCGATCCTGTACTTTCTGCCTAGAAATGCTGGCTCCGAGGAAGCGAGCGCGATACAAGAAAACACTTTTAAGGTACAACATCCCCGATGCAAAACAGTGACCTTTACAAATTCGCGGATCCGCCAAGTTGCAGCCGCGCCGGTAAACAGCTCGATCCATTCGATTCTCTTAGCAGAGTCATTATGGGTATAACCAGTCCTTGTAGCTTATATATTTATTGCAACATCTGCCGGATCATCGTGCTAAGTCACTGCATTAAGTCATTACACGGGCAGTCGCGGCATAATTATGAGATAACTCCAATGTATCGCACAAATACATTTTATACAGCTATTCTAGGATATCATAATATCAATTACACGGAACCAGAAACGACACACATTTTATGTATTTTGTAAACGTATTTTCATAATTAGAAAATCTTCCATATAAGCACGCAATATTTCTAGAATACGTTGTACAAATATTATTAAAAATTAAAATAATATTTCGAGAATATTATTCAATATTTTTAATATTATTTTAATATTCTGGGAATATTTTGTTATACGCCAGTGTTTACGTAATAATCGTAGCATATTACTTCGATATCCGTGAAATGTTATAAAAATGTTCTACGAATATTATTGCGGTTAAAAATTAATGTAGATTATTGTGCATAAAATATTCATAAACTTTATAATTCTTGCATTTAAATGCTATAATAATTTGATAATTTAAAATATTGAAGATATACCAAAATATTAAATAATATTATTTACTTTTTCATATAATATTTATATAATATTATCAAGAGTGGACATATAACCATTTATTATTAATATTACAGGAATATTATTTAATATGAAAATAATATTATACACTTTAATTGTCGTGGTCGCTTTTAGAGCTGACTTGACAAAAAATTAAAGTACGCCTCATAAATTACTAATTCTCTCGAAATTTCTCCAGAGAATTGTAACTAATAAATTTTTCTAGCAAGTAATAACTTTTTAACTGCAAGTTTCTGATACACATAGCATTTTTTAATTTCTATTCTTTGAAGAAAAAAAAGAGGGATAAATTTATTCTGAAAAACGGCATCATGCGGTATACGTCGTCGCAGGTGATGGTCCCAGGTCCTCGCTAGGTGAGCGCGCACGGGAGAGTGACCGTTACGCAGGTAGGACGCAGGTCGGTTCTCCAACTGTAGCGCCACCTGAGTCGATCCATCGTTGGTGCCTCAAAATGGCCGTTCCTCTCACCTCAGACCTTCCTGGAACGCCGACGGAGGCAGGTGGCGATATTCAGGTCCGATCTGACTCGCGAGACTGCCTCACTTAGTGCCGAGACCTCATTCCAGGTGGCGGACAGCCGAAACCGTGTCACCCAACACGTCCGTACGCGCCGCGCTGGAAGGTCGAAAGTGGCCGTCGTGCGTGTAATCGCGCGAGAGTAGTACTCGTGGAGGTGTAGCCGAGAGTATCCGCGGCGAATCCGCGAGGCGAGTCCGACGGGATCCTGGAGTCTGGTTCCGTCGACGAGCGGCGATCGATATCGCAGCGATCGATCGCTGGTGAACAGGTGGACCCGATCGGTGATCCGCTCGACTCGCTCCTCTCCTCGTCTGCGCGCGCGCATGTGGAGCTCGCGAAACGGAGCGAGGCACTTGCTTGGTGATTTCGATGCGCGGTACGGAAATAATCGGTAGTCCGAAGGGGACCGCGAGTGTTATCGCGCGCGCGATTGTTACGTAGTGCTCCGGGGCTCGTCGTTACTTGCGATCTTGGCTGCGGAGTAGTCGCGCCCAAGGCGACATCAAGGACCAAGTCGGCTCGAGTACGAGAGAAGGCGACATGCCTGGCAGTCACGGAAGTCATCGAGACTGCTCGTGGACGACGCCAAGACGAGGATTATGAGGACGTACGTATCGCCGCTCGAGGATAAGGATTAGTATGTCGATATATTTGCGTTTTCGAAAAGTAAGAGTCCACTCCACTTTTATCGCCGCTCCACGGTTCTGTGATTTTCGACAGACGACCGTGCAGAAAGAAATTAACACCGTCAATTTCACGAGTGTGAGAAGGATCACCAATATTTGTGATCGGCTGAATGATTAATAGTGATTAATGGTTGTCTGTCTTCTGATGATAGTGTGTCAATTCTGGAACATTTCCTGGTAGCACGATCACCTAGTTTATTCATTGATGTTCAATCGATTTCACGGATTAGGAAAGTCGAGTCTACTTGCAGATCTACGTGAATAATTGGGAAATTTCTCTAGACAGCATCCTCTAAGTCTTGAGTAATTATTCATCCTCAGTAATTATTCAATATTTAGCACCGATGGCTAGTGTGAAACCAGTCGACTCGCGAGGGTATCGTGGGATCAAAATTAGGACATGTATATAGATACATCAATGGACGTATCGCAAAATTAATTGAGTATTCCACAGATCAGAATATTCCTATCGCATTTTGCGAATGTCTTGTAGCTTTATGAATAACCAGCAAGAAATCGAAAAATTAAAATCTTGCTTAGAGTTCGGTACGTTCCAAACAATGGTTCCAATCAATTAAATAAAAAAAAAAGTTAAAGAAGTTCTCGTTCACTGACTACTATTAGTTAATTTTGGCTCAGTTTAACTGATTCTACGTTATTAGTCTAGACAAGTCAAAATTAATAAATTAATTTAATATCCTAATTTTTGGAGATCAATGTGTTTTATTTCTTTCATCAATTAATCCTATATGGAAAGAAATTTTTTGCTAAAATGTTTAATCTAAAAATTTAGTTGAAAACAGATTTGAAAAAAAATTTATTAGACTATCAAAATAATTATGTTGATCGCTCAAACTGATTGTTAGAATGTTAAAACTTTTTGCAGCATTGCTCATCATGTTTGAACATCTTTCGTAATTACTTGGATGATCCAACAAAATTATTTTCAAATCCATTGGATTGGCATAAAAGTCATATCGTTCTTATTTTGTGTAAAAGCATTTTTTTCATGTAAAGTAAAAACTTTCATTCACATAAAAAACAAACCAACATGATATTTTTTACCAAACTAATACATACATTTTTAAATACTTCAGCAAAATTCTTCTTTCGCGTAGTTAAACATTTATTTCTCTATCGATATAGATCAATCTTGATTTAACTTACTTCTATTTTTAAGAACTAAAATTAGAAAATGATAAAAAGTAAGCAAATCCGAGATTAAAGTTAATCTACATCGATTATATGAAATACGGAATGATACGATTGGCGATGCCGTCCGTCTTTTTCGCGGCAGGTCCCTTCATGCTGCGTAAATACATTTACAGAGATACGACAGGAATCCATCTTGCATAATCCCTGGTCATTTTTTCTATATTACGAAACTTGGTCGTTGCTTAAAGAATTGGCATAAATCTGCTGCAGGATTAAATGCTGCGATATTTCTTCTCCCATTCGCGCGCGCGCGCGCACGCGCGTATTCCCGTTACATTGTTGTTTTCGTGAAACAACGTTCCCGTGCGCATATCCGAATCGAGAGTCGCGGCCGCATTCCCCGCGGTTTACCTCATAATAAAATTTCTCGTGTCTCGCAGCGTGTGCGTGACACGGCGAGACGCGAGATGCGTGCGTGCGGCCGCAGCTCGGCGCGCATAAGTACCTAGAAGAAGGTGGGCCAGAAATGAGGACACGAGCACTTGAATGGGCATTATCGCACGATAAACGACGCGAGGAATGCCATAAATAATTTTTACGTTGCGCCCAAGTTCCGACGCGCGTCTCGCTTTCTTCCTTACTTTTCCGAAAGCTGATACGCTCCCATCTCGTCGCTCTCGACTCTAGATCTCGGCGCTCGTCGCACTCTCTGAATTGGAATCAGCGTATTAGTCACTGATTTGCCATGCTATACTTATAACTGTGATCGTCAGTGACTAATCACGGTCTTTCAGCGATTCCAAATAAGGGGTTTATCGGATTCTCTGGCAAATCGAAAAACACGGCATTTTTCGATATTGTGTAAAACTTTTGTTTAAAAAAATAGATATACAATGTGTTTCTGTTTCAAAAATATGTATATTTGTTTAAAAAAGTACGATACAAATTTATATTAGAAAAGTGTTGTTAAACTTTGAACGTATTTTATTTCAGAATATCACTTTTTCAAAGAAGTATATAAAAAGAACAATTTTATTACAGCACCTAAAAATTAAAAAAAATAATTTTACATTGGACTATCAAAATAATTACGTAGGATTTTCAATGATAATGTTGCTGCAAACAGTTTTGAAATTGTAGTTAATCAAATTAAACATCCAATGCAATTTTTCAAATGATTTAACACAAATATTTTAAGATCTATATTTCAATCAATCTCTGTGTAATTACAATGAATCATATATGGTTTATGTGAAATTAATGTAAAATTTTAAAGCAACTTTCAATAACATTTGACATTAAATCCAGGATCCTTTTTTGATTTTTTTATTTCTTTTTCTAATTTTTATCAAGAAGAAATTTTTCGAGAAAACTTAAAATTCAAACGCAATTTTGTATAAAATTAAATTTTTTAAAAACTTTCTTCCGTGATTCGACAAATGCGAAGAAAAAAATTCTTATCTTTTAATATCAGATAATTTATTGGAGCTGAATTCTAGCTATCACGTGTGTTTGAATTCTAGCAAACACGTGTATTTATTTAGAACGCTATTATTATTTTATTTTTTCATATTTATTCTAATGTTCCTTTTTTTAAATAAAAATACATACTCGTATTTTCATAGCAGAAACACAATATTTATCTATCTCTTTAGATAAATATTTTCCATGATGTTGAAAAATTCTACTCTATTTCTCGATTTGCTGCTACACATAAAAAAAATAGTTTTACAAAATATCTAAATAATTTAGCTGAATACAGATAAAATAATTTTGTTAAATTATCCAAATAATTATTATTGGACTTTTACCCTGATTGTTAAAATTGTCAAAATTTTTTGCATCATTGCTCATCATGCTCGAGCACCGTTATAATTATTTTGATGACCCAATAAAATTATTTCCCGATTTGTATTAAATCTAAACGTTTATATACTTCAGCAAAATTATTCTTTCTGTGTAGGATAATTATTTAAGAGAGAGCAGAAGGGGAAGAGGAAGTATTCTAACTGATCAGAATTAGCGTATTATCACTGAAAGACAGCGCATATACCACAGATTGATACAGTTATAAACGTAGCATTGAAATCGGTAAAATTTCATCGATTCCGATTTTCGAGGCGGACTTTATCGGCAACGAGGCGGCCTCGCCGATCGCGATTGCGTGAATTGCGTACGTGTAGGTGTGATTACGCCATCGGGTCTTTTGTAACGAGCGACGCGATAAATGACGCGTCGCTCTCTCGACGGCGATCGCCGGAAGACCGCATAATTTATAAAGGAGCAACGCGCCATTACGCGGCCATCGGTATCGGCGCGGCGCGGTCCGTTCCTCCGGCTCCGGAGTTATGCAATTCGCCATAATCGCACCGCCTCGGTCGCATTCCATTCGGAGAGTCTCGCTGTTCTCGGTGTACGCAAAGCGCCGCCGACTGCCGCTCGATCGCGCAGGGACGGATCGCGGACGGAAAGTAAACGAACCGTACGTCTCGAATCCCCGGAGTGGTCGAGAAACGACCTTGCGTATCTGTGTCTATTCCTCTAAGATTGAACATTTCCTTTAACATTCCCTTTAACACTCGCTCGCTTCCGGTTTCCGTTCACGATTTCTGCTCCGCGCGTCGTCAACTCGAGGCTTCGAAAAGGTCGCTCTCCGTGCCTGCGCGGTCGCTCGCACAAAAGTCGCTCGCGACGGCAAAATTTATGGGAATTTTACGATTTCCGCACTTCGCCGTCGAGCGCGGAGTAAACCGTGTGCGGCTTAATAAGATACGCGTTAAAGATTTCCGTTACGGGAGCGAGCGGAGCGCTCGCTCGGGCAGAGATACCGGACATTAATCGCGCAGCGTTCCATTACGAAAATTATCGTTCCGATTGAAACGTAAGCTCTTGCGCGATGATGTGTCACAAATTGCACGGATGAGGACAGACGGGTGGAAGGGGACGAGAGGGATTACGACAGGGTCGATTTATCATATTCTATTAGCGGATAACAGGACCTACCACCTGTGCACGGCCGCCGTAGGTATCGCGGGCAACTCGATGCAAGACGTTAACGCTATCGGGCACAGTTGCGTCATAATCAATATTACGCATTATTAGTTCCATCGCCGGGACAGTTACGAGGACTAGCTGGATTATGTACAGCGCGGTGGTGTGGCAAGCATAAACATTTGCACGTTTATGAAGTTTGAGCCGTGTATGTGGTAACGGCCACATCGAGTATCTGACAAAATGAGAATTCGATACCGGAAAACAGAAAGTAAAGTAAATGTACGGAATTACGTCACTTTAAGCAAAGAGTAATTTTTGACAGACTATTTGAAAGAAATAAGGTGTTAGGCAAGACTACACCGAGGGAAAAATTAGCAAGTTTTAATAAATATTTATTTAAATGGTACTAAACATTTACTAAATGTAAATATATTTATTTAGGACAAGTACCATTAATTTAAGTATCATTTTTTTATAGAATAAATATTTATGTGCCATAGGTCATATTTCAAATATTTCAATAGCATTATTCGAATAAATATTTATTAAAATTTACGAAAATTTTGTTCTTTCATTGTATAAATTTAATCTAAAGCTATTATCGTATTACATTATTGCAGTAAGAATTTAAGAATAAACTTAGTCGTGGATATGTTGAGCACATTTCGTGCAACTGTCCGGCCATCGGCCATCTTGGACAAAAATTTTTAGGGGAAGTGATTATCATCTCTAATCAAATCAGATAATTTTAAGACAGAACCCCGGCGGGTCGTTGGGTTCTTCAAGAACCTCGACTTGGCCCAAACCTGAGTAAGGCCTTGATCACAATAGATCTCATAAGTCGGTGATACGCCCAGATCCTCTCCATCTAATTTAATTTAATCTAGTCGTGAACAGTTCAAAGTGACAGATTCTCGACATGGGTTTTTAAAGCGGGAAACCGCTTTGCACGAAAAATCACATTATACACGTTTACTTACTTCGACGAAACCATTTAATATACTTTAACGTCTGCTTTTCGGTAATGTTTAAAACACTTTTAATCAGCTGTATTTTATTACAGACACAAAATAAACTACGGTAGCGTTATTCGAGTGGCGTTATTTCTTTGCAATTGACGTAGATTCTACGCAATTTATCTTAAATTGCGTAGAATCCACGTCAATGTCAAAGTGCACGAAATCACTATTATGTCAACGGATATGTATATATATTTAGATTACAGATTTCTATCAATCTGTAATATAAATTTATATACATATCCGTTGATATAATAGCGACTTTGTGCACTTTGACATTGACGTAGATTCTATGCAATTTAACGTAAATGTTGCGATTAAATAATTTAAAATTATCTAGATAAGGAAGGTAGAACAAATTACTTGTAAATGTATTTGAGATCAGATAAAAATAAATTATTTATTTTTAAATTTATGAATCTGGATAAAAGATAAAATTATATCGTGTTGTTCCGTTTTATCTAATTTTAAGATAATATTACTATTGAGCAAATAAATTTGGAATATAAAAACAATATATTTTCATTTCATGATTAATAATAATTAAATAATTAAAATAAAGCAAACTCTTTATGATTTAGACAATATTTTATTTCAACATTTTAATATATAACAAGTTGATAGCCCCACCTTTAGCTTTTGTTACTGCCTTCATATATTTTTAAACACAATGATTACTTTAAAATAATTTCTCCTCATTGTAATTTATTTAATTATGATTATTCATAGGCAATAAGTTATGCTGTAAAAAGAGCACATGCGAATTTTTACTTCTTAAACAGGTTGATAACTTTTTTTTCTTTAACGCTGTAAGAGCAACTGAAGCACAAAACTAAAAAAATAAAAATACCGCTTAGAGTTTCTTCAGAGATAAATATTTCTTGAAAAAAATAGCTTTAGAATGTATTATTTGCATTAAAAAAAAATTTCTAAAAAACTTTTGCATACGCTTTTTTCTAAAAAAAAAAAAAAAAAAAATGCACAGTTTAAAACGCGCTTTTCTGTAGAATACCTGTAACATTTAGCCACGACTGTACATTACTTAATAGTACTTCCACCACAGAATAAAGACAAAAACATTTTTCGTGAAATATTCTCACCGATTGTCGCGCGTTTAATTATAAAAATAAGCCTAGCGCGACCGTAAATAAATTACTTTTTTTTTACGACGGTTCTCTGGTGCACCTCTGGACTTTGTCGAGAGTCAATGAACTATCCCAGCAGCGTCGAGAGCAGGTCGTACACACCGTGGCCTCATTTACAAAGAATTAGCTCATACTCTCGCGATGCGAGGGCCGCGATACGCGCCGCGACGTACGTACAAAATGCTTTCTCCCGATATGGCGGCGTGCACCTCGCGTGCGTGTTCGCTCTTCGGAAAGAAGAAACTTTCCGATACGTTCCATTGGTACGTCACCACCGAGGACCACGATCGTCTCTACTGGGCGCATCGGATTTAATTCATGGTTAAGAAATTCGTTAGAAATTATAGTCGCGAAAGTAAAAAACAGGAGCAATGACCCCGTCAATTGATTGTGAAAAACCTGATTCGTTGTTCCGTGAGAAAGAGAGAGAGAGGGAGAACCGGAGATTAGGCACGTGTCGCGTTTTGTGAATGCGTTACTAATAACATGTCGCAAGCGCTATTGTCCCAGCCGTTTACACGAAGAATTTTACCATGAGCGCTCTACTACGTTTCCACGAAGTCGACTTCTGTTTCTAATGATCGATTAAATTCTTATTTTGGATCCATAAGGTAGAGATTTGAATTTTATTTCACATGCATACACTGAGAAAAAAATGTGTTAAAAAAATAAAATATTTACCTCGATACAATCAACTATTGGGTTGATTCGATCAACAATTATTTAGTTGCACAAAAAAATATAGTTTAATCAACCATTTAAATTGTTTATTCAAGAATTAATTAAAGCAACTCATTATTTAGCTGCACGTATTGAACTAAATGGCCATAGTTATGTAAGAAACGTCCAATCCACATGAAATCTGTTTGGAGAAAAATGTAAATAATATTTTATATAATTTAAAAGTATACGTAAAAAAAATGTACGTACTCTTTATTGATTATAATAATTCAAAAATTATAATTTTATGGGTTGAACATTTCTTACATAGCTGTGACCAAATATTTCAGTCAAATTTTTCAACAAATTCTTTTCTCAGTGTACATAAAAAAAAATACTGCCAAAAAAGCGATTACTCATTTTTTTTTAATCAGTAACAATTATCTTTAACAAAAAATACAAAAATTTCTTAACAATTGTCTTAAAATATACTTGTCATAAATTTGAGAAAAACTCATTATCTTGTATTTAAGTAAAAAGTTTGCTTTTTTAAAGGATACTTATTATAAAATTATACAAAAAAAAATCAGAAATAGAAATTGTATTTTTGTTTTAACTTAATATTCTTAATTAAAGTGTTAAATTATTAGGACTTTATTCAGAATACATTCTAAATAAATGTGATACTTATGATGAATTTGCAGATGTATGAATTTATGAAATATTTGAAATAAGAATAATATTTACTTAATTCAAGTATATATTTTTTGTGTGTACATAGAAATTTATCTTAATTAAATATTACTTGTTTCAAGTAAATGATGAGTGTATTAAGACTCTATTATCAAGAAAATAATGTTTGCAAAGATAAGACCATTATTTAAAAACTAATAATCAATCGTTTTTCATAGTACGAGACACTTTTCTGTGTTTATCGTCGAAATATTTCAAATATCACACAGATATGCGTGATATATTTATTAATCTTGACTTTACGCTGCAGTGAACTTATTCATTTTATGTTATGTAAAAAAGAGGAAAACGCTTATGTAAAAACGTTCATGAATCAAGTAACTGCCGTTGGTTATCTAAATGTTTACTCAAAATGTTACTTAGCGGCGAGGGAAAGTCGAGAAATAATTTCGTGTCTGTAAAATCTCAATTCTAAATGATGCTTATTTGATATCGCTGGCAGCGATGGTGGCGGTGCTATAAGAATTTAGAAAGCATTGCGGGTAGATGCAAGAAGTAGTGCGTTCAGCCAATTTAGGTAGCTACACTGTGTTTTTCCGTAGCTTGGCCACACGCGGAGGATTGACAAGCAATCGCGGGCACGCAACGAGTTTCGAGGCAGATAAATTGAAAAAGGAAATTAATTTATGTATCGATAACAAGTTACTTTACGTTAGAGCAGAGAATGTCGACTCCCGCGCGATACTTCGGCATTTAGCTCTTATTTATCGTTGAACATTTGCATTCTTGCGGTCGTGTCGGCGCACTTAATAACACATAATCACCAGGTTGATATATGAGAAAGAAACAGATGATACATTAGATTCGCAGGTGTCTATCAGATCTCGAGAGCCTCGTGGTGGAAACTCTATTGAATGCTCGCAGCCGAACCGTACGTGGGAAATTCTCGCCGACGTTACCGTAGGCATATCGCTGTCATTAAACGTGTCGCAATTGCCTCCTTGGTCGCCCACTTCGTGAGGTATTGGCAATGATTAGTTGCAAAATTTCGCAGGAAAGTGTCGGCGGTTCGGGCTCGCCCCGTGTATGCCTTCATTCCCCCGGAGATCTCTCGGGACGGATATTATCTTTCAAAACCCTCGTCGAGCGTAACCAAGGACGTGCTTGGCAACGCATCCGATGCGAAGGATGCGCCGATAGAATTAGAAATTCCACGATAAAGCCCCACGCTGCACGCGATAACGGTGCGCAATTCGGGCTCGCCGGGAAGAAAACTCGCTACATTGTCGAATTGGAGCGTAAAACAAGCTGCACGCTCGCGTGTTACGAACGCTGAGAAGTCCGCCGGCGTAATTAACAGTTGCAAACTAATTATTGCGTATAATTCCTTTACGTGCGTTTGATTCCCACCTTCGGCGTCTCGCGCATTCATATCCGGTGTGCGAAAAGAGATTATTAAACGCACACACCAACGGCAAAAAAAGTATCGAGTGGCAAGTTCAAAGTATAGGTACTGTAAGAAATGTGGAATTGACGTAAGAAATGTAGAATTAAATCCTCATAAACTCGAACCGTTATTTCCATCGAGATTAGCCGAATAAAAATTCTCCCGCTTTATAATTATGACCGTTTCACGATAATTTTGTTCCGCAGTTTCTTAATGCGTATCAGAACTCGTAACGTAACAAATTAACTTAACGCGCGCGATTAGAAATTAAATTTCATCACGCGCGTCAAATTTCGTGATTAGGAATCGAGAAATAGATCGGCTTGCGACACTCTGCCAGTAAAAAAAAAAAAATCAAAGAGAAATTAGAAATGTACGGTTATGCTAGGCGAGTCATGCGCCCGATCTCTAAACAGCCCGTAATGCCCAGCTATTCGTCTCGCCGGCGTCGCCTTGTATTTATCCCGGCGGTGAGAGGTAATTTCTCTATTCCCTGATCGAGGCCTTTAATTTCCAAGGTCGCACGCACGATCGAGAGCGAAACACTGCGCCGTACGAGACTGCAGCGAGCGGTGATCAGGACGAGGAGTCGGAGGAGGACTCCGGCGCGGCAAGAGAGGAGATATCGAGAGGGTTCGGCGCTAGGCGGGTTCCTTCAAGGCGGGTACCATGTATCGGCCGAACTTCTACGAGAGCACGTGTCTGAGATGCGCTCAGACGGTCTACCAGGTTGATAGGGTGGGTCCCCTGAAGGACTTTACGTTTTTCCACGCGGGCTGCTTCAAGTGCGCGATCTGCGGCACCAAGCTCACGTTGAAGACCTACTACAACAATCAGCACACGATCAACGACAAGGAGGTGTACTGCAGCAGTCACGTGCCCAAGCCCGGGCCCGGCACCCTGGATGGGTCCAGCGTGGGCATCAGGAGCGCCCTTAACGTACCCAGAAGCGGCTACGTGAACGAGCAGATCAGGGCGGGAGGCGCGTCGCCGCGCGGCGTCTATCCACCTTGGTGAGTTACCTCTGCTTCTTCTTTTATTAACATCTTTAACAATCTTTGCCTTCAATTTGTACGCACGGGATCTGGTAATCCGTCTTTAACGTAAATCCCACGCCATTATGCAGCGTAATATCAAATATTAAAAATTCATGAATGCGAGATATCGCGATCTCTTCAAACTTCTGTCGCACGCGTAACGTTGCGTGCACGGCGTTACCTCGAGCCTCGTTATCTCGTTTCCCCAATCCGGTCTCGAATAATTAGGGATTTATCGCGGCGCGGACGGGAGGTTTTAATGCATTTGCGTTTATTTATCACGTCTGCCTTATCTCGGTTCTTGCGTTCTGCGTTTAAATTGTGACTGTGAAATACTGTATCTCTCTTCTTACATCCGATTCGACCCACGACGGAAGAAGTCAGTAAATAAATGACGGAAGAGACGTTTAGAGCGTTCAATTCGCCACATTAACGAAATTTAATGCTCGAGCCGAAGACCGAGCATATATATATATTTTTTTTTTTTCACCGTTATCGCCTGAAATGTAATAACTGTATACACAAGAGCCATTCTCTCCTCGTAAGAATGGCAGGGGTAATTTTGGCACAAGCCTACGATAACAAATCTCGGCGTAATGGCTCTTTAAATGCCCCTTTGTGAACGTATCTGTTTTCTTTCGGCAAATAATACTTCCGAGTCATTCAAGTTTGTAGAACGCTGCATAGATTTAAATACGTAACGCTCTCTCAGCCGAGCGTCTCATTTGAATCGTAAATAGGCGCGAAGCTAGGCTCTTCACCTCAATTTTCTATAAAGAACAATACGATACTTTGTAACACGTGCCATCGCTTCTTTCGCGTCACTGTGTATTCTAATTTCGTCGATTAGCAAAAGTAATCTCGCGGAAAAGTGTCGCGCGGCCACCGCTTTCAGTTAAACGTTCCACGGATCTCTTATCTTTTCTCGCTAAAGCTTTCCGCTAAAGCTCCCGAAAGAAAAGAAAGAAAGAAAGGAAAACAACGCAAACGCAAACGGCGCACAAAACACAATTTTAATGGCGTTTCGCTAGGGACACGCCGGCCGAGGGCACGCTCGGTAGAATTTATGTCCAATTTCTCCACTTTCCCTTCGCCGTCGATCGAGATCGAACGCTGCTGGAAATAATGACTCAACGTCTCGAAATCGAGTTTCGCGGAAAAAAATACATATACGGGTATAACTAACCACGCTTCGTTTAAGGTTTCTTCACGGCCTTGGTAATCCTTTGTTCAATTCAATTGATGGAAAATCATACTTCGCAAAAACCATTTCACATGAAATCATCTGTCCGGAAATGATAGTCTCTTTTAAATCAGTGAAATCTCCCTGATTCGCAGTGTTACACTGAAGAAGGATAACTTTATTGCAACGACAAGACACGTGTGATCAAGTGCGTTTTCGTGAAACCAAGCAGAATTTCCAGTTATTATAATGGCACTCGAGATTATAGTAAAATCTATCAAACATTCTGTTTATAAAATAATCCTTTAGTTGTAAGTATGTAATAAAAAAAGATTCTTGTTGCATTGTTTAGAAATCTGATAGATTCAATCGGTGATTATAAAATAATCGGAGTATAAAAAACAATCGCAAAAAATAATCAGATTATAAAATAATTAAAATGTTTGATAGATTTCACTATAAAATCTGATAATTCCTACAAGATTTCCGATTCGTTTCGTAAGATCCTTTTCTCAGCGTATACTTATAATTGTCAACAGTTGATTATTCATTGTTTCCTAAAATTACGATTAAGAACGGGGTATTTTCATTGACCGGATTTAATGTGTTATTATTACCAAAAGACAGTGTACATATTACTGATAGATGTAGTTATAACTATAGCACTGGAATTAGACTATCCATCGTCTCCCAGTGAATAATACATTGATTCCGATTTAGAAAGTGTAACACGTTCGAAATTAATAGCTGACTTGACATTATAAAATATTTTTTGAAATTATTCAAGCATTAACAGTTAAGGAGGTCTCATCTTTTGCCACGTTTCACGAGAATTTGCCAGCGAGCAGGATAATTGCTTGACGCACACAAGCAATTTCGCGAAAATTATTAGTCATACGTACATATACATTCTTTGACTCTGTGTCATCTCATGGTCCTCTGCTCTGTGTACTAGACGCCTCGCACCACCGTTATGCAATAAGGACCGCTTTGGCCTTAATCCGACGAAGTTAGGAATAAAGTCTTCTGGTAGCCGACAGTTTTGTGTACAAGTGCACTTGATCTTTAACCCAAATGCTAATGAGCGCTTGAGCTGCTTTCTACGGAGACCGTATTAAGCAGCGGTCGTACGAGGTGATCTCAAGAGTTTTATTAGAGTCTACAAAATCTTACAGGCACCCACCCGTCAACGAAATCAAAACCATCGAGAATTGGCAAAAGAGAAAATCAATAATTTTCATAAAACGTGAGAAGAAATCGTAACGTTTAGTTCGGTGTCTCGCTACCACGCGAGAAACTCTCTCGAAAGACCAAGTTCTACATGTTTGTAAAGTCAGCAGAGTCAGTGTAAAGCTGTATGTCAATATAGGAGTAAAAAATATCTTGAGTTCTCTGGCAATAGGAAAAATACTTCCAAAATAGGAAAGACGCGTTATTCAAGCTCTGACGCGAATAATTCTCAACAGATTGCATTTGCGCTATCAGGAAAGTTAATCTGATCTCAGTGTGTCAGCATTACATTAAGAAATCGCGATCGCGAGATTTGATTAAGTAAATATCGCGATATTGCATGAAGTGCACCGCGCCATATCGCCGTATAATCGCATAATCGCCGTATCCGCACGTTATTATTGCAATCTGGTTTCTCCTAGAAAACGCACGTGCTCAAGAGGCACATATTCGCGTTAGAGGCTGTCGCGGTGGCATATCGCCGGGACCGCTATTGGTATTTCAATCGCTCGTCCGCCCGTCGCCCGTTTTAACGTCTCTCAATGCGACGTCGCGCACGCACGCGTGCGTTTTGTGTGCCTTTTTATGGCCACCGCCTCGCAAAAGTCGTACGCTCGCGCCTACATACATGTGTTATACGAAGAAGAGAATTTCTTGCCGACGTGGCTTTCCTTTAAGTTCTCGTTTACTTAACTTTCAAATCTTTTATTATATTAACAGATTTTCTGTAGGTATAATTATGTGTTTATCGCGTCGTTATGCTAATTATTCAATTATCCGAGAGATCGATAATTCTAGAAAATATATTTGTTAAAAGGTGAGTGCAAAAAACCTTGACCCTTTTTTTGAAGAGATGATGTTCTCGTTACATACAGTGTGTTAACGATACATTGGCAAATTATATATTATTGGAAAGGTAGCGTCAACAGCTATTTAGGAAGAAAAGTTAATGACATTTTAAGTTATTTACAGTGCTTTGTATCCACGAAAAGAGTTGCAAACAGAATATTTGCGTGCGATTGTAGGGTAGATCGAGATGAATCAGATTATAAGTTTTGTGATAATTGTCATTAGTTTTTTATTTCATACTATCCGTTTTATCATGCTAATTACTTCTTCGCACACACACACACTCTCTCTCTCTCTCTCTCTCTCTCTCTCTAGCAGAAACACTAGACAACAATTTTATATTGCGCGTGATTCACTGTCAGTCGATGACACAAGTACGGAGATCATGAGTGCAGAAAGAAATTTTATCTCCCATATAAAATCGCGATTCTAATTTTATGTTTGTAACGGAAAGGCTTAATAGGCTCTTTCAAAGAATTTATTCATTTATTTTTATTTCTTTTAAACTGGTGATTGCTTTCAATGTTGGACATTTGCTCCGAATCGGACAATTTGTTTTTTTTTTAATTATTTTTCTTCGTTGTATAATAAGAAATACTATGTTAACGTATTATTTCATTATACATAAAACTCAAGTTAAATATAAAAAATTTATAGTAAAATTTAATAACAAGTTATTTTTTTATTTTTTTACCTATACAAAATATTGATCCGATTCATCTCAATCTACCCTAATGTATGAGTTTGAGAAAAAAATGAAGAAAGAAACTTTGGAAATTTCCCAAATAAATCACAAACAGTATCTAACTTGTTTTTCTCTCAAAGTCGTACATTTTAATCGCAGGCATATATATATTTTTTTCAACTCATTTTTCCTGATACATTATAAAACAGCATCATAAATAATTCAAATAGCATTAACTGTATTTTTATAAATAACTTTTGACGTCTTATTTTTCCATTTTGTAATTCGCCGTAGTATCTGCCGCTGCTGACACACTGTAATAAGAGCAACGCCACAAAAAGAGCCAAGACTTTTGCGCGCTGACCCAATATTTTTCTTCCTCTAATATCCAAACTTGTGTAATAAGCCGCAGACGCGCCAAGATACAGTTTTTATTACATTTTAATTTTTACATTATTCCGTCTTCTACGTCTTCTACGATTCCTTTCTACTCGAAAGCTCCTTAGAGATCCTCTTTAGCTGGCTCGTTTAGCAGGCGATTACTGACCCGATCGTTTAGCGAATCCGATACTGTTTCTTATATCCATCTTACTGTTTCTTTTGCCATCATCCATGGCTTGATAATCACGGTGAGAGAGAAAGAAAGAGAGAGAGAGATAGGACGAGTACGGTAAAAGGCAGACCGTGGGGCAAGGAGAAAAGGAGAGGAGAGAGAGGGGGGAGGGAGCGTGGGCTCCGCTCGCGCGAGTGAATGAACCCGGCAGAATGAGCGAGAGAGGAGGTGTAACACATTCATTTAAGCGATACACACTAAATTCTCACAATCGCGGCGCGCAGGCTATCGCGCCTGCGGTGAGATTTTTATTTATCGCAACTCGTTGAGCTTAATCGCGACGCTAATTGCGACGCGACTCGCGTCGCGCTAATTGCGCCTATTACGCGCATTACAGCAGTTATCCGGAATTATGGGTCAAACCCCGCGCCACGCGGGGGAGGTACCTCCCGCGAGGTGAGGCGATTGTGTCGCGGATATGTGGGTTAACGTAATCCATCGACCCGGATTCTTCGCCGGCGTCGTCGTGTAACGAGCGACGTTCGCGGTATCAAGGACACCGCGTTACCTCCGGAGTGTTCGCTTTTATTCCGTTATCGTGCTTAACATCGCTCGCGGCAATTCGTAATCCTCAGTCGCTCCGCACGAGCGACACACGTACGCGCGCGCGTCCTCGTGCGCAAAATTTCTTATTTACCGTCGCGCACACAATATCCGAGAGAAAAGAAAGTTGATCTTCCGAAGAATTCCTCGAGTTTCGAAACTATGCGCGATATCTCGCTGATTAACTTGCAAAAGAACTAATACGTGCTTGCATGAAAATTGCTACTCGGGGATTTTCCCGCTCGCTAACTTGGGCAAGTACGGGGGAAGCTTCGCCTCGAAAGCTAAATTAACAAATCTCATACGACAGCTTGCATTAAAAAAACTACCTGGGAACTTCTGTATCGAAATTCCTTCGCAATTTTTCTAATTTAAACAAGAAAAGAATCAAATAAAGGCTAATGAGTTCAGAAAATGGTTGAGTCACTAACTTTTTATCTCCTTTGACATCGCAATATTTGAAGATGCCACTTCGGATTTGGCGAACCGTTATCTAAACTGCACACCTTACCCAAAGAATTAGCCTCTATTTGATTCTTTCTTCGTTTAAATTTCGAAAATCCTTGATTCGAGTCTTCCTAATCTGCACCTTTTAAAATTCAAAAATTGTAATTTAAGATTAACGATTCTACGAGTCTTTGTGGAGCTTGAAAGAAATCTTTCTCAAAACGATTTTGTCTTCCAGCGAGAAACCTACACATAGTAAAAAAATAAAATGTCACAGAAAGTCCACTGTAAATTTTATGTTAAAATAACTCAAAAGTTAAGTTAAAATAACTCTTATTTTAAGTTATTTTAACTTAACTTTCGAATTATTTTAACATAAAAGTTAGAGTAAACTTTCTGTGACATTTGATTTTTTACTATGTATACTCTCTAAATTTTTTGGAGTAGAATTTCATCTAAAAGAGTGGAATTCCACTCTAAAAGTGTGAAAATCCTGCCACTCTTTATCAAGACTGGCAGGATTTTCATACTTTTAGAGTGGGATTCCACTCCAAAGATTTTAGAGAGTAGCTTTTCTATTCTTCTAACAATTGTAGCATTTCCGTTCACTTCCAATCTTTCTATCGAGCAACTTTTTTTCCGAATCGTTTCATATGCTACTTTGACATGTTCGGACAGGACGGGGACGATCATTTATTCGAGATCGGGACACGACGAGGGGATTGATCTGGGACTAATCTCATTACTCTAGTTTAACGCGCTGTCGCTTCTCGGTCCCCGCAGCCAGGACCTCGCCGAGCGGTTCTGTGCGGTCCCGGTGAACCCTCGCAACCCCCTGAAGACCCGTGTGCACGCTTCTGTTGCAGTTACGATAATGTAGACTCGCCTAATTATGCCAGGCACTTGAACGGGCACAGCTCGCCGCCGGCCAACTCGTCCCAGCGCGATGGCATCCACGGCGGCACCGGCGGCGCCTCCTCGCCGTACAATCACAATTATTCGGGGGACGGCAGCTATCAGTACGGCAGGTTCGACGCGAGCGCCCTGCACATCGCCCATGCGCTCAAGCAGACCGAGCTACAGAAGGGCTACAGCAAGGCCCGCGAAAAACCCATCGATTATTATCTGGTGAGTCACTGGTGGTCGGTCGGTCGGTTGGTCGGTCGGTCGGTCGGTCGGTCGGTCGGTCGGTCGCTCGCTCGTCGGCCGCGGTTGATGTAATCGCTCTCGTCATGCTCGTCGCCGTATAAGGACGAGAGTGTTACTATTCCGACACGCGCGTGGCACGCCGCGGGCCGGCTAGCGCGATTGCGTCTCAACACGCTGTTGCGAACACGCAATTTCCTGGAGAGCCGGAAAACCGTTCTCCTCCACGAGGATCGCGACTCAGCATCTTCGAACAGAGAAAGAGACGTGGTGATATCGCGCGGAGATTGTTGGGCCGAGGAGCGGCCGCAACAGTCGCACGTTCCCTCCGCGCGGAGCACCAGCGAGCGGCGCCGCGACGGCGACAGGCCTATAGGGAGATCTGCGAAAATAATCGTTAATTAATAACGCAAATTAGCAATGATAATTTCGGTGTGCGTAGGAAGGCGAACAATGGCGATGTGGTAATTGACTTTTTGCGCGCGTATGCCGCCCGCTGGTGTTATTAGCTCCTTCCTGAAATGAGAGCAAGGGGCTGGGGGAGATGCATTGTGTGCATGAGCGAAAATACGCACAATGGGCTACCCCAGCTACTTCCGTAGTAATAAAATTCAGATCAATGGCATGCGGATGCAGCAGTTCTTTTGATTTTTTTTTTTGCAAGATCTGCGTTCGACACCAAGCGATCGTCTCTCGGTCAATTTGTACAAATATTAATTAAAGTGCGGGTTAAGTATATTTTTTCTATACTCTATTTCTAAAGGAAGCTTTCATTCCTTACGAAAATGATTTATAATCATTTCGAGCCGAGTATATTAAATATGTTATCTGTACATGGTATGATATAAGAATATTGAAATAAACAACTGATCAATTCGTTATTTTTAATAAACACTGACGCGTTAAATTAAAACGCTGAATTTTGCTTGAATTATTTTTGTTGTATTTTTTTTTAATTTAAATTAAAACAGTAAATAATATAGATAATTGAATTAATAATTACATATCTGTGTGAAAATTAGAGATGTTATTAGCCCCCCCCCCTCCATTTACATTTTGTACAATAATTTTTTAATAATGAATATTTTAAATTGAAAACTTACATTCGTTCATGTGTCGTTTAATTGATTCTAGACTCAAAGTTATGAAGTATTTATTATTTAAAATATTATTTATAACATAAAAATATGATAATATTGCATGAGTCAAAACAGAGATGATTACATGGTCCTCCTCCCCTCCCTCCATAAAAATAAATTTAAAAAATTTGATTTTGTTTAAAAAAACAGTGTTTTATTTGTATATAATGATATATTTATTCAAACTAAAGAGAAAATATTGCAAAATATATGCAAATGTATGTATGTACACATAAGCCTTCCGCATGTAAACTGCGGTACTGAAAATCTATAATACATGTAATGTAAACTGTACACTGTTAAAAATACGCAGCAAAATTTTATAGTATGTAATGTAACGAAAGCAAATATATATTTCAAGCAAGTACGTTAAAAACATTTAATATTGTCAAAAGTGCAGTAATCATGCACATATTTTCCAGTTATAGATACATTAAATTTAATGTGAAATTTAAAAATATATTAAATTTTTTGACATTTTTAACGGTGTAGATTAGCAAAAGCAACTTGTCGAATATTTCCGTATGAAAACTTCAGAAAAAAGCTTGTTAAGCCTGTGTCAACATGCTTGAAAAACTGCATCCCCTTAAAAAAAACTCCTATAATAATATTTAATTTTGCATAATTCAAAATGTGCAAAAGCCAAATAAAATGTTAACTAAAAAAATAAAATAAAATATTTGAACATACATATATTCGTATGATAAGCTCCAATTTAAAAAAAAAATGAGGAAGTATATTAACCTCTACAGAACCGGAAGCCAATTCGTTGGCTTTTGACAATTTAAAATATCATTGCTTATTTTGTATTCATGTACACTTATACATTTATTACGAAGTAAATTGCTGTAATTTTATATTTTTTAATTATTTTATTACATCCCAAATTCGGTATGTTTTTTATAAATTTTTTTACTAAAAATACTGTTAAATAGTTATTCTAAAAATGCATAATAATTAATACTCGAATGCAAAAGAAAAAATTTTTATCTTTCCGAACAGGAAACTGATATGTCGGTCTGGAACGGTGCCATCTTTTTCGTAAATTAATGCAATGGCATAGTCAACAAAATTCTAAATCTAAAACTGTAAAAGTCGTCCAAAAACTTACTAGTCCTCGGGAGATTAAATTAAAACGTATCTACTTTGAAAAAGTTTCGAAATATCTAAAAGTAAAAATACACCGAGAAAAAAGTTATCAAACTAATTAATTTTTTTTTTTTAGTTCAACTATTTATGCATTCGACCTAAATGTATAAAACACTTGAACTTCAGTTTAAGCATTTATATATTTAACTCAACAACATATATATTTGATTTTACGTAATGCTTGAACCGAAGAAATTCGATCAAGCTGAAAAATTCAGTCGAGTTAACAACTTCTTTTTCTCATTGTACCTCACAATAAATGTCGGCATTGTCTTATAATGGATGAATTACGTACAAGAGAAAATCGCGAAGAGATGCAAGTCACAGAGCGTAACGAGGAACTCGAATTTCCCGGCTTTGGCGCCCGGCGCGGCGTAGTAAACCGCGGGACCTCCGACCGCGGATTTCCGAATTTCCGATCGCGATCCGGCATACATACCGCCGGCGTCGTCGCGTGACTCCCATACGCGAATAATCGGCGCGGCGCGCGGTGCAGGAATGCGGCGAACCGTCGCGCGAGAGAACGGACTTCACATGAAAATGAGATTACCGCTTTTCCCATCCACGCGCCGGCCGGAGTAATAAGGCCGAGCCGCTAGTCGCTCCACTATCGGCCGCGTTTTCTCCCAATGCGCTTTCGCGCGTCCAGATATCGCCGTCCGTCGCCGCGTCGATCGACCGATCCTTATTTATGTAGTTAAACACGCCGGTCGTCGGCCTATGTATGGAGTTTTACGCGAACGAAAGCGGCGCCGGCGTGGGCAACGACAGCCGACGGGAGACCGTACGTTCGCCACGTACACACGTACGTCAATCTCCCAGCGTCAATCCTTTCCTTCGTCCTACGAAAATTTACGAGACGACCGACGATACGCGGGCGGTATACTCGGTAGCAGCGAGCTGCCGCGGAGGATCCGCAAGCCGCGAGACAATCGCGACTTTTCTGCCGGCCGCGGAACAATCAACGGGCGTGATTTATCCGGTATTTGTTCCGCGTATCGCCGTATCGCCGTATCGCCCTCCCACACTCGCATGCTATTGACGACATCGGGTCGAACGAACTCCAGGCTCGGCTCGGCTCGGCCCACACGCGCCGCCGATGATCAGATAATTCTTTCGGATCGGATACGTGACGGATACGCGACGGCGGCGAATGAGTCCCTTTCTCGCGCATCTCCGGCATCTGCGACAGTCGCCGGCATTATGTTTAATTGGCGAAACAGCCCCGGGAATCTCAGGAACGATTCCGGGGACGCGTAACAGATCGCTGCGCGTGACTGTGATCGAACGACCGCAATTACTCCGATACGTCAGCCTCCATCGCGAGTCGCGCGGCAAATAAGAACCGTACGATTGGAACTGGTGTAGGGATGTGTAGAATGTGCGGGGAGTGGTAGCACGCAGACACGCGTTTGCTTCTCTCGATTTAAAGTGGAAAGTCATTGCACAATTTTTTTTATTTTTTTTTTATTTTTTAGAAAGAATCGAGAGGGAATTACTTTGGTTCTCAAGACTTCTCGATTATAGAGCTCAGTTGATGTCAAGCTTAGTTAGCGTTGTTTGCCGTTATCTATATTAAATGCAATCGTCTAGATAATTATCTAAATGAAGAATTGGCTTTACTGTTATTTTGATTATTAGAACGTGTATTGTATCATCATCTTTATCTTAAATAACAGAAATAGTAAAGTGAAACAATAACCGAGAATGAAGTATTGTCCTTAGCGCCTTAGCCTCAACTCTAAGTTGTCATTTATTTTAACAGGAGAATCTTTCGAAGTGACAACAGCAGATTGCACAGATCAGAAACTAGTGGCGCATTGTAAAAATTGCCCCAAAAGTGTAAAGCAATTTAAAAACTTTTACAAAGAACTTTGTCTGAATTATTCTAATGTGAGTTTTATATTCTTTTTATATCTTTCCTCGTCTTCCTCTGCTTATTGATCGAAATTCAAAAGAAGAACACTTTTGGCCAGATTAAATTATTTGAAGAACTCTTATTTTTAAGAAATAAAGATATAGAAATAAAAATATATGAATATATTGTTTTTATATCCTATATTGTTTTGTTCAACATTGTATCTTAAAATTATCTGGATAAAACGATATAATTTTAAATTTAATCCGGATAAACTAAAAATTAAATTATTCTTACCTTATCTAAGATACGTCAATTATTTATCTTATCTTTATCTAGATAATTTTAAATTATTCAACCTTTTCGTACTTCCGGAACATGTATATCTACGAAAAAATTCATAACTTTTAAACAAGTAATTCTATCGACTTTTACCTCGGCTTGTTTTAAAGAAAAAGGTTCAGGTTACATGTGAAAAAATCGTATACTTTGAAATGTAATGTTTTCAAGAAAATATAGTTATCTAAACTTTAAAAAAAAATCAAACTTTTAGACAGTGAAAAATAATCGTATATTATGTCGAAAAATCATAGAATTGATGCTAATTATATACTTAATTATGTACTTCAAATATTATTTAAATGTGACTACAATTTTATTATGATAAAAATTATAACAGATAGTTTATGTGAAATTATAGTGTGCGCAACTCAATTCGTCACAGTTCAGCGAACTTTTACCGTTTTTTTTTTCTGAATACATGCGAGGACGACGCACTCCGTATAACATATATTCAAAAAAATAAAATTCAAGCTCATATTTGAAATATACTGATATTTCAGCTTTTTATAACCGGCATTCTAAATTTTCAAGTTTAGCAAATTTAAAATCACTTAAAACGTATTTCTTTTGGAAAAGACCGGAAGTACGAAAGGATTAAACGCAACACTGATTAGAGTATCCAAAAAAATATTAAAAGTTATCATAAAGGGAGGGGGGGAGGGGGGAAAGATTAATTTGAAGGATTACGTAATCACTTGATCGATCAAAGTACACAGCGACACGAAACTCCGTAAAGCCTTTGCGGAGCGAATTAACTCCCTCGCTTGTGCCGCGCGCGTTTTCCTCGGGACACGAGAACAATGCTTCGAGTTGGTACCGCTGCCGCCGCCGTCTCACGTCGTTGTCGTTCATGATTATTCAAATCGTTACCACGGAAGAACGCGTATACGTCGCGTCGTCTTATTTCCCTCGTACGCGACGCCGCCGCTGCTCCGTGCCGGTCGGGCCGGGACGTATACCGCGTGCACGCGAAGGAAGGCTTTACGTCTGCAACGAAGCGGACGAGGGGGCGGACGGAGAAGTAACGAGGGGGGGGGAGGGAAGCAGAATTATTTCCGCTTGCGGTACTTCTGCACTTGATGGCTAATTAGAGAATCGTTGCCGGGCCGCGTAAAGAGCTGGCGGGGATAGCGAGTGTGTATCCCGGGCCTGCCGTCTCTCACGCGCCTTCGCGCGTAAACGCTTAGGGAAAATTAATCCATTAAAGGCCGTTGTCCCATTTCCGGGAATATACGCTTTGAACGGCAGACGGATCTCGGCGACGTATCAAAATGTCTCCGCGCGGAGGAAAACTCGCCTCGCGCGCGCGGTTGAGGACTTAAAAAATTATATTAACGTGGGCGCGCGCACGCGACCTCCATCTGTTTCTAGCACAACCCTGGCTCTCGGTGGAGTGCCTAAAACACGATTAAAGAAAAACAGCCTTGAATTACGTCAGGCTGCGCCCTCGAGTTTTACTGGTCATTCTGAGAGATGTCGCGAGCAGAATTTCCCACAATAAACATTATGTATGTGAAATATGTTTGTTGCCTCCGTTTCGCGCGCCATCAGTAAATTTTTCGTGCAGCATTGAATTCGTTGCTACACAGACAGTAAAAACATTCTGGTTATGAGAACATCTTTGTTTTCGAAATATTAAATATTGAAGTGAGATTGGCTTTAAACAGATATGCAATTTTATGAAGACAAATTTTTATTACTCAATAATAATTTTCATGAGCTGAGAAAAAAAATATCAAGTAAAAAATAATAATACTTTTAAACCAAGAATTTCTTAATACTGTAATTAAAATTTTTTAATACTGTTATTATCAATATATGATTGTGTTAATAATAATAGTAGAGGAGAAGGTAGTATTATGAGTCGTATAGGTACAATTAGTAACCGTATTATAAGGTAATGAATTGCCAGTAATTACTTATGGAATCATTTGTTTAGTCGTGGCTTTAATATGCCAAAAAACACAATTATTATAAGATATTTTTACTCTTGAACATTTTAAAGTTTTTTCCAAGTACATTTTAACATTTAATTATGCATATGTATACTTATTTATTGTTTGTAAACTAGAGCGTATCATCGCATAAATGTATGTCTACCCAAGCGTTTTTTTCTGTTATTTTATTCGACTATACACATTTCAAGTTATTCAATAGCATAAGATTTTTTTAATATAGCCACTTAATAAGCATGCTTGTAGTATGGCTATTATCAAGATTTTTATATCAAAATATTTCGACTTTGATAAGTCGATTGTCACCCTAAAAACGCTTAGAAGCTCGGTATAAAAATCTGTATCTTTGCTTGTGATTTATTTTTTAATTGAAGTAAATCAGCATTTATTTCTATTTTAAAACTTTGAGATTATATTGTAGGTTTTTCTAACAATTTATCTCAACAAAATATATAATTTTGTTAACAAAATACTATGTGTTTTTTAAACAAAACCAATTTTTTTTAAATTTACGTTTGTGACTCATATTACCCTGTTTCTCTTCCTGTTATCCAGTTATAACATTTTTATAAATCTCCTAAATAATAAATATATTTTATAACTTTAAGTCTAGAATCTATTAAACTATATTTTGACGAATATAATACAAGTTTTAATATAAAATATTGATTATTGACAAAGTTATTAAATAAAATGTACGTGGGTGCTCATACTATCTTCTCCTCTATTAAAAAATTTTAATTCTTTAGATAATTAATATAATAATAAAATAAAAATGCAATATTTACTGTAAAATTTAAAATTATCAAATTTTTTAAAGATTAAATTTAAGCAAGAATATAATTTCTTGCTCATATATGAAACAATGATTGTTAAATAAATTATATTTTAGATTTAATTTGTGACACTGATGTTTAATTCCTTTTTTTCTCTGTGTAATAAAGTTACGTGTGTATAAAATTACGTTTAATTAGAAAACAATGCTCCGAAACAATCATACCTTTTCCTTTTCTGTCTCGTCATTAAGCCTAGTCGCGTTTATTCAAATCAGATACGTGCGCATTATTGTGACATAACGTGACGTGGATTTCACTAGTGTGTTTCTGGTATAAGAGAAAAATTACATAACGTGTTATTGTAATCCAAAACAAATTGTGAAATTTTATAAAGCATACCAATTTTCTGGGAAATGGATTTCAATTATTTATACACGGTAAACCGTTACTTCTTTCACTCTTCCGGATTAAATTGAAAAGATTGTATTGAAAAAATCCCGTCGCGCGACTTCAAAAGAACATGTTTGTCTCTCGCACAGCGGCAACATTTCCCCTACTCATATTTTTATTGCATTAATATTTCCGGTTGCGACTATACAACGGACGAAAAGAGAGTCACGGGACGCAACTCGAACCGTTTTTGAAAAAATACACCGGAAGAGGATTAGTTCACTTTTGTCGACCACCGCCGCGGTGGGCTGTTGCTTCCCCGAGGAGACTCTCTTGGAAGCGAATGAAAGCAGAAACGCGCGACGTGAAAGTAAATTATACAAAAAAGTAGAGTACCTACGTCTAAGGCCAGAGCTGCGGGCGTTTTAAGAAATAGAAACGTTTCATTGCGTCCGACCGTATCCGCGAGCACCGTCTTCTTACGATTACGGCGAAATGCTCCCTGGCATGTAACGACATTTTAATCCTTAATTAGTAGCATGCCGATCGTATGTATTAGCCTCTTTGAAATTGTACAGAGAGCCGAGTGTTCAAGTTATGCGATATTTTATATCTCGCTTTTACACAATATAAATTGAATTTTTACGTAATACTTTATATAAATACGTTTCAATAAATTATAAAAATAGACTATATATTTATCGGACATCGACATTGTATTCTTTTTTTACAACGCTGTAGAGTACAATTATAAAGTTACAATAATAATAGTAATTTTATTGCGTGCAGCGGTTCATAAAGAATAATAAAGCTACATGTACACTAGTAAAAAATAATGCTGGTACCAGCTGCACGCAATAGCCAGGACAGCAGTTGAAGAGTCGATTTAAAACTATACCTGAGCATTATAGATATATGCAATAATTGAGCGTAACAGAAATATTATATATTACAAGAAAAACGAACTATTGTACAATATTTAAAGTTACAAGAAGATAAGAGTAGTATACAAGAGCTGATTCAAAAACTAAAACAATATAATACATTGAGAGAAAAAATTCCTAAATTTTAATAAATATTTATTCGAATAGTACTGATGAAACATTTATTAAATATAAATACATATTTATTTAATACAAGTACCACTAACTTAGTTCAAGTATCACTTTTTTCTTATAGAGCAAATATTTATGTAGCGTAAGTAAATATTTCATTAGTACTATTCAAATAAATATTTAATAAAATTTAGAAATTTTTTCTCTCAGTGTACAATAATTGAATCAAATTCTAAAAATATCAAGTATTAACATTAATTAAAATATGCAAATGGAATTCAATGATTTCATTAAAGTATGCAAATAAAATGCATGTATAAATCATAAAATGATTAGAAATTAAATGATAAAAAGAATAAACAAACAGACAAGTTAATTTTAATGTGAAGCAATATATGAAGTCAGCTCGAAAGAAAATAGATATATTGGTGTTGTAGTTACATGTTAGTATTGCAATAATATTTTAATACTTCCAGAATAACGACACTTTTCAGAAAAGGCTCTCATATTGTTAACAAGAAATTAAACATAGACGCGAAGAGTTAAGGTCTTAATAAATTTTCATTTTTGCTGCATTAGGATCGCGATGAACAGACGCGTCTCGAGATGAAGCACCGGAAGGAAGAAGATGATTTATATCGGAAGTTTGCGCATCATCGCGAGGAAGAGGACCGACGAATTCGCGAGGAATTCCGAGTATGTAATGACTGAAATAGATTGTAACAAAAGCGATTTATTCGCGTTTTATAAATTAATTACACGCACTATTAATTATAAACAATGTATTACGTATAAAATTACAATGTATTACGTATGGTTTAAAAAGGATGAGTGGGAGAAGGAGTTGGAGCAATTGTCGGCGAGATGGGAACGGGAAAAAGGCGGAAGAGTTCGAACCCAACAATTTCAGCAGGAGAAGGAAGACTTGGAGAAGAACATGACTCTACGCAGGGACAAGAAGAAAGAAAGTCTCACGCGCAAGATGCTGGAGCACGAACGGTATTTATTATGTAATTAACGCGATACCCACATCTTACTCTTAGATCGGAGAAGTAACACGGGCTTACATCACTCGCGTTACGGATTATTTCATTAGACAATATATAATCATCGAGCGTAACGGATAATAGAAATATATGGTTTTCTCGGAAAGTAAATATTTCATGACACATTTATTGTAATAAATGCAATGTAAGATAAAACATAATTTACACATTATCACACGTAATTGGAAAGATGTATGTTAAAATTCAAAAATAATGTCGAAATCAAGTTAAAAAATTATCCAACTTTTGTTAATCCTCGTACTTGACTTTTTTTTAGAAATAATTAGGAATAATTATCTAATTCACGTCCTATTAAAGGTTTTTATAGTTGCTGATTGTGAATTTGTAATCAAAATTTCAAAATTTAAAATAACTGATCCAATATGGCGGACCAAATTGTAACATTTCTTGAATTTGAATGAAATTCATATTCCACGGATTTTTAGAATTGCTAATTACCAATCACTATCTTAATTTTTGTGAAAGATACATGTATTTTTCTCTTTTATCTCATTTTACGAATTTTTGACGAGGTATGCAGATCAAAGGGTGATGATTTTTTTTGTAAAAAGTCCTACCCTTTATCTTTAAAATGAGCCCAGAAATAAGTTGCTATCTTTATTTTTGTGGGAGATATGAATTTTTGAATACTTGGCACATATACTCGTTTCGTGCCATCAGGCACGAAAGAGTTAAGTTGATATCAATATATATAGCTGATATTTTTCACAAACACTTATACTTTATACGTAAAGTAATTTGTGATCTGTATTTATTACATGATATATTAACACAGCCGACAATCTCAAACGGGACTACGAATGTATCGATCCCACGTATTTTTCGTTATGGAAGAACACGAAAGAATTATGCGTGCAGCACGTTATGAGCCCCGGTAGTTTCGGCTTTATGCTTTTTTTCTTCATTTCTTTTTTCCTTTCGGACGATAAACAAGCTCGCGTGCGTTGGGTGCTCACAAACCGGGAAGCCGGATTTTCGCGCTCAACGCAAAAGCTCCTCGTTACTCCTGATCAATTTATAGGGCGGCAACCGCTGCGCTGGTGGAGAAACAGAGCTCGGAGATGCTGGAGCTGATCAATGAGGCGAGAAGCGAGTACATGCTACAGGAGAGTTTATACCTTGACGAAGGAGACGGTTATATCCAGGAAGCGCCGCCTCCGCCTTATCCATCGCGCGCGCCACCCCCGCAGCCACCAGCCCTTGCCAAGTACCATATCTACAATGATCCCCTGGAGTTCGCCGACATGGATCAGATAGCTATTTCGGTAAGACCTCACCGTGGAATTCTTTCTGGCTTCCAGTCAGCTTCCCTGTCGCCGGGACGAGATCTTGCGGTGCACGGTCTATCGCAAGTATATTCCGATAGCGTTATCGTCTTTTGCATTAGAACGTCTCATTTAGTTTACCGTGCATTTTTATTTAAATGCATGTATTAAAGCTCTCTCGGAATTTTTTTTTTTTTTATCATTTTAAAATCTCTCTGATAATATTTTTACTTCCACTTTTATATCTAATTTCTGGGGTTATTATTCACGTTGAATTAAATGTACAAGTAATTAAAATAGTTTTCTCTTTTTTTTTTAAAAAAAGAGAGGGTAAATATTTTTGAAAATTATTTTTTGTTCTTTATTTATTATTGTTTGAAGATCAATTTTCTATTTTTTAAATAAAAATTATAAACAATAATTTATTAACAATCTATTTGACTTCTTTACGATTTAGCGATAACAATCAATATCGGATCTCTCATTAAAATTAAGAACCTAAACATCATTTTTAATCAGAGCAATCGTTGGAACTAGAAGTATCTTGAGAACTTTTTTTTATTTTTATATTTTTTCCGAGGTTTGAAAACATAAAAAAATACAAAGAAAATGGATCTCTTTTTGTAAACAAGTTTTTTTAAACTATTTGTTTATTGGACAAAAAGAAAAATTTTAGTTCCGATAATAGACGCACGTGTTCTGATACAAATGGCCTTTCTAATTTCAGTTCACTAGAAGATCCGGAATCGTGGTTATTAATGAATCATGTGAAGATCAATTAAATCTGTTGATAAATTATTCACATCTTTTATTTAGAAAAAAAAAATCTTGATACGATAACAAATAAACAAAAAGTAAAAAAGTTTGAAAAATTACTCACTTTCTTAAAAAAATATTTTTAAATGCTCCTAAAAAATCAGTAGTGAAGTAGGAAACCCCCTTAAATTAAAGGACATCCATATTTGTAATGCCACTTTTATAAAGCTTACCGATACTAAAGGATTCACGATATCTTGTTGATCTTAGGTAGCTCAAGAAGATCAAAAAACGTTCACCGACTTAGTGCGGCAGTTGGTGAGCAGATGCGGATCAGATATAGAAAAGGCGAGAACAATATTCCGATGGATAACCGTGAAGAATCTGAACACTATGCAATTCGATGAAAACTTACGGGGCGACACTCCCATGGGTCTGCTGAGGGGCATCAAACACGGCACGGAAAGTTACCACGTTCTATTCAAACGATTGTGCAGGTAATCGCACGCTAACGATAATCTTATAAGAAAATAGACAAACTTGTATAAACAATTTTTACATGTGCATATAGTTGAAAGTTTTACTCCACAAAATTGGAATTCACACATGTAACCATTCATGCATTAAACGTATCAGTCATTCAGTGGAAATAACGTGGCTCGCGCTTTTAAATTTGAAGAGGATAAAAGAATTTGCGAGATTCGTGTATTTCATAAAAATATAAATAAATTTATAATAAAAAAAATTTAAAAAAAAGTATTTTTCACCAAATATAAAATCTAAAAATATGAAATATCATTTTACATTAATGTAATGACACGTGAAAAAAGCTGGCATACAAAAGCTTTTTACCGTATATTACATTGCACTAGTCCGTGAAATTCGCGTAAAATCACGCATTAAAGCTCATAACGAAGTCTATGGCGAGATTAAGGATTAATTATTGAAACGTCCAATATTTCTTTATATATATTTCAACCTCGTGAAAATTGACGGTACCTAAATCGCTGAATAACATTGAATGTTACCGTAGTTACGCGGGCTTGCACTGCGTGGTCATCAAGGGTTACAGCAAGTCGGCGGGCTATCAGCCGGGCGTTTGCTTCGAGGACAACCGATTCCGGAACAGCTGGAACGCCGTGTACGTGGCAGGTGCGTGGCGGTTCGTCCAGTGTAATTGGGGGGCACGACATCTCGTCAATGCCAAAGAGGTCCCCCGTCCCGGTCAGGCGAAAGCCAAGAACGACAGCCTCAGGTACGTACGGCATGCCGAAGGTATCGCGATATCGTGATTGCGGCGTTCGCGTGAGCAAATAAAAACGATCGATGAGATCACGAGGGACGTTTCATTTAGGTACGAGTACGACGATCATTACTTCCTGACGGACCCCCGGGAATTCATATACGAATTCTTCCCTCTGCAAGAGGAGTGGCAGTTGCTTAAACAGCCGATTTCACTTAAGGATTTCGAGGAATTGCCTTTCGTGCGGTCTCTATTCTTCAGGTAAGGCAGCGTTCCTGTTTCAATTTTTTTAATTTTTTTTTTCCACGTGAAATAAGAGAGAAAGGCGAAGCTACGCACAGATTGATTGCTACAATGTTTATGAGTCGCTCTTCGTATAACGGAATTCAGTATTCAATGTCATGCATTTGTATACTTTCATTAGTTTCACGTTATTTTAAAATTTGGCAAAGGTAGTGACAGCCTCGGACATACCGCGTCTTAACAAATTAAATCCGTCCATTGAGGCGCGCTTAAAGACCGTTAGAACGCGCAATTAAACCGACGGTCTCTCGTAAGCGCGGCGAGATTGGTCTATTAACAATGACCGTAAGTTGCACGGCGAAAATACCGTACGGATAAATTCTGCGTGCACAGGTACGGCCTTTACTTTCCGGATACGAATACGAATGCCGTTATGTATACGGATTCCACCGGTGCTGCGACCGTGAGGATAGCGATGCCGGCGCATATGCAATCATCCCTTATCTTTCATTACAATCTCAAGTTTTACGACAACGACGGCGATGGCTACGACGGTGTGTCGCTCAAGCGTTTTGTCATGCAGGTAAATTGATAGTCCTCCGTGTTCGCGCGATGATTTATCTCAAGCAATTTGAATCGCTATGCTTTGATTTAAAAATGTCACGGAAGTTATATAAAACGGTAGTCTGAAATTTATGCGCAATGAAATATTAATGATTCTTTAATAGTCCATTTTTTAATTTGAATATTTTATTCAAAAAAATAAAAAATAGAAAGAGAGAAAAAGAGATTAATTTTCATTTATACAATTCTTAAAAAAATACCCACATATATATAACAATTAAAAAGTTATTATATGTTCTGAGATTATTTTTTTTTTAGAAAAATTTCTTATACTCTACATTATTTTTGTATTTTATTTATGTTTAATAAAGAACACACGCGTTTCATATTCGTCTAAATTTACAACAAGATAGAAGATTTTTATTGGTTGATACTCGAGTAAACTTTACAAATTTGAAATTTTTCTAGTCGGTTGTGGGGAATATAGTTGCGTTCCGAGTTCACGCACCATGTTCCGGAGCCTTTCTGTTAGACATCTTCGCCAACGCGGTAACGCCGAAGGAATATTTGACCGGCGAACCGATGAAGTTTAAGAGCGTCTGCAAGTTCAAAATCGCATGTGAAGAATTGCAAACGGTGATGGTACCATTGCCGGATTGCGCCAGTGGCGAATGGGGTCCCACCAAAGCTACCAGATTATTTGGTCTTATACCTATCACTCATCAAGTAAGTTGATTAGTTAAATCGGTCTGCTTGTATAATTTATTTAAAGCAAAAATCGATACCAATGCAGTGTGATTTAAAAATATATATAGACTTTTATTTTTTGAACATATCTAACAGGGGAGCCTCGCGAAGCGTTAAATTCTGAATGAAACTTTGTATAATTATATAAATAGATAAATTTAGAAAATATCAATTGCTATCTAAAAATAAATTTAAAAAGGGATTAAATATGAGATCATCCCTCATGTCTAAAGTAATTTTCAGTTTTTTACGTTATAAGTTAAAAACTATTTGAGATATCAAAAAGTGTTTTGATACAAAAATTCAACAACAAAATTACCTTTGTTTATATTAATATTTTTTATAAATAATATTATTTAAAAAAATTATTCTAATAAAAATTATTGATGTGAATAAATAAAGGCAATTTTATTGTAAAAATTATTGGATAAAATATTTTTTGATATCTTGAATAGTTTTCGAAATATAATGAACAAAACTGAAAATTATTGAAAATTACATGAGAGAAAATTACATAATTTCACTCCTTAAAACTGTTTTTAGATAATAGCTGATATTTTTTATATTCATCTATTTATGTAACTATCTACATATAGGTTACATATTCTCTACAGAAAGTTTCATTAAAATAAGAAATACTTCACAAGGGTCCCTTGTAAGTTAATAATTGAATAAAAATATCGATTGTATAATGACACAGTTTAATAAAAAATGATTTTTTTTCCAAATACCAAAATGAGATTCTTGTAATTCTTTAAACGCTGAATACGAATTCGGTTTTCAAATTGATCATCATGTCACAATTTTGAGAAACTTATAATTGTAACTTAAAAGTTGTAAAAAAAGATTTTCTTTTTGTTTACATTTTCATATTACATTATAATTGTGGTATGTAACGATGGAAAAGTAATTGTAAGAACTTTCAACTCTCCAAACATTTGCTTGTTACGGCTAGGATTCACATTCATGATTTAAATATAGTGTAATATATAAAAAATCTCTATATACGTTTTTCTGCTAAAATTAAAACATAATTTCATTTTTATTAGCTATACTAATTTCATCACTTTGAATTCGTCAACTTTTATTAGACTTCATATTGAGTATTCAATATTAAGAAAATTTTTATAAAGTTTAAAATTTCATTTCGACATTTTTAAGTTTTGACAGCTATTTTATTGTAAATATATGAAAAATGTCTGTACATGTTTTTTTACTAAAATTGAAACATAATTTAATTTTTATCAACTATACTAATTTCATCACTTTGAATTCGTGTTTTGTTAGATTTCATATTCAATTTTTGTTAGACTTCATATTCAATATTAAGAAGATTTTTATAAAGTTTTAAATTCTGACGTTTTTAAATTTTGACAACAGTTATATTGTCTATTTTGAATTTAAAAATTTTAATATCAGATTTTTTTTAGTAACCTGTAAAACCTTAACTTTAAATAAATATAATTAAGTTATTTAACAAATTGTTAATAACAAAATTTAATTATAAATTCACAGTCGAGACAAAAAATTTCTTTTAAAGACTAAAAATTCTAACAACTTACTTAATTTTTATTTTAATAAAACTTTTTCAGCACGTCATACATCGTAATTATCATATGACAAAATGCGTAAAAATAGTCCCTTTTTACAATTAATCCACTTTAACTGCAAATTTCTTAAGATTGTGACATGATAAAGTAATTTTGCAATCAAATTCGTACCCAAAAAACTATAAAAAATAACTAACTCTATTCTAATGTAGTTTCTTTATCGAATTGTATAATATGCATAAAAATTTGATATTAAAATTGAATTAGAGCCGCTTCCAATCAGTGACAATAAAATCTTGAAACCATCTTAGAAAATGACGTGATCGTGTTTTCAAAATAAAAAGACTAATGCTGATTTTAAAGTGCTATTATAAGATATTGAACTTTCAAGTTTGTCGAAAGTACGGCATTATACAAGTTTTTTTATACTTTTTACGTAAGACAAAAGTTTTGTAATATTTCGGTTCACAATCGGTTCAGCGAAAATAAATTTTCTTTCTGCTGTTTTCTCGCAAGCGAAGTATTAAGGTGAAAGAAAAGAAGAGTCAAGAAGAATCGCTAAGAAAGAGGAATCTTCCGATTTTATCGCGCTTGCCAGGAGGGCGGTTTACAATCGTGCGATCTATTGATTTCAGGAAGCGCTGGTGTTCGCCGGGCGCGAGCTGGAGATTCAATTCCGCATGTCGAGGCCGTTGACGGACTTCATGGCGACCCTGCACAAGAACGGAATCGAGGAGAAACGTCTGTCAAAGTACGTGACGCATTCCATCGCCGACGACGATGTGGTCACCTTCTCCATAAGCTTCCCCGAGGAGGGCCAGTACGGTCTGGACGTCTACACCAGGGAATCTACGGCCACGCCTGCCACACAGCACGACGTCACCGGCGAGAAGCATTTGCTCACGCACTGTTGCAAATATCTCATCAACTCCAGCAAGAGGAATTGAGAGAGTGCGACCCCGAGCGCTCTCCAAACATAGTTTCAGAATCATTATCCGAAAACTTCTACTCCAGTTGCGAACGGCGATTGCTAGCGAGGATTGGGATTTCAGTGCTCGTTAAAACGAGCGACAACAAATGCACCTCTCGTGGTGTGTGTGTGTGTGTGTGTGTGTGTGTGTGTGTGTGTGTATGTGTGTGTGCTTTCAGAAAATTATTATTATAATGGGGAAAACGGATTGAAATATTTTGCAGGCATAACGAACTGTACTCTCGGTATACTTATCGATCGCGACAAGATGATGACAACTGTTTTATGATCCGAAAGACTCGCTCGTCGTACCGATAGCTCATCCTATTCTTAGAAGACGGAGAGTCTACGACGCTCTCGTCCGGAAGTGGATCGGCTATTAATGATAAATTAACGACGCTTTATCGTCGAACACCGAGAGAGAAAAGAGGCCGGTCGAGTGACGACGGTGACGAAGAGGCAATGGTGAAAGCAGTGACGTTCCACGTCACTCTTCAAGGACTATTTTTATGCAATTCCGCTACCTCGAGTCTAACAGTAGGCTTACGATGACTTGGAGATAACTATTAATGTAAAACTAACTATGGAATTTTAGTTTCACGCGGGAGAGATTTTTCGAAGGGCTTCAAGTAGCAAAAAGAGTACCTTCACTTGGTATTTATAGCGGCAAGTAATTTTCAATCTTTGATTAAAAAGCGTAATTAATTGCAGATTTATCGGTGCATTTATTCATTTCTTTTTTTTTCGATCAAAGATTGAAAATTATTTACAATCAACTTCTTCATACGTGAACGGACGACTGTAACGGGATTTCCTGAACACCCGGTATATCCGGAACGTGTGTTTACGGTCGTGCTCCCTTGTATCGTTTACCGAGTTAGTACTTCCGTATAATGATCCTCCCCCGCGGTCATGCCTCTCTTACGCAACGTATCAAACAAATTATTGCGACCTGCGATTCCGTCGTAACAATTTCCCCTCGAAGCTTTACTTTTCACCGACAGACGAGGGGAAATTCACAGCCGGCATTGGTGTACAAAATTTCGGCAGTGGACTGCCGAAAAAAGTAAGCAGTGATCTATAATATTGACGGCATTGTCGTCAGTGGTTGGGGAGTGGTGAGCTCACTTCAGAGTCGATTTTTCGATCATGGGGTTGAGCACAAAAATTTTTGAATACGGGAAAGCTTTAGAATTCTTGTGCAGGCATTGGCGTATGATAATGGGCACGCGGTAGTGTTCATAATTGCATGGCATTGCCTTAATTTTAATATAGGATTGACGGCATTGTAGGCATTGACTAACAATAAGCATTGTCGGCAGTGTACAAAAATGTCGGCAGTGTTTTACAGCAATGCCAAAAATCGGCATTGGTGTACAAAATTTTGGGTTGTGAATTCCCCCTCGCCGACAGATTTATACATTTATCGTTAATGTCACATTATTTTCTGAACTGTCTATTATTACACTTTCCCAATCGCGGATCCATATCAAACGTTTGACGCGTAGTAGACCGAATACCGTAAGCAAATATAATATATTTTATGTACGAAAGATGCTTCTGTATATATACAATATACGTACAAGATCATTACGAGAACCCTTGTAACATCTTGCATCGTTATTTATAAGGAATGTTTTGATTCGTGTCTGGAGGAGTACACGTCCAATTTCATAATGCACCCTTCTGTTTTTTCAGGTATATTGACTTTTCCGATTTAATTATCGATTTTGCAATTAGACTAACATGTCCCCTTTTGAAATTAATAAGTTTTCAAGTCGCAATTTTCGAAAGGCACAGGTGCTATACTTTATATTATCCCTTATAATTATATTCGCACAATCGAGTAGCAGTCATACAATTTATTTAGTGATAGAGTAGCATTCGCACCGTCGACTATGCGAGCAAAACGTCGTTTATAATAATTAAGGAGAAGAACGATATATATTTGTTAATCGTGTAATATTAATCTGTCTTGTTGTTCATTAAAATTTTAACCATGAAAGAATCACATTATTGTCTTATGTAATAGATGTATCTTTCTCTTTTTCCTCGAGTTTACGAAGTCTATTTTGTTATTCATTAACATCCATAAGTATGTAAATTAATTTTTTATATACTGTAGTTACTTTAATAAAATTTGATATTCTTGTATAAAGACTTAATAAATTGATTTTCACAAAACAATTTCGATTTATTTTTCGACAGATCAAATAAAACATCTGACCTTCATTAAATTGGATTGAACATTGCTTAGATTCATAATCTTTCTTTAAAAGCATGCGCTTATCAAGATATATTTAAAAATATCTTTTACAAGTTTCTTTTTTGCAACAAAAGTCTTTACAGTTGTCAAAAATATTATTGTTATTATTATCCCCAAGATCGTTTGCGACGGACAATTTAAAAAATAAAATGCACATTCAGGTAAATCAATTAATTTCTGCAAGAAATTTCCTGTCAAACAGCAACCCGTTACACCATTCGAGTGTAAGTGTAACGGTACGTCCATCTCGCGGTAAAAGGAGAAAATTTTAGTTTCTCGAATCAAGCGCATGATTTCATAGAGACTTGAACGACAAGCTGCTGTTTATAAGCGCATTCTCGCTTCTAAATAGACATCCAGTGATGATTTCAATGAATTGAATATTGAAGAAACAATCGTAAACGCGCGCGTGAGATAAATCTCATCTGCAAAGCTATTTTTAATTTGCAAAGAAACGATAATCGATTTCAGCTAGTAATTGTATTAAACTTCCATGTAATCCGAAAATAAGTCTGAATAATGGTAATCCTGAAATATAACTCAATAATCAATAACTCACTTAATAGACGCAGGTAAATGCGAGCAGTTATAATGTAAGTAAATTGCATAATTTATACGATTTCTCTCAATCGATTGAGTCTTATTTTGGACAAACGGCTTTTCCCGAGCTCGACGTTGACACATATTTCTGTAGCGAAAAATACCTACAAATATGATAACGGATTATTAATGAAAGATTCAGAGGCAATGACCTTCGGCAAATCCGCGATAAGCTTGATACCGTAAAAAGTTCCATTGATATTCATTTTAGTAATGCGGACAGTATCGATTTACTTGCCTTGAATTACCGCTAAGTGGCATTCGTGCGACCGTAGCCGAACAAAACTTAGCGTACTAAAGTTTTACGAAGCGTGAACGGCATCCACCTCGGTCGCGCTTTTTTTTCCCCCCGCTCAAACAGACTCGCGGTTTTTCTTTGCCCAACCGCTTATTATGAAAACTAATTACCGGGATTCGTTCTGTACATTAGTTCGGAGATGAATCGCCATTCGCGATCGAAGCTTCTTTCGCCGCCGCGTTGCGATGACGAGTTGTCGGTTCATTGCTAATTAAATAGTCGGTTTCCTACCCCTCCTCCCTCGTTCTCCCACACGCCGTCAACTTCCGGAATAGCAGAACGGAGATCCCTCGGAATTGCCGGGACGAAGAAAGAAGTTTCCTTATTTCACGATGGTACGTGCGGAGAGAAAGATTTCATCGCGCGGGCGGACCACTTTGTGATTTATAGCCCGCTAACTGCTTATTGTAATTGCAGATGAGGGCATCCATTATTGTTATTATCAGCGTCGGCCGCGGAGACAGGACGCAGGATTTAGAAGCTGCTCTCGCCTTATCGTCGCGCGAAATGGGAATTTCTGTTCGCGGCGGCGGTGGCGCGGCTAGAATTTTTAATGGCACTTACAGTGGAACTTATCGCGGTAAGGGGGGAGGGGGAGGGAGGCGTGCAGCGGCCTCACGTTTTATTTTTATTAACATAAAATTACCTCCTTACACTTCCACACTCCTGGATACGTAACGCGATTTACCGTCGATGTCCTTAAGAGACCTCGAACGACGGCGATTTATCGTACGCAAAACACGAAGCCGTAATTATTTTCGCAGCTCCCCTTATTTTGGCACCACGCCTGGCGCGCACGTGTCTGCGCGAGATTCCCGTGCTGAAAACTAAGATATTTGATTACCCGGCCTATTGTATGGGCGCTGGAACGGTTAAAAGGTTTTGATAGCTGCTGCTGAAGCGTGTTCCCTCTCTGTTCTTTCATTTTCCATTGTTTGATGATGGTCGCTTGTTAGTATTTCACGCTCTATACACACGCCACATAGAGATGATATGGATTCAAAGTGTTTAACAAGCCTCTTCCTTCGTGCTTTTTTTTCTTCCTCGCGCTTCCTTCCGCAACTCGCTATACACCACGTCTTTATAATTGCTCATCGCAAATGGATGGCTATTAATATATACGTCTATTCGCCGGTATTCTGGCCGCAATATCTTAATAACCGCCGAGCGCAAGTAGCTGTCGGTTGTTGTACTTTCTTAATACCTTTCCTTTTGTGCGATGCTGTTTAGTATAGTGTCTTTGAAAATTTGCTTATTAAAAGTATCGAAAGTTTAATTAATGGACGGAGTAAAAGAGAAAATTTTCTTTTTCATTTATCATAAAATACTTTCTTCCGCGAAATTATTCACGAGATATTACGTGTACCGAGAAAAAAATTTGCTGAAGTGAAAAAAATGCGCTCGCAGTCATACGCAAACACATGGTTTACTAAAATTAAGAAAATTTTTCTTTTTTCTTTAGCAAATTTTCCTTAGGTTTTTTAATTTTAATAAATTTTTTCTCAGCGTAGACTAAAGAAAAAGATACATAACATGATAATTATATTAATATATAAAGAAGATGGTAGAGTACTATAGTTCTAAATATCTGTACCTTGGTTTTAAAAGGGCCAATATCCGAATTTTCAAATTATCTGAAATTTAAAATTTATTTTATATTTTATTTTATTATATCTTATATTTTATATTTATTTTATATTAAAACAGTAAGTAAATTTGTACGTAATTTGTGTTCTTTACATTTTTGTTATTAATTTAATGTTGTTTACTGATGTTTTAACAGTGTTAAGTTTTGCTTCAAGTTTTGCCTGTGTGCACATTGGCCGTTTTTGCACAAAAGTTAAAATGAGATTGGTCTCTACACAATTATTTTTCAAAATGTATTTATAGAAGGACCCTTGACCCTTTTTACAATAGTGGCTCTCATTTAGAATTCATTATATAACTCAAATATGGCAATTTTAGACATTGGCCCTTTTAACACCAAGATACAGATATAATGGCCTGTCTGCTTTACTGATGAATTCTAGTAATTACTTATGGAATCATTTATTCGATAGCCGTTATTTGTTTGGTACGAGGGTCGCAATACTATCTACTCGTCTACACTTTGTTCTATCAACAATACTCAATTTTATAGAAAGCAGAGAAACTTTATCGTAAGTAAAGAGACCCTTCTCTTTTATCCTAACCAATTTTACTTCCTCGCTTATTTTTTCGTTAAATTTTCGAACAAGCGTCAAACGCGTTCGACCGCTATCCCGCGCATGCATCGCATCGGTCCGCTTAAAATACACAGCTCGGTGAAAATGTAAAAGCTATTGCCTTTACGAGGGACTATTTTTGCCGGGAGCCGCGCGCCGCACGCCCACCGCCTCCTCTAATCTAAGGCGCGAGCATCTATAATGCATGCCGGGGCCGTGAGGGTATTTCTAATCCCACGCAACCCCCTTGTGGGGGTCGCAGATAGAGAGTCGAAATATCGGGCGTCGAAGTAGCGAGCGCGCGCGCTCTGTTTTCCAAAGGGGCGACCGGCTTTCACCCTCATCCCCCGCGCGTGCGGGCGGTAGCGGCGTGAGTCACGCGAGAGAACGGCTGCCGCGATCGTCGAAGATCTCTCGCGACGAGACGGAAACGGTAAAGGGATAAGATAGCTTGGAAACTCGATCCCCTTGCGTGCGAGTTTCCGTGTGCCCGGGCAAAAATCTTTAAAGCCGCCCTCCTTGATAGGGGCGAGTACTGCGCGACGAAAAATTGCGGATTTGTGTCGGCTGGTTTAAAAGAAAAAAAATAATTTTAACAAAGCGCGGGACGCACACCAGAGGCAATTAATTTTTACATCGGAAAAATTTTATATAGAGATATTACAACAGATTTTTTTTTTATTATATCGCACATATGGTTCAGTTGTTATAAATTAAATTACAAAATATCTGGTCGAGTCATTTTACACAATCGTCTATTACGCGCGTGGGTTTTCTACTTGATTCTCTAATGTATATAAAATAACAAAATGCAATAAAAATAATTTTTTTTTAATACAAAGGCAAAAATATTCTATTATTAATGTTTGAAAATGGGATAAATTTACTGCAGTACAAACTGAAATTCGTTTGCGATTGAAATGAAATTCAGAAAATTATTCGATGGTCGCACGCGAAATAAGAAGCATGAAAGTCACAACGCATCGAGCGGGGAAAAAGTATAAGGAACCTATCGAGTTGGTGTTAATAAAACGAAGAGCGAGTCGAGCGTTTCGATTTCGTTGCCGCGGAATGAGAACGGTTCGGAGGGTGAGACCTCTCGAATAATAACAGCAATAACGTTCCGCTGGGCGCTGTCGGGTCCTTCCGATACTACGACCGCGCGGAAAGCGTCATTTATTCGTAATGGTACCATTCCGTACGCGCGCGAATCTCTCTCCCCTCGTACCCTTGCGATAACGCGATCGCGTCGCCCCTTCGCGCCCGACGTCTCGATGATACATGTCCACGGTTTTCCTCCACTTTCACGCGGGGCAACGAAGAGCGGCGAGCTCTCTGCCCGGCTTGGCCAGATCGAACCATGCATTATTTATCCGGAATCAGAAACGAGAGTAATCGGCCGCGTCGAGAGATCGCGCGATATTAATCCAAGGAAGGGGAACAATTCCCGCAAATCGTCCGCTGTGCAGCCTCGCGATCGAAGAAAGATCGGAGAACGGATTCCATCGGTTCCCCGATCGCCAAATTACGAAAAATTCTCTTTCGAGTATCATAATGAGTATCATAAATATACGAGATATTGCCAGTTCGCTGCAATTTAATGAAAAATGCTGAAGAGCGAACTAAGAATGATGATTATTTCGATTGAAAAATAAAAAGGTTTTTAAAGAGAGACACAGATAGAAAAGCAATTATTAATATACGCATGACTAGTGACAGAAATTGTCTTTCGATTAAATTAGAAATTATTTTTATTATTATTATTTAATAATAATAATAATAATAATAATAATAATAATTCAATAATAATAATTCAATAATAATAATAATAATTCAATAATAATAATAATAATAATTCAATAATAATAATAATAATAATAATAATAATAATTCAATAATAATAATAATATAATTAGCATAATAATAATACATTATTATTATTATTTAATTATCATTGCTATAATCTTTATTATAATTTTTTCTGATACAAAAAAAAATATTGGTTTATAATAGATATCCCAAAATATTATTCGGTTTATAATAGATATCATTTTTAAACGAGTTTCAACACTGATTAACTGTTAAGATAATTGTGTAAGAAGAACTTACATTGAATGCTTCTAATAAAATTTACATAGACATTTGGAAGCAAGTGCAATAATTCTGCTCTCGAGCTTACAAAGCATGGAATATTCATATCAGCGTGATAAATAATAGAATGAATTGTAAATCTAGCTGGACAAAACTAAAAGAAATCAATACTTTTAAATAAATTAAACATGGTAATGAATATACTTCTATAAACGCAGATTCTACCATAAAAAACTGATAAAATTTTATTGCAAATCCAATATCCATAATAATTAACTTTTAAGAAAAACTATTAAAAATAATTGTTTTTAAAATAAATAACTGTTTATTGGAAAACACACTGCAACTTTACATAATTATAAAAACATATTTTTATAATTAAATTTAAATTTTAAAATCTTTATAATTAAATTTTAATTAAATTTTAAATTTGTACTTCTTTAAAGAATAAAATTACGTTCTTTCAGTTTTTAACAAAAATAAGTATTACTTTATTGAATGATTTTAGTACATATTGTAAAGAGAAAATAATGTGGTTTTGCAACTTTTGCAGATATCGCATTTTTTAATTTAAAAAAATGCCTAATATTGGAATAAAATTACACAATTGTAATTTATTTGCTTTAGAATAAAAAATCTATTTATTATTATTGTTAATCATATACACATGGCAGTGTGTGTAAAGCTGGCATATCATTTGATAGAAACTCACTAAGCATTGACAGTTCTGGGTTTATTTTCAATAGTTCTACAGTTTCTGATAGATAAAACAAATAGTTCTGGCCTTTAAAGCGAAAAAAAACGCAGAAAAAAAACGCTTAGGACAAAGTGAGACGCCAGGTTCACGCAGCGTCTCAGTTTGTCCTGCGTCATTTTACAGACACAATTCTTGTAGGATTTAAAAAGATCTATAGTGCTAGATGAGTTCTAGAAAGAGTTCTAGTGTTTAACATAGTTTATTTAATTAAAAAAAAAATTAAAAAATATATATTTTATAATATTACAAAATAGAGTTCCGTGTAGAAAAAAATTTTTTTTCTTCAGTTCTAAACGTATTTAAACGTCTTCCAAAAAGTTCCGGTCAAATCAATAATTTATTAATTAAAAAAAAATTGTTAACTTCCGCGAAAATCGTATATTTGCACATATGGGTGAGACGCTGGTGTATATTCGAGAGTTCTGTGTACTAAACAAAATTTTTTCTTCAGTTCTCAACATATTAAAGCGCCTTCCGAAAAGTTCCGGTCAATTGCATTATTTATTAGTTAATAATAAATTATTAACTTCCGCGATAAACGTATATTCTCACATATGGATGAGACACTGGTACTTATTCGAGAGTTAAGTGTACCAAAAAATATTTTTCCCATAGTTCTTAACGTATTAAAGCGACTTCAGAAAAGTTCCGGGCGATTCCATTATTAATTAGTTAATAGAAAATTATTAACTTCCGCCAAACACGTATTTTATCATACATGGGTGAGACGCTGGTCTATATTCGACAATTCTGTGTACAAAAAAATATTTTTCCTATAGTTTTGAACGTAACCAAGAGCCTTCCGAATAGTTCCAGTTGATTCAATTATTTATTAATTTAAAAAAAATTAATTATTTTCTGTGAAAGTCGTATATTCGTATATTTTAAAATTCTAAAAACATAACACATTAAAATTAAAAACAAAAAAAAAACAAAAAACACAAAAGAATAAAAAAAGCAAAAACGGAACCATAATTTTGTCACGTCCACGTCATTGGTTCCGGGTTACACTGAAAACAAGAAAAACCAATGTCCATATAAAAATACATTTCCCAATACACATATAACAATAAATGCAGCTATATCAAAAAATAAAAATTATTTAACAAATAATTAATAATGATACCAAACTCAAAGAAATATTGTTAATAAAGTTCAGACCTACAAAAAAAATATTTTCTAATGCAGAGAACTCTAAACAACCGATCAGAATCTCACCCATATACGCGAATATACGTCTCTCGCGGAAGATAACAATTTTTTTCTAATTAATAAATAATTGAATCAACCGGAACTCTTCGGAAAACGCTTTAATATGTTGAGAACTGTAGGAAAAATATTTTTTCGTACACAGAACTCTTCGAAAAAAACCAGCATCTCACCTATATATGCGGAAAATCGGCTTTTTCGAAAGTAATTAATTTTTTGTTGATTAACTAAAATCGGAATCGACCGCAACTCTTCGGAAGACGCTTTAATATGTTGAGAACTGTAGGAAAAATATTTTTTCGTACACAGAACTCTTCGAAAAAGACCAGCATCTCACCTATATATGCAAAAAATGAGCTTTTTCGGAAATTATTAATTTTTTGGTTGGCTAACTAATATCGGAATCGACCGCAACTCTTCGGAAGACGCTTTAATATGTTGAGAACTGTAGGAAAAATATTTTTTCGTACACAGAACTCTTCGAAAAATACCAGCATCTCACCTATATATGCAAAAAATGAGCTTTATCGGAAATTATTAATTTTTTGGTTGGCTAACTAATATCGGAATCGACCGCAACTCTTCGGAAGACGCTTTAATATGTTGAGAACTGTAGAAAAAATATTTTTTCGTACACAGAACTCTTCGAAAAAGACCAGCATCTCACCTATATACGCAAAAAATTGGCTTTTTCGGAAGTTATTAATTTTTTGTTGATTAATTAACATCAAAATCGGCCGAACCTCTTCGGAAAGCGTTAAGATACGTTCAGAACTGGAGAAAAAATATTTTTTTGTACACGGAACTCTATTATGTAATATTATAAAATAAATATTTTATAATTTTTTTTTTTAATAAATAAACTATGTTAAACGCTAGAACACTTTCTAGAACTCATCTAGAACTACAGATCTTTTAAAATCCTACAAGAATTGTGTCTGTAAAATGACGCAGGACAAACTGAGACACTGCGTGAATCTGGCATCTCACTTTGTCCTATGCGTTTTTTTCGTTTTAAAGGACAGAACTATTTGTTTTATCTAGCAGAAACTGAAGACCTATTGAAAATAAACCCAGAACTGTCAATGTTTAGTGAGTTTCCACTAAATGATATGCCAGGTTCACACGCACTACATGGCACGTTATAAGAAAATAAATTATAAAATGTAAAAAAATTCAGTTGGTGGCTATTAAATTTTAGAAAAAGCTTATTTTCTATAATATTCAAATTTGAAATCAGCGTGTACAAAAATCCTTGTTAACACAATTTTGTTATTACTCTTAAAAAAATAGTGTTTTATCCAGATTGATATTTCGTCCTATTATATAACGATAAAAAAATTTTAAATGCTGTTCTATACGTTAAAGATAATTTTGATATTAGAAACACTGATTAAACGACAATGTGAAAATCCGTGTGAGTTATTTTTCTTTATTCCTAATATAATTTGAACGAAAGAATTCGAGAGAGGAGCAATCTAGATACTCGATAAAATGTATCTTAAACATTTCAAAGGGAAAGACATTCCAAACTCGCCAAAGAAATACCAATAGTCGGACAATGCCGTCGTCCTTAGGAAAACCTTATCGAACGATGAATCGAATCGACATGATTCGATGCAAACTACGAGCGTTTTATTCTCTAACGAGTACGTGTCGCCTTATACGCCTAAGCGAGCTCTTGCGTTTTAAAATTCTTTCATATTATCATTCTAATCAGTTTCCTTTTGTCTGGGGTGTAGCTTCTTATGTATTCCTACATTTCATTGTGATTAAACTTTTAACCAAACGCATAATTTTATACACAAAGTTCATAAATGACTTTAGAAAAGAAAAAAGCAATTTTTGAAGTTTATGCGCTTGTCATACATAAAATTATGTAATTTATTGAAATATAATGCAGTAATTTACCGTAATAACGAGATCAATTGCTTAAATACGAGCAACTATTTATTCTAAACATATGTCTACATTTTCGTATAAATCTCTTCACGTTGCTATATAACTTGAGAAAATTGAAACTCTTATCAAGGCCTTCCCAAAAGGGCAAAATTAATTTTAAAATATTTTCAAATTAAGTGTTAATTAGGTGCTCAAACCGTTTGGCAGAAAAATTTAAAAAAAATTGACTGTTAATATTAAGCTAGTCCCATCCAACATTTTTTTAATTTTTTTAAATTTTAAAATTACAAAAATTTTTTAACTCACCGGACCGATGCGCAGCAGCGGAGTTGTATCACAGCTACATTAATCTGTAAAATGCATATAAATCCAAATTATAATAGCGTCAAATAAAGTAATTTTTTAAAGATAAATTATTCAAAACAATTATAATACGGATTATCAAATGGATTTAGTAGTTTATTTGTAAATTAAATCTATAACGTAACAAAGATGTATTTTTTATGAAAATGTATGAACTGTTTTCTTCTTTTTGCTGTTTCTTCTTTTTTGTATAGATAATTTAGCTGTTTTCTTCTTTTTTGCTGTTTTCTTCCGTTTTGCATAGATAATTTTTTAACTCAGAAAAAAAGTTAATAAATTAACTTTTCTTCCCAGACAGCACACAATATTTCTAATAAATATTTATTATTACTTACATTTCATGTATCATATAAATATTTTATATACACAAAGGAAAGAAATCATAAAATTTTTACTCAAAATGTTATTAAAACATAGACTACTTATTTGACATTTATGGTAAGTAAAAAGATTATTATTTATAATATTATATACAATACTTATGATCAATTTTTATAAGCTATTCAATCTAAGATAACAAAAATGTTTACAAAATATTTTCGGAAATATTTTCAAGTTATTCAAATAATTATCGCAAATATCATATTTTGTTAATCTTTTTATATTTTATATTGTGTGCTGTCTGGATTACTCCAACCTGTTGCAATGACGTAGAGTTTAGATATACCGTGATGGTAATCAAAGAGTTAGTAACAAATTCACATACGTAGGAAACATCAAATGAAATAAATCATAAATATCTCACCCAAAGGTTGCTCCGCCGTCGCCTGATGCCACCCTGGCCGTCTTCTCCTCTTTTCTTCTCGTCCCTCCTTGCATTCCATGGCACTCACTAAAGCACTGATCACTCGCAAGGCTAAGGTTAACACTAGCGCGTACACTAATTATCGCAACGCGACGATCACCCAGTCGATATCGATATCACTGACACGCGACGCGACGCGAAATCGAAATGAACGACTCGACGACGCAAGCTTCAGAGCGACGGAAATCTTTCGAAAGTCGCGCAGATTATTTATTTACGCTCCAACTATCGCAACGATCCTTACGAGCCTAGACGAGAGTCGTCCGTCTGTCGGGACGCGATGTCTTTCTGAGATTGCACCATAACCTCGCCAAATTCTCGCGCGTAGACTAATTACCGCAACGCAGAGATCACCCGGCACTGCGCGTGACACCGGTATCACTGGCACGCGACACGACGAAACAATGACGACGAAACGTGCGGATTGTGCGTAGCCACGAAGCAGCCACGAATCTTTCGGCAGCCGCGAAATAGGAACGGACAATGCGACGGTAGACGCGCTCCAGAGAGAGTGAGGAAAATTTCTGGAAGGTCGCGCAGATAATAACACGCGCCACCTATCGCGAGACACCCCCCCGTACATAAAAACAACTGCGTACGCTCGCGTCTTCGAACGTCGCCTGACGTCGCCTAAATTCCACTCTGGCCGCCTCCTCCTCTTCTCTCCTTTCGCCCGTGGCACTCACCAAAACTAATCACTCGCGAGAGCAAGACACTCGTGCGTGACACTAATTATCAACGCGACGATCGGCCGGCACGTGCATCATCCGCACGGCACCGATAGCACTGGCACGCGACGCGACGAAACAATAACAGCGGAATGTGCGGATTGTGCACAGTCATAACTCTTATTTCGGTAGCGACGAAATCGGCCTGAACGACCCGACGGACGACGAGCTCCATTCCGTGCGGTAACTATCTCAACGAATCTTACGAGCCGAGACGAGATGCGTCCGCCCGTCGGAACGCGATGTTTTCCTAACCTCGCGTCATAACCTTGCCGACGACTCGCGCGTGGGCTATCGCAACGCGACGATGACCCGGCGTTTCACACGACACCGATGTCACTAGCACGCGACGCGATGAAACAATAACACGAAATGTACGTACGGACTATGCGTAGCCACAACTCTTTCGGCAAGGCCGCGAAAGACGGCCGACGGACTCCAGAGCGACGGAAACTTTTCGAAGATCGCGCAGTACTTACACCTATCGTGGGACACTCCCACATAGCAACGCTCGCGTCTTAAGACGATCGATAATCGTAATCGATAATCGTAATCGATAATCGATTACCGATGTACCCGTAGGGGTGTCTCGCGACAGGTGGCGCATGAAATTATCTACGCGCCTTCGAAAAGTTTCCATTACACTGGTCCGTCGGCCGTCGCGTCGTTCAGGTTGATTTCGCGGCTGCCAATTAAAGGAATTTGATTACGCACACTCCGCGTTACTCTGTCGTCGTCGTACGCTGGTGATTTCAGTGTCATGCGAAGTGCCGGCTGATCGTCGCGTTGCGGTAATTAATGTAAACACGAGTATCTTACTCTCGCGAGTGAACAGTGTTTTGATGAGTACTACGAACGTGCAACGGCGGAGGGACGAAACGAGAGAATAGGACGAGGCGGCCAGGATGGCGTTGGGCGACGTTCTAAGCGAGCGTACACGATTGTTTTTATGCATGGGTGTCCCGCGATAGGTGGCGCGTGTAATTATCTGCGCGGAGTTCGAAGAGTTTCCGTCGCTCTGGAGCCCGTTGACCGTCGCGTCGCGTCGCGTCGTTCATTCCGATTTCGCGGTTGCCGAAAGATTCGCGGCTGATTCCCTACGCACAATCCGTAAATTCCGCCGTTATTGTTTCGTCGCGTAGCGTGCCAGCGATATCGGTTTTCACGCAAAATGCCGGGTGATCGCCGCGTCGCGGTAATTAGTCCACGCGCGAGAAGTCGGCGAGGTTATGGTGCAACCTCAGGACATCGCATCCCGACGAGCGGACGCCTCTCGTCTTGGCTCGTAAGGGTCGTTGCGATGGTTGGAGCGTAAATAAATAATCTGCGCGATCTTCGAAAGATTTCCGTCGCTCTGAAGCTTCCGTCGTCGAGTCGTTCATTCCGATTTCGCGGCTGTCGAAAGATTCGTGGCTACATACAATCCGCACATTCCGCTGTTATTGTTTCATCGCGTCGCGTTGCGTGCCAGTGATATCGATATCGATTGGAGTGGCCGGTGATCGTCGCGTTGCGGTAATTAGTGTATGTACGCGCGAGTGTTAACCTTAGCCTCGCGAGTGATCAGTGCCATGGATGTGCAAGGATGATGTGACGAGAGGAGAGGAGAAGACGGCCCGGGTGGCATCAGGCGACGGCGGAGCAACCTTTGGGTGAGATATTTATGATTTATTTCATTTGATGTTTCCTACGTATGTGAATTTGTTATTACCTCTTTGATTAGCATCACGGTATATCTAAACTCTACGTCATTGCAACAGGATTGGAGTAATCCAGACAGCACACAATATAAAATATAAAAGATTAACAAAATATGATATTTGCGACAATTATTTGAATAATTTGTAATTGAAAATATTTCGTAAACATTTTTGTGATCTTAAATTGAATAGTTCATAAAAATTGATCATAAGTATTGTATATAATATTATAAATAATAATCTTTTTACTTACCATAAATGTAAAATAAGTAGTCTATATTTTAATAACATTTTGAATAAAGATTTTATGATTTCTTTCTTTTGTGTATATAAAATATGTATAAAATATTTATACGATACATGAAATGTAAATAATAATAAATATTTATTAGAAATAGTGTGTGCTGTCTGGGAAGAAAAATTAATTTATTAATTTTTTTTTTTGAGTTAAAAAATCATCTATGCAAAAAAGAAGAAAACAGTTAAAAGAAAAAAATACATTTTCATAAAAAATATATCTTTGTTACGTCATAGATTTAATTTACAAATAAAATATTAAATCCATTTGATAATCTATATTATAATTGTTTTGAATAATTTATCTTTAAAAAATTACTTTATTTGACCGTATTATAATTTGGATTTATATCCATTTTACAGATTGATGTAGCTGTGTTACAACTCCGCTGCTGCGTATCGGTCCAGTGAGTTATAAAATTTCTGTAATTTTAAAATTTAAAAAAATTAAAAAAAAATTGAATGGGGCTGGCTTAATATTAAACTAACCCCCGCCTAACAAAAAATATAAATATTTATTATGTAAATGAGTAAACAAATATATTAGAATTAAGTGCTAATTAGGTGCTTTAAAAATAATTAGAATAAATCGTAAATATATATTACAGAGAAGTTAGAAGCCGGTCACATGGTTGGTTCGCAAGAGAGCAGTTATCTAAAAAAAATTAGATTTTCGTATAAATTTGGTATCGAAAAATTTCTTTTTTAGTATCATTTACAGATATCAAGTCGCCAAATTTGACGCTCGTTTCGTTTGGTAAGTCCTCGAACTTAAACATCGGTCGCACGATTGCCTGACAAGAGAAAAGTCATCTTTAAAATCGAATACTGGCCAAACAAAACGAGCACCTAATTCGGCGATTTAAATGATTATCTTTAAATGATATTAAAAAAGGAATTTTTTAATACCAAATTTGCTCGAGCACCTAATTTTTTAGATGACCTATTTCTTATGAACCAACCGCTCGACCGACTTCTAAATTCTCTCTGTAACATATATTTTTGATTTATTTTCATTATTACCTGAAGCACTTAATTTGCACTTAATTCTACTGTATTTGTTTATTCGTCTACATAATAAATATTTTTTTTGTTGGGGAAGGAGCTAGCCTTTCATTAACTTTTCTGTTTTCAATTTTCGTCAAACGGTTCGAGCACCTAATTTCGAAATTTTTCACCTTAGCACCTAATTACCACTTAATTTTAAAATATTTTAAAATTAATTTTACGTTGGCGGGAAAAGGGAGGGCTAGCTTAATAGGAGTAGAACTGAAATAACTTCTTACACGTTAGGAAAGCGACACACTTTATTTTCGAGCACAAAAACGGAGCAGTTTGCATACATTAGGAAACGGGACGATGTATAATATATTCAGTTCATCCCTTGAAAATTCCCGTCTTCTCTAAGAAATAAAAACGGAACGTAACTCCACCTCGTTCGTTTCGAAACCTCTACAAATCTCGTTGGACACGCGTGTGGCGGGTACTTTTTTTATAAGGTCGTCGCATGTGATGAAATTTTAAACAGCATCTATGGGACACATAAATACAATTTTTACAAAGTTTCATGAAACATTAAGGGTCCTTTTATTTCTCCCTGGAAAGAGCGAACTCCGCGCCACTTAAACTACGTGACCGCGCGGAGCTCCCGACGAGCGGAAGGTATCAGCGCGGCTTATTCCCGAGGCAGATATAAATTCATATGGATGACGAAGTGGGGGCCCATTAGTCCGCAGCCTAACGCGGGATCTAACCGAAAGCCGGCGCGAATCTTTTCATTTGCATGTTTACGGTGGCTCGGTATTTTATTGTCCGACAAAAGTTTGCGGCGCGACCACCCAGGGTAGCGGCGCGCGGCGCCGAGGGGCGGACGGGGGGAATATAGAGAAGCATTTATTACCGTCTGACACGAGACAAACGAGTAGTTGATTACAGGCATATTGTCAGCGGTGTCCCACGGACCAGGCGAATTCCATAGAAACGGCATCCGACCGCCGCAATATGTGTGAGTTTAAATGTTTCCCTATAATCTGCCTAGACAAATTGTGATACATGTGCCTCGGGACGTGCCTAATCTCAATATTTGTCACGTATCTTTTTAATAATTCAAGGCTCATTTCCTCTTCTTTTTATTCAAAAGTAGAGAACTTAGTCAATTTAATTGCTAACAAGTAAATCTTCCCTTGTGTTACTCGCCGAATTTATATCGAAACTCACTATCAGGGGTCGTAAAATAACTGATACGATTTATTTATAAAATAAAACAGTATAGATTTCAGAAACTTATTTAAAATATAAAATAAGAAATAAAAATTTCAAACACAATAATTTTTTGTTATTTTGTTTATTTAAATATACATTAAGTATTTTCCCTTATTTAGCTGTAACTGTATTATATGTATATTATGTACGAAGCTCTTCAATAGAATCTTTCATTGACTTTAAAGCAGCATTTCAAAATTGACGTTTTTCATGCTCCTTCGGTCTCATACTAAGACTGTCATTACAGGAAAATAATTTTTCCACCGATGCAGACGACAATAAAGGCGTGTTAAACTTGATAAACATCCATCTTACGGTTGGATAGCGGTCCAACCATTGCATAGTTACATTTTCATCTTGAAACGTATTGCATACATTCTAGTTGTGTGGCGTTTATATTCAATTCGTTAGAATTGTTATTGTCTTCAGTTTCAAAGGAATAAAACTTTTTGACATAAAGTCATCCTGAAGAGTGCCATTTTACAACAACACTAGTTTCGTTTTTTTATTTCAATAAAGAAAATCAAATTCAATCAAAATTAACCAGTAGAAAAAATTTGTTTAAAATAATTATTTAGATGTAATAATTTTTTTCTTTTTTTAAATTTAAAACAAAATAAGAAGTTGTTTAAAATAGAAAATACTAAATAATCGTTATATTTTTATATTTAAAATATTTTAAACAATGTTATTTTAAATACGACCAACACCTGCTTATACTACACTTATTTTTTACTAGAGTAGTAAAAAATAACAGATACGTATGTTTTATTATTGGCAACCAAACATGTTTAAGGATGTATATGTTACATCTCAAAGTATTAACAAAAATTCAAAACATAGATTGTTCTATTATTACATTTAAATATCAGTGTAAAATTTACATAATTCTCTTAGTTTAAATAATTTATATATGGAAATAATATTGTACTATACTATAGTGTTATATTAGAACACTGAAATGAAAATATATTTTGCTGGAATGAGAAATCATCAAATGTTTTTGAGAAGATTAAACTATATAAGCAAAATTATTATTTCATATACAAGAATATAATTTAATTGTTAATTTAGAATATATATATTAGTTTTTATTTGGTATATTAAAATTGATACTGTTTTTTCTATGATAGCGTAATTTCAAAAACGTACAAAATTTATAAAATTTCAAAAGCCATCCATTTTGTTTATAAAAATTAATTTTTTACAAGTAAAGAACCAAAATTTAGTCTTTTTTAAAAACTGATTACACTCATTAAACATGTTTGATCGTCGATAAAAAGTCTATTTTTTAGTGTCTAGAGTGTCAATAAATTCGCCAAGTGACACAAAAATAGATTTACTTGTGAGATATTTAACGTCAAATATTTAAAGTTGCCAGGAGAGATGGAATCTCTCCTTTGAAATTTATCGCAGAAAATCGATTCCGAAATCTCCAAAATCCGAGATATGCAGGCGTAATAAATTTATGACGCGATCCTCTTGTCAATCACAATAATGGGCGTTGTGTTATTCTACTTTTCATATCTCTTTTTTCATTAAAATATATTGAGAATGAGAGATTTTTAATATTTAATATGAGGCGCTCTTAAAATGCTTTATCGAAGAATCTCCGAAGAATCTATAAGCCACGTTAAACGCCCACGTAATTGCTTGTCAATACTGTAGCGTCACAACAACACAATGACGTGTCCGACGATACGCGGAGCTGACATCGTCATGCAGCAGATTAAAATGTTACAGAGCATAAATTCCTCTCGGATATTACAAAATTTTCGCACAAAAGAACATCCTACAACAAGAATTTTGACGATATGCGTCGTTTCAACCAGTGCGTTACAATACCCTATAATATAATATTTATACTATTCACGTCAAGTTACATAATTAGAAGAGAAGAGAGAAACCCACACGTGCACTATACGTAAAGTTATTTTCCAAATATTATCACGCCGCGCAGCACAAAAACGTGTAATTCTACCGGCCAGCCGGCTAATTACAAAATTCAGCAGCCTCACGCGGTCGGATTGTTTTCCATTTGCCTTGATTACCTTATCAACTACAATCTAGAAAATCCGGCGGCATCTGGTATCCCGAAAAAAAGGCGATGAGGCGCAGCTCGAGAGAACTCGAGTGGAGAGAAGAGCGGTTTACGCAATCCGAGGCACGCACGGTTCATTTAGGAAGGTGCAATCTCGTGGACCAATCGCGTTCCCCCGATTCTTTCCTCCCGCTTCGTCCCGCGAGCACTTGGAAAAAATTCTAGCGGGATCTCTGTATGACCCTATGCAGAGAGAAATCCGTGGAAGAAAAGGGCGGTAGGATGGCTCCCCGGATCGGTTATCGATCAGCTCGATCTTTCCGAATGCTGGCTATCGATCGGATCGATCCACCTGGATTGTTGCGGGATCGGGAGAAGTCCGATGCTTCGACCCCTCGAAGATGAAATGAGCTCCGCTTTTGTGCGCGCGCGGCCACATCATACGTTACTTCCTCCCTTCGTGTTTCTTCCCGTCCCGATTATCGATATACTCCTCGGGAGTTAAATAACCTCCTAAATGAGGAGTTTCGTGCCTCGGTCATACACTCCATCTTCCGTTTCCTTGCCTGACCTGACGTTTATCCCCGATAAACTCACGGAAATTACGGTATTAGCATTTTAATTTTACAACGGAATAATATTGCGACAGCAATGAGACCGAAAGTGTTGCTTGTAAAATTTTAAAAAGTACTCTACGCGCTGGATACTCTGGTATTATTATTATAAATTATTATACATCGTTAACACATAACGGACATGGGAGCGTCGAAAAGCGAAGAGAGTGAATTTTATTTTTAAAAATTGAGAAAATAGTAAAATAGTGAATTAAAAATTAATCTTTACTTAAAAATTAGTTTATTATATATTTATACTATCTTATGCCTAGATAAAATTGAAAATACTGATTTTATTGTAAAATTCGGTAAAGAGCAAAATTTGCATTTTGGGAAACAAAAATGATTCATAATACAGAGAATTGAAAGCTTATTTTAAACTTGTTTTCAGATACATATTCAGTATTAACAAAATAACACTCGATTGCCCACATCACCAATTGGTTAATTTAATTTAAAATATTCTGATTGCTGGTGCACTGGAAAATGTCTAGGAACTGTCCGATGTGAGTGGATGTGTGCTCTTGGGATTTCGGCTAACGGGACTCTTCCTAAATTAAACTCTTTGTATTTATTACAAATACAGTTAATAAAATAAAATACTTTAGTTTACTTCAGCTGCGTTGTACTATATTTCAAGAATGTTGAGATATCTTGGATATTTTCTTAAAAAAATTAAGGACAAATAAGTAAATTCTTTTCTTAACAAACTAGTTAAATACAAACTAGTTAACTTTTTTATTAAATTAACGTATAGTTCTTTTACTTGATGGACCTTATGTCAGAGTTACTATTTTTCATTCTATTTTAAATCTTTTGACTTTAAAGAAGCTACAGTTAACAAATAGGATTTTTTGCTCTTGAAGCGACTCAACTTTGCATCCACAGACGCTGAAATTTATGATGAACAATCAAAACGTGGGCAAACATGAGATTTCCGCTGCCATCGAGGATTTCACCTTTTTACCATTTTTCTCCGTGTGTATTTTCGCATACCTGGTATTCAACTCAAGTAAGAAAGAAGTTGAAATAATTTTTTTTTTTTTTTTTTAGAAAAGTGAATAAAAGTGAGTTATTTCTAAACAAATGTAGAAAGGTGAGAAAAGTGAGTCGCTCTTATGCCCGACATAAATATTACTACATGTCGTTAACACGTAAATATTTAGCTGTCTTTCTAAAATTTTTATTCACTTGCAATTTTAACAGTGGCCGTAAAAGATCATGGGCAACAGGACGAAATTACGACGGCCGCATCTTCACTATTCTTTCTACTATTCACTCGCTATTCTAATTTAAGCTATTCAATTAGCAAGACAAAAATTTTATCTCCCTTCACCGCCTGAATCTTCATTCTTATTACGATTGGCCGTGATATGCATATTGCATATGCAGTGAGAAGACTATATCAGAAGGAGAATTCGTTTCATTATTGCGAGACCGAATTAAAGCAGCACTGACGGGACCAGCGCCAACCGCGCTATCATGCACATTTAATTAGCTAAAATTTCATGCCAAAATGGTCACGGTCCTCGCTCCATCTTTATATATGTACGTATATGCGTGTTATCAAATATTTGCGTCTTCATGCACACGTGGAACTGACGAGAGTGCATATGTTATTATTACTGCAGCGTCTCTCGCACGGTCTCTTTCAGGTTTGATACGTTTCGCCCGCGCCGCGCCGCACCGCATCGTCGGTAGGAACGCGTGTATTTATTATCGTTTAATAGAATGTCGATTCGAGAGCGATGATACGACGACAAGGATGGCCAGCTATTATCGGCGCCCGTGGCAACGCAAGATTGGTACCGCAATAAAAAACACCCGAGACAACCGCCTGGATTATTTACTCATCCGGTCCGCACTCGTCCCGTATAAAATCGCGCTTACGTCGCCGTTTCGTCCACCGCATTGTGAAAAAATGAATCTTATTTTCCGCCTAATAGCGCGGGACAGAGAGAAAAGCGAGACACGCCCGGCCCGGTCACCGTTATGGCGATATAATGCACAGAGACGCCATGGACTTTTTATGACGGAGCGTGCGAAATTTATGTGCAATATGTGGCGCATCGTCTCCCGCTCACTCCGGCCGGCGTGGAGAGGAGAAAAAAATCGCTCTTTCGCGCGCGCGAGAACTATACCGTGTGCCGTCGACAAGAACATTCGGAGGGAGGGGAAAAAAAAGATGGAACAGGACCGAAATATTACAACTGTCGAGATTTATGCGGCGGTAAATAAATCCGCGAAAGCGCGCCGTATACCTAATTGGATCCTTCCTGCGTAGCCGTGTCAAATAACTTCGATTTTCGTCGATAACTCGCGCGTAACGAGCCTCGAACCCCGGCCATTCCGCCAAAATGTTTTTATCTCATTTTTGCTTTTGATCTAGACGCTGTTGGTCGTTTATAATATCGGAACGATCTCTCGAAAAAATTATACGAAACGAAAAGAAAGATGTGGGATCGAAATTAAGGATGTATGGGTTATAAGTGAAAATATTATTAAAAATATAAAAGTTTCATGGAATATTTTAATATTGCGTTTATAAATATCTGTGTAAAATTTAAGCACAATTCGTTTATTCATTGATTTAAAAGTTATTTAATTTTTTTATTTACTCTCGATTCTTATGAAAAATCGCGTTTTGTACTTATATTAATATTTCTACTAATATTATATTAATTATTTTAGTAATGTTAACATCATATATTAGTAATACGTTAATAATATATTAATAATATAATTATATACATTTATATATTAATATTATATTATACTACATTAATTTGGAAATTTAAAGGGAAAGTAGCATTATTAATTAAATCAAAATTTTTACATATACTAATGAAACTAATAAATATTTGTGCAAAAACTTATTTAGATTCACTTACTCGTTTAAAAGTTATTTATTTCAAACTGCACATGAATATAGTAACTTTTAGTGCAAAAATCATTATAAATCAAATCCATTGTGTTCTTCTTTGAAGCTAGTTTCAGGATCAAAATTCGAGTATTCGCAACCAAAACTTCTTCTTGTTAATTAAGAAAAAAAAATAAAGGAAAACCTTCAGTTTTTAAATTTCGATAACTTTTAACTCGTTTTGTATAGCTAAAACATCCTTAATATTCACTGCAATTCTAAAGATATCATTGCAACTAAACATTTTTTATAAATACAAATATAATTACGTAATTTTCTCATTTATTATTATATTTTTTTACATGCGATTTGTCCCATTTTGTATGTTTTTCATTCCATTAAATAATTTTTAATAACATTGAGGAAAGACAATTGAGTAAAAAATACATGTTAAAAAATTGCGATCTCATGATGTAAAATTGAGTTTCATATCATTGTTTATTTATGTCTAATTTATAACTTGTTCGTTACTTAACTTTTACTTATTCGTTAAATTACTAATACATTGATCGAACTTTGATATCAGTTCTTAGTTTATTTATATTTTGTAACTATATAATATTTTGTAACTACATAAAATATTTATATGTATTGATATTCTACATATTTAATGAAATATAAATTTTTTTTTTATACGAGATAATTACTAATAATAATGATAACATTAAAAAAGATATTAATATTTATCTATTGATTAGTTTCTTTGTAAAAATACGGATACCTTAATATAAGATATAATGCAATCCGTGCGTGTAAAATGTAAATATTTATATATTTATATAATACTATAATATTATAAACAATAAATACCGAGTAAATACAGAAATAAGGGGAAATGACATAATGATAAGGGAACGTATCAAATATCGAAGCAGGACTTTGATTTCCGCCGATATCAGAATGATAATCGAAAATCCGGATTCTAAAGACAAAGCTTAAGTGCGAGCACGATCTCGCAACACCGTCTGCATGTAGAAACAGCTATTTGCACACTCAACGGACTTACGTGCACTCAACGTATGCGTTGCGCGAAGCAGCCGTGGAAAAATATCACCGTAACGTTTTTCCTCCTGGCGGAGAAAATTTCTAGAAACACCGTACACGCAGTTTTATTTTGAATCCTTTAATTCCACGGAGTGCACCACGAGAATCTTCCCGGCCTGAAAATTTCAGAATTAATTCTTCTCACCGCTAGGATATCAGAAAATGCACTTCGCCTACGGGAGGCGGGGGAAAGAACAACATTTCTGTGGACTTTTAAGGCGCTCACCTCGGAGGCGAGCCCCCCCCCCGTTTGCGACTTGACGGGAATTCGTTCTTTTGTCGAAGGAAAATGCGAGTCATTTTTGCAACAGAAACGTACGCAAAAGAAACTTGCGCATGGCTATATTGACTCGGAGAGACCGGCACTCGGCGGCCCTTTCTCTCTATTTCCGCTGGGTCTCTCCCGCTAGAGCGGTTCGGAGGACTGGGATTGCGGGTCAGCTGTCATTTCCCAAGCAGAACAAACAGCCGTGGCCGACCGTCATGACCTCCCCTAAACCCATCCACCGATAGTTAATTCCGAGGGCGCGGAATATTTACCGGGCTACTAACCGCCGATTTACTTCTCGGCCCTTTTTCGTAATTCGAACGGCTGATACACCGTAACAACCGATCCGTGTGGCGAATTGATTGTCCGAAATTGCGTTCGAATATACAAAGTTAAGGAAGATTATCGTATATAAGATGCAGAACGGAAGAGCGGATTTTAATAAAGAGAGCTCTCTCTCTCTTTCTCACTCGGTTAATAATGCACGGCATACGATTCGTGAGATTTCTTTTTATCGATTCTCAAGCCAGCGAAATGTCTAACTTAAAATATTTATCTCTTTACCCGTTTCCTTTTCCTTTTGTGAGGCCTGGAAGAGGATTACGTTCGCTTAAATGGTCAATGGAATATTATATAAATGCCGAATGCAATATGCGAATAAAGATGATTCATCAAGCAAGTTGCGGACAAGAGTGCCGCGAATGTTTGTGGATTACATAGCGGGAGATCGCACATCGCCGGTTAAAAAGGTTTACACAAATAGGTGTAAAAAAGGAAGGAAAATATGCGCGTAATATAGCTCGAAATTGCGCGGGCGAATATGCATATTCTATATGCAGTTTGGAGCGCGTACGCGAATACGTCATACATTACTTGAATATGCGAGCTTTGAACGGGGCTCCTCTCACACGTTATATATGCATATTCGACATTTCTGCGGTTACGGGGCGTATGTACCGCGCGACTATTATACATGCAGTTTATACGTAACATTCTCTCCCTCGAACGTAGAAAAATACGATCAGCGTCTCGTTTAACGGCGGAGATTTGTCGAAATGGTATGTTTTATTTCAAGCCGCGGCGTTTATACACCGATCCCAATGTTTATCGAGCAAAAAGGTGCATTACGGAATAACGTGCCGCGAATAAATTGCCGCGGAAATATTTTTCGTACCGTGTTTGCCCTCGTTTACCTGATATGTGTTTGCGAATTTACTCCGAATTCCTTTTACGTGGATACATTCTCAATCGATAGCGCTGGTTTTTAACGTTTTCCCGACCCGCGTCTGCCGCATAGGCCTAAATTAACTCATGTCCGTGCCTCCGGTCCACATTCCACTATATTATTCGGCCGAAAACAAATTTGCCCCACCCGATAGAATTTCAATAACCATTTTAACAGTCACGAATTTCGTGTAAGTCTAATATTTTATATCGACGCTCATTTTATAGTAACATAATTACAAGCATTGCGAAAGATATGTAAATTAAGTTTTAACAACGGAACAAGGCAAATTGAACAAATAAGATGCGAAGATTAGCTAGAAACAAACGTAATAATTTTTTCATTCTTTTGTATTCCTCATATATTTTTTTTACTTTAATTACAACTTTAAATTTTCTTAATATTTCTTGAGATCAATACATCAAGAGTGTTAATGAGCCAAGCTCAAGGTCGTCGCGATATTAAAAAAATTAACGCTGTTAAAAATATCACGAAATTTAATGTATTTTTACGTTACACAATAATGTATTTATAAATGAAAAGCATGTACGTAAAATTTAGTGCATTTTTGATAACATTAAATTTCTATTAAATGTACATGTTTTTAATGTTTACCTGCTTGAAATTTGCTTCCGTTTCATTACATTATTAAATTTTGCTACCGATTTTTAACAGTGAAACCTGAAACTTGTACGTTGATAACAAGTTCAAACATTTCTTGGACATCCGGCGTGCACAACATCGCGTACGAGCGAATATCTGCGATATGTAATTTTATACCTCCGGTTCCGTTATAGTATCTATTCGTTCACTGAAAATGACTGATTTAAAAAAACGTTTGATTACTGTTATTAATACACTGAGGGAAAAATCACTAAATTTTAATAAATATTTATTGGAATGACATATTTACTAAATGTAAATATATCTTTATTTAGTATAAAAACCACTGATTTTTATCAAGTATAATTTTCTTATAAAATAAATATTTATGTACCGTAAATAAATATTATATTAGTACTATTAAAATTTTAGACTATATTTCTCAGTTATACAATTTAAGATTTTTTTATAACATAACGAGAGAAAGAGAAAGAGATTTAGCTTGGCTCATTAGACGTATTGATTGTTAAATCTACCGAGTCGATACACTATATTTTTCAATTTTTCAATTTTTCCAGGATTTTCTCTCTTAATTGTTCTAAAAAGTTACACGTCTTCAACCGCATTTTCTTTCGTTTGCGAATTATTAAGCCAGCAATTTATTTCTTGTCACGTTGCGGGAAGTCGAGAGGAAAAGGCGATAAGTAATCATGCAAGAGAGCGAGTTATTAGTTATAAATAGAGACGTTGTAATGTCGCCGCGTCGCGGTTTATCGTACTAATTCCTTAATTATGCGCTAAGATAGAGACGCGTTGTATAAATTGGCGTTGGCGTTAAGAGCCCAATAGAGAATAATTTACGCCTGGCGAGCGGGTATTTTATTTCACGCGGCTCGTCGGGCGAAAACGACGTCGGAACGATCGGGGGAATAAATTAAACGTTTTAAAATTAACAAGCCGGCGATAACGTCTCGCTTGGGAAAAGCAAAGTATTTATGCGCGCGGGCGCGCGCGCATGGTCCCGCGTCGAAATTCGGTATTCTAAAACGGGTTTGAAGAAACGTCAGATCGGACACCAGATAAAACACCGTCTCGCTCAGCATCGGCCGGTTTAAAGCCGAATCGGCGAGTAATACGGCGAGTCACGCTGCCCGCGAGAAGCGCCGCGCCGCGCCGCGCGGAATAGCTAGATTCGCGATTCGAAAACCGGTTTTTATCGCCAGGCGTAACGGCATCCTTAACAATCCATTCGCATGGAAATGTTTTACCCAGCCAGATTTGGGAGGATACCGGTATTGACGGCCCAATGACGGCGAGTATCCTCTACCACGGCGCGTACCTGTCGGATAATTAACCCCGGTAACCTGACGTGACTTCGATGTAGCGTATCGATCATAACGTATCTGGCGAATTTTTTTTACTTCTCCATATCGCGAGAAGAGAAGGACAGGAACTTAATTAAAGGTTGTATATCAATGTGCGCGCGCGCACGCGCGCGCACGCGCACGTGTACGTGTACGTGTATGTACGTGATGTTTTTGCTTTAACGTCATGATTCATCTCCCGCGTAACGCAAGGATAAGGTCGATACAAGTCATTGCTATTATTATCATTTGGACTCGTATCTAAAAATCGGCCTTGTTAGCCGATTGACGGGCGGGATCTGCCGGCTTTCTTCGCCGGATGCTTTATTTACTTCACGCTCGTCTCGTAATCTTAAAAGTAACAGTCTCGTGGCAACCGTGTCCTCCTGTCGCAGGAACGAACGGCTTCGGGCCGTTCGAGCCGTACGGATACCCCCGGGACCCTTGGGTGGGCCCATGGATACGTGGCGAGGAGAATGGAATGAGGAGCATTGTGCATCGTGAACGTATGCCATCATCGAACGACCGCGAGCTTTTGAGCGTCAGACTCGATTTCGTAACGTTGAACGAAAGTTTCCGCTAGTCAGACCCTTCGCGTACGGGACTCCTTTTCTTCTCTTTCTCTCTTTTTTGTGGAACCGAATCAAACGGTGGCTATACAGAACCGGGGTTAAGTCAAATTTTGAGCCGTTTTAAGGGAAAATCTGAACTTTCACGGAAAGAACTGACATAAAGAACTGCTGAAGTATCTAAAAATTTAATACCGAGTACAGGTAACTACAAAAAAGAATTTTGTTGGATCATTAAAATAATTATGAAGAGAGTTCAAGCGTGATAAAGCAATGCAAAAATTTTTTAACGTTCTAACAACTAGCTTGTACGTTTTACATAATTATTTTAATAGTCTAACGAAAATATTTTTAAAACTGTATCCAGCTAAATTTTTATATTTTGTAACAAAAATCATTTTTTTTGTAAGGTTAATAAAGCCAAGGTTTACGAATTTTTTGTGAAAAAAGAACAAACGGATAAAGAAATGACATCAATTCTATTGTAAAGACCATACATTTTTAAAAATTTGATATTTAAATTTTATTAAAAAATACTACCAAATTACTAATCGTATGTAGTATTGGTTACTTTGTCAAATTTTCCTAAATTATGTTTTTAAAAATAGTGTTTACGGTGATTAATACTACTCTTTCAATATCAAAATATTGGCACAAGTTTTGTAAAATTAAAACGTAGGTCTGGTGCCGGCCTTTTATGAAATATTGCGTTAGCATAAAATGACAGCTGGTCAAAATCAACATAGCGGTCCTCCACTAAATTTCGTTCGTTTTTTTGCCTGCCACAAAAAAACTAAGCATCGTAAAAAAAAATCCTACGTCCAGCACTACTTTTTAGCGCCTAAAGAAGTGAGTGAAATAGCAAGTCAATAAATTAGACCGTCTTCGAGACAATGCATTGAGAGAAAAAATGATTGCATTTATCATAATTGCAATTCATTTTCGGTGTCAACTATGATGTATATTTATAGCAGTTTTAGTCATGTACATTAATTTTTATTATAGTTATTATTACTACATAAATAAGCAAATGTTAAAAAAAATAATTGTATTCATTACAATTGTAATTGTATTTAATGTATAGAAATGTTTATTTTATTTTTATCAATATCTTAATATTTTACTACATCAATATTTGAAATTATCGTAATTTGTAGTAAAATTTTTCCATAGAAATTTTTTGATGGAATTATACGGTGATCATTACCAAGAACAAAGAAATAAAAATAAAAATTATAAAATTGAAATTTCTAATCATAATCATTTTGCGTGCAATTATATAGTCATAAATACCAAACACTTTTTTCTTAGTCATGCGTATTGAAAACATGTTTTGACAAACGATTTTATATTCTTTTTTAAAATAATGTATTTTTTTTTAAATTTAAATGTCGAATAAAGAAAGATGTCACCTTTAGAACGGAACAAACAGATTTTCTCTAACTCTTTTCATTTTTCCACAAAAAATTCGCAAAGTTAGGCCTCGTCTATGGGTACAAATATACATTTTAATTTTACGTCCACTTTTCGTCCTATTACTTATGTAGCAAATTCGATTGGATGCACTTGTGCGCACTGATATACATTAATTAAAATTGTTGTACATTAATTGCGAGTGTAAAAATTGAATGCAAATATCTCGAATGATAAAATATATATTTTATCACAAAGTACGATAAAGTATATTGAGGATTTCGCGATTTATATTAAACTCACATCTTTACATCGATTTGTGTATACGACGCGGGCGGCTTTAATGTTCACCAGTGCGCACTAGTGCGTCTAATCGAATTTGCTATTAGTTAACAATGCTGAGCGATACGATGAAGTGATGTTCGAAAACAGAATTGAAAAAATACGCTATACATATGTATCTTTTTCAAAAATAATAGACGCGGTTCTCAAATCACAGATTCGGTTAACAATAAAATTATTTAAATTACATTTAAATACATTTAATAATTATGACAGTTAAAAAAGCAAAAGCAAATAAAGTAACCATGATATTCGAATTATATCGTGCCGTAGAAGATAAGCATGTAGTACGATGCTGATGGCATCATTGTATGGAGAAGAGTTTTGGAAGATAATTCATCCGCGGCGACTTCGCGAAGTAACGGGTTAAATCACTCCGACGAGTAACTTCCTCCTAGAGAACACAGATACGCTTCATCGACCAGGGGGATCGCAAAATGTCTCTAAACACCGCCGCCGTCGCCCAGGGCTCGGTTGTCTGGCTTTTATGAAATTCAAATTTCTACGGTGAGGAAGAGAGAATCCGCGCGACTCCCTCGACGCGCTATCGGCCAGAGCCGCATACACACACACTCCCGTGGGAAGCAGCGCTCGTTATTATTTACATCCGATCGAGAGACAGACGTAAAGCGCGTGGCAGCCTGTAATCAGCGACGTATTATTTACCCCCGCTACGTCAAAATTGCACGCGATCCAGCGCGGCCCCGCGCGCGGATCCCGAGCTTTATCGCGAAGCTCGATAGAGGTTCGCGTACAATCTCGCGGGGCCGTAATGAGCACTTGCGGGAATTCGCCGCGGATGAATTATCGAATGATCCAGGGGGCTTTTTATCGCGGGAGATCCTTCCGCGACGGAAGAATCTTCCTCTTTCGGCGCCCCTCTTCGACGCTCCCGAAAGGTCACTCGTAAATTTATCTTCTCGTTCCCACTGGATATTAATCTTTTAGTCTTCAAACTAAATACATTTTCGATGGATTGATCGAATTCTTGTTCTTGTTCTCGCTTACATTTTTCAACGTACTTGACTTCTATAAGCGCTAACAATATTTCGAGAATGTTATACGAATATTATTAAAAATAAAAATAATAAACTAATATTCCAAGAATATAATATTTTTAATATTATAAAAATATTGTATTAATGTTATATGTTCTTTTTTTATATTCGTCGTACGTTATTTGAATAACCATGGAACATTATAAAAATGTTGTACGAATATTATTGTATTTTTGTTCAAAAATTAATGTGAATTATTTGATGCTTAAAAAAAAATATTCATAAACTTTAAAATTATTACATTTATAAAAGTTATAATTCCCGATAATGTAAAATATTGAAGTAAATAATATTGTTTACTTCTTATATAATATTCATATAATATTATCAGGAGTGGACCAGTTTTTATTAATATTAAATAATATTTCAGGAATATTATTTAATGCTAAATAATATTGTGCGCTTACAGGGACATAAAGTTTACTAATACATGCGTTTCTGCAAAGAGGCTTTCCATGAAATTAATCCGATTACTGTGTGTGAATGCGAGTCAAAAATTGTCCATCTGCTTTTTGACGAGATTATAGAAGTAAGTTGTATAACGACTTTTCTACGGATTTAGATTAGAGCTGCTTCGAAAATCCTGTTTTAGATATCTTTGTTGACCATCTCTCCTCGGCTCTCTTTTTTATCGGTACAATCGCGAACCTCGCACGATCCGGATTCATAATTAGATTCCCACGATATAATCCTCTCTTTTTCGAGACTCCTCGATATAATAAATTTAAGTTTATCAAGGGATGTTGATTGAAACTCAGTGGGACGTTTTACGCAATACAACAGCCGTCTCTTTCTCGGCGAACCACTGACCGATTCGTCTCAGACACGCCACCGCAAGACGGCGCATTGAAAAGCGGAAGGGTTTCCTTTTTCTATCTCTTTTTTTTCTTAAGTCGTAGGTGTCGCGCTCCTTCCAGTCTTATACAGGATTTTTTTTTTTTACATTACGGATATTTCCATCGCAGTGGGGGTGTCCAGTTCCGTGGCTGTTCACAATGAATGCTAAATTCAACAACGTTCCTCTTTGCCGCGCGACGTCTCCAAGTGATTTGGAGACCGTGCCGTGGAAGAGATAGCCAGATACGTGTGCATAAAGCAGGAGGAATCGCCAACAATGAGCTAACAATGAAGCATCGTGCACCCCGCTGCCTGTCAACCGCCAGACTTCTCCGTTTTGTGGGGAACCCATTTATATATTTTCCTAACATACCTGACTCGGTGCGGTCAGAGTTTCTCAAGCTCGCGTCCCCACTCGACTGGTGGGAAGTCCATAACTCTCTCTTATGCACATATTTCACGAAACGTGAAGATTTCCAATGAAATCTGGACAGTGTCGTATTTTCCGATTTCGTACTATTACAATTTACGCTACTCAATTTAAAAAAAAAAGATTTTAATCCAAAAATTGATAATCATTAATTAAATGTATAACTAATATTAATTAAAAATGATATTAATATTGTCCTTACAATGTGTAATATAAATAATATTAATTAAAAATACGTTAACAGTACTAATAAAAAAAATATTTTAATAGCATTAATTAAAAATAATTTTTAAATATCAAATTTATATGCGAAACAATTTTGCGGGAATGAATTTAACTTTCTACATTCTACAGTATTTCATTTCAAAATTACGGACTAAATAGAAGTACGGGATTGAAAAATGTATTAATTGCGCGGTTACGCAATCCGCAATCCTATTACCAAAGAGAGAAAGCCGCCTGTCATCTCCACCGCCGCACCGACGAAATGAGCATCCCTGGGAATGTTTCTTGAGCGGCACAATACAGAATAATAGGATTACATAAACAACGGCAACAAGGTATTGTGGCCAGGTAGGTAGGTAGGTGGGTAGAAAGGTAGGTAGGTAGATATGGTATGGTAGGGAGAAGATGGTCGCCTTAGGTGCCAGGCCGGAGGTGCAGTTGGCCAGGAGACATTTGCCAGATTGCATTCCGTATTGAGCTGATACTTTGTGGATTTCGGACAATAAAACCGCTACCAACACCGACGCGTTGTGTTACCGTGACGGTCGGCCCTCCGCCGTGCGGTCGCTTTCATTCGTGTAGCGCGACACGACAACGTTCCCTTCAATACGGGGCACCACCAACACCATTACCGGGGGACCGCGCGCAACCCCTCGGGATGATGATTCCACGGTGGCTGCGTCCGTCGTCTCTCGCGGCACCCCAGAAGCCAGTCAATAGCCGGTGCATTGTCAAAATATTGGCGGCGATCGGATCGCACGGTCCATTGTGCCTCCCGTCTCATGCTTCGGGCTGACTTCTTCCAAAAGGCGGGACCCGCCGCGATTTCCCGAGGACTTTCCTACGAGCGCAATGGAGAGAGACCGGCTGGCTGCTCGCTACAACGACGTACCGAGGTCTGCGGTTTGCGGCCTGCCGGTATCTCCTACCGCATTGCGTAGCGGAGGGCACGTGACCCTTTCTTTTACACCGCGCGAACTCTTCATGCTCGCAAGATTCGTCGACGCGCGACCTTACAACATTGGTAACTTGACGTACTGTTAGTCCGCTCGTCGCGGTGCAATCGCGAGCTTTCCTACCTGCGTCAAATGTTATAGTAACATGCGAGGATACATGCACAAACTGAAAACTACTAGGGAAGAGTCGAAGTTTATATAGTTCTGCGTTCTATCCTTCGTGAACAGTACACACAACTTCAAATGTTTCTCAAAATATCAATTTCTCTTCAAAACACAGAAATAAAATGTCTAAATACAAAGTTTCCGAAAATTTACATACGTCGCGTCACGTAGCTCAAAACGACATAGGAAAATTATAAATAATTAAATTCAGATCTCTTCGTGATCTATCGTAAATTACACTTGGTTTTATACTGGTCGTTTACTGAGAACTTTTTTTCTTTAGATAAATAAAATGTTATTGCGGAAAAAATTGTTGGCAGGAAAAAAATCCGAAACGTAAAAAATTTTAAAAATATATATGTATCCAATCACACGAAAAAATAAATATGAAAATAAAAGAATAATACAAATAGACTCGCAAAACAACGCAGAGATCTACAAATTTGAAACACAAGGCGATTCGTCAACCTGGATCAATGTATCTAAATATTGATATGCTAGTATTTACGAAATTTTTGCTCTCTGTCAACGGTGTCGTTGCTTTTTCGATCAAGATAATCGTCAATACGCGCTCTTGGAAGCTTTGATATGCACTGTAAATAGTTCTGTTTTATTGACCGATGGATTGTATCTCACCATAGGAACTACGGTTTATCAATCAAACGCACGTCCATATTTATTTAACGCCTACGTACCTCCGCACAAGTGCAGCTGCGAGCGTAACTTTCGTTTAATATTTAAAAAAATAAGAGAACGTTGCAAGGCGTAGATTATCCAAATAAAAAAGCATGTGGAAGTAATTGTATAAATAAAAAACCACTCTAAAATTGATGTGCATATTGAAATTGAATAGTAAAAAAAAAAAAAAACATGGAATTCTTTACAGAGACAAGCAGTGAAATTATAACAGAGCATTTAACAATTGGCATTTATAAAATGATATGTATATATAGATATCTTCGAGGTAAGATTTAAGCAAGTTTTGACAAATCATTTACGTCTTGTTTGTATTACTCAACAGTGAAACGCGCGTAATACTAATAAATAATAAAAAATAATTTTTATTCAAATTATGCATACAATAAATAATTTACATAGATTAGAAGAATATTGATAAAATAATAATCATAAAAATGTCACAAAGACTCTAAGATAATAGTATTTACAAACGCGCTAAAAATACCTCGCGACGTTTTCTTGCTATGTACAGGGTGTCCAGAAAGATTAAATTTATGTGTTAATGCGGTCAAATAGGTGAAAAAAGTTCATATAAACTTTCAAAAGTGCTTTATTGAAAAGTTACAAAAGTTTTTATCAATTGTTAGAATTATAAATGCTCGAAAATTCTTTCTTCTGCAAGAAAGCAGGCTTCTATTTATGAACTTTTTCGAACTCTTCCGAATATATCCTTTGAAAATTTATTCTAATTATTTGAACTTTCTTCACTTATTTGCGCGACCTTGTTAAAGACGTATTGGCTATACAATACGACTTAAAAGTTATCGAAAGTTAAAAACTGATGGCTTCTTTAGATTTATTCCTTTTTTCCTAATTAACAACAACAAATTTTGATCGCGAATGCCCGAGTTTTGGCCCTGAAACTAGCTTCAAAGAAGAATACAATAAAAAATTGGATTTATAATAGTTTTTCCAGCGAAAAATAATATATTTAGTTGCAGCTTCAAATAAATAACGAGTAAGTGGATCTGAATGAACTTTTGCGCGAATATTTATTAGTATATGAAAAGATTTTGATTTAATTGATAATGCTACTTCTCCATCAAATTTGCAAATAAATACTGCAAAACGCGATTTTATATAAAAATCAAAAGAGAAGAAAAAATTAAATAACTTTTAAACCAGTGAGTGAATTGTGCTCAAATTTTACACAGATACTCAAACATAATACTAGAATATTCTATGAAATTTTTATATTTTTTGTAACGTTTTGAGATATGATTCATAAATCCTTAATACGTTGTACATAAGTGTAACTCCAATTTTTTCGGATCATCTTGTATACTTCCATCTGGACGATCGAAAAATTACTCAATCACGCATCGATTTTTCCGAACTGGTTTCGTTGTATATCGCGCTGTTATCGCGCGGGTTCCGCACTCCTGAGAATCCGAAGCGGGACGAGAAAACGCGCGCGAGTCGGCGCGGCACGTTGCTTCGCTTCGCGCTAAAAAAAGACGCGTAGGGCCGCTTATCGTCGATCGCCGGAGCGACGTCCTCCGGCAAACCGCAAACTACCGGCCATAATCGCGACGCGGTAGGGGCTGTTTTGAAAAACGCACGCCAGCAGAGCCTGAGTACTCTATCTAGAATAGGCATTCCTTGAGCGTACGCGGGGCCGGGGATAATCACGCGCATCAATTACCCCGCGAATTATGATGCGCATCTGCGGCGGCGAACGATTTATGACGAAAATTGGATGTCCGTTTTATCTGCGAGTTATCTCGGCACGGCTTCCCTTTTTTACCCGCTCGTGTAGACCTAACTCATCGCGTAGACTTAACTTTTAACGGTTATTCATAGCAAAAATACTCGTCTTTCTCATGCGGATTCCTCGGCGAGAGATTATCTTTATATTTCTCTTTTGTGCAAATTTTACGTATAATTGTACACGTAGGTGCATGTAGAACGTAAAGAATATGCAGGTACGTATCAGTTGAAAGCCGTCTTAATTAATAATTAGAGTATAATTAAAAGCTGATCTAATTGCTAAGGAGATTAAGGCAATGATTAAAAGACATTACATTTTCTAAGTACACAGTTACTGCACGTGTCATTAATTGCAAGATACATCTCCTGCAAGATTTCCTCTCGCTGGCAAATCCTTTATTACATTGTTACGGCATTTAGATAAACGAGATCTAAGTACACTCTATCGTTTCAATATTTACAATTAGTTTAAATCCTCTGTGGGACATTTGCGTAAATCTTTTCGCAATTCCTAAGCCAAATTATTTGTACTGTTACATTCCTTCATTACGATCTACTTTTATAGAAAAATAAAACTTCGTATTACGATTAAGTATCACTATTGCGCTTAAATAATTTAAAATGATATAGATATAAAAAAGATGAATTGCATGTATTAGTTAAGATAAAGGTAATTTAATTTTAAATTTATCTAGATAATAGATAAAATTATGTAGATAATTTTATGTTAACGCTATTGACGTATTCATATTTTTATTTCTAAATTTTTATTTCTTAAATACAAGAGATCTTTAAATTTAATTTGATTTAATTTATCTAAATAAAAAATAATATTATATAAATAATTTTAAGATAACGCTGTTGACAATTTAGAAATATAATAAAAACAACATGTTTATATTTTTATTTCTAAATCTTTATTTCTTAAAAACATGAGATTTCAAATAATTTAATTAAACAAAAAACATTCCTCTTAAGTTGAATTTGATTGAATTAATACACGAATAAAGATTAAAATTAAAATTTATAGAATTCACATTATAACGATTGATAAAATTTCCATGTAAAAGTTTTCGAGCTTATAGTTTTGGGGCAATTTTTACATTGTACTATTTTCTATTCTGTACAATACTTCATTTTCATTATTATTCATTAATTTAGATAATTTGAAAGGCAGCACTTCTTTTACCTAAGATAAAGCTGGAGATAATACACATTCTAATAATTTACGTAAAGATAAAAGTCATTTCTTTGTTTAGATAATTTGATATAGATAATAGGCAAACGCCGTTAAGTACATCGGTAGGATTCAAAGTGGGGATGATGGAAAGTTATTCTTTTTTAACGCGACTCTTTACGCACGCTCATCTAGAAATCTCGGAAGCCCGTAACTACGTTTCAAAAGGCGGTAACCGACTGCACGCGAAACGTCTTAATTATGTAAGAAGTAATCTCTACCGGGCGCCACCGCCTCTCGGCGCTACTGTGGATTTAATAATCGTGAAATTACTTTTCGATCGCTCGCCGACTCGTGTCAGATTACGATCTTCGAGGCACGGGCATGCTAAGTACGCGTTTCGAGAACGCGCGGGGCTTCCGTTTTTGCGGACTCATGCACGAACGCAATCCGATAACAGGCGCGATGCATCACGCGCCCCGATCCCAGAGTGACGTAACGCCCAAGGTATTAATGAGCCGTTTAATTGCCTCGGAGAGCACATCGTGGTATCGCGTCTCACGTGCCGCGTGTGCCGCTAAACGTCCTTGGCATCGCGCGAGGATCTCATCGGCGCGCGCGACAAATCGTGGACCGTTTCTCGGCGCTAATTGTAAGCGGCTCCGCTAAACGCTTCAGAGCGTTCACCGAGAGAGTATTAGTCGCATTAAAAGCGGTCTCTCGTAAGCTCTCATCTGCATGAACATCTGACATACGGCGGGCGCAAGCGATGCTGCCCCATCTGCCGCCCTTTATACCCCAATGCTGTCCTTTAAATGCTCTCTCGAGCGCCGCGCGACGAGCCCCAGCGTTAGGGATGTAGCGAGCTTATGTCGATTCCAGAAATCTTACGAGCCGGATCTTCAATGCTCGTCCGCACTATATTTTTGACTTAGAGAAAATTTAATTTAAAATTCCGATACGACTGTGGTGAAGAAAATACGAAACGTCATTCCACTCTGTGGGGGGAGTCGACCGGAAAATCAGCTTGAATTAGGCTAAAATATTTGTTCTCCCTCTCTCCGAGGAGATTCCTGCCATTATTTAGGGCCTAGATGTCCGTCTGGGCGCGCGAGTGTGACGGATGTGAAAGTATTTCCTCAATAAAAGTCGCCACACGCGCGGACGGCGGCATATTCCGCGGCCCTCGTCCCGCGTCCTTTGTTCGTCGGAGATACGTATGAAGCGTGACAAAACGCGCGGACTTTCTTAAGTCCGTGCGTTTTGTCACGCGTGAACATTTGGACCGGCATTTGTGGCAAACGAGTCGTGACGAGACGGGACCCCTCCCCAATTCTCTTTCCTACCTTCAAAAGAATATTCACAATGGGCATTCCGCGGGACGCAAGCCTTTATCTTTGGGATGTTCTCACCGAATGCGAGCCGCTGAATCACTCGTTCTACTTACACAGGAGAGACATACGTGCGGCGATAATGAATTATTGCGTCCGCGAGCGTAACGGGCGAACGATGATTCGTCCCCATAGCCCGGTACACCGTCGTCCTTTGTCCCAAAAAGATGCAGCCGCGGATGACGTAACACGGCTGACGGGTCGGTGACAGTGTTGCAGTTAATCTCCGCGTAACGAAAGAGTAATGACCCCGCGAGGGACATGCGATGATACTACCCCGCGTCCCCGTGATACCCAACAATATCCCGCGAGCTTGTCCACGGGATATTTGCATTATCCAACGCGGATATGAGATTCTTGGAAATTCGCGGAATATGTGGCGCGATGCTAATGAGCGCCCGGCATTGTAGTAACGAGATTGCTGTAATAGTGAAATAATAAATAACAAACATGTGTATAGTATTACATCGCGGTTTATGCCAATAGGATTATGCTGCGTTCGCTTGTTTGAGTTGTGTGATTTAATAGTACTAATCACGTGGAACAGAGATTTGCGAATATTTTAGAAATTACATGTACGCACGCCGATCGGGGATAATTCGGTAACGCAGGCAATCGTTCAGCTCGTTGATCGCCGATTAAATATTTCTCGGTGACACGATATGAATACAAAAGAGAGGACAAATGTTCGGGCTAATTTCCGTTCCGTTGGCATAAGGTCGATGATACGGTCCCGGTGGCTCCATGCGGTGCACACAAACATTGGAACAAGTACCAACCCTTCATAGCTCAAGCACGCCTCACCACGGTGGCTCCCTTTTTTTTCCTCCGACCGACCCTTCAATTTAATCAGCTTCATTCAGTCTACCGCGAAACAACCTGCCACATGGTGGCCATTGTGGTGCACTGGATATTATTAACGACACACACGCACGCACACGCACACGCACGCACACACACGCGCGCGCACGCACACGCGCGCACGCACACCAAGTGCGGATCGTTTCGTCGTCTCGTTCGCTTTTTATACGACAGCGCGCTATCACCACCCGTGAATAAACACGGAGACCGCCATATGCACTCACGTGCTTTCTTTGTCGGTATCGTTATTGTCATTTGTCACACGACCCGCTTTCGCGCTCGCCGGCTCAGAAATTCCGCGATGAAGAACGATGGTTCTTTGCCCGCTTTCCTAACGGCGCATCGATAATATAATGCTCTCGCAGTGGTAATGTAAATTACTCCGAACTTGGCATTAGTGGCACGAAAACTCGCGCAATCCTTGCCAATATGAGAAAATTTGATCGTTTTCTTGGCGTAAATATATATCCTGCGTGCGCGCACACACATACGTTTTTTCTTCCTCTTTGCCAGTCGTCTCAAAGATGCCGCCGCCGCCGCCGCTACCTTGGCACGAGGCCAAAGACGCGGATTCTCCCGACGCCCTTCGCCCAAAGTGGGACGGAACTCGGCGAAGTGCTCGTACTTCGATAAAACTTGCCTCACTTCGATAATGGATTTTCGCTGTGTCCCAGAAATTTCCGGGAAAATAAATGCGCTGCATATTTAAATTACCCGTCTTCCGCTTCCCATCACTTAGTTTAGGAGACGTTTCCTCTTAGACATTTAAGGCACGGAGTAAAGTAAACCGCGATAGTTACAGGCTCTACCAGAGTATTATCGATTGCTCGGATTTACGAGACTCCGATTGTGAGAATCTTTGCTCTTGAATCGACGCTATGCTTCCAAGTAGCAACATCATTTATGTTTTACAAGGAAAATAATCGAGCCTCGCAAACTCGCGGTTTCTGAAATGATCGGTAATTGTGTAATATTTAAATATATCAGGTTGTACTTTCCCCTACCACTGGAGTAAAATACTTCAACTCACTCTCTAGTCAATGATATTCACTTTTTCTCATTTATTTCCGCTTTTACAACGGCTGTTTCTCTCTACATTGTGCTACACTTTTAAAACGAATAAGGTAAACGTCCCAGTGATTAAACATGTACCTATATTATTTGGACACGTCTACAGAAACTTATTATTATTAATCTCAAATGCTTTATTTATTTATTATAACATTAAAATTTAATTGTAACCTTAAATATTTAAAGATTACTATTACACTTTAACACGAGATATTTATTCAAATTTTGTAAAAGAATTTTCTGAGAATTCTCAGATTTTTCAAGAATTTTATACAAAATTCTAAATTTAAGATTTTTACAAAGTTTTATTAATTTTTAATAACTTTATATAACATCGTTTAATGCAGCTTTATAAATTTATTCTACGTGCTTTTTATTATTCTTTTAGTCATACAAAAAAAGCCACTAAAGTTTTAATATTAAATCTAAAAGTCATTAAAAAAATAATTATGACCTAAAAATAGCACATAACGATCTGTCCGCGATATCGAAAGTGTAAAATTCAAAAGGTTAAACACTCAGTGCAAATTTAGAACAATGTATTGTCTTTTACTCTCACTGATTTTTTTAATAATAAAATAAAAACTTACGAGTCATGCGCACGCTAGAATGTACGTGAATGTATAGGCTATATTTATTGTATAGGCTATATTTATTAGAATCGATTATCGACATTTTGCATTGTAAAGAAAAGTAATCAAAATAATAATTTTGTTAGAGAGAGATAGAATTTAAATTTACAGGTAAAATTTCTAAAATTTTTCCAAATGTCAATAAAATCTCGGAAAAACGATTTTGAAAGATAAAAAAGAAATTCTTTGAAAATTCCAGGTTTTTCCATTCTTTCTCAGTAAACAGATTATAACATTACGTTTGTTTGATAAGTTTTGAGGTGAACATGAAAATGGAATTACTGCATGGTCGAAAACTGTTGTAAGGTATGAAAGTTCCATCGTTTTAACGGCTGCTTCCGAATTTTTAGTCATATATGACGATTAGTTTTGTTTTGACAGTCAAATGTAGTACGCGTGTCAGAATATTTTTCAACGATTGAAAAAATCGAGTACCGTTCCGCGATTAAATATTTGAATCTAAAAGGAAAAACCTCAATGAAAGTCAAAACCGAGGATTCTGTTTGCGATGATTTTCTTTGTTTTTAACGATTCAAGTTTAGGTTGCCGAGTTTAAGGACATACAGTCCCTTGTAAAGTATAAAATAAAATTTGGAAATGTGTTTAATAGTAACACTTCAAATAAACTATAAAATACATATATGAATATACATGTGAAAATTGTGTGAATAAAATTATATTTTTATTCAATAACATTTTTATAGTTTACTTATTTGATATTAAAAATTAAATTATCTTTTACAATATTAAGAAAAATCTCAATTTTCTGTGTGAGTTCTTTAATTATTCAAGATGATTTAGACAAAGTTTTATTGTAATTGTTTGTTTAGTAATTTTGTAAATAAATAAATAAATAAATTTTGCTTATTTTACAGAACTGATTTCTGCGTTGCAATGAAACTTTACACAAATCATCTTGAATATTTCAAGTTCTCAAATAAAAAAAGTTCAATTTTTTTTCATTATCTTATTTCATTATTTCATCATTAATTATATTTTAATTAGAACGCACTCTATTTTTTATTAAATATTTTTTTATTCAGATAAAAAAATTGCCGCCAAATTTTTTTCTAGTACTTTCAAATGCATCATAAAACAATTTGTAATTTTTTCATAATTTTCTTTTGATAAATGTCTTATCCATCCTTAAGCATAATAATAATAGCATTTGAAATTAAAAAAATTTTTATGTAAATATCCTGTTATTCCTGTTATGCTCTTATCACTTTTTTCTCGTTTAATTACACAAACTATTTGTTTTCACTATGTGTAAATGAGAAACTTAATACCCTCATAATGATCAGTTACATTTACTTACTGTTATCCATATCATTTATCATTTATCTATTATCACTTAATTCTATGCTACCTCTATATTTTTCTACGTCTGTATTAATGTTTCAAAGTATAGGCTTGTAAGCAACAGAATTGCTAATGCCTTATCTGTTGTGAAAGACCATTTATTATTTCAATTGTTCGCATGCACGCTAACTTGCATATCTCTCGTTTTGCACCTCAGTAAAGCTACTATTGTCACTTTGCTGAATTTTAACGAAGTCTACGATTTTAATAAAAGATAATAGCGATATAAAAATAAACAGAAACGTCGCGCTAGACGATTAAAGGGTCCAGCTGAGCGTGCGGCTTATTTTCAAATTTCATTCACGCGAGATGTCATTGAGTACTAAAAATGCCGATGATTGCGGATGCCAGGGCGCTGAATAAGACGCATAATGACGGGAATTTTGACGAGCACCTTTACGGGCTTGATTGAACTCACGGCCGAATATTGAATTCGGCAGAATGCAGTGTTCAAAATCAACCAGTCTATCCGGTCCATTCGAGGCGTTCGGTGATAATGACGAAGATGACTGTGGCAGTTTCGATGATTAACGACTATCGACCGCCGGTCGATTGAATTCGATTTGTCTTCCCGGACGCCTCAGGTAAAGCTATCCTTTAATCATTCCGGCGTTTCCGATCGGAGTAATGAGTTTACACGGCAATCGACGGACTTTTACGTGAAAGAGTAGCCTGCCTAACTTGATCGTGATCGATGAATCGCGCAGGCGTCTATAAAGATGTTACTGCGTTGTGCTGTTACGGAAAAAAAAGCGAATGGGACGCACGGCGAGCGCCGTCGCCGTCGTGGCTGGTAATTTGTCCGTAATGCGGTCTTATCGCCCCCACGATAATCGTACACTTTTATTACGTATGGAAACACGAGACGTCCGTGGGGAAGATAAATTTACGGCGACGATCGCAAAGTTTCGCGACGCGTAATCGAGAAGTTTAAATCGCGGACGATTAAACAATACTTTCCCGCGCGTTGAAACTATTACAAGATTTTTATCTCGTCGTCGCTCGTCGATGCTTTTTTATTGTTCGCTTTTATTTTCGGTAAAAACGGTCAGATCGATTATTTCGACTACTGGCTATTGCCGTCGCCAGTATCAATCAGTCACCGCGGGCACTTTCATTGTACACGGTGGAGGTCATTAAAAAAAAGAAAGAAAGAAACGTAAAATTTATTTCACAATCGCCGCGCGTCCTCCATTACGGTCATTAACTTTCATGGGACGTAGTTCCGGAATGTTGATGCTAGATACATGTCGCCATGCACCTAGGAGGCAGCTCTTGGCGTGTAGTCGAAACGGTACATGGCGACTCGAAATTGTAAGTACACATCGAGCATACTTCGTCGTTCGGTATAAATCAATTTAATGACATGTTCCAGCGCACCAAACTAGCTTATATAATGAAATTGTGCACACATTTCTCTGCCTCTAAAAATACATGTACCAGACTTTCTCGCAATGGCAAAATATTTTAATTCGACGCATATATTTTTATGTGTTTCTCATTTAAAGCTATTAGAAAGCGATCGAAGAATGTGCCGAAGAATGCAGGAAAACATTACGCTTTTATGTATCTTCAATCGATATATTTATCTATTTTAATGGCTATGTCAATAGCGCTCCTTTAAATTGAAGGCCATTTTCAGAGATAGACAAAATCTCGAGGACTGCATAATGTCTATTTCGGTAACGTATTCATCTTTGTTATATACAGGGTGGTCGTTAAGTATTCGAAAATGTTTTAAGAGATAATTGTTCACGCTAATTTAATTCAAGTTATTTTGATAAAATTTGGTATAGGCATGAAAGTAAACCGATTGATTTTCGGGATTTTTGGTGAAAACGAAATTTTCTCTTCAGCTTTGATAATTTGTATCTTTTAAACAAACTTTGGACATTATAGTCATATGACGTTTTGAATTCATATCAGGAATCATCCCTTAAAATGTTTTAGAGTACTTAACAATAATTCTCTATAAACAACATAACAAAGATAAAAAAATTTTATATTAAACAATATTTCAATATCAATAAATAAATTATATATATTTTTTGAAATGTACTTCGAATTTTGAAAACAGTTATTTGACAGCTGTTCAATAATGATTGACATGAAAAGAACAATTTTACTGTAGTTTCTAAGACAAATTTAGCCAAATATAGATCAGAAAATAATTTTATAAACTATCAAAATAATTATTACATAATGATTCTGCTGCCAAAAGTTTTGACATTCCAGAAACTAGTTTAAACATCCAAAATAAACTTTTTAATGATCCAATATAATTATTTTCAGATCTATATTTTAACAAAATTATTCTTTCTGCGCGAGTGTTGTAAAATTTAGAAAAATGAATAAAAACGAACACTTGTGTGAATTATTTTAAAAATGACCGAGGCTCGCGCGCGTGTGAAAACCGCATAATGTTATTATTTTAATAATTTGCATAGAAAATAGAAAACATGATTTCATATTTTCGTCGAGCCACGAACCGCAAAAAATTCACGCAGGCAAGCCGCGAACCACAGAGAGGTTGCGCATCACTGGGATTATCAATTTAATATGTATTATTTTCCCTTTTTTATTCCATTTTAATATTCTTCTTCACTTCATACGTTTATGTATATATTTAATCCATCTATTTACTTATTTATCCACTTCATATATCTATGTTATTAAATTATTTTATCATTTTTATTCTATTGTAATCCTTTTCACTTTGTTGTTCAATACACTTCTGAATAATAACGTATTGATTAAATTTATGATTCTGCAAAAGGGGAAGCATTTCAGTGTAAACAACCAAATACAGTTTTTAAAACATGCAACGTTGTCTCGGACTTCGATTTTTTTCACGGGTCGGATGATATTGCGGCTACGTGCGGGCGGGACAAGAGAATCGATTAAGCGCGCCGATCCGATTCCCGGGGGGAAAAAATGGTAATGTATTCCTGAAGGCGATTGGACGGTGGCCCATATCTCCGGGGTGAAAGTGTATTTTCGCGCGCAACAATCGGCCGTCGTCTTTGGCCGGCACGGCGCGGCGCGGCGGTCCGAAAATAGCAGCATTCCGCCGAGTTTATAACTGCCAACGGATATAAACGATGGGAGAATCGATCCGTCAGGTAAACACGTGCGCGCTCATATCCGGCCGGGTGTATCCTTCTAAATTCGGCTTTGTTATCGGCGGCAGGGCGCCGTGCCGCGCCAAGCCATATTGCAATATTCCGGCGGCGATAGGATAGGATAGGATAGGATAGGACGGAGGATAGGATAGGATGGAATCCGGCAGTCGGGCGTGGGCGCGATAAAAAAGATGGTAATGTATTCTAGGAGAGTGCAATAGCGCTCACACACGTGCGGCGCATTAACTGCGAGGGAACGCTCCGCGGCGCGATGGAGAAGCCGAAGCGCGCGTGAGAGACAGGTAAGATTCGCACCCTCCCCCCCCCTCCCTTCAGATAAAGGGGAATGACATTTTTAGAGAGTTGTGTGCTCTCTCGTGTTGCGGTGCTCGCACGTCGGCCGGAAGCGGGACGGGGAAACACGAGACAACGGGGGCTCGACGTGCAAGTTACTTTGACATGTTCCCTACCGTCTCGTCGTCGGTGAGTTTCGCCTTAAAGAACTGCGGGACGTCGGTATACCCCGCGGCGTAACAACAGCTCCCCGCTTCGCGCGCTCTCTCTTCGCCCCCTTCGTTCGGTCGGAACACTTTCGGGACACTTCAAAACTGCCGTTCCTACACGTGTACGTTATACGGCGCGACGACTGCGATTCGTCCGACGTTTCACGTGATGGATCGGGCCGGAACCCGGAACGATACGGGCGCGGAATCAAGATCGATAGGAGAATTTTGGACTTTTATCGAATATCGTGGCTCGCGGCTCGATTGGCGCCCTGGCGATGGTGTAAAACCTGGGGGCAATGCGATGTAAGCCGCTCGCTACGCGATCGTTCGAATGAATACGTCGTCCTCGTGGTAGATAGAACGAGAAACCGAGATTGAACGGCTCTATGCGGGTATTCCTAGTTGACACATAATTTGATTTAATATGCAAAGTACACCAAACCGAAAGTTTATAATGCCTATAAATTTCTCGAGCCAGTGCAATTAATTAGTGCCCTTGTAAATTAGTGGAACTTTTGCCGAAAGAGCAAGTCGACGATGAGCCAAGTGCGCCGTTGTTGGAAACGTGTGGCTATCGCGCCACAACAGTTTTATCAATTAAATTATCTAGAATTACCACACACGTTACTCGCGTGCGCGGTTCTGTGTGTTCATAAATTTCCTTACTTTTCTCTCTTTCCCATGCACCACTACTGTGAAACTATCACGAGCGAATTCACGATGATAGAACGATCCGGGCGATCGTAAAACTCAATTTGTATAATGGACCGCATCTTTAGTAATGCCCCTATCATGGGCACGCTCGCATTATTACGCGAACGGATAACGCAGGTACTTGACGGGAAATATCGTGATACGCTATCGATTTCGCTGCATTTAGGGCTTTTTATCTTAATTACGCCGCGGACCCAATTCGCGGGTATATTATTAGCTCGTTAATATATTTTATAGGCGGCCACTAACAAGCCTTTGTCATTGTAAACGTAAATTTTGCAGATTAAGCTTAATTAAAATCTCGCCGTGGGATCGTCACAATTATTTTCATAATCATTTCGCCGTTGCTTTAATTACCGTATCGCGAACGTGCGCATTCGCATGGCGCGCGCAATACGCCGGAATGTAATTTTGTTCGCTCGGCCGTCATCGAGAAATTTGCATTTTGCAGGCAACAATTATGCGCGTTTACGAAACACGAGCTATCGATTTCGTTTTTATTAGTTCTGGATTTTTTTTTAAATTTTGCAACATAAGACATTTTCGTAGTCACGTAAATCACGGTCCGCAAATTTAATCCGAGTAAAGCGCGATCTAAAAACATTGGCGCGACATATCTATCCTTAAAAAATATACTAAGAGATTTAAAAAAACTTAAAGAAGACAAAGGGATTAATCTTACAATATCCTTAAGACAAATATTTAGTTACTGTCGACAATTTATAATGTATGTACGTCTTTTACAACATAATATTCGTCACTTCTAGTAAAGTTTTCTTTCCAAGCGTTTTACAGAGATGCGATTGAAAAGTCAAAATGCTTTAATCTGTTTAATTATAAATTATACAATTATAGAATATTATTTAAAATTTTGAAACTAATGTTATATTAAAACTTTAAGCCGACTGGCTGTGTAATTTTTAAGAAAAGTTCAAGTCAGAGTTTTTAAATATATGTGACATCTTATGAATTAGATAAATCGAACGATGTCATATTACGTTACTTTTTAAAATGCTTTGATATACATAACAATTATGTAAATAATAAAAACAAAACTTTTTTTGTATGTCAAAAATTTAACTCTATTTTTTGAAATAATTTTTTTTGTATACAAGTAAAAAAATGAAACAAATATGATTATAAACTAAACAAAATTTGACAACATATGAAAAAAATAAATTTTAAAAATTGTTACAAACATATTAATTAAAAACTAAGCTATTGTAAATTGTAAGGTGTCAGGTGTATAAAAGTATCGAAATTTGCAAGTTAACTGTTTAATTATACAGTTATGTCCGATATTTTTAATAGCAAAATTAAGAATATGCACAGAATATAAAATTAATAGAATGTAAAATTTAAATTATTAACGATTATGAAAAACATTTCATCGATTTAATTTTAAGAATTTAAAACCAACAGTGATCTGATGGAATCCAAATACATGCTAAAGTTTCAAAAATTGTTATATTCTCAATAACATAAGTCACTTTTTGCATATGATAATTGTATCGATTATATATCTCCTTAAATTTTATGCATCACTATGCATTCAAATATTATGTCATTAATAAAAATATTAAAATTATTATTCCTCAAGAATCATACACGTATGAAAAACCTTCACAAATACAACTGGCATTCTTTTATATTTATTGCAAATTTTCGTAGTAAACAGTTAATATGCGTCAAGGAACCTAATGGTTATGCAAAAATGAGAAAAGTTTTTCAGAAGAACGATATATTGCGTGCCTGAGAGATATGCGCTGTTGTGATATTCCTCGTCTCATATAAAAACGCAAGTTCAACGACTTTGCATATCGAACGAGAAATTTAGACGAATTCCTCGGACGTCCTGCATAGCTGCCGCGTCGCAGAAACGTCACATAGCTGGTGGGCTGGCGGCGAAAGAGATACGAATCGGTAAACGCTACATCGCCGTCGACAGCAAGCCGGATTGCGAGATGCCATACCGGGTGTCGGATTAATGGCCCTCCCGACGGGGTGTAACGATCGTTCCGAACCCCGTGAAATATCTCAAGGGACGCGGGACGCTCGTTGCTCGTTTTGATTCGCCGATACACCCCTCGAGATCGCGCCAATGCTGGTCCGCGAGCGTGTACGTACAAATCTACATTGGCGAGGAAGATTTAAGGCGTCGCATTGTGCGTAACTAGGGATCAGAGGAAGGGGGCTGGCGCTACACAACCCACCCCCCGAAACCCCAACCATGAAAACGCCTATTCTGGGTCTCGCTTCGTCCCGATTACATTCCGATCCGATTCGTGTATATATACATATACATATATGTATATACGTCGATCCTTCGGAATGGGGGTGTCGGTGAGATGCGGCTTTTGAAGCTCTCGAATATCTGATCGACTTGTCGCAATACCTTGTCAAATGGTCATGGTATCTCTGGAATATCTGACGAGGACGGTTGGTCGCAGAAGTTGGTAGTAAAGCTATTAGAGATATCGAGAATGAGGCACGTGTACCCGAAAATAGGTATATCAGGATGAGGTCGAAGCTGCGATAATTATTTAGCAGCAAACGGGAAATCTATAGATATTCGTTATATATCTGTAGTTCATCTATATACATAATATTTTAAATTCACGTTATTATGAATGGTCAAGAATTATAACTTACCTAGGCGTCCCACGCCTAGGTAAAAGTAAAGGTAAAGGTTGTGAAAGAAAGAGCTCGTGTCCTTGAATTGTTAGCTTCAAGCCACCGGATATTCCTAGGATAGCTGCTGGCGACTATCCACGATAGGAAATTTACTTATCGGGCACGCCAAGAATCTCCGAGATTATCAGAAATTTTCAAATATCCCGGAACATTCCGAAACTCGTGGCAAATCTTGCAATCGATTGGCGGGAAGTCGCCGTGGGCGGTCTTCAAAATCAATTCATAATACCATCCGAGGTACTTGGGCGTTCTGTGGCTGTGACCTCATTATAGCTGGAGAAGATTCAGTTACCAATATCAGACTATAACTTCAGTCTGCTCGAGACGAGATCTTATATATTTGCAGCCGATTTCCCAATCGAGCATTCCACACAGTCTGGACTGCCGATATATTTCGCGTTGCGTAAGAGATACATCGAGCTCCGAGTGTCATAATAAGACCAGAACAAGAGAGAAACAGACACGAGAGCTTCATCGAGATAACGTCTACAGGAATGGATTACGCAACCGAACGTTAAGACTGAAAAATGATTTATGACTTGGGCGATTTGTCGCGCAAAAACTATTTCGTACGTGTTGCGCGTTTACGCCCGATTCTCGCACGATATGACTGATTGATTACAAAGTTCACAAATCGAGGATGCAATTAGCAATAATAATTTATCCGCTTATGCATCTTCATGTTTAATGGTGATTAATCCTCTGTTAATCTAGTTGCGAACGTTACTTGAAACTAAAATTTCATGTCTCCTCGTATCAGCGAATAATTTATGCGAATAATTTAATACGTAATTTATGTAAATGCATGGGAGAAAAAAGCAAAATATAATGACAACGTAATCGCGTTGCATAATTAATTGAATTAGAAGCGGACAAATCAATACCTTTAGAATTATATCCGTGTATAGCCGGGGGATAACTAGATTTAGGAAAAAGTAATTAATGAAACGATTAATGAGATTAAACGCTTTCATCTTCCCCGCAAAGCCCATGTTCTCGAGACAGAATTACGACACTCGCTCGACAGAGTTGGCTACGCTTTCCAAACTAACTCTTTCAACTGCTCTCTTTTTACGGATGTCCCATTGTCTCCGAGCATTGGTATTTCTGGAGACGCGCCAGCCGCATTTTGTAACGTGCAAGATCCTTACCGTTACTAATCACGTATTCTCTACCGCAAATTTATTTTTCGCGAACCATCTCGACCTCTTTTACTTATACCGCCGCAGGACATTCTCCCAGAGATTTTGCCGCACAGAATTCCGTGGCACGATGACTAGAAAACCCGTGGCCTCGGAGTCCAGGAGGAACTCGCCATTGAGACGCCGACGTTTTCCAGCCACGGTAAACAGAGTGCCGGCCGGTGCCGCGCGTTAACCGCCATCCGGGAGCGCGTTTATTCGCCGACCTTCTTGCACGCCACATCGACGACGATGAAACGAAACACACTGGGGCGGTCTGCAGGCGGTCTTTCCAACGCGAAAGCTCCGCCTGCGAGAGCCCAGCCGGCCTGCATGCACGGTGCATGCACGAGAAACGTCAACTTCTTCGTGGCACCTACTTACCTCTCCTCGTCTTCCCGTCCGTCCATCCGTCCGTCCATGCCGCCCGTTCCGAGCTGGCCTTCTCGGACACGCGGCGCGCCCTTCGTTCGTATGCTAATGCCCGCGGCGTTTCGTGACGCGATACAGTTTTCGTCGTTAACCCCGGCTGACCTCTTCCTCCAGAGAGCGGCCTCCGAGTGAAAGTGCGCGGACCTTTTCGTCGTCGACAGACCACAGTTTCGTCGCGCCGCATAAAATGTACCGGCCTCGAACGATTCTGTTGCCCGAAACGGCGAAATCTCTTATGTATGCGTGCGATGTCATCTCTACTCGCTTGAATAGAGATACAATTTCCATGCTCGTGGAATTCGATTATTGGCCTTGCCGGATATTCATTTGCCACTCCTTCCGGAGGTTTCCGTCGTAACATTTGTCTCGCAAGAGATTTGTCACGAACGTTCTTTTTCCGCGCTATTTTCTTCTTCCGCTCTTTCACGGAGGATTGGAAGCTGCGGTTGATTCGCGAAAGGGTTTCGGAAAAATGTCTCTAAGAACATACCGAAACGAAAGGAGGAGATTCAAACAAGCTGTCCTTTTGTCGTCTATCTTCCGACCACTGAATGAATAAAGTAAAATATTTTCATGGAGAAAATTCTTTGCTCGCTAATCCCTGAAATGTTAAGTGGATTTGCGTACATCAAAAATTTGTTTTTACTACAAAAGTTAAGTCTTTAAGGCCAATATGTAGATTAACTTTAAACTTGGTTCAACTTGCTTTCTACCCTTTCTAGTTCTAAGAATTAGAAAAAGACGGAGAGCAAGTTAAACCGAGTTCAAAGTTAATCTACATTGCAATCGGACCTAAGGCACTTTCCAACTTTATTTTATAATAATATTTATTCTACATTGTTTAGACAAGAGAGCGTTTCTCTCCGTTCTTTTCGATACTGATCTTATTCTCTCGAATTATATCGCATTTTTAATCGGCGAGCCGTAACGAAATGATGATTTATTTAACAATTCATCTCGTCGCTGAACGTCCTTTTAAAGACGGACCTTCTTCGGAATAGCACTTTTCGGTCATTTAACAGCGATGTTTCATCCTCGTGAAATGGACTCGGGCGCGTGATACCGTGTAGCAGAAAAAAAATGCTTATTCAAATAAGAGAACAGCCCATTCAGAGACTTGGCCGCTCCTCCTTCCATGCGCTTGCATGGAACTAGCGCGAGCATAAATTTCAACAGATAGTACGCTGCCGGAGCGAGAGAAGAAAGATCTCTCCCTCACGGATTCCCTGCGAGCGGCTGCACGGTTATTTAGATCTTTCATTCTCTCGCGGACAACTCAAAGACTTCGTCGTCTATCGCCTAAATTATTTCTCCGGTATTTCCATGAAGAGAAGGAGAGAAAGAGACAGAGAGAGAAAGCAAGCAAAAAGATAACAATGAGCTTTCCTTGGCGTTAGTACGTGCATACTCTCTCCAGCGGTTTTTCTATTTTAACGTTATTTCGCTTAGCGCGTTAAGTAAATGGATGTTGTTACTTTACCTAGGGGCGCCTCTAATCTTGCAAATTGTGTTTTACAGAAAAGAAAAAAAAAATCGATATCCTGTGTGCCGCCCTACGACCACGGGTGGCTAAAGAGATTCAGATAACCCGGAGAGGCCGCGCGCTTCGTACCTGGATCACGCTAAATGAAAATACGCTAAATGAAAATACGCACGTAATAGGAGCGTGAGCGATACGCTTAACCGTCATCGGGGGGGTGTGCCCGGTATTACACTTAGTCACACTGATAAAGTATTCCAATTGCGACGCGAGCTCGGTTTAGTCCTCGGCAGGACTGACAGGGCAATGATATCACGCTGACAAGCCGTAAATACATAATGAAGTGTGGAAACCCCGTATGTTTAAATCCATGAATGCCTCCATCCGTCATCGTAAGTACGCGCGCGGTACGACTTCGAATTTATAATCCCGTACGCTCATCTAGTATACCCGCGTGATTCATCATCTTATACACTCTTACCGCGACAGATGAGTAGCCGTCGCTCAGAATAAGTTCGAGGAAAAGTTAGACGTTAAGAGAGATATGCAATTAATATACGCGTGCGCGCGACAATATTAACCTTTTAATTAACGATTTCCGCTTCGGCTCCGAACGCATGCACCAGATTTTTTTTTATCCGGATAAAAGTTACCGTAAGGTATAATGGATTTCAATCTAATATTGAAATCTAATCTTTATTGAGATCCATGAAACTAGTTTTCGACGAGAAAAAGGTACTATTTACAGAATCGTTGTTACATTAGTCTGAATGTATCTGAATTATTATGTCCTTTCAAAAACAATTATTGATTTTATAACTCAAGTAAACGTTAAGAAAATTTCAGCTATTAAATTTATTTGAATGTTTCAGAATAATTATATATTATAATCTATCGAGATTGGAATATTTCTAAAAATAAAAAAACTAACAAATTGACAAATTTAAGAGTTTTATAAAACTTTTCAGTTATAAACGTTAAGATAATTTCAGCTATTAAATTTATTTGAAGAGATTTCAGAATAATTATATCTTATAATCTATTGAAATCGGAAATTCGAATATTTCTAAAAATAAAAAAACTAAAAATTGACAAATTTAAGAGTTTTATAAAATTGTTCAGGTTATCGTATTAGAAAAAATTCTATATTCTATAAAAATATAATAGATTCATATAAAATAAATAGCAAAGTTATTTAAAAAAGTATGCATGCTTTGATATGGTCCTTTAAATTATTTCAATCTTTTTCACGTTCCGTAATATATCTAATCTATAAAATATAGGTAAAGAGCACTAGTAGAGCTTTATCTAAAAGCTTGTTTCAGTTCTCTAGATAAAATGTAGATGGCGTTAAAGGCCTCTACCCACTACCCCACAGAGGGGTAACTACCCTCTGCGCATAACGCAGCTGTTTTTTTTTCAAATACTGAAAAAAGCTACACGTAAAGGTATCATTTTTAAATTAATTTTAAGCAAATTTTAATGGAAATGTAACAATGATTAAATGTTAATTCTCTCTAGCGGAACTGGTTGAAATCCGTTCTATTCATCTGTCGAATCCATTAATTAATAATTTATCAAACAAGCTTGATTTATCGGGTTTAGTAGCCGACGTTTATCGTTTATCCTGCACATGCGGGCAATCTAATCACAACTGACATCAAATGCGTAGCAAATGCGCTTATGCAGGCAAGTTGGCATGTCTAAACTTGGAAAATATACGCGTCGAGCGTATCTGTTTCGAAACTTTTCGCGGGAAATCCACTCACGTTCGCCACGAAGATGCAACAAATCCTTTTCGGCATGCAACGTTACGGCTGCCTCAAATTCTTTTGGGAGTAGCCAAAAACAGTCGGTTGGAAGTTCAAACCACGAAATGGGGGGGTGAAACAACAAATCATCGCAGGAAAAACGAGTGCCTATAAAAGTTCGCCGACAAGCGCCGTGGGACATCTCATAGCCCTATTAGACGACGTCGTGGACGTTAGACAAGGCGCCCGAGGGCGAAAGATCCTCGCACGAAGAAATGAGGGAGAGAATGCTCGTTCGGCTCGTTCGAAGAGAAGCCGTTTGATAAATGCGTGCCGGTGCGTCTAGGAACCAGTTTAGTGTTTACCTAGTAAGAAGAGAGAAGAGGAGAGAAAAAGAGAAGGATGCGAGGAGGAGGAAAGACAGAGAAGAAGAGGTAGAGAAAGAGAGAAAGAGAGAGAGAGAGAGAGAGAAGAGAGTAATGTTGTCAGTCAGCTGGTTTGTTGCATCGAGGCAGGCAGGCAGGCAGGTAGGCAGGCAGGCAGGCAGGCAGGCAGGCAGGCAAGCAGGCAAGCAAGCAAGCAAGCGGGCAAGAAGGCAGGCAAGCAGCCGCCTGTGGCATTCAACGTTCGGTGAGGAGCATTCTCGCGAGCACCATGTCTCTGTGTCGGTGCCGGTGTAGCACGTTGAAGGAAAATAGAAGGGGTACACTCTACGAGTAGTGGGGGCAATGGCCGATGGTGGGAACGGGGAATCGAGAGAAGGGGAAGGCAACCGCACGCTGCTAGTTACGTATAGGGTATACCGTGATCGTCGATAGAACGTGAACTCCGTCTCGGAGTCAGTTGCACTCCGACCGCCGCGGTGGAATGTCGTCGTATCCCGGGTCGCAGTCGTCGTCACCCGGGTCGCACGCAATCACGTCGTCATTATCACGGCAGTAGAATATCCGCCGCGTCCGTTGTGTTGGTGGTCGCTCTCCGCGTCTCACTCGTTGGGGATGAGCGATCGGTGCTCGGGCGATTCGCGCGAGCGAACGACGAGGTCGAGGGTCGTCGCGTCAGCGTCGGTGTCAGTGTGAGTCGTGTTCGCCGACGGCGGGGGAATCGGTAGACTCGGCTGAATACGAGTCAACGTGTTTTGCCAGTTTCTTCTGCCAGTGGCGTGCCGTGGCGTGAAACGGAGTGTGTACAGTTAAAACAGAGTGTCGTAGTCATGAGTGCGTGACGGTGCGACCGATCTCTCTCGAGCACCCGCGCGAGTATTTTCCGGCTACAGGTGTGCGACTACAGGAACGTCGTCCACGATGGAAGAGCGTCGTCGCGTAGCGTCGCGGTCGGCGATTCTGTCGACGATCGTCGTCCTGTGTCTAACGCTGGATCATTGTACGGTGCACGGGCGCAGCATCACGAGTCTCTCGCAGGCGCCGAACGGCTGCGAGTGGAGAAAGGAAGACGACGACGCGGAAAAGGTTCTGGCATGCCAGGTCAGAACGATCGCGAACGTGCCCGATCTAATTGGAAATCTTTCAACGATACAAGTGGACTCCGTAACGTCACTGGGATTGGAATGCAGTGACGTATTATTTTTCGAAAGTCAGCAAGAAGATCCGCAAGGCTTCCTGTCGCCGTTGCCGCGTCTCACGAAGCTGCGCGTCGATTATTGTAAAATTCGAAAACTGCCAGGCGGTGCGTTCATTCCGGTGCACAATCTTCGCAGTCTGTCCCTGCGAACGCACAATCATTGGTTACACATGGAGCTCCAAGTAGATCCCGACACACTTCGCGGTCTGACGAATCTGCAGCATCTCGATCTCGCCGACAACAATATCTGGACGTTGCCGCAGGAACTGTTCTGCCCCGTGCAGAATCTCGTGAGTTTGAATCTGACGCGCAACAAGTTACAGGACATCATGTCCCTGGGTTTCGCCAATTGGGACGAATCCTGCACGCCGAATCTCGAAATTCTCGACATCAGTAATAACGACCTCAGTGCCTTGCCCGACGGCGCGCTCAGCAGCTTACGTAGCTTGAGCGTGCTGAAGGTACAGGATAACTCGATCGGCTCCGTGGGTGACCACGCTCTGACCGGCCTCACCTCTCTACGAATTCTGAATATGTCTAGCAATAGACTCGTCGCACTGCCACCAGAACTGTTTTCTAAAACGAGAGAGCTGAGAGAGCTGATACTTAGCAACAATTCTCTCACGGTATTAGCGCCCGGCTTGCTGGACAGTCTCGAGGAGCTTCAGGAGTTAGATCTCAGCAATAACGGCTTGACGAGCCCTTGGGTGAAACGGGATACCTTCTCGCAACTGACCCGTCTTGTCATACTCGATCTATCGTTCAACGCTTTGACGAGAATCGACGCGTCCGTCTTCAAAGGTCTGAGCAGCCTGCAGATTCTGAAACTTGAGCATAACAATATCGATACGCTCGTCGACGGCTGCTTTGCCTCGCTCATCAACTTGCATTCCTTAACGCTTTCGCACAATAGAATCGCCAGATTCGAGCCGATGCACACGATCGGTCTCAGCGCGCTCGGGCAACTCTTCCTGGACAGCAACAGACTGCGCGTCCTACATAGGCACGTGTTCACCAATCTCACGAACCTCCAGGATCTCTCTTTGAGCGGAAATTCTCTGACGGAAGTTCCTTACGCGGTTCGCGTGTTACATTCACTCAAAACTCTCGATCTAGGTAACAATCAAATGTCTAGAATCGATAACGACTCGTTTGCCGGTTTGAACGAAGTCTACGGATTGCGTTTAGTCGACAACAAGTTGGAGAACGTGTCGCGCGATGCATTCGCTACTTTGCCAGCGTTACAAGTGCTTAACTTAGCGAATAATTTTATTCGTCATGTGGAACAGAGCGCTTTCTCGAATAATCCGGTATTACGAGTTATAAGACTGGACGGAAATCAATTGACGGAGATACGTGGTGCTTTCACGAGTCTCTCGACTCTCGTTTGGCTAAACGTGTCCGATAACAAGCTGCTGTGGTTCGACTACAGCCACCTACCGTCAAGTATAGAGTGGCTGGACATACACTCCAATCAAATAAGCGAGCTGGGGAATTACTACATGGTGCGCAACAATCTGCGAATAAAGATGCTAGATGCCAGCTACAACTTCATCACCGAGATCAGGGATATTAATGTGCCGGATAGTGTGGAGATGCTGTTCCTGAACAACAACAAAATACGCAGCGTGGCGGCCGGCACATTTTCGCAGAAGCCGAATCTGGAGAAGGTGGTGCTCTATGGCAACGAGATCAGGAAGCTGGAGATCGCCGCCCTCGATCTGCATCCGATGCCGAAGAACAAGGAACTTCCATCATTTTACATCGGAGACAATCCCATTCTCTGCGACTGTAGCATGGAGTGGCTGCCGCGAATCAACGATGAGAAGCACGACCGGCGCGGTCAGTATCCGCGTGTCATGGACCTCGACGCCGTCACGTGCGACATGGTGCACGCTCGCGCCACGCCGCGGCGTCCTCTGCTGTCCTTGAAGTCGAAGGACTTTCTCTGCCGATACGATACGCACTGTTTCGCCCTCTGTCACTGTTGCGACTTCGACGCGTGCGACTGCGAGATGACCTGTCCCGACAATTGTTCGTGCTATCACGATCATAGCTGGTCCAGCAACGTCGTCGACTGCTCCAACGCTGGATACAAACACGTGCCGGAGCGAATACCCATGGACGCGACGGAGATCTATTTGGACGGTAACGAGCTGGGTGATCTCAGCAGCCACGTTTTCATCGGCAAACGTCGCTTGGAGGTGCTGTTTTTAAACAACAGCGGTATCGTCGCGATACACAATCGCACGTTCAATGGTGTCGGTGCCTTGCGCGTTCTTCATCTCGAGGACAATTCGTTGCGGGAGCTGCGGGGCTTCGAATTCGATCAGTTGGAGCGCATGTCGGAGCTGTATCTGGATCATAACGCGATCGCCACCGTGGGCAATACGACTTTCAAGAAGATGCGAAATCTCGAAGTGCTACGACTGGACAGCAATCGCATCGTCGACTTCCGACCGTGGGAAGCTTTGCCGAGCGTCGGTGACGGCACCAAGGTCGCGCTGGAGGGCAACGCGTGGAGCTGCGAGTGCGCGAACGCTGCCAAACTGCGCGCCTGGCTCGCGGAGCATCGCGGTGATCCGGAGAAGATGTACTGCCGCGACGGCATCGAGACTCTCGCCCAGGCAATGGAGCGATGCGGCGATCCGTCCACGGAAGCCGAGAGACGCGGTATTCAGGAAATCCCGCTGCTGGGCAGTAACTTTGTGCCCCTGCTCGCCGGCGCTTTGGTGGCCGTGATCGCCATCTGCCTCTTCGTCGCCCTCGCCTTCGTCTTCCGTCAGGACGTGCGGCTCTGGGCCCACGCGCGTTACGGGCTGCGACTCGGCAAAATGGCGGCACCGCCTGACGAGGAGAGAGATAGACTGTACGACGGTTATATTATCTACAGCGAACGCGACGAGGACTTTGTCTCCAGATTCCTCGCGGCTGAATTGGAGCAAGCCGGCTTGGCTCTCTGTTTACATTGGCGCGACTTGCCGCCGGCCAGACCGCAGGAGGCGTTACCACCGGCCGCGGCCTCCGCCAGACGCATCGTGATAATCTTCTCGCCGGTCTTCCTCGCGAACGAGTGGCAGCACGTGGAGTTTCGCGCCGCTTTGAGAACGGCGCTGGAGAACATCAGACCGACTTCGCGAAAGCGTCGCGTGGTAGTGCTGCTCGCTACCGAGACACCTACCCGAGATCCGGAGTTGCAGCTGTTGCTGCAGACGTGCACAGTGGTGATCTGGGGCGAGAAGAGGTTTTGGGAGAAGCTGAGGTTCGCCATGCCGGACTCGGTCGACAAGCGACGCGACAGCAAGAAGGTCAACGACCGCAATCGCACGCCGACGCGGTACACCGCGGCGCCGTCCGCCGCCGTGGACGTGTGGACCAAGCCTAATGGCGTTTTGGTCGCACCGGTGCACCACGCACCCACGCCGACACCCACGCAGTCTACCTACGTCAGTTCGGCGTCCAGTCGTACCGAGGACGAGGACAGCGGCGCGGAGCATCAGCATCAGCATCCGCATCATCAACATCATCAGCTTCATCCGCATCAGCACGGCTACAGTGCGCTGCATGCCGGTAACGGCCGTCCGGCCAGTCTGTCCTCGCGGGGCAGCCATCTCTACAGCACCATACCGGAACCGCCGGTGGTGCCGACCGCGCCACCCGGGGAGGCCCTCGCTCCCGCGCATCCAGGCAATCCGCGTACTTACTTCGTCTAGCGCAGAAGGGCGGCGATCGTGCTCCGATCCGGCAGGAGATAGACCGACGCACATACGCATACACTTCCCACCTTTTTCTTCCGGTCTTCGTCTCGCTTCCGGTACCCGCTGGGGGGCACGGTCGTCCGGCCGTATCGCGACGTTTCTCGTTGGGAGAGAGATCGAGATGTAAAAAATTCCTCCGCTTCAGGATAGCTGTGGCTACAACACACTTGTACAGTATTCCCAGTACTCGCGACGTATCGACCGTACGTCACCCCGACTGAGGCGCTTTAACTCTTCCACTTGCGGGGTCGATCGCCCCGAACGAATCACACTCGGTCGCGAACAGATGATCCGTTCGCAACACGCGCGCATAATATTATATACGTACGAAATCGATTCGATGCCTTGTGCTTATTACCACAATGTACGATGGAATAGATTTAACGGCTTTGACTTTTCTTTCTCTCGAACTTAGGATACGCGAGACGCGCGCGCGCGAGATCGTCGCTGTTCGTTTCTTTCTCGGTATCTCTTTTTCACGTCGTTGCGCAATGTTCTTCCAAATCACGACCAAATACTTACCGTTTCGAAACGTTCACGGAACGCGGAGTTCCAAGGACCGCTTTCCCCACGTATACATCTTGTAAATAATGACGCGGTATCGGTGAGAATCTAGATTTTTTGCGCTTTGAGTTAGCGAGCGAGACGTCGCGTGAAATGTAATTAAGGATCGACATTAATTTACCTGTGTACATACGTATATCCGCGCTCTCTCTAATTTCTCGCGAATCTCCTTTGCGCGTCTCTATGTCGACTCATTTATTCGCCACGCGAAATCATGATAAATCATCGTGACCCGAAACTGGGTCGCGATCAAAAGCAACTGTGCGAATTTTACCGATTGTTTCATTACGATGGATAGGTCTCCAATTTAAATGTTTTGTCATCTGATCCCTTTCACATACGAATCCTTTGATTTAGAGTCGTCCCGTTTCGATTTGCATTAATTGTCATAACTGTCAGTAAATTCGCCAATATTTGTGGTTTGGATACGATGAACGCGGTGAATAATGATAATAATGGCAATAGTTAAATGTAGTACAGGGACTGATGTTATGACGCACAACGCGGATCACTTTGTGAATATTAATTAAATCGTGTCGCTAATTTTTGTTTCTAACATCATTCACGTCAGACCGCATACGCGGAACAATCGTAATAATATTTGTAACGGTATTAGGAACAAAAAAAAGGTACAAGAGAGAATGTAAAGTGTTCTTTATAAATATTTATTTTAAATACGCTTGGACAAATGCATTTATTTTATATCGTACACGGTGATACTTTATTTTATTAGTAATATAACCGTATTATGCATCTGACAACTTAATTGCGAATATTTATATATACATATACATATATATATTATACATATATTTTTTTCGATGCTCGAAATAACGTTGCACGAGGGAAATAAAGTGATATGTACATATACGTACAAATACTGTACGATCGCTTTTTTTTTGGTTCATCCGTTTGGAATAGGCATCGAAATGACGACGAAATCATTTTCACGTAGTAGATTTTCAACTATTAATTTTAAATACGTGTGAAATTTTTTTCAAGTATTCATAAATGATTTTTGATGAGGCGAGCTAAAATGTAGATACATTACGAATATATTTTTCCTTTCGACTCGAGAAATCTTAAGATAAAGTTCCTCGCGCATCTGACACTTCTTTGGGACCCGAGGCGCATCCCTCTTTGCCATTCCTGTCGTTTGTTCGTCAATCACTCGCGATGAAGTGGATAACGAATCATCAAGTGTTAAATGACAGAAAGAAAAGACAGACGTCTCGCGAGAGCTTGTTCCTAAAGATTCACGACTGTCTTGGTGAAGTAACGGTCGCATAACGCTTATTAGTCCGTAAGTGAAACTCTCTGTACATATTGTATCTAATTTTGTAAATACAATCATGCACATTTCCGAGCACACCGAAGACCAGCGCAGCTGGAAACGTTACTGGTCGTGGATTCGTCTTAACTATAATTGCGCGTTTAGGACTGTATAATTCTAATTGTATTGTATTATTGTAAATACGCTCATCGAATCACGCATTATATATTCACAGTCTGTTAAATACGTATTAAATTAATTGCCACTTTCCATTTCAGCAAAGAATCATGAAAATAAACACGTTTGTTTTATAAAAAAAAAAAGAAAGATTCGCGTTTAATCTATCCTACAAAATTCCCGTTCCAATTATAATATCGCAAAAGTAGCATGATGTCAAATAATAACGATGTAATAATTACTTTACAATACGTATCCAATATTAATACAGAGATTTATTTTATCTTTTTCAATCTTCTGCACGTGATTAATATTGCCGTAGACAAAAGACGAGGATTCTCACATATTGACATAAAGGAATGCGTATCGCGCATTTATGTAATTGTTCGTTGATTGATATCTCCAATAAATGCATTTTTCCACAATCGACGGCGCATCGACGGTAGTCGAATCAACATCGTGCGTGCATGAATTACGTAGATTTGACATTCAATTATAATATGCCGATAATGTTAGGCGAGCGGCAACAATATAAGTTCCATATTCTCGGATATATCCTGCCTTAGCCCGATGGATTTGTGTTCTGTGCCGCTTATACCACGATACTAACGACATCGCCCGACTTTGGTTTATTTCCTAAAAAACAAAGAGTAATTCTCCCTTGTCGCAAGCGATTTCACCGTGCCCCGATAAAATACGTGCCGCTGCACTTTTTGATTATTTCTCAGATTTGCGATTGCGGTCGCAGTTGAGTAACGGCGACAGTAATTCGAGAGGAGGACAAAAAAAGGAAGAAAAAGAAAAGATAAGTACGGCGCGAAATAATTTATCGCGTAATTCCTATCGCGCAGAAAACGGGAACGCCGCCGGTGCGGCGGCGGCGACGACGACGACGGTGCTGTACATGGGAATAAAACGTTAAGGGTCGGCAGCACATACGTCATGCAATTTGGATTATGACGCCCGAGGCAGATAAAATGAAAGGAAGAAGGAGCAAATAATTTCTGCGAGTCTTACAAGATATATAAGCGGGTGCGAATTCCACTATGAATTCAATAACTAGATATATGCGGAATAAATATGATAGTCATCGATACTGCTTTAATCAAATTTATTTGCAACATTTAGTTTAACCGAGAAAATTGATATATGTTAACTTGGGAATTTTACCTTTATTTTTATAGTCTCTTCTAAAATACCAGAAGGATCTTTTTAATTTTAAAATAAATTTTTTCTAAATAACAGTAACGCATTCGACATTTCGATTCGTCGAAGGATTTATTAATGAGATGAAATTCGTTTTTTATACATTGAGTAAAAAAACTCGGTCACTTGATTAAACTTTTTAACTCGATTAAATTTTTCCAGTTTAGGTATTTATGTTTAGGTATTGATTTAAATATATAAATACTTGAATTGAACGAATTCAATTAAATTGAAAAATTTAATCAAATTAACAACTTTTATCTCAGTGTAGAATTTACTGATTTTTCGCAAACATGAAAGAAAATGCAATTTTGAAATATTGAATGTTATCAAAGCACGCATTGTTTTTTTGCCGATCATGAAGATTAAACGTAAAACCAAACTTATAAAAAGTATAAATATTGGTCTTTAAAATACATGTATGTTGTCTGAAACGATTGCGTTAGCTCTCCGATTCACGTTTTATTACCGTCTCATTTAAATAGCAAGATGTTTAAGACATTGAAATTTACATTTACTGATTAAATTATGATATTATTGTTGCAAATACCAAAGGAAACACATGATTATGTTAGATTTACATAGAACGTTATTGTCTAGAAGTTTATCAGAGAGAATATATATTATTCTAATATATTAATATTAAAATATGTAAATATACATAATATTAATATATAATGATATAATAATAATATATAATACAATAATAATATTAACATATAATAATATATATTAGCTCTCCACAGACCGTGAGTCTTTCGTAAGACAGTCGATTTTTCAATTTCGAATTATTCTGTAGACAGAAGCATTTGCCTCCCTCCCTCCTCCCGTTCAAAAGAAAGTTGTTGACAGAGCGAACTTTTATCGGCCAAAGGACGTAGTGTTTTGTGACAACAAGCGAAAATCGCGGATCATCAATTTCCACGGTGTCTGCAGAGAGTTAATATATTAGTTTCTCAGGGATGTCCTAGAAAAGAATATATTCTCATTCATTATAAAAATGTGTGTTAGGAGGACTTGCAAACTATACGGTCCTCTTATTTCAAGCGAATGCAATTTTTTCGGTGTTACATTTTGACGTAATGTAATGAGACAGGGGCTCGTGGCATATCTTGAAAATTTGCTTTATCAAACTAAAACGTTCGCGTTGATCAAAAATTGTTTGAGTGAACGCGCCGCGCCGGTTGCGATAACTGATCGAGCACTCTCCCTGACTTCTCACTTCTTCGCGCCGTAAATCAAGGTACACGAAGCGGGTATCGCCGACCCTTAAACACAGTGCGTACGCGCACGAGCGCTGCGGAGCACCTTTTATCGCGCGCGGTTCACCGACCGCACGGATCTTTCCACGGGATACAGTTCGTGATAACGGCGACGAGCGACGCCCCGTTCCCTCGAGAGTGCGAGCGACGACGGTCCTCCGGCGCTACGAGAGTTTATATATTTCGGCGGCGAGAAATATTAACAACGTCCCCGAGTATTATCGCTTCCCTGTGCGCGACCGGGAAAAAGTGTTCGAGATTTTCTCCTGGCTTTCCTCGTGGCCCGCATTACCGCGCCAGGTCACGCGCTCAGTCAACAGAGATTCGGTGACTTAAGTTAGGGCTCCTCCGTCGGGAGCACTGCGAATTGCCTCTTTAAGAAAAAAAAGAGGGCGGTTGAATCGGGGCGCGAGCTCGCTCGCTCCCTCGCACGTTTCGCGCGTGCCGCATTTTCACCGTCAGTGTAACGTAATGTTATCGGAGACGCATGCGGCGCAGCCGAAGCTCGTTGGAGCGCCCGCCGTGGAGCGAGAAGAGCGTCCGGGGACGGGCGCGGGCGCGCGCCACGCACGTACTACACACGGTTTCAAATATTTGAATGCCCGTGGGCCACGAATGCCAGAAAAGAGTCGTACCGTGGCTAATGACATTACGACTTTAGCATGCTCTCGGGCAAATTACATTTGCCAGGCGGGCGGGCGAGCGGGCGGACGGGCGAGCGGCCAACCCGCCCTGTCCGGATAACGGAGGCAGCAAACGATATAACGATATGATTCGTTGATATCGAATGAAATTGCGGCGTAGCGCGTAGACGCGTTTAATAATTAAAGTACACGGCGCGCTAATTGTAAGTGGATCAATAATTTAGTGTTCCGCAATGAGCGGGTCTCTTTTTCAACCTCGCGATTTCACCTTATTTTTCTCGACGGTCCACGGGTGTCGTTTTAACGGAGAACGCGCGCATCTGTCGTGAACAAATTAACCCCGGCGGGAGTATACCGTGATCAACAATAAAATTTGTTCGGTAGAGAAAGAACGTTTTTATTTTTTAGGGAGACGTTCTCTCGGCGATGATAGCTCTTCGCAATTACATCTCGGTTATCCTGAAATATTTCATCGAATTCTCTCGGCAAGGAGAGAACCGGGTCTTCTCATTTCCATACAGTATTCTCGTTTTATTTATAAGCGCCGTCTTGCGATCTGTTTTTAGTCGCCGCGAGCTCGAATTAAAAGACGTCACGTGCACGTCGGTACGGAACGCGCGGTGCACCTGTGACAAATCACGCCCGTACATTCAAAATGATTCAAATTGCAGCGTAGCTGATCCGTGAATGCGTACGGAAAACAATTTTAGTATCAGAGCAAAATCGTATTCTCACATTCTCACAAACAAAAGTATCTTCTTGAAAGAGTTAACAGGAGACAGCGCGGTCCTTCTTTAACTCTCAGCGGACACACTGGGTGTCGTACACCCGGGCCGTTTATAAAAATGCTTGGTATTCATAAATCGTTCGCTCCTTCTCTTCCGAATATTTCGAATATATTTAACTTTTTGATTTTCACACTTATTCAGTCTTCTTCTTAATTTTGTGGTGTATCGATTAAAAAAAAAGTTTGTTTAAATTCTATATGCATTATGTACCGAGATATACGCAATTGAAAATGATTGGGTGACGTACACACATGTGTGGCAAAATATCGAATCCAATATAGTGTGTCAGCTGAGGGTTAAATAGTATAATGTGCATACGGCTCAATATTTAAGTTGTCAATCTAATGCTGAGAACTTCCCTCCTTACTACAATTAAGATGATTAAATCCAACTCGTGCTCCCTTTATTAAGAACGAAATATAATTATTTGCTACGTGTTAGAATTTACAGTTAACGCATACGAAACATTTATACTACACCACTAAAATTATTTTTAATGTTCAAGTAACTATATTTATTTTGACATTTCAATTACTTGACTTAAAAAATATTTCCAAAGTTTGAAAATAAATTATTTTATACTAGTTAATATTTGTTTAAATTGAGGAAAAAAATGATATTAAAATAAATATATTTACTTGAAAACAAAAACTTTTTTTTAGTGTAATTATTTTTGTAGACATAAAATGTTCCGAACCAGTAAAATATTTCAAGATTCCACTCAACAATAAAACAATTGACTTTTTTTCTGAATATATATGCAGCAAATCGTCAATATTCTTAAAAGCATATGGTCCGTACTTCGCAGGATCAAAAATTAAAATAAACGTCAAGTCAGCGTGAAAGTCGTTATCTCTCCTCAAATATCAGCAAACTTGTTTATATGTCTACGCTGTTAATAATTTTATTGAGGTACACGCATGATCAAGAAAGTCATTATCTACATATTTGTAAATTGGGTCTATTATTTTGTTTCGGTATACGTCTATCATTTCGTTAATTAAGCGTTTATTATAATTTCTTCCTACATTCAGAATTTTTACATTTTCCCAGTTCATATTATGCCTACATTCCAACCTACTGACTCCTATTAACCCTTTTTAACTCAGCTGTTGAAGAATTGGGAGTCCAATAAGAGTATTGACAATTTACTGCATATATATTCACGAAAAAGTTAATTGTTTTATTGTTGAATAGAATCTTGAAATATTTCACGAGTTTGGGACATTTTATAAGTTGTCTACAAAAATAATTACACTGACAAAAAAATTGTTGTGTTCAAGTAAATATATTTATTTAGCTTCTTGAAAGATTTTGAGAATTTTAAACAGGCACACATAACTTGCTTGCAAGAAGAAACAAAGTCCTCATGTAAAAAACAAATTTCTTCACGTGTAAGTTAGGTCTGTTTAAGATTATCAAATTCTTTCAAGCAGATTTTATCTTGCACTCTTGCTTATGTATGAGAATATGATTGTCGATTTGATAATAATTTTTTTTTTTCCGTGCGGACACGAGACCGATGCTCGTGCGTTTTTCACTCGTCCGTGATCTAGATTATCTAGAAGGCCCAACGCGGTCGCTCGAGACGCAAGATAAGTGAAAGAATGCATGACGATACATTTGGGGAATGAAGCGAAACGCGACAGGAAATTAAGCTGTAAATCACTCTAATTGCCCGAACTTTTTGACAGTCAGTTTGAAGCTTTGAAAACCGCTCATTAACATATGCGAGGGATTCATTAGGCGCGGAGAAGCGTACGTTTGGAAATCTTTATCAGATTATGAATGCAGCTGGGGCCACGCCTTGAGTGTTATCCCACCTTCTATTAAGTGCCACAATAATAATCTGGCATGTTCATTGGCGACGTATCAGCATTTTAATTCACAACGAAATTAGTTTTTCTCCTTCTTCTTCGTCCATCCATTGTTAAAGTATATGGTTTACTTTGGCGCACAAAGGAGGACGTATTATCACGTAAAATCAAGTTTATGTAATTATCAATATTATTTTATTCGCGCTTATTTGCTCGTACAATTAGATCCGTGCGTCAGTTAAAATCCTACGATTGCGCTTCAAAGATTCTTTTTTGTCGTCTTTAGAATCACACCGAATAATTCTCGGTATAACAATGAAAAGAAAACGAACTTGCAACACAACCCATGATAAAATCATGCTGCAACTCAAGTACTAGTACTTCCGTTCTTACCAAGAAATATCTCGCTTCTTAGCTTCGTATCTCTTTGACATATGTATTCATATGCTGAATCGAGCGTTTTCGTGCGAGTGTGGCTTGCGCGCAGAAATACTCTAGTCATTTTGGTATGCGGCTTAACGTGTGGGCAGCTCCTCGTCTGAACACGCACGAATATGATCCGCCACTTGTCGGTTTATCAAAAAAGATTTGTGTGCTAAGCAAGTTCTTCGTGTGAACGGCTTTCCTGCTGCTGTTTGCCCGGCGCGCAAACATGAATTCACTTCGTAACTATTAATTGTAGACAGAATAAACAATAGATAATTTTTTTTACGTCACGCAAGCGACTTTGTATTCTTCGTGATAATCGAAATTTACAGCGTTCTCAAAATTCTCAAAATTTTGCAAACAATTTTGTAAACTTTGTAAACGTGTTCTGTTACTCAAAGAGAATTATCGCGCATAGAGAGAATTTTCCATTTATATTTTGCCCCAAAATTTGCGAGAAATTTTATCATGTGTGGTGATAAGCTCGGGGCAACTCTCTTGGACCTATCAAATATTAGCGGAATTTAGGAATTTTGAAAATATACAAAAGATTTGATAAATTGCATAATAAAAATTATCATGAAGCATTGTGAAATGTTCTAAGATAAAATTTTTGTAATTCGTGACAAAATTTTCTTATATAATGATATACTAAATTTTTTTCAATATGACTATGTATTTAATAATTAAAAAGGAATGATTAAACTGAATAAATCACTAAAAATGAAATAATGTCAATAAGAAGCCGAAACTGGATCTTTGAATACACATATAATATATTATCATTAAAAATTAAGAGTTATATAAAGTTTTGGTCCTATATTTAAACTATCTTTAGTATAACGCAAATAAATAATAGTCTCGAATGATGATTTATGATTCACTGTTGAATATTTAGTTTATTCATTGAATAAATTAAATTAGGCATGGTTGGTATGAATCGCACCGTAATCAAGTTCCATGAGAAAAAATTCATAGCACATATTCGTTGGATATTTGTAAGACAGACCGTGATGCATAGATATAAACGATCATCGTTCGAGACAATTACTTATTTAAATAATTTTTAATTTTTAATAATAATATGCCATTGTATACATGAACACCCAGTCTCGGCTCCTTATTGGTATTTATTCATTTTTAATATGTATTTAATATTGTATCTTGTGAAAAACACGTTTACTCTAATTGTGTATGTTTATCGTTTATTCTTGATTTATTCTATTATATTTTAAACAATATAAAGAGTCATAAGCTTAACATATTTTAAAATCATTAAAATTTATACAATTATACAGTTCAGTAAAAACAAACATATTTTATATTTTACTGTGTTGAGATATTAAATATATGTAGTGATATTAATAAATCAGAGAAAATCACGTAAAATTCTTTAAAAAGCTATGCTCTGTGTAATCATTACAAACTTATATAATGTGATAAAATTGTCTAGACATTGAAAAGTGTCTTCATTTTTAATTTGTTATTTATTTTTGTACAAAATTATTATAAATTACAATTAATATATTTGTATAAATATACGTACATGTATACATGTATGTATGTATGTATGTATGACGGCTGCTATTTCTGCTACATGGCAAATTACTATGATCGAGCGGAGCACCGTTTTAGGCATCGCAAAAATGCTCAAGTCAGTATGCGCCTTACCGGTTTCACCTTTTTTGCATCTCCCCGACGGAACAAGCGGAGGCGCCGGTGCATCAATCAGCCCTCGAAGGAAGAGCCGCTAATTGCACCATCCACTATATCTTGATCAATCGAACGTGGGGCGTTGGAATTAATTAGAACGATGACGTGCTTGCTCACGACGAGCCAATGTAACGTTCGGTCGCGATAGAAGTTGTCGATTCGGTTGTACGAGGCAGATATCCTATCTTAAGTAAGTAGTTTCCCTTCGCTCCGGGATCAAAAAGGAGGAACGCTAGTCGAGATAAAACGAGCAAATTGCTTCACTGACCGTCCGGGCCTATCGCTTGGAACGACTTTCCTGACAGTTAGTACGATTCCAAAACAAATTCAATGGATGCAGCGCGATGAGTAATTTTCTAGCGAGCGCGTTTTTATGACGGCGAGTATATTTCTTGATTGCGACAAAGAATATTCTGATCCCCGTGGAATTGGGTATTTCGATAATAATTGGAGTTGCTGCTCCCGCAGCACGAAGAAAAAGTGCTAAGTCTATATATCTAAAGTGCAATATATCGATCTAACACGGCTCATATCGTGCACATTTTTATCATTTATATATAATTATTCGCGCGTAAATTAATGAACCACTCATCAGAAATAATAACGAGCTGGTCTTGCAGAAGTATGGTCGTCACTTTAAGATTAATTACGCGGGCATCAACGGCAACGCGACAATCGCCGGCAAATCGACTTTTTGTTTCGCAAGTCTATTACGTTCTTGCAATACTTTTTGGCGGCACGATCCCAGCCGGTTACAAACTGTTCGCATAGATAATATTCGATGATTTATCACGTTGCTGCGGTCGCGCCGAGATCCAGCGAGAGAGAGAAAGAGAAAGTGAGAGAGAGAGAGAGAGAGAGAGAGAGAGAAAGTCATTGCTCGTTAAAGGTACACGCAACGCTAAATAACATCGATGGATGATAACGAGCAAAAAGTAAATAATAATGTCGTCGCGAATGCACAGCCCCCCGCTTTGATTAAAAAATATAAACGAGCCCGTCCACGCCGCGAACCTGTGTCAATTTCTGTGGCAATTACACCGCCGGGAGATCTCTCGGCCACGCCGATTTTCGACAGTCATCGTCGCATCACGCTACGGAATCACGAGTTATTCCGTATTAAGTGCCCATTCTATGACCCTCGTCCCTCCCCATCGTTCGTTCCCTCTTCTCTTTTTTCTTCCTCCTCTCTTTCTCTCTCTCTCTCTCTCACTTCCTCGCACATCTACCTTATTTGGGCTGATTGCACCACAACGGCCATCAAGCGCCGAGAGCTGGCACGACTCCGTCACTTCCAAATCCCGACAGGACGAAGAAGTACATTGTACGACAGCCGCCAAAAAGAGGATCTTATCGCGCGGTATCGTGTTTTCGGAGAAGGGGGCGTAACGTAACGTTTCTCATGTGTCGCAACGCGCATCTCATGCCACGGAGAGTTGCCCCACGGCAAACTTCGAAATTTTCTATAATTATTGATAGCACCGATAATGTTACGACACGAATGTGCTGACGTGGCAATCGGGGCTCTTTTGTGCACGATAAAATCCGTCGATTATCTCGCATGAGATATTAAACAGCTTAAAAAAAGATTCATAATTAAAAACTTTTCATCGCTAAAAAAAGCATTTGCATTTCTAGAAAATTAACTTTTCGCTGGAAAAAAGCCTCAATGTGTCAAGGCTAATGTATATCAAAGAGATGCCATTTATGGAAATGTTTATGAAATACAAAGCGGATTTAAATATCATTATTTTCTAATTATTTCCAAACACGCGAATAAAATTTTACTTAAAAAATCATTACCTTCTGTAGTAATAATTTTTCCTAATTATAATTTACGTTACATTTTTTAATTACTTGAATTAATTTATGTATAAAACATTTTCATATTATTTTACTACACAAAAACATTATGAACATAACTCGAATTTGCAGGTACAAAGAATGCAAAGTTACATGAAGGCGAATAATTCTCCACGAAAACATATTTTATAATGAGAATAATGAGCAATGCGAAAAATCAATGTTGAAGGATAAACGAACAATAAATATGAATTGTTCCATAAATCAATCATTTGCCAGTAATAAAAAGGCACTCGTAAATCTCGTAATAAAATTGGCTTCGTAAATTATAATACATTCCATAAATGCACAAATGACACATTTAACTTACAAGTATATCACGTCTGCGAAACGTCAACTTCAGCTTAACCCGTAACCACTCGTGTGGAGGTCAAGTTGACCTAGATGCAAGTTCTAAATTCTGCTCTAATTCAATATACTACGTAGCGAAATATTTTCGAAATATGGATTCCTTTTAATCTCTAATGTTCAAGCATTATTATTTTATGTTTAAAACTTTCTCGATTCATAAAACAATTTCAATTTATAATTACTTATAAACAAAAATAAAAAAAGTCACGCGAGTGCCTGCGTTAGTTAAGATTATCATTACCGTCACGTTATTGGGGCAGAAAATTGTGTCTTGCTTTTGTTATAAATCGTTCCTTAAATTAGGCATTAAGGCCGGATGATTAGATGCTGCGAAAACCGGATGAGCCGCGTGGTAATGCCGCGAAATTATATGTTAGTGTATGTATACGTAAGTAGGGTATCTATATGGTGCCTTAATAGAGATGAGTGACGACGCTTAATTAGTATTAGCTTAAAAGATACCTCGTACTGCCCATATACGAGTGCGTTAACCGTAAGCACTGACAATAAATGTCCCGAGGAATTTAGTTGTCAGAGATAAAGGATGCTAATGGCGCAAGCGCGCAACATTTATGCAGGCAATGATATCAACCGAGTGTTCCGAGTGGTTTATTATCATGGCGCGTTCGTATTGCACTTTCTGCCGTTAAAATGCGCGGCGGTAGAGGGAAGAAAAAAAAAAATTGAAACGGCCAATTTTTCCGGCGCTTTGCCGGCTCACTTTTCCGCTGGAAAATTTATGAGCGGCTAACTAACAGCGCACCGAAAATCAGACATGACGTTTAATTAAATGTGCAAATATCACCGCGGCCCGATCGCCGGATATAAATTCTAGAAATCGCCAGCTACGATTTGGCCAGTACTCGATGCGATAACTAATTTAATTACGTACAACTTTGAAATAGACGCGGCACGGCGCAGTGCTCTCTGCCGCAATATAATATATATTTAACCAATCCGCGGAAATGACATAATGGACACTTCTTCCATTTATTCGCCGCTATTTAACGTTACTTTATCGATACGTATCGATAACTAAATTATGGCAAGACGCCAGTAAGTTGACGCAACGCTCTCAGGGCAGTCGAGTGTAAGACGAATGTCGAATTAAAGTGTAATTTCGCGAGATCGTAGAAGCACTGTGTACAAAGATTCGCATCGCACAGCGGAACGTGACGGCGACGCTCAATTCGCAAAAAAAAGATCTCTCTTCTGTCGTCTTTAGACGTATTCCAGTCAAGTATGCTTCGAAAGGCATCGTCGCGCGGGGGAGGGGGAGGAAGGGGGTATCGCACCAGTTGAAAGACAAAGAGCGCAAAGGGGTGAATTGAAGGTGAAGGGCCGACGGAACATTCTGCGAATAAAACGGTCCATTTGCCAAAGGCTAAGGGTAAAGGCACGGACGAAGGGTAAATATGCAAGAACTCTCGTTCTTCCGTGTGGGAGGGACAGACAGATAGAAAGAGAAAGAGAGGGAGACAGAGAGAAGAGCGAAGTTGGAACGTGGCGAAACTTATTTCCGAGGCTTATGGCTCCACCCGTGGTTGTGTTATTGCAGCCTTGACTTATTCAAGAAATATGACCAGCGTGTACATTCTTCGAAATTACTTGAGACGCGACAAATTTCATCTCTGGGATTCAAAGGTCTAACACGGACGACGTTAACGTTATTAATTGCAACTTGAGATCCTGTCTCTAAGCCAAATTGGCGTAGATCTAAGCACTTTATGACTTCGAATTTACTTCGTTCGAAAAAATAAAAAGTAGTTCTTTTCTCAAAATGTTTTGAATTTTGTACTAATTATAAGAGGAAGATTAAAAGAATGATAGATACGGAAGAATATTAAATTCTTACTTTCAACTCAAATTTGCAGATATATCATTATGTTAATATTATTATAATTATTATTTAATTAGACAGTCGTGGGTATAAATACTACTAGTTTTAAATAGAAATCACGCACACGTATGATCGTTGAAGAGCGCTGCTGTTTGTTACAAGTATATTGATCGCAATATAAAATAAATGAATAAGTGTGTGTGACGAGACGTCCAGGTCACCAAGGGTCTTCGATTAAAGTTTTATTGATACTGCACATATAATGAAACAGAATTTCGATTCTTGAATAGAGATTAGACGGATGTAATACTATCCGTAACTGTGATATTTAGTTCGTGTTTTATGTATAATTGCCACCTTTCCGAATGTGACCTTAACGCTAATTTCGAGTCGCACTATTATTGGTTGATTAAATAGTGAAACCGCTACTTTACCTTTGATACGAAATTATATTAGTGACAAACGTTCATGGAAAAAAAACCTCACCGCAACTCTCAAAAAACAACATTCGACATCGAGTATTGTGTTGAACGATAAAAAAAACGTTTTTCTATGGCCGTTCGTATACAATCATATACAGGCTTGTTAGATATTTTTTTCCATAGAGAGGATGGGATTCGATTTCACGCGGGTTGGAAATCCGTGAATTGTCCGCAATTTTAAACGAATCATGACATTCAATTTGTTCCGACCATAAAAAGATGAAAATTTTTTTATCGCGATATTTTTCAGCGAGCGTAAGCGGAGATTGGAGCTAAATTAAAGCAAAATGAAAAATTAAAGCGTTAACAATTAAAGTTAACGTTCTAGCGCATGAGAATTTAGCTCGTAAAGTTCTGTGTTTCTCGCTGGAGTAAAGCGAATCTCGTGAAAAGCACGCGCGAAGGAAATACTTCCTTAATCATTCTGGAAAGCTCTGACCCGATAATAAAACGAAAGCTGGGTGGTATCTGGACCACCCGCGACTGAGACACGTGTTTTTCACTTCCATCATATATACTAGATCGTTGCAAGGAGAACATGATATTTTAGAGAAATAGAAAAAGAAAAAACTTTCTAGAATTTTATGTGTCCTTAATAATATAGAGAGTAATAATTACCACTAAAATTAATAATTAAATTAAAATACTTTTTAAACGTATAAACAGACTTATTATCAAATTTCACTTACACTTATTGACAAACTTTAATACGCTTCGATTAATTTTATTATCTCGTTTGATTATATTATTTAATCTTTGAATTTCATGCGAGTTGCAATGCACTTGCGATCCGCGTTAAAATGTCGGAAAATTGGAAAGACGTTTTTGTGTGTTTTGTAATATCGTAACAACTGTACGTGTGAAAAGAGGAGATTATCGAGTACGCTCCTTCGCAGTTGCATTTTCCGAGCGCGAGTGCCACGGCCTCACAGAATTAGATCTATTCAGACGGCCGTCGACAGAGGCAGTCAGTGTATCCACTCGAGTAGAATCCCAGGACAAGCCAAAAAGCCGGGTGGCGCGCAGTCCCCCATAGCCCGTGTCTAATCCCTTCGTCTCGCCCGCTCACGGGGCATCTCCCATGAAGGCAGCCCCTCTTGCCTGATCATCCCGAATCGTAGGAATCGCCGTCCATCGGTCGCGGATCGTAGACCGCCTCGATCGGTCGATCCTTCGACCGATCGCCCTTCGACCGATCGCCAATTCCTTATACCGAACGCTGAGAAATCACGCCGTCGACAAAAAGCGGCGCAGCTGCTGATTTCATTGACGATATCCGTCGAAATGCTTAGATGCGCTCGAGCAACCAAAATGAACGCCGAAAGCTATCCGTTTGGGAAAAACTATTTGGTTATTCAACGGGGAGCTCTTTTTTTTTACAACATCGGAAATCTCATTTACCGCACGCATGTCCGTTCCGAATTAATTAACTTCTGGCGCGATACTGATGTATGTAAATGTAAATTAGTTTCACTAACTATACACGTTAAAGTCATGTTAATGCTAAAATCCCACTCTGTCCAGACACGGATACAAATGCGGTTACAGAAGAATAATTAAACCGATGGAGAAATTAAAAATTTTTAATGTCAAGTTTTGAAATTTGAAGTAAAGTTGAGAATAAATCGCCGTGTTGCAAGCGGACGATTTATTTACATCCCAGTGTACTCGTATAAATGTTTGCTTGCTGTTACGTATTTCAAAAATACTTTCATTATTATTTTTCATAATACTTACACACCGAGAGAAATATTTGACGAAGTAGACCAAACGTTCAGCAAATAGTGATCAAATGAATTTTATAATTAGCAAATATGTACTCGTTTTGACCAAACAAACTGTCAATCATAACAAACAATTGTTTTTATACAACAATAATCAAATGGTTTGTTAAATGTAACTAAGTTCGTGGTAACCAGTAACTGCAAAGATTCATTAGATCGCTAATTAACTAAACGTTTGGTTGATATTTCTCTCGAGTTCTTACAAAATATCATAATTAAAAAAAAAAAAACGGGATTATATTTGATTTCACACTCGGGTGAACTTCTCTTTTACTGTTCTCTTTGCTAATTCTGGAACTATCAACTTTATTAATTTTCCGCCAGCCTTTCATAACGTCCGACATAAAAGAGTGTGTGGCATCTGGATAACGTTGTTCGCTTAAAACGATTCCCCCGCCGAAATTTATTCCGCGGCACGTTCCCCGCGTTTTCTCTGATATCAACTGACGAGCTCTCTTACAAGATGACGCCTAGCCGAGAGCTCTTTCTTTCTCTCTTTAGTATACGTAATATTCCCCCTCGATGTACTTAACGGCGGTCCTTTATCTCCGATATCGCTAATGAGAAAAAGAAACTGGAGTCGAGCCGAAGCGCAAATGAATTTTGTCATCGGCACACCGTGGCTGTGGCGCGCGATCGATAACCACCTGAGGGCAAGAGCAAACATCTTAGCGCTCACGGGTCGTCGACTAGCCGAGAGGAGAGAGAGAGAGAGAGAGAGAGAGAGAGATACGCCGGGCAGGCGTGAAAAGTCCGACTTTACGAGAGAAGACCGGATAATCGACTCACTGTCAAAAAATTCCAAGAGCAAACAAGAGACCGCGCCGTCGACGCTCGTGTTAGCACGAGTCGAACCTTTCGACCCTCTTCCGAGAGAGGAGGAGGAGTGGCGTAAGTTCTTACCTCCACAAAATATTTGGCCAACGCGCCACGGCTTCACACGATATTTGCCCGGTTTAATATCGAACGCACGCGAAAAGAAATACCTTCCGCGCGCCGGCGAATCTTCACGGCGCGGCACGGCGCGGCGCGGCGCGGCGCGCTTCCGCGTTGACGTGAACGAGAAGGCCGTGCCGTGCCGCGCCGCGCCGCCATGCCGAACCGAAGGAACCTCTCTGTGTGGGAAAAACGTGGAACGATTCGTCAGGGATAGCAGCCAACACGTGTTCCGGTCCGTGACCAATTTAACCGGATACTCCGCCGTACGGGCCGCCTTCTATGAACCACCCTCTACCAGTCGTACCGCGCGAAGAAATGTCAGATGCACGCGTGCATCTGGATCATTGTCGGCGAGATCTGTGGAGGAGGAAATCGCTTCGAAATTCGTGCACCGTGACAGCGCTACGCCGCGCCAGCCCCGACGGACTTATACACGTATACGTATAGGCCTTCGTCGTTTCTTTTCATCAGACGCGCATTCACTCAATCAATTCGTTCATTCAAATTCGCTTTCCCATTGATGAAAGTATCGTTAATAATAAATAGCAATTATCTTACACTGAACCGTTCATTGATTGATTAAAGAGAGGCTTTAATATGGAATACTGATTTAACTTGGAATACGTATATACTACGTGCGGTAGTACCTATATGTGCGTGCATCTCCGAGATATACTATACTTCATTGATCGACTTCTCGACGTATTTTATTTTACGACAGGCTCTTCTCTTTAAATAACTTGTTTGAATAAAATGGCAACCAGTCATATGATGACCATCGTATTGATTATTTAAAAATATTCTGAAAGGCATGTTATGACGTGTGCTAGTTGACTCGTGCACACGTGACATTTCATAGAAACAGCGTACACGTGTTCTATCGTCTAGCATTCTTTCAGTAAGCTCTAATCTGTAAATTCTTTTTAAAACAAATTAAACGCTAAGTACTCTCTAAGCCGGAGCGGGAGTGCATGATTCACTGAAAGATAGTGAACAGTCCGATTTCAGTGCAGGTATATTTATAACTATATATATCAATCAGTGATATATGCACTAACTTCTACTGATAATACATTGATTTTAATCCGTAAGAGTAAACGGAATCACTGAAAGACAGTGAATAATCTCACCGATTGATCACTGTTACACAATAAGAGAAATATTTTGGTGAGATCAATCAAAATTTACTTAAATAGCGATCAAATGAATTTTGTAGTTACGGTACCAAAAACTTGATTACGTTTAACGAAACATTGAATGAAAATAATTAGTTAAGTCTACAAATTGTTTGATCGAAACAGTTACGTACAGTTTAATAATTGTAACTATAAAATTAATTTGGTCACTATTTCATTAAACTTTGGTTGATCTCACCAAATATTTGTCTCAGTGATAAGTATAGCGCTAAAATTTCACTGGTTCAGATTTAGAGAGCACTCCACTACGAAGCTTGATGGATTGCAAATGCTTGCGATGCGCCACTGACGACGGCTGATGAAAGTGTCCGAAATAATCGCACGCATGAGAAGATCGCCGAGCGTGAGAAGAAAGCGACTTCTGTGTGCGTGTTCCGGAATTATTCAATACGATAAGTATTCGCCCCTTAATAGTACTGGGTCATAAACTTTGATTTCATAAACGCGCTCAAGCCACTATTGCGTCGCCGGCTTTGATTTAATAGAGGCTAATGGATAGGGGTGGCCCGCCGCCGGCTGGGTGGTCCTCCTGTCGCAGGACTTTGTTTAATTATGACGTATGACCCGTGAACCCGCCTTTCCTGCAATTCAAGCAAGATCGCGCCGAACGCGCTCGCTTCGAGAGAGAATAATTCTTTGAGAATGTCGCTTTGTTCCTCTATCTGCGCAATCATAATTTCGACAAAGATAATTGCGGAGTCGAGAGCCGCGTGGGTCGGAAGAAAACAAGAAAAAAAAAAGAAATGCGGCACAATAAAAAGAAAAGATGAAGAGGCGCAACGCGTCAATTTTGCGTCGCTGCTTGACAATCAGCGGACGTCGAGAAGAGCGGTATTAAAGACACGGTCCGCTCGCGTTCCAAGAAATATTTAGCCGCATTCTCGCGTTTAATTGTAACCGTCAGCTGATTCATCGACGGTAAATCGATTTGGCGGTTAAGCATTCTGCGTCAAGCCAATCGCGCGCTCGTTTCCGCTGAAAACAGCGTACCGGGGTAACAATTTAGTCATAGTACATTTATACAACGCATGTAAGCCCCGTCACCGATTAAATCACCACAATGCCGGCGATTTTAGCGTCGGACAATTCTGTTACAATCTACTACGTGTCACTAATAGCAGTTGACAAAGCGGCAGAAAGCATTTCTGAAAGACGACGAAATAAATGAAACTTGTACGCCGCGCGCATTATATGCTCAATTCAAATGAGGCATTTTATAAAATAATCAGATTACAGCAACAACTACATTACAGCGAAAAAAAGATCGTTCATTGATACCATAAAAAATACACAATTCTGAGCAACACAAAATTTACCTCGAGGTTTAATATCAATTATTTCGTATTTTTGACTGATGAACAGCAGCTTTCCATTACGTCAAGAGTTTGAAAATTGCTAAAAATTGCAATTTTGGTATTTTTTAATAACTAATAACTCTGAACTAAAATGCGCTGCTCAATGTAGTGCTGATGATGATCGTGGCATAGAGAGTTGTGTCTACTCCATTGAAAAAAAGCTGATAAAGTGTTTCAATAAACGTGTTTCGATAATATTTCATCAGTTACTGATGCAGTATCATCAGTTACTGATATAGGATATTTTCCAGCAAGCGACACAGTTGACAGAGTCTAATGCAGTGAAACATTTTATCCTCGTTGTTTGTCAATATTAAACAAAGATGAAATGATTCACTGTGTTGTACTGTGTCCTTCCGCGTCTCCTGCTGGAAAACGCTCGTAGTAATCAGTTTATTGAAGCACTTTATCAGTTCTTTTTTTCGAAGACTGTGCCAAAAATATCCGGGTTCATATCCGATCAGAAATATTTTATTCGATTGCCACTTCTTGGAAAGCAATGGTAAACCACCGAGAGTAATTTGCTACGAGCACCTCTTTAATTAGGTCAAAACCGGCATTTAAAACTGTAGGTCCCGTATATCTGTGAAAATTATAAAGAAGGCACACTACAAAAATACACTGGGGTCACTACGTATCTAATAAGAGACTAAGAATGAAGAAGAAAGGGCTGAAAATGCTACAAACGTTCGTAAGGTTTGAAATGAAAGACATAAACTATTGTTGTAAGATAAAAAAATAAACCAAATAAAGGCAAATTTAAGGTTTTACATAATCTCACTTAAGCTGGCCTAGCAGCCGTTCTCGTCACCTCAGACGTCATACCATCAGCTTAAGTAAGATTAGGTATAACCTTAAAACTACCTCTGGTTTATTTTTTATTCTACAGATCTTTCGTTTCAAGCTTTGCAAAAATTTTATTATACATTTCAATCTAGTGTTAATTAATTATCAAAATCTGCCAAAATTACGATTTTTAGAAACTTTTATGACAACTGTCTCAAAGAAACATTCTGTGGCCAGATTTATGTTTAGCAGTCAAAAATGTACAAAAAATGATCTACTAAATCTTGAGGAAAACAACTAAATGATTCATTGCTCAGTAATTTTAGACTCATTGTTATTTTCTAAATATTTTAAGCAATGTACATTGTATAAGATTGTAAATAAATAAGTTTGTTAAATTAATTGATTTACATGTCCCTTGAAGTAAACTTTTATAGATATTTTTTTTGTAATCATAAAAACACGCATTATATAATTAGTCAATGCAGAAAGGGCATGTGTTACATTTTTTCAAAAATAAAAACTCATCTCCTTTCTTCTTGTCCCTTTTCTTCTTTCCTCCAGTTTAACATTGCCCTTTTATCTTACATATTAAACTTTTTACAGTTTTCAAGCAAAATAATAATAGATTTACCTCTTTTATTTACGTAATCTCCTCCTTAACTTGATTATGGTCAATATAGCCTTTGTTTAATATCGTGTTTATTGTAACATTGTTTGCTTTATGAATACTCCAAAGTTTTTAATTATTCACTACTTATCTATTAAGTGTACATTTGCGACTGATAAAGACTATATAGTCAAAATTTGTTCTTTCTCATATATCATGCTAATTTTATAAATCGAAATATTAGATTTGTATTATTTATCGGACATTTATATTTTGTTCGTTTTTGACGTTCTTGTGATAATATATTCCTTTATTTGTTCTTTTATCATATTATAAGTTTCAAAGTTTTTGTTTTGGAATTTTGTTCAATACAAGATTGAGTAAAAGCTTTTATCCCTGACGACTCCTTGCTCCATAAATTATAATTTATTAATATTTTTGAAAATGAAATAAAGTATCTGTAACAGCTATATTATAAAATTATAATATAAAACTATAATATAAAATTCATATTTGGATTTTTTTACCAATACTGACAACTGCAGAAAGAGAAGTCCAGTCCAAATTTTAAATTTTAAATTAATTTTATCATTTAATAGATACGCAATTTCAGAAATTAAGAATGTGATAAAAGTGTTATTGAAATTTAAATTTTATCATATTTAAATTTTTTAAACTAATTTTGTTAGTTTTTTTACTGTAACTAAATAGTTCTTTTTTTTTTTTTTATTAATACTGAAAATTTTGAAAAATATAATTTGTTTCTGCACTCATTGATTCATATGTAAACTCCGAAATGTTACCTTCTAATATTACATCAGTTCAAATCTAATATTACATCAATCCAATTAATAATTATTCAATTTAATCACGTGTATTACGTCTCTCTCTCTCTCTTTCTCTCTCTCGTAATTATGTATATGATTATATATAAAAGATACGTAAATTGAAACAGAAATCTCTATAGTACAAATCAATAGTTTATGTATGCTTTTATTATGATTATAGACGCAGTAAAAATAAATCGAGCGTGCAGTTTAAGTCGGTAGCTTCGGTAGTCGGAAAGATCAGGTAGAAAATAACTGAAAGCAGTTATCATATATCTGTCTCTCTTTCCGATTCAATTGTCCCTTTTCGGCATTTTTTTACGGCAACTTCGCTTCTTTTTACGTGATTTTTAGGTGTTGCGTTCGGTTTATTTTTTTCCAAGTCTATATGATTATGATTGGCAAAATAAATTATGGTGCCATCCTTCACAACTTTAAAATGACTCGTTTGTCAAATTAAATTGACTATCTTGTTTGCATAGCGATGCAACACTTTTAAAATTTATAGCTTCGGGGAGACAAATATTACCGACAGAATCTCAACTTAAAGGTATCGATTGGGGAAGACCACCGTCGGAAATTTTGTAGAATGCCTAACGGTATAGCGAAGCAAATCGCAGTCCTGGTGTAGGTACCTGAAAACCGTAACGATTAGGGCTCCCGATGGCTCCGTAAACCAGAAAAGCCGAAAGAGAAGCAAGCTGTGGTTCAAGAAGGTAAACATGCGTGACGGCCTTCAAGCTCAGCAATGCCAGTGTTCGAACGACAAAGGCGAACGGTCGCCTCTCGTGGTTTTCGAATTATTACAAAAAAAAAAAAAAATCATAAAAGTGCTGTCCGAAAATCCGAAAGGTACACTTTTACGATGCTGCGTCAGCGTGAAGAGGCTATACGTGGCGAAATTCGTCGGGCGAGCAGGCATCAATCGGCCCGACGCGAATTAATGCGATAGGCGAATTAATTCGTCGACGAGAGCGCGTGAGATCGGACGCAGATTCGCCGTTGGAACAAAGTGCAATCAATGTGGTCGCTGCTACGGAAGCGTGACGCCTCGCAGCTGGAGGAAGATAGGGATAATCGAGAGGCGTAAGAAAAAGAGCGCGTCGAGGCCGACGCGCGACGAAGACGCGATCACGGTCGGCCGAAACGCAGGCCAGAAGAGCCTCACCGCCCGTCGCCGTCGCACTCTCTGGGAAGTCTCGGCGAACTGCTTTCTCCGATTTGAGGAATGACAGCCACGACCGGCGATCCGCCTGGCAAAAACCGTCTACGCCCGCTTAATACCGCTAGCGCAGAAATGATGTTCCCAGGACGACGCCGTCGCCGTCGTGACTCAGACGCGAGGCGTAGGTGGATCCCAGTGCTCCACTGGGCAGGAAAAAGCGAGAGGGAACGGATGAAATCTTAACCGGGATCTCTCTCTCCGGGTTCCCGGCGCGCAACTTGATTGCGCCGAAAGAGCTAAAAAAAGGTCGCCACGCTGCAATAAGCTGACATATTGTTCCGCTGAAAAATAAGTAAGCTCTCGCCGGCGCTCAGTGTTTTATTAAAAAACTTCCGTTGTGCCGGAGCCCCTTTGAATTTCTGTATCTAAACAAATTGGCAGTTTATTGCCCGCGAATATTTGTACGCTGAAAATGCACTGTTCGTATAAAAAAAGAAAAAAAGAAAAAAAAATCACCGACACAGAGGATATATTAAATAGAATACATAAACGCGAAGGAAAAGCAGAAAACGAAATTTGCAAGGAAAGGGGGCCATTTTGCATGCAGGGTTCAAAGATAAATAAGCGAGCATTGAAAATAACCTTAAGATGCGTGGACGTATCTCCCCCGTAAAGTGATCGCGCAAATGCGCGTGAAATAATAAAGATTTATCTGAGGAAATGAAAAATGCAGGGAGGAAGTGTTTTTGCAATGAAAACGTTTCTCCGTCCCTCAAAGCGATAATATCTCGGCGCTACCGTGCGCTTAATGATTTTTCCCTCATGTCCGTTCCTCGCGCTGCCTCCTCGCGACGACGCGAATTCCGCAGCGTCTTACACGCCGAGAGCCACGAGCAAGCCAATAAAGAAGGCATCCTACGAACGGAGTAAAAACGCGTGACGTACCTGCGATCTACCTATGCCGCAGGGGACCACCCGCACGCAACCTGCGTCACCTTCTTTTCTTTGCCTCCCACCTTCCCCTCCCCCCTTTTCCACCGCAGCTCGTCCGCAAAGACCTGCGGGGCGAGCGTTTCCTCGCCTCCCGGTCTCGGCCCACTGCCCCCTTTGCGGCCCTGCGGATCAAAGCCGTACGGATTTATGAGTCGACCGGACTTAACAAATGGACATACCCCTGCTCCTTTCCCGAGCGCGGTCGTCTCTGGCGATAGTGCCATTTGTTGACGCTCCGCTCGGCAAAAAAAAAATTGCCGCGGGAACGTTGAATGACGCTCCGTATAATTTCATGCAAAATGAGACGTGTCTAGGCGTTAACACGTTGCAGCGAGCATTACCGAGCCTTTATTCTTTTTTTCTTTCTCTAGGGGTGAACGAGTGAAAAAGACAAATCAGTCGGACTGCGAAGTCAACTTCCGAAATGGATGATCGCGAAAACACATCCCTTAATTTAACAGAAACGTTTCATCTCGAGAATGTAAATTACTCCAAATTTCAATTATTAAATTAGAGTATTACGCTGAGAGAAAAAATTATAGTGGTGACAATTGTAAGGGGATGGCCATACAAATTTTATTAATAGAATTATAATATATAGTTAAGTAAATTATATTATAATTATTGCAACTTAAATTAATTAAGAGAGCTAATAAAAAATAGTTATACTATATAACATAGTAATTGTAACTATTTTTTATTAGTTCTTTTAACGATTAACTTCGTTGCAATAACTAGGATATAGTTCACTTAACTATACGTTATAATTCTATTAACAAAATTAGTATGGTTGTCCTCTTATAGTTGCCACTACTACAATTTTTCTATCAAATTAATAGTTAAGAGGGCTAATGAAAAATAGTTGTAATATACTATATAACATATAGTAATTACAACTATTTTTTATTAATTCTTTTAACGATTAACTGTGTTGCAATAACTATAATGATATAGTTCACTTAACTATATATTATAATTCTATTAACAAAATTTGTCCCCTTACAGTTGCCGCTACTACAATTTTTTTCTCTCAGTGTATGATTACTGAAATTCTCAAACTATATTTTTATTGAAGAAAGATTTATTCCGTATTTTTTTCCAAAATGTTGCAGTTATTCACATTTTTTTCCGTTGCAAATGCAAATGTACGAGGCATTCTGTAGAACGCATTATCGCGATAAACTATTTTTGAATGCGCGCCGCGTCTCGTCTGGCGTTAGAAAATAAAGCGACGTAAGATCGCTTTTCGAATAATTCCGTTCGTTACAATTTCGTAGAGTTTAATTTCACGCCAGGCCAACAAATGTCCATGGCACAGCTGTTTTTGACAAATCCAGTAATCATATTTCATCCCCCGATACTCTCGGGGGCGGCCATCTACTGTGAGTATTCAACGTTTCCGAACGACAGAGATATATTTTTGCGCGGCAAATTTCAGCGACGATTTTTTTTCAGCGCAAACGTGGGTTTACGCTTCACAATCGCAATTTCTTTTTTTTCCCCCCTTCCTCCTCTTCTTCCTACCACCGCGTTCTCTCTTCCGTCCTCCATACGCCAACAATACGAATGAAACGAGGATAGGAGCGCGGCGTACCCGCGTTAACCTCGTTAGTATTCCCGATAGTAAGAGGAAGTTCCGCGAGGAGGACGCCATCCAAAACCCCATCGTCCTTTGTTAAGATTTAAGCAAGTAGCTAGCGACGGCGTGATAAATTTTGATTACGTGGTCGAGACTTCCGAAAGGGTTGAGAGGGCGCGCGCGTGCGCGTTCCCGTGTTACCTACCCAACGAGGCCCGGAATAATTAGGATCGAAGGAGGAAAATATCTAAGCCTGTCACGTAGACCGACAAAGGTGAGACTTGAACGAGGGTGGTCCTCGAAGAAGGAAAGTTCTACGGTAAGAGTCAAAAAGGCATTAACCACAAAAGCCCGAAAGAAGGCTCCCCCCGAAGCAACGTCGCCGCTGCTTACAATTACAAAGCGAATTAACGTATAATGCCCTTTCCCTAAGGTCCCTGCTGTCCCAAACGCAGAGCGGGCTCGGAGTCACCTGACGCTAGGTCCACACACGTATGTGCGTACGCGCGCGCGACGGATATTGTATACTGCCACGTTACAAGGGGAAACGGGAACTTCCGCCGGTACGATTCCCGGAATGAACGACATAAAGGATGAGCGTTACTTACGCTCGCTCAGTTCGAGCGCGCCGCGACAAGGCATCTTCGTATATTATTGCGGATCGTGCACTATCTCTCGCGGATAAATGGAAATATAGGAGAGAAATTTACGGAAGAAATGGTGCGTATCATAAGTTGCAACGCCCTGCCTGAGCAACTTCCGTAAAAAAAAAAAAAAAAAAAAGAATAAGAAAATGTTGCACTTGACATTATAAGAGGAAAAGCTATTTGTATAAAACATTGAAACTTGAAATTTTTACGCTCTTCGAAAATTGGATGTTGGTAAAGCGCTGAATATTTAGGAATAAAATTCATTGATTTAGTACAGAGGAGAGTTGCCAAATGCATACCACTTAAGCTATTTTTTACTATATTTCGCATTTGTTACTGTTTTGGATGCAAATCAAAATCCGAAATTGTAGCTTGATGTTTCAGTCGTTTATATTACATGTTAAATCTTTCAGTAATAACAAATTAATCTATTATAAGCTGTTCTTTTTTTTTTTAGAAAATCAATCGCTTAAAGCGTGCCAATAGTCGTAAATCTTCTTCGAAAATATCAAATTTATGAATTTAAGTAATTAAAAATATGAGAAACCATTGACTAATATTTATTTTATTAATAATTTATCGAAAAAGCAATCAAATATTTAATAATTAATAAATAACAAATGAAATAAAATAAATAAGTATGAAATAAAACCAGGTTGAATTTATTTTTGTAATTGACGTATTTTTATTCATAGCAATTACTATAGTTCTACTATTATTACTTATCAATCTTACCTTAGTATTATTTTTTTATAATAAAATTTAATACGAAATAGGCAAATCGATAAAATTTATAAAAACAATGATTTAATTTTTACAATAATTATAAATATGTGTATTTATAACGAATGTAAAATATTCTACAAACCTTCTTTTACAAAAATACAATTCAAAAAAAAATTGTATAATTACGTTATCATAAGCTAAATAAGTTGACGAAAAATCGATGTCAGATATAAAAAATGAATCTGAATTTTTAATGCAGAATTTAAATGCAGATTAAAAAAGTAAAACGTGTTAAATTTTTATTTCTATTATTTATTTCTTATTTGCTTTTTATTTTTGTCACTAAATATTGCTTATATGAAGTAAAAATGTAAAATGTTGGAAAAATAGGTTTCAGGAGACCGATTCGGCGACTTTCCTCTATTTGTTTTTGCATACACACAAAAAATGCAAACTTGTGATTTGATAGCTTTTTTGTAGCGATGTGACTTAATAACTTATAAATATGGCATAAACATGTCACAAATGAACGAATCGTTTCTAAATAATTCTTTGGTTCCATTAAACAAAAAGTACATAATTTAATTTAAACAAAAATTGTCACACAGCAACTTTGAATACTTGCGTAATTAACCGCGGGAGGAAGTTCTTTCTGCATCATGTTTCCTCTTCGTAACCATCGAAACATTTTTCTTAACTTTCTTATTGCGAAACCGAGGGAAATATTATGATATTTCTAGCGGATCGTCCTTGTTCAGTAACAATGGTATCTTTCTTTGATGAGCAACTTAAATTACGAATATGAAGGATCACAGAGGCGCAGTTCCGTCGTTGAAGATACAAGACTACCGTGTCGAAGGAAAAACCTCGCGGGTTGGAGCTCGGAGTACGTCAAAGTCCACCGCGCGGCGCAAAGAAAATTAATTAACACTCTTTGAATCTCCGAACGTGTTCACTCTCGGAACAGAACTCGCTCTTTGTCGCCGAGACAGCACCTGCAACGATCGAGAGAGAAAGAGGAGGAGAAAGAAAGAAGAGAGAGAGAGAGAGAGAGAAAAGACTACATTTGCCTGTGACTATATTAGGGGAGCAAGCGGTGATTTAAAGCGGAAGGAATCAGACGATGATTCGACGGAGAATATTCGTCCGTTCGTTCGCTCGAAGCGATCGATGCGATGAGTTCGTTTATCGGGAGAAGACGGTCTCGCTTTAATCGCTCGCGTAAAAAGCGTTGCAGCGAACGACGAGGACGGGACTTCACCGGCGTTTCTCCGGCGAGAGATCGATCGACGCTCTTTGGGTCGCCGAACTTTCGTTTTCTATCGAGCGTCGCCTCCTATCGAGCGTTCTTCCGCGCCGTTGAGAGAGCCGAATGCTCGACACTGCCCGAAGGGGAGGGATAATGCCCGGGGGTCGTTGGTACTAGAAGGAAAGACGGTGATCACTAGCCATTTTCTCTCCGCCTCGACAAGCTATTCCGCTCTTAGCGCGGCGACTATAACAACGATCTCCACTATGCACTTTCATATTTCTTTTTTTTTTCGTTCTTTTCATTATATCCGAACCGATCGTTGAGGTCCTTGGAGCGTCCCATGCACTCTGCAGAAATAAAAAGCCATTAACGCGATGTGCACTTTGCACGTTTACACGAACGTTGTTTTCGGCGTAAGACGCTCAAGAGATAAATCCGCGATTGTGGCAAAGAGCGGGGGGGGGGGGAGGAAGGAGAAAAAAAAATAGTAAAGTTCGAAAGGTCTCGGCTAACGGAAGTGCCCCGCTCGCCCGGCCGCCCAATGTTGTTGCATGGCGCGTATCTCGTGAGATGGACATTAAGGATTCCGCGAAGAGAGAAATTACAGATCGAGGGCGGCCGATCGAAGATGGCTGACGCGGAATGCGAAGTGCATCCTGCGATGCACGCGCCCGATGGCGGGTACCACGGCGGGTACGAAAGAATGGTAAAAGGGGCGACCGGTGGGAGGGCGGCAGAAACTCGGCCCGTTTTGCCCCGGGGCACGGACGCCATATTTTATTACTTAAACGGCATGCCGGGCAGGCTGTTTGTTGGTTAAACAAGGAATTAATGCCGCGGTAATCTGTCATTACGGATACTCGTGCACGAGGACTCGCCTCGTTGCATGACGCGGCCGGCTCTCGCATGCGCCTCCTCGTCTCGCTTTCCGCTTCATCCCGTATATACTCTCTTTCTGCCGGTGCTCTTTACAGGGACGGATCAACACACAAGGGCTAACGAAACTCAAGCCTCAAGGACACTACTGTCGAGACTCTCTTCTCGACAGGATAGTTCTTCTCGGAAACACTTGTCGATATTTTAACGTTACGTAATATGATGTAGAAAGTAAGAGGCACATTTTCTTTAACACAATCCTTTTTATGGTCCTGCCGAGAAACCCTAAACCGTCAGTTGCAGAAGGTAAACTTTATTTTAAAAAGCAACACAGTTCTTGACTTCAATCCTGGTGGGCTATTGGACGTAGAAAAATATCAGTCTGCGCCTTCGTCTCAAAGTCTTCTAACATGGATTTAATATCAATTCCAAAATGACATAAGTGACACTATCAACAATTGTAACTCAATTAATGTAATAATACAAAAATATTTGATTCTAGTAATTTTTCACCGAAAGAACAAGTTTACTGTAGTATCGAAAAATTTAGCTAGATACGAATAAAAAAATAATTATGTGAGAGATTCAAGCATGATGATAATGATACAAAAATTTTTGACAGTCTAGCAATCAGTTTAAACATCTAATATAAATTTTTTAACGGTTCAACACCATTAATTTCAGATCTGTATTTCAGTAAAATTGCCTTTCTCGTATTACCGCAAAATTTAGAGAAGAATTAGCCGAATGAGTAACGGTTGCCTAAATCGTACTTTATTAATAGCATTTCCGTCAATAACATTTTTGTTTAATAAGCAACATTTAATGACCAAGAATATGAAAAGAATGAGAAATGAATAAGGCAAAAATTCAACAGGTTACATCATATTTTGTATATAACACTTTAAAAAATCACAAAAAACTGATATTAATTTATGTAGCTAATAATAATGTAATCGTAAAATTAAATATTAAATTTCTATAAATAAAGCTTGATAAAAGGTTTTTCGTAGAATATTTACATTTATTGTATATACATATTTGTAATAAATGTTAAATCGATATTTTACAAAATATATATTTATCAAGTTTCCTAAATCTCAATACCACGATAAATGATATTAATGTGAAACTGATGAATGAAATAATAAAATTAATAACTGATATAAATGAAAATGTGTCAAAAATGAAGTCAAGTCAATTTTATTTCAACATCACCTCTCCCTTTTCATTACTGTTATTTATTAATTGTTAAATATTTGATCTGTTTCTTCGATAAATATCAGTTAATGATTTCTTATATTTTTAATTATTTTAGTTCATAAATGTGATACTTTAAAGACGATACGATTTAGGAAATCCACATGTACGATTTAGATGACCGATTGCTTAAATTTAAATCGTTGCAGCACATATTACAAACAGACTTATAATAAATTAATTTATTATTTAAGGTAAAGATTAAACGTTACTAATAGGTACTAGTAGGTTACCTGAACCCTCAATCTACAGTTTTCAATCACTTGCGTACAAATCCGTATACAAGTGGGAAATAATAAAAAATAACTAGAGTGATACGCATTTGGAAACTGTCCCCTATATTTCCAAATAAATCGTTCCACATTCTCGAGGCGATTCCTATCGAAAGCGATTCGATCGTTATGGAATAACTTATCGAGTGCAACTTCTAAAAAAACTACTCTACGTTTCCGTCCAATTTTCGATTAATTCGTTAAAAAAAAAGGACTAACAAGCAGGACGAGACATCGTTCGGGTCCGAGGTCGAGCGTATGTACGCTATGTAGAATACGCGCGCGAGGCGTGTCATTCGACCGCGCGACCGACGCGCGACGCCATCGGCAATCCATCATCGAGAACGTCAGGGATGAATAATGGCCGAATCAATGTCGCGAGGCCAAAACCCTCGCGAAGAGCCCCCCGGCGCGGCGCGGCGCGGCGCCTCGCCGGATCACTCGCTGCGGACTCCCAGGAGCAGCCACGAAATTTACAGACCGTACGCGAGCGCGTAAGTGCATTGCGCGCGCGAGCGCGAATTTATGACGGCGATCGGAGTGACGATCCGTCAGAGAGCAATCGCTCAGAGCGACAAGATTGTTGCGCGAGCGCGACAAGAGAGTGTACCCTCCTGTCGTTCCTCATCGCGCGCGCTGCAGCTGCACGCCGCGCCGGGCAGTCACAACGGCGTAAAAAGCTTTTATGTTAAAACCACCGCGCCACAAGTACTTGTTAAAAATGCACTCGTCTCGACGCGCGACGCGGAAATACTTGGGAGCTGCACTTTGGACGTCTCCACTTTGGGCTCTCTTTGCACCGCGCGCCGCGCCGCGCCGCGAAGGACGATCCGATGCGACTTAAACGCAGCGTTCCGTATGAACGATCGATTAATATTTATATATTCGTCTTTGTTGTGTGATTTTCTGTAGCTCTAACTGATCCGCGTGCGTCGAGGAGGCGAAAACACCGAGGCGCGAAGCGCTTCTGGCTTTTAAGAAGCTTTTAACGGGTCGAGACGGCGAAAGGAAGTATCTTGTCTGTCACAGGTTGTCGGCCGATGATGCGCCGCGCCGCACCCAAATCGATCGCAACGGAATCGCGCAGTTCGTTTAATAGGCCTTAGGCGCAGGCACGGAATAAAAAGTCGATCCGCGCGCCAGAAAGGAAAATAATAATTTGATCCTGGGTGCGCCTCGTTACGCGTTAACGTGCCACGGTTCGTCCGAAACCGTCCGCATCCGGTCTTCTCGCCCCCCCGGTCACGCCTCATAGCACCATTTTTGTCCCGTCCCGACGCGACGTGGCGTGGCGTGGCGTGGCACGGCGCGGCGCGAAACGGCGCGACGGATGATGCTTCGGCTGGATTTATGGGACAAAGTTACGGGGACATCTCTCATCTCCCCTCCCTCCTCCGTCCCTTTCCGCTGGTTATCGCCGATATCCCCGATAATATCGAGGCGGGTCTCTCAGGCCTCCTCTTCATCGACCCGGGCTAATTGCGGCGGACATCGACGACTCGATCCGCGCCCCCCTTCCTCCCCCCTCCCCCCCGAATGCAACGAAAAAAATAACGCGTCTCACTGCCGCGCCGCCGCCCCGAACTGTCGTCGCGTTAAGCAGGAGGCAACGAGGGAGATGAGTAGGTATAACGAAGAAGGTGGTCGGATCGCGGGACCAGACAATTTAATTGTTCGAACTTAAATGGAGAGCAGCTGCCTTCCATCGCCTAACAAGGCGGTAATAACCCGCTTCTAAGGTCTTCTTCTCCTCCTCGCGAACCCTCCTTCTCGTTACCTCCTTCTTCCTCTAGACCGACTTCTCACTCTCTCTCTGTCTCTCTTTCTCTTCCCCTCCGTCGTTCCTCGCGTTCCTTCCGTCCACCGCTCTCCGTGGCTCTGCGCTCGAGCCACTAAGCACTACCCATGACGCCCATGACCCTGAGATGGCGTGCTGGATTTATAAGCGAGGGGCCTATCCGTGAAACAGCAGGTGCTTCCGTTGCGTCGGACGCGGTCCGAAAAATAAAAGCGATCCCTGCCACGCTCCTCTCTTCCTAATTCCGTCTTAATCGGCGGGATCCCTTACTCCGAGCCTCCCGCGTAGATAGGCGGAGTTATTCTTAATTATTCTTCTGGTCGCGCGAGGCGAGGCGAGGCGAGGCGAGGCGAAGCGAGGCGGCGCAAGGTCGTCCGCGCGATTGTGGCCGTTTTCTCCGGCGCGGCGCGCGCCGCCTGGGAATCCCTTCTGCTTATCGGCTTTTAAAAGCGTCTCGGGGCCTGCGAGGCACACTACCGCGCGCGATATCGTCTCACGAATAATTTCGTCGGATTAGGTTTCAGGCTCGCAGCAATTAGGCACGTGCGAATGATAATGAAGTGATATGTAACGCGCGGCGCGACGCCGGATAATAGTACCTGACGGGGGTTAACGGGGTGACTTGAAATAGATGCTCACGATGGATGGGAGAACGCCGTTGGAAGAGAGAAATACCGAGAATGAAACGATCTATCTACATCCACTGTATTAATAAACATGGAATATATAAAATATATTCCCGACTGATGATATGTTACATTTCAGCCGATTTAAAAACGACGCCCAGTTCTGCGATTTAATGACTTTCGGAAAGCTCGAATATTCATAGGTCGATTTCAAGTTCTTCTTTTGTGTGTGACGGAAAAAAAAAGTTTTCAAATAAGTGGTTCGATAGAAAAATTCTGACTCTACGCAAAATCTTCAACTTTCTTCTCGCGCCCACGCAAAGAATAAATCCTTTAATTGAGACTGTTGAGAGAATAGCAGGGTAGAAGCGAACTAAAAATTGATAAGTCGCGCATCGATTCACTTTCGCTTATACACCAGCTTATTCCATTAACTCTCCTGATCGTCAGAAAGTAGTTATTCTTGTGCTCGATAAAGCTGCACTTTCTCTGGAACGCGCGTTTCAACTTTAACCCCCCCCCTCCCTCCCACCCGTTACCGTATGCAACAAATGCATCAATCTATCAACTTGTGCACTTAGGAAGAACATCACGGGTTTATATCGTGAAATCTGAGAGTCGATACAGGATTAGTTACAGACATTGATGAAAGATACCACGCGAGGCGAGAAGAGAGAGGCTTGGCTGGCACGGCAAAACGAATTCAGGATCGAGGGAAGCCGCGCATTCCTAATCAGCTGATGCGATAATACTGGTAGCGAGTGTGCATTGTGTGCGAGCGCGCAATTTCATTATTACACAATCGCTGCGAGCCTTTCTATCGCTGGAAGGACCAGTGAATCATCTTCGTCGAACGATACGACGGTGAAGTTTCCGATTGAAAGTTCCAATGAGAATCGATCAGATTAGAATTCGGCCGATTAAACAAACAAAACTAAAACCTTCAAACTTGAGTGAACACGGAAAGTTGAGTTCGTGTTATCTTGATCAGACAATACTAAAAACTATTGTAGCTGTATTTTGCTAGATTACACCAAGAGTCAATATTTTACTTTTTAAATCGAGAACGGACTAGAATATGATCTTGGTGCCGAAAATATTGTATTATTTTTTTATAGGGACGGGGACTTTTGATTTTTCTGGATGTGGCGTCCAAGCGGGAGGAGGGAGGGGGATGGTTTCAGTAACACAAATATTTTATTTCTTTTGGTGTATGTGTTGTAGCACGCAACGTGGGTACTGTAACCAAATACTTTTTTTGACAAATAACTTAAAATTTCTTAAAATTTATCAAAAATGAAAATATTTTAAATATTCTGGGCGTGGAATTCCACGGGAGCTCCAGGTGTAGATACTTTTGTACCCTCCATAAGAAAGTTTCCGTTCATGTTTTTGTGTGATTTTAAATACATTTTCTAATTCTTTTCAATCGTTTGCCGTTATTTTTAGTTTCAAACACAGCTCTTAATTTGAATTGGAGAAGTATTATAGAATTAACAATCAATTTAATATTATTAGTGCTAACCAGTATCTTTAAGATCATTCTCTCCCTTGTCGGAAAAAAATGTGAAGAATCTATTGCGAAAAATATTACCTTAGCCAAGGTTTGGACCTGAGTCAATATTTATCCGTACTTTTTATTATAATATTGTTTAGCTTTACTATATTTCTTTTTTTCGTCTTGACGCATATGCCTATGCTTATATTGTTAAAATTTTGATTTCTCTCAGTCAGATTTCAGGTTGTTTTCGTTAAATATAGCACCAAAGAAGAACGAGAGCAGTAATTCGCTTTTTATAAGCTGAAGTACAGGGGCTGAAATTTATAAAAGGCTTTCAACACAATGGAGACAATGTTTTATCATGACGGAGAGATACGAATGGATTAAGAAGTTTAAAAACGGACAAGCGTTAAATGAACGGGACGTCCATTCATGTTCATCACTAATAAAATATTAAGCAAGTGCATATTTTCATTCTGAGCACGAGTTACTATTAGATTACTATATATTTAGTAACAAGAACAAATATCAAGAGTTGACAATCTTAAGAGATTCTCGATTTCCTTCAAAAGTAAAAGATGCAATGCTCGGACGGCTGAAACCTTTTTCTAAATATAATTTTGTCTAACGCTGGACTAAAAAAAAAAAGGTCTGAAAATATCGTCCTCCGATTTTGACGAGCCTTTAATATGTTGCAGTGCGGATGAAAATTAGGGACACGTACTTTTTTTACACGTGAAAAAAAATACCGACCGTCTTCAAAGGAATGTTTCATCCCCTAAAAGTGAAAGCGGGCACACATAAAAAAATCAGTATTTTTCTTTTGAAGCGAATATCGTCGAAACTAGAAATTTTTTAATCACTGTACTGTTCAAGCCATTCAACTTTCATTCAGAACATTTTTTTTTTCTCTTACAGTTTTGACGATATTTGCTTTGAAAGAAAAATACCGATTTTCTTCAAAGAAAACCTTTCTTTTTAAGTGCATTGTAAGGCAATGCGAAAAGTTATGTGTTTCTAAATTTTCCACTGTAATTAAGTGTAATAAATTTTACAAACAGCGTGCGGCTATTGATTCATCTTCATAAATCTGTGAAATTTATGTATATATAAATTTTCTTTGCGCACACACAGTTAATTTATATTTATGGAAAATGAACCTAAAATACTTTTCACGAGTACGCTGATTCTCAGTTACAATGAAGCAAAAATGTTACACGCATCTATAAAGATAAGTATGTATGTACGTACAAATCATCGATCCATAAACATCGACCGTACAAGAAACAAAAGAAGGACAGTGTAAGCGAGGCAAAAGAGCGGATTCATCTTTTTGATCACGTACAATGTTACAAAATAAAACGCTGTTCCTATTAATGCTACGTAATTAAGAATTTCCTCGGTATACATATAATAGACTTATTTACCGATTTTAATTTATCGCGATGGGACGAAGCCATGATACGCGCGCGTATCTTTCTTTTTCCTATCGTATTTCCGAGGTTAACAAGCTAGGTAGTCTCACGCAGCAGCGGACCGCTCTAGAGGGGCCGCCGTATATAATAATAGCGGGGTCCCGGGATCGTTTCCACGGGCAACATTAATACTACTTATCTTGCGCGCGGTACACCACGTGGTAATTATCGTCCAATCTCCGTAGGACCACCGGGATTCTAGAATATAGTTCTTCCGAGTTCTCGCTACTTAAAAAGTGCGCGCGTGTGCGCGCGGCGCGCGCGCGTTTTTTTGCTTTTATACGCCCCAAACGAGCGTGATGAGTCCGTGTTGGTATTTCGTCTGCCGTCTCCCGTTTGCGTTACATCACCGCGCGCGCGGCAATCCCGCGATCGGCCGTGCCTCAACCCCGCGATGCGAAGGGGGAATGCACCGTCCGAAATTTAAATTTAATTTAACGCACTCGCGTTCCGCGCGGCACGGCTAACGAGCTACTGACAACCGATTATAATAATTATCGCGGGAGGAGAGGCGCTTCGAGACAGAGCGACGAGACGCGCGGACTCGTAAACACCGGCCGCCGCACCGCGGCGATCGGTGGGCGCCACCGCCTCGGAAAGAGAGCTGTAAAGCGCCCGGGAGATTAACCCGTCAACGTTCTCCATTATTTCCCGGCGTCGCTTGTAATTTACACGCGGTTTTGCATGAGAACCGGGGGATTCGTCCGGAGGGCTCGCGAAAAAAAAAATAATTATTAAATTCCAACCGATGGATAATTAATATTTATTAACATTTAAGACGCCGCAGCTTTTTGAGATGGCTATCGGTGATTCGCGGTGGCTTCTTAAATCACCGCCCCTAATGTCTCGTGAAGTTCGGAGGGGCCCCCGGCGGCTAGGAGCCGCACCTCTCTTCCCTCGCATTAGTTTGTTAACGCCGAACGACGTGTCCTTCATGCGTCCTGCAGAGCGAAAATTAATTGCGTCCGGCAGTGCGAGAGAATTCGAGCCGGGGCCTTGAGATTTTTTCACGGAGCACCGTTTGTAACGAATAAATCTCTCCTCTACAAATCAATTCCAACCGTTTCTAGAAACCTCCAGGAAGATGTCATCTGCAGAGACAGGTACGGGACAAAAAAATTTGTCGCTGTCAGTTTGCCTGTGGAAACCCTCGTCAATGATTCTTTCCGTCAACAAGTCTCTAAGTCAAATTTTCAAAGTAATAATGTGAACAATGAAATTTACGCTGTCAGCCTTGTGAACCGACGGGATACTTATTGCTTGCTTAGGATTCACAAGAGACCCGCGTGCCTGCGCTTGACCATTTCCTGAAACCGAAGTCCAAGAAAATTATGGGCGAATCGTATATTTGAACTTCACAAGCGTTAGACAGTTGCCTTAACTGGGAACAGGAGTCCCATAAAGATCTATAATGGAGAGCCTTAAAATCATTTAGCTGCAGACAAGACCAAGTACCGCCTCTAAAAATGGCGTACGGAATGGACACGCCAGTCGTAATGTAATGAAATAATAATAAGTGGCTGTCGAACACCCCGGAGTCGCATGTGTGCGACGTGTGCGTGGCATTATGGCGCATTGACCATAAAGATAGTACTTCGTGACACGGGGTATGCCTCCGTCTCTCGCTTCCCTCTATCCCCAAGGAAGGTTAATTAGCTTCACTACCCACAGCACACGCTCTTCGAGACGTTAACAATTTATATTCCCGCCTTAGCGTTTAGCCGATTACAATTCTCTCAGGTATCTCGTATACTTTGAAAAATATTTTTTTTCCCCCGTAATATCGTTGCGACGCGTTTTTACGAGACGTCGTATTTAACGCCACGTCGAAACGTAGCACGAGATTAGGTTACTCGGTTACTCGGTAGTCGGTGGTAGGAAGGTCCTCACTGATGGCAGCCACTCGAGGGTGCGAAGTGGTACAGCTTGCAAGGTGCAAGGATGCTTGGAGGGTGACGATCGTCGGCAGATGTCAGCGGCGCTTTCAAATCGACGTGAGCTCGAGCGTTACTTTGAACTTGTTAACACGACGGATGATGACAGAGTAGAGAGAACGTGGCGTGAGCTCTCTCGCAGAGAAATTCGAAAAGTTTCAGAGTCACTGATGAAAAGTCGGCAGCGAGAAACCTAGACAGATGCGAGATACGAAATATCTCGGAAAAATATACTAAATGAGAGCGAGATGCGCATATGTTGTTTGTATTCTAATTTTCATAATTTTTTCTTTGTCCAATTTTTTACACACACACAATGTTGCATGATATAATTAGATATTTATTAAGTGCAGCGTAGGCTTTATGATTTTACAGTGTCGATCTGGTCGTCCGTCCATCCGTTCGCAAGATTCTCTGAAATGGCTTAGCTTGGTCAAACTTTGTTTTCGCCAACAGATGCCCAAGAAGGACCTTAGCTCCATAGAGGCAAAATATGAGTCAAGTCAGTTGACGGTAAAGGGGTCAAAGGTCAAGGTTACAAAAGTTTTTTGACGAAGTTCAACCATTTTTTTTTTGCTGCACCACTTGAGTTCCTTACAAAGGGTTCGTTAATAAATAATTGCGTATCAATGATCAAAATACTTGGAATCCTGCTAAATATGTGAGCTGGCATGGCGCGGCTATAAATTTCTCTATAAATTACGCGAATCTCGCGGGTGGTAGTTTTCTCTCCTTTACGGCGTAACAAGTGTTCATTATAGATCGGAAGCATGCACACACTTCGTCGGTAAGGGAAGGGCAATAAAAAAAGTTACACGGTCTCTATATACGGCACCGCTCGGCCGGCGAGCGGTAGCGCGCAATGGTCCATATACGGCAACATCCGGCCGTAAAGGGTTAAAATTATTCCGTATCAGAAAAACCTTGGCGTCGAGGCTAAACCTTCGGTGTATGTACGCGAACGTTTCTCCATCTCTACATCGGAGATTTCGATCTCCGCTCATCTTGTCGCGCGTACACGACGTACAAAAGATGGGACGCCGCGAGCCCAAATAAACATTTTTCACATTCTTGAAAAACTTTCCCTGTTCAGCGTCCGTCCGTCCGTCCATCCGTTCAGCGTTCGATAGACCGGTCCGATCGATCGGTCGTGAGCGCACCGAAAATATGGAGACGGCGAGAGCATCTCGGATCTTGCTACGAGCGGCCAGGTAGGCGGCTTACGGAGCACCGATTCCGACGAAGAAGGAAACGATAAGGCAGCGCGCGGCTCGCTTGCCCTCCCCCCCTCCGACCCCTCCGGCCCGGGCGCATCAGCATCTCTCCTCTCCGCCGGGTCTTCGAGCTGGTCTCAAGTGGGCCAATGTGAACGCGGCTTTGTGATGGCATAACGAGCGTGGAGAGCCTCTCCCATGCCCCGTGTAATCTGGTCTTCAGGTAATTGTATGTTATACGTCCGGGCAAGAGCCTAGCGCGCGCGCGAGAGAGAGAGAGAGAGAGAGAGAGAGAGAGAGTAAGAGAGAGAGCGAGAGAAGCGCGAGTGCGCGAGAGGAAGAAGGAGCAAAGGGGAGAGTTTGCGAAAAATCGCGGCTCATTCGGGTACAGGCAGAAGTCTCTCGTGATGGTCGTGGAAGAAAACGAGCAAGAGGAAGACGAGGACGGGACGACCCTGTGGAAGAGGCGAGGGAAAGGGAGCAGAGGGAGAGAGGTGAGAGAAGAGGAGCCGTGCAGCGAAAGGGGGAAGTGGAAGGACGGCGAGAGGATGAGGACGAAGGAGATGCGCAGGCTGATGTTGGTAGAAGGAAGAAGAGGAGGAGGAGGAGAGTGTGTGTGAGAATGCTATCAGCGGACTCCTCTCGACCTGAGGACCACACGGCGAGACCACACACGGCGAGACCACCGTGCGTGCCTTCGGTCTTCTTTGCCAATATATCCGCGATCAAACATTGGGCCGAGTGAGTAAATGCGTGAGTTCGTACTCTGATCGTACTACTTTTCTTGCGGACGCGCTTGTCGTTTCTCGTCTTGTTCTCCGGGCCACGCGAATCTTCGCCGTTTGCTCGCTCGCTCGCTCCCTCGTTTCTCCGTTCGTTCGCGCCCCGCGTCTGGATTTCCGGTCGGCCGAGACAACGGCCCGTCGTCACTCGTCAGTCACTCGTTGGGAATTGCAGTAATCGATACACTGTTTCGCGTGGTCGCGATTACCCGCGCGGTCGCCTCCCATCGACCATATAATTATCAGTCCACGGTCCCTTACGTAATTACGGTAAGCGCTTGTTGCTCGACGTTTCTCTCGACGACGCGGCTGAATATTTAGCTTTATTTTAATGAGCATTCGATACCAAGCGCATACTCTATATCAATAATACGTTGTAATTCTGTCATCAGTACTTGGTGGTATGTTTATGTTGCTCGTAATAATTAAGAGAAAAGTGTTTGCGGTGTATCATTTAATGCGCGTGTGATTATTTTTATAATTGAATTTTGTAAACAATTGCACTACTTTTGATCGCACGTGGATAAAATAGATAAAATGTATTACGTTTCACCGTTTCATTTCGTCTCCAATCCATTGGTCTTCCTCTATCTAACAAAAATTATGTATGAAATGTTAACATCTCTTCGCTCGATACTATTTTTAAAATAAGATATTAATTTAATACAGATACAGAGCAATTGTGTAAAAATTGCTCGATCAAATAAGAATTGCTGCACGCTTTTACGTATTATCATCATCGATGTTTTCCAAGGGACTTGAGGCAAAGATAATCATGGCTATTCTTTCTATCGATTATTCACGAATTCGCTCGTTATCCCGGAGCTGTTGGTACTCCGGGGTGGTAACGTTCGTCAAGTCCTCAGCAGACGCCTCGCCCCGAGCGCAAATTGGTGCGGTTAAGCAGGTACGCGTGCGTGACGTCGTGTACGCGCAATCATCGAGCCCATCACCGAAATATCGGGTCCGGGCGTTCTTCTTAAAACATTGTAGCACGCAGGTGTTATTACGCAGACGAGCGCATCTTTTTTTCAGGTAGCATAATCATTGATTGACAGTCGTTGTCGAATTATCGTGACCGATTCGTCTGCCGAGTGGGGTGGGATGGGATGGGGTAGATATTCGGGAGGATAGAATTCCCGCGGCGACGACGACGGTGGTGGTGGTGATGGTGGTGGTGGTGGTGGTGGTGGAGAGGCAGAGACCGAGGGCTAAAGTCGAAATTTAACGGCTCGTTGCTACGTATATTGAGCGACGAGGGGTCAAAAGCGGGAGCTAGGGCGCACGCCGTCGCTCGGAAATACGTAACACGATGAGAGACGGGTCTTTCCTGAAGTAGGCGCCCAGGTCCTTCGTGTAATTGAAGTCCGCGATAAGGAGTCCGCAATCTGCCATTCGTAATTGTCGCGTAATTATTTGTCGCAATTAAGGTGCGGAGATACGGCGATAGAACACCGACGTGCATCGCGAACGGAGGAGGATGAGAAACCAGCTTCGCTATGCCATCTCGAGTCGCATTATTATGCGCGACATTAAATATCGGGGAGTGGGCGCGCGCACTACGTGAGCGTTGCCAATTATGCCACTTGCCTTTTGGACCCTCGGTAAGCGCGGTACCTCGGGTCATAACGTAAACGTAATGCGCGCGAAGCCCGGTCTAACCGAATCAATCTTTCACGCCCAGGGCGGGTTCTCGAATGAATTTCGCCTCGGGGTCGCGCTGAAGGAATTATTACGCACGTCGTGCTTGCTCCGCTAATCAAAAACACCGCATGGAGCGATCTCTCTCCTCTCTCTCTTTCTCTCACGATCTTTTATATAATTAATTGTAATAAGAATTCTCGGTAACTCGCTGCTCTCAGCAGGTACGTTAATACCAATTAGCGCGGGCGATGCGTTATTATCGCGCTTCGGGTTCGTGCATGCGCGACTCTTCCGCGATATTCTCTCTCTCTCTCTCTCTCTCTCTCTCTCTCTCTCTCTCTCATTCCCGGGGCGGACGAGTCAATTAGGCTATCCGTGCGAATTGGAAACGGTGCGGAATGCGATCTCGCAAAAAGCGATTCTTCACGCCATAAAGTTAGTCACCCGCGGAATATCGGCGCAATTTACGGTGTCCGCGATGCGGCGCGCGTTTCCCTTTCCGTGTTATGCACTCTGCAACCGGAGTGCATGCCGCGCGCGATAACAAAGGAACATTCCACCAACCGATTCCCGACGGAGTATGCAACGCCGCGCCGCCGCGGATATGCAACGCCTGCTTTCCTCGATACTGAGAAAGCTATTAGTTATCGCGAGGGAGAAGTTGCGCTCCAAGTTCCGAGACGGATCGAAGGAGCTGCTGGACGGCCGACAAATTAAGAGGAAATTCGCGGAATGGAGGGACGAAGCGCGCGGCGCGGGAAACGCGAGTTCTCGCGACAGTGCGGCTAATACAATCGTTTACTGTGCGCTCCTCATCTTTCTCCGTCGCGTCGTCTTAATAAAATGCACCGTTACGAGGAAACCTAAAGGTCCCTATCTCTCCTTCCTAGAGAGAAGGGGCCTCGGCGAACTCTCTTAACAACGTAATAGGCTCGGCGCGACCGATCCTCGAAGCCGCGAATGCCTCCCCCTTATTTTCCCCTGTGAGAACCGCTCGTCCAATTACTGATTAACGATCTCACCTCCGTTGAAATAATTATAAAACTTCCGAGAATGTGCCAGTTAACCCCGGGGGCGCGAACGCGCGACAGAGACGCGCGAGACGCGAAAGTCCGAAGGGGGGAGGGGCGGGAGGAGGGGGAGAGGGACGACCTTAGACCCGGCCAAGGCAACTGCCGTTGGTTTCGATCAACGGCCCATAAAGCGATAAATCCGTCGCCACGTTGAACCTAAGCCAGCCAACGTTGGCCCCGTTGCCTGGCTTCGATGCCCGTGCTGCATTAGCAGCAACGGCGTGGCTCACCTGGCGCTTAATGACGTGACGAGAGAGGACGAGGCGCGCGAGAGAACGTGTCCTCGGTTAACCGAGTGCGATCGACCAGGGCACCTCGGCCTCCTCCTCCTCCTCCTCCTTTCCCTCCCCTCCAATCCCCGGTTTCCGGGATGCTGCATTTGCGACACGCTCGAACGGCTCGGACTGCTAAATCATCGCGCGAAACGCGTACTGTCATACTTCGCGGTCGCCATTCATCCTCGCGATCGGGAAGTTGCTTGACTCATGCAAACCTCGGATCGCGATTATACCTCTTGCGCGTATACAATCTCGTGATCCGTTGCCCATTATTTCAATGAACGTCATAGTGAAAGACTTATCTTGCGAGTTTTCTAATAGACTTGGATGTTTTTCGATTATTTCTTTCACTTTACAAAATGCTGCACCTATAGTTTAAGGATGCACAGGACATTTCTCAAAACATGAGAATATTAGGAAAAAATTGTAGATTGTTTTGTATCGCGTTTGAAAGTAGTAGAACAAAATTGGCGGCGATTTTCGATCTGGATAAAAAATTATTTCGTAAAAAGTAGACGTACTCTAACGAAAATATAATTAATAATGAAATAGTATAATCTCTCAAAAAAACAGCCACAATTTTTTGATTGCAAAAAAATGAACTAAGATAGATAAATGATTAGCAAATCTTGTGATATATCGCGTTCGGTATTTCATCCAACTAAATAACAGAGACGGATTTTATATCTGAACTGTTTGTGTTTAAAAAGAAAATTTGTTTGTGACGCCTTTTCAATCATCCTCTTATTATAAAATTTGACTACATAATTGGCTATGAGACCTAAATTTTCTAGAAGGTGTTGTTAAATGTTACTGCTATAAATTTTATATGTGACAAACAATTCCTTTAAGCGGTTACAAAAAATAGCGAAAAATCTAGCAAAATATTTGTTTGAGTGATGAAAAAAATCTGAATTTTTTTATTTAAATGCTTTAAATATTCAGGGTATTTATTTATGTAAAGTTTCATTGCGATGCAGACATCAGTTCTGTAAAATAAACAAAATTTATTTATTTATAAAATGACCAATCAGACAATCATAATAAACTTTGTAGAAATCATCCTGAATACCCAAAGCCCCTGTACAAAAAAATAGAGATTTTTTTTTAATGTTGTAAACAAATGATTTAAAGCAAACACTTTCTTTTTTAAGCTAAATGTTGGCGCGAATGAACATCGTCTCTTGATTTAAGATTTTGTTACTCATTACGATTGTAAAAATGGATTTGTTTGTTCAATCTTTAATTTAATATTCACCGAGACTTTTATTTCAATTCTTTTATTTCAAACATCTTTGACTTTTCGTTAAAGAAAAACTGTTCTCTTTACTTTAGCTCTTAGCATTTTGTATAGAGAGGAAATGCGATGGATCTTTCTGATATAAACAACGTACTTCAGCATTTTTTTTATTCAGGACACCATTAAATAGCTCATTAATTATACCGTTTACAAGATAACGATTAAGGCAGCTAATTCGACGCTCCGGGGGATAAGGTATCTTCCCGAAGTCGCGTTAAAAAAAAAAAAAAAGCAGGCACCTCAGGACGTAGGGCGTGGAATCACATTCGTGGCCGCGTAGTCCCATATCTTTTACGATGGTTTCGGGCAATCGAAACCACTCATGCGGAAATTCTCACGTGCCCCGCATCGCGTCATATGCCCTGAACAAACTAATTAACTGCGCCGCGTACGATGCACCGTGCATGCCAGCGTACCGGATCGTACCGATCCCAGTGCCGTCATTTTTCGGATTTGCCGACAATCCCGTCCAGATAGTCTCACGCAGATAGCGCGCGAGTTCCACACCAGGTGCCCGCTGGTGCTCGCGCGCTCGCCGCGCCGGGGTGATCCTCGCTCGGGCCCTCCGGCACACAGGTTCCGAGCGCGCGGTGAAACGAGCCACCGGCGGAATTGAACCCGGCAGGGGGGAGACACACCGTAAGTTGTGGGTGGTGATGGTGGTGGTGGACAACGACGACGACGACGACGACGAGGGAACGGGCGAGGGTTGAAACCGTGGTGGAAGACAACGACCGCGGCGCATAGTCCGGTATCCCTTTGTTCGACGCGTGGCAAGATAAATTCAGCTAATAAATGACCGCGGGCTATTTACCGTGGCGGTAGCGCCTCGTTATCCGGCTCGGGCCTCGTGTATACACGTTATACATATATGTATGTATAAGTGTTTATATAGGTGTGCGCGCATATATACGTGTACGTGTACGTATGTACACGACGACGATGTGTTTTGCAGCATTTTGAGCATGGCTCAGTATCGGTAAGAGGCCGATAAATCTTGGCGCGCTCGACTCCTTCGAGGCACACCGAGAAGAGGAGTCATCCCGCTCTCCTCTCTGATGCCCCGCGCTGCTGTGTGTGTCCTTTCTGTTCCGCTTCTACGTGCACTACGATATCCCTCGTCTCCCCCTCCCCCCCCCCCCTTCATCGCTCGTAGTAACTACCAGAGGAAGGAACGCTAGAACGAGAGAAAGCGCGAAGAGATAAGAGGAGGCGAGAGAGAAAGACGCAGGCAGCGCGCAAGTGTGAGTGCGCTGTAAGTGCACGCGCTCGTGTACTACAATGACCGTACATAAGCGAGTACAGTTATGTCCCGTACTTATATGAGAGAGCGCGGGTGGGTCCTCGTCGTGAGGACTCGACCGCTATCGCGAAATCAGCGTCCGTCTTAATTATCGCCCTCAGCCTCGTTTACCCTCACCGTCCCGCCCGCATAGATTCCCGCGGTCGCTTGCCCCTTCATGCACGAGCTTTTTACTCGTTAACACGATACTCTAAGCATTACTACCTCGAGAGCAACAATATGGGGGGGAGGAGATCCTGCGCTAGGGGCGAGAAGCAGTAATAAATTGAGCCTGTATAGTCTATAAGTTCTGTTAAAATTGTAAAAATCGCTAAAGAGAACAGTATCGTGGATGTTGCATTGCACGGTTTATCGCAAGACGTCCTAAGACCCTCCTCGATCTTAATTCTAACAATTCTTTTTGTATTTTTAATTAACGGCTTCCTGTGTTTTTATTTTGCTAAAATTATTTGAAATCAAGGTGCCAATAAGATTTAAGTAAAACTATACACTTAACAAAGAGATCTCTAAATATAGTAATATCACTAATAAATTCGAGAGATTTCAAAATTCTTTTGTATCTAAAAAAACACGCACACGTACAATATCTACGTGGAAAGAGCGGTTTTGCTGAAGTATCTAAATATTTAGCAGGATACGGATCTGAAAATAATTTTGTTGAGCTACCAAAATAATAAAGAAAGACGTTCAAGCTGATGAGCAATGCTGTAAAAAGTTTCGACATTCTGATGAACGGCTTGAGCGCTCTACGTAATTATTTTGACGGTCTAACAAAATTATTTTCAAATCTATAAAAATGTTTTATCAAAAATAACGGAAATGCCAATATAAGCCAAACGGGATTATAATCCGTTCGAATACCCGCGTTTGGCTTATATTGGCTTTCGCGTTTTATTTTTCATTTATTCTTGGAGCCATTTACATTTAACTTTTTATTAAATGTTTTTAGCGATTTTCATTTTAACAAAATGTTGAACAGTTGATTAAGAAGTATATTTTATAATTGTTGCACGAAGACCTCTCATTACTCTTTGTTTTCGTTCGAATTTTATTCTTCCGAGCTTAATATTGAGTTCCTAATTTTCGCAAAATTGTTCCTTTCGTGGTAGTTAATGCTACAATCTTCCTTTATATGGAGGACGTTTGCGTCAACGACTATTGTAAAATACGCAGGAGTTCGAAGGGAGTACGAAAAATACTAGATGTAATAGAAAAAAAATGACAAGGACATTTTCCTTTCTGCTTTCTGGAGCAAAGGATGCGGATTGAATAATAGTCGTGAAAGAGCCGGCTATTAACGCGACTCGCTCTTTTGCGGCGCGAGAATTTCAACGTTTGGACAATTTCCGCAACATAGTGCACATAGTTGCGAATGCGCGACATCAGCTCGTACCGAACGGATTCCATTCCGTGACCTCAACTGCGATGAATCTCGTACGCGCGGTTTATACGGCTCTCCAATGTGAACCTCTCGCGGGGCTTAAAAATCTTTCGGGGGAAACCCTTAAATCGGCGCCCGGACGGTTACGTTTAACAATTTACGCGTGGCTCGGCCACCGTTCGGTGAAAAATAAGGACGTTTTCGTCCGGCCGGCCATTTTTTCCTTGCTAATTGAAGGAAGCAAACCCTTTTGCTCGGTTGATCGCGATAAGCTTCGGGTCTTGCCAACCAAACAACGAGACCGGGGCTGTATAGAAGCGCAGCGGTTACGTCCAACGTGTTTCCTTACCTTAACGCGGGATACTTCCGGTCTACTAACGATTTCTCCGCTTCACACAAATGCGCTGTGCACGTAACATGTATTACATTACATATTCGACGGAATAATGATGCAATGAAAATCACTCTGGGCAAAAAAAAAAATAATGTTTTCCGCGCCGATCGATATGCGCACGTGCACACATCGTTCGAAGATTGAAAATCCGAAATGAAATTGTGACGTCAAACTCGTGGGGGCGAGGAAGAACTATTTGGACGCGACATGAGAGCGAGCGGTGAAATATTTATATTCCCCGCGAAGAGTCTCGAAACGAATGAAAGTCGTTTGTCACAGAATTTAATCGCCAACTTTCCTTGACCCATTCAGTTCCGGTAATCATGCACTGACTCTTCATTAGCGCGCATTCAATTTCAACTTATTATTTTAATTAGTATTTGTGCGAGAGACATGTGAAAATGCGCGCGTCCCCAATGAGAGATATCCCCGCGGGAATCCGCATAAACTAAACGAGGCAAATTGTGCCCGCGATGGAACTGTCCCTCCGGAAATTATTTTAACGTACGCTTTTAAATTTTACACCAGCTGGCGGAATAGCTGGCGTGCCCGCCAAAGTTTCCATCAGACGGTCTCCAATTCCCCGGACAAAGATATTTTCCGGTGTCAACCGTGTCTTAATCCGCGGACAATTTACGTGTCGCCGTCGGTCACTCATCTCGCGTTAATGTGAAAAATGTGAGTCGCGAGCACTTCATTTATTAAATATAGGTACCTACGAAGAAAATGCGGAAGGACACCCTCGAACTTTGCCGTAATTAACAGGAGGCAGGGAGGAGGAGGGGAGGGGGGAGGCGTGAATCACGGTCCCAGGAACAATGGTCGAAGCTGAAATATAAAAGGGCAGATGTTGGCGTCGGACAAACTTTCGTTCTTTTGATCAATATAATCCGAGCGTACGCGTCAATGCATTCCTCTGTCGGATTAATAGCTCGATTCGAGTTCCACCAGCGGCATCGCGTAATAACCAGTAACAAAAGCGGCGACGTCGTTAAACGACTGTCGTAATAAACGCTCCCGGTTTGTTGGGCAACAAGGGATTATTATCAACGGGAAGCGCTCATGAGTTGCGGATTTTATCAATACAAATACAAAATCTGTTCGGGGAGGAGGGAGGGAAAAAAATCATAAAATTTCGATGCGCGAATTTCCACGTATTTTCATAAATATCAGAGGTCGCGCGCGCGATGGGTACGTATCTCCCTTAACATTTTCGCAATTTTATTTTCGCCCGGATATTTCCGCATCATCTGTTTTTAATTCAGCGTAATAATCGATCGTACGTTCCATCGAGGTTATTGGATTCTCACCGATACCCACGTTAATGTAATCACATGCGGGTGACGTGCTCATTAATCGCATTTTAAAATCCAGCGTGGACAACGGAGAGTGACAGAGTGGGCACGAGTGAAAAGAGAGTTCATTAGAATTTCAATTTTGCATTTACAGCTTTGGCCGTTCCGCTGGTAGATACGTAGAAAGTAGGAAACCTACTGGGAGGAGGAGGGGAGGGGGGAGAGGGTAGTAATCCGACTGTATAATCACCGTTGCGTTGCAGATTCACCGTTGCGTCAAATGCACTTACTTGGACGTCTGTAAAACGCGACGAGACCGGCTTCGGTATTTTAGTCGGTCATTCGGCGGGTTTTAATCCCTCGCGGAGAGCACACAGCGCACTGTGTGCCGGCCATCCGTAAAAAGAAAAATAGCCGCTGTAATTCCGGAACTTTCCAGACTGTCGGAAATCGGAAGGGAGCGAGAGGGATAAAGAGAGGGCAAGAGAGAGAGAGAGAGAGAGAGAGAGAGGAAGAGAGATGAGTTCGAGACAGTTTCGCAAAGCCGATACCCTGCAAGAGAGGAATTATGGTACGCGATTTGGAGTGGCCTCACGTAGACGCGTTCCGTCGAACCTTCGCGATTAAATCTAAGCCCCCGCAACTTATTTGAGGCAAATAATTACTCTTCCAGCAACCGCGACCGCTGCTGCCTACAATGTACAAACTTTATTAAAGGAAGTACATATAATAAACTTTATGTGTGCTGTATTCATGTAATATCCCACGGCGTGTAGTAATATGCAAAGTAGCAAAAGCGCAAAGTAAATGCATTATCCAATATTTTTCATGCACTTATAATGAAGAAAATTATTCGCTGCTAAATGTTCACTGTTTAATACTTGTTTGTTGTATTCTTGTTTCTTAAAATAAATATTTTCCGTCACATTTGTATAAATTTTGCCCATCTTGCCTGTACTATTCTCTCCAGCGCCCAATAATGAAATGTAAAATACCCGAAAGATCCATGTAAGTTTAAGCTATAAAACGTCAGTCGAAGCCATAAGATTTCTGTAACGTAGAGCTCGAGTTTTTTATGAGCATGAATTATACGCTCGGAATGTGTCATTTCAAACGGAAATCCCTCGTCGGCGTGTGGAGAGGTAAAAAAAACTTACGCGATATCGAATTACCGGATTTTCCCAGAATCGAAATGTTTCTGGATATCCTGTATTGGAGTCTAGAATAGAACGCGAAGAAGGAGTATTTAATCACGATTGCAAATCTGATTGTCAGATTTCCGCGATAGTTTCTATAAAATGTCTTAAAAACAAAAAAAAAACAGTAACAAGAGATGTTGTAAATGCAGTATCGCGATGGAAATGGATTTTAGTCGCGCCGGCTGTGAAAAATGCAAATTCCATTTGGATTAAATGCTTTGAATAACTTAGCGAGCGATTGCTAAGTTTCTGCGCGATATGTCAGTATACGTTAACGATCATAATATGCTAATGCGCGACGTGTAAAAGAGAAAACTATGTACTGCACGAACTTAACGTAATCTACCTATCTTATGTTATATATATATATATATATATATATATATATATATATAGAGAGAGAGAGAGAGAGGTATATCCAATGAAAATATACAATCTAGAAAATTAAAAAAATCAAATCGTATCAAAAAATCGTGTTACGCTATTTATGTGGAGGCGTTTGTTTGTCAGTGCTTTTTGTTGGCGCTTGCGGTAGAGCTTAAGATAGAAAACACGAAAAATGATTTTTACAATTCTGAATTTTCGTTGTTAACGTGATACGCGTGATTTTTTTTGTTTTATCTTACACTTTGTTCCACAGTTCTTTCGCCCACAGATTCAACATGATCAATCGTGCTCAAACAATGCAATGCTGATAAAGAATTAATAGGATGTTGACATGTGTTTTTTCTTTCAGCATCTGTTTCTTCTCAGAACGTTATCATTTAAAAATGGTCAATTTAGATACACTCGTTGATATGATCGAAAATGTTTATCTTAACACCCTGTACAATGGGACAAAAAAATAATCTGGCATATTTCTTTTCTTTAAAAAAAAAAAAAAAAATACTACGAACACCGAAATAAACAACGGTCTTTATCATCTTTTTTAAAAAAAGTTTGGGATCTACTGAACGGGCTTAATGTATTGTCGGCCTTAGTCGAAGCATGTTTTTTATCCAGAAAGTCTTGTAATATTATATTGGGTCACAAATGACCCTATCATGTGTAGAATAATTGCTCTTAAATCTGTAAATTTTTTTTCTTTATTTTCAATTAATTCTCGTTTATATTGAAGGGATTTCACAGAAAAATTAAAATTTAAGCAAAATTAATTTTAATTTTAAATTAAAATCCGAGGAACATCGCTGTTATATTTGCCTTAATATTATAAATAGATATAATAATATTCAAAACACTTGTTTCTTGTAATTAGTTTTAAGTTTTTTTTTTGGTAACACTATATTAATAAAAAATTGTATTATTTAAAATATAAATGTACCTATACCTCAAATACCTTATACCCATCCATGTACATATATTAAAAAATAGGTCATTTTTAAATTGCTGAATAACTCAATTTTTCAAGCTTTACTATCGACACTTGAATTATTTTTTCTTTCGTGTAATTTGGAATGTTAACTTTAAGAAACGAAAGTGTTTCTCCTTAAGGCACTCTTGTTTCAAAATTATGAATTTTTATGCGAAAACGTGCATTTCTCTGATTTTGTCGGTTATAAATAATTATAACATTTATTTGTAACTTGCGTCATGCAATCAAAGCGCTTAAAAACAACATGTGTACAGAATATTAATAACACTTGACGATGCATTAGGGAAAAATTATGCGTGTCGCGTGCATGTGCCGTGCCGTTAGTTCTATTAGGAGAAGTTCACCGCAACCGGAAAAGTACGATTTCAAAACGGTTGAATGAGCGCCTATTTCTACCTGTTTTTCAATTTCCATCTGAGGACACCGGGAGGAGATCGGATACCAGGACGAAACAGGGAGGGGAAGTGGGGGAGAGAAACACGCGATACAGGACATTTCACAATATTGTAGGCCCCCGGGCCCGTGGTATGTATAAACGCGGGGAGAGCAGGGAACTTGGAACCCTTGTCACCACAAAACTCGACTGGAAATCGAATTCTCAGGGCATCGAATGACAATTTAGCCTCGGCCGCGTTCGAACTAGGGAGACGAGAGCGAATAGAGCTGATGCGATGGTGCGAGAGGAAGCACGGGGGAGGAAGGGAGAGAGAGAGAGAGAGAAAGAGAGAGGGTGGGACGAGATAAAATAGACGGAGATAGGAAAGGCGTAGTAACAAGGAGAAAAAGAGGAGACCCGATGTCGCCCAGTGTTCCAGAGATGTTATCATCGCGGAGGAGGGTTATACCACCACAGGAACGTAAGCGATGAAAAGGTGCCCGGGACTAACCAGACCCTAACAATCGTGTCGCGCATTCTTCTCCGAGCGGACGATCCGCTCGCCCCGATAGTTTCGACAGAGTTGCAATTTGCTCGATGCGGTTGGCTCGGCCTCCTCCTACCGGCCCATAAAGGCTCTTCCACACCGGTGCCATGACAATGAGATCCTTATCGGACCCGGTATGTTTCTTCTTCTCGCTCTCCTTCCGTTCTCCGGGGCAGCTGCCCGACGCGAGCCGCATTTGTATATACGGAGGTGCACGTCGACGTCCTCATATACACGTTTGAGGCTACATAGAACGCGAATCCCTCGACGTAACCGATCGTTCCGCAGCTTCGTAAACTTTCCGCTGGCTCGTAGCGGATTGAAACGAAATCTCGCCGAACAACGGCGAGCCGACTCGTTCGCAATTCACGAGCGACTTGTACTCATATTATAATCCAAATGTGCAATATATTTCGTTTAATGTTTAATGTTAGAGTAAATTTGCTTATAGAAGCGTCGAGCTTTGTCTAGGGAATATTCAAGGGAGAGAGCGCTCGTTATTAGCGCGGGGAGCTTAATCATTTCACAGCTTCCGCGATGCGATCGACCTGTCCCGCATTTGGCATTCGTCTTAGAGGCCCTCCGCACACCGGTACCGCCGGACGACAATAAGAGCCTTATCAGATCGGTGAGTTTCTTTCTCGGCTTCCACCAGCTGCATCGCTTCTTCTTGCACACGATCCTGCTGCAGCGCGAGATCCTACCAGCCACAGGACGATGTAACCAATCTCTCTCTCTCTCTCTGTCTCTACTGCCTCCCTCCCCTCCCCTCCTCACCCTCTCTCGTTCTTCGTTTCGCAAAGTTTTCCGGTGACCCGAAATGGGAGGGAGTGGGCCGCTGCTTCTCGGAGACAGAGGGAGAAACTATCCCCCGATAAAAAGAATGGATCTTTAATAAATAATGGGCCGAGTCGTCACACTGAGACAGGAGCCCATTGTAAAGCGTTTCTTTCGGTTCGCTTGAGACCAGCCGGAGGAATGAGAAGTTGAGGACACGCTTTCGGCGAGAGAGAGAGTGGGCTTTTATACGATTCGTACGTTTTTTCGGCTCCCTTTTGTACGACGATTCCCCGGCGGATCGCGCGCCCGTCGGAAACGGGCATTACTTTAAGATGACGTCGATCGATACAATAGGATTTTCCCCGAATTTTACTACAACACTAACATTCCTTCGGAGACATTTCAAGCGGACACTATACCGCGCGCGTACGTCTGCGGGTATCGCTAAATATATTCCTCCAGTAATCTCACAACGGATGAAAACGTTTGCCCGCACACATGTCATTAAAAACAGATTTGAGCTTAATCGATAATGATTACGTGATAATTAATAATAACGTCGGCGTGCCGAAAGTAGTCGAATAATATGCTTTTCCCGTATGGGGAAAAAGGATAATCGGTTTATAATGTGTCAGTGACAACGAGCGCATTGCACTCGGCAATGTATGTAAAATTCAACGGCGGCGCAATAATATGAATCGCGATAGAACCGGAATAACGCGTGCTGACGGGCGATTTATTAAATTTTATTAGCATATCGCCGGACAGGTGAATAATTTCTTGTAACTTTTAATCGGTACCGCGCCGGATTATTAAATTTTCCCAATGCGATCTTAATTAAGGCAGCCCTTCTATCGAGTGGCCTTAATTAATAGCGGATAAGTTCCGCGGAGACGGCATCGTCGAATGGCCGTAATTGAAACTGGATAGGCGGCGTGAAATTGGGGGACATAATTGAAGGGGGCAGGTGGACGAAAGTGTTAGCTCGCGTTTAGTAACTCGCGGGGCAAGGGAGATGAGAGAAAGGCGAAGAGGGCTTTAAGACCCGTGGTCCGGACCAACTTTTTTCCTTCTTCATTGAAACTTTAAAGGTCCGAGGAGGAGCGGAGCGGAGCGGCGCAACAACGACGATAAGACACGCTTGAAGCACACCCACCTAGAAAATTCGTTATAGAGGAACAAATTTACGGTACACTTTCGCGAGACTTGGTAAGTGCATCATAACACCTCCGTCCACCACGCCGGGCGGCTGGACGATTATTCTATGACGCGCCGTTCGTTGCGGCGCAAACTTATACCTGTGAGATTGTTGTCGCGCGAAAGAAATATGATTTAATCTTTACGGTTAGAAATTTTACTTGTATTTCGTAATGTGACGGTATTATCAAGATAAATTATCAAAATGGTATAGAAGAAACTGACACGGAAAGAACAATTTGACTGAAAAACAGATCTGAAAATAATTATACGTTAAGCCATTAAAAAATGTATACTCGACGTTTAAGCTGGTTTCTAGAATGTCAAAACTTTTTGCAGTAGTATTTATCATCATGCTTAACTGTCTTACATAATAATTTTGATAGTTCAATGTAAAGTTATTTTTTAATCTGATTTTAGCTCAATTTTTCGATACTACAATAAAATTGTTTTTTTACGTCAAGTTAAAGTTGCTAATCAGTGGAAGCAATGTTATCAAGTTTTAAAAGTTATTATTTTTATAATTTTGTAAATAAAGAAAAGAAAATGCAGTGTAAAATAAATATTGTAGTATAACGTGGTTGGTAATTTTAAGATATTTTAAAAACGTAATGAAAATTAAAGATCCATGGAAAGGACAATTTTGCTGAAATATAGATATGAAAATAATTATGTTGAAAAATCTGTATTGGATGTTTAGTTAGATGGCAGAATGTAAAATCTTTTTGTAACAGAGTCATCTTACATAATAATTTTAATAGTCCAATACAAAGTTATTTTTTGATCTGTTTCTAGCTAAATTGTTCAATACTACAATAAAACTGTTTTTACGTGGAATTAAAGTTGTTAATAAATAAAGACAATTTTGTCAAGCTTTTAAAAATTACATCACTTTTATTTCTAAATAGGAGAAAAAAAGTTTGCAGTGTAAAATAAATAGTGTAATGTAGTCGATAATTTTAACATATTTTAAAAACACAATAAAAATTTAAAGACGCACGAAAAGCACAATTTTGTTAAAATACAGAGCTGAAGATAATTATGCTGAGGCATTAAAATATCTCTATTGAATGTTTAAATTGGTTGCTAGAACGTTAAAACTTTTTGCAGCAGCATCATCATGCTTGAAAGTCTTACATAATTATTTATAGTCCGACATTAAATTATTTTCTGATTTGTATCTGGCTAAGTTTTTAGATACCGCAGTAGAATTGTTCTTTTCATGAAGGAATGATAGTTACAGCTTTCATTGTGTTGCTCATTTATTACAATAACGGCACAACTGGAAGATTATTATTTGGACTTGCCCGAAAAAAAAAAGAGAATGCTGGTGAGAATTCAATACCCTGAGTGAAGAACTAATGATACTTGTATTTCTCTATTAATGGAGCAAATCATTACACCAAAATTGTATTTAAAAGTAATATTACAAAATTTTAATAATTCAAATCACTCCAACTGGAAAACTTTGATATATTGTAGCCAATGAGAGATATGTCCCCGGCAGTCTCTAATGACTCTAATGGTAAAACCCTCTATCAGAGAATGCGTCGTATCTCGACACAGATAGGACACATATGACTACGTATAACGGAAAAACGCTGAGTAATGTGGATTTACCGCGGCTCTCCAATCTTCTTCAAAGCAAACGTCTCCTTGACTTTCATTGAGTGCAATGCAACGCGAATCACAGCACGAATCTTTGTTTTAGCCGACATAAAATTTGCGTTAACGCGTGCTCTTTACGACCGCAATCATGGGTGCTTGCGCCGAGGAGCGGCGCTGACTGCGGCATGGCACGGCAAGAAATTGTCGAAACACTGTAATTTACCGACGATAAATTTCTTCGAAAGTCGACCGTGGCCGGGATGCGATCTCGCGATCGGTTCGCGCCGGGATCCGGAACGCGTTTTAGAAAAGAGAGGAAAAGAAAGGGCGGAGGGGAGACCGCGGTAATAAGGACGGGAGCACGTATTGTATAAAAGAGGGGAGGGATGAGTAACCGGTAAAAAAAAATAAAATAAAAATATATATGGCGCACAAAGTTAATTGTACGGATAATGTCGGGCGCATGAGCGATTTTTCGAGCGGCCTCGAATCGTGCGACGGTCTCCTTTATCCTCGTTAACCTCGGCAATTCCTTCGATACCTTCTGCTCTCATTATCCTGATGGTGCACGTGCACGATCTACGTGAAAGCCCAAGATCGTTTACTCTTTTACGGTTGTAAGCGCGGCGGATAACGGACACTCCGTTTCTTCGCGATCAAGCGGCGACGACGACGACGACGACGACAATGACGACGCCGAGACTTTTTTTTCCAGCGGAAATTAGCTGCCGATCGTCGTAGGCGAACGGGTGTCGCCGCGGTAACCGGTAACGATCGTCTGGCTTGTAAAAGATACGCGACGTTGCTGATCGGAAATGCGGGACTCTCTCTCCGGCGCGTCGCCTTTGACTAATCGATAGATACGGGAGTCTGCGAGACGAGACTTTGCGAAGCGCGGGTAATGAAGGTTGCCGTTCGTTCGCGGGGAACGTCGCTCGCAATCGGCGTCGGCGTTGTCGGCGACGGCGACTGGGACAAAAGACCCCGGAAACGAAGCGATCATGAACGACGAGCGACGCTTAAATCGAACGTTGCACGCCCGCAACTCCGAATACGCGCGCGCGACGGCGGACGTACGTATTTATGGCGCGATTGCTCTATCGCAATTTTCGCGGTGCGCGCGGCATACATTCGCGTATACTCGCGTATGTAGCGTATTCGTAAATGTGTCGCTGTGACCTCGCCTCCGGCGTGTGTGTGTGTGTGTGTGTGTTGCACGCGTATGCATGCGCATCTACACGTACATGTATAAATCGGAATCCCGTATAGGAGCGTAACCATCGAGTGAAACTGGTTCCACGGAATCAATGGGTCTCCCGCGCTATCTGATCCACGGCACCTAGTACGTGTCGCCTACTGTATAGATAACCGCATTAATGGCGTCCCGCGGAATGTGACCCGCTGTGATTTACGGGAAACCGAGGGACCGGGCGGCCTTCTTTTTGTTTCGCCGCGACCGTCGTCGCAGAGAGAAACAGCTTCGTCGAAAATTGACTCGATCGGCGAGACGATACGGAGATAAATGCGCCGTCCTCGTGTAACCTGCTCTCGACACCCGCTATAAAGGCCGGATTGCACGTCCCATGCGACGATCACTTGCGGAAAGTTATGGTCGTGTAGCGAGTGTCGCCGCAATGGGGGACGACGGTCCCCTCGGCTGATAAGTACAAATCTAAAGACATCTCTTCTACGACACTGCACGTTCTAAACGCCCGGTCATAAATGATCGATGTTCTTAAAACAGATATAAGTTATCCCATTAAATTTTCCTCGGTTTTCTGCGAATCGTTGATTCAGATTTTGATTAGTTGCTGGCTATGAAATAAAATATTTAATAGTTTTTCCTAGTAAGGAAAAGTTACCAAATTACTTTTATTATATTTCCTATTTTGGAATATTAGTTTATACGCCAAATGAACATTGGAAGTTGCAGTTTGATGATTCAGATACTTATTGTAATAATGTTTAATCTCTTACTAATAATAAATTGATTTATTACAAGCATTTTGACACATGCTGCAAATGTCGGTTAAATCATACCTGTGGCTCTCGTAAATGGCATCGAATTTATGAATTAAAATAATTAAAACTATAAGGAATCATCAACTGATACTTATTTTATTATTTTACTAATTTATCAAAAAAAGATCAAATATTTAATAATAAACAGATAATAATAATAAAAAAGTACATGGAAAGAACATTTTTTTCGCAGTGTAGAAAAATTTTACTAGATACAAATCAGGAAATAACTTCATGTTGTGTTATCAAAATTAAGTATTATATAAGATATTCAAGCACGATGACACTGCTGCGAAAAGTTTTGACATCCTAGCAATTATTTTAAACGTTCAAGTTAAATTTTTTAATGATTCAACATCTTTATTTTCAGATCTATATTTCAGTAAAATTTTTTTTCCATGTAAGGATGTCGATATAAAACTGGCTTGAACTTATCTTTGCACAGAGAGAATTGACATATTTTTATTCATATTTTTTATTCAATTATTAGTTTTACTATTGTCACTTATCAGTCTTACATCATATCATTTATCATAATAAAATTTATGGCAATTTAAGAAATTTGATTTAAATTCTATAAAAATTGATATTGATTTAATCTTTATGATAATTGCAAGATTATGTATGTATAATGAATAGTATTTCGCAATAAAAAATGTTTTATAGAACTTTAAAACTTTAGTATAAAATTGTTCACACAAAGGATTTTGTTACAGCGTTAAAGAATTTAACCGAAATAGCTAGATACAGATCTGAAAATAATCTTATCAAACGTCAAAATAATTATGAAAGACATTTAAATCATACTGCAAAAAGTGACATATTCTATCAACCAGCTTGAGCGTTCTATATTCTTTTGTCTAACAAAATTATTTTCAGATTTACTAAATCTGAAGCTAAATTTTTAGATGCTTCGGCAAAACCGTTTTTTTTTCTTGTACGATTACATTATTATCGACAAAATAAATTGGTCAAAAATTTACATTGCACCTGATTTCTTAAAATGTTTTTGCACGCAAAGAACGATTTCGCTGAAATATATCTAAAAATTTATCTGGATAAAGATCTGAAAATAATGTTGTTGTGCCGTCAAAATTATGATGCATAATGAACTGCGAAATGTTTTGATATTCCAACAACCATTTTGAGCGTCTGACATAATTATTTTGACAACTGCTCTAACAAAATTCTTTTCAGATCTGCAGCCAGTTAAATTAAAAATAAAAAAAACAAAACAAGATTTAACATATTTTTCTGTTGTATTACTCATTGCTCATTTATTTCATATTTTTCTTACTAAATGCTGCTTATATTAAGTACAAATATAAAATATTGATGCTATACTATATATTTACGCGTTTTAGTACGCATTCAGCAACTTTCTTCTGATTATAACTCAGATTAAGAATTAAAACCGTCGTAATTTAAAAAGTGACCAAAAGAATTAATAAAAAAGATAAAGTATTTCTCCTGAAGAAATTAGGACCGCGATTATTAACATGCCATCGCGACACGGCACAACGTAATTGATCACACGACCGTAATGAGAGAATCGTATGTCGTAGACACGGGAAAGATGGGAATTCTAGCAAATCGTACCCCTCGAGACCGCCTCTATCTTTTTGGCAAGACCCTTTTACTACGCCGTTAAAACGACGTTCCTCGGCTACTCGAGAGAACGAAAGGAGAGCATTAAGAGCTGTGCTTCTCCATAAAGATAAAAAATGCACTTAACTACGCGCCGTCGGACTTTACATCCCGCGACACGTGTAGTAACGTACGACACGCCGGGACGATTGCAGGAAGAAACTCCGGGAGAGAACAATGATCTCCGCCTCCACCTCGCGACCCCGCTCCTCGCAGTATGCGCTCGTATGCAGCGTGTATCCGCGTGCAGGAGGAAACGATAGGCGAACGTTAACGCGGCACGCGGTCACAATCGCGTGTCCAGCCGGCCCGGCGCGGCACGACGGCCACCGTGTGTCCAGAACGGGCGCTTTATGACGCTCGTTCGGTAACGCGATCGTCGCTATCCATCCGTATGATTCGCGCGTTTTCCCTTTTGATACCACTTCGGCATTCACGGCTGGCATTCAATGGCGAAGATAAATCGAGGCCTTTGAGAAAAATCGCTAGCCCAGCCTCCTCCGTTTCCTCTTTCCCACCCCGGCGATCTTCCCCGACGAATTTTATCTCGCCGCCCGAGCCACGAATACCACACGATCGGCCTCTATCTCTCCTTCGGCACTAATGAAACCAATCTCGTTAGCGACTCCCTTTATCACCTCTTCCCCGATAGCAACGCGCATGTGGCTCTTGGGCTCTTGGCTGATGGAGTTCACGCCGAGAAATAATAGTCCACGACATAAATTTCACTCGGGCGTGACCCGTAGCTTAGGATTATCTGTTTGTAATAGAATCGGAGAATGGCGGTCGAGTATGAAAGGAAAACGCTGATGGCGTTGTGCACTGTTAAATATTAAAGAATCGAAGTTAAATCAATTCCTTTGGTTAAATAACATTTTGTTATTTTTGACTTTTATGCGTATGTGTCGAAAATATTTATATTATTATTATATTTTAACACAAAATATGTAATTGCATGAACACTATTGGTTAAATTGCTTGGTTTCAAAATAATTCCGCAATAACGTATGTACCTAGTAAATTAAATTTGAGTCAAATCTAACATTTTTATAGTAAACTTGTTTAACTTTATTATTGTTCTAATTTGAATTGACGATAATGTTAAGTGACCTACACTGAGAAAAAAAATTGTAGTGGTGGCAACTATAAGGGGACAGCCATACAAATTTTGTTAATAGAATTATGATATGTAGTTAAGCGAACTATATTATAGTTATTGCAACTAAGTTAATGGTTAAGAGAAGGAATAGAAAATAGTTGTCATTATTATATTATATAGCATGTTATGTAATATATAGTTCACTTAATTATATATTATAATTCTATCAATAAAATTTGATTGTCCCCTTATAGTTGCTACCGCTACAATTTTTCTCTCAGTATATAAGATAAAAAATGACTCAAGAATTGAATAAAATGCGGGACGAATTTAATCGTGTATGAAGCAAAACGCTGATGGCGTTTCGCTGCAGTGTAATTAAAAGGAGAGGCAGCAAACGCATTGGTCCCATCGCACATATCTTGTTTTACGAAAAAATGGCGAAACCGAACGGGGGGTACGGGGGAAGAAATGACAATTGAAAGTAATGACGCACAAGAGGAACCTACGGAACGAACGCAAACGTTGAGATACAGACAAACGGGCCATTACTACAGCGGGGAAAAAAAAGGATAAATCAATTTCAGGAATGACTCACGCGGCTATAAGGCGAGAATGGGAATGGATAAAAGATAAGAATTTATTCGATACGGGGAAACCCTCATATAATTTCCACGTGAGTTTAACTTTCGTGGCTGTAAATACAAGAAAAATGGTCATGGGGGTCTTACATATTACGAGTATGAACAATAACTCTTTCTCTCGTGAATGTACGCTAATGTCGGCAATAGTTAATTTCTGCGCTGCTATTTATCGTCGCTTTTTCTCGAGAAAAGATTGCGGCTCGCGTAAAAATGTAAAACTACAGCGTCGCTGCACGGCGTATAGGGATAAAGATACCGTCTAAGAACGCGGCTCGTGCACATGCGACGACAGGGTCGAGTAAAATATCTTCTCTGTGGGATAGTCCTGACACGACAGTTTCTCTCGACCGGCGGGACCTTGACCGACACGATGAAACGCTAATTACGTTCTCGTTCGTGTGCTGAATACCGGTCGCTTGACTCAATGCTGCCCACGTAGGAAGCTGAAAAGGCGACTATCTGCGCGTCGTCGTCGTCGTCGTCGTCGTCCAAAGAACGTTCGCGCGGCATGAAAGGAAGTCCTCTAAATCATCCGGACCGCTTCAGCGGTCTAAAGGGGACGGGGAAGCGCGAGATATTACCTCGCGGATTTCCGCGTTCGCGAGAAGAAGCTCCGCCCGTGGCCGCGAAATCTCGCGCTCCGTTAGCCACGTGCGTTAACGACAAATAAATTTCCGAAATTTAGCGCTGGCCTATACGTTACGTCGTGATAATTGGATTTAGCGCGAGGCGCCCGGTGCGAGAGCGCCGATCGATTTGCGAATGTGATAAATACACGGGTATTTTCATTATCGAACATCGACAGCTCGCCGCTCGTAAAGTTTTCGACCGGCGCGGCGCGAGCAAGATTCCATGATTTTTACGCAGTTATTTTTTCTTCCTCGTCCCTTCAACGCCACCCACCCTCGTTCACATCGAGCGTTCGCGTTCTCGTCCGTGGAACCTTTTTGCGAGGAACAAATGTCGTTACTCACCCGTACATGCACGCACGGCTGCCACGCGCGTGTGCGTGACCCGTTGCGTATACGCATATCATACCTATACGTAACATCGCAACACACAAGCGCCAGCGCGCGCCCGACTCGCCTGTAAATTTGCCTAACAATACGAATGGGTATTTCGTCTATATTCCCCGCTTAAGGGAAGAAATATATGGTCGTGCGTCCTGCCACGCCTAACTTATTCTTCCTCAAAGCCGCTGTCATTTCTCCAACTGGCTCGAGAGGAACTTCGATCCCTCTCGGCCTCTCCACCCACTCGACCGAGCCTTTCTAATTACAGGCCGCCGCATTTTTCTTTGACCCGTCGATGCGTCCCCCGTCGAGGGTGGCTTCTGCCGAGGAAGAAACAAAAATTACAGATTCCGGGCGCCACTTAATTTCCGAGCGCGTCCTGACGCAATGCCTCGGACTATTTAAAAAAAAAAAAAAGGAAAGAAAAAGAAAGAACGAGAGGAAAAAGCGACGGATAAAGGGAAGCTTCCTCTACGTGTAATCTCTTGTGCCATAATGCGTTTCCTTCTTCGTGTCCTGCGCTCTGCAATTTGGTCTGGATATATAGAGTTTTGAGATCAAACGTCGGACCGGTGCGGTGGAAATTTCTCTACCAGCGACATTCTCTTATTTGCCGGACGTATTTTACGAATCCCTCAGTCGGCGTTCCCTCCCAAAAAAAAACAAAAAAGAAAAAAGAATTACAGCTGCTCGTTGGAAGAAGATGTGAGATGTGTCGGAATGTTTGAAAATAAATTAGGAATACAGTAGGAGAAGCGTCGCGCTATCTCGAAAAAAGCTTACCTCGGATATTCGAATTATAACGCGGGGAATCTCTAATAATTATATAAATGCGAATAAGGGTATCCTCTGGCGATCTCTCGCGCCGCTGCACCACTCCCGGATGGGAGTTTCGTCGATTTTTCGGAGTGTGGTCGATTTCTTAGCGGAATTTATCGCTTGTTCCATCCGCTATTACGTACACGTGGAATTACTCGAAGCTCTTCTCGGCGTATATACGCGAAATAAAATTCCTTTGAAATGTGATTCGTTTGCATGACTTTATTGGATGAGCTGCCGGCAATATTGAATCGCATGAATATTTAAAGATACGTCCGCGTCCGTCGGGCGAATTTCCCTTAAATTATTATCCTTTTAGCTCCATTAAACGTACTTTTAAACGGCCGCCCGATGAGTCGTCGCAACTTTTCTCGCTGCTTTTAAATAGCCCACTTCTATTTATTATTCTCACTCCGCCGCTTGAAATTTTTCGCATTAATTATTCATCGGCGTTAATTCGGTCTGGCTACATCAAACACCGCAAGGGGATCCATCGGTATGCCTTTAATTTCTTTTACACCGATCCACTTTCGAACGTTAATTCGCGAACGATGAAACGAGCCGACCGGCTTAATAAAAGTACGATTAAATTTCCTCTCCTCCGCCCTTTTTTTTCTTTCGGCGTTCGAAATGTTAATTAGGGGAGCGGCGATTTCCTACGAGACGATCGGCGAAATACACGGAAACGCAAAATTTATCGCAATGCGCATCTGGATTAATTATACGCGTTATTAATGGGCGCGGACGATTGGCGGACGATTGGCGGACGACTGTTTGTCCGCGAACGATAGGCGGGTTTCACATCGTTAAGCCTCAGCTCGAATAGAGCTGGAACGTGGGCCGACTTGGACTGAGGGTTCAGGAACGTCGGCGGAACCGTTCACTCTCCCTCAAAGGCACTTAAAAATATTATTCCGCCCCGCCTAGACCCATCCCGGGGTTACCTAAATATCCTGCCTACCTTAACTGCGGTCTACGTTTAAAGTATAATCTAGCGGCATGAGGGATGTTCGCTAAGTAGCCTACCGGCCATCATGCTCCATCTTTTTTCGTTAATTGCGCTGGGCAGGCGAGCACGCTTCTCACCTGTTGCAAAGGAATAAATATATTACGGCTCGTTATACATGACGATTCATCCAGTCTCATAAAATAGCAGGAGATAAGCATCGCGTCTGTCGCGCACTCATATTTCGTCTTCCGGGAGGAAAAGTCTTTAAAAAATGGAAATTAGCGTGTTGCGACACGCAACGAATGCTCCTGGTAAACGCCCGTTGAGCCTATCGATCTTTGAAAGGTATAATGATCGTCGTACAGCGGCTACATGTGTACGGCAATGGCTAACATTAAAAATACGATAAGTCTTTCGAATACATTCAGCCAGAGAGAAGTTTCTTCGATACAAAAAAATGTTTATTTGATTCGAAGAAATTGATGCGTTGCTACACAGTTAAAAAAAAAGGTTTCTTTTTATTTGAAGAAATTTTTTGGTTGTTCCTTTTATTTTACTTTAATTAAAGAAATAATTTAGTTGCGCAACGCAAATCTTTTTCTTTTTCAAATGAAAGAAATATCTTTTTAAAATCGGAACAACGAAATTATTTCTTTATACATTTCGGTCAGTACTTTCTTTGCATTAAAAAATTATGTGTTTAAATTAAATAAATAATTTATTTACTTTGAAAAAGGTTTAATAACGTCATTTCTTGAAAGCAAATAAATTTTTAATTTCCTCAAAGATTTTTTTAATTTCAACTTAAAAAAAACTAACAATAAATTTAAAAAACGATTTTATAAATTTGAACATTTTTTCTGGGTGAGGAATTCAATTCTTTTTCAATATAAATGCGAAATGTGCCATCTTTAATTTAACTCGCTAAATATTTTATTAATTAGATCTTTATATACATTTCTCCTCAAACAATATTCGGATCAACTCGTTATTCCGCTAATTAAGCCTTCATTTAAATTTCTGTTAAAAAAAATATCTCTTTTATCCCATTAATAGAACGGTCACCTTGATAATACATGAACAGGAATGTTTCTATTAAATTAAGTCATATTGTACAAAAGATATCTAAATGTCATAAAATGTTCTAAAATGTTTAAAATGTTGTAAAGAATTCAGCTTGGTTAACTCTGTACTTCTTGCAGTAACTGAGTTATTTATTCGATCGTCTATTATTATAGTATCGAAAGACGGTTGAGTTACACCGAGCCAACATTCCTCGTCCCACACAGTCGACGAATATCTCCCGTGTAAAATTTATCATTTCTCCCACTAAAAAGAAAAACACCAAAGAAAAAAAAACGTAGATGTCCGATGTTATTTATCAGCGCACTGATTCAACAGTGGCCGCTAATAAAGAGAGTGTCTCTTTTACATTTAAACTCTTCTCCCTCCGATCCCGACGGATTGTGTGACGCAAATGCAGGAGGACGCGATCGACGCGGTTATCGGCGACCCTGATATCAATCGCACCGAACGGCAAGAGCCTAATTAAACTTTCACGAGCGGACGCTAATACGTGGAACCTTCAAATCTTTCCTAATCTTGGAATCTCCTCCTTTACGTCCTGGTTTAGAGGCTACCATCCCCTTTTTTTCTCCTCTCGTTCGCCCGCGTCCGTTCTCTCCCGTTACAATCCAAGCGAGCTCGCCTCACGCTCCTTCGTGTTTTCCTCTTCTCTCCCTCCCACGTCCATCCATCTGCCTCTCGCATCTTGCGTCGACCGTATACGCACACGTTCTATGCGTCTCTCCGTCTCCCTCGGTCGGATAGGTGTATCAGATTTCCGATGGCCGTGGCACACGTACTTCGAAGGTAGATTAGATTTTAATAATGCAATTTGGGTTTACGGCGGCGGCAGGGCGGCGACGACGAAGGGAACGAAGCGGGGCCGCGCGCCCCGTTCGACTGTAAAACGAGCCGGTTTTCGCCCCGAGGAGGTAAACCAGCCCGGATTGGTAATTGTTGGAATTTGATTGGAGTCGGATGGAGCGCGGCCCGCTGCGCCGCGCCGCTGCGCGCCTTGTACAACGCAACTCCGCGTCCTCCGGCTATCCGCGAGTTCGCGTACGATTACGGATTCGAGGAGCTTTCCCTAGAAATTGATAACGGGGCCGCGATTGTAGTCATGTAGAGTGCAGAGGAAGTCCCTTTTGTTCCAAAGGAAACGTCAGGAGATTAACGTACCTTGAACAATGCACCCGCCTCGAATTCAATCACCGAAAGACGGATACACGTCTAGATTAACAGCTCGATTTATACGCCGGGGCTCGTAAAAGGGAAATTCCGCGATGCTCTTCTACGTGGCTACTAAAGCCTTTCATTGCCGTATAAAAATAGCACTTACTCTGTCAGACTAACTTCTATTGGATCTATTTGATTTTTTATATAAAGGTATTCAAATCTTTTATTGGTTTCATATCAAATCGAAAATCAGACTTATTATTCATATAAAAATAACATATCGCAGTATAGTTTAAATATTTCGTTATTCAAGAGAGCATCTCGCGCCTGATATATTTTTTTTCGTTATTTATTTATTTAACAAGTCGGCTGTTGCATAAATTCGATTGTTAATGAGTTTTTTAATAACACTATTCTTTATAAATATTATTACGAAAGACATTTGCATTGCTTTTATATAGCGGGATTATGAAAGAAAAAATAGTGTTCCCGAAATATTCTCAATTTCAAATGCTTTCTTTTTCAGGATTTTGAAAGAACAATATTTTTATTAACTGTTTAATAAAAACCTATATTCTCGCGATACTTTTTGCTAAAATTAAACTGCCTCCACAGTCAAAGATAAAATTTAAAAAATATGCATACGTATTAATAACGGAATTCTTTGATCTTTTAATATTCGATTATTTGAAGAGAAAATAAGAGAGGTTCTTTCATCTTTTTCTAAGCAGTTAATGTGCGCGATACTGGATTTCATACTGACACTTTGACAATTTATCATGTCAAACATAATTCGTATCTTGAAAAAAAATTATCTTCGAACGCAGAAATGAATAACGACTCGACGAATAATCGTGTGATAGTCACAAAAGCGGTGCATTATATTTTACTAAAGAAAAAAAAATCGAGAGAGTAATAATAGCCATTCGAGGGATGAGCAAGGATATTAATTAAGATGTGGAAATTTGGAGGAAGCGAATGAATATTGGTTAGAGGAGAGGGATGCTGCGTATTTTGCGGAGAGAGTATGAATTGTAGGGAACATTATCTCAAAGAAAATTGTCATGGGACAAAAGGTTGGTTCGAAGAAATAGGAAGAGACAAGAAGGAAATAAATAGGAGGTTATGGGAGGATGAGAATATAGCAAAGGCGAATGTATCGTAGAAAGAAAGAGAAAAGGAGCTGAAGAAGAGAGAAAGAGAGAAAATATAAGTAACAGAGGTATAGAAGAACAAGAGGGATCAGGCAATATAGAGATCGTAGAAGAACTGTGATTATAGGATAAGGAGAGTGTAGTTAATAAGAGTGCATGGATTGTAAATATAGCTTTAAAGGTAGAAGAGAGTAAAGGTAACGAGTGAAAGAAGGAAAGAAGGTTTGTAAAGTGTAAAGTTAGAAATAAAACAGGACGAGAGAGTCAGCGATTTGTGGTCTGTAGATGTACGATACTTTTTAAGATTAGATAATGGGATCGGCTTGAAGTATAGATGGATGAGTGAGGCAAGAAAAATTGACGTAAACCAAGTCTCCCCTTAACGATGTAAGCCGGAGTAATAAATATTCTATTTTAACAATAGCCATGCGATTGTCAGCAAAGAAAAGTATCGTATAAACTCGAGTCGCCAATAATTTTGTGACATTCCGTATAACTGTAACGGATGTGTTTTCCTGTCACTCACTCAGCATCGTATCGCCAGTTGTTCATAGATCGTGCCGAGACTGACTTTTCGAGGAAGGCATTCAACACCTGACGGATACGAGAACGCAAGGCACGTGTAATGTCATATCGACGGCGATAAGCGAGTGAGTCGATGCTGCGAGGTAATCCGAGCGCGAAGTAAAAATAGGTACGGCAATCATTGCGCCGCGCTGTGAAAGTCCGAGTGGTCTAAAGAAAGATTTCTTCCCTTTAGCGCGCGGATTGGATTCTCGACGCGTTAACTGGGATCGAAAGACTGGTACTACGAAGAGCAAAGGTTTTGTGGCAGACACGTCGGGGGCCGAGAGTACCACGGAGAGCGAGAGAGCAGGAAAGGCTGGGAGACCGAGACGAGCGAGAGAGCTAAGCGGAAGAAAAAGAGCGTGCGGGTGTGGAAGAATGAGAAAGAGACCGAGAGGCGCAAGTGCGGTAGCACCAACGGCCAGATAATTTATTATAGCATTACTCACCGGCGGACACCTCAATGGCCAATGGGCAAGCCACGTTATACCTGCGTCTGGTGCCTCCTCTCTTTCTCTCTTTCTCTCCCTTTCTCTTCTCGCGTAGTTGATATTATTTAGTTCCTCTCTCACGAGCAGCACCGCGTCGAGAGATGCAGCGTCGGAAAGTGACGGTAGACGCGGCTTGACCGTAGCCCGAGATCCGGCAAAACGTGCATAGATGATTCGAGCCTGATAGACCGGTTTCGTGTCACGTGCTACCGCAAATCGTCCCGGCAAATTTGCGATTACCGGAGTACATTATGGATTTTCGGATCACGGCGGATCCCCCACATGCCACGTCCTATCACATTGCTCGCAATCTGTAAATGCTCGGAATTGTAAATGCCAACTGGAGACGTGTGTGATTTACCGACTACCAACTTCAATCTCTTCCTATCTCTCAAGAATTTTCAGAGAGATGTTAGAAGAAATAATTTGTTGATTCAGAGCACAAGGTAAAAATAAATTAAATGTTGAAAAGATTATTTTAAATTTAATATAAAAACGGAGTTTAATAATCAATGTTATTGTAACATGGTGATATATAGAATGTCCCGAAATTTGCGAATCAAAATACTATGGCAAGAAAATTCTTCATTTTCTATTAACATATTTTTACTAGTTTTATTATTATTAATTTTACATTAGTATCATTTCTTTATAGTAAAATTGTGGTGGTACGAATTAGGAAATTTGGTAAATTTTACAAAAATATCGATTTAATTTTTATAATAATTATAAATATATATCTATAAATGTAAAATATTTTACAATAAACCCTTTATGAATATGTAACAATTCAAAATAATATTGTATAATTACGGTATTATCAATTATGTAAGATGATGAAAAATTTATATCAAATGCATCTGATTTTTTAAAATACTGTATGCAAAAAACAAAATAAAATTTATTAAATTTTAATCTATATCACTTATTTCTTATTTAATCCCGTCACTAAATGCTAATTATATGAGGTAAAATATTGAGTAAGCACACATTCAATAATTCTTCCCTACTACCACACGTGCGATTCACAGACAACTGTCTAAACATAGTTTAGGATTGGCAAGCCCTTAAATTTGAAAAGACTACTGTTTAAAATAAAAATTTACAAATAACTATTTCACTTAATTTTTTGAGAACCTTTTTGCTAGTCTGATTCGCGGATGTTGGAATACCTTGTGCATATTCTTTCCTTTTCTCAAAAAAATTCAACGCTGAGAACTATATGCTGTTTTTATCATAGCCTTCTATCATCATTCGCGAAAGTACTAAGATGCATTCGCGTAGCAGCAATCGATCGCGACAGGATAAGCTGCATCGCGTCGGGAATAACGATCGTTCCTAGGACTCGTAGCCGCGTGGGGTGTCTCGAGGAACGGTTTACGATCGGCCGAGCGATTTTCTATTTTGTTTCTAAAAAAGAGGAGAGTCGTAAACGGCAGCTACTCGCGCTCGCCGCCGTAAAGTGGCCAGTTGGTGAAGGGCTGAAAAGGAGGGTTACACGGGCCATCAAGGTTGCACAATCTGTCATAGAAGTTTGGTAGGAGGGGTGGGGTAGGACGAGGGGGGTGGGGCCCCGGCAACCTGTTGCTTCATTGTTACTCCGAGAACGTGCACATGGTGCCGCGCGTATATAAACTGCCTTTCTCTCGCGCCGCCACACGCCGGCGCTACGGGCGCTACGGGCGCAGCACCACCGCCGTCCTATTGCACCGGGCTGCACGATTTCGAGTGCAACTTGTTTTCGTACAGCGTCGCGCGATAGGCTGTTTGTCATCGCCGTGAAAGCAGTTAATTCCGCGTTTTTCTTCCGCGGCCCCGGCCACGGTCGAAAGCGTGGCTTTAATAAAGTTTTTACCTCGTTAGAAATAACGGACCGGCAACGTACTACCTCTCGTCGCGACCGCGAGATAAACGTTTTTCGCATTAAATATTCCGCAAAGTACTGCACTGGCGAAAACTGACGATTGTTATAATTACATTTGATGCAATCTCTATTTTTTAAGAGATAAACGAATGAGAGATCTCGATCGAAAAATACTTTAAGTTAAGAAAAATGATTGTAACGCGACGAATTATGTCACGACATGATTTCCTTTTTAGACTTTTCAAGAGTTCGAAGCTAGATAAAATAAAAGCGTACCTCATTTTTGACAAAATAAAAAAATGTATAAAGTACAAAAGTATAAAACAAAGTGACATAATTCATCGCCTTCGAATAAGATTAATGTTTTACAGTTCAAAGCTAGAAAGAGATATATTACGTGCAAACTTATATACATAAATAAAAAGTTGAGCTTAAATGTAAATGGTGAAGACACAATAAATGACAGTCTTTTGAATAAAAAATTTTCCCAAAAAAAAAAATCATTTATTCCTGCATATTCGCAAAACTTAAAAATGGTACACACAGGAAGACTGAACTACTGAATTGTATATGCAGATGTAGAACATTCGTTCATTTAGCTCTATTTTTATTACAGAATAACGTTATTTTCACTGCATATTCAGAGAAAGATACATGTTTAATATATTAAAAAAGAGAGAGAGAGAGAGAGAAACGAGTATTATATCTCTTACGTTTTGAATTTATGATATTACTGAGCACTGAGATTTTCTACGGTTATCTCTCTAGCTTTTAGCCGTAAATTCTTTTGTATTGGATATAAAAGTGTAACTCTGACTGACATTAGATCTTTCTCATGCATAACTAAATTTTACGACACTTTATAGGGTATAGTACCTAAGAAGAAACTCCGATAATTCAAGTACTTTGATTAAACATTATACCCAGAGATGTGAAAGTAGCCAATTTCATGGTGCGCTGAGCACGGTAAGGGCACGGATCATAGGTAAGCTGCGATATAACGGAATAAAGGATTTGACATTGTCGTCCTTTATAAATAGGTCGCGTTATACGTGTTACATCAGCGTATTGTTTTAACATAACCTACGTCGCACGAATTACATCCGAAATTACACGGTTTACTTCAAACACGAAAATTGCCCGAAATCGGGCGCATCGAAAGGGATGAACGGTTAATCCGGCGCGCTCGCATTACGAAGGAGGAAACATTCGTACAACTAATTTTCCGTCGATCCTGCCGTCGGGAGCATCGAACCGTGAATCCTTACCAAATTGGCTCCCAGGAGTCTAAGACTTTAATCAGGGTGCACGTCGAGCTCCACCGAGCGCGCGCGGGCGTGCTCTCTGCGCGCAGTCGATTATTTCGCCGATTAAATCCCGAGGTATATCGATCGGCAACTTTACTGCCTTTTATAATCTCCGTACGCCACTGAATTATCAAGTTTTTAACTTTTCGTTTATTGCTAATAATGCATGTGCCTGCCCCGGGAAGAGAAAAAAAATAATGGAAGGTAAGGGACGCGGGCGGATCGTTAAATCGATATAAGTACCACTGATTTGCAACGGGAGAGTTCACCGTTGACTCGGATTAAATCCTCTACAGGTATACGGGAGCAGTAGGGCGCAGCAAGGCGCGCCTTTCGCAGCAAGGCGCGCCTTTAAGGTGCATGTTACTTAATAGAGGACCCTTACCTCTCCTTGGAAGAAACTTGCCTGCTCGTGCACTTAAGAATTTAATAAACGATATCACCGCCGGACTGCCAAACACACACGGGCTAAGACTTCTGTGCGGAGCGCGGGTTATATTACCCTACGTATGCGCTCTCTCGTCTCTACTCCCGAACCTAACTGGCGGAGTTTAAGGACTTCTGCCATTAACCATAGACGGGGGCTTTCAGGTTCCGCCAGGCTCGCTTGCTTACAGAGAATAGGCGAGGGAAGAACCAAAAGGGTCCTGATATTCACATAATTTAGATGCAGTTAACACACGATTGCCTCCTTGAGAGAAAGAGAGAGAGAGAAAAAGAGAGAGAGAGAGAAATCGTTCGGCTTCTTCCCTACCTGTCTTTTCGTTTTCCGTGCTAACGACTTTAATCAACCTACACCCCAGACTGCGCTCGGTTGAACACGTCGAATAAAACTGCCATCGATTTGTCTCGTGCGAACGCGCACACACATCCGATCCAGCTCGCATTTCTCGCGCACGAGAGTTATTGATAGTTTTGTTTAGTCTATACTGCACACGGTCCGCTACCTTCTCGAAATTTTGTCTGCGCGACGAACCCTTCGGCAACTGCAACATTTTGCGGCGGTCTGAATTGTTGTCGAGTGCAAATGCAAACACATGATGGGAAAGAGCGAAAATACAAAAAAACACGAGAGGCATGAAAACATGGAAATAAAAACAGTCGTCAGAGCTATGAACATACTTTTTTTTTTCTATAAAGGCATTATTTCAAACGATATCGCAGTTCCAACGTGTAACGTCGTAGCTGCGTTTTCACGAACATGTTTCAACTACAAGTGACTAAGAAGTCTGTTACCACGTCTGTACGATTAAACAAAGAATGCAACAACGTTCGGAATATGTGGCGCGGATACGCGAGCAACGAGACTTGTAAAATTATCAGGGACGGTTTGCTCACGATGACTCACTCCGTGCGTATGTTTTAGAATTGAATAAGCGGTCTAATAAACATTATCTCCGCTCGAGTGGCAAACAAACGGGTTAAGACGCTGACTTTAAGCCGAGTCAGCGTATCGCTCATGTTCGTTTAGCTTTCGCTGCCTGACAGTTAGTATTCACAAAAAATTCCTGGCAATCCGTAGCTGAAGGACTTTTTACACTCCGTGAACTAGTTTTATTAGGAGATAACAGAGATGTCGAAACAATGTTGCGATAGAATCTGAGTGTAATACTACGAAATATTAACGTGTAGATACTTGCCACGTCTAAAGGCCGATCCACGACGTCTAAACAAATAAAGAAAATTCGACTTGTATACATTGAGAAGAAAAAGTTGTTAAATTTACTTGTACTTTTGATCTCTTTTTAACGTATTTTAGGATTTACTATCCACGAATCCTAAGACACTAAGACGCTAACAGAACAAGTGAATTTTCGCTTCTGAGATGTTAACCTCATATAAGAAGGAAATTAAAAAACTTTGAGAGCAATCTCAAAAGAATTCAATTTGTGTACATTGAGAAAAAAGTTGTTAACTTGACTAAATTTTTCAACTTTATTAAATTTCTTTACTTCGAATATTTATATATTTAACTTAAATATATAAAATGCTTGAATTTCAGTTTATAAGCATTTATATATTTAATGAGGATATATAGGATATTTCTCAAAACATTAATAAAAAAATTATGAAAAGGTTGCAGTTTGGTTTATATTGCATTGAAAGTAGTAGAAAAAAAGTTGATTTTCTGTCTGGATAAAAAGTTATTTTAATAAAAAGTAGACCTGTGCTCTAATGAAAATATAATTAATAATGAAATAATGAAATAAAAAATTATGAAAAAAACCGGAATTTTTTATTTAAGTGCTTTAAATATTCAAAATGATTTATGTAAAGCTTCATTGCGATGCAGAGATCAGTTCTGTAAAATAAACAAAATTTATTTATTTATTTACAAGTAATTAAAGTGGTAGTCGCAATAAAATTTTGTATAAATCATTTTGAATACTTAAAGTATTTACCTATATAAAAAAATAGAGATTTTTCTTAATGTAAAAAATAATTTATTTTTAGCAACTAGAGTGAATAGATTACGAAAACATATTATTAAATAAAAATATAATATTATTCACACAACTTTCATAGTTTATTTGAAGTGTTAATATTAACACATTTTCAAATTTTATTTACTTTGCAAGGACCGCATGTCCGATACTTCATTAAATGTATAAATACTTGAATTGAAGAGATTTAATTAAGTGGAACAATTTAGTCAATAAATTTTTTTTCACCGTGTACAAAAATTGAATTTATTCGGAATTTGCTCTTGCAGTTTTTAATTTCTTTCTTATATGAGATTAGCATCTCGGAAGCAAATATTTACTCGTACTTTCGATCTCCTAGCGTATCTTAGGGTTCGTGACCAGCGTGAATCCGCCTTAAGTCAAACGAGCATAACTGCGCTCCGCCTACGGGAAGCGGCATGCTTGATTTTGCAGCTGCAGCGAAGCGAGCTGTACGTCGCTACCGTAACCGCATCATGTCGCATAAAGTCCTCCACATCTCGTATATGTTTGACGCTTTAAACAAACCTCTGTTTATACCGTAAACGTCACATCTCCATTTTACATATGAACAAAGTTCATTTCAGTTAAAATATTAAAATCAAAATGTGTTTTGACATGAAAATGTTTTATAAATAATATACGAATTCAAAGATGAAAAATAAGTTTTATTCTATTTTTGCGGCACTTTTTTTTAGTAAAAGGTTTTATTTTCGGGTTTATTAATAAACCAAATGCGACACAATACGACGTAAAATTATCAACGTTAATGGTTTTACGATTTTTTTTTATGCAATTTTTGTACAAAATAACTTGATAACGTATTAATAGATAATTATGTATATCAAACGGATTTGCAATTCGTATGTGAGTGCGTACGTGCGACAACTCTGACATTTTCTACGCAATTTCATTTTTTGTCGTTGCATTGTAACGTCGTTGCGTTGTTGCTTTAGTGTCCTCCGACTGAAAGCTTATACCGTTTACTTTCCTTGCTTGCGGAATAGAAATTGGACAGGGAGCTTTTATGCGAATTTTGCAAAAACCACATTACGTTTAAAGTGAGTGGAAGAAAAATGCTCACTAGAAAATTTTCTTAAAAATTACAAGTTATAAAAGTGGAAAGGCATATCCGCAGTATGTTTTTAAGAGACATTTCCGATGCGTCGCGTTAATAAATGCCAACAGAAAGATCGGGGAATGCATAATTCATAACGGTGTACATTTAGCGACACGCCAAGTCCATAGCACATAATTCCGCGATTTTATTTATTGGTTGTGCGAAATTAATAGTTGTTGACGATTTAATTGCAGCCGTGTTTACAATTCCGTGACGCTAATTTTCTCGCGAAACAATAAAACCGTTTGCGCCGTGCTCTCTAAAAGCTCCGTAAATAACAATTTTTCAGCGAAGTACCGCGAAAGAGCAGTAACGTGTCGGGGCGAGTATTGATCCGGCTCTGGCGTGGCCCAATTACAATATTTTATTGAACTATGACCGCGTCCTTGTCGAATGCAGAAAAAAAAATAATGCGGCGCCTTTTTGTTATTGCGAGATTACAGCTGAGCCGAGCGAGGCGGGTAGTGCGCGAGCGTGTCTTATCACTTGTTCCAGCGGCGTTATCATTGTCTAGCAACTACTAACTTGCCCGCCGGCCGAAACATTTCTAGCTGACTAATGACCCAATAGTTTAGATAGCGAGACGCAGAACAAGCATTACTCGTTAGAGGCACGACGACGATGGTGACCGAGCTCGGTCGGGAATCGGTAAGTGAAGTGGAACGCTCGTGAACTATTCGTTTATATATCGACCCTCCAAAATGTATCCGTGTGCTTCATTACGTATTAACGCGGCGACACTCGTCGCGAATCGCATGCCGATCCTGCGAATCAGCTCGAGTGGCATTAAAAACGCAACAAGCACGAACTAATCGCCTCATTTAACACCAGAATGCGACAAATATCTCATTATCGAGTGAAAGGAATTTCTATCAGTTTATACGCGAGCGAGCTCGCGCGCGTGTGTGTGCGTGTACGTGTGTAACAGTAATAACTTCACATTCGCTTGTGCGGGGAATAGAAATAGCAGACGGTGCGATTGGAAATTCAATTCTGCGTCATTGTTTACGTTAAATCTCGGAAAAATAACTATGTTACATTCGTGTAACTTTGTGACGCGCTGAAAAGAGCGGCCGTCAGTCCCAGTTCACGCGGAGAGCCTCGGAGCTTTAAATTCAGTCGCGGGAATTTAATTTTTGAGCAAGAGGGATCACCGAGAGAGAGAGAGAGAGAGAGAGAGAGAGAGAGAGAGAGAGAAAGGGGAGAGCGAAGGAGAAAGCGAAGAGCCAGGACAAAGTCATCTCGGATTTTCGCCCCCGTTCGCAGTTCAACCGCGCGCGAATTGTCGGCACGCGAGGCGCAGCGTCTTTGTCGCGATCAACCCTCTGCCGCGGCGAGAGGGAAGGAGATCCTCGGGACGGAAGTTTTCCGCCACGCTTCCAGCGGAAGCGAACGAGCGGCTGATATACGGCAGCTCTCAGCAAATTAAATGAGGGTGGTTTGTAGTGCTGACACGTACACCCGTTCGTCACACCCTAACCACACGGGCCACCCTTTACTTACATCGAAGGGGGGTGGGATAGGAGAGAGGCAGAACATGATGCGCTCACCCCCGCCGATCGCCGGATCGCCCGAAATTGAACTGCAGCATCGATGATAATGGCGATGCATACTTTAGGTGCAGCAGCCGAAAAGAGGCCACCTCGAGATCCTCGCCGTGTGATCTAACCGGTTCCGAGACGTGAGCGGCTTGAAAGTTTCCGGCGGAGAGGCATCGCGGCGTCGGGGAGTTGCGCCGGTCTCGTTAAAAATGTACGTAACCAGTGCGCCCTAAAACTCGCTTTTTCGTTAGGCGCGCGCGTACGCCGCGCCGCGTCTAAGAGATGAAAGAATGTTGCGCGGCAGAATGTTGCGCGGCTTCTATTTTTTTTCTTTTTTTTTTTTATTTCTGCTCTTTGCTCGCGCTGACGGAAACGGAAAGGCATCGGTTTGAAATATTTATCGCGACGGAAGACGCCAACGGCAACGGGGGATTTCGAGAGTCTCCCCCCACGCGATTTCGTAATTTCGCTCGATATACGCCAACGTATTTCCGCTCGATTAATATCATTATCTTCCTCATATCTTTAGGTCGATCATATTTCTTTCACAAGCAAGAGACGAAGAAAAATCTCGTAAATTTGCTGAAGTTATATTCGACGCAACGCGATATATATCTGATTGGATTAGATTTATGGGAACGATACGAGATGATTAAAAGTGAAAAGTGGAAAAGTTGATCGATAATTGAAACCGTGAACTCTACCGCAACTGTAACTTGCCATTAAATAAGTTATAGATTTTTTTAATTACACAGGATATAGCTTTAATTACACAGGATATAGCTTCTGTAATTTTATATTACTGGATCTAATAAATAATGTATAAAATCGCAAAAATTTCAAGCTTTTAGTTGGTATACGCTTTTTGCGCATTAAAAAAGTAATTAAGTTTTAAAATGTATAGATTTTTGTCTTAAAGCTTCACAATTTTTAAAATTAATTTGAACTTAATAATATAAATTAAATTCTTTTATTTACGTGCGTCAGAATTGTGCCGTATATTTCAAGATTACATTTGCACGCGTTTTTTTACGTAAATAAAATACGCGATGTTTACACGAATCTTTTTCATGTAGACAATACAAACATGCCAAATATGTAAACTATTGCAAATTAAATAGTACAGAACACCATACAGAAAAAAGTAATTAAGTTTTAAAATTGTTAAAATATTTTGATGTATTAATAATAAGTATATAATATTAAAAATTATAAAGTTAAAAAAATGATATATCCATCAAATTTTTATTATATTACATAGCAGGTTCAAATAAAAGTATCAACTTATTTTTTTGTTTTAATTTTATATCATTTATGTATTTATTTTATTTCTAATATTACTATTTCTAATATGATCTTCTATGATCTATAGGTTATAATGTATATAAGTAAAATTTTATGCGTAGTTTACATAGTCTACGTAATTTACGTTGTTTACGTATAATGGGCTATTTATATTTTACGAGCAAATGCACAATTTTGACGTGTTTTTTTTTTTAATTTACCTAAATTTCACAATCTGATCTCAATGACTATTATTTATTCCAACAGATGATTTATAAGTCAATTAAACGCTATATATTCACTTGACGTTAATTACGTTTTACAATTACTTTTTACAAATTATAACAATCACGATTACATTTCCCGATTTAATACACATACTATAACGTGAATGGAACGACTGAATCTATAAAATTTCACTAAAATATGCAATAAGGAGGACTCGACTTGAGTTGAAACGTTTGCACATTTAAATAATAAGTATGTATTGATTGGTGTTTTATCCATTCAATAACTCACACAAAAATAACAACGTTAGTTCAGACAGGTAAACTTTGTAAATTTAATTATTATTCCCAGACCCTTATATTATTTGTTAATATAAAATCTATTAATATTTTCGCATTATTAAACAACAATAGATATATAACAATGGTATCTTTCATTAGTTTTCCATTTAAAACTTATGGAAATAAACAATGAACTCCAGAGCAATGCAAATCACGCTTAGCCTATTTTATGCAAAATACTCGAGTTAAGTCTTAATAATATAGAGGCAGAGAAAATAATGGAAATTTTATAAAAGGCCATAGTTGCATTATTCCTTTAAAAAATGATTTATATATCTCTTTTGTCAATTCTTTTTAATTAACTCGACTAGACTTCTGCACTTATGGAATTTACAATTTTAATTATAATTACATTTGTATAAATAAATACACTCGACGCGGAGGTATTTATTGCTTCATGTAATGCTTTCATTGATGTCGAGTTACCATTAAAGTAGTTGACGTTGTATTAATATCGCGAGTATCTCCTTCGTTCCAGAAACGAATTTGTTATTATGGCCAGAAACATTTCGCAAATTAAATTACATTTGACGTATTTCGTTTAACGCGCTAGTCACAAACTTGAGATTAAATTTCCGGCGCCATTGTCCCGGCTCTCGAACCGTGAATATCGCCCGGCTCACCTTAAATTCGAGACGCGTCCGAACTCGCAAACTTGTAAAATGCAATTTGCTGGTTTAAGAGTAACATCGCCGTCCAGTGCTATGCGCGAGCTGCATTATTTCCCCGTTATCCTCTTCATTATTTATACCGCTATTATGCAAGATTGTAAATTAACTTAATCCTTAAATTTGATAATGCATTTTACGGGAGACATCTCTATTATCTGTTGCGTAAAATTTATTATCCCCCTTTTTTTTATAATAAACCTGTACCCTTAACATTTGATAAACAGTTTTTATACAGTGCAATCCAATTAAATTTTTTCTTTTAATAAAGACGGAAAAAGTTTTGAACTTTTAAAAACTCTATTATATACCTTTTGTATTTATTTATATTTATAATGTAATTTGAAGCTCCCCGTGTCTCTATATGATATAGATTATTTCATTATGACAATTTTATTTAATTATTTAACTATGATAAGCTTAACTTAGATTTAAAGTTGCTATATAATTGTAAAATAAATATATAAATTTATCTTTAGATGTAAAAAATGTAAGAAATAATTTTATCAGAAAGATATGAAATTAAAATTTAAAAATAAAACTTTAAAAATTTTCAGGACTAGCAATAAAATTTCCAGAAAAATCCCTGATTCCAGAGAGCACATTCTCAAAACCCTATTTATTCCTCCGAGCCTTGTTGTAAGTTTGTAATTGTATAATACATATCTTGAATTTTTATATAATACATAAATTTAAGATTATATTATACATTATACATGTGTTTTATTTTACATATAATAAATATAAAATAATAAATATTAACCGTGTAATTATTCAGAGAATCAGTTCTAAAATATTAATACGACTTTTAATTAAAGGTCGGTTCTGAAATGAATATCGATATCATCGTCGATGCGTGGCGCAACGTTGCGAAGCACCTTGTATCTACGTAACCATATCACATAATCGTTAATATACCCTTTATGCATGCAACGCGTACAATTATCTGTGAATATTCGCCGATAGCACGCTCGCAGAAATACACATATTGCTGCACGAAAGAAAATTACGAGTCTGAATAGATGACGGCTGAAGCGAAATAAGACCGCGATGGGCGAGAGTACGCGGGAAAACGCGCGCGTACGCAGATTCCGCAGTAATTTATTCGCGGCGAGCGGGGCATTATTCGCCGAGGGCGCGCGCGCGCGCTATCAAGTCGTCACCTTTTAATCATTATAACTTTATCGCGCCGCGGTACGTAACGTGAAGATACACGGGGTGGGCTCGGGTTACGTGCTGCTTTGCATTATAAACGTCCCGCGGCGACCAATTTTGCAAAATTATGGCGATCTCGCCGGCGGGTAACGCCGCAGTCGTGGAAACGAGCATTATGGAAACGAGCATTAATATCGAGCGTGCGAGACGTTCAAAGGCGGCGGTACTGGCCACCGCCGCGACCCTTTTGCCAGCCCTCTTATCGCATCCGCACGCCGGCGAGATATGGAGCTATCAGTTTTAAGGATGAATGATAGAATTTCGAAGATAACACTGTTACTATGATATTTTGCTAAGATGTTTATTAATGTCATTTATTTCTCTATGTAAAATTTCAAGTTACTTTACCGTATCATTTTCGAAGAAATCATTATAAAATATGTCTGTCTGTAACACATATTAAAAAAAAGAGTAATCTAGTTATAATAATCAAGTTTAGATGATAGTTACAATGAGAAAAATATTTGGTAAGATAGACCAACTTTTAATTAAATAGTAATCATATGAATTTTATAGTTATAATTATTAAATATGTAGTTAATTGTTGTGACCAAATAATCTGTAGCCTTAATCAAACAATTGTTTTTATACAAATTACAACTAAATGGTTTGTGAAATGTAACTAACTTTTTGTACCAGTAACTATAAAATTCATCTGATCATTATTTTGATTAATATTTCTTCCAATACACTAAGCCTTAGTGGAATAGTTTCAATTAAGTATTCAGCTAATGTAATCAAATATTTTGTAATATTTAATAACCGTGTAATAACCGATTGGTTAATACTATTATATTTGATTACATTAATCAAACATTTAACTGAAACTATTTCACCAAAGCTAGATTATTATTACTAAACTCTTTTCTTTTAGTGTATCCTTACGGCGAACAGTATACACGTTGACTGTTTATCTGTCATAATATCTTTTAACTATAGAATAAAATAAAAAAGAAAACATTAATGTAAATGACATTTTTCGATGAATACATAGATCATAAAATATAAGCAAGTTGCGGTATGATTGATGAGAAAAGTGATCTTCAATATCTGAATTTAAAGAAAATGTCATCTCTATTGATAAGTACTTTCTGAAACTTGACAACAACAAACAAAACGCGCGCAATTTTTTAGTCGCAAATTTTCTTTTTAATCTCTTCGGAGAATCATTGTTTTCCATACTTATTTACACTTTTAAAACTTTTGTCGTGCTTTCCATGCAATGTATAATCTCTAAACATTAAAGTAGTCAAGCTAGGTTTGATAAGTTGTCAAGCCAGAATAGCCAACTTTATTATTTAATGCGATGTTGCCAGATTTCATTAATAATATAATTCTCTCTTCTTTCAAAGAAGTAATGTATATAGATACTTATTAATATTATACTATTTTAAAATTAATATGTTATTTTATGTTTGTTTTCCACGTTTTCGATTAGTTGCAAATTTACTAATTTAATAACTGTTGAATAAAAATTAATATAAATAAAATAATTGGTTAATTATTACAGTTATTAAATTAAATAACTATATTATTAGTTAATTATTATATTTATTATTAAAAGAATTCCTACGGAAAAAAGGTGCGCGCATAGCGCTCCAAGTCTCTTATTTAAAAATTGACATATATGTTATCTATTATAATTTGATGCCTCTAACTTAAAAGCTGTTTTCCGCGTTTTCAATTGGTTGTAAATTTGTTGACTCAATAATTGTTTAATGATTTAATTAATATAAATGTAATAATTGCCTAAATAGTTAATTAATATAATTATTTACTAAAATAATTATATAATTATTTAATTAAAATAATGATTTATTAAATTTGTAAACAAAGGCGCGCTATTTTGTTTTACTATGTATGTAAAATAATATATTAGACACATATAGTATGCTTGTAATTCTGCTGATAAATAAATGATCCAAAATACAAATTTTGCGTTTTATGGATCGGTATTGAAATCAAGAAAGCTTTTGTGCTTTATTTTATAAATAAATTCTTTCAAAATTAAATAATAATTTACTGAGACATAAATATTTAATTAAAAATTAAACGTGACAGTTTAGAAACTGCTCTGTTACTTAACAACAATTATTTTATTATTCTAAATTTTATCAAATGCAGACGGTCATTTGACTGGAAAAGTGCCATCATACATCCTTAAGCCGAGCGAATTCGCGAGGCCGCGCGCGCTCGATGTCTCGCCGCTGCGCTGCGCCGCGCCGCGGAAATGCAGCAGCGACGAAGTTTGCGAACTTCGAAATTGATATTGTCGGATATGAAGTTCCGTTTACGGGCCCGCAATCTTTTTCCGTCGCGGATACACGCATACGGCGGTGCGGCGCAGCGCGCGCCCCGAAAGGACCAAAGTAACTTCCAGATAATATTGCGGCGCGCCGCGCCAGCGGGAGGGTGAGAGAAGGGCGGACGGCGCGAGAGAGACGCCTTATTTATGCGGCCAAGGGCTACGGCTTAAGTGCAACAAATCGATTAGCGTGGACTTTATCTTCTTTCCGCGTTTCAACCCCTTTCCCCCTCCCTCCTTTTTTTTACTCTCACACACCCCCGCTCCCTCCCTCCATTTCTGGAACACCGTTGAAACACGAAAGCGAGCTCTACCTGCCGCCGCTACTCGTCGCACGAGCCTAGAGAATCGGGGCCGCTGCTCGGCTTTAGATACAGTTAAGTACAAAATGTGGTAACGACAGGGGCGGAAACGCGATTTTCCTCCCCTCGCGCTCTCGCAACACTACTCGTGCCGGCGCTCCTCGGTATCCCCGTGGCCAGAGATACGAGCGGCTGTATCGGTTTCGAGTTGACCGTGCGTCAGATATTAGGTGGCTGCTAAAAGTTACAGAGAGTTTTCGCGGAAGAAAACCGCCCGGACGTGTCGTTTCACCGGAAAGTCCGATACACTGCTCGCGGATCGATAACGCCCTGCTGCTGTTGCTGCTGCTGCTGCTGCTGCTGCTTTGCGGGGGCGTGTACTACCTCCGCACATAATTCCGTATGTAATATCGTGACAGGCACGCGGCTACTAAATTCGGAAACTTCGACAACTTTGAACTTCGCCGTTCGCTACAGTCTCCGATCTTCCGCGAGAGGCGTTAGGGACAGGTTGCCATTTACGAGAGACGATACTCTCATCAACGATAATGGAAAGTATCGGAAACCACAGTCACTCCCGCCGTCCCTCTCTATATTTCATTTCTCATTATTTTATATTTTTGTCGTACTACTCTCTAAAATTTTTGGAGTGGAATTTCATCTAAAAGAGTGGAATTCCACTCTAAAAGTGTGAAAATTCTGCCACTCTTTATCAGGACTGGCAGGATTTTCACACTTTCAGAGTGGGATTCCACTTCAAAGAATTTAAAGAGTACGTCTCTTATTTTTTTCAAATCTTCATTTTTCACGCTGTTATCAAAACAGCATTCTAAAATGCTGAACGCATTTCGCATCGCTTATACTGTTAAAGATTAAAGAATCAAATTTAAACGAATTTCTTAAGTTAAATGACATTTTGTTATTTTTAACACAAAATGTGTAATTAAAAGAGCAACCTTATCAAATCACTTCTGTGATTAAATTGTTTAGTTTCAAAGTAAGTAGTGTCCATATTAACGTATACTCCTAGTAAATAATGAATTAAATTTGACTCAGATTTAACATTTTTAGAATTAATTTGTTTAACTTCAACGTTTTGTTTAACTTCAAAGTTTAAATTGATGATATATTAAGTAGGAACAGCGGTGACCTATAAGAATGATTAAAAATAACTCAAATTGGATAGAATACGACACTATGAATTTAATAATGTAGATTGAGAATCTCGCATCTCTAAAATAATAATATTAATTAAAACATCGTGAGCTTCAATTTTTTCAGACAAGATTTTATGTAACAAGAAATAAGATCCCGTCTCTACTTAAAAAAATATACCTTTTTCATGATTATTTTCTGGAAAGGATATACAAGCTACAAAGATTAAGTGTTTTGTAAATAAAAGTACAAAATTTGTAATCTCTATTTTTTTTCGATTTTGTTATTTGTTATATTTTTTCAGAAAAAAATCAAATTTTTTAAACCGAATATCAATTTTTTTATGTTTTAAATTTACCATTACATAAAAAATAAAAAGTTTTAAAATTGCATTCGATAGGGACTATAATTTTTAATATACTTCAAAACCTATTTTGAATTTTTTGTTTCAAATGAACCAATTCGGAAATATTTCTGGTACCGTAAAACGCTGCAGGGCCTACGACGAGGGAGGAGGAGGGTATTTTTCAGTAAAACTTAAAATAAAAAATTGTGATTGATAGACAAAAATACGTACTATTATTTATAAAAAAAAATTCAATTTTTGCAGCTTGTTTATCCGAAAAAAATCATGAAAAAACAAACATATTTTTCGAAGCAGAAAGTTTTATACCCCCCTTAAAGATTTAAAGTATTTCGAAACATTTATAAAATTTTTATATGGCGCGCTATAGCACATACATTATTATTAAAATCTTTTTTCCCAATATAGCCCGCAGAAATTACCTTCCCGTTTTTATTATTCACGATTTCACGTATACTTTCTTATTAAGTTCGAACTCCGGGTTTTAGCCGCACGGTTATTTCCGTAAGTATAACCAACGCGGGGGGAATTACCTCTGGTGTTGCAATAAACGTTGCGTATATTTTTCTATCGGGGAGGAAAAAAAAAGGAAGAAACATGTACGCTAACCGATACATCATGTTTCGCTCGCGGTAATACGTCTGGTATACTTTCTTACTTGGCAAACTCGAAGCTCACTTTTAAATACCTCTCGATCTTCTAGCGCTTTTTACGTGGCCTGCGCGGCGCTATTATCAGCGCTAACAGCGAGTTATGAATACGGACCTAGGTTTCTAAGTGCATTAAGTATGCGGGCTCTGATAAGGGCACAAAAGAGATTAAAGGGGTATACAGGGATGTGATACCGCGTTTTATGGGCCGACACTAACGATTTTAAATGAGGCGAAATACGAGAAGACCGCGTGTAAGTAGAAGCGCATACGATGCACGCGCAATATTGTCTCTCGCGAGTGTACACGGGCGGATTAAACTGTACATACCCCTACCGTGGAAATTTCTAATTTATGAAGCGTACGACGTACGAAACGCTATTGCCCGGCATAGAGAAAGAGTCGCGTATACGCGAGACGTTACTGTACGGACTATACCGCTGGGAGAAACATCGCTTTATTACAGATAACGATGGCGTTCATTGAAGCGCAATGTTTTTAGGAGTTGTGCCGATGGGACATCGTTAATAAAAGTCGATGCAGATAGAAACAATGAATTGGCTCGTTGCGAGACGTCATTCTTTCTATCAGCGATGAGTTCCAATCAACTCGATAATCCGCACGTTCACCCTTTTATCGATCCCCGGAGAGAATAGACGCCACTTGAAGTATTCCGTCGATTATAATCGACGGAGTACTTCTTATTGTCGCTATGCAGAATATCCGCGACAACGATGAAGTAGAGAATCGGAATAATTGAGGGCGCAAAAAAGTTTCTTTCTTCAGGAAAAACAAGCACATTCAGGTACGTTTAATATTTGTCAATATACTGTTTTTTTTTTTAATGTATAACATTCTACACAGTATCTTTAAATTTGTGTTTTGTTAATCTAACAGATTAAAATTAAATAAATTTAAATAAATTTTTATTTCTATATCAAAATTTCAAAATATTACACTTAATCCAGCGATTATTAAAAATGTCTATTACTTTTTTGTGTATATTCGCTCTTCTATTTTCTTTTTCTTTTTTATTTTTCATTTTAAACTCTTTCTTTTCTTTGTTTTTCCCTCTTTTAAAATTTTTCTTTTATAATCTCTTTTATACAAATAAATTTTTAACTTTGGTAAAAAGTTAATAAATTAAAGTTTATGTATTTAAAAAATAACTAGTTAAAGTTAAACATTAAATCATTCAAAATTAACTAAATTAAAAGTTATTAACTTTATTATTTAACTTTTAATTTTTTAATACCCAACCCTGCAAATGAGTTACGAGCGTTTGTAGCGCGATGCGATGCAAGAAGATATCTCTAAAAGTCGTTGCGATTGTCTCGTGCAGCGAGAGACTCCGCTTAGCTAAGGCACGCCGGTTAAGCCTCACTACTCGGGTCATTGACCACACACGGTCCCGTAAGCCAGGCGCACGTGCGCGCCGTCTGAGCCGCCTCCCCACTCTCCTTGGCCAAGGAGTAAAAATGTATTTATTTGAATGTATTTCTCTTAAATAAAAAAAATGTTTGTTAAATTTAAGAAAAAATTTAAAATAATATTTTTTAAAATGATATAAAACGTTCTTTTTTTAATTTGAATTTTTTAATTTAAAAAAAGATTTCTTTGAAATACTGTAATGCAAGAAAAATAAACAATTTTTTTCAAAAGAAAATGAATCTTTTGAATGTAAAAACTGTAATTTAATTAAAAGTAAAAATTTAATTTAATTAAAAAATAACATCAAAATAAATCTTGTAAATGTAAATTAATTACTTATTCGCAGAAAAAATTATAATTTTATTTTAAATAAAAAATTTATTTATTCAAATCAAATATCTTGTAATGTAAGAGATCAAGCGAGTAGTACACGGCATCTCTCGTTAACAGATGGACATAGCAGAATTTTATTTCTCGTAATTAAAAAGTAGAATACAATAAAAAGCGCAGCTTTTTATGAGGTTTCTCAACTGTTTTTATGAAGTGATGATAAAGCAGATGAAGTCATGTTTTAAAGATAAATTCAAGTTGGACTTCGAAATAAAAGTAAAGCGTCTTAAATACAACGTATTAAATACTAGCGCAAATATTTGTGTCTAACAGTTTACGATTGTAAATGTTTTTATTTGAATATTTTAGATATTACTTTCATCCGAAAAAGTCTAAAAAATATTTAGAATTTTAAAATAACATTTTTAAAATTTAAATAACAAATTTACTTACTTTTAAAACATTATTCTTTTAACTTTAATAAAAAATGTTTTTAACAAAATAAATATTGTTTTGTGTTTAACCTTTATTTTTTTATTGTAATTATTAAATCTTTTTGTCAAACAAAACAAATTTTCCATTTAAAAAAACATTTCTTTTGATCAACAAAATGTGTCAATTTGTTTCGAATAAATATTTAGTTAAAAGTATACAAATAAATTATTTTTTCAATCGAGTGAAATTTTTTTACTTCAATAAACAATTCTCTTAGTGTATAATCATAAATAAAAGCATCAACGCAAAAAAAATAGAATCGGGTAATATGCGATCGTCATTAATTTCACGAGTAAACGTATATATGCAAGCAATATATCTAAAGATTGCCAAAGGGGTTGAAAACAAATTCCTTGCATAGGCGCGATTGCCTCTTCACGGCGGAAAAACACATAAATATCCGTCAACGACTTACTCGCGTGACTAATATTTAGGCGAGATACTTTCCTGAACTTTCCGTCTTTGCGCAGTACCGGAGGTTTCCGTCATACCGCGATGATGAAACGAGTCACCCCTTCCGGGGAAAGTTACGGCGGCATAGACGAAAGGTAAAAGTAGCAAATTGGCCGTTTGATTCTCGATCAATCAGGCAGCGGCGCTATTTGCGGCAATAACCAATGTCAATGTTCCTTATTCTCATCACGCGCCACGAGCGCTACAACGGCGAAATGGAAATCCGTGTGCTGAATTCGCACGGGATCACGTCAGAAAGTTGAGGCAGCGGTATTACTATGCGTAGCGTAGACGGATTGTTGCCAAGATGTTTGAGAAATGATCGAGTTTTCGCCGATATGCTTCGAATCGACATTTGATTCCCGGAGTATGGCTTACATCTTGCCTTCAGTTATATTTTTATCAAGAAACAGTAGATTTGTCTTAAAATGTGTCAAGGTTGGTAACTATTGAAAAAGCAGATTTTTAAAAATATATATATTTTAGTTCAAATCTTTTTAGTCAAAATCGCATTGGTTTTTATAAAGTAGCTGTTTCTTGATTTCAATCAATTCGTCTACAATATTCGTGGGGAAAAAAGCAACTGCCGTAGCTAACAATTGCACATGGTAACTAAATTAAATTTGTGAACAGATAATATTTTATTTGTAACGTTAATTTGAAAGAATAGTTATATTTAATTGATAGAATTTAGCCTCCTGATACATGAGTTTAGCTACAGAACATATTTGCTATATCCAAAATATACTCTGTAATTAAAAGTATATTTAAGGTGAATTACATTAATTAATTATCTACATTAATTAACGTATATTATCTGCATATCAGTTAGTTCTGATCATTATTTTTTATGTTGCCATACGATGTAATTCTAATAGACATGTTTTGCTATTTATGTATTGGGAACAACAGCAAATCGTTTTGCTGTAGTTTATAAATTTATAGTTACGACAGCAAATATAGCTTCAGTAAATCATGATTGTATAGCTATGGCAGCAAAAATTTTATTTTCCGCGTTGGAAAAGTTAATAAAATTAATCTCATTAAGCAGCGTTAATTTGTATCAAATAAAATCATGTTGAAAATTCATCATTAAACGCGGAATGCGATGTTTCAGGCTTAAACATTTTTATTCAACAAGATGTTTCTCGAGATACTTTTACGAACATGGAGCCGGGGCAGGTCTTTAAAAAGACTGAAAGGGTTAAACGTGCGAAAGAAATTTGATGCAATCCACCGATTCAATAACTTCCACCTTGCTTTAGACGGCGGCAACGTCTGGCTAACCAAAACGACTTGAAAAGCCCGAAGAGGGTGAGAAAAATCGCAGGATCTTACGATGAAGGCTTTTCGGAAAAACCAGAGTCAGCATGTAGGACACTTCTGCTTCTGGTCGGGGAAGTCCTTGAACCGCCTAGAGTCCACGGGAGTCGTAAAGTGCCGCGCGCGCTTCTCGAGAACGCGGAGAAGTTAAGATGGTACAACGTAGAGATAAAACATGTACTTCTGACCGTCGTCCGACGTGTCTTTTGATCTCGACGAGCTACAGTCACCTTCAAAGAACCTCGTTCCGCTTGCCAAATGATTCTTTCACGTAAATATATTCCACTACACGCTCCCCGCTCCGATATACCAAAGCATCGCCCATACAATTAAATTAATTTGCTTGTGCCATCCCCTCGTACATTTCGCGTGGTCGCGTTAGTCCAATTGCCCTTTCAGCAATTGGATTTAAGAGAGAGAGAGAAATATGTATATATGCTATCTAATAATAAAATTGAAATAATTGGTTTCAATTCTACTGAACATATTTTTTTTCATTTTTAATTTTAATTTCCGTTTTACAAATTTGACCTTTACAGTACGTATCAGACTGCGATTTTATTAATGCATTTGTATATAGAGTTTGACTCAAAATTTAGCTAGGTTTTTATAGTTATTTATTTCTATTTTATTTATTCTTTATAATGTTATTTTAAGAGTTCTTTCACTTGTTTAACAACAATTTAATTAAGGATGACTTAGTACAGTCGAAATGCCCCGCACAAAAATTCCAAATTTTGATTAAAATCGCTATAGTTCTTATCTAAAAAAAAACTTTGCTCGTTTATTGACCTTTAATATTTCGGTATTTTTTTAAAATACTTTTTTGCTTCAGGATTTTCCATTTAATTTTACATTGACACGCGCAATGTGAAACGCGATACGTTGTTCATTGCGTCCATACCAATTAAATTATTAAATCTATTAGATTAATTTTGCGGAAAACGCATATAACGCGAGATCATGATTCTTCTTTCAAAGCGAGCGTATTTAATGCGTATCGAATGAACACAAATGATTATGAGATTCGCGTTGCGTCTACGCGAATAAATCGATTAGGTAAATTGCATAAACGCGAAACTGTGGAAACTCGCATTAGCAGAGCGCACATTCGATCGTTAGGCTAGCCGCGATACGAAACTTGGACGCCATAATCGCAGGCGCGTATCTCCAGCACGCGTACATCTCTCTACGCGCATATCTCTACGTGACTCTCGCTCGCCGAAGGCGCTAATTTCGAGACTCGTTCCTTCCTCCCGCACGCGGGGCTGCTGATGTGAAGAAGACGTCACGAGGCTGGTTCTCGCGAGCGAGCGAGCGTGCCGCGAAAGGCTCTCATTCTGCGCACGCGTCGCATCACAATGGATGGAGAAACGGGGAAATCCTCCGCTGCTGCTGCTGCCGTTGCTGCTGCTGCTGCTGCTGCTGCTATAGAGGCCGCGTCTCGGGGCAAACGAAGAGAAGAATAAAGAAGGGGGCTGGCGCGCACGGCGCGGCGCGGCGCGGCGCGGCGTGGCGGCGGTGGCCGTGGGCCGCGGGCCGCGGACCCCGGTCGTTAAAGACTCTAAAGCGTTTACGGCGCCGTGTTTCACCGGGCAGCGATGTGAAACAGTTACACAATTATCGAAAAACCATTACGCCGACGTCGGCCGAGCGCTAACGGTACGTGTGTACCCGCGCGCGCGCGCGCGCGCGAGAGGATCGCTCCACTCTTCGCGCGAGTGTGTACGTTACGTACGTGTATATACGCGCGTACGTCCGTGTCCGTCCCGGGCCGGCCGGACTCGCGTAAGCAGACGAACCCGTGATTTATAACTCCCGCTCCTCGTAAATATACGCGCGACAATATATCTCCCGGACCTGTCGTGGAGAAAGAGCAGGCGCACTCTTTTCGAACGAGAGTTCCTTTTCCTTTCTCCCGCCACTTTGCTCCCAACCTCCGCTACCGTTCTTTTTTTCACTCCCCTGCCCCCTTTTCTTTTCTCTCTCCTTCTTTATTTCTTCGCCGCCAAGCGATCGCGAGCGCGGTGACGAACGGAGCGCGAGCGAGCGAGCGAGTTCATCGACGAGCGGGCGAGCGGCCATCGGCGAGAGGACCGATCGAGTTTACGATCCTCGTAAAATAAATCAATAAGCGCTGTTTTAAGGGCCTACCGAACGTTACGATGCCCGGCCTCTGCCTCTGCCTCTACCTATACCCAACCTCGGGAAATTATTTCCTTTTCTGCCCTCGCGGCGCGTCGATGCCTCCGCGGGGACACCCGATTTTTAAGAAGGCGAATCGTAACTTGTTTCCTATATTGTCGCCGGTACGTCGTAACGATATCCTCTCGGACGTATACAACATCCTACAGGATTTCGCCTCGATCGTGAAATCCACGATCCAAAATGCGCCGCCAGCGAGGTGGAATTTTTACAGCCGAGCCGTTTCGATTACGATTGCATAGGATATTCCGTGTGACGGAACGAGAGTTTAATTAAGTACAGATACGCGCCCGCGCGAGGGTCCCGGACACAGCGCGCGTCGCAGCGCTGCAGCGCTGATGTGAGATGGACCGGCCAACAGCGGGGCGGGCGGCCCTCATTACGTCGGAATTCGCGAGGAATTAAAATGGACAACCAAGTGACCGACTTATTTACAGCTCGCGCGGCCGTAAATCCGAGACACGCCCGCAACGAGCCGAGCGACGCACAGAGTAAATAAAACACTTGAGACGTTCTCGCGCGCTATGTAACCCCTCGATAAATATTTATAACCGCGTAAGAGCCAACGGGGTATATTATGTTTAGTCGCACAAGTCGGAAAACTGCGCCCACCTCGGAGTCGTCGTCCCGCGACCGACCCCTAGTTACGTACATATTTTGAGCGCGACCGGCAATGCCCGAGCTACAATGGTTATACGACTGGCTGTAAATCTTAATTCTCGTTGCATTTCTCGGGCGTACGTCATCTCTAGAGATCCCTTTCGACTTATCTTTACTGCCGTGGCGTAAAGAGTGCTCTTACGAAGGTGTTCCCCTTAGATAGAACGAGCCCTTCGAACTTTAACTAGGTTTCCCTTTGTCACTATCCTTTTTTTTTCGATCTCGGAGCAATAACTCAGCCCGAACGTTGTACCTACGCCCGCAGTCACAGGTACACTACATAAATTCTTGTGACGAGGCCTTTTCGATGTAAATACAAAATGTAACTGAGAAACATGTTTGGAAGAACATAAATTCTCTTCGATAAAGGGGAAACCTTCCAGCTGCGGCATTTAACATGAATTTATACACTCGATTATTAATTTTGAAACGTTATAGCGCAAGACAAAAGTTGGATGATATATATTTATTATTTATACATATAAAATCAAAATAAAAAATCAGAACATCTGAGAGATGAGTACTAATAAAATACGCAGAGAAATCGTAGGAAGCACGGAAAAAGAGCGCGCAAGAAGTTAATCATACATACGTACGCTGAAAAAAGAGTTTTATAATATAGAGTGAAATAATGCCAATTAAATATTTGATTTTTATAATTAAAAATAATTTTACTTTTCTAAATATTTTGTAAATATTACTAGATAATATTTGCTAAATATTCAGAAAAGTAAAATTATTTTTAGTTACATTAACCAAATATTTAATTGGCATTATTTCACTCAACATTTGCTAGCTGTTATCAAACTGTTTTTTTTTTCAATGTAATGGAATCAATAAATTATCGTTTGTAATTCTTTAAATTTTATGTAATTATGCGAACGTGGAACTTTCAAATTGTTAACGATCTCGAGATGACACTGAAGATGACACAATACAGGGTTGAAATGTATGTTTATGATTGTCAAAATATGAATAAATTAAACTAGTTAGAAGTAACATCTACACGGAAAAAAATTAGTATTAAATCAACAATTCATTGTTTCATATACAAGTAAGAATATAAAATCTTCTTGAAAGGATTTATGTATAATTTTAAACAGACATAATTTGCTAACATAAAGACTTTTTTTTTAAGATAAATGTACGGAATTACACCACTTTAAGCAAGAATTAATATTTGATAGGTTATTAAAAAAAAAAAATAAATAAAGTGGTTTAGATAAGACTTGAAAACTTTTATTTAAAGTTAATATTATAAATTAGTACATAAATAAAGAAAAATATTTTTATGTACAAAAGAATTAAGTGTGAATTATAAATATCCTAAATTACGCCATCAAAATTCTGGGTTGTTCCGATTTACACTGTGTACCAAATGACGCCACCCTATCTGTATATTAGTCACCCCTATTATTATATTGTACAAAAACCATATAATTATATGATGCTTTATTATTCTATCATTTTTTTTTTAACATATTAATCGTGCAAAACTAAAACGCTCCGTATTACGATCCACATTACAAAAAAGTGACAAATTTTCGACATAGATTTTTGAAAACCGTTTATCACATTATACTGAACACTTTTAACCAGCTGTGTTTTATTACGGGCACAAAACAAATTATGTCTGTTTGAGATCATCAAGATTTTTCAAGAAGATTTTACATATTTTCGCTTATATATAAAACAATAAATTATTGATTTGATACTAATTTTCTTTTTGTATAGCTTGGCTTCGACACTTGTTTAATTATTTTGTCGTTTATATTCCAATTTAATTTTTTGCTTGATCGCGTCCTCGACAATATACACAATGTTACTCTATTAATATTCGCGTTCGTCTTCGAGAATCTTCACTTCTGTAAGATTAACTGTGTAACAATCAGTATCTAGAATCGCGTCCGAGGCGCAGCTGTCGCTCGCGTTAGGGAATCTATCTAGCGAGGCTCACATCCTGTCAGGCGCAATTTACAACGGCGCCACGACGAAATAACAGCATCCAATTACAGCACCTCGTTTGAGACAAGTGTTAACGCTTCCATAAAATATGCGAGCCTGATAACCGCGGCCCGGTAACGGAAGAGTTATAGTGACGGGGACGCGCGGCGAGATGCTAAGGAACTTCGCCGCACGAGGGAACAAAGCGATCCCTTGTCTTGTCGGGCAACAACGTGTAATGATCCGAGGAGCTACGCGCACGCTCGTCTATCTGTACGAAACGATAATCGACTGCGCTCGTGTCCGTTCGACCGATACCTGTTGCGCTAATATTTTGAGAGTCCGCGAATTAAACCCGATACTGCGAGCGCGTTAAACCGACGGCGACGTGTCAGATTTTAACAAATCCGCTCGCGCCGAGCTTCCGGCTTGCTCACCGTCTCCGGAGAAACGAGTTTCCGCTCGACCGCGTCATTTTATATCTTTTAGCACGTTTCTATTAGCACATCTCGAGCAACGGCTGTGCAAACTGTGCTAATTTATGCCGTGTCTCCTCGGCGTGCTATTGCAACGTAGAAATTTAATTAAAAGTGCAAAGCGTAATTAATAGAGCGAAACCATATTTATGGATACGCCTGTCTCTCTCTCTCTCTCTCTCTCTTTCTACCGCCTTTGCAACGCGACGCCGTTGTTAATTAACATTACATTCGATACGTTCAATTTTAATTCGCCTCCCAATCATAACTGTAATATTATGGAAATATTCGCCGCCGTGTGCCCCCACAGCACTTTAAATCCAAAATTAATATCCTTCCGGAATGCATAAACATCCGATTGATTAAGGTTTAATTATTTTGATACAGCAGTGCCAAAGTCCTATGACCGACTCAAAGAGGATTGATGCTATCAAAGCCGATACTAGCTTTTGAATCTTAAACATCTGAATATTTAAAAAACATGAGAGAGGGATAGCTATAAGTTTCAAAATTAAATTAAACTTTTCTTTTTCTTCATCAAAATCGAGCGGCGCGTGCTTTGTAAAAATTTCAACTTTAACGATTAATTAATGCAATCTGTAGCTGAAATTTTTTTAAAGAATAGTTAATCTGTATCTCGCCACAATTAAATAAAGATACATCTGTATGTTCAAACAGTCGAACAACACAATTCATTTTAATTTATTTTACATTATTTTTAATCACATAGGAAATACCCGGAGACCATTTGTTATGCATTGTTAATATAATTTTAATTATATAATAACAATACTATGAGTGTCTCTTAGACTTAACGGATTTTTTGCTTTCGATCGTTGAATCGTGTTATGAATTTTTACATTTGGACTGATCTAGGATTATCTACACGGAAAAAACGATTTTGTTGAAGTATCTAAATAATTAATTAATAGACTGATTTCGCTCAAGCTGATAAAGACTAACAATAAGTAAAGTCAAAACTTCTTGTTCTTGTATAATATCATTTAAGAGAAGAAATTGCTATTGTCAAAATCGCACCATCTAGAATCGTTTGTATCATCAGCCGTTTTTTTCCTTCTATATTTTTTCTTTGTAAACCAGAGGTGTTTGTAGAATAGACAATTGTAACTTTACAACAACATATAACGCATTCGTACTTATTCACAGTCTTGTATAACGTATTCATGTTATTAAACGCGAATTTCACCATAGAGACTCGTTGCAAGCCGCACATATGCGTGCTCGCTAATGACGTTACACGCGTTTGTTTGCTCTCCGAGGTTTGCTAAACCTCCACTAATCAAACCAATTAAGGGTTAAATCGAGCTGAACATTCATGAAGTGCAGTTAACGCGAAAGCGCTACGCGACTCGACTGCTCGACGAAACGCAAGACGGCGCGAGGCTCTCCCGCTGGATACGCATATATTGTCTCACATAACTGTCGCTGTTACATGTGCATGTGTGTCAACACTCGTAACGAAACGCCGTGTCTTTCATAGCTAAGAGAAATTGATTATCGGCCGTTGTTTCCCTCGCGGGGCGAATCAAATTTCACGTTTGTAAATCACAGGCGGGTTTAATATCGCGGAGGTCGCGTTGCACCGGGCGGCATTGCAGCAAATAACCTTCTTTTTTGCTCGCATCCCCGAGCACCTCGTTCCGACCCGTCCACCCACAGCCCACCCTGCCAGGAGTACGGATGCCCCCGCGTTCGCATGCATTTCTCTATTCCTCTGTCTCTCTCCTTCTCCCACGGACTTCTCTCCGATCGGAGCTGGTCCCGACAAAGCGAATTTTCAACGCCGCGATACACGGAAATGAACTTTGCCCTGCCGATTATCAGAATGAACGTTATTCCACTTTCATTAAGTCAATCTTCGCGTCCGTCATGCGGTAGCCGGAAGCGTAGAAAAATCTGTTTCGCATTGAAACGCTTCAAGCTCTGAGCTTCGCCGAGCCTTCGCTTGCCATCGCTTGGATAATGTTATAATATTGTACCTGTCGGGTTTATAGAACTACATAAATCTGATCCAAAGACAATTCCGTGAAATTTTTCTGTCATATGATTGTTGCTTTATCTTGCACGTATAAGAGTATCAAGAGAAATATGAGACACATATAATTTAAGAAATATAAATAAGATAAAAATTATATATATATATTTTTATTTGTTTATATTTATATATTTATTTATTTATTTACAGATTTACACATTTTCTGTAACGATCGCAGAGAGTCGTGCGTTTGCTCTCTGTGTCGAAGATCCGGGTTCAAATCCCACTGATCAGAAACATCTGATTTTATTGGATCGCTATCTCTTGGAAGGCAATGGCAGACCATCGAGAGTATCTTGCTATGAAAACGCCTTTAAATTAGGCTGTTCAGAACCGACGTTTCAACTGTAGGTCCCGTATATCTGTATAAATTATAAGAAGCGCATACTACAGGTATGTTGAAAGGTCATCATGCTCTGAGTTAATGTTTGGTTATATATGTATCACTATATCATAAGATTTCAATCTCACAGAAGTATAGGGACAAAAAAGATAAGCTGACGATATGTTAATTTTTCCAAGTTAATAACAAATGATGAGCCGGTGTTTAATTCATTTAAAGACTTTATATAATAATAAATAATCTGTGATAAGTTTATTTTAATCTGTCCACAATAATAGTTGTGGATAGTATAATAAAAAATGTGTTTTGAAAACATCTAAAGTGTTTTTATTCGCGAGGAATGGTATAATTATAGTAAATATTTTCATTTTCTCTATAAAATCACAATATTGTAAATACGTATGCATAAACATATTCGTATTTTTCAATTTTTATAACGCAACATTTATGTAAATATAAATATATTTAATAAATAAATAAACACGGCGACTGTGAATAAGATGACGAACGTCGGACATTTATGCATTAATTTTTTTCAGTTTTAATAACTATACGACTGCACATAATATAATTTTAATCGCAATATGTATCGTAATGCATATCACAATTTTAATTTTAATAATTTTAATAATTTAGCAAATTATATAAATATTTTTTGTTCCATTTACATTTTTTTTTAATTGCATTGTAATGTGAAAATAGAATGTCAAGTTGAATAAAGATTATTATATCATAATAAATCTTTTTTATTCATGAGAGCATATTTTTAACCTTACTTAACAATTTTTTATATCCATTACAAAAAATTTAGGTTTGAAAAAATTCTAGTTTATTTAACAGCTAATTTTTACTGGTAATAAACAAGGCTTTAATATTTTGAAAAAAAAATTGGATTGTTATTTTTACATTATAGGAATTTGAAAAAAAATTGACAAACCTTAAGGTCGTTATCTTACTTCCCTCTTCCCTACTGATTGTGTTATACGAGCTAAAGTCCATTTGCATCAATATAGTTTAACTGTAAATTCAATTTAACTTTCTGTCCTTTTCTAATTTTTAAATTAAAAAAGAACGGAAAGTAAGTTGAACCAAATTTGAAGTTTAGCTACACATTGGTGCAAACGAGTCTAAGAAGCGCAATAAAAATAAATCGCGAAGTGATTATGATGAACCTGCAATTATTAGTAATCAAGAGTTAGGTAAGGCACCTGAAAGTTTCAGTTGAGAGCCCCTGCTCCGTTGTACATGTGCCCGATACCGCCTCGTCCATTCTCTTCATGCCGTACGCTATTATCCCGTTCCGTGATAAAACGATATAAGACACGTACGTATAATCATCCACTATCGAAGTTGAAAGTCCCTGCGAGCCCCTGACCTTCAAGGTTAGCGAAGCGGCGAAAAATATAACGTCGCACCGATAAACGACGAAACCGTCGTCGGTCGCGGATGGTTCGTATTAGTGTTCCCTCGCTGACTCTCGCGTCATATCTGCCCGCTACTTTTTTGTCGGTCGATTAAGAGCTCTGGCGGCAATCTCGACGGCAAGGTCTGGCGATAGGGGCGTCGTGACGACGAGAGTGACATAAGACAGTTACATATTATTTTCAAGCGGATAAGATACGAATGATAAAATTCAAATGCGCACGTCAGGTAACACAAGATCAATAACTCAACATAGCTTAAGACTGTATTTAAAATCATACGCACAAATACATAGGATATATCGGAGAAAGGGACTAATGACAGATTATAATTAATTTGGATTTGAAGAATTTGTTTAGCGTAGTTTCATGAAATAGCATTATTCGTTGTATTTTGTTAATTTTTAACTCTAGAAGGATCAAAGGGGTGTAAATGCACTCTAAAAGAATTAAAAGAATTGATAGATAAGAAAAGATAATGGAATTTACTTAACGCTAATCTTTTCTTTATTAAAAGACAAAGAGATTGATCTATTGTTGAATCTTCTAACGCATATATAAAGCATTTTACGCTATGATAAAGAAAGGGGTGCTTTTATACTCCAGTTGATTCTTAAAAGGCAAAAAAATAAAATACAATCCTTCTAGTTAAGATTGGAATTTGTCTTTTGTGTAAGCGAGCGTTGAATTAAATATTTGTGTCATAATCTCTACTGGGAATTCCATGGAGAATAAAGTTACCGCAGTGCGACTTCTGTATTTAATTCGCGAAAAAAATGCTCATATTTAATAAGCATTTAAGAATTATTTGTATTTCCAGAAATTTGATAATATTATTTGCAATTTCCAAATCCAAAATCAATCAAAAATTATTGTTATTAAAATACGATAATACGATCGTTACGTTTCGGCACATATTTTAGTATTTAATGTTATACGATTGAAATATCGTATTAGACTGTTTCAATAAATATACGTACATATTTACGTTCATTCATATTAGCAAAATTAATTATGTTAATAATATGATAAATATTATATAAATAATGTTATAAATAGGATAATAATAATAAATATTCAAATCAACGTCCGATAGCGCGTTAATCGCGCTGTAATAGGAATTATTTACTGCAAACTTATGGTATGAAATTAACGACGATGAGAAATTGAAGGGTACAAAAGTTTGCGGCGCAATTATTCTCGCACGAACATTTTAAAACAAGGTAAACTTGCGTAAAAATTCTAAACTAAAGCTGCGGTCGGTATATAAGTATTCGCTATTCAGTTGATTGTAGAAACTTTTTTTGCGAAAATGCAGCTATTCACGCTTTACATGCGCACTCATCTCGTAGAAGTTTGTATAAAAAGGAGAGAGGTCTATTGAGTAAAATGTTCTAGTTTAGACTAAAACTAACGTTGAATAAATAAAAGGAACCGTTGCTGAATTCATTTTTTTTACATCTTAAGATGTTGAAAAAAATCGTGCGTTAATTGAAATAAGTCCAGATCGTGGAATAAAAAAGAAACTAGAGTGTTTCATCTAGCTTCCAGGAAATTTTTGTACGAAAATGTGCCGGGAAATAAATTTTGCGTTATATTCGCTCGCCTTTAAGCGATTTATCGCCGTCTCGCCGTTGCGCGAAAATGTCCAATGAGTTTAGTTAACTACCGACACTGCTAATTATTGCGCAAGCTGCAATTAAGATCTAGATCGTATGCTTGATAGAGCGCGGTCGATCGTTCGTGATTTCTGCACTTGCATGTCCTGCGTAAGCCCATTCGTATTTATAGCGGCTGCACGCTCCAGTGAACGTTATTGTCGCGAACAATGAAACCAGTTCGGATAAACGTTGGAAAGGAACTGAACGTCCTTCTACGGATAACAGTATCTCTGGCTGATAATATATAAATATATAAAAGAGATTTCAGAGTGAGCAGAATAAGGAAATCATATCCAACGTTTGTAGAATGTTAATGAATTAAAAAAAAAAATGATTGTCACGTGACATTTAAATAACATAGTTACGAACAATCGATGCGCATCGCGGAATATATAATTGATGTATTATTTACAAAGTCACATATGCGTGGTATTATAATTGGCGAAATAGTCACCTGACAAATGGTTTTTAATATACGTATTTGTATACTGTAATTTATGTATTCTCGTTATGCGGAACGACGCTCGCCGCAACGCGAGCTAATAGAATGAGCTGAAAAAATATTATACTTTTCGCTCGGCATGGCTGCCATAATTTATTCCGCACCGCCGTGAGGGTCATAAATTTAAATTTAAATGCACGGCATCATCCTAATGCTGATTCGCACCGACTTCTAATCGGCGCACTTAAATCACGACAAATCGTTTATGGAATAAAATTGAGAGACAAACCGGATATATATTTTCGTACGACACGCGCAAATGTTGTATAAAATTTAAATTGATAAATGTATCCCATTAATTTGTAATTTTCTTATGCCGATACGAATGTTTCAATCTTAAAAAAAAATTGAGTTTATCAGAAAAATATATCGAATATATACCTAAGTATTTTATTAACATAATTTGTTAATTTAATAATTTGCTAATTTAATTTTGCCAAATTGTTGGAGAGAATTGCTGAATGCGTACCGGTATTCTAAAACGTGTATTTCTTCAATATTTTAAATTTTTATTTTGCATAGACAACATTTAATGACAAAAATAAAAATAAATGAGGAATAAATAATACAGACAAACGTTTAATAAGTTCCATTTTGTTTTGTGTATGCTCAGTATTTTGGAAAATTAGGTACCTCTAATATTAATATTTCATTAATTTATAATAACCTAATTGTGAAATTTTATTTTGAATTGTATTATATTTTCATAAAAGAAGACTTGTTGTAGAATATTTTACATTTATTGTATGTATATATTTACAATTCCTGTAAAAATTATATTGATATTAACTCTATGAAGTGTCTTAAATACCATCACAAACTACAATACCCTGATGCTAATGTAAGATTGATAAATGATAATAGTAAAATTATAATAATAATTGTTATAAATAAAAATACGTCAATAAAAATAAATTCAAGCCAGATTTATTTCGACGATTATTGAATATTTGATTACTTTTTCGATAAATTATTAATAAAATTAATAATTAATTAGTTAATGATTTCTCATATTTTTAATTACTTTAATTCGATATTTTCAAATATCGATACCATTTACAAGAGCTACAGGCGACCATTTGCAGCATGTTGCCTTGTAATAAATTAATTTGTTACGCGTGAAAGATTTAACGTGTAATATTAGATGCTTGAAACATCAAGTTACAAACTTTGATTCGCATCAAATGCGAAATATAATAAAACAAATAACTTAAGTGATACGCATTTGACAATTCTCTCCCAATTATGATTTATATCGTTCTTAACTTTATTTCTACTCCCCTATTATATTTTATTTCATACACAATATATGTGTAAGAATACTAACAATTTTTTCCTGGAAGATTTATGGAAGTGGATTTCTTGTAAAAAAAAAGACCGTAACAGAAAGAATGTCCTAGTAATTGTTATTTCTGTAAACAATATTATCTCTGAGAAATGATTTAAATGCTCGTTTCATTTCATACTGTGATTTTAAAAAGTCGAGAAAGGACAACTGATCGTAGCACCGTGGATGAGTCGGCATGTTAAAAGAACCGGGCAGGCTCAATGAACGGTTGACGATTTTCAACAGCTCTCCGAGCGCGCGAGTGTCAGAATCACTCTCTACCAAATGCTCGCGGCGAGCTACAGGGGGAACGGGTGCTGACTGCGCGTTTGATACGATGAATGTAGTCATTGTTGTTCTCTGCCATTCACGATACGGATACGCGAACGCTCATTCGTTCGGGGAACCGTGTTTCTCTGTTCGGCAAATCAACGCCCGATAACGCATTAATCGCGCGTCCATGACGATTATTGCCAGATTTACGATGATGCTTCGTTGTAATTAACATTATTCCATGGCAATTCACATTAAAATCAAGACTCGGATCTTGGTACCGTTAACAACTGACGTCTATCTTAAAATAATTTTATAAAACTGTTTTATGCTCATGTGATTGAATTTTGCTTTATTTTAATAAATCACTTTGCTTTGTCTTTGTGATTCAACACGAAAAGATAAATGTTTTCTGGTGAAGAATTCTCTGTTAATAATTTTGTTGTACAAACAAATTTTCTAATCGGTACACAAAGTTATCAAAACATTTTGATTATTTAATTTTCAGAGAATTGTAATCTTCTGAAGATAAGATTACAGAAGACTATTTCTTGCATATATGAAAAATCTCTGGGAAAGAGATAAATCGGAGAATGTACTAAATTAACGTATAAATGCATCTATTATTTCACCTTGATTATTATATATATAATAAAATTAAATTTAAAGCAAATAAAAAGGATTACATATTGTAATACTCATATATACTTTTAAAAATATTTTTTATCAGTATTGAAATATTTTTATCAGTATTGAAAATTAATATTAATTTTATAAATTTATAAATATTAACTCATAAAGTAATTAAATAATACTATTAAATAATATTAATCAAAAATATGCAAGAATATAATTCATTTTTTGTTATTCCTCTCGCTCAATAATATATTGTTGTATATTATTTTTCCTGTTTTACTTTTAACAAAAATTTATTTTTAAAATATCAGTAATTATTATAATAAATAAAAGACCGACATTGAAGATTTACTGACCGTAGTTTTTGAGATGTTATCCTATTGTATCTTGCGAATGCGATCAATGAAACCAATTAGCATACAGTCCGTTTTGTAATCATTAAGTGGCTCGTAATTATTCTGCGAGAAAAGAGGAAGAACGATATTTCGCATTTCGCTGCTCCGATCGATGTATTGTAGTCGTAGATAGCGCAACAAGATACATAATTAAAGTAAAATAGCATTGCGTATCTTTCTTCAGGCTTTTGTCAGTTATGTGTATCATTTAGCACGTAGAAGAAACCTTTCGAATTCCGTGAATGCGATCTTTGTTACGGCATGGATCCATTCACGTTGATTGCGCTCCGTACATCAGTCAGAGATACCAAATTCTTTGATTTCACTAAAGCATCCTCACGACCTGGCAATCGTGTGATAAAAGGGACGTAAACATATACAGCGATAATCGCTAGTCATCGTGAAGATATCTACATTATATTGACAATAACACATTGACTTGCTATTTCGATAGACTTTCTTCTCCGTCAAACGACCAGATATATGTATACGTTAATCTATTCATTATTATGAACTTTACACAATAAATTCTTGGATAAATTATTTTTATGTATTACCTATACGATAGTTTTTTTTTTCCGGATGATAACAATTAATTTTGTCGTGTATAATTTCTTAATTTTTTATTTTTAAATTGTTTTTCATATTAGTTTTAGAAATTTAATTAAATGATATAAGATGCGTTTAAAATAAATTAATATAACAAGCAAAAAAATATTTTCGCGACAGTACTCGACGATAAATAGGCAAGTACTTAAATTTTCACTGAAGAACACTAATATCCAATCAATTAATATTAATTGAATACAATCATTACAACAAACACTTGCTTATGCAAAATACATTTTTTTAAACCGAAATTTACGACAGTAGAATTCATAAATCCGCTATACAATATATTCAGTTCTCAGATTATTAATGGCGCGTACTTTATATTTTTTAGATATTGTGGCGTTTCTGCCACAGGCGCGGATTTCGACGTGCTACTACACACACCATTATTTATTGTATACAATACGAACAGTGTGAAATTATTTATTGTCCAATCGCGAACACGCAACTGGAGCCCGAGCCAAATCTGGGAATGCGGAGAACGGAAAGAATATCGATACATTCGGCTTATTCTACAATTTGGTTGACGTTTCATGGATTTTTATTCATTTTCATGAGCCTGCCTGTAACATATCTTATACTTCTCCCTTTATCGTCCCGCACAAAATATTAAAGCTGTCGTGCGTTACACACGCCACACTCTATTTGCTCAAATATTAAATAAATGGGTTCATCCTTTATCAACAATTTCGTTATTTGCAATTGCATGAATATATGATGCGTACAATTTTTCGGAATAAAAGTACTGTTTGACATATAATCTGTGTACTTGTTTTCTAGTTATTATTTTAATTCCTTTGCGATAACTTCATTAAAAACCATTTATTCGAAATACGTTGTTAGAATATATATACATCCCACAAAATTTCTATGATATAAATATCAGGAATATGTGTATTCTTTGTAAACAGTGCCAACAAAACAATTTTACAGAGAATAAATATACATATACGTGTACACACACATATATATCATCATATATAGGGAACTATTGTAATTTGCTACAGAAATCGTTTACGTTGGTGTAATGCTTTGTGCGTTAGTTTTTTACGCCATGTATTGTGCCCGGGGCGTGCACATGTGCCAACGGAAAAATTTTATAGAGAATACACATATTCTTGATATTTATATCGCGCTGTAGTATTTTTTTTAGATACATCTAATTCGGTAACGTGTTTCCGATTAATGGCTTTTTAATGAAGTTACCGTAAAAGAATTAAAATCTAACCAGAAAACAAGTGCAGATTGTACGTCTACCTGTATTTTTATGTCGAAAAATTGTACAATGCATATCGTATATGCATACAATTACACACACACACGCGCGCGCGCGCACGCACACGCACACGCACACGCACGCACGCACGCACACGTACACACACGTACACACACGTACACATATATGTATAATGTTAACGTTTTAAATGAGATCGAGCATATAGCTGCTATCCGATACGTATCGGTTTCGCAGTCCGTCGATGCAACTGGAAAGAAAATGCTTGTGCTAGTCAACGCAGGAGACAGTACTATTCCTCACGCAATTTGATTTTAACTGTAGCCGAGTTCTCTCTTCGAGGATAAGAGCATGTTCGAAGTTAACCCGGAGGCAGTTACGAAACTGAGTTTCCATATTCTTGCTCGCTCGAGGGATGCACTTTCCGCTATGCAATTTGAAGGAGTGGACGAGCGTTGTTTATAAAGTCTGGGCGGACGTTACTCGCGATATTATGCCGCGACTAAAAGCCGACCGCCAGACAACGGGTGGTGGGTCGGCGTTCGTTCGCCCTCGTCAAATATTCAACAAATTCAAAATGCGCGGCATTCGACAGGACGCGCTTAACCGCGATTGTCGCATACAATTACGCCTTGTCACACGTCGACGTGTGTATGTACGTAACGTTACGTATCTGTCCGCGCGACGCGGCATTTTGCCGAGTGAACGCACCGCTTGGAACCGTCTTCGCGGAAAATGGACACGTCCGAAGAGTAACGCGACGCGCGCGCGGATTGGCCGCGGGAAAATTGCACTCTCCGGACGCGCGACAAACTTTTTGATGAATTATATATTTAAGTGTTATTATTAATAGCTTTTCCTACGTGAACGACACCGCGAAGCTGTACATCGTTGCTCTTAACGGCCACTTTTTTGCCTCGCAAAGTACGCTCGTAACATCGAGCGATGAGATCGTAACGGAATCCGATGGCGATGCGGTTTCGCATCGCCGCGGAAAACAAACAAACGCATTACATATTTTAGTTTTCCATCACGGACATGCGGCGGCGGCGGCGGCGGCGCCGCAATTATCGTACGCGATTCGTTCATTTTATTACTCGGCGCGGCGTATTTCAAGAATTCATGTTGCGTCCTTTTAAAAAAAAAAGAGAAAAAATCTCAATATTCGAATCGAAAGGATAATGAAATTACAGAAGCGAATTAGGATGATTAAATTCAAAATATCGTGCAGTCTATATAACATTTTGAATTTAATCATCCGATTCAACGCGTTTTTTATTTCGCTCCGATCCTCTCCCTCTCCCTCTCTCTCTCTGCTCGTCGAAATTAGAGATTTTTCGCGCGCCGACGGCACCGCGCGGCGGATCGCCATTAATTAATTCAGGCAGAAAGCCGCCGAATATGGGGATTCGCGGCCCGCACACGCTCGTCAACAAAGAGCCGGGCAATTAATTAACCGAAGTGGCTCGGTTGAGGTAGAGGCATTGTTGCAGACGGCAGCGTACAGCCGGCCATTGTTATCGCTCGCGGAACAGTCCTGAAACCACGTCCTTGTGTTTCCGCGTCCTTGCATCAATGTAGAGACTTCCTGCGTGCGTGCGGCCGAATGTGCTATCTCGAACGCTGTGGGAGGAGAGAGAGAGAGAGAGAGAGAGCGAGAGAGAGAGGGGGAGGGGGGTAGCTTTCGACCGACCGCTTTCCGTGAGCATTGTCGCCGGGCACTGTAAGCCCGTCCGCTATCAATTACGATTCGCGATTTATCGACCGGCATTAAAACCGTCGTTTTATTACAGCGGCCCCCGCGACAATCGCCATCGCCGCCGCTGCCGCCGCCGTCGTCGTTGTCGTCGCCGCCGCCGCCACGACCGATTATCGCGACCGATCGGCGCGAGAGATCGTAAAAGGCAATTTGCGCGCAATTATCCGCCCGCGATTGCCGTGCCACCCGTGCGACCGTTGCGAGCTGAGCTGAGCTGCTGCCGCCGCCGCCGCCGCGCGCCGCTCGCATTCGATTTGGTTTGCCGATCGAAGTCGCGAGGATCATCAGTCAAGAGCCACGTCGTTGTCGTGCCACGGATACTTTGCGATTGCGTAACGGGATAAGCCGGATTCGCTAACGAGTGAGGAGGAGGAGGAGGAGGATTGCGCGTGTACATGGAAATTGGAATATTAATAAGGATTTGAGTAATGGTCCAATGGAGATGGATGGCATGTTTAGTTGGACGATCGCCGTTATCGGGGGCATTAAGCGATATCCCGGGTGCCGCTTACGATATTTAGCGTCACGCCGCATCAGAGATCGACGTTAATCTCGGAAAATTGCACCCGTGGAATTACGCGCGACGGCACGTTATTTCCGCCGGAAGCGCAATTATCACTCGCGAAGAGCGCTGCAGTCCTAATTATAGTATGATGTCTCTATATCCCCTGCATCTAAAGATACAACAGAGTGCGCTTCCAGATTAACAGACGGAAGATCCTTTCGAGCTACGATGTGCAAATAAACTGAATTAAAACGTCATAACGATGTAATTACGTGAGGCATAATTAATGCCTATATCTACGTATATTTTCAAGCGAAAGCATCCCAGGACAGAAGCCGTAACTTATTTATCTTTCGTATTCGCGAAAGAGAGGAGTTTGGTGAGTAACTCTCTGAAAGTAACTCTCCGAACCACAACTTCTGTATAGGATTACATGAAATATTGCACATCCCTTTTTAATTACGGACTCTTGGCAAATTTCAAGTTGATTCTTCGTTAATATGAAACATTTAAGGATGTACGGGTCTCAAAACATAACAAAAAATGTAAAGATTTTTTTAAATATTCCAGTATTACGTTTGCGTATCTGTGTAAAAGAGCAGAATTCACTTATTGGTTTAAAAATTATTTAAATTTTTGTTTACTCTTAATTTTTATGTAAAATCTCGTTTTGTAATACTATACTTATACTAATATTATATTATATTATGTTATATTATATTATATTATATTATATTATATTATATTACACTTTTTTGCAAATTTGATGGAGAAGTAGCATTACCAATTAAATAAAAATTTTTACATATACTAATAAAACTCTAATAAATATTTGCGCAAAAATTCATTTAGAGCTACTTACTCGTTTAAGTTATTTATTGAAAATTAATGAAATTAGAGAGTCTATGTACAAAATTGAAGTATCTAACAAAGAAGGTATCTTGATCAATAAGAGGCAACACGGGATATATTTGTACACTTGATAGCTTTTTATTGATCACAAGCGATCGTAATGGGCGTTTTTTAAAACGTTATTAAAACGCAAATTACATGATATCGTATGTTTCGACTCATATTTCGAGTCCTCTTCATTGCATAAATTGGTTGTATCAAATGTCGATAATTAGTGATTCCATCTATTTGAACTGTGCGAGAACACAACAGCGAGTGTGATTTATATATTCAAAACTGCAGCAACATATAGTAATTTTCACTGCAAAAACCGTGATTATAAATCAAATTGTTCATTGTTTTCTTTTTTGAAACTAATTTCAGGGTTAAAATTCAACCATTCGCGACAAAAATTGTTTATTATTAATTAAGAAATAAAAGAATAAACCTAGAGAAGTCTTCAGTTTTTAAAATTCGAAATATAAATCTTTTAGGTCGGTATTCATCGCAAATAACTTGTTTCAATTTTCGATTGAAAAAAAAATCAATAAATATATAAATAAACCTATAATTAATTACGTTTTTAATCAAAAATTAAAAAACATTTACGATTATGAACACTGGTCTTAACTCGTATAGCCAAAACATCCTTAATACGTATATCCCAACTTTCCAGTTTTTACTAGACATTAAAAGATATGATGCGATTAAGTCTGAAATTAAAATTCTGTATTTTTGAAACTTGATACTTCTCAACTTAAATAATTTCATGTTTTTTCAACGCCCACCAACGGGATCGATGCAAAATTCCTGCTTCTAGTAACTAAGAGCAGACGCTCGTCTTTTGACGCGCCTTGTATACATGAAATTTTCAGCTTCTCTTAGCGGCGGATTAGAAGAGAAACGCGAGATGTACAACGGCAATTCGAACGTGCATTACATACCTTAACGTCGGCAATTTAATCAGCGATATCGCGCAACCTCTCGAGGAATACGAATTCGGCGAATTACATCGATGGGATAATTTGAAAAGTCCATCGAATTTCCAAAAACAAATGTGTAAAGAGCAGCCGAGAGAAAAAAAAAAGAGAGAGAAAGAGGGAGTGAAAGCTCTCAGTCGGAAGCTAGCTCTCAAGAAATTCGCTTTTCACGCGCGCGCGAACTCTGGCCGGGCGAAAAGTCGGGCGCTCGCGAGCGCACGGAAGAAAACCTCGAAATCGAAATGGAAAATTCGGAATTCGAATGAGATGAACGCCTGAGAGGAACGATTTTCCCGTTCACCCTTTTTTCCATCGAAATGAGATCTCGCTAATGCAACTACAAAGAACGCACGCGTGAGCGCCTGCTGAAAGAGAGAGAGAGAGAGAGAGAGAGAGAGAGAGAGAGAGAGAGAGACGGGGATGCGGGGGCGTGAGAAGGCGGGCGAAGGTGAAAAAAATGTAATTACAGCAGGGAATGATAATGAAGTTTACATTTTAATAACCCGCCGTGTCGCCAGATGGTCCCGAATGCAATATTAATACCTCCCCTCGCTGCGTTTACAGCTACTATATACGCGAGAGATTGCTGCTGAAGGCCCGTCCGACGGCGCGAGAGAGCGCGAGAGAGCGCGAGAGCGTGTGCAGGTGCGCGTGCATACTTATACACATGATGCTTTCGCGAAGGAAGCGAAGAAGCGAGCGTTGCAAAATGCGGGCGGACGAGGGACAGAAAGAAGGAGGACGGGGCGGGGAGGTGTTATTGCGTTTCGCAAAGAATGCGGACCGCGGCGTCATAATATATATTTGCCGGGCCGCGCGCGGACCCCAGGCTATACGTCGACACGTCGACACACAGGCGCGCGCTTCCCGCCGACGACATGAATCTAATTTATAAGTTATGAGTCTGTCCGGGGCCGACGATTGTCCCTCCGCATTTTTTTTCCTGCCTCCCGACCCGTCGGGAGGGTCGCCGACCAGTTCTCTTTCTCTCTCTCTCTCTCTCTCTCTCTTTCTCTCTCCGGCCGAGTTTCAATTTGCAACTGTATCCTGCGCTACGAGTCGTTGCCTCGTAGTAACGAGGCAGCCGACAGGCCAAGCTCTTGCCCGTTCCTCGCGCCAATCAGTTTTTGCATGCGCGAGAGAGACGATACGTCGGATGCTCGTAATTTAGTTTGTTCCCGAGGTGCGAGCCGCGACCTCACCCCGGGTTAGTAGTGTTTGGAGAGGCGCTCGTTCGAGCTTGGCATTAATAATTACGGGAATTGTTGAGAGATTTCAATATTTCATACCCTCATTAATTCGTTATTAGATAGTGAGAACGATGTCATTTACTCAAATATATGTTAATACCAGGAAGTTACTTGCACGCGGTACTGTTATCAGTACTTCTTTATCTGTAACGATAACGATAACAATTCGTTATTTTTATCGATAATTCAGTTCTCTATTATCTTTGTTCCTATTCGATAGAAATGATGATCTCTTCAGCGCGGAAATACATGCGGCAATCGACGTGCTTGGACAAAGATTGCGTTACATTTAATGTTATTGTAAATTTTATCTATTTTTATATTTTATAATGTATTTTAAATATTAAAAAATATCTTGCACTTTAAATTTTAAGCTGCACTTTAATAGTCACTGTCAATACTGAAAATTTATAATGCATATGTCAGGTAAACTATAGATTTTTTTGTACTGACAATGTAAATGCTGGAATGCATTCTTAATAAAAATATTAATGATTAAAAACAATAAAAATTTTTGATAAAATTTGCTTTTGTGAATTACAATCAATCTAATGGATGATGGATAAAATGGACTGATTTTGTTCCCCAAAATGGCAAATAAAATCGGTATATCTTTAGTGGCTTTTAAACTGTTGAATTTGAATCTGATCTATAAAAATTTTAATTTGTCGAGAAAATATTAAAATCAGCATATGAAGCTAAATATGTGAAGAGATAGTACCATTTTTAGAGTTGTACGTTTTAATATTAAATATTAAATGTAATTTTAAAATCTACTATCTTACTTTTTAACGTTAAAGAGAGAAAAAGAGAAAAGTAACGCGAATAGTTACTTTCCAAATCATAATAGCGCATTATTTTTATAAAATAATATTTTCTCAAGCTAATAAAAATCGGTAATGTCTATTTTTCCATTAATGTAAATTAAAATAATTTTGAGCTCAGTTTATTCTCATCTTTTTTTAACTTTTAGAATTAGAAAAAAGATAAAGAGTTAAATTAAACCAAAATCAAAGTTCATTATTGTGGTGGAAATCGACATGAGAAACAATAAATGAACATGGTTCAACCTAATATCATATTAATTAATTATAACTTGAATTTATATTCAAACAATTATTGAAAAAACTAACATGGCATAATTTTTTTACAGAAATATAAAAATATACATCCTTAAATGTGATGTAAACTCCGTAATAGAAAGATTGTACGATAAAATAAACCGCGAAAACTATTTCTATAACTTCTTTCTTTCCAAGAAAAATATTAAGTTGAAACCAATCGCTATATTCTGAACTTAATTGGATGGGCAATAGAAGGGAAGAATGAAGAGGGGAGCCCAATTAGAGGTTCCTTTTAAAAGAAAATTTATTGTACCTAATTTATCGTTCTTTCCGTTACTACTTGATATTAATTATATTTACATTTATATTCAATCATTGTAACTTTTTACTTCCGCAACTTTTACTGCGACTCCAGGCAAACGAATATACCTTTTATTTCGTTCAGTCCTCTTTTTGCTACGATATATAACATTACCACACGACAAATGTTAAATCGCAAAGATTCTAAAGAGCATTAAGTGCTCAGGATTCAGAGATTGCGTCGAAGAATAATGTAACATTAAAGGGCATTAACTTTTTAAATAACGCTCGGTCAACGTCCCTCTTCGAGCGAATAATATCGGTTCGGAGCGGAGTCCCGATCAAGTCAAAACGTGCGCGAATATGCAAATCCTCTTTTAAAACCGCTCACGATCACTCAGCGACCAGACCACAGCGGCATTAAAGATCTCCTCCAGATCAACCCTATCGAAGCAAGCGCACGGGAGGGGAAGGCGGAAGGGGGCAATGGAGGTTGTAGAACGATCGGTAGTAGGTCGGGTGTTGAGCTGGAAAAAGGCAGCTGCACGCGATCCAGCTGCACCGAAGCGGAGGTGTTCTCCACGTAGGTGTTCTCTCGCTTGGATTTTCCCGTAATTATCGAATCTCGTCAGCGGACCGGGAGCGAGCGGGCGGGAGGGAGGAAAAGGGAGGGGGAGCGAGGGGGAGGAAAGATCGGTGGCGAACGCGGAGGAATGGGGAGCGGGGTAAGAAGCGCTAGTTGCGAAAGTAAATGGCTGACGGCAAGAAGTAAGTGCCCGGAATGATTAGAGAGCCGGAGTGGAAGATACCGTTCATTAAGTCATTTTGCACAGTCGAACCTCCGCCCACTACGGGGCGGAGGGTCGCCGCGCGCCGAGCCGAGGCCGCGGAGGTAGGCGAACAGAGCAAACTGGCTGCTAACTCCCTTTGATAAAAAAGCAACATTAGCCTCGTCGGGCCTAGCGCGGCGGCATGGCACGGAGACTCCTCGCGTGCACCCCGTCCGCCCGCCCTCGTCGCCCTCCGTCGCCCGGCACGGCCCCCGTGGGGCCCATGAAGGAAGAAATATCTCCGTATCGCGTAGACTATCTGGCAAAGAGCGAAATACGCGGCGCGTATCGCGTGTGAGCCTTCGAGAGCAAACTACATCGACGAGCCAATGCTGCATTGGTGCATATATGCATTACATTATCTACCACGCTGAATAGCCAGCATTTAATTCTGTCGCGGACAGTAAAGCTTATGTGTGATCACTCAGAAAAAAAAAAAACATTTTTGCGAGAATTTTTACGACGCACATATTTATTAGAGTGTGTTAATGCAATTAGATTAATACGTTTGTGTTTAGCGCAAATGAAATTTATACAAAGAAAAAACTACGATAATAACGGTAAGAATAAACATATATGTGCATTAATACAGTAATAACGTTAATTACTGAGACTGTTTATTTTTGCGCTGTGGCGCAGAAAATTCAATTATTATGTTCTAATTATATGATGAAAGAGATTGATGGAGACCTAATATGAAAATTGCGAAGGTACGTGTGAGCAAGAATAACATATGTGTGCGTTCCTGAAATAATTAATTGCCACAATTATGCATTGTAGCAGTTATAGTTATAAAATATGACACGAGTTCATCGCAAACTGCAAAGGGAAGAGACGCCGCGAATCGTTCTATTACTCTTCTCGCAGATGTTTTTACCTTCCTTTTCACGTAGAAACAGTACGCGACGTCTCGAGAGCATGAAACGTCCTATATTTTCTCATTTTATTTATGAATTCTCTCGATAATCATTTAAAAACCGATATTTCTATGAATATTATTGATGCAACTTTACAATCTCCTCTGCAGATTTTTATAAATAATTGTTCAGCTAAAATTAAATTCCATTTGAAATTTAATAAAATGTTTATAATAATCTCTTTTTCCATTTATTTGCGCGATTTTGAAGAACAATTTTCAAATGTCATGTTAGATTCGGAGTTGTTTTATAATTCAGAAAATATGTATTAAGATCGTTCTTTAAATATTTTATATAGAAATATTTCAATATAAAATTTATTCTCTTCGTGCCGACGCAAGAATTCATGTATGAAAAAAAAAAAACACGGGAACATCTGAGAGCACCATATATTTTCGCTTCGTTTACATTCGCTGCTCACTCCGCTTTTTCCGCTCCAAGTCACATAAAACCTATTTTGGATCTTACGGAGAACCCTTTCTATCGGTGGACCATGTTGACGCTAATTAAACGGGCACTCAAAAGTTGACTAACCGTCAATTGAAGCTCAGCATATTGAGAACGATTCCCCTTTGCGATATCCGGTTAAATACGGATTAACATCATTCGAGTTTATAACTAATATTTGAAATGAAAAAGGCACGCATTAATATATCAAAGGCTTTAAATTTTTATAACTCTGCAATGGCTTTTCAGATTAAATATCAAAGCTTGATTTTTATAAAATAAAAATAAAGTCTATAATTTTATAAAATAATTAGAGAAATATATAATTTAGCGTGAATTTCGAATAAAAATAAAAAAGAGATCGAAACGTTTTATACCGTAGGTTTTTTTCGAATCCACATTCCGGGAATTGTTTTTGTTGCAGTGGCGAAAGGGTTAAGCAGTCATAATTTATGCGCCAAGTGACATGTGTCTTCGAAGAAATCCGCGTACAAATCAGAGAGTGAGACGAGACCCTGCTGTGCGTTGCTAAATTTACTTAACGCCTCTGCGAAAGTATAGGGTAGGAGAAAGTAAGTTAGGGTAGAATTACCGGGTAGATGGTTTATGACAATCTCATTAAAAAGGCATTACTACCGTATCCCAACTCGTTTTTGAGTTCACAAATAACGCAAAGGACACCGAAGAAAGATGCAATTATTTCGAGATTTCAGCCTTACTGAAGGCTATCGATAACTATAATTATAAAAAGTAATTGTAAAAAAAAAGTTTAAAAAAATATCTCTGTATGCTTAACGCACGATATTTCCGCAAATCATTCTTATGGAAATATGAGATAATGCGAGATTATTTATTCATGTATGCGCGCATAAAATATTCTTAAGTCGAGAGATTCAAAGAGTTGAGCGTGCGAACCACGTGAGCAAAATCAGGACAGCGAGTATTAATCGGGTCCACGCACGCGTAATATCAGCTCTAATTTCTACTAATATCTTTATCTCGCGGATCGAATCTCTTTCGGCGCAGAGTGTACCTTTGCATATTAGGATACAAACGAGACACGCGGGGAAGGAGACATTCGGCAATTTTGCAAAGTTGATAGCCATTATCATATTCCGCACGTATCATATCAAATTTATGGCTAATAAAGGCTGATCGGGTAACAGTGGCCTTTGGGCCTGCCGTGAGCCCGCAGGTAGATGCCGGGATCTTCTCCCTCCGTTCCCCCCTCCCCCCCCCCTCGTTCGATCTTGTAGCGTTCGCCACAATCGACGTAGTTGGTTTGGCTTTATAGTCATGGCAGTTGGCAGTAGTAGCAATTGATATGCGTGCCATTGATATATGGGAGCATATTTCACAAGGTTGGCAGATCTTCGAGTTCTCCGGGTTTGTTATCTCGCGCTGCTCTCTTCTTCGTTCTTTTCTTTCCCTCGCGTCCGAGCTTCTTTCCTCTTCCACTGACTATTTTCTCTCTCCTTCTCCCTCTTCCATTCTCTCGTTCCTCTCTGGAGCTCGACCAGCCGGAGATCGGGCTACCAATATGCGCGGTGAATTATGCTTACCCTTTGTTAAGATACTTGACGTGTCTTTGATTGGAACGAGCGGGGGCAGCCACGCTCAACGGGGGGAAAAAAGAGTCGTCGGGCGCGCAAGGAGATACGAGGAACCTTTGACCACGGCATCCAACCCTCACGGCATAATGACTATACGGCTGGACAGAATTTACTTTCTACGCGGTCGCAAGCGGTGGCGCGGCGGACTCCGGCGTACGATACATTGAGACTTTATCGGTTTGTTAGTTCAACGTTGACGGGCTTCTACCGCCGCGTCATCGTATAACCGGAAGAGTTACGGCGCGAGGCCGCGGAATATTTGTTTGCATTGTTTTCCACAGCGACAGCTGAAGCTCGGGGCGAGAGAGTGAGAGCTACATCGTATCCTTGACCCATGACCCGTGTAAATGGATCTCAACTTTCTCGGACGTATAACAATCTGGAAGAGGAAGAGTGAGAGAGAGAGAGAGCGGGAGCGAAAGAGAGAGAAAGAGAGAGTTTAAAACGTCCGTCGTGTACGAACTTCTTACGTAACCGTGGCACAAAAGCGGTGCGAACCGTGATACGCCCAGCGTCAGCCCAGCTCTCTGCTGGACCGCTTCGTTCTCTTTTATCTCTTTCATCACCGGGCGCGTTTATATATTTACCGTGCTTATGTAAGTTTCTACGCGAAAGCCACAAACAAGTCGGTATACGACGGCTATTATTGTGCAATAATTCATATCGTTGACACGTCTGATATAAGATGAAAATTACTGAAAAATATTCTGGGAACAACTCATTAATAAATCCGGATGATTTTTTAACAAATTTCTTTTTCTGCCAAAGTGAAATATAAACGTAGTAAACATCATAATCGTTTGCGTTAAAAAAAAATTTGAAACAAAACATTTAGTTTCAATTATGAATTATCGCGATTAAAAATGTAAAATGCAAACCGCCAAATTATAAGCTACAATTAGACAGCGCAGTTTTTTTTAAACAATTTATTTTCCTTTAATATTACATTAATACGTTTTCGACTATAATACTTCGTCTTCATCAGCTGGCGGAAACAAGCGACAATTATTTTAAACGCATTAATTAACAAATTTATTATTAACTTATATCTAGATTTAGTAAGAGCTCATATCAACGCGAGACAACATTCAACTTGTAACGATTTGTCCGTAATCTATTCACAACAATTTCAGGAATCAATTTGATTCCTAAAATTTTCACTTGACATAATCTTACCGAAAACGTCGGGTAACCTTTTCGTGATTTAATATTTTTAAGGGACGATTTGATTTCTGATTCTGGAATTTCACATACACTTCACTTGGATCGATGAATTGTTATCAATACTTTTACGCATGGATAAACCATACTCGACAATAATACTTGACTTTATCGTTAAAAGTTGAGTGTTAATATAGGCTCTTACTAAATTTCGACACAAGTTGATCGCGATATAAATTTGTTAATTAATATGCGTTTAAAATAATTGTCAATTGTTTCCGCTAGCTCTAGTCGAAACACTGTTAAATATTCAAGTATCAAATTTAAATCCCTGAGTTAAATGACATTTTGTTATTTTTGACTTAATTGATAATTCTCAAAGCTATTGTCAGAAATCAGAAACATATTTGTCGAGAAGTGTCTATTTGAAATGCTTTTTCGTAGATCTGGCATATTTGTATTCCGCTAATGGTGTTTAACGTGCATTATGCGGCTCAAGAGAGACGAAAAAAGATTTTCGACTGTCGCGCGACGTACAATATTGGAGAAATTTCCGCACACGCGAGACCGACGCGATTATATTAAATTGGAAACAGCACGCGGCCTCGTTCGCAATGCCACCGAATGATTTCGCGCGCTTGATATATCACCGCGTTTCAATGCGGAGAAGATAATTCGATCAAAATGAGATACGGGAAACGTTTTATCGGAATTGCTAACCTACCGAAATGTCGCGGCGCGCTCGCGCGACCACGTTGAATAAATTCATGAGTTATACACAATCGCCGATAAATTATGTTTTCACTTCGTTGAAGCCTGTGACGTATGTTTGAGCAGAACAGGCCGAGAGGTGTCCATTGTTTGATGAAAAATTACCGAACGCGATTTTATCGGCGGCTCACGTTGCGCCGCGCTAGTTCGATTTAAAAAACGGACAATAGGGATGCTCGGGCTAAAAATGTCTGTTATAACGCCAGTCAGGGACCGACATTTATTTTCCTTTTGATCTGTAATTTTCACGGATGCCGGGCAACGAAGTTGAAACCTTCAATCGCGTGACACGGATCAAATAGCGAGCCGATATTAATAGCTTACTTTGCTAATTAGATCGTCCGGGGGTCTATCTCAATGTCATTCGAACGCGAAACCGCGCGGGCACCCTCTATCGCCTCACACACGGGAATTCGTGGAAAATATATTCGAGAGCTTCTTCGTGCGTCACATCGCGTCCGCTAACGGTCGCGTCCGAGTACACGGCAAAATGTCAACAAGTATATCGAGCGTGTCACGCATTCACGGAAGGCTGGCTTATCACTAGACCCGACTTAATTGTAATTGCCGTTCTGTGTTTGCGGAGACCATGATAACACACATTTCCGTATTCCATATCGCCGGCAAACGCGAGCCGAGCTTAGATAGCTCTATGAAAAAAAAAAACCTTATTATTCTAGATGGACGTAACCCGTTGTAAAGTTTCGCGTGAAGTTTTACATGTACTTTCTTCCTACACACACGCATGGAGCTTCCCATATATGTATGTCAATCGATAACTGCGCGCCCGTAAGGGATATCGTACGAAATAATGAGGCACATATATTTTCTCGGAAATTTAATTAATGGAAAGGTCAGAGTATGCGCACGACGGTAAAATGTAAATTTGTTAAAAATCAGAGGGGGAAATCCAGGACTCGGCTGTCACACGCAATTTTAAGTGCTTTTATACCAATTGCTTTCATACAAAAACAATATTGCCAAAAATAATACGCATGTGTTTGTGCGATAGACGAGTTTAAAGATAATTATTAAATGGATAAATTTTTATTTTTATCAAACATAAACATTTTATTTTTATATTTTATCAGTTTAACGCAATGCTTTTCACATAAAAGTAAATTCGTTATTGAATGTATTTTTTGTAACAAAAATTGATTCCAAAATGATTTAAAAGTATGTAATGATTACATTGAAATTTTATTTTTATTTTAATAGAATTTGTTCTTTACTTGTTTTTATTTTAATATTTTGTATTCGTTTTATTTTGAATTTATTTTAATAATTTTCTTCTCAATATAGAAAAGAGAAGAGAGAAAGAGGAAATATTATATAATTTTTCTATGGATTTATGTTTACAAAGTTATAATTTTTTAACAATCAAATGATTGAAAAAATAAATCCAAAAGGATTATAATAATACGCAAAAACCTATTTTAATTACGCACAGTAGAAAGCATTTTGTACTTATGTTATATATATATATATAAACAGTTCTTGTTAATATTTTTATATTGAATTTTTAACATATTCAAGTGTTAATTTAACATAATATATTATTTAAATGTTTTGTGTGGATAATTGATGAAATAACACAAAAATGTAATTTTAAAACATTAATTTCAAGATAAGTGAACAAAATACACTTATCAACATATTATAAATGTTAATTTTACTGAAGAAACATGCTTTCACTTTTTTTTTCAAATTGTATCAAAGTGTCACGTATTTGTGTTATTTTTGCATATAATATTTGCGTCATTTTCATGTATTTCTTGAGTAAAAAATTTCATCTTGTGTTAAATTAACAGGAAAATTTGAGTGGACAGCTTAGTATGCAATATATGTTAAATTTAACACAAATAGTGAATTCAGTTACCCGCATGACGATGGATTAGTGCGCATAAAGGCTGCTATATATAAAATATCTAAATATCCTATTATAGTGACATAATACAATTAAGTTTGACAATACATTTTATTAAATAATATCATTATTGGATATTTAATCGTTTAAAATATTTATCTGCTTTTATAAACAAGTATCCTAAATAATAGATAAAAGCGTATTAACACATTTAGAACAACGAGAAGGCTATACTTCGGTCGAAAGGAGATTTCTTCTTCTGCTCAATTATTTATCTGCTTTTATATTTAACGTTGTTAACTTCATGTATAGCATGTTTTTAATATGTAATAATCTGATATAGTGCAAGTGACCATAGTTGAGTATAGTTATGTAAGAAAAGTCCAATCCACATGAAGTTTTTGTTACGAAAAAAATGTAAATAATATTTGATGTGATTTAAAAATGTAGATAAAAACTATTATTTATTAATTTTTTTAATTTTTAAACACATATTAATCTTGCATCTTTTTTGTTTAATGCAGAAAAATATTTGGACTACCCATTGATTACAACAATTAAAAATTATAAACCTAACAAAATTATATCCTAACAAAATTCTAATTTGTGTGTGTGGGTTGAACGTTTCTTGCATAACTATGGCCAATTATTGTTAACTGAGATGATAATAAACAGGTTCAACAATCGTGGCGTTCGAAAGTGTGCTGATAGAAGAATTTACGTGTCCATAACTCACGATTCGACTAATGGAGATAACAATGTGCAATGCAGTAGCACAGAGACCACGGAGGTCGGACGCGGTGGCGGCATGTGCAAAAATATCTCGGCCTCGGCGCCTCACTTAAAACTTTGACGTGGTTTTCGAGAGAGAAACGAGCTCTTACAAGGACCGGCAGCAGCGGGAGCGATAGCGCTCGTGCGGGAACGATAGCGCGCGCGTAGGGGTCATTTATGGGATGAAGTCGGTTCGAAGTTAGCGAAGGGAAGAGGAGGAAGAGGAGGAGGAGGAGGAGGATCGGGAGAAGGCGGAAGGAAGGGCGGTTTGATGTGGCGTTTAAACCGCGGCACCGGAGGTGCACCCATTAAATCAATGGACGGCATCCCCTCCGGCACCCCTTTGCGGCGAAGAAACTTCAAAAGACGCTTTTTGCCGCCCACGCGAGACTGACTGACTGACTGACTGACTGACTGACTAGTGGGATAGACTCAAGAGAGAGAGAGAGATGTTCTATTCGTATCGACTAGCTGCTCTTTATGAATCGAAATCACTCGCTCGGCCACGATTCGGTTGCCTCATTCGATGGATTGCCTTCCGCGATTTAAGAGTAAACGCGGAAAGGTCCGAGGAAGAAACCTGGAACAGCGCGGAAAGAGAGACACGGATGAAGGTAGACAGCGGTCGCGCACTCGACCGGGTCGACATCGCGAAAAGCCGGTTCGACGAAACAGGAACGGAGAGATGAAAGGGGAAGAGAAAGGTAAAGAGAGAGAGAGAGAGAGGAGGACGGAAAGAGGATCGAGAGCGAAAGCAGCGGCAGCGGCCGTGCGGAAACCTCTTAGTTCCGCTCTCCCGTCGGATGAGATTGTCGGAAATAGAGATTTCCCGGTGTGTCGACGCGTCACGGAGTGTCGATTCGAGGTAGTCGGTCGTCTCCCACGGAAAATCGGTCAACGAGCGCGGCGGAATGAGACGACAACGAGAAGCGACGGCGCGGCCAGGCTGGCTGGCTGGTTGGCTGGCTGGCTGGCTGGCTGGCTGCTCCTCTCCCATCGCGAAGATCATTCTCATCCGAATTGATTAATTCGGCTGTTATATACCGCGCGCGTACCGATCGTGTGCTGCCTCGCGACGATCGCGGCGCACGGGTGGTTGCGCGATACTTGATAAATCATCCTGAGCGAGTTGCTGCCAGGGCCCGGCAATTTGCCACCAAGACTGTCATTACATCCGCCTCATGAGAAAGTATGAATCACTCGCGCGCGCAACTCTCTTCCCTTCTTTTGCTCCTTCTCTCTTTTTTTTTCACCTCCTCTTCCTCCTCCTCCCTCGCCACTTTGCCACAGTACAGCTCTCTGTGTACAAATGTGTATCGGCTTGTCACGCATCCGACAAAAAAAAAAGGAAGAGATGACGGGAGAAAAAGAATAAAGGAGGAAAGGAGGAAACGAAAGAAAGGAGAGGAAGATTTAAAGTTTTGCCGGGCGGCGGGTGGGTCGGTCGATCAGCTGAGCAACAATTTGTCGTGACGTGGGCGGTTGGAATCTTACATATCCCTTGAATGCCGGTTATCCGTGTGCGCGCGCGCGCGCGAGCGCATACGAGAGAGTGCGTGCGGGCGTGTGCGTGCGCGACACGAATACGAGACACGAGGCGAGCCACGAATACCGGGAACGCGAATGGACGACGTCGCATACAGTCCGATTTGTCTGGTGGCATCGGGGGAGAAAACGAAGTGGCTGTCTGGCGCTGGCTTTTCGCCATACGCCCACGCACTCTCCCCTCGTCGCCCAAACCGTGTCCCAAACGTAGAACAACGTCGCCACACTAATCCCCACGGATATCCAGGCAGACGCGCCGGGGAGTGATTCTTTCCTCCGCTTTTCGCCGTTTCCTCTCCGTGTTCCCCCTCTATTTCCTGCACGCCTCCTGCTTCTTTCCGCCGTACATAACGTGGATTAAAAGGCGTCGAAGAAGGTCCGCCGTTTTCTTGGAAGCGCGTTTATATATCGATCAGGTTGTTTTTTGCACTAGACTTTTGGGCGTGCATATATTTAGCAAGAAATGTGTTAAATCAATGGAACAACACGGAATTAGTAATAGAGTAATTAACCTTCAATGATATCGTTTAGCTTTTATAGAAAAAAATCATGTTATTTTCTTTTTACAAGAGCCAAACATGAAATAAAACTTAAATATTAACAGATTTAATAGAATAATAGCTCGTATAAATTTTAAGAAAATAATATAATATAACCATGTATAAAAGAGCCAAGTAAAACGAGTAAACAATTAAGTGAATTGAAATAATAATATGTTTTTAATCTCTAACAATAATATGTACGTTTCGACATCAGCGAGCGCTCTTCAGAAAAATAATCTCATTAATAAAACTTATATGATCGAGTGTTTCCGGTGAAACTAAGCAGAATTTCTGGTTATTATAACAAGACTCTGGTTATTACAATCAAAAAGTTTGATAGATTTTACTATAATCTGGTAATTTCTACAAGAGAGATTTCTGATTCTTCCGTTTTAAAACAGACATACCGGTTGAATCTAACAGAATTCCTGTTAATGCAACAAAACTTCTTTTTTCAGTATTGATTTGATAATAAAATCTTGGAAGATATATAATGATATTTCAATAATTCAGTTGTAAAAACGTTTTAGCGTATAGAAATAAAAGGTCACGTTACAACTAATGTCAGCGATAAAATCAATGTAAGACATAAATGTGTAAAACATAATCGTGATAGATTTATTGTTTCCTGTTTACGAATAAATCGAGTCTGATTAAAAGGCATAATGCAGGTGCTATGTAAACGTGGCATCAATCCAATAATTTTATCACGTTTAAATGTATTGATATAACGGTAATAATATGCGATCTTTACAAATCGAAGTGGTAACAAAGACTCCCAGATATTTACAATATTAATCCTATTTTTAAACTGGCATGTTATCTAATTTGAGTGTATGTTTTCCGCGTTTCCGATTGGTTGTAAATTTCTTAATTTAACAATATAATTAATATATTGTTTAATTAATATATAAATATTTATTAAATTTGTAAAAAAAATTGCTACGAAAAAAAGAAGGCGCGCGTTATATGTTCTAGCGAAAATAAAAAAAAAAACAAAGTTTCATGCGCTGGCAATGTTACAAATCTGATATCGGAAAGAAGAACGCGCATAGCAAATTGACATTAACGAAGTTAATGTATGCAGCTGGTATTAATATTTTTTTTAATTACAATAATAATTCTGTTACTCTGTTTTCTGACACAAAACTACGGAAATCATGGATGAGAGTTACAATAAACTCTATCTAAACTCTATCTATGGAAAGCGGTGAATCAGCTTCTAAATGTTTCAGCCACCATGATTTAAGAAGATTAAAATAATCTCTCTCAACGAAACAGCAGCATGCTTTATGACTTCCAGTTCACTAAATATAATGGGGTAGGTTACGTGTATTTCCGTCAGACTTGCGCAGGTCGTACGGGAGCTAAAATTACAAGGGACGATATCACGTGAAAAAAAAAAAGAAATGATTTCTTCTTTATTCTTTGTTGTAAATCTGCTCCTCTGTATTTTGTCAGAATAAAAAACTTGCCGGGGACACGAGTTTCTACTTTTGTACGAATATCTACTCACTTTTTCCGCTGACGTCAAAGTAGAAAATAGTAGTGGTACGTTCCTCGAATTGTCAAACTGAATAAAACAAAGCTGCCGCGCGCCGGGAACGCTCTATCGCGATGCCCAATGAATCCGAGAAATACGATGGGAACGAAGAACAACGTCGCCATGCTAATCTCGAATCTCAAGAAGTACGCGCCGTCGGGATGATTTTTTATGGTTTAACGCGCGAGCGTTCTTACTGGTGGATTAAGGAGTGATAATTTATGCCATAGAGAAGAGAGAAGGAGCCGCGAATACGGTTCGGAAGCGAGCAACTGGCGCGTGGAGATAATCCAGGAGCTTAAGATGACTGCCTGGGAAGAGGAGAAGACGTTTTACGGCCCTTGCGTCAACTTTGACACGGCTGACGCACGTATGAACACGGTCTGTGTTATATTTGTTATTCTAGAAAGGTTTATTTTCCTTTTTTCAAACAGCCTGCTCTCGCGCGATCTTCGCATCCTCCAGGTTCAAATCGGCCGTGTGGAATGGCGATCCAAGGACGCAGCATGATAAATGAACGCTAGTCTAGATCCGTTCGTATTTTCCAAACGATTGCGCAATTATCTCTGCACTGATAATTGCGAGGGAGAGCGAGACGTCATAAATAAAGTCTTCCTCTGTGTAATTGTGCTGCGTGTGCAAAGGGGGTGTTCCCGAACCCCTGCCCCCCCCCTCTCTTAAAAATCACATAGTTCATCGCTATAATCATAGATCGTAAAAATAATCGTTTTAACGGCTGAGAATTAAAGCGACTAAAACGCATCTGGCTTACGATACTTGGCGTATTCCGGCGTCTGCCATAAATATTTTATAAATGGAATAAACGGCGCTTTAGTAAAGTCACTTTTTACGATACAAGTCTTTATAACCCATAAATTTGATTGAAACATTGGGAAGTGCAGCTCTCGGAAAGGATTTCTAACAACAAGGCTAAAAATATTCTTGACGCACTTGATCTTATCGCAACCATATGCGGAAGAAAAATGAAACAATATTAAGATGAGGTCTATATGTAATTCCTATTCTTCTCTCGAAAATAAAATTGACTCATTATCTTGACAAAATAATACAGAAATTTTAACGACGACCAGTTTTAACATAAATACAAAATGTTTTCTACTGTGCAGCTACCCTGTCCTTTAGGATAAAAGATGTCATCGTAATTATAATCAATGTATTCGCTTTACGCCGAAAGCTTAGCAGCCGTTGTCTTTCGCGCAAAGCAAATCTTTATGAATCTTTACGCTTTATGATTAGGAGGTATTTCTGGTGTTTACGAAGCGAGTTTCCTTTTTGGCCTTCGTGATATTTTATTGGAAAAAAAAATTCTTCAAATTTTCTCTCAATCTATTGCTGAAGAATTATTTTTTGAGATCTGTGATTTGTTTTTGTGGCACAATGTAGCACAAACCTGGCACAACTCAGCACAATTTTTATTTTTTTATTTTTTCAAAATGGCGGTGCTAACTTCACGCACATAAAGAATTAAGAATATTATGAAATTTGCCACAAATTGTTATTGTCTAATCTAAATTTATCTGAGAAAGTGGGACTGCTACAAAATCATTTTATTCTCGATTTAAGTATTTTTCTATTTAAGAATAAAATATATTCTCCCAGTCATAATTATGATTGTCTCTATATCGATTTTATTTTATGATGCATAGAAAAGTAATAGCATTGAATTAAAAAAATCCTTTCTAATGTGTGTTTAAAAAAAAGAAAAGAAAGAAAAAAGTTCTCATATTAGCTTCTCACTAATAATAATTTTGAAAAATGATCTGTCAGAGAAACCGCGGCAAGTAAAAATTGCAATTCTTTCGCGTCAAAGGCGACGTCTTTTGTCGAAGTGAAGATGATTCCGACGCCGCGATGGCGGCGACGCCGCGGCGGCCCGTAGGGGAACATAAAGCAGAAGTTATTAGAAGAACGGCAGGGTACGTTTCGTCATCAAAAGCATACCACGAGCGGCGCGGGAGGAAGAAGCGGGGTGAGAGAGTTCACGTATTTCCGCGGCCCCCGACTTGCCGCGGGGTGTCCTCTCGCGGGTGTGCCCGGATTGTGATGGCACGTCGGCTTACACCCCGTGAATTACAACCCCCCGAGCGACGTGTCAGCACCTCGTTAAAGAGCGCGCCCGTGCATCGCGGCGCATTAACGTGACGCTGTTTTGACCGGACGATTAACGTTGCCCGCGTAACGAGGGACCTACGTCCGTGCCGTGTCGTCCTTAAAGCGCTTCGGGAAAAGAGCAGCAAAAAATAAAAGAGCGGACGAAGAAGGAAATATTGGTCCGCGCAACGTGGATGAACGATCACGACAAGGTTCGGCGACGCGACGCGTCTCGATTCAGTATTAAATTAAACGGTATCCTAAGTGGCCAACATATTAGTTATTCCGCGAATTTTAATTAGCAAAGAACAACGGTTTAATCTTACTTTCATATTCGCGAGCCAATTAATTGTTTTCGGACGCAATTTGTCGTCATCCGTAACAAAAGCGTATTCATTAATCCGCAAGTGATTATATATAATTATGTGTAATTCAACGAATTATATTCGTTAAATGAAACTTACATTTAACGCTAGAAATTGAACCTTGACTGAGAAAAAACGAAATGGTTTTTGCAACTATAAATTTGATAACTCGGAAGTTTAAGTACCTGTCACTAATTTCACGAAGTAATAAGAACCAAAGTAATATTAAAAAAATATGGTCACTGTAAAAATTTACGTGCATTATTAATTGATAGTAAAATAGCGACTCAATTACATTACGTTTAAATACATAAAATATAACGATTGCATTTTTCTATTTTAAACAACTAATTTTTTTCTTAATGAAACATAATGCCTTAATAATTAATTAATCATTTGTTGCAACACACTTTGGCATCAATAATATATTGTTCGTTAAGACTACACTAAAAAAAGAAATTTGTTATGTTCAAATAAATATAATTATTTTAACATTATTTCTTTAATTAAAAAAAAGTATTTCTCAAGTTTAAAAATAAATTATTTTATACTAGCTAATATTTATTTAAATCAAGGAAATGATATTAAAATGAATATATTTACTTGAATATAAAAAAAACTTTTCCAGTGTATTTTGTAGGTTGGTAAGACCGATTCATATAGGTCGAAAATAATTATGTCAGCAGTAATGATGTAGCAGTCTAAGTGCTAGAAGTAACAACTAAGAACGAAAAATTTCGAGAGAGCGTAATGTTTCCATCGCGCGTGGCCTAATTCAACTTTCTAGTTGCTGGTACGATTTTTTTCTCTGAATGATAGAATTGAGAGCAATGATTTATTAAACAACCAATTTGTTTAAAAGAATATATTTCAATGATTGCAATTTTAGTGCACAGAGTATCATCTATTTTTTCTATTAAATGAAAATTGTTGTCGCAACCTTTTCTTTCAATTTATATAAATGTATGTCTGTGATATGAAAATTGAATGAAAAGGCTGCACGCAAGTTGGAATAACGGTTTCTTCAAAAATTATTGGAATTGTATTCTTTGCACCCTATTTTTCAACAGTAAAGCATTCTTCAACTCCGAAACTGGCACCGAAGCTAACCGATAATTTTCTCATTCAAACTGTCGACATTATAATCGGCCAGTTTTTTATATTCCGCGAGGCACGCTCTGCCGAAACCAACGAAATGGGAAACGAGGACCGAAATATTATCCTATTTTGCTAATGGGTTACACGGGCCCTGGGTAAGGTTCGAGCTAGTCGACTGCCGAAAAGAGTAAGGAGGAATGGAATGGAGAAGGATGGGGAATTGAGGGGCGCGCGCGGATGAAAATGCAGGAGAACCTTAATTTGATTTAATGTAATCGACTCAGTGCGCGGTCGGTTCGAGAGAAGGCTTTTAAGAAATAATTTAGTTCGTTCATATTCATTCCCGGAGTAATGGTTTATTTTAATATCGTCTTGGCTAGCGACGGCCCATAAATTCGGGGAAGTAGCTTGCATTAAAATTATTGCAAAATTAAACGTTCCGATGGGTGTGCCTACTTCGATATGAAAACGGTCCAATAAAAGTTACTCGATGAACGTATTCTCATTCGTTTTTTTTTTTTTTTTTTTTAAATATATACATATAACTGAATGTACACATATTTTTTTAATGTATATACATATACCAGGATTGTGTATCTCAGCGTATTTTTATCATAGCCGTATTTGCGCCGGCAAAACTTTCGCGAGGAACACAGTGGCCTGGGAACATTCTCGTAAAAATTTCATGACCGAGAGATAAACGGTTTCCCGCAATTTCGGCGTTGCACCGAGTACGCATAAAACGATAGACATCCGCAAGTAATTGAGTCTTGTTACTTCCACCATATCGCGTCCGTATTACCCGCTATTTTGCAGGACTGTCTGTCGCAACTCGGTCGGAATTGATGTTTACCTACTCGTGACTCGCTGACGAATATTCGCCGACAACGGACAAGCGGTCTATTTATATCTGGGACATAAGTGGATTCACGTGAAACGTTTAAGATCCAATTTTTTATGCCAGCATCGCCCGAATCCTTGATGCTCGTAGCTCGCCCGCGTGAACGTACAAAAAAAAAAATCACAAAATTATCCTCTATAGAGACCTCTCGAGAAGGTCGCGCGCCTGCTTTCAGGAATGTCGATTCCGTCTATTTCACGATCGAACCGATCGGATACCTCGCGGAATGCACTTTTCTATAGCAGCCGCATCGAAGGCAAGAGTTGCTCCCAGGCCTCCTGATTCGCTCGCGAATGATCCATCGCGCGCATTATAGGGGAGAGGCACACAGACGGAACAATGCAAATAAGCCAATTACGTCAATCCTGAGAAATCGTCGAGCGAGCGAGGCAGCGGGAGGGGTGCGAGAGGGACGCGGGAAGGAAGGGTTTACTCCCGGCGAAGGAGAGAGAGAGAGAGAGAGCAAGAGGGCGAACGGAGAGCATATCGTGAGCCCGAGAGCGGCCACGGGCAGCGGGCAACATGCAGCACGAATGCATGCGCGGTGCATTAGGTAATGATATCGGCATTATGGCCGAGCACGGAACGGACGAAATGACGAACGGGCCGACGGATTGGAACCGGGGCCCCGGGATCGGGGCCCCATCGAAGGAGGGCCACGGGGTAATTATACAAGCAAACAAGGGGCGGTCCCACCAAGATTATAGGGTTCCTCGCGCGCTGCGCCCCACCCCGTCGTCCCTGGTCCCCTCCTCCCGCCCTGCCTCCGCTTCCCCCCTGTTTGTCCGTAATTACAGGGCCAAACTGCTCTTCGTGGCATCCCCTTCTATCTCCCGGCTCTTTCCCGTACGAAGTGATGCCACCCGCTAGTCTCCTTTACGTCTCCTTCGTCTCCTTCCACGCTCCACCTTTTCCTCTTCCTCCTCCTCCTCCTCCTCCTCCTCATCGCTTATACCCTTTCATACTGTCGATGCGCGATCATCCTCGAACTCACTTTATTGATAAATGTCAGCTATTGTAATTTACCAATTTGTAAATACAATATTTTTCAAAAATATCAATTTGTAAATACGATACTTGTTCTTTTGTGTATTCTGTTAATTCGCGGTGATATTTGAGATGTCACTTTAAAACTAAACGTGTCTCTCGTATAGTTTTTTGTTATTTTGTTTTTAATTTTGGTTATCGATAGTTTGTTATAATTATTACTGATAAAGGCTCAGTGTAACACGAAACGCGTTCAGAGTTGTGTTTTATATTTATATTAATATTTTTTTATTTCACATTATTTCTCTCACAGAATTTTGTTCTTATATTAATTTTCTCTGTACATTAATTTTGTTAAATTTATGCTTAGTTTTTTACTAATAAATATGTATGCATTTATTTCATTGTTAAATTTGCTCGTTCAATGGCCTTTGTTATTTACCTTTTTATTGATTACTCACACGAGCTTGACTTTACATTACTTTGAATTTTTTCAAAATTGTATAATATTTTTCAGGAATACATTTTCCAAAAAATATTTTATATTGAGTCTTTCTAAAAATTTCAAAGAAAATTACAACTTGTTGCAACTTCTCAATGTAAAATATCTCGACAACTGAATGTAAAACTGTACACATTCATATAAAAATAATGTTGTGCTTCGATTTAAATAAATAAAAAAAAATTACCGTTCAAGTGTATACTAGAAACTTAGCTTACAATAAATCTTCATTTTCAACTAAGAAACATTAATCCTGGATATCTTAATTAATCACAAAAATTCGCTCCGTATTCGTCAAAGAAATTATTATTAAAATTGAAGTTGGCAGTTCTAAGACACCCTATAGCTCACAATCCAGCTAAACTTTCAGCTGATTAATAATCCATACTTGCGTTACGTTGATTTGTCACGCAAGATTAATCTGCACGCGATTAAAATTGCTAGGATGCGCCAATCATAATTTATTTACTCGGTAATAAAATTACAGAGGAGCCTTTTCGTATCTCGGGTCTCTCTCATTACGGGATGCTTCGTGGTACTCTTCCGGTCTCTTCTCGGTATTACCTTCTTTTTTCGCTACTTTTATTTGACTCCGTTCAAATTATGGAAAGATAAACTCAGCATGCCGCGAAGTAATCGAGACGGATGAATTCCACCTGCTGGATGTAATATTATTGTCATTACCGCTTAACGATTCTATTTGCATTTATCGTGCAGGTTGCGGCCAAGATTGTATCACAAATTTTGACGAATCGACGGACCGAGGACGATAATAATAATCCCACTTTCGCACGAATGTTATGTCAAGCAATAAAAAAAAATAAAAAAAAATGTCCACGGAAAATGCAGTTCACGAACCGTCCGTGATTTCGCTTGCTTTTCGCGTCCGTAATTGCAAAGTGAAACTTTTGATGGCTTTTTACCGGGTCTTGTTTTTCTTTCTGGTCGCCTCACGCTAGTTTTCGTATTTTCTCCTTGGCGCTTGATTTCCTTTGCCTCTCGACGCGTGTCGATCGTACCCGACGTTACTTCGTCGTAAAATTTAAAAAAGCATCCACTCCGGCCGAACACAACGTAGCAGGGGAGCGATATTTTCTGATGATATAGTGCCGGTAAATTTACGAGGAAGCGTGCTGCGATTATGAAAACCGGATTGGCCGCGTGACAAAGTTGTACGCCCGTGTGTTACAGCCGGTGGTAATTACTTTTACATTGGCAAATAATTCCACACGTTTTTATCATCTTCTTCGGCCCTACGGTACTCCGGACAACGTGTTAATTTCGCATTTCACCTCGTAAAATTCGTTTTTATCGTCAATGAATTTTTGTCCGCTACAATGATACATGAATTTATATATATGAAAATATATGAAATAACCGATTTCAAATTGATCAAAGGGTTCATATTGCCAAAATATTTCTCGACAACTCGTACGACTATGTATATAATATCAGACAGATATCACGCAAATTGTATAAGATTGAAATTTAAAAATAGTAAAGGAAAGGAGAGAATTGTGAAATATCATTTTGTTTTTTCACAAAAACCCAGTAAATATTAACGCGACGCAATTCTAATCAACGCCAGTTTATTAACTGGATAGAATACCAGTCGCTCTATAAAAGTTTATCGAGTATACAAAACGAACGTAATTTTTTAGAATCTTTTTAATTTTTTTATCGTGGAATATTAACAACTGATGTCATAAAAGGTACTTTTATTTATAAAAAAATATTATATTAAATTAATAATGTTTTGAATATTTTACACAAATAAGTGCTTTAAAACAAGATTTTACGAACATTTCATAAAATATATTTTTAAATAACCTTTTTGGTTGAAAAAATTTTTTAAATAAAACTTCAAACTTTTTTCAATAATTTCAATTTGAAAATAATTTTGTTAGGCCATCAAAATAATTATGTTCGACTCTCTAACTGAATTGCTAGAATGTCAAAATTTTTTTCAAGGCTGCAATTCAATTAAAGAGTCGAACATAATTATTTTGATAGCCTAATAAAGTTATTTTTAAATCTGTAAAAATCTGTCCAACTGAATTTTTAGATAAGTATTTTAACAAAACCGTCTGCAAAACTAAAATTTAACTTTTATAAAAATACAGTGAATCATCCTATGCCGAGAGAAACATTTTGTGAGATAGACCAAACGTTTAATTAAATAGTGATCAAGTTAATTTTATAGTTATAATTATTAAATATATAAATTGTTTTGAACAATCTATCTATAGCCTTCACTAAACAATTGTTTTATACAACTTATAACCAAATGGTCGTTAAATAACTAAGTTTTTGGTTTCAATTACTACAAAATTTATTTAATCACTATTTAACTAAACGTTTAATATTTTTCTCAATGTACAATGTCTAAATAAACTGTAACGAAATAATTTTAACGATTGCTCTTGAAATTCAACACAAATTATTCGAGATATCATGATATTTCACCATCCCAGATTCCACAACCGTCCTTCCTCCAAGATATTTTGTTCGACGTCAGTGATAAATTCATTACTAAATTAAATCAACCGAGATAAGACGAAATCAAAGTCTTATCCATGAAATGATGCTGCCTAACGCAAGCAATATCCATCGGTTAGCAATATCAATGCCAACTACAAATGAAATTTAGCGGAACGAGTAGGACAAACTTCGTTGGAGCCCTACATCATCTTGACGGTTTCTGTTAAGACTTCCACCTCGTTCACTTTGCGGTCTACTTCGACCTACTTTCAGCTGTAGTTCCCGCTCGAGTGCCACGATAGTCACGAAACCGACGGCGAAATTTTAATATTTTATACGTTAACCAAACGTACTTAAGAAATGCGTTGATTCGACAAACTCTGACTATTTGCCAGAGCCCTCGAGAAAAATACTAATTACCCGGCAGAAAATAATGAAACGATAAGTGACGCGAACTTTTCCAAAAGTTCCGCATAATACTATACCTTACATACTAAATATCTTGGCAGTTTGCTTTGAATATTTCGCTTGGCACAGTTAGTTGGCAAGTAACTAAGCCAGGGAACGTTTATTTTTGCACTTCATAGTGCAATAACTCATGGCCGGCGTAGCGCCACGGCGCAATTTAACCCGCATAAGCGCATGCGGCGCCGGGATCGCCGTTGCGATCTTCCCTCGTTCGCGGAATAAATCGTAACGCGCTTATCCGTATTTCGAGCCGAAAACGAACCTAACGAACGAGAGAGCGCGATTTACTCGCCAAGTTGCAATACCGCCGTCTGTCCGCTGTGTCTCGTTCGCGCTCCCTCGCACCGAGAAAATCAATCCCGCGGGAAGGATCGCGTACCGGGGACTGCGAAATTAAAAATTTAGATGCCCAGAGAACATCCGAGAGTTTTCGTTAAAGAAAAATTCGCGTCTGCGATGAGAAAATGGGGCACTAAATTCACGTAGATGCGGCGCGTGAGATTGGACGCGGATGGCAACGACAAGAAGTGAAAAAGTATTGCAAACTTCTAATTGAAAATTTTGGATAATATTTTTTTTAAGAATTCATCCGCTTATTGCCAAATTATTTACTTTAATAATAATATAAAAATAAACCAAATTTTTTAATTTAAATTTCTATTAAGATAAATGTACGAAATTATGCCATTTTCAGATTATTTGAAAAAAATTAACTGGTGTTATGGTAAGGCTATATAAATTTTATTTAAAAAGTTAATGTTATAAATTAACGAAAACGTATATGAAAATTGAAAATAAACAAAAATATTTTTTATGTACAAAAGAATTAATTGTGAACTGCAAATGTCCTAAATTACGCCATCAAAATTCTAGGTTGTTTCGATCAACGACATTACTGTATTGCACACGAATTATATAATTATATGATACAGTAGTTTTAATTATTTTTTAAACATATCAATTGTTTAAAACACTTTATATTACAATCCAAAATTATTTAATTTTACAAGTTATATTATCGTAATGAAAATTTCAAGAATAAATTTAGTTGTGGACAGTTGATAATGAGATTTTCAATATGGGTTTTTGGAAACCGCTTTTTACGGAAAATTGCATAATATGCATTTACTGACTTTGACGGAGCTGTTTGATACACTTTGACAGCTATTTTCCGGTAATGTTTAGATTAATTTTTAACTAGCTATGTTTTATTACGGGCACGAAACAAATTACAGTGGCGTCATTCGAATCAGTGGCGTAATTCTGTACATTTACCTTATTATTCGATTCGAAAGTAATCAGAATTTTTCGTGATTTACATAAAGAGAGAATAAACCTCTCATTTGTTTTCGACATAAAATATCTTTCTAAATTATTAATACTTTCTACATTGTGTAAAAAAATTTTCAAGTTGTCGACTCAATTTAAGTTTGCCAATCCCTAATGACATTTGAATCGAAGTACTAAGTTTCGAATAATTGGGAACGCTAAGGACAGTGTTTGACCAGGATATTTAAAAATTTATCTAGTTTTCAAGAACTTCTTTGTTGCTTCTTACTCAAGAGCGAACGAGCAAAAAGAACCAAATTCTAAAAGGGAATTCTTAGACGCACAACACGAAACGTCATGTGACTGTACGCATGTGCGCGACGTGCCGGGCGGTGAATTGCCGAATTACATGTCTCTCATTTGAATAAACATAGCGCCGCGACAGAGGGTCGCGGAGGAAAAAAATGACGCCGACGTAATGGGCTGACAGCTAGAGGGAGGCGCTAGACGTTGTAAAAGGTTACGCATAAACAGACGAAAGAAAAAAAAAAACCTATGTAACGCGCGCAGGGACTGAGATGCGAGCGATATTTAGTCCTCGAGCAACGTATTTCTGTCACGGGGTAATGTAAATGGGCGGGTATGGCTCGTTCCGTATACACGCATCAGCCTCGCTTTTATCTCGCCGTAAACAGCACGAGTTCAAAATACCCATTTCGGAAATTCTATTCACCTGTATCCCCAGAGTCGTGCCAAAGCCGATCGAATTGGATCCGAATCCGAGAGAGGGTCTAGAGAGGAGCGAAATTACGAGATCCACGACTGGCCCGGGGAAGGAGGGATGAGAGATAAGAGGGATGAATTTGCGGAATCTAATGGCATCTGGTGCTCGTATCATTTTGAGTGAAATTTCGAATGCTAATCATTCATTTATCGGCGATCGCTCATTTCGTAATGGAAATTTTAATTCATTTTAAAAGTCGACGCTTTCCTTCCTATACGTATATAATCATTTTTGCATCAATATTCATTTATTATTGATTTATCGAAATTTTTATGCACTACATATTATATGCATTATATATTAATTATTATAATATAGCCTTGGCCAAAAATATTAGGCATCTTGGGTTTTTTAAAGTATTTTTAACTATAATGATTCAAACAGAAATTATAATGTGTACGGAAAAAAAGAAGTAGCTGTAATTGCCGTAGCTGAAAACTGCAATACGAATAACTAAATTACAGTTGTAATATACGGACAGCTAATATATGGTCTGTTATACCTATATTATTTAATTGAAAGCGCTTAGTTATCTGATGTACAAGTTTAGATATAACAGAACGTATATCCAGAAAATACTCTGTAACTAACAATAAATGTATTCAAGATAACTACATTAATTAGCTAAATGTCTGTAATATTGTCTATATTCCTACTCCCTTTTTCTCTATATCTCTGACATGTATATCGATTAGTTCTAGATAGCTATATATAAGATAATAACTTCTATACTGCTATGATTTTAAATTCTAATAAATATGCATGTTTTGCTACTTTATTTATGTATTAATAACAACAATAAAACGTATTGTAATTTATAAATTTATTGCAACACGACAGCAAATATAAAATATATACTGAAAAAAAGCTTTTTTATTTAAATTTTTAATTAAATTATTTTCTTAGATTAAAAAATCTGATTATGTTGGATAGAAAAATAGTCTAACATTAAATATTTCTCTAGAACTACAAGAAAAAATTACTAGAATAAAAGTTACTTCTTCATTTTATGCACATAAATATTTCAATTAAGAAATTTTTAACTTGACTGCAAGTAAATAAGCTATTTGAACCCATCGAATAATTAATTTTTTTGTGTAAAGAAAATTTTTGTTGTAAGATATTTTTTCTCTCAGTGTAGCTTTAACAAACTATGATTAGCTACAGCAGCGAAAATTTTCTTTTCAGTGGCTTTGCATTTTTCTCATGAGTTATCCTTTGTTTCAAGAACCTTTTATATATAATGTCAGTAATCAATGTAAAATAATAAAAAAATTTGGGTAAGCAAAAAAAAATATAGGTGCTTAATAATTTCGGCCAAGGCTATAGTATAGATAACTTATTTTAACTTGTTATTTTAAAAATCACCAATAAATAACTAATAGCGAATTCGATTAGACGCACTTGTGCACACTAAGTGCCTTCGTATACTGATCTAATCTAAATGTAAAAGTGAAATGTCTCGAATGATAACATATCTCGATAGATACACATTTTACCAAACAGTTGATGTTCAATGAAGTTTGTCGAGGATTCCGCGATTTAATCAATTTATATTAAACACACATCTTTACATCAATTTGTGTTAACGACGGCTTAAATATGCACCGGTGCGCGTGACTGTGTACAATCAAGTTCACTATAAATTCTTTTCTGAAATAATTGTAAGAGGTTGAAATAACTTCTGTACTAAATATACTATAATAACATTCTAGTAAATCGATATATGTTAATTACGTTTAGTATGCTAAACAGAGAGAGCTGTCATTATCGTTTCTTTTTTTTTTGTCTAGTCATCCCTAAGGAAACTTTCAGGGCGGCCTCGTCAGATAATCTCGATGTGCCGTCGGCTCGGCGCAGTGGCTTCTTACTATTTTCGTTACGGTCTCTACCTCGTCGAACTCTCCGCGGACGGAATTCCAACGGTCAATCACGACCGCGCGGCTTCTTGCAGCGCGGCGAGTCCCCGTAACTGAGAAACGCGAGTAACGCGCCAATTTCCTCGGACGTTCGGCTTACGGCTGGCTCTCTGGGAAAACCGCGCGGACCCACGGTAAAATCGGCAGCGTTGGGAGAAATTTTACGATGTTACGGGGCGCAGAAAAGCATTTATTATTTGCGGTCTTAGAGGCGATCCTCGTTATCCTCGTTACCGCGGCGTCGGGGCCGGTCGAAGTGGACCTGAAGAAAGGAGGAAGGTGGAGCTAGTCCGTCGCGTTCGTACGACGAACGAAGAGTGAGAAAGAGAGATAAGAAGGAGAACGAAGGGAGCAGTGGGACACGGGGGATAAGCGAGAGTAGAAGGACGAAAGAGAAAGAGAAAACAATAAGACGAACGGCGGAGGAGCCGGAGGATGAGGAGAGGAAGGAGAGGAGAAGGACCGAGAGGAGATAGGCACTGGCGGCGGAGTAATAACGGACTGCTCACCATGATTATAGAGCACGAGGCAGCCGGTACGTTGCTTAAATCAACAGAGAACAGAGCCGGAGGTTTCACCTGCCGAATCAATTTTTACCTCGTTCAGAGTCTCTCCCTCGCCCACTCGTCCTTCTTCGCCTCCTCCTCTTTCTTTTCCTACGTTTCTTTATCTCCGCGCTGACCGCGACCAACCGGTTTTCCCGGTCATCCGCGCTGTTTTTCCCGTCTACCGTCCGGTCTTCCGCGTTTCTTCCGCGACAAAGCCGTAAGGCGCTACCATGATTCAACCGACTACGACTACCTCCGGGCGCGTCACAATCGATTGAACACTATCCGTAATTAGCGGAACGCATGACTTTTCAATTAATTTCGCGACAGCGGTGGCGTAATGCAGGGATGTATAGGTCATATCTTCAAATATTACAAAAAATATAAAAATTTCATAGAATATTCAGCATTACGTTTGAGTGTCAGTGTAAAATTGAGCATAATTCACTTATTGCCTTAAAAATTATTTAATTCTTCGTTTATTCTTGTATACTTATATTAATATTACTAATATAATAATAATTTATAATTAATAAAAATAAAGAAATTAATTTTGCTCAGATGTAGCGAAGCAAAATAACTAAGTTTAAGAAAAGTAAAAAACGAGCATCAAAATAGGTCTTATTTAAAATTTTTTAGTTTTAATCATGATTAAATTATGGAGTATTGGATTAGTATTTAATTTGACCGATTAATTTCTCAACTAATAACGTTCAGTATCTTGTAGTTTTTTTATATTATAATTTTAACCTCCACGTTTTCGTTTCATCTAATATAATTGAGTTCCAATTACACATACATGTGTTTTTCATTGTCTGATCTTTAATGTAGTTTGCTATGTAGCTTTTTATTTTTATTTACATTTATAACCATAAATTAATATTTATTGCACAAATTTAATATTAAAACTCTAATAAATATTTGTGCAAAGATTCATTTAGATCCACTTACTCGTATAAAAGTTATTTGTACACGACTGCAGCAAAGTATAGTAATTTTTGCTGCAAAAACAATTATAAATCAAATTTTTTATTATTTCCTTCTTTGAAACTAATTTAAAGGCTAAAAGTCGCATTCGCAAAATTTTTAAAAATAAACCAAAAATCTTCAATTTTTAAATTTCAATAACTTTTAGCTAATAATAAGCTCGTATTGTATAGCTAAAACATCTTTAATCTTTCGATAAATTTTTTTTAGCTAAACTTTTCTGAAGACTTCCCCCCCCCATCGCACGATTTTACTATTATTATTATTGTACACATTAATTTCTGTCATGTTTAAAACAAGAAACAGTATAACAGTAAATATATTTTAATAACAAGCAAATATTTAATATTTTTCGATAAAATCTACATTTTGTTATTGCGTATTATTTTCGTTTGATGCATATTTATTGCTGATACATATTAATAAATTTCATTTTTATTCCTGTTTCTCCATATTGATCATATATACGTATACTCAATTACATATATTAATTTTACATCAAGATTTTTAGTATTGTCTTACTAAAATAATAATTGAAAGAGTTTATCATCTTCATAAAAGGTCACGCAAATATTTAAAGTTTTAATTAAACGTAATTATTATCGAATGATATATTTAATCTATGGCTTTAATTTAATTCTCATTTCATATTAAATACTACTAATATCAATATTCCTCAATATTATTTTCTAAAGCGTTGAAATTTTGCAATATTTCTGTCGTGCTCATAATAAGCATTACAAGAAACATATGTATGATGTAACAATTGAAATTAACAAAAACATCCAATAATTAATATACGTTATAAAATATGTACCTGAATAACAGAATTATTATTTATAATCAGAATTATAATTTATATTGCTAATGTGTTTACATTAGCGTTTTGTCTCGAGCAATGTGTTCTATTTTATATCCTTAGTATCGATAAATAATTAACCTAAAAACGCAGCCCAAATATTGACTCTAGAAATAACCAGAGAATAAATAGGTCGTAAATGAATAAGTCAACACTATAATTATGAACGTAAAGTTTCGTGAATACGAATCGACACATCTGCATAATGAATAATAAGGAAATCGTCAATAAGCGTGCGTCAAATCAATTCAATTCTTTTAAAATCTGATAGAGTTGTAATAAAAGTATGTATAGTTTTTCATTCAATTTTATTATAGCATGCTTTTCTCACGTTTTCTGACTCACAAAGGAACCTCGCAAAGTGTTAAATTTTAATTTTAATGTAACTTTGTATACATCTAAGTTACGTAAGTAGGTGTAGTGAATGGACAAAATAATGTGAACATCTGAGATGTTACAGTACTTATTTTTATTTATAAGATATTGGCCCATCTCATTTGTGTTTAATACAGATTTTGTCTTTAGAAGATAAAAGGTCATATGATGCTTATATAATCTACTAAAATAACCATGTGTTATATCGTTCTTTTAGTAGAATCTCTTTCAAGAGTTATTTGGGAATATTGAAAGAAAAAATCTGTTTTTACTCTGCCCTAAAAAAAAACTGCTCACTTGATAATATTTAAGTTGGGCAATTACGCTGGCCAGAAAAAATGTTGAAGTTTTGAAGAACAGAAGATAATTTTGGAAAACAGTGTCAGAAGAAATATTTTTGGTTCAACATTACATAATAAATTAAAAATTGTTCTTCTAAAAGAATAGTATAACATTCTATTGCTGACTATTCAAACATTATATAACTTTATTCTAACAAAGATAGAATTTGAATTAAAGAAATGGTGGATTAACGTCTTATTTTTAAAAAGTAGTGTATTTTCTAGGTGTTCACATTATTTTGCCCATCCCCTGTAGACGAATTTAAGAAGATATCTTAAAAATTATTCAAGATATTAAAAAATGTTTTATAATCAATTATTTTCAAAAATTTTCCAAAATTTTAAAAAGTAATTGATTTTTAAAAACATCATTGACATGTATGAATAGAGGCAATTTTATTGTAAAACTTGTATAAATCTTTTTATATCTTGAATAGTTTTTGAGATATTATTAAAAAGTCTGAAAACCGCTTACACATAAGAGCTGATTTTATTCCTTAAAATCGTTTTTGGATAGCAACTAATGCTTTCGAAATTCGTTTATTTACATAAATATAAATAAAGTTTTATTAATATGAGAATTTAACACTTTGCGAGGGTTTCTTATTTATAACATTTTTTTATTTCATATCATCGAGTGTGACAAATTTTGTTGCATCGAGGCTTTGCGAGACCAGTGAATTTCTCAAAAGTCAATTTAATTCATTTCCCTCAAATCGTTTTTATCTCAAATAAATCATTGTCCCGGCGAAAGAATAAACTGACTGAAGTAACACTTACAAAACAACGAAAGTTATAAATAATCGACATTATCGCTCGATGCAAATATTTTTTCCAGAGAGGCCTCTCATTTAGTCGATTTCAAGTACATGCTTGACACGACTTTAATTCGCCGTTTTTTTTTTCACCTTTATGAGCTCCTTGAAAAGTACATCGTGTATGTGTGTGTGTGTGTGTGTGTGTGAGACGCAGTCCGAAAGCCGCCATACGTTTCCGCGCGAGTCATTTTCAAATTTACGAATGACTAGATTATTCAGAGGAGACCGAGCGAAGGCCGGCGGCGGCGGCGGATAAACGCAAAGTTTTCTTCCTTCTTCGAGGCGAGGCCGTAGGAAAGAGATCGATGTCTTCCGGTTTTCCCCTTCGAGTCTGTCCCGCGCCTGCCATATACCGGAGCCGTACGACCGTGGCTGGGTTTATGCGAGAACATCAAACCAGTCCGGGACCGGATATCGACGACTTTACAGGAATCGACACCCAACGTCGGAGCCGGAGTTTCGTCCTATGCTGTGGAAGACGTTTCTTCCTCCTCCTTCGACCCTCCTCATTCCCTTCCGCCATGAATTTCGCCTATACGCGGTTTATTACACTGCCGGCGTTTGCCGGCAATACCGGAACAACGGTGCTCTTCACGTGCCAGCGACGAAAGTATTCGCGGTTCGTCCGCCTGTCTCAAGTACGTACTTGACACGGGTTCGGTTCGCTTGTTTCGTCATCGCTATCTTGTTTCGTCATCGCTATCTTCGCGCGAGGGAAACGCTTAAATTTCATAGGACACCGATATATTCATTTGATGCCGATTGTCGCGCAAGGCTACAGACACCTGGCAGTGTCAACACCTGTTTAATATTAAAAATACCGCTGCTAAAGGTAGTCGGTATCAAAGTATCAAGGTAAGACAGAGAGCAAGCAACATTGAGTATTAATTATTTAGGATTCAGAGGACTTATTAACGAGTATCGCTTATTATTAAAATTTTTAAATCGGTATTTCGATATTTACACTGCAATAGCTCACTGAGAAAACAAAGTTGTTAACTAAACTTTTCAACGCGATTAAATTTCTTCAGGTCGAGTATTTATATATTTAAAGTTGAATAGATAAACGCTTAAAGCTAAAGTTTAAGTGTTTCATGTATTTCAGTTAAATACATAAATAGTTGGACTGAAGATATTTAATCGATTTAAAAAATTTAGTTAAATCAACTTTTTTCGCGGTGTATCAATACAGTATCAATCAATTTCAACAATTAAATCTTACGATACAGTGTGAAAAAAGATATTTCACTGATCCAATCATGGATATCTAGCGTCCGACCACTTTTTCATTTAATCAAAGTGATAAAAAATGTTTTTAATTAATAAACATTTTTTTAAAGTCTCTAGAACAAATGTTTGTACATCTTTTTGGAGAAAAAAAATAAAATGTATAGTACATCTGTTTAATATTAAAAGTGTCGCTGCTGAAAGTATCGAATTTCCAGCATCCAAGTATCAAGGCAAGACAAAGCAAGCAACTAGCATTAAATATTAGTTATTTAGAATACCGGCAACTTGTTAACGAGTATCGTTTGTAGTTCAGTCTAAACATCGCTATTTCGCTCGACATCACCGATAATTTAATTACCGTTAAAATTTCAAGTAGCCTCATGGATAGAAATCGATCGGACACAGACAAGGCCTGATGAAAAACTGTTTAAAATACAAACTATAAAATACTGGCAATTAGCGTTTGAAAATATCACCTTGTATTTTATTATTTCAAACTGCAAATCAAAAGATTGGCAGTATTTTGTAATTCAAATATTCTAATTCAATATGCTAATTGTCAATATCTTATATTTTCTACTCCGAATACTTTTTGCCGGCCTTGAACGCAGAATACACCTGACTGGGCCTTGAAGATTAATATTTTGAAAAAGATCTCTAGCTTCTCTGGCGAGCGCGCCTACGTGATTTCACGACGCTGTATGCATTATTTATTAACACGTAATTACGAGTGGAACGGCCGTCACCGCGGTTCTGTAGCGGAGACGCGTAATGGGAATCGGAATTGAATTTGTCTCCTTGGCATGGTGGTCTCCGCACGGAGTCGTTACACACGCACGGGATGTTGCGGACGTTCGTGCGACACCGCGAGGCGAATACGCTACGCCGTGATACGCGATATGCCAATGCAAATGCAGTCTCGCGCGTAAATCGCGCGTGAATGCGCCGCATAAAAATTCGTGCGCAAATTCGGCGTTACACCGAAAATTCTGATAGCGCAAGTTTACGTATGAATTTTTACCGTGTCGCTTTTTATATTTTGTAAAAAAAGGGGGAGGGGGGCTGTTTGCACATTTGATATTGTTCCGATATTGAAATCGTAACGAAATATTACCGGATAAATATTGAAGAATTTAATATTTTGCTTCCCCGTACAAATACGCGCGGGAATAAATTGATAATACTTTATCCACATTTCATCTAAAATATATGGATAAACAGGGATATTTTAAAAGAAGGGAGCGCACGCCAGAACTCCGCAGCGTAATGGACACTGCGTATCGCGCTCATAATCCGCACTGTTGCATCGCCCCGAGATGATTCGCAGGCTCCGACTGGTAGGATTCTCGGATGTAATAGCTCTGTAAACTCGACGAGCAAACGCAGCACACGGGTTCGCGTATCTAATTTTGCTCACGAAAATCATCATTAAACAGATTATATGCGCTCTATGAAGCAGACAGCCGAATAGATTTCCGCAGAAACATTAACACAAATACGTCAACGTGTCTATCTTCGCATTCGCGTACCGTGCAACTCGATCGATTAATGACACGTGTGTCGGATAAATACGCGACGCGTGACTCGGACTAAGAGAAAACTTGCGGGGAGCTCCTCTCCCTCTCCCCCCCCTCTCTCTCTCTCTCGTAAAATAACGCGAAATCCGCGATCCCTCGGTTGTCGGATGCGCCGTGCCGATCGCGGTGCATTAAACGAACATTAGCTTCGGCATTTCCGCCCGTGCGTCGATGCTCGTCGTCGGCATACGCGACACGCGGCATGCGGCACGTCGTCGTGCGAGCTCGCACATGCGAGCGATTCGATTCGGTTACAGCTGCTGATCCGTTTGACAGGCACGTGCGTCGAACGGCTTAAGTGATTAAAACGCGGAGCCGCGAGTCCGTTCGGATCGGCGGTGCCGCGAATTGATCCCCGTTACGGGCGACGTGTACCTGCGCGTCGAACCTTACGAAAAATTCGTTTCCCGCTGCATGTTGAAATAACCGATTGATCCGTTTTTCTCCGCTGCTAAGTCTCTGAATGCTAAGTCTCTGAATCTGCATATTTATCTAAATTGACACGGTCGACGATCAAAATGATGCCTCGCAAACGCCACCGGGATTTTCGACGGGCTTCAACTAATATCGAACAGAGGAAAAGGGAGTAATATGATATCCATTTTCGTTTTATTGAGCAACTTTGTTAATAACCAATATTTTATATTGAAATTTGAACGATTTTATTCGTGAAAGTGTTGTTTAACCGATTCTAGACTCAAAGTAATAAAATATTCATTATTTAGGACGTGATTTACAAAAATGTAACGCACTGCATAATGGGTGAAAAAAAAAGTGATGGTAATATGGCTAGGCCAAAAATAATTTCTAAAAATTGGTTTAGTTTAAAAAGCACAGTTTTATTGTTACAAAATTATATATTTTTAATTTTCCATTGTTTAGAATTTTTCTGCGTTTAGAAACTTTAGAAATATCATTTTATTTCCGGTTAACGTTAAACAACGAGCATAAAATGATATCTCTAATATTTCTGAACATCGCCCTCTGGAATAACAATCGATTTATCGAGAAAATATTTCGAAATAAAAATTTCGCTTAAAAAATTATATTAATAAAATCCTATGTTATTGTTTAAATTTGCATAACTTGAAATGTGTAATAAAAAGTTAAATAACAAAAAAAACACTTGAATGTACGTACATTCGTGTGATCATACGCTCAAGTTTAAAAGCAATGAGAAAGTATGTATAATTGAGTGCTAAAATGTATCTTGGAAAAGTTTCAAAATGCTCAAAGTAAAAATGCCTTATAGCAATTATCAGTTATTCTGTATTGGCATATTAGCACCATTAGAAAATCGCGAGCTACTAAACGAGTAATTTCATAAGCAATTGTTAGAATATATCACCTAACGAGGACAATAGAGGTAATGTCCACAGTAGCCGTAATACCCCCTTCTCTTCTATCAAATATTAATTTTGTACAATTGCTACAATGGGAACACTTATTTTCAGCGCTAGGTACCGAAATATAATTTGTTAATTTCATTATTAAATTAATGCACGTGCAATGGAAACGTTATTAATTTTATTGAACGTGTATTATAATTCGTGAGCGTATTTGCAAGTGAAACTTATGTAATTTTAAAAATATATAGCATTTAAAAGCTAATAGCATATGTATCAGCTAAAAGCTAAAATCGAAGACATTTTTATTCTTCAATTATTTAGCCACCAATTTTTCATTTATTCTGAATAATAAAATGTATTTAAATGTACTGTTTAGTTTCATTATCTATGCATAAAAATGTAATGCACTGCGCATGTTTGAGTACACTATAATATATTCTCATAATCGATAATCACATAAATTTTTAATTGACGCATTTGCAAAATAGAATAATAAATACGGATATAATAATGTTATACGTGCTTCGACGTGCTTTCAACTCGCGCAGTAACATTCATGGTTTTTGTTTCCATTTCAAAATATTAAATTAATAGAATATTCTAGAATTCTCTCTCCACGAAAAGAAAGAGATTTATATATGTGTGCTATATTTCCTTCTATATACATGAATTTTTTCCGTAAGTATGCGAAAAGTCGTAGCCTTTGAAAACTTAAAGGTCGTATCTGCTGCAGAACGCCGTCCGATACCTGTACACATGACGATAACGTGAACACACATGCATGGCACGTCGCGTTTCGCATTTCGCGAGAGAAGGTTGAAAACAGGTGGAACGCAAGAGGCAAAAGTTCAATAGGACGCGAGCGAGGAGATCGTCGAGGAACGGCACGTGTACTGATTGCCGTAAGAGAAAATCTGTCGATAATCTGAGGATCCGGCGAGACCGGATGATGCGAGAGCACGGGCAACCTTCCCGGGTGGGAAAAGATGAGCGTTCGGCAAAAAGCAGTCGAGAAATGCGCGCGAATGGTCGCCGAAAAGGTTAGAGGGGAGCGCCGAGACGTGCCACGCGGTACGAGAGCCTCGTTTCCGGGCGTATACCGACGCGACGCGACGCGACGCCGACGCCGACGCATGCATCCTGACGGCATTACGTATGCGTCGCGCTATCCCGGCCACGAGAGGAGCGCGGACATTCGCGAATTCGAGCGCGGACATTCGCTAATTTGCGCGGCATACCGTGGTGTCTAGCAGCGATATCTCGCTAGTCAATTCAAGGAGATTTCCAGGACATTCCATGATAAGAATATAAATATGTATGATATATCTCGAGAGGAAATAATCGTTCTGGATTAGACAACCGTAGAAAAGTGAATAACGATGGGCGGAGCGGATTACAAAGTTTCTCACGAAATTCTCACGGCTTGGATTTCGCATGATGAGAAAAGACTCCAACAAGACTCAGTTTCAAGATGAATTCCCGGTCGCGTCCGGTCACTCCGGCTCCCTGAGCCGCTTCTCTACAGCCCTCCCGTCGTAAGCGGAGAGGGGAATCTCGGAACGCGAGAAGGGCGAGGGCAAATTAATCGCGAATGCCACAGGGACAAAGCTGCCGAATCGATTATCCCCGGGCAGAACAGGTCCCCTAATTAGTCGCGCGGGTGCTCCGGCGCGGAGGACTTTGTACCTTCGAGGAGGACCGTCGTCGTGCTGCTAATAATGGGCGATCGCGGCACGGTTTGGTAATTGGTTAGCATTGGGATAATGCGTAAACGGGATTTCCCCCACGGCTACAGGAGAAACTCCTCTCTCTCTCTCTCTCTCTCTCTCTCTCTCTCTCTCTCTCTCTCTCTCTCTCTCTCTCTCTCTCGCGAGAGATCGCGAGGTTCGTTTTCGCCCCGGCTCAACGCGCGAGAGAAGTTACACCCTCGCGTGAGAAAGTGAGCAGGTCTTGCGTATCGATAATATGCGCGTTAGAATCCGCGCGCACCTTAATCAACCGGGGATATTCACGAAAATACTTAGACGTGTTTAAATTATACCCCGGATTACATTACACGCGCGGCGCGATGCACAGATCATGTTACAATAACCTGCGCTATTAAACAGCATCAATCCGGCAGACATAACGGGAGGTAGTTACGCGCGGATTTGTACGAGGGCGAGTAGTACATTTATAGCAATTTGAACGTAACTAATAATTAAGCGGATTAGAGGCCATTATGGTCACGCACGACCGTTTCAAATGTAATCAAGTCGCGAAGTCAATATGACGATAGCTCGTAACGTAGCTCAAAACCAATTCGAGTTAAATCCCGCGTGTTTGCTTGATGATGCAAATAAAATCTCAAGCTACTTTACGAGTGGCCGCGTTGCGCCGGACGCTAAAGGAAGTCGCTCGATAGGGCAATAATTAGCGCGTGGCGACCGCGCAAAATTGGCCGAGCCACGCATGACGAGTCTCGAATCATAGGTCGAGAGTAACTTTCATCGATCGCGCCGAGATCATTAATAGTAATTCGGCCAATTTCGCGCGCCTGCGTAATCGGATTAATCATCTGTAATCAAGTTAGAAGCTATTGCACCTGTACCGCTGGATTGTTCCCAGCAACTGTAATTACTATCTCAGGTTAATATAACGATACGAGACGAGACTTCATACGCGTGCTAGGCTGGGGACACAATCTCGGTACACACACGCGTTCGACGAAATCGAAGTCGATAAACAACATTCCAATCCTCCACACGCGCATGATATACATATGGGAACACGTATGCGCTATCGATTATGTGAGAGTACATCGGAATCCTCTAATCCGATAGATGCATTACGAGAGAATTTAGTCGCCATAACTCTCGCTACTGTCAATTTGCCTTTATGAAAATTACCAAAAATATCTTTAACTAATTGTTTTGTGTTTTATTTACATTGTTTTTCCGAATACAGAGTAACTGTCGCCATTACCGCCGCTTTAAATATATAGTGGCAATTGCTTATTTTATAGTTTTCTTAAATACATAATAAAACGTTTTAAATTACCAAAAATATCTTTAATTAACTGTTTTGTGTTTTATTTACATTTCTTTCCGAATATCGAGTAATTAACGCAATTGCCGCTTTAAATATATAACGGCAGTTGCTTATTTTATAGTTTTTTTTTAAATACATAATAAAATGTTCTAAATTACCAAGAATATCTTTAATTAATTGTTTTAGGTTTTATTTATATTTTTTCCCAAATAGAGTAATTATCGCAATTATTGCCGCTTTAAATATATAGTGGCAGTTGCTTATTTTGTAGTTTTTTAAATACATAATAAAACATTTTATTAAATATATAATAAAATATTTTTAATATATACTAAATATGTAATAAATATTCTTTTCCGTCATTATTTAAGTAAGAACTTTAATATGCACAAAATAAAAGCAACAAGGTCGCAAACTGATTATTTAAATATAATTAAAAAATATAAAGATTTAAGGTACGAACTGCTGCAAGAATCTAATATTATCTCTGTATTTACTGCTACGTATTTTTACTCAAGTTTATATGACAGTCTTAGTTTAACAATGTTTTAAAATTAAAACAATTCATTTTAACATATTTAAGTTACAAAAATGGCTACACTGGTCAAAAGAAGATCTTAGTGTTTAATAATAATTCTCTAGATGAATTTACAAACATTTACAGGATCCCCTAAATTACTCACCGAATACTTGCCGGACTTAAAACGCAGCTTTTAGATAGAAATGTAATATCATGAGATAAAATTGCTAACCAATTTAATAACTTTGATGCTTACAAACATTTTTACAATTCCTCCCCTCCCCCTCATCCTAAAGACTATGAAGAATTTGTTTTAAAATTAAAACAATTTTCATACATAACTCTCTCGTACATTTTAATAAAAAAATATATAAATATAAGGGTATTGAACCTATTACCAGTCAACGCCCTGAATACTGCTCCCTTCCTCCCCCAGATTATTGCCGTACATACCTAATATTACGTCCCTATTTACTGGTCGTGAACTCAATGCTGCCACGCATTTATTTATGTTTATATGATAGTCTTAGTTTAATATTAAAACATTCTTAATATACATAACGCTTTCATACTTTTAATGAAAGAAATAAAAATATAAAGGTATTAAACTTATTACCAGACAACGTCCTGAATACCGCTCCTCCCACCACTCCCCTCCACAGATTGCTGCCGCACATATCTAATATTGCCTCCCTATTTACTGCTCGTAAACTCAATACTGCCACGCATTTATTTATATTTGTATAATAGCCTTAGTTTAATGTTCATTAATGTTAATTGCTTTATTTTATTTAAACGGAGAGAAAAAATGGTTGCACTCACTTATAATTTTACTATAATTGACAGTCATTTTTGATGCCAATTATATAATTTTGTTGCTTTAACCATGCAGGTTTTAATTATTATTATTACGTAAATAGTAAGCAAATGTTTAAAAAATATTTACTTTTACTACAACTATGATTGCAGTTACTATATATAAATGATAATTTTAATGATCATCTTTGATATTACTATTTGAAATTAATATTTGAAATTATTATAATTTAATTTTTGAAATTATTATAATTTAATTTTTGAAATTATTATAATTTAGTAAAAATTTTTCATGGTTGGTAAAACTGTAAACATAAAGTTATTATGATTAACATTGTTGAAATGAGCTATAATTAATGTTAAATTATTTTTAATTTACATACAACGCTCTTACACTTTTTATTTTAATACTATCATTTTTCTGTAACGTTTGTATAAAATTATATTCGACGCTGTTAAAAATCGCCAGCAAAATTTAATATAATGTAATGGAAGCAAATTTCAAGCAGGTACATTTAAAGTTGTCAAAAGTGCACTCATGCATATACTTTCCAGTCATAGATTCATTAAATTTAATGTATATAGTTACAGATACATTAAATTTTATGTTTAACTCGAAAATACATTGCACGATATTTTTGACAGTATATAGATTTATTTTTGAAGGCTTGCGCGAAAAACGTGACTAAATTTTTGATTAAAAAAAACACATAATTTTTAATATGAGCTAATCAATCGTGTTTTCGAACGAAAGAAATTTTTAGCTCGTTAAAATATTCGACCGTCTCCGCGACGAAGCTTATCGCTTTCTCGCGGTGAAATCACGACTAACCTTGGTTATCTGCGCGAAGCAATGGTGCACGACGGGGTACGTTTTATTACCCCATCGGAATGCCGATGGTGGAGAAACGTCATTGTGCACCGTCCGCGAGATATCCCATAAAACGAGTCCGCGGGATTTGTTTAGCCGACCGCGGGACCGGGCCCGGTGTACGGTCTCCCGGCAGTGTCAATTTTACAGGGCCACCCGCGGCGATGCAAATGCGATTGATAATTAGTTAGATTAGAAGTCATTAGCTCGCATGGACGTCCGTACGTTTTCGACTGCGACCGGGACCACAGGGCCAATACGACGACATACCGGTGGCGGTCGGCGTCAATCACGTTACATTTGTAATTGTTCGGTGATATCGGTCAAACTGCGGCCGAATACGAAATGCGCTGACAGGTACCGGAGGGCCCCGCGAGTCAGGCTTCGTGGAAGTGAAATCAAACTAATTGCACGGCGTACGTCACACGTACACGTGCGCGCGCGCACCATACACGTACACGTCGCTTGAAATCGCGAATAAAATCGAATATGTAACACTTGGCGGAGCCGGCTCGGCGGCGTACGCGAACATTTGTTCAGCATCCCATAGAAATCTTTTGCGGTCGTAATCGCGGTTGCCGCGCCAGCGTGATGAAGCGTATCATATATTTCAGCCCGCGAAATATTCCAGATGAATAAGGTAATTAAACAGCTAATTGCTCGAACCAAAGTTAAAATAATATTATCTTTTATGGTGAGCGACACGGTCAGATAGCGCGGTATTGTTACTTTAAAATCGGCATGATAACTATTATTTCAGCGGGAGAAGCAAACGGAGTAGTTCCGGCACGCAGACCCGTAATTGAAAAGATAAACAGAGTTAGTGCTATTTCAAATTTGTGTATTTTTTCAAGTGCGCGAGATCGCCCTGTAAATTTCAGGCTAACAACGCGCCGTAATTAATGGGCTGTAGCGTAATCGAATTGAAACGTGTCGATAAACGCTGCTTTATGTACACATCTAATCGGGCTCGATTTTAGATACAAGCCTGTGTTATTCTAGTAAACCGATAAATAATCAGCATCGCTTTATTTTATCTACACTGAAAGATAAAGATAATATAATTGCAATTACTACAATTCACAACCATTTTCGGTACCAACTATATATTTACAGTTGCGTGCAAATTACTGTTATTAGTTACTACGGCTACGTAAATAGTAAACGAATTGAAAAAACAGTTATTTGTATTATAACTGTCGTTGCAGTTACGATATAAAAATATTTAATTTTTTTAATCATCCATCTTTTGATATTTTTCTTTATATTAATATTTGAAATTATCATGAAATGATTGTATTGAAATTTTTTCATACGTAACAGAACTATAAATATAAGGTTATTATTACTAACATTGTAGCAGTAATAACTGTAAAAATGGAATTTTTAATTATAATTATTTTATCGTGTAATTATAATTACAAGTATCAAACACTTTTCTCTCAGTGGATATTAAATTATTATACACTGAGAAAAAGAAACGACTGCAATAAATATAATTCACAGTAATTTTCGGTGCCAACTATATATTTCTATTTGTTTCATCTATGCAAATTACAGTCATTAATAATTATCACTGCGTAAATAGTAAGCAAATATTAAAAAAAGATTTTCTATGATTGTGATCCGTATATATTTACTGCATAGAAATGTTAATGTTATTTTTATTATTCATCTCTTGATATTTTATTATATAATAGTAATATTTAAAAATTATCATAATTCGTAGAATTTTTTCATAGTTGACAGAACTGTAAACATAAAGTTATTATTACTAACATTGTACTAGTAATAAATTGGAGCGTGTAATCATAATTATTTTATCATATAATTATAGCTACAAATACGAAGCACTTTTTTCTCATATATAAAAGCCACTAAGAGAAAAAAATAATTGCAATCATAATTTAACTATAATTTAAAATCATTTTCGATTCCAATTATATATTTATATATAGTTGCATTAACCACGCAAATTATAATTAATATTACTGTGTAAATAGTAAGCGAGTGTTTAAAAAATAATTACTTTTACTCTGACTGCATTTACTATATAAAAATGTTTTATTTTTATCGTCTATTTTTTTTTTACTATATTAATACATATTTGAATTTATTGTGATTTGTAAAATTTTTGTAGTTGACAAAACTATAAACATAAGGCTATTATTATTAACATTGTAGCAGTAATAATTAAAAAAATGGAGCTTCTAATCATAATTTTACACCATAATGATAATTATAAATATCTAACACTTTGCTCTCAGTGTAGATACATTAAAGCTTACAGAGAGAATCTGAGACGCTTATTTGTGTTAGATTCTCTCACAGATTCTTTACCGCAGAGACGAAAATAAAAAAATAATTTGTCACTCACCGGCGCACGATGCCCAGCAGCGGAGTTGTAGCACCGACGTTAATCTGCAACAAACAAAGTCCGAGTTGCAGCAGCAGCGTACCAAATAACGAACAACAACATCGAAAGATAATTATTGCACACATTAAACTTTATTCCTCCGTCTCTTCCCGAGTAAACATTTTTTAAATAAAATATTTATATAGTTAGAAGTTTTATTAACGACGTTGTAAGAAAACGAGGAGTGTCTTGAAAAAAAATATATACTTTTCATTGCACAACACTGCAAAACGGTGTGTGAAATGTCCCTCCGTACGACGAAGGGATAAGCGATTAATTCAACAAGCGGAGTAATAAATAGACGATAGATTGCTCACCCTTGGGTTGCTCCGCTGACGCCTGATGCCTTTCCCTCCTCTCAGAGGTTCCATGGAGATGCTGCTGCTGTTTCTTCGTCGAGCACACATATACACAACACACACATACGCAACACTGACCCGTGACGCTTTTCGTCGCTCGCACGACACTCGCGAAAATGAGGTTAATCGCGCGCGAATCAACCGCCGAAGAATACGACGTGTCGCGATACGACGTGTCGCGAACATTTTATACGGACATTCCATTCTCGACTTTTTACGGCACATCCGCACACGTGTCAGCACGCGCCTCGTCGCGTTACGACGCGAACAGAACGGCACGAGTACTGGTGTAAACACCGCAACGTAAGACGCGAAGCACGTCGCGGCTCATAAACACGGACGCGACAGCGGCCAAACAAAAGCGTTAGTAATAGTTGTTGACTTCTCTGATGGACTGTCGCGTTCGTATTTACGATCTGCGAACCACGTCCTACGTTGGATAACCTTAATACGCACGACTGGACACGGATTCGACGCGGCGACGATCGCTTCTCGCCTAAAAACATAACGGACGAATCTAAGCGGCGGGATGAAGGAGGGCGAAGGGGGGGATTCGAAAATCGCGTAATCGACGTCACGCATCGTTCGCACCACCAATGCTGCCACCTGTTGTATGTACTAGCTGTACCTTCGCGCACTTTCCATCTTCTAGAAAATGTACAGCGAACAATCGCGCTGTAGAACCGATGAACACCGATCACCTTTCGTCATAAATTAACAAACGTGTACGTATGTTAATTTGAATCCGATGAGAATGGATGTACACGAAGCGCGACGTATCGAAGCGGCACGATCGTTGCACGTCGCCGGTCGCTCACGCGACGGATCTCGGTCGAGTAATCTCGCGATTTCGGCAGCTCGCCGACGTACCTGCCGTCGCCGAGTATACCAAACACGCCGTTGGCAGGTATTAAAATATAACACAAGTACAAGATCAATTGTGTTTGCTAGCTGAACGCGACGCGACACTGCTCGATGCGGAGTGGAGTCGTCTAGTCTCGCTGCCCGCCACGTTAATAATTGAAAAGCGTGAAGGTGGCGGCGACAACTTCACTCCAATTCCGCGCGCGATACGAATTTAATGTTTAATTAAAATACCGGTCAATATACCGAAAATATACCGTCAAAATCTAATATTGAACAGGTAACAGGCATTTTATAATAAATCCATGAAATTATATTTCCCTGGCGGAAAAAATTTTACACAATTCTACACAAATTAAAAAATGTTTGTATCATACCTCAAAACATTACCAAAAAAATTTTTATTTCATAGAATATTTTAGTGTTGAATTTAACTATCTCCGTAAAATTTGAGCATAATTCACTTATTGTTTTAAACTTGATTAATTTGTCGTTCTATTGATTCTTGTATAAAATCACGTTTTGCAGTACTTATAAATTTTTATTTTTAGTAAAACTTTGTAATTATTCATAAAACTCTAATATACTTTAATCATAATAAGAAAAATATTTTTTTTTAATAAGAAAATCCCCATCTTAACAAATTTTGCAAAACGTGATTTTATACAAGAATCAAGAGAACAAAGAATTAAATAAGTTTTAAACAATAAATGAATTATGCTCAAATTTTACAGATACTCAAACGCAATACTGAAATATTCTATAAAATCAAAATTTTTTTAGTAATGTTCTGAAATGACACCAACATTTTTAAATTTATGTAAAATTTTGTAAAATTTTTCCTCCAGGGTAATATAATTTCATGGATTTATTATAAAATGCTCTCGAAATGTCTGTACCAGTACAATATTAGATTTTATATTTTTGGACTGGCTAATTGTATTTTAATTAAACATTAAATTCGTATCGCGCGCGGAATTGGAGTGAAGTTTTCGCCGCCACCTTCACGCTATTCAGTCATTAACGTGACGAACAGCAGGACGGCTCGACTCCGTATCGAGCAGCGTCGCGTCGCGTTCAGCTAGCAAACACAATTAATCTCGTACTTGCGTTTTATTTTAATACTTACTAACGGCATGTGTGGTATATTCGGCGACAACAGGTACGTCGGCGAGCTGCCGAAATCGCGAGATTTACTCGGCCAAGATCCGTCGCGTAAAGCGACCGGCGACGTGCGACGATCGTGCCGCTTCGATACGTCGCGCTTCGTGTACATCCATTCTCATCGGATTCAAATTAACATATGTATAAGCTTCTTAATTTATGACGAAAGGTGATCGGGGTTCATCGGTTCTACAGCGCGATTGTTCGCTGTACGTTTTCTAGAAGATGGAAAGTGCGCGAAGGTACATACAGCTAGTACATACAACAGGTGGCAGCATAGGTGTTGCAAGTGATGCGTGACGTCGGTTACGCGATTTTCGAACCTCCCCTCCCCCCCTCGTCCCACCTTCTAGATTCGTTCGTTGTGTTTTGACGATGGCGATCGTCGCCGCGTCGAGTTCCGTGTCCGGTCGTGCGTGCTAAGGTTATCCAACGTAGAGCACGGATCGCAGGTCGTAAATACGGACGTGACAGTCCATCAGAGAAGTCGACGACTACTACTAACGCTTTTGTTTGGCTGTCCGCGTCCTTGTTTACGAGCCGCGACGCGCCCTGCGTCTTACGTTGTGGGTCGTTACGCGAGTACTCGTGCCGTTCTGTTCGCGTCGTAATGCGACGAGGCGCGCGCGGACGCATGTGCGGGTGTGCCGTGAAAGTCCGAGGGTGCAGTGTCCGTGGAAAGTGTCCGCGAACACGTCGTATTCTCCGGCGGTTAATTCGCGCGCGATTAACCTCATTTCCGCGAGTGCCGTGCGAGCGACGGAAAGCGTCGCGCGTGCGCGTACGCGACGAAGAAGCAGCAGCAGCAGCAGCATCTCCGTAGAACCTCTGGGAGGAAGAGGCTCGAGGAGGCATCGGGCGTCGGCGGAGCGACCCAAGGGTGAGCAATTTATCGTCTATTTATTACTCCGCTTGTTGAATTAATCGCTTATCCCTTCGTCGTACGGAGGCGCGTTCCACACACCATTTTGCAACGTTGTACAATAAAAAATATATTTTTTTCAAGATACTCTCCTTTTTTCTTACAACGTTGTTAATAAAACATCTAATTAGGTATATAAATATTTTATCTTAAAAATGTTTACCCGGGAGGAGACGGAGGGAAAAACTTTGAGACGCGCAATAATTATCTTTCGATGTTGTTCGTTACTTGGGACGCTGTTGCTTCAACTCGTTTGTTTGTTGCAGATTAACATTCGTGCTATATCTCCGCTGCTGCGCATCGTGTGCCGGTGAGTGACAAATTATTTTTTTATTTCCGCTTCCGCGGTAATAAATCTGTGAAAGAATCTACTACAAATAGAGGCATAATCAGTTGCAATGGCTGTCAGAAATGCAGCGAAAGACCGTTGTAGTATTGGAAAAATTTGTTAGCAAAAATTCTATTGATTCTGACCTTTGACTCCTTTACAATCAATCGACTTTTTTCGTATTTTGCTTCGATAGAGCCGAGGTTATTGGATATCTATTGATGGAAATAGAGTTTAAACAAGCTAGGTAGTTTCTGAGAAATTTTGCATACTGACGCACGGGTAAACACCGTAAAATTATGAAGTATCTTGCTATGCTACACTTGCCTCTTCATCTTTATGTACGAGTCCCGATCTGCTCTATATCACTTTGCATTCCCGTTACAAAAGCTGGAAAAAAATTACACGTAAAGTTCGACGAGGAAATCAAGATACATAAGTACAGTAAAATCTGAGCTTTGTTAAAGAAACAATAGCTGCGCGTGTCGCGATAAAAAGTTTAATTGAACAATTCACATCTCGCATCGCTTCGACATTCGCACTTCGAGTGATTGAACCATGCGAGATTTGCTTCGCAAAAAAAATCGACACGTGCTTGCGAATCGGGAAAGCCGAATGAACCAAGCAGGCTGCCGGTCGTAACGCACAGTTTGGGAACAATTCGCGTTTGTACCTAGTATCTGTCGCTATTCCGTCTCGAGGAGTAAGGACCCGCATCATCGACGCGTCAACACGCCGAGCGGATCGTGGCGACGTGAGCCTCGCCGCGCGAATAACAACCGGGTGAACGCGTGTAAACAATAGGACGCACAGTTCGCCAAGGCCAAACGGTAAACAATGAGTATCGAGCGTCGAGCTTTGTGTACCTACGCACAGTCAAATTAGTTGTCTAGTAAAATGTAGCCACACGATTTGATCGCGCTGTGAAATGATCGAATTCTGCTCCCTTCACATTGCAAATTACGGACTTTTAAATGAGTGTCAGATTAAATTTGTTATTCGGTTACATGTACGATTTCGTTTAATATGGTTTTTAAATTATATTACACAAGTTATAATAGGTAATCTTTAATTTATAAGGCGAAGAAGGTTACGCTTGTAATGTCGTGGGCCCATTGAACCTTTATTTTTTTAATAAAGGTTAATAAATCAAAACTCATTAATCCTGAAAACATTTTTATTATATCTCTTTAATATTAGAATTTTTATTTATCTATTTTCAATTATAACTAATAATAATTTTACGTTATTTTTATTTAAAATGTATTAAGAAACTTTCAACGGATATCCATGTTGAATAATCCGTCTTTGGATCCGTATTAAATCTTTCAACGTTTGTACATAACATTTGTTGAAAGATTTAATATTGATCCAAAATGGGGCCACCTCGTAAATTAAGAGTGAATTAATTAAATTGTAGAAAGTTATGAAGAATCCCCCGGATATAGAAATCGCAAAAGAAATTGCAGATAAAATATTCTATGATGAAATAAATAATATCAGTGTATATATGTGTGTCCAGGAGTATTTAAAACAAAATTATTTTACAATATGTATTTTAAATAAAAAATAAATAAAACGGTTATTTAATATTTATTATTTTAAATAATAAATAAAATAATAAGTAATATATACTTCTTATGACCTATTTTTTATTTTCTAATTTAAATAGAAACAAGAAAAAATTATTTAAATTTAAATAAATATTTAGAATAAGTTTTTTCTGCTAGTTAATTTCGGTTGAATTTAACTTTCTGTATTTGAAATCAAAAAACCAAAATCAGTGTTATAAAAAAATAATGATTTTACAAATTTCTAAAGCCGAAGATGTGCTACATTAGCAGCTGTTTCTCATCCCTATTTTAAGTTACGATGGATACTAAAAGAAAAAAATACATTATATACAGGTTTTATTTTTCTTAGAAACAGAAAAGCAATATAATAATTAATAAATAGAAAAATAATATAATACATTGACATTTGCCACTCCTCGGGACGACTTTGTGTCAAAAAGTTTTTTTTTTTTTTCTTTAAAGCTGAAGACAATAAGAAACCCACAGACTTAAACATAAATGCTGCACAACTAGAATATATATGCAATACGTTCAAGAACATGTATCTGTGTAATGTTTGAACCATTATCCAACCGTAAGACGGATGTTTATTTAAGTTTAATACACCTTTACCGTCGTCCTCTCCGCCGGTGGAAAGATTATTTTCCTATGGATGGCGGCTTTATCATGAGACCGAACCGAAGGAGCACGAAGGACGTCAGTTTTGAAATGCTGGTTTTAATTAAAGCCAATGAAAGATTCTATTGAAGAGCTTGATTCATAACGTATAATACAGTTACGGCTAAACACGTGAAAATACTTAACGTACCCACACCCATTCAAATAAATAAAATCAAAACAAAAACAAAAATTTTTATTTAAAATACACATTTCTTAATCCATATTTTCAGTGAATTTCTAAATTTATTTTATATATATATATATTTTTTTTTTTTTTATTTGAAATAAGTCGTACTGGTTTTACAGTACTTCTGTATCTGTGTGCGTGTGCGTCGATCGTCGCTGCTAGGTTCGACACAATCTTCCCTACGGAAAAAGATATTTTTTCGCAAGCACAACACGCTCATTTTTATATCAAGCCATCAATTTCTCCCGAAGGTGCAAATTAACAGTCTCCGGCCCGCGAAACACGCGATCGGATCAGCGAAACACGCGATCGGATCGCGGCCACCTCGCCGGCGGAGATTAAACGAATATCCGGCAGGAGACAGGGACTGTTATTATTTACTATCCGCGACGAGCGAACTTACCGTCGCGTCTCGGTGTTTATCGTTGCGCTAGAGCAATGCAATTCGTTTCGCGTAACTGCACCGTTTAAATATGCCCGGGCCGAGACAATAGAAAGGGCGAGCGGGAAATAATACGACGCGGGCGGAGCAGTAGGAGCGTATAAGAGGGAATAGTCGTCCTCCCTCTACCCTCCTCACTTTTGCGTCGCGACGTTCTGTCGTAAGGCGAAACGGCGGTATTTTGTTCGAATGTCATCGAGTTAACGACCAGAGCGGTATTATGCAAAGTGGAGAGCACGTCGGTCGCGCGCGGCGCATCCTCAAGACGGTCGTCTTCTTCTCCGCGACGTCTTCTCACGCCACCTGATAAATCCACTTTTTTTTCTCTCTCTTCTGACCCTTCGCTCCGCTCCTGTCTTGCCGCTCTTACTTCTTTTTTTATTTTAATAAAAATGACACTTCCCCGCTCCCGAGTCGTCCCGGGTCGCAAACATCCCTCCATTCTCGCGATATTTATGCTTTTACGTCACGAGAGAAATATCGTGCAATGAGAATCTCGTGAGTTCTCGCGCGCAAGCGCCCACGCACACACACACACGCACACACACACACACACACACACACATACACACATACACACACGCACACACCGAGCTGCCAAGTAGTGCCGCGTGTTTTTGCTCGCGCATTAATTAAACTCCAACTTAAGCAACCGGCTGCACGGGCCAGACGTAATTTTCCACCGCTACGCGTGATCCTCGCGCGCTCTTTGATGCACCAAGACTAACGCTCAAACGCGCCCCGCATAGCTCTTGTAGTAAACCGCACGTGTTATTAATGTCGCAAATCTGTATTCATGTTCGAATATTCCATATCACTGTAGCGGATTACGCCGGATATTGGTATTGCGATATAAATACTCCAATTGATTGCGGATTTCTTTTAATGGATTAAACTTTAACAGAGAGAGAGGGGAGGGGGGTCTGTTATGAAATCTTTTTGATCTCCTGTATTTTAATAGCTATGTTAACAACTTTTCATATATAAATATGGAATCACGTAACTATCGCGCGTTAAAAAAGGCTCTTTATTTGTATTTTACAGAGAAATAAAAGAGATTTTTATGTTTTAATTCGCATAAAATTGAAATTAAAAGCACTTAAATATTTTGAAATAATATAAATACTCTTATTAAATATACGGATTTAAACTTATAATATATAGTAACTAATTAACATGGTTTCCCCTTTTTATACAAAACCGCCCGAATATAGACATCTAAAAAGAGCACATTAAAACTATTTATACGCGGCACTTGTGTCTCCCACGTTAATAGCTCAATTAGCATTCTCCGAAAGAGATAAAATACATCGCTCGCAATTTGTTTTGAATTTCGAAACGAATTTTCTTTGTCGTTGTCCCGAATTTTAAAAGTGCACATGTAAAATAAACAGCGGAATCGCTTAGCGAAGGAATACATTACCGAATGGAAAATGGGTTTATTTACGATCGCGAGTCGGAGATAATCATAAATAATTTAACACTACGTCGCATCGCCCGTCCGTCCCGCTCTCAAGCGGGTGGTATTGTCAACGATAGGTTTTCTTGGAGGTTTGTACGATGTAAGCCCTCGCGAGAACGTTCACATTCGCCCGACGACGCTTACATCTGCACACCCAGATTCATCGTATAGACGTAGCACTCACGGATAAGGTATAAGCGAGCGTCTCTCGGAGCCGACCGCATAATCGATCAGCATGGATGCTGAAAAGCGGCTCGAACAATTTCACACGGGGCTGTACACAGGATGTCTAGATTCTGTCACGTTACATTACCGACTGTATTAATGATAAGTTCTTTAAAGAATCTTCTAAAATAATAATAGAATGCGCTAGAGAAAGCTCTTAGTACTTTTTTATGGAATTTCAAGCTGTGCAGCTTGAGTAAATGCATTTCAATTAAGGATGTTTCGGCTATACAATATTAGAGGTGCTAAAAGTTATCGAAATTTAAAAATTGATGGCTCTGGATTTATTCTTTTTTTTTCCTAATTAACAACAAAAAATTTTGATCACAAATGTCCTAATTTTGGCTTTGACACCAGCTACGAAGAAGAAAACTTTCTAATGGTTCTTGCATAAAAAATGACCATATTTTTCTACGGTTTAAAATAAATAACTTTCAAATAAGTAAGTAGATCTAAATATATTTTTGCAAAAATATATTTTAGAGTTTTATAAGTATACATAAAAATTTTAACTTTATTTGTAATGTTACTTCCTCATCAAAATTGGAAATTAGTACTACAAAACGTGATTTTACATAAGAATCAAGAGTAAATAAAAAAATGATGTAAATAACTTTTAAATAAGTAAAAGAATTGTGCTCAAATTTTACACAGATACTTAATAATAGAACAATCTATGAAATTTTTATGTGTTTGGTAATGAAGTACTTCTTTTATTATTAGAATTCTTTTTGTCTTAGATTTATTTATTATATTTGTCACGAACACCATAGCTTTATATAATTTACATTGGTATTTTAATGGTATCTTTAGTATTCACGCCGCGCAAGAATTTACATAGCAAAAGTAAAAAAAAAATAGAAGCGAAAATGAATTATTTGCAACCACTCTGTATAAGTTTTTATATTATATCGGTATTGTGTAATTTTACTTGTTTTGCTCTCAATATTAACGAAATCATTATGAGTTGAATTTGTTAATGGTATGAATGTCGCGCGTTATAATGATTTAGTGATTATTTCGTGATACATAAGTGTAAAGAGATAAAAGATGGAGCATACGAAAAGTGCTTAACTCTTGCATTCTTTGTTCAACTTGATTGTTTCATTCATGAGTGGCCATAAATTTCATCCCTTTTTTTGATATACGGTATAATTGCAAAGTTTTTTTAAGTTTTTTTTTCAAATATAAGAAAATAAATATTTTGTACTTTTAATTTTTTTTGTAATAGGTAGTATGAAGTTTTTATTGGTACAGTTCATCTTCCTTAAACATAGTAAGTAGCACTTGATAAATTAAATTTTCGTTAGATGCGGCATATATACCGAAGTTACCTTACCGTGATTATAGTGATTTATTAAATTCTACCTTCTGAGAAAAAAAAAGAAAAATCGTTAGTACACGTAATATGTTTATAAACACATTTTTATGGGCTCAAATATCGATCTTTTAAAACGGATATTTAAATTGTAATTTTGTATTCAAATTATATTTGAAAAAGTAAAAATGGTGACAGTAGCGTATGCATGTAGTTTTTGTTAAGAGAAGTCTGATCGCGGATTTGTTAAGAAATCTGTCATTGACAGCTGACGCGATGGAAAACGATCACCCCAGCATACAGCTCGATCTTCACGTTGCTCAAGGAAGGGAGGCGAATGTACACCGTCGGATAACCGGTAAAACGCAGAAACGGTATCATATTTTACGTTGCTCGAGGGACGAGTAAACAACGTATCTGGGCCAGCTGAAAAATCGCGTCTCACGGTATCTCGCGAGAGAGAGTGACGGCGAGCTATGTCTCTCCTCCCCCCTCCCCCCTTTCCACCTCCCGCCCCTTCCGGCGTGATCGACACGTCGTTTATTTACGGCTTATTAAAAAAGAGCCAGCCGGCTAGAGTCGACGGCGAGTCGGGAACGCCTCGGCGGACATTCCGCTCACGAAAACAAATTCGAATGTCCGGCCGGTCGATAGAGGAGATAAGGGAATCGTCCTGATCCTGTCCGGGGTTGGCCGGCCAGTCGAACGAAAGGAACGAGGCGATCGGTCGCGGTGGGAAGAGAGTAAGGCGAGGCAACATTTCTCAGGCACACGGACGCGCGCGGAGCCATAATCAATCCGGTGGATGTTGAAAAGAGGCGCGAGCTATCTCGCCCAGGGATCCAGGATGGTTCCCTGCTCTCTCTCTATCTCCCTTTTTCTCTCAGCGGGTAGTCCGCCTTACTTACGTAGAGACCCTCGTGTACCCTCGGCCGCGCCGCGTCGCGCCGCGCCGCACCGCGCCGCACCGCGCCGAGTCCAGAAAATTGCACAAAGGCGTCGTAATCTGAGTTTCATGAGTTTTACGAAATGGCGAAAGCTTCTCCATTTCCGGAAATATCCGACGGCTGGCCGAGACGGTGTGACATAACGCGAGGAGACGAAAATATATTCCGCGCGCTCGTCGCTAATGCGGTAACGGCGGAGTGACGCGCTTGATCGTCGGTAAGCAACGAAATGTAAATTGGACACGAAATTGACGCCGGCGAAACGAGTAACGTGTTTTTTTTTTTGCGAGACTTTTATATAAGCAACGGCCCGCGGGTCGCTTTCATATTGCATTTTCGGCGAACCGGTAGCCGGGAACCGAGCAACTTCCAAGGCCGAAACACCCCGGATTCCCCCATAGACCCGAATCGATCTAGACAAAGTCTCCCGCGCGAGCGCGGGCGCGCGGATTAACGAAGCGACGCGACGGTCTCGTAAATCCACGAAAGGATGCAAACGATATTATAAGGAGAGGAAGGAAAAAAAGGACAGAAAGGGGGGGACGAAGGAAATAACGAGAAAGAAGAAAGGGAGACGGAGAAAGAGTTACGCGGCCAAGGAGGCGAGGAGCCATAATCGATCCGGCGCGCGCGCGCGCTGAAAGAATGGAGGCGCGAGCTATCTCGCGCTCTCGTGAACCGAACGAGCGAGGGGAACGAGAGAGGGAACGGTGTCCAAGGCCCCGACGGTGGAGATGGTGTTTGCGGCGGGCTCTCTCGCTCGCAGCGGGAAGTCCGAAGTTCGTGCAGAAGGGACTGTGTCGGCGTCGTTCCCGGTTAACTAGATGCCAGCGGAGATTCCACGGTGAAGGGTTGGACGGACGGACGGACGGACGGACGAACGAACGAACGAACGAACGGACGGACCTGGCGGAGGTAATCATAAAGCCACGATGAGAAGAGGAGAGGAGGACGAGGAGAGGACGGACGCGAGGTGCGGAGGAAGAAGAAGACGGCGAGAGACGGCCTCGGGGCTGCCAGTGCGGCCTGTGGAAGCGTGTCAGTAAATTTAACCTAACCGAATGCCGGGGCGTGCAGTCCCCGTCCCCCTCGCGCCGCCCGCTACATCCCGCTACATCCCGCGCTGTATCGCGCTGTATCGCGCTCCACACCGTGACCACCTACTCTGCATCCTTCCAAGTGCCGTCCTTTCTGCCGTTGGTCGCACCATCGCGTCGCCGTCCTCGATTCCTCAAAATCGCGTTAATTCGCGCAAAGTCGCGAGGACGCGACCCCGTCGATTATTTCCGCGTTAGTTTTGCGACAACAGTTTCTTTCTTTCTTTCTTTCTTTCTTTCTTTCTTTCTTTCTTTTTTTTTTTATAATACAAGAGAATAGCTTCGTCAAGACGGAGTTAAATGGGTGTTCTCAAAGAGGCGATCGAATCTTTCGGATCTCTCGCCACCGTGCGATTCCAGCGAGATCTCTTCGACAGGGAAAGGGTATACGCGATTAAAATGCAAGAATTTAATCGGGCGTGCGCACGCGCATCATCATTCTTTCCCCCTAATTACCTCTGCTTCTGTAACTTTTAATGAACGAGCCGTACTCCGCGATCCATCGGCTCTCCCTCAACATTCGGATTACGCTTGGCTGAATCGCGAACCACAGCGGTGAAAGAAGAAGAAGAGAAGGAAGAGGAGGAGGAGGAGGAGGAAGAAGAAGAAGAAACAGAAGAAGAGAAAGAAGAGCGGGCAGCCCGAATTACACACCGGCCGGCGCAGAGCTTTGCTCGCTCGCTTCGAAGATTCTTATCGGTTGCGCCTGGATACTTCATCGACGACCTAGGACGAAGGAAGAAGTGTGCATAGCGCTCTCCGCTCTCCTCCGTACGAGGGTCGGAGGTTGAACGTTGCTCGATCGACAGCTGCCACGAAGCCGCCTCCACCCCTCGCGTAGGTAAAATTCTTTCGCGGGTCTCCCTCTCGCGCTCGTTATTTATTTGCCGTCTTCAGATCGAGTCGGTGATGTCTGCCGATAGCGCCGCGATCTCCGAAGGACGGCTCGACGAGCCGAAACCGACGACGCGTTGCGTACCGCGTCGCCCCCGAACAGGGAACCAGGATTTGTTTCGAATTCTAGCGCGACGTACATGTGGCAGCTACGGAATATAAGTCTCGCGCACATATTTCGAATTTGTCTTCGTCGCGACACGCGACGAAGGAGCGTGATGGATGGTCGAACGACGAAGAAATTAATACCGGATCGCTAGGACGATCAACGATCTTCTTAGTCTGTTCTGTGTTGGTTGGAGAGTGAAACCGAACAACGTTGCTGAATCTTCGAGAAACCGTGTGAACGAATAAAATAAACATTTTGGTATAAAGAACCAATGTTTTTGAAATAACGATGTTTCGATTCGGGTGTGAAAAATCAACACGAAATTTCGTTCGCTCGCTGTATGAAGAGGGAATAAGAAAAAAACGGTCGAACTAGAGGGCGAAAATAGTTAGAGATCTCCACTATTGTTTTCTATATTGATTAGTTTCAGCGTTCAACTAGAATTGAAACGGTATGGAAGTAAATTTTTTTTTTTACATACCTCGGTGGTCGAAGTGATAGGACGGCCACATAGAATCCAGGTTAAAACTTTGGCTGAGGTGTTACTTTTTTGCAGTAAAATAATTTACAGTTTTTTTGGGGGGGAGAGGAGGGATATTATATATGCTGCTTGTAGCATTACTATTACACAAAAAAAAATGTAGTATGAAATCAACAATTTATTGTTTTATATATATAAGCAAGAATATAAAATCTTCTTGGAAGAATTTATAACCTTTAACAGACATAATTTGCTTACATGAAAGAGGAAAATTTTCTTTGTGTAAGCAAATTATGTCTGTAAGATTATAAATTCTTCCAAAGAGATTTTATATTCTTGCTTATATATAAAATAATGAATTGTTGATTTGATATTAATTTTTTTTCTGTGTACTATTCCGGCTTTATGACTGTGTTTCAAGTCCGACCAATATCGGGGACGCAGTTTGAGTTGGAAATTGTAGAAATTAAAAATTATTATTTGGCATCCCAAGAACCGCTGTGATTGACATAGGTCTTCTATTCTCGTGGTTTAAATTTTTTGTCATCATATTTTCCTTGTCTCATAATTGTTTTTTTTTTGTAAAGAATGATAATGCCATAATTTCTTTTTAAATGTATCACATTTTAGTTTTAACATATTATATAAAGTCCCTGAAAGCTTTCTTGTTGCAAAGGTACGATTTATTTAAACAAATTAATTTTTGTTCAGTTTCTTGCAATGGTATTTGCTTAGTAACTTCACAATAAATCATTTTTTAATAATTTTGTTTATTCGATCACATTTTTGAGACTCTGAACTTTCATTTAAACAACAATTGTTGAAAAATATTGTTTGGAACCAAAATTATGACTTCTCAACGTTGCATGGGTCTCCTAAATTCATGTACAATGTTTAAGAATTAGAGTGTTTACTTCGAAAAATGATATGTTTTTGGTCCCTTAAATTATCAAAGTCATGAAAAAGTAGTGATAAACTCAGCGGTTTCTTAGCACACACTTCTATTTTCATGAGCTTTTTGATCAGAATTACGTTAGTCTTTTTTACAATTTAAAAAAAATTTATTAATATTATACATTTTTATCAAATTGCCGATATTAATCATTAATATTAATTACTAATGATGTAATGTAAGAATATTTATAAACATACTTTTTTGATATAAAAATATATAAAAAATAATGAAACTATAGAATATACGGTATATTTAATACAAGTAAATTTTATTTGTACAATTAATGATTGGAAAATAGGCTAACGAGAATTAGCGCGGATCAAAAAGCGCAATCACAAGTATCTATATTGAATCATTTATTCAATTCAAAATTACAAAACGAACGTTTTGACTCGCTTTGGAGTCATCTTCAACGCAACAAAAAATAAAAAAGGCAATAGAAATAGAAGGCGTCATCAGTCATCGAAATATCCAGTCCCTAAATTTTTTTTACTTCTAGGTTTTCAAAAAATGTTTTTGACATCTTTATCACATTACTATATTTTTTATATAACTCAAGTATTAAAACCTTTATTTAATAAAAAGTCTGTGAAATTTCGCATGAAAATGAATGAAATTTTGTTTGTGTCTAAAAAGATCTAGATTGCAGATGGAGAGTCAACATCGATGTATGTGGCACATAAATAATTTGTTTGTTCGTACTTTTATATAGACATAAATATACATAAGTGTACAAAGGAAAATATAAATGAGAAGAGAGAGAAAGCAAAAAAGAGACGAGATTTAACTTCATTAACTTATTAATAGTTCAATTTCAATTGCAATGATAAATGAACTATTAAATAGATTAAAATTGCTTTTACAGCACAAAAGAGTCATCTCATAATCGAGCGCGTCGAGTTAGGAGAGTGCGTTTACACGTTAAAAAAAAAGAGAGAAAATTGCGCTCGCATTCACGAGGCGAATGAAGTATTCAAACGTCCTATCGCGCGAGCACTTTAAATAACACCTTAAGCCGCGAAAAAAGCCGCGAATAATTATATGACCCGTCGAAACAGAGTCCGGGAAGCATTTACCGTTAATCCACTCGTATATCGGCTTGGCGTTACCAAGTGAACCAATGCGCAGACCCGCGAAATAAAGATCAACGATAATGGTGAGGTCGCCGGCAAGAAGAAAGGGCGCGAAGTGCGCGGCCACAAATTTTCGCGCGCTTTTAATTACGTCCCGTTAACTCGCGGGGTCTATCGATTTTCGTCCCCCACGGTAATTGAGCCCTTCCGCTCACTTTCGTCCTCTCCCTCTTTTACTTTTCGTCTTTCATCTCATTCGTATCTTCCTCAAGCTACTAGCAAACCGCAGTTACCCCCTCAGCGTTTTTCGATTTCGCTCTTTGACCCTTTCGACCAACTACCCTTCCTCCCTCTTTTTTCTCTCCCCTCTTTCTCTCCCTCCCTTTCTCCATCTTTCTCTCCTCATTTTTTTGATCCTTTTAAACCGCCCGAAGAAATGGGGTTTGCGGTTTGGCGTGTTTGCTAAATAAACGGGACGCGCCCGCCTCTTTTGATGGCCCCGCAGAAAGACAGCACACATCCGTAGTCTGTACATCGCGGCCCATTAAGCGGCTAATAAGTGGACAGAGGCGGGTTACCAGCTACACGCGCGCTCATCTCCTTCTTTATCCAACGCTTTGACTCGCGTTCTCTTTCCCCCGTCTCTCTCTCTCTCTCTCTCTCTCTCTCCTCTCTCTCTCTCTCTCTCTCTCTCTCCTTTTGCGAGCTGCCGAACCATTCTCACCATCTCTCTCATCCTTTAGATTGCTTCTTTCTCGATCGTCTCTTCTTTTCCTTCGTCTCTCTCCCATTCCATCATCTCTCATTCCGCACCTCTCTCTCTCTTTCTCTTACACGCGCGCGTGTATCATATATGCGTACACTCGCGTTGTTTGTTACGCGATGCTGCGGTTGGGAGATTAGGATGGGGAGAAAAAGCCGAAGCGCGCGAGAGGGATAGGAAACGAGAGAACGAACGGGAGTGAAGACGGCTGCTGGGAGCCGTGAGATCGTGTTCGAGAGACGGGCCCGTGGCCCCTACCGAAGTTTGTAACTCCTTTTGCATCCAATTAAGTCTCGCGCAATAACTTAGGCTATACCGAACACCGATGGGGCGCCCGTGCTGGTGCCCCGGCCGAAGCCCGCAGACCTCTCCCCCGCCCGCCCTCTTCCCCACGGCTTTTGGGTGTATAACAATGTATACGACGACTTCGAATTACGACGCGGCGCACTGAAATTTATGCCGTACGGCCGACTCCGAAATTTCCTCGCGCGCGATGAAATCCCCTGTCGCGAACGCATAGAAACGGCGAGAGGGGAATATCTACTAAGGTAATACACGAAGGGAAAGTACTAACGAAAAGTTGGACGTTTCCCCGAAGGGCCCGGAAGAGCCCGGGGACTCTATCGGCACGATATTATGTACAGCTGGTAGTCGTTCGTAACCATCGAACTCCACCAACTCGCTTTACATCCAATTAAGCGGCGCGCAATAAAGTTAGAACAGGTATACGCGATACGCCAATAGCAGAGGGACCACGGCGCGTCCACCTCGGATAATTCGCATTTCGATTTCGGAGTTCGATACACACAAGTTGCCGATGAAGTTCGCGGGACGGTTATTGACACCGGCGTACCGCCACTCCTCTTTCTCTCTCCCTTACTCTATCCTCCTCTCTCTATAACTGTCGGGGTAGTTTAGCGCTCCGGTATATGCATTCTCCGTCGTAAATTAACTCAGCCAAACCGAAATTGGCTCTTAAAATAGAGCGGTGACACTAATGCATATAAAGTATTCATTCATAGCTGTCTGCTTGTCGCGAATTCAAACAAGACATTCTAACAACGTTGTTATAACAAATTACCGCCGTTATTAATCGGTATCATGAGCATATAGAAGTTATAAAAAATAAGAATTGCATAAAATATCTTTGATAATCGAAATATTTTGAGTCTAAACGATTTATCTCGTTTTAACTTGATTGTGAATATTTTATGCTAATTATTCTTATTAGCATTAACTTTAAATAGAGATAGGTGGAGTAGGCACAGTAATGAAGAAATGCAAAATTAGAAACCTTGTTTCGGAAAAAAAAAAAATAAAAAGTTGTAGCCATAATCTTGAACATGATATCAATGAACAGTGTAACAATAATAATATTTTTTGAGATATTGTCACCATCTATTTATTAACTTTTGACCACCTACCTACTTAAAAGTTAAAAACTATAAATCAACATAAAATTGTTAATATATTTTTATGTATTATTTTGCATCTTTAATCTTTAATCTCTGCTGTAATAAGATACTTATTAACAAGCCGAATGAGGCTCTCGCTAAACTTATTTTATTTTTTGTAAATTCTATTTATGGAAATATTGAACTAAACTAAGTGAGAATGAAATGTTTATTTGAATCATTCACAAAAATAAAATTATATCTTTCGTATAGAACATTTGTAAATATACAAAAAACAATTTTTTAACTCTGATTTTAAGCTTTATTAAATAGTGTTTTCAATAAGACCCAAATCAAAAATTAATTAAAAATAATAAAGGAACTAAACGTTATCTTACAAATCACTTTTAAAATAAATATTAATCACAAAAATAAAATTCCTTAAGCTTTGCTCTATTATTAAACATAACAATTATCTTTAATTTTATTATATCTGTAATTAATTTTTTAATTTTTGAAAATTCTTGGCTATTTGTATGTAATTTTAGCTTCAAAAATTAGCAGCATTAAAAATTATATCTTCCGTATAGAGCATTTGCAAATATACAAAAAAATTTTATTTAACTCTGATTTTGATCTCTATTAAATGCTTGTGTTTTCAATAAGACCTGAATCAAAAATAAATTAAAAATAATAAAGGAACTAAACATTTTCTGCTGCAAGCCACACACATAACCAAAGACAATGGCCATAGCAATAAGCGTATAAATGGATTTTATTTAATAAGTACATTATTTATAAAAAAATATATTTATTTTAAAAAATCATACATATGCAATTTGTTTCTACACTGTTAAATTTGTAGTGTTAAATTCTGCCTAATATGAGTTATTTTTTATCATTCTTATAGATCGCCGTTACTTCTACTTAATACGTCGTTAATTTAAACTAAAACATAAAGTTAACTATAAAAACAAGTGAATTATAAAACTGTTAAATTTGATTAAAACTTAATTTATTATCTACTAACAAGTAGATAAATTAATATGGACACTGCCTACTTTGAAACCAAGCAATTTAACTACAAAAAATTGATTAGATGATATTGGTCTTGTAACTGTACGTTTCTGTTAAAACAATAAATTTCGACACAAAAGTTAAAAATAACAAAATATTATTGAACTCAAGGTTTAAATTTGATTCTTTAATATTTAATAGCGTATAGTTAAGAAGTTGAATAATATTATAATATGTCGTAATAAACCATAAAATAATATATACTTAATAAACTTTGCAGCGAATTTTTGTAAAAACGACTCATTTACCCACTTTGTCACAAGTTTTTGTTGCGCTAAATAAACGCGTTGCTGCCGGTTTTAATTCCCCAGCCCCTCTTTATCTACTTCCTACGACACATCTTTTAAGCATATATTTTAGGCATAAAACGCGTTTTTAAGTAGTAAATTTAAAAGTGGATTTTATTTAGTGCCGAGCATTATTCAAGTATCTTAGGTCTGCAAGTTCGTTACACTGAATATTGTAATTACAAGAACGATCCCAGACAACATGCATATCTAAAAGACGTTTCAACGTCTGTCTACGAAAACAAAATCATTTTTAACTTTTAAATGAATTCACTTATTACTATTGATAAATTTAATAAAAGCTGTTATATCTAAGTTACGGAATCAACAAGTGAATGACTTTTTTTACAATTTTTTCCCGTAATGCTCTTTTTCAGCTGTTCAAGTATGTCCTTCATGTTACCCGAAATGTGTATATAACGATAAAACCCACTCTGTATGAAGACGGCGTTAGAACGCGTTAGGAGGCATACACGTGGCGAAATATCGCGCACACGCTCCGTGCGAGTACGCTGATTGCGAAGTAAAGATAGTAGGTCAGTTATCGGCACCTCCGGCCCCGCCATTACCACAAAGTACCGACATAGTTTTCGAGGTCTCGGCGCAGTCAAGTCTCGCGCAATAATTTAGGGTACGCCGGATACCGATACTAGAGAAACTAACTCCTCTTTGGACCTGAGAACAATATGCGCTAACCCCTTCGAAATCTTAGCCTTAATGCCAGGCTTAATATGTACAGGCTTAATACAGATCTCGTTGATCGAGTTCGTCCCCCTTCCTCCCTTCCTCTCCTCTCTCTCGCTGCATATTATACCTTCTAATCTCACAAATTCACGAGAGCTTTAATTAAACGATCCTTCACCCATATCTCGCGCAACGTGCAAGGTAAAACCGATTTTCGCGCGTTGAAAAATGCGAGAGCGCGGGATCTTAAAACTTTCATCGACTATATAAGCCAGATAATCTCGCCGTTGCTTTTTCCAACTGAATTCTTCATCGTCACCTTATTAATTATCACTGAGGCTTATTAATTATTATTTCGTGGAAAGGTCACTCGCGTGAAAGGTCAGAGTTACATAAAGACCGCGGGCTTTAAAGATTTGGACGAATCATTGCCAGCGCGCAACGCGACTCCTATCCATAATACAAAACATTATTAACGTTGATGAACGGGCAACGGCTTATCCCAATTCGTTTTTTTTTTTTTTTTTTGTCAATGAAACTGGTCGTCGGACAATGAGAGGCCAACGAGCCCGTATAGCTGCGGCGAGTGACCGCGGAATTGACCTCACTTTAGAGAGGAATGCGTACTCGCTGCTCGCCGGGTGCCACTCTTCGCGTTACGTAGTCAACCGCGACGAGTTTCGTCCACGAAACTCGTTTAAATTGGGACAGATTGGCGTGACGTTCTGCGGAAAGAAAATAAATATCGCAATTGAGCACGCGCGCCGCTTTTATTGGCGCGTCCGCGAATCGTGTCCATCGTAAAATAAATCATGCGCGAATAGACGGGCTCGGCGAGCCAACGGCAAACACGAGTTTTTACATGTTTACACCAATGTCCGATATTGATCATACGCATTTTCTTGGAATAAATCTCTCTTGCGTATACATCATATTTACGTTTCCTTCTAAAAATCATTCTGTTCTTTAGATTTTCAATTGCTCTATTTGCCTTATGGCAAACAAAGTTAAAAGAGAATAATATTCACTAGGGTGAATTTAAATTTTCTGTAACGCGAGTTATCGCAGTTATCAAAAAATGTATGCGCTTTTTAAACAGACGATCCATATTTATTTTATCTTCAAAAAGTAGGGAGAAAAATAATAAAAAATAGAAAATAGACATTTTAACTTGTGTGTGTCGTTTTTATTGTATAAAAAGTTACACCAAATACGTCATCAAAGATATTGATTTATTTGGTAAATTATTAACAATTATTAACGGATTGTACCAAGGCTTATTATATATTTTCAGGAAAATAGAAAAAAGGATAAATATATATAAAAATATATAAATAAATATTTTTAGTGTGTGCAACATAATTATATACGGAAAGAACAATTTTGATGAAATACAGATCTAAAAATAATTATGTTGAACCATTTAAAAAATTATATGGGATGTTTAACGTGGTTGCTAAAATGTCAAGACTGTTTACAGCATCATTATGCCTGAACGTCCTACAAAATTATTTTGATTTTCCAACATAGAATTATTAATTTTCTGACTTGTATCCAAAACTAAATATTTAGATATTACAGTAAAATTGTTCTTTTTGTGTACATACAATTTAATGATTAAATAAAATGTGGGCATATTAAAACAAACTAAAGTTACACGAAGTATAATAGGAAAATTAATTTCAATCAAACTTTTAAAGCGTATCAGGAAGTTGAATACCGCGGTGCTTTTGTGATTAGCGATTTTTACAAAATCGATCGGACAAACGAACGAACAAACTGCAAATTATACTTGTCGAGCAACGAACGACAACAGTGTTACCGAACAGTGTGCGGAAATTGCAGTGGTAAGTCATTATGAGCGGAACGATCTAATTGACATTAAAATTAATGCAGTCAGGGGCAATTTATTTACCACTTACTCCAAAGCTCCTGCTGACACCGGGCGAGTTACATTCGTTATTGGAGGCAGATACGATAATGATTAATGTGAAAACCGGTTTCAACGAAGCCGCGCGTTAGGAAAAAGTGGCCGAATATGGCCACTTTATACCACTCAAACGCGATTCGAATTATGCCTGCCCCGAGGGTGCTTTTGGAATTGCTTTGAGCCATCCTCTGCAACACAGTGATTTCGTTGGATACTTAATTACTTCCGGGAACGAGCCGCGCGGCGATACATATCGATCGACCACCAAATACGCTCGATCGATGGACGGGCGAAGAAATTTGACGGATGACTTCTTCGCGTTGCGCGATCAGAAGCGAGATCGGACGATTTGCATACCGCGGGCCTGTTGCAATATGCAACGCCGAGGGGAACTTCGGGAAACCAGATGTATCCGCAAATGAATCCGTTTACGCAACAACGGCACGTTAATTACCTGACGAAAGGGGATAACGAGTCGGTCTCGTTCGACGGGATAGCAAACCGTGCATTTGCGCTCGTAAATACGACGGGAGCTCCGCGACGGGAACGAAGTTTCATGCAAACGACTTGCGGACCGCACGAATCATTTTCCTTCTTTTTCTTTTTCTTCCTCCCGTTTCTTCCGACGTCTATTCGATCACGAGCGCAGATATTGCATCGAACGGTCGACCGATTTTAGGTCCAGCACGACGGCGCGCTATTATCGCCTGACCGTCGTCATTATACGATCTGTGCGAGGATCCAGGCGGAGAAAGAGAAAGAGAGAGAGAGCGGTCTCTTAATTTTACGGAACGCGACGCGATAAATTTGTGTATAAATCTGTGAACACGAGCGCGGCTCCCGGTACGGGACACAATAAGACGACGGCGAAGTGCGGAGAAGAAGCGAATGCGGGCGAGGCCTTATTTTCGTTTCTTTTTTTTTCGGGCGCTGCCATTAACATAGATCGACATCGTCCATTATCGAGATTCGTGACGATATCCGATGACTAACGCCTACTTAGTTTAGTCAAGTGTGCATCTCCCTTTGGTACGATAATTTAATAACAGTATTCGGCTTGATGCCCGGTGGAGCGTCACGGCGAAACGGACAGTTTCCGCGTTAATTACAAAAGCCATTCTACGAAAGGGCCCGGCTTTTAACGCTCGCTGCACGATGCGCGGTGTCAGAGATAGAAATGTCAGATGGAGAACGTCGACTAATCCATCACGGTGCGTTCGGCCTCCTCCCCGTATATCTGTACGATTAGTGCCAGTAGGATAGGAATTTATCAAGGAGACCCCGTCGCATCCGTAAGGTTTCTAATTGAGGAGCGTGTTAGGAGCGCCAGCTTATACGTCGTCGGTACCTGATATGCATAACGAGGCCATTCGGTTAAATACAGACAAAACAGCCGGGCGCTCGCTTCCGCTCCGCTCCGCCGCGAAGCGCCGGGCAAGAAAGCACAACGCTGTTTTGCATCGAAATTATCCGTGAGCGTTCGCCGTCGCGCCGCGCCGTGCTCATACACACCTGAGGAAACGTTGCAAAATAGTTTTGCTTTTTGGGTCGAGGTGAATGGTACGCGCCCGCGCACACGTAACGCGCCCACCCTCCTTCCCTCGTACCCACCCTCGCCTGGCAATTTCGCATATTTAGACTAAGGTAACGCCGTTATGGATAACTAGTATTAAGATAATAGACGACGCGTATGGTTGTACTAATAATTATTCCGAGATAACGATTAATGTACAACATCCTCGCTTTGTTAACGAAAGGGGTAAAGCGCATTAATATTCTAGCTTTATTAACGAGGGGATGAAATAAAAACGTAACGTTAAATTATTCGCAAAATTTAATTTCTTTTTGCGGTACATATGTTTGCGCGCTATCTTGCAAAACATTTTCACTTGTACGGATTTTTTTTTTTCGTAAACGCTAAGAACACATGGACGTATCCTTCTGCTGATTTTGAATTTTAATTCTACACATTCTGCTTACGCTCGCCTTTCTCGTGCTACTATTTAGAATTTAATTATATATTTTTTTAAACTCTATTATATAGCAACCAAAATGATCATTTTTACTTCTGACAGTCTGGAAAAAAAGTAAAACTTTAAAAAATTGTAAAACTTTGGTAGTAGATGAAAAAAACATGAGGGATCCATTACTATGTGAGTTTAATGCTCCCCTGGCCAATTGTAAACTACGATTTCATCTCATCGCTGTACGACTATAAATTCAAGCGTACCGCTCGTATTGCATTCCAACCAAAGACCCTTGCATCGCGATAAAATCTCACTACATCATCGAAGTAACGTGGAAAACAACAGAAACACAAATTTACCCTGAATCCATGAACGCACCTAAGACCCTACTTCGCTCTCGCAATACGTGTCGATGAATCACGAGAACTGTAAATACGTCGCGCACTCTCTACCCTTGGCTAAACTCCCTGCAATAAGACCGGCTGATCCGCCACTCACTTTCCACCCCGGCTTAGACTTTTTGAAACGTAAACAAGGAGATAAAGACGGAAGTTGAATGCGTAAACAAAGGGATCTTCTCGCGACGTGAGACTCGTGGACAACACCCTCTTCGGGATGATCGAGACTGGCAGCCGCGCAAGACTCCCCCCGAAAGAGTGGGGAACTATCAGCTATATTAAAACATTCAAATGTTTTTCTACAGAAAACTATCGTGCCTAACTTTTCTTTTGGTTAATAATATTTCTGAAATATTATTTAATATTAATAAAAAGTGATCATATGCCCACTTCTGATAATATTATACGAATATTATATGAAAAGTACAATAAATAATATAATACTATTTAACAATATTTTAAATTATCGAGAATATTATAACTTTTAAATGTAACAATTATAAAGTTTATGAATATTTTATACATAATGATTCACATTAATTTTTGGTCACAACAATATTCGTAGAACATTTTTATAATATTCCACGGATATTGAAATAATATACCTTGAATATTATATAAAGATGGACATATAACATTATTACAATATTCTCATAATATTAAAATAATATTCTCAGAATATTATTTTAATATAATTTTAATGTCTAATGATATTCGTAAAATATTCTGGAAATATTGTAGCACTTATAGGGTTGTTTATAAATATATCTTGTCTATTGCTGAAATGTCTTGAATATTAGAAGAATTGCAGAGGTGCGTCGAAAAGTCACGTTCGCAAATCTCCCATCCATCGCGTCCCATGGCTACCCCGTGCACCGAACGGCAATGCATTTTGATAGCCCATTGTTGAAGAAGCGCGGACGCATCACCGCAGCACGCGAAGGTGGAGAAAGGGGGCAAAGGCGTGCAGAGAGATAGAGACCATCGAAAACTTTCGAGAGGGCGTTTCGAAATGGAGACATAACACCGGAGTTTGCCTTATTCATGAGTTGCCATGGGACGCCGACTGGCGTATAACTGATGGAAGACGGGGTTGTAAGGCTATGATGGCCATGTACCAAAGTTGTATCAACGAACGGTCTCTCGGTCCTCGAGCCGCGTAACGATGATAATACGCTACGTGCCTCGTGTCTGAAACGACAACCACCCGAACTGAATACCTCCCGTAATCATATATCCTCTTCTTCTTCCCGGCCTTCTCCTTGACTCCACCCCTCTCCGTGATCTCTCCGTCACCCATTAGATGTCCTGACACCCACTCCACGCGAATCTTCTTCGCGACGCGACCTTTCACGGGGTCACGATGTCGTCTCGTCTTTCCTCGCAACTCGCTTGTGAGCTATATTATCTAGTGTGTCCTTTTACCTCGTCTTTAATTACATATTAAGTAGTACAATTTTTCGTAATTATAGCAGTGGTAACGATAATTAGCGTTCACATTGATAGTGAAGCAATTTCAAGAATATTTCTTTAAATATTAATAAAATGCATTAAATATTCCAAGTGTTCTATTTCGACGCGCGGTTATACAGTTCAACCTTGTATATTTGTATAACCAGGGACCTTCAAACTTTTTTAGATTTCTCGATGATAAATTGTTAAATATTGATAAAAAAAAATTATAAAATAATTATTGTAAAAGAAATTTTGAAAACATATGACAAAATTGATTTTATACATATAGCATTTCAAAAACGTTGATTACATAAACAATAAGTGCATATATATCCTCTATTGAAATTATTTTTATTTAAATATTTAAAAGATTTTGTCTTGTCGTATTTTAATATAAAGTCAATTTCTATTTAATTGATTAATAATAAATATATCCTTTTTTTCTTCAATTTTCTGTGTGTATGAATTAAGATTAATGCACATCAATGCATTACCGATAAATTTTATTCATGCAAAGTGAAGCACAGGCTAACTCTCTGAGCATTCTAGCCAATTTGCAAACTGTAGTTAATGTAAAATTTATTTAATGTTAATCTAAAACATGATATTAGTTTAAATAGCGCAGTATGTTAAAACGGGGCGAGACAAAATTATATTCCACGAGAGCTCTATTATTTATTCGGGTGTAATATCTGCTAAACAAATCCCAGAAAAAGCGAAGAACAGATACTCCTACGATTGTTTTTTAATAGTTCCCGCGGCCTTAATCGTTGGATTCTCCATAATGGTCCATAATTAAACTGTCCCGAATTATCCAGCGTTGAAAGCATCTGCCGTTATAGCGTCGTGATTTCTACACAGCGTTATGCCAGACCGCGAATTGGTTATTCCCAGAGCGCCGTGAACGTACAGCCGGGGCATAAAATGTTCCCGGTATACCTCTCAAAAAGATCAGCGCGCGCGTGAGACAGCTCACAGGGAATAATAGCGATCCGCGATTCGTATGCCGCGCTCGTCGAAGGATTTTTAGGACACTCGACGGCTCGTTCTTAGTCACACGTCGGTAAGGGAATCGGTACGTGACATTAAGCAGTAATGCCACGTGGTGCGGTGACCACATCGGAGCGAGGGGGGAAGGACAACCTGAAATACTATTACGCTCGGTCCCACGTCGCCGCGCTGCCGCACCGCTCCTCGAGTCGCTGCTTGCCATCAAACAGTCTCCTACAGAATGTGTAATATCATATATTTCAGGTCTGAATAATAAAGAACGACGCACGTCGGAGAAGCGACGCGTAACTTATATCTCCTCGTCGTAGAATAAATGCAGCGGTAGAGGAACAATTTACAGCGGTCAATTTGAGAAGCATTGTTGGATAGTAATTAAATTTATTTCAGTAAAAAAAAAAATAGAGATTTTTTGCTCGCATAGTTTATTATACCGTGCTAAGTGCTAATTAAATTAGCAAATGTCAGAGGTTTAAGAATAGAATGGAAGGTACGACATTTAAAAACAATAACGAAAAGAATGTGTTAGACTAGACCATTGTACGTGAAAGTTTTAAGGTAGATCGAGGCAAATCGGATCGATTTTTCTTAATGAGTAAAAAAAGTCAATTAATTTGTTATTAAGTTTTACTATAAATTTTTAATCTTTATACTTAAGCTTGAGTTTTATTGTATAATAAAATAATATATAAACATGGTATTTCTTATTGTATAAAGAATAAAATCAAGAAAAGAAAATTGTCTGATTAGCTCCAACATTAGGGGCGAAGCGGATCATTAGTTTAAAAGAAATAAAATGTAAAAGAAATAATAATAAATGAATAAATTCTGTAAAAAAGCCTATTAAGTCTTTTTCTTAATAAATTCTCAAAATTGGAATCGCTAGCGTAATTTTATATAAGAGAAAAAATTTCTTTGCGTAGTTATGATCTTTTGTATGATCTCTTGTATCATTAACTGACACTAAATCACACGCAAAAAAAAATAATTTTTGTCTATTTTTTTCTCTGCGAAGAGAACGCGCCGAAGTAACTAGCATGATAAAATAGATCGGATAAAATAAAAACTGTCTTTTGAAACTTCTAACAATCCGATTTGCCTTGGTCTATCCTAATCGTAGTAAGGCTGTAGTCGTAAAATTTGAAATGGTATTATCAAACGTGGATACAACATCTGATGCTATCTATTTTAAAAGAAAAGCGCATATGATTCTGACAGTTGGCAACAGCTCAAACACATTCACAAGGCCATAATCATAATCCCAAAGATTTGTGTCAAGTCGAAAAATGACAGTTAAAGGCCTGAGCAAAATGATGGCTGTAATAGAGTCGCGTAGTCATAGTCGTAAGTCCAACGCACAATTGATATTAATCGTCAATTATATCGATGTCATACGACTGATGATTAGCGCAAACATCAATTGTTTTGTGGGCATCGATACGATTGACGGTTAACATTAATTGTTTGTGCGTTAAACGCGTGACTACGATTACGACTATATTACGATCATCTTTCTACTCAGGTCCTAACGCCTACGTTTAACTAGTGTAAAGAAAGCTGCACGCAATCTAACCATCTTTAAACTTCAAAATTTATGGTTGAAAGAAAAGACGCAAGAAATTATAATATTGTATATGTTATTTGTTTAAAACAGATTGCATCAGATTTTGTATCCACGTTTAACAATATCGCTTCAAGCTTTATAACTTCAGCCTTACGGTTACGACTAAAACTTTTTTACATACAATGGCCTTTAGGTAAGATAAGTTTTGCAAATTTATTTTTCTTTTCGGTTGAAAAAATTGCAAACGCATTTAACCCTTTCATGCCTGACTTTTTTTCTAGGAATAGTTAGCATCTAATTCATGCCTTACTAAAGGTTTTTAAGATCGCTGATTATAAATCTGTAACAAAATTTCAAAATTTTAAATGGTGGATCCGATATAGTGGACCAAAATATCACTCTTAGATTCAAACAAAATTTAGTATTTTTATCCGCCATATTGAATTTTGAAAATTGATCACAGAATCTTAATTAATGATCTCAAAAACTCTTGGATATGAGTTAATTCAAATTCAAGAAAATTTTACATTTGGTCCGCCATTTTGAAAATATATAGCGATTTTTTAATAAATAGACCTTATACTGATCTTCAAAATAAGTCTAGAAAAATCTTGCTATCTTTTATGAAAGATATATGCATTTTTCACATTTTACGAATTTTTGCAGTATTCAAATCAACAGGAAAAATTTTTAAGGGTGTTAATTTTTTGTGAAGCGTCTTATCCTTTATTTTTAAAATAATTTCAGAAAGAAGTTGCTATTTTCATTTTTGTGAAAGATATGAATTTTTGAAGACTCCTGGCACATATATGGCTACCTGGTACGAGAGGTTTAACAAGACACCAGATTATCTTTTGATATCGTGAAATTATTATTCGGCGCGCCTATTTCGCTTGGATATTTTTTTTACAATTCTCTCTCTCTCTCTCTCTTTCCCTTTTCGATCGTTATACGTGTTGATTTTTAATTAATATCAGGCGAGAAGCACCAGCGTTATTTTTTCGTCCAAACTGTTTGTTCCAACGAAATTGTGACGCTCGCAAGGTTACTAACGGATTAATTCGACGAATATTTTACACGTTGCCACGCTCGATGCCCGGCGCTTCGTCCGTCAGTGAAATCCTCCTCGCCGAGCACGTAAAAAAGATCGTCGACGTCGTCCACGGGAGTAAGCCGTGGAAATAAAAATATTTAGCGTGAACACAACCTGTCGTATCATCTTTCATAATCCGCGGTCGTAAGACGTACCTGTCGTATCTGACAGCCGGAATCTCGCGGCAAATTGATTAAACGCCTCGTGAAATCGATCCGCCGTGAAAAACGCCGCTAACTAAACGCAATGACACCACGTCGCGCCAAATCGACTCGGCTAATTCGAACTAATCTGAGATTCCGAGATAGGGAAGCATAATTTACAGATACGTTTTATACGCGCGCGCGTTTTAATTAAAACCCCTACTGCACGACGCCGAGCTTGGAGAGCCATTGTGCACAAATCGGTCGATGGAAAGGAAAATTCGTGCCTGGTGCTAGCTATTAGCCAAATGCGTCATTTGTTTCGAGCAGCCGGAATATCGAATAAACGGAATTTTAATTACTCCGATCGAACGCACGCCCGGCCGGATTCGCGCGCGAAATAGCGTGTAAGTGATTGCACAACCCGTGCCGCTGCAGATGCCGATAAATCAGCGCGGTCGAGTTAAACACGCGTGTATAATTGCGCGCTATCAGAATCGCGTATTCATACATCTAATCGGGTCGGACGGAAATTACAACGAATTACTTAACTCCGGTGTCTGGCACGGCTGGCAAACCTGCAAATAACGCTGTCACTGAAAACGCACGTTCTTTGCCGGCCCGGTCGACATATCGTCGCCTCTGTAACGTTACATTCCTGCCAATCGATGCATAAAGTCTATTCGATCGGACGCGCTAAAAGGAGGAAAGGAATTCGTGAAAGGCACGGTGACTGCGGGCGATTAGTCGCGATACGTCGCGTCGCACAATCGACCCCGGCGCTGACGAATTCTAGAAAGCTCAACGGCGATTCTTATTAGCGTCCGAGACTTCAAGGCGCCGCTGTCCAAGCGGAAGAATTTTCAACCGCGTAAAACTAGTTCTCGCGCGTTACGCAAGTAATTATAACGTGGTAGTTTCTCATCTTTGCATCGTACTGCGTCCGTAACGATATCGCAACGTTATAATCAATCGCTCGCTTTTTCATGTTCGAATACCCACATGCGATATGTGATTGATAATTTGTTTTATAAATAGAGCTGCCCCACAATCATGTACGTATACTTGCGATAACGATAATCACGAAAAAGGTAAACGAAAAACAACGTTGATAAATAACCAGATCTGAATTGCCCGGACGACGTTCATTAGACGTTCTGCCATTACATCCGTTCAGGTGTGCAACAAGTGCAATACTTGACAACAGTGTTTGCCATTATCTATATAATTATCTAGATAAAGAAATAACTTTATCTTATCTTTATTTAAATTATTGGAATGTATTATTTATTATCTTTATCTTAGATAAAAGAAGCGTTACCTTTTTCAAATCTATTATCTAATGTGAATGAAGTATTGTTCTTATAGCATCAATCTCTAAATCATTATCATTTATTTTAACAAGAGAATTTTTCAAAGTGAACAAGGTTGCGTTCCGAAAACCGCCATTATAGAAAAATCTATACTATATGTGAATTATAAATTTTTAATACTGATAATGTATATCGGGAATGCAGTTAAGATTGCACAGATCAATAGTAGCGCAATATAAATATTGTCTCATAATTATAAATTCGAAAACTTTTACAAGGAACTTTTTCAGTTATTACATAATGTAAGTTGTGTACTTTTTCTATTCTTTTTTTAACTTTGATTTTTATTTGCGTATTGATTTCAAAGAGAAATGCTTTCGTCAGATTAAATTATTTGAAAAACTCTTGTTTTTCTATAAATTAAAATTAAATCATCTTTATTTAAGATACGTTTACATACGTAATTTACTTTATCTTTATCTAGATAATTTTAAGTTATATACATGCGCAGCACTGCTCGACAATTATAAGAGACAGCTAGAAAATAAGAAAGAGACAAACAAAAATTGATTCGTGTAACGCAACTTCTGCAGACTAGGAGCGGTGGCAAACCACCAACACGAGTAAATCTAACTCGTATACGGATACACGCGCCGATACATCCACGTATACGTATGCGCGTTAGCTGTCTCCAGACTGAACCTTTCGAGGTTGACTTCTCGAGGCACCAGCGGGGCGGAAACTCGAGACGTATAGCATGGGCTGCTCCGCAAAAGGAGGTGAGTTAATCCCTCGAGACAACTGGGAGTCGCGACGCGGAATGGGAACGTCGTCGTCGTCGTCGTCGTCGTCGTCGTCGTCGTCGTCGTCGTCGGGGGTAAGCCCAGTGGTGTATTCCCGCTCGCGCTACCCGACAATGTTATTATTACGCTCCCTCGTCCGCGTTACAATAATTTATGTTCCTCTTTACGCGAGCACGAGTTTGTTTCCACATACGTATTTACGAGCGTGCCTACACGGTGTGCGCAACGCTAGCCCGCACAAGAGGCTCTTCCTCCGTCTTGTGTACGCACAATCGGCATTTTACACAAATAGCCGCGGCGCCCGCTATTGTCCGTTCGATGATGAACGACCGGCTGAGCTGTTGGCCGCCGGCGCGATATTAATTTCGCGCCGCGACGCCGAACGTTCGAGATATGTATGTCGTTTCGCGAGCGATACTTATCTTTCCTTGAGCGCTAGACGTCGTCGCGCGAAAGTAATATCTCACGCACGTAACAACACACGGAGAGTCCGGCCAATGCCACGTGCTATAAACCACTACACCATAATTGGCTCCGCTACGTTACAAAATGTAACGGTGAGGAATTATAATTTGCCCGCAGTTAATTTACGGACTCAAAGTAATTACACAATTTTTAGTTTGCAAAATGTATTTTATATATTAATGCTACGTCATATTTATTTTGAAATATTATTTGAAACAACAAAGGATTTTAATTAAGTTTGTTGTTCTGTGTAATTTTACTGAAGCGCGACGCGATCTAATTTTGATTTTCGTTTCGCAACATTGTTTCTGTTAGGAATTCTTTGAAATTAAGAAATCAAAAATGTAACGCGCGTCAGATGTTATAATAATTATAAAATTTCCTTTTTAATACACGTGGCTGTTAAAATTTAATTAATTAAACAGTGTTGAATTAATTAATGGCTTTTTGTACTTAGCATTGTCATGTTGATGAAAATATAATGAGGCTCTGTACAAATAAATACAATAGACAGCTATAAACATAGATAAACCAATAAAATAAGCAAATTATAGCTGTCAAAATAATAAAGTTGTATTTCATGCACTATAAATTCCGAGACAGCGTTTCTATTTATTAAGTCTTCATCAGCTGATGGCGCAACAATTGTAAATTGTAATTACGAATCAGGAATTTACGCAACAAATGTACGAAGACATTTTTAATAATTTACTGTTAACAAGTTTGATTTACAATGAATAACGTTGCGACGGTAAAATTAATAAAAATCAATATTGTAAAAAGAAATCATAATTGATTTGCCGTTTTCTATTCGAGAAGTATAAAAAGTGTGTTTTCGCATTAATGTGTGAATTATTCTTAGTCCGTGAAAATCAATTACAACACTACATTAAAATTAAGAAGGAAAGACGCAATCGTGCACAATAGATGTGTTTTGTTTTTTTGGAGGGGGAGGACATTTAGTCACAATTTTTGTTGTATAGACTTTATTTATTTGTCATTGTTCAACTATCGGCTGATGAAAACTTAATAAGTTGAAACGTTATGGATTAAATAATATTTTGTTATTTTCACGCTTAGAATTTGGTCGTTTTATTTGTCTATCTAGGCTTCTATTTTATTACGGAAAGAATTTCTCAGAAGATGTATAAGTTACGCTTTAAAAATAAGAGTAAAAAAAATACTTTTCTGTAGAAATATTTCATTTATTTCACTACAATTTTATGCAAACAAAATGTGTTAAAAGATTTATGCGTAACTATATGCTAAACATTTACTTCCATGTATATAACAATAAATATTTATGTTAAATTGTTTTAAAACAAAAATAAGAAAAATGAGAAAAAATTAAATATCGAAAGTATCGATCCTGTTATTATTACTGTTGCGCTCTACTATTGAAAGCATATAGCATTGTTATTGTGGTTTCCTTTAAATTTTGTAATTCATCAATCGTTTAAAATTCCAAGCATTAAAAGATACTGTTTATAATTTCATTGAATGAAACGCTTGGATACGGATCAACTTTTTTTCAATATTTCACCTTATATGCAAGCGAATCAAAATCGTTGATTAGTTAACGTGTTCTCTTCTTATAAATAAGTTTTAAAATAATTTAATTTTAATTTTTTCCTAATTATCTCGAGAGTAGACGTAAAAAAATTGTGAAAAATGCTAAGAGATGCTTGTACATCAAAAGATATCATGACGAGTAAAAATATAATGTATGTATACATTTTCACATAATTTTAATAAATTAGAATAAAATACTTTGATCGGCAAGCCTAATAAATTCTTTTGCGAATTGCGGTAGAAGCTAAACTTGATCGTTAGCAGTCATTAATATGAAAAGTAGTGCGCGACATCCAAGCGATTAATATTTATAGTTTTCTTTATAATTCTGATGTTAACTTTTGTACACAATTATTTTTACAAGAAAGAATCTCTTTACCGTTTTACGTAAATTAAAAAATTATTCAAAAAATTTACTAATTGGTCATCATTTAAGATTAAAATTCAAATGAGAATCGAATTAATGTCATTTTGATGTATATTCTTGATACGAATGACACAATATTAACATGTACTACATATTCACTGAATTAACGATAAATATAATCATTATAATCCGTTTTTTTTTTAATTTTAATTTATCAACATAATCCTTAAGTAAATTTAAGGATATTTATTACTTCATTCTCTCTTTTTATACTTTGATGATTTAAGAAACAAAATACATAAGATAAAAATTTAAAGTATAAATGTAAAAGTGACTTGGATAAATTAAAAAATGGGTTAACTAATATCCGGTATTTCTAAAGAAAGAAATCATAAAGTTAGAAATAATCTGCAAGTATCGTAAAATTGCGCAAGCTGTCACGTCTCCGAAGATATCAATACGATTGTGAGCACGTCGCGGCGTCGTATTATTTGAAGATCAATTAACAGCGCGATCGCCACGCGATTCCGTCTGGTGTGTGTATAATTCAGCCCGGGCCCGCGTGCCACGCGCGCGGAATTCGCGAGCGATTAAGTGCGATAAATGATTAATTCTCGTCGCTCAACAGCCGCTTATCCCCACTCGCTTCGATCCATATTGCGTGGATAATTTATGTCGTCGCTCACGCACACGTGTGCGCTCGCTCTCGGCCGTTTAAATTGTCCACAGCCCGCTGTCGAGACTTCGCGAGTGGTTCGCTCGCTCATTCGTTCGTTCGCGGTCCCGTGTAATAATTCTTATCCGCGCAAAGCAACGGCCGCGAGGTCGAGGCGACCACGCGATGTTATTTCACATGCTTAGGCCTCCGCGGGCTCGTAACCAGCCAGCCGCGGGACCCGATATCTCGCATGCGGCGGCGGCGGCGCGGCGTTTCACCGAAACACCGCGAAGAAAGAGAGTCACTCGTGCGTTCGCGCTCCGGCGCGCGGACGGGACGAAACGCAAATATTTTAAGCAGCCTGGAGAAGTAACGACTTTTCCTCGGAAAGCAAACACGCCGGTTTTTACAACCGGCCAGAGTTTTGTAACGAGAGAGAAGGAGAGAGAGGGCCGGGCGGGGGTGGCCTGGCGGTCGACGTTTTTTGTAGCCGCATAATTCTCCCATGCTAAATGTAAATTTATCCCCGTGGGTGACGCCGTATACCGTAGTCGTCTACGCCACTGTTCGCGTGACTATGACCAGCGCCGGCAGTCGAATTTATATCGAGACCACGAAAACGTGACAACGACCCGGTGGACGCTGACGACTTCTCGGGCGGGCGCACCAAGGGGACGACGAGAGAGAGAAAGAGAGCGCGAGCCTTAAATTCACATTAAACATTCATCGGGATAGACCTCCGCTGACAACTCGACCGATGGAACGGAGATACGGGCATTCCCGATCGAGTTAATGCGATACTGGAAACTGGTCGACTGGGCACGGCGTCGTCGACCTTTTTTGCTCGACGATTCCGCTAAACGTGTACAGTTCTATAGACTCTCGTTTTCGCTCGAGAACACCTTCATGTTTCTTTCCCACATTGGTGACTCCCAGATCAGATTTTGGACTAAGCCTACTTTCGTGCAGGTAAAATTAATCCTGAGATCTGATATAGGATTCGCCAACATTTATTATGTGTACGTATTAAAGTTAGAGATAATGCGAATTATTCGAATAGGAATTAGGTGAAATTCGATTCGAAATTTCGAATCTAAGAGGTTCAAATATATGTATACTTGTGGTTTGTATTTAAATACATATTGTGTAGGTATGTATAAATTGTATGTTATATTAGATTGAAACAAAAGTTCGTAGCATTTTTTTAGCAGTCCTTATAAAGTAAATGAAATTTATAATTGCGTTTAATATTAATACTTCATATAAATTATATATATGAAAGTTGTGCGAATAAGATTATATTTTTACTTAATAACATATTTATTACTAAAAACTAAATTATTTTTACAACATTAAGAATATTTTTTAATTCTCAATTTTTTTTTGTATAAATGCTTTAAAATAATAACACAAAGTTTTATTGTGACTGTCTGTTTAATTATTTTATAAATAATTAAATAAATTTTCTGTAACGTAATAGAACTTTACATAGATTATCTTGAATATTTGAGGTACTTAAATAAAAAAGACTCAGATTTTTTTCATTATTTTCTTTATTTTATTATTAATTATATTTCAATTAGAGCACATGTCCACTTCTTATTGAAATTTTTTATCCAGACAGAAAACTCTAAAGTCAGTATGCAATATATTAAAGATTGATAGATGTGCATTATTTTATCAATATCATGAAAATATAACATTCACTGCACGTGGCATATATAATAAGCCATAACATTAATCAAATTAGATTACAAGTCAAGAAGAAAATAAACTAGATGGCATCTCATCCATTTATATTTATCCGGATAGAAAACTCTAAAGTCAGTATGCAACGTATTAGATATTGATACATGTAAATTATTTTATCAATATCATGAAATTACAACACTCATTATATGTGACATATGTAATAAGCCGTAAGATTACTCAAATTAGATTACAAGTTAAGAAGCAAATGAAGAAGATGGCATCTCATTAAAATCGAATATAATAACTAATATAGTAGCAAATCACGTGTTTTATGGATCAGATTCCGATCTGCGTGCCTATGGTGCGATTATCGATTCACGAACCGAAATGCTTTTTCATTTTCGGCCACGTCGCATCGCGACGGAATTGAACGCGTGAGGCTGTATCGGTGCCGCCTATGTAAATGAGATCCGGCGAACGTTACTAATGCGCGCCTATCTCGATCTTAACGCTCTCGACGAGACATTCGAATCGCTGCCACGGTGATGATTATTATTAAGTTACTGTCGCGACTCCGCAAAGTATCGGCGGCCATCAATGCCGTAATGATCAAGCGAGGACCGTACGGGACGACGCGTAAATAGGTCTCGTCGCCGGTATCGTGATGGAAATTCACGCTAGGGCTCGTGTAATAATTTACATACGACACGAGCGGACCGCGGCGAGGGAGCGCGAGAGCGCAGAGAGAGAGGGAGAGAGATGAAGCGCAGTCGAAGGTAACAGGGTGTAATAATGCAAAAACGCGACGATGAAGGGAAGGAAGAGGGAAAGGTAGCGAATATTACGGGTAACAAGAGCACGAAGGAAGTTAAGCGAAGTGAGAAGAGCCGTGTCTCAAATGGATAAACTCGTTGCACAGATCGTTTAGCCATCGCCCCGGGCTTTTTCTGATTGCTTCTCTGCCCTCTCGCGATATTATACGGAGCAATTGAATTTCTTATAACCTGCTACTTTCCTGTCTCTCCTTCTCTGTCTTCCGTCGCTCGCTCGCGAGCCACTCGCGTCCTTCGCCACTTCTTTTTCTGGGATTTATCCAACCGAATCGGAATTTCGAGGGGAGCGATCGAGGACGCCGCGATGATCACTATCCATCAACGCTTTTTAACGTAATGTCGAAAAACTTGGAAAGGAAGAGACGGCACATAGCGAACGAGTCACGAGATATTTTATAAATAACCGCGTGCGGAAACAGAAAAATCCCGATATGACTTCAATTTTCTTTTATTTCTTTTTCCTTCTTTCAACTTCTTCAATGTTAACCGCGAAACCTTTTAACATATTTTAAAGCACGATTTGCTGTAACGTGTTTCAAGAATGAAGAGTAATTACAAAAGATATGTGAATACAATTTAATGTCTCTTCTGCTTGTTTTTCATCAAAATTCAAGTAATTTAATTTAATGTAAATTATAATTTTATTAGTTGTGCTCGCACAAACATTGCTGCATCCCCTGCATATCTTTTAGTTTCAAAAACGTTTACTACATATTCTAAGAAAAGATTTAAATCGTTAATGATTTTTTATTTTAAAAAGAACGATGCAAATTCCCTGGTGGAAAAAAATTTTATACAAATTTAAGAAATGCGACAAAAATCTATTTTAAAAATGTTAATATTGAAACACTTTTGTTAATTTTAGTAATTAAATACATATTTTTAAGAAAAAAAATATTTCTATGAAGAAAAAACTAATAATTTTTATAAATTTTTATTGTTTGTTGACTAAGAGTTTGTATTTATTTATAGAAATTTGTCAGAGTAAGTCAGAGTAAGTTACTTAAAAATGTGCAGAATGTCGTTGTAATCTGACGTAGTTTTACCGAGAAATTCATAGAAATCACGGAAGCAACGCACTACAAAAGCACAAAAATTTACAAAAATGTTGAAGTGTTTCAACTCTGGCATTTTCATGCACTTGGAGAAAAATTTCTTCGAATAAAAGAAATTTGCTTGAATCAAAGAAATTTGCGCATTGCTATATGGTTAAAGAAAAATTTCTTTGATCTAAAGAAATTTTTTAGAAATTTTTGTTTCTTTTATTAGAATTAAAGGAATAGTTTGATTGTGCAAGGCAAATTTTTTTCTAAATGAAAGAAATATATTTTTAAAACCAGAACAACTAAATTATTTTTTTAAACTTCCGTCAGTACTTTCTTTCAATTAAAAAAATTATTCGTTTAGTTAAATAATTTGAACAAATAATTTATTTTTACTTAAAAAAGGGCTAATATTGTCATTTCTTGATCAAACAAATTTTTATTTTTCTCAAAGATATTTTTACTTCATGTTAAAAAAAATTTTTTTTATCAATTACATAACTTCTCTTCGAGTATGTAGATTTTTGTAGCATTTCTTTTTATGCAGAATCTTGTAAGATTTTTTTCGTCTGGGTCGTATTAAATTAACGTTGATGTAGAGCGTGTTTTTTCTCCCTTAACTTTAAATCCCTTCCATCTAATTTGATTTTGCCTTACTGCAAAGAGATCGCAGATAATGCGCGTATAAAATTGCGAAAAGATGCAGAGGTAAAATAAACTTTCCAAATAATCGGAGCGAAGTACAGCGCGCGCACAGCGGCCGAATCGGCCCGATATCTATTTGAAGATCAAAGAGCCCTCGTTCCACATCGAGAACGGCGCGGGGCGCGAGTTCTCGGAAATCGACGACTTTGTGAGAAGGAGCGTGCTTCCATCACGAAAAACGCGGACCGAAAAATTACCCCCGGTTGCCGGAGAGCGTAAATACTCCCGCGCCCGATTACCTTGAACTCGGAGGGGGCGAGAGCCAGGATATGGCGGACGTGCTTCGTCGGCGAGCAAACGGGCAGCGGACTACTTTTAGCGGCGAAATAAATAGGCCGTGTATCGCACGCGAGAAGCGAAGGGCTCACTAAAATAGTCCTCGGCGATGAGCCTATCTCGCTCGCACCGCTATGTGTGTTGTTCTACCTCTGTTGTTGTTCTACCTCTGTTCCATCGAGCGATAGCCTCGTGTCCTGCCCAGTTCGCTAGCTACCGAGCGCTCGTTAGCTTCGAGGAAAAAGCTAATTAAAAAGCCGTAAGGGAAGTGACGCGAGTGCACACGGGTCTCTCGAAAATCGCTGCGTGAACGCGCGACGTGGAACCGAGAAAAGGACGCTTCTTAATAATAGAATCGGTTGTCGTCGCCGCCGCCGCCGTCACAGCTGTTGATCGGTCTCCGGTAACTTTCTAGCGCACGATTGCATCGGAACGCCGTGACACCTTCCGTAATTACGACACATTCCAGAGAATATCCCGGTCCCTACCATGACGGACAATTAAGCCGGGTCGCAACCCTCCGTCGGACGCCGGGTCGCCCCTCCTGCGACTTCCTTTTCGTACGACGACGTATGATGCGACGTGGAAGAGCGATCGCGAGACGCGCGCGGATGTATTTTTAGGCGGCTCCTAAATTTTCGAAGCGCTACCGAACCTCCCTCGCTTGCGCGATTAACAGCCTGTCGCGGTCGATTTGTCGGTGCTCCTGAGCCGTGAGAAAAGGCTCGGGCGAGTGGATGACGCTATTTTTGTGCATTCCTCAAGAGGAATACATCTTAATACATCTTAAGAAGTACCTACTGACGACAGGAAGGGAGACCCCGAGGGCGTTTTGTAGCGACGTAAGGGGTGAACCGTGTCCTTCTAGCGGAACAATCAAAACTACAGTTAAACAACTTTCCGACGATAACAGAAGCTGAACAGATGTAGCCAACAGGTGTCCTAGTATAATCCCAACTCTGAACATTGTTTTATTCTAATCTTTATGTACACAAGGTTTTTACGTCTTGATTTATATTATCTCTGATTTTTTTCCATATTAATGCGAAAATAAGAGAGAAAACATTTCTCCACGATGAAGACATTTAATTAAACATTATTCTTATAAATGTCACGTTTTTCAATGGGTAATGTTGGTATAATCCTACATCCTTACGTATGGCAAGGCGTTTTACTTTTTAATAACATGAAAGAAATTTTCTCTGATATATAAAAGCTTTTGCGAATAATTATTTAAAAATTATCACGCGATTCTCATAATAATCTCTTTCTATATACGGATTTAAAATTATATCACGACATAATAATTCAATGAAATAAAATTATGTCGGGGCATAATATTATAAAAATACATAATTATTATTGTATCACGGCGTAATAATTAATGAATTAAAATTAAGTTGTAACATGATAATAATTTTATAAATTGTGTTGAGACACAAAAATATGTAGTTTCGTGTTTCTGTTATGTCCACATACAATTTTAATTTATTATTATTATTATATCGTGACATAATTATAATTTATTAATTATAATTTATTATAAACGTAATTATTTTTAGACAATTATTTGTTAAAATATTGATATTAAAAAAAATTTTTTTCATGTTACAGATTCTGTTTTACAGATTCTTTCTTAAAATAACATCTATATGAAATCGATTGAATACAATATTATTATTTATCCGCACTTTTAAAGCTTAATTAGAGTGTTATTAATTAAAGAGATGAAAAGAGAGTATGTAGATTTCAATTTTCAACAACTTCGTGATTATTAGTTTAAATTTCCGCAGGGGAAAGATTAACTTTGTGAAACTATGCACATCCAAAGTTCAACGCAAATCAATATCGTTGTTTATGAGCCATCCACCAATTTAATAACTCGTTTTAGCAAAATTATCTCTTCTTTCGTATTCTATACATAGAATAATAATCTCCAACTTGATTTCCCATTGCTCTCGTGTTGAAATGTTACGATAACAGCGCATGAATCATTTTAAAGAGTCATTCTTACGAAAACGTTTCACTTTAAGAAGAATCATTCTTACGAAAACGTCAGGTTTCAGGGGAGGGTGGCTCATGCATGAGGAGGCATCACCAAATGATGATCTATTCCGTCGCGATGACCGTGCACGTTCGCCGCGTGTCATCGTGATCGAGGACAGCCGTGAGTGAAGAAAGTTCGGTATATATGGCTTTCATCGGTGCTTAGATCGGACAGTATGACAAATGGAAAGCAATGACGTGGTCCCGCGGCGTGAAACCGCTAATTGGATACGCATCATTAATAAAATAAAGCGAACTGCTTGTAAGTTTAACACGGAAAAGAATGCTCGCTATGTATAGCCGCAACCTTCCACGCTTAAAAAATTCGAACATTGTAATATAAAAGTTGATGTTATGATAAAAGAAATAGAAATTTTTTGTTATATTTCTAACAATTTTCTATTGTGCTCTATTGTAATAGAAAATAAAATTATAATCGAGATGAGAAATATCCATCGACTTTTAATTATCTATTACAATAGAAAGTTATGTATATTATGTATATATCTTTTTTTATAAAGGACAAATAATTATTTATTATAAAGAGGCGTTCGCAATGACAAGTTTCGTATCTAATTTTGTCGACTAACCGCGTTGGGTGATAAATATTGGTAATGTAAACGAGTTCTCAACAGTGTTGACCAACTTGCCGGACAAAGCTGCGAATTTGAAGCGAAATTCTTTGTTGACTAACTTTGTTGGGAAACAACGTAAATGAAATAGCCAGCAGCTGAGAAATTAGACTTCCTACGTCCTTTCATAAGTTGTTGATTACGCGATAATAAGTTGACACATCTTTTCGTGCAAATGTTATTATTAAGCAAAATGGATTTTCAAACTTTTTAAACTATTCTTTTTCACAAAGCTTTATAAAATCATATTGATGTTTTCGTTAAATTACACGTATGTACTTTTCAATATTTTAAACCGTTACTCACTTTTTCTAAAACTCATTTCTCAATTTATTTTTTCTTTCGCTGTGCCAATTTTCACTTGTATTTTTAAAATATTTTTTAAATTATTAACGTTTGAATATTTTTATTCAGAAATATAAAAAATAAACTGTACAAGAGACGTGTAAAATTTTTATAATGAAAAATATGATACAATATCTTTTCTAAAATAGAATGTAAACAGGTAACAATCTTATTTGTCACAAGGACCTGTTTCTTTTTTGGTAACGGGTTTTTTCATTGATTATTCATGAAAAATGATAAATCCATTAAAGATAAAACAGTCTCTAATGATTGGGAACGGATACATCTATCCGTTAATGATTGTATATATTTATCTGTATTATTGCCACGATAAAATTCTGTAAAATGGTAGTGATTTATAAATATCAAATGTATTGCTAGATGGCTGTCCATCCAGAGCGCAACACCGCTTTTACCGCGTTGTTTGAGCATATAAATCGTTGCTGTGTACATTCGAAAGAATATCTATCAGAGAGGAATAGCTCGCAAACGTGTAAATTTTCGTTTGACTTAGCATTCAAAAACGCAAATAAATACGCATCGATTGGCGAAATTGATGAGTTGGTTAGATACTAAAAAATCACGATAAATAGCAGAGCGAGATGAAGAAAAATCTATCCACAAATCACACTTCGGTTCTGTACATACACGAAGCACAATTTTACTTAAATATCGATTTATTATAAATTGAGAGGATACTTTTTATTACCTTTTCATAATATTGATAGATATAAATGAACTCTATTTGAAATTGGATTTTTCATGTAAAAAGACTAACATGTTATAAAACAGAGGAATACATATTACATATTAATTGCATTTCTGAATAAGATTGCAAAAAATTGAGATTTTACTCAAAAAATTTGTCAATTTTAATATATCATTTGTGTGTGAATATTTAATGTAGAGAAAAAGCATAATCATGCAAGGAACACATTTTTGCGTTTAATCAAGATCTTTCATTTTTTTTTTAAAGTAAAATTTCTGCCAAAATACATTTTTTTACATAAAATCAAATAACAACTTCATAATATTTCTGCCAAATTTTTGTATAAATCACAAGTTAGTTAAAGATTTGTATTGTAATGGAAATGCTAAACGCATTATTTTTATAATTATTAAAAAATGTGTTACAATTAAAAAAAATATAGTATAGTACAAGTTTATAAAATAACACAATTTTCTATATTTTTTTAAATTTATGTTATCGATAATATAAAATGATATTGTATTCAACATTTTAAAAATTGTTCGAGACAAGAGAGTCAAATTTTTCCATTAATAAAAAGGTGAAAGCGAGTTCCGACAATACACTCAACTTCGTAGAAATACGAGAAGTCAATGTATCACTTCAGAGGAACGTGTATTTCATAACGGTATGGTTATATGAGAATATCAACTATTTTCTTTGAACTCTTCTTACAGAGAAGTTCATAAATCGACCTTTATCGGGTTTCTTCAGGCCTCTTCATTGCATGGCGCGACGTATCGAAATTATCTTTATATCTTTTAGCTTTGGCGCCGAACAAGTTGCTAATTAATTATTTCTCGTGCTGAAAATATCATAAGAGAGCTACTCCGTAGCAGTGCGAAAGTAATAACATCAAAAGAAGTACTTTATTCCTAATTCTGTTGATTATTGTATCTGAATTTAATGAAATATACTTTTCTATCATATAATGTTACTTTCTTTATAATTTCCAATACGAGAATCACGAAATAATTATCAGAGTAAATGTTATGATAGCTTAAATATTTTTTGGAGCAACATATGAATTTTTGAACTTTTTAGTCGATCATTATTTTTCGAGGTTTTTATTTTTTATTGTTTGGACTTAAATAAGGTTTTCTTTTTTTGACTAAAATATGATCGTACGTTTTTTTAAGATTTATTTAAATTTTTATTCGGGATACACATTTCTAATTTATTAAAAATTTGATAATTATTTTCTATATTATAAATTGTATGTTCCAAAAAATTACATTGAGAAACATTATTTTATTTAGTCAAGAATAAACATTTTGATTGTTTTTTTTTCAAATCATTATAGATATATATTTATTTTTTATATTACTTTATTATAAACAATTTCAAATTCTTATGTGCCAGAGCCAATATCATAAATGTTCAATGACCTTAACAGTTTTGTTATTGACTCCGTCGCCCCAGTTCTAATTCTGGAAGAAGACAGAAAGTAATTAAACTAAGAACAAAGTTAATCGACGCTAACGAAATTGGCTCTCGATTTCAAGTTTACGATTAACGACAACGTGCAGTAGAACTACATATTCCCGGAAAATATCGTTTGTGCAGAATAGATTATACTTATAACACACAGAAGTTTGCCATTGTCGCATGGATCGTAGGAACACTCGTTCGTGCGTGTAAGGGCGCCGTCAAATTTCCCCGCGAAATCTTCGCTCGCACGTCGAAGGACACCGAGTTTCTATCGTCCGCAAAACGACAGGCACACGGACGCGAATTTTTCTCCCAGACACGCATAGTGGAAGGCCGTGATGGTGCAGAACACGCGTTTTGGTCATGCCTAATAAACGTTTGTCCGTCCACGTCGCACGTTCTCGGCATTCCAGGCGCCGAAGTCGAGGGGAATTCTGGATTTTGCTGGTCGATCTCTCTTCCCCGCGGATCGTAACGGTTCCAGCGAACGGTGGACCTCGGAGAAGTGGCGAAAAAAAATGAGATGATGACGGCGGCGGCGGCAACGGGGACGAACGGGGGAAAAAATACGAAACGACGCCGGATGCGTGGCGATGAAGCGTGGAACCGGCAGCGCGAAAGGACGACCGGGTGATAGAGGAACGAGAAGGACCGTCAACGAAAATTGTCTGAAGTCCTCCGACATATAGAGGAACGGAGGTAGAGGCTGACTCCCCAGTGTCGGTCATTTAGGGTGTGAAAGAAAAGATAAGACCCTGCCTGGCTCTCATTCGGGATCGTAAATTTTTACGACAAGTACTCGCTGTTCCACGTGATGCTTTGCCCACCCCATCTCTCTTTCGATCGAAAAATCGAATGCATCCACACAAAGATGATGCTGTACCGCCGTATTTCCGTTCGTGTGTGTCGTTGTATGTGATGACGCAATTACTGACTGGTTTATTGCACCAATATCGGACCTCAGCTTTGTTATTCGATGAAAACGCGAATGACGTAAGGCAAAGAGAAAGAAAGAAGTCGTGACCGTTCACGATCGCAATCGCGTAATAATCACGTAATAATCGTCGAACGATAGATCGCCGTCTCACTTATTCCGTTTGTTTTAAGAGATCCTTTTAAGCTGTGGCGTCGTGATTTTCCGAGCTTTCGTTTCCGAGAGAAATGAGCAGAGAGGGTCTCAAAGCCATCGCGCGTTTTTACGCGTCGTCACGAATTGCTCGGGCTAATTAAAACGGAATTTGCTCGTGCTGCGAAAAAACCGGGTGCATGTAAAAGTTGCGACTTTCCGGGCGTGCGTCGTTAACTCTGTACATAATTGAAGAAACAATTATGCGAACGTTGGAAACCCGTCGCTCGGCCCGTGTTGCTCCCACCGCGAAAACTGGTCCCCCACGTTGGAAAGGAAACTGCGGCATGATCCAGATGAAAATCTCATTTTCGACGACGTACATCTTGCTACCGGTTAGATCTTGGTCGGAAGATTGCGCGACGGCCTCGGGACGGTAAAAATATCAGACTCGGCAGTATTATTGGGCAAGATGAAGTTATTTGGGTTAGGTCAAGTCGGGCCGCGTTATTGTCTGTCCGGCTCAAAACTAGCGCACGTAATCATAGAGAGCAAAGCTCCTGATCCTCCTACCCGCGCGTATATACGTAAGACGCAAAATGGTACGTTTCCTACCTCAAGGTGGCTTTTCCTTCTACGGCCGGGTGAAATTGAAAAATGAAATTGATTCTGCGCTCGGCTTTCGCGACGCTCCTATACGGGCTTTTATTAAATATATATTTCTCTGGAATAAAGACTGGCTACAAAGGTAAATGGGATTAAACAGAATATAACGGTAATTCGACACTTGCTTCGAAGAAATCGCAAACGCGATCCCAACAGCACTATAGGTAGTTTGCGAATATTCACAGAGAGTTGACCAGTGATAAAGTAATCTGCATAAAGCCGAGTCGTAAGGTTAAATAATTTTTCTTAGTAAAAACCAATTATTAATTTATTTAATTATTTAAAAAACGTTTATTTTAAAAAAATATTGAGTCAAAGACATTTGTCTCGGTAAATTGAGAGGTTCCAAGCTCGATCTCTGGCTGAGGTGTTATTTTTTGCAACAAATTCTTTAGTTTTTTTTTATGAGGAAAGGGTTCTCACATTTGGATGCTAATTATCGTTATTTATTATTAAATGGACTTTCAATTTAATAACATGATATTACTATTCCTTCTTCAACTGTGTTTTAAGACTGTGTTTTAAGACTGAAAGTTTATTTGAAGTTTCGTGAACTTAAATATAAAATAACACAATAAACATCGGTACTGGATTGTAAGATTTAGTCATAACTGATAAAACCTTTCGTTTGTATTGTATTAAAAAAAAAATTATTTAACAAATAATTCACGTAAGATTTTATTCATTGATTATTTTCGTCAAATAAATTTTTTTGTAAGTTCTATAAGATGAGAAAGGAGAAGTGTCAATTAAAGGTACGACGTTTTAGGTTTCGATTGCGGCGCAAGGGCGAGACAATGTAGCCTCGCAAAAAGTCGAAACGGGGTGTCTCCCGGCCATCGCGAACGTCTCCTAAAAAAGGCGAAATACTCGGACGGAGAACATGGCAACAATTTATTAAGGTATCCTTTTCCACCGCGCCTGACAAGTCCCGGACAAATTGAGCATACGTTAACTCGATGGATGAATACATTCCGCTTGATACAACCGAGCGATCCAGTGATTCTCAGTTGGCGTTTAAGGGCAAAAACGTTGATTTAACGAACAATTTGTCGCGCTCAGTTTTAAGAGCGGATTGAGGGAATTTCCGACATCTCTCGATACTTTCGTTACAAACCTCTCAAGGAGATTATACTCGTCGTTAAAACGATCCATATAATGCGTGTTCAATGTTACACGAAATTATGATGCGTACGGCAGTAATCTACGTGGGATTTAAACGGCGGTAGGTTTCTCGCCTGCATATATATCTTGCCTGGTATAAGCCCGGCCGTTTAATCACTCCCATAAACGAGAAACAGGAGGTCGCGATAAATCGTAAAGTACCTCTCCGAAGCCGGGAGAATGTCGACAGAAAAACGGTCGAGTCGTGGAAACTCAAGTAGGCGCCAGAAATCGCTCCTCGACATCTGGAGCCGAGCCGGGCCCCGGTGGTGGTGGGCTCCAAGAAGCCCCGCGCGACGAGCTACGCGAGCTACGTCCCGGTGAAAACATCTGTCCCCCTTCGCGTGAGCGGTGTCCGCGTGCGCGCGAGAGATCGGTAGAACGTAGCGGTGGCCATATTTATTTCGGCGATTCCCTTTCGACGAGGGTCTAAAAATTGAATGCCGCCATAAATCATCGCCGATAAGAGAACGAGTTCTTAATGTGAGGACATCGCCGCTACCAGGGCTCCTCCTCGTCGTGTCCTTTACGCCTCTCCTCCACTCCCCGTCTCTCCCTCCTTCCCTCCCTCCCTGTCTGCTCCGTCTTTCCCATCCTTCTGCGACGATTCTCTCCTACACCTTGGCCGAGATCGTCCGCCGGTGTCGCACCAACCCTTTTTCCGGTTCACCTCGCGTCCTCGCGTCTCACCGTCTCTCTCTGGCCCACCCGACTCCGGTATCGCTACGTAGCATCTACTACACCTCGTTCTCTCTCCCTTTTCCCGTGCGCTGGTTTGTGTTTCTTGTGTATCCCTCGCCGCACGATCAGATAAAAAGACGGAGGAGTAGGAAGAGTCGGTGGTGGAAGGACCTCGGTTTAGTTTGTCACCATCGCTTAACCGCGGATGAGGGGGAGTGGGAGCTGGGGTGGGACGAGGTGGAACGCGCAGGATTTATTGGACTTGTCTCAAAGAAGAATCAAGACTCGTTGTTGCTTGCCACGAGGCCAGTTCTCTACGAGAAAGCCAATTAAATCGGTCGACAGTCCCAAAAGATTCTGAGTCCAGCGGCTTCTACCGCCACCCTCCCCCCTTCCCCTTTCTTTTCTCTCCCCCGCCCGCCAGCGCCAGCGTCCTGACCTTTAATCCGCCTCTCGCGCTTCCTTTTTCGCGAACTTAAATCGGACATCTTATCTCGGGACACGATACGACATGCCTCGCGACTAATGTCCAGTCCGGCCGACGCACGAGAGAGGATTTCGTGCGCTCGAGAGAACGGGATGGGATAACTGTCCGTATTTTCGAGAGATTGATCGGCGTCTGGGTAAAAAGGGGCGATCTCCGCCGAGGATTCGACGGAAAGCCCCGTGTTCCTTGTCCCGCGCGGAACGGCGCTCCGGGGAGAAAAGGAGAGAAAAAAAAAGTGGGAACGACGAGCAGCGAGCGAGAAAAGAAACGTAAGCTTGCGACTTGGATCGCGACTTCGCGATTCACGCTCGAATTTCCGTTAATCGAGCGGGCGCATTACCGTCAGGATAAAGTTTCCCCGAGACTCGTAGCCGTAGCAGTTAACAGTAGTTGAAGAAACTAGCGCGCCGCGCTGGGGCCGGGCGTCGCAATGGCGAGCAAACGAGCGCTCGTGTAGCCGTTAGTGGTTTATAAGCGAGTTCCCAACGTGAGAATGACGATCGCGCATCCCCCATCGTAGCAACGGCGCAAACCGCCAATATCCAAGTGGACATGTGACAACATGTTGACAGGCACGATCGGTGCGGTCTATCCACATAACGAAGCTTTTTATTAATTCTTTCGGTACCAAAGACATCCGAGATGAAACGCTATAAAAGATATTCGCTGCGGTTAAAGCGCAATTGCAATGAAAATGCTGTTTTAAAATTTTTCATCTGAGATCACTATCTTTATTTTATAACAATTTCTCTGGAAGCTTTTACTTTTGTAACGTTTAATCATTCGGATAAACATAAAGTTATATGTGTACATTCTACTAAATCCTGTCGACTACTATTGTAATGACTACTGTAGCCACTAACGAACTAGCGCGTTGGCCGTGTTAACAACTTCGCCGTTTATGGTTAAGTACTATCCGCAGCTATTCGCCTTTACCTATGGTGATGCGATTCATTCGGACCGATTCAACGAAAAGGAAGACAAACGCCTTGACACAGCGGTGTCTTGTCTACAGAACCTACTCTCCGAATCTCCGTTGGGAGTGCGAAATGCGCGGGAGGACTACTTCCTCAATTTTTCATCGCTCACAGGGACGCCGGAGGGACACGGCTTCTTTTCTCGAGGCGGTAGACATCGTGTAAGAGACGCGAAGATTTTTTTTCGCGGGCTCGTTTCGGCGGTACATACATTCCGCGGCGGCGAGGTGGGCGGTGGCTTTGAATGCGAGACCGACGGAATAATTTATATGGAAAGTGTGTGTACGTGTGTGCGTGTGTGTATATGTGTGTGCGTGTGCGTGCGTGCGTGCGTGCGTGCGTGCGTGCGTGCGTGTGTGCGTGCGTGCGTGCGTGCGTGCGTGTGTGTGTGTGTGTGTGTGTGTGTGTGTGTGTGTGTGTGTGTGTGTGTGTGTGTGTGTGTGTGTGTGTGTGTGTGTGTGTGTGTGTGTGTGTGTGTACGAGAACGAGAGAGAGAAAGAGGAAGAGAAGGATCTCTCTTTTTGAGAGGCATTGTGCTTGAACTTGAATTAAACATCACCCCCTTGACTGTGAGACTGTGCCTCTTGGCGACGTCGTGACTAGAAGCTCCAGAATAAAGGGATCAATAGGGTGCGCGGGAAGTAGGACCGCTACTATACAAACTGGAAAGTTATTCCGTATGGAGGTACCTGCGAGTACATGTCCCACGGGTCTGGACCGGCGTGACGAGACAGTGGTCTGATATTCGAGTCCGTAGATTACCTCGAGATCGATTGCTTCCACCGGCACGTATCGATTGCGGCCAGAAATGAATTTGGGAGTATACGTTTAGAAATTCATTAGCCTTTAAATAGATAGGTGGTTAAAAATTACGTAAGTAGGTAGGTGGGATGCTGGTAACACCTCAAAGAATTTTAGAAAAAAAGTTATTATTATTGTCGGTTTTTTTCATTGGTAAATTATGTTATATTTAAATTTATATTAGTTAATTCCCTGGATGGAGGAATGTAAAAAAATGAACTTTGAGACTCGTGGACAATGTTTTCTATTTTTCTTTTCCAGAACAAGGCTTTCTGCATTTTTTCGTTACCTGGGGTGCTGTGGGCCATCCCACCTACCTACTTAAAGGTTGAGCGAAATGACAAGCATCACCGTGCCTACAAGGCCCTTCGTCACAGCTTCGTAATGTACGACATTGTAATTCGAAGTTATTGACACTTTGGCGTTTTTCGAGCAGCGGGAGAACGACGTTTCCCTTAATTCAACCTTTGTTATCTCTAATCGAGGAAATGGTACTACGCGCGGAGCACTATGTTACATTTGGAAACAGTTTGGACAGAGTTGTAGGCAGGGTCGTAGAAAGTTCTCCAGCAGGGATAAGATAAAGGGCTCGTAGGGATCAAGACAAAATTCTCGTTAGTATACGGGGTGCACCGACGCGTGAATAACGGAATTTAAAGGCACGTGGCAGGGCGTACGGTTTATCCGTTTATGCGCTCACGACAACGTCATGTGGCAATCGCTGCGTACGCGTATGTACGTTTTAAAAGCAAGGGAGAGCACCGCGCGCAAAAATTAGTAAGCGAGTCGGCGAGTTATAAATTCCCGCAGCGATCGGAGCCATCTGCCCGAGTAAAGAGCGCAGCTTGAGGACATCTTAGGTTTCATTTAAGCGACGACCCTTTCGAAGAGTCGAGTAATTTAAAGCCGGCCCTTTCTCTTTCGGCATCGCGCTCGTTGCGCGCCTGAATTTTTTTTTACGCAACCGAAAGCATGCCTTCGCTCAGGGAGCGAAACGCGGCGGCAGCGGCGGCTGTCGTCCCTGATACGCCACGTGTGTGTACGAACGATCATCCGTAATAACGATTTCCGGAGGAGAGCAGGGAGCGGCGAGGGACGACGAGCAGCGACGCGACGTCCGCAACTTCTGTGCCCCGAATTTCCGACGTTTGTAATTCTAATTATTAATAACTCGCGGAGAGAAACGTTTCGGAGGAGCTCGACAACGAGCTCGGGCCCCGAAGAGGCTAATCCCTATTCAAGAGACCGGCATGGGAGAGCAAGGAGGAGAAGGGGGGAGGGTAAGGGGAAGACTGACACTTTTCACGGCGACGACGCAGCGAAACGCGTCCCAGAGGGAAGAAAGAAACCCTCCTGAAATAATATTTGAGGAATTCCGTGTCCGGGAAAGGATATACGAGGCACACCACCGCCGCCGCGCCGCGCCGCGCCGCACGAACAAATGATTAACAAATATGTATAGGAGTCACTTCTGAAACTTTTGTGTCGGAGTTCGCCGCAGCTGTCTCGGCCAGCTCGTTTTCGCTCTTCTTCGTTCGCGCGTATGTACAGCTTGACCGCTGTCTCGTTACGTGTCTCGTCTTACACTCAACTTGAGTCAACGACGCGCGTTGCACGTCGATTATACCTGAATCGCGGCGGCCGCAGGCAGGTCGGGGGAGTCGTAACGAGCCGGAAGAAGAACGATCGCCACGACCATACGAATCATCGCTTCGTATGGACGTAAGCGCGTTAATGCTGCGTCACGGCATTAACGCGTGTGCACGCTAATTACTCAATTATAGATCGAGCGTGGTGAATCTCCTTCGTTTTCCTTTTCATCGTTTTGCGCGAGTCGCTTCCTTTTCCTTTCCCCGCGCTGCAGGTTACGTTACATTGGCTTATCTTCCTTGCCTCTAAGCCGGAAGGTTGTCTCGGACGAGTTATAAAGGTGGCGTAATAGTGCAGTTCGTTAATTTTAAAGTTAACGCTACGCCACGCCAGTTTGGCAAATATAGGATAAATTCCGGCGAAATATAAGTAAGTTCGTAGGTAGAGGTACGTAGGTACGTAGGTACGTAGGTGGAATCACGCCCAGGGCGCCTCGGATATGGCCCGAAGGCGCTTTACTTTCCGGAGAACTTTGTTTTCTCACCAAAATTCCGTCTAACAGCTGCAACAACAGTACGCGTGGTGCGGTAGCTCGCTCTCTCTATCTCGCCGTCTCTCTTTTGCGCCTACCCCTGCAACTTTACCTGCATAAACCGAGCCGAAGTTCGGGGACAGAAGTGCCGCGCACAATAACAGAGCTACAAATATAGAATCTATACTCTATATAGAAACGAAACCCGTCACGCCATTTTTTATTGTTATAAGCTTACGACCTTCGCGGAAGAAAACTGGAGGAAGTTTACTTTCGTCGTTGCGACTTGGAAAGAAATATTATACTCTTATAGAGTATATACGTATAAGAGAGAAATACGCGCCGCAACTGTGTCAGCCGACCATCAGAAGCTAAAGAGAATAAATTTTTTTTTTTGTTATCGCGATACAAAGAAGAAAAAATCTATAAACTTGCTTGAAAAGAATATATTAAAGTGTATATAATTATTTCTATTACTTTCTATATATATTTAAAATACGACGTATTATCTACTGTTTTTTTTCTTTTTAATAGGAAAGGTAATTTCACTCGAGTGATGGGTTTATAAAAATGGCTATTTAAATATCTATTTTCACGCACAGAGTGTTTCTTTAATTTATAATAGAAACATATACATAACACTATATGGTATGTCCAGATTTAAACGAAATATAATGAATCTAAATAATACTTTGCCTTTATATTTTATATTTTATATTTTAATAAGAAAAATAATTTCACTCGACTGGCGGATTTTTAAAAATCTCTATTTTCACAGAGCATTTCTTTATTTTATAACAGAAACGTATATACAACACCATAAGTCTAGATTTAAACGAAGTATAACCAATCAAAATAACACTTCGTTTTTATACCTTATAGCCATGTAAAGAATATAAGCGATAATAAAATTCTCAGGGCATCGTTCATTAGCCAAAGCTTATTAGCAATTTTATTGAGAAATTATTGATATGCGCAAATTTACATATGATTTCCTTCGAGATCTTAAGAGGAATTAATTGACATTTTTCACACGGTGCCGCGTGCAAGATTGAGAAGTGCTCATCGGGATACTCGAATGAGCTCGCAGAATATGAGCGTGCAAATAACCAAACACTGGTCTCGGGGGTTATGGTAATTCCACGGCGAAGTGAGAATACGTAATAGCAATTAAGATTGACGGTCAAGAGAACGAGGCAAGTGTAACCGTGTTCTTTCGGAATTATATACGTCGATACATGAAATGATTGTTTGGAGAGCTCTCGTCGCGGCGTCGAGAGGATTTACTTTTCTGACCAAATATTTGCCGCCGGGCCGCGGAGTAATTTTAACATCTCGAGACACACGCGCTCACGAGCGCGCTGCGCACTATGACGGGGATTTTTTTTTTTTTTTTTTTTATTTGAAAAACCTTGTAGCCATTGTGTACTCAGGTACAGTCTATGGGCGGTGTGGCACCGGACGGACGGATGGACGGACGAACGGACGGATGGACGGCCATTGTTTCTATTGTTTGTCTATGAGCTGTTTCTACTTCGTCCCGGCATTCTTAATTTAAGGCGTACATTTCCATAAGACGAGGACTTTGTGGTTCCGGACCTACGGGACCGATACTTTCGAACGTAACTTTTCCCGTCCCGTCTCCACTCGTTGATGCCGGTGGTCCCGAGTTATTACGCAATGTGTCTTACTTGTTTATGCAAATAGATTTCACTAATCTATGTCGTATACATGTCGTCGTTTAGGTTCGTGTACAAAAATCAGGGGCAAAGGTCTACTTAAACGGAATAATTATTAACAGAGTAACGTGCGATCCGGATGTGCACCGATCCGGATGTGCACGGAGGATATTTTAACATTTAAATTCAGTGACATTTGTACACAATAAATCTTGTTTCTTACAGGGGATTAATAATGCATGAATTAGAATGTGAAGAAAATTAAAGAGTTGTTGAAACCGTTAGAAACATATACATTTTTCTTGACTTGGTTAAGTTCCCTCGAGAGTTAAAGTCAAGCATTAAAGGAAATTTTATGTGACCTTGTACTAAATATTAGATATCAGATACTATACTAGAATATTGCGTTGTAAATATTAACGACGTTCATACACACTGATAAAGGTTTGGTAATAACTAAATATTGAATGAAGTAATGCCAATTAAATATTTGGTTAGTATAATCAAAAATATAATTTCACTTTTCTAATTATTTAGCAAATATTATCAAATTTAGTAATATTTACAAAATATTTAGAGAAGTAAAATTATTTTCAGTTGTATTTAATTGGCGTTATTTTACTCAATATTTGATAGTTGTTATTAAATTTTTTTTTAGGATATAAATACAATCAATATTGCATTTATATACAAACATTGTTAGTATTTACAATACTACATTCCATATATTATATAAATATAATTTTAATATAGCGTGTGCATACAATTTATTGCAATTTACTAAAAGTATCGATGAATTTTAAAAACTTTTAGGAAACTTATAAAAGTATTAGATAAATATTAAAACCCATATCCAAATTGAATCAATATTTTACACACACACACACACACACACATATTTTTTTAAAATAATATTATAGCATATTAATAATTACCAAATATCACGCGAAATAATTCCAAGTATATAAAATTGCTAGAGAAGTAATGGAATCACAGAAATTTTATTCAACATGATGAAGCAACAATATTTTTCTTTAATTACATAAATACTAACGAACGAAATTAAGAAAGTATGTAGTACGATAACGATACTAATTGAAGTGGCGAAAGTCGGAGCTTGTGGAAAAGAAATTTGAGAATGTTTTAAAAATGGGACGCTGACATTGGTAACAAAGAGCATGGGACTGAAACGTTACAATGTCATACGATACGACACGATGCAAATCTAAAACAACGAGTCCCGTATACCGATCGCTCTTCTATATCATCGTTTGAAAAGTATTCTCTGAAAACAAGCTAGTAAACGGCAACTGTGACAGTCCGTGAAAAGCTGCGTTACACGTGGCGAAAAGGCACGCCACACCACATTCAGTATTATTTATCCCTCATTAGGCTTCTATTCGCGGCTGTTAACGGACTTAACGACAGAGCCGTGGTCGAGAGATGTATAGTTAATACCACCAACAGTTCCACACAAAAATTAACAAAGGGGGTTGGGACCGTAGTCGAACAATCGACACAATCAGCGACATCGCTGCCGTCCCTATATACCGTATATAACGTGGAAAGTCGGTCCGCTGCGGAAAAGTGCGAAAAGCTCGGTTTCCGAACGCCGCAATTATCGCGGCAGGGGAGTCCTGTATAGGACGCAGGAGGAGGAAACGGGCGGATGAAAGGGGCGTGCGCGCGCGCGCGCGGATTCGGGGTAGTTCGAGGCCGGTGAAAGCCAAAAGAAGAGGCCAGGAGACGTAGGTGGAAAGGATACACGCGCGCGCGCGCGCGCGCGGAATAAACGGCGGCGAGGGCGTACGAGGGTCATAAATTATCGGGATGCAACAATAGGAAGAGGCATCCCGCTTATGTATCTGCGTCGCATCGTATCCCGGCCGCGCGCGTACACGGCACCCCAAATATTTACACTGCCCGGTGGCAAAACTCGAAAGTAATAGATTCGAGATGACTTTTCATTTAACTAAGCACAAAAGCGGCGGACCATACGCCCCGACAACGCTCGCGCCCACCCGCTGGCTTGTGCGGCCTGCCAGGACAATGTCCTTTTCTCTTTCTCTCTCCCTTTCTCTCTCATCTCGTTCCCAGCGCCCTTCCACGGATGATTTCCATGGACCATCCGGCGGCATCGCGAAATATCGCTTTGTGGGCCACCGTTTGTCAGTCCGGTAACCGCTCGGACGGTAATTGTTATTGCGCGCTAATTTCCAGGATGTCGCGAACTTCGAGGGATGTCCGCAGGGTGGTTTTACGTGAATGCGTGTGGACCATCCGTGACGCTTTACCCAAACGATGAATCGGCACTGTTTGCTCGACTCTTTCGTTTAAGCATGGCATTATCATAGAGCTTTGGGATAAATGTCCCAATGGGAAATGACAGGTTACCGATAATCAGGGGTCGAAGCTATACTGTAATTTCGAGACACGTTCTATTTTCGATGAAGTGAAATGGAGAAATACGTACAATCGTCAATCGCGTCGCTAATAAATACAGTCAGTTGCATGTTACGCCGTCTGAATTCGGTGAAATTTTATATTGATTTTCAATCTCGTCGGCGAGCACGCAAGAAGTTGAATGATTTTGAAGTATATTCCGCGGTAATTTTATTGATTTTTGCGTCTTGTTATTCGTACATGGCTGGCAGACAGTGACGTTTTTAAATAAAAAGTTTTAGAAACTCGTGAGAGAGATACTGCCAGGCACCGGGATCACCTGTCGACTAAAAGCAATGCGTAAAAGCAACTATTTCGATGCGGTCGTAATAGACGGTACGACGAACGACCATCGTTTGGAAATCGGATAAATCTCATATCGTCCAGCGCAAAAAGCATCGAAGCTTTCAATTCCACCGAAGCGATTTCAAGCTAACGAATAAAAATACACGGATCGATGAATTCGTTTCTCTTTGATATCATTTAATCGTAAAAGACTTATCGACTCTTTAAATGAATTTTGGTAACATAGCATGTAATATGTAATCATTATGTGAAGGGAACAGCTTTATCTAACTTTTAATCGTAAAATGAATATGAAAGAGAGAGAGAGAGAGAGAGAGAGAAGTTTGTAAAAATTACTTCTCTGTTCTGCACAGAAATTCTTTGTATCGTTTGTTAATGACAAACGCTAAATAATATTATTGCACGGTAAATTTAACAAAATACACAAATTCAGAAAGTTAAGGCAACAAAAATATTTGTCATGCGAAAAGCTATACTGCGAACAACGCATTTAACGCGGCAAAGTTCCGTTTGACACGTTTTGCATTCAATGTTATCAAGCCTTTATAAATTCCCCATGTAGTGAGACTAAATAAACTTGTTTATATTATATCAACTATTAACGAACGATAATGCGTTCATTGTCGACTTACCGACATTGGCGAATATTATCCATCCGCGAGCATCGGATCAAAGGATGCTTGCTGCAAAGGACAATGGGTCGCGTACGATCTCTATAGAGTTAGTCTTCACAAAAGATGCTTTATGAAGCCTTCGGTACAAAGAGAAACGCTAATTATTAGCGTTCACTAATTTCCCAAATGTCACAGGCTTTTGTCCGGTTGTCGATGTGAGAAGGGAGCACGGATGTAGAGACAGCTATTTATATCTACGCATTACAGTTGAAAAGTAATTATTGCAACGAATAATCCGTGAGAGAAACTATTCAGTCATCTTACGCCTAATCAATCATATTCCCGTATCATGATTCTCTATAAAATTAATTTGGATTCGACTAAAGTGCAATCTCTAACAAATTAGATTCACATTTAAAGAAATAGCCAAGAACAATCAAAATCAAAGCGAATTTTATTGCTCAGATAATATTTTCTACGTGACTTTATACACATTTTTTAAGTTCTTCAAAAAACTGCGTGCCGTTACTTTCGATCTTAAACATAGCTCTAAAATTAAATCAGAATATTGAAATTACAATATTAAATTGATAGTCAATTCAATAATGCTGATTTAGTTTTTATAAAATCCTTCTTTCCACCCCGAAATACTGCAAAAAACTCAATTTAAATTAGATTAAATTCAAAGAACATGATCTCTGAATATATTCGCATAATTGAACCGTCATATCCTTTTGCACTGTTTTATTATTTACTTCTTTTTATATGTTAAATATATGGAAAGAACGATTTTGCTAAAGCACCTAAAAATTTAGCATGACACAGATCTAAAAATAATTTTATTGGATTATAAAAACAATGACGTAGGACGCTCAAACTGGTTGCTAGAATGTCAAGATTTTTTGTAACATTACTTATCATACTTGAGCATCCGATATAATTATATATTTGGATGATCTAAGAAAACTGTTTAAATTTTTAAATACTTTAGCAAGAGTATCTAAATTCTATTCTTTCTGTATAAAAATGAGATAATACAAAATATTACTTTGACACGTATACTTAAAGTGTATATTTTTGTAAAGAGAAGGCAAATATAAGGATGAGGAATATCAATTTTTGTAATCAATTGTCAGCAATCTAGTATGTAAACAAAATATAATACTCTTGCACGATATTCTCGTGAATAAAAATTACGTAAAATATTCATCATATTTTATTACACGATGTAATAACCATATGTAAAAATATTAAAAATGTTAATATAAAGCAGGTTTTAGTTATATAATGAACCGAAAACTTTCGCTCCCTACTTCGTTCTCTTTAAAGTTTTCCAAGTGTTTGAGGACAGATTATGACTTCCTGAGAAACGATTACGACTGTAACGTGCTTCATCCGCTTCGGCTTAAGATCACGTTTAAGAAAAAAGATCGGGATCATGTCTTGCCCAAAGTGGCGCAGACAGCAGAACAGCTGCCCTTGACACTGAACACACTGTGTTACGCGCAACATTTCCGGTCAATAAAAGAAGCGAAAAGGCGCGAGGGCAGCTGTAACTTTTCGAAAAACTCGTCGAACTCTTGCAGCCTCGTGCCGTCATCGATATTTTCTCGCGCCACAAGTACATAACGACTAGAAACATCATCGATGACATTCTGATGCTTGCCAGCTCGCGGTGTTTTGTCACGATTTTTAACACAGTTTTAACCACCGATCTGACACTTTTCGCTATCTTTATCTATGTTAAATCGTATGCAATGTACATTATTCAATACACTTTTTTACAATTCTTGTTAAAAAATAAATAAATAAAAATTTTTTCTTACAATTAATAAAAGCATCGATGATTTCAGAAATTTAAGTGATTGAAAATGGAAAGATTTGGTCTTTAAAAATAAAACTTTAAAATTATTAATAAATATTAAAATCTTGTTTTTTATTATTTAATTTATTTAATAAGTAAATTAGATTGATATTCAATATTTAAACAGTAAGAAATAATGTTAACATTTACAATTAAAATTATAAAAGTTAAAGACGTTTAAATTTTAGAAGAGAAATCGTTGATTTAGCTTTCTAACAATGCAAATATCATTTCAAGCATCAGAGACCGTAATCTATTATTAATAGACCGGTATAATTCCATTGATTTATAATTAAATTAATATGTATAAGTACCTCCAGACAATTAATTAGTGTACTGTATGTGTTAAATTACATTTGGCAAATTTTATAATAATTTATTTAAAGTTTTTAATGCATTATAAAATATTTATCATACGAATTCTAGCACCTTTAAAATTTAAATGACGAAAAATATTTTTACCAGATAAGAAAGTAGACAATAATAAATAAGAAAATGAGAAAAAAGGAGAGAGGGCTATTTGGAGTCAGTAAATGGAGCGCATGTAAAAAATTAATTCAACTTACGAAACAAATTCAAGGTTATAATGTTGTAATGTCTTGTACAATCAATCGCACGTCGTTATGAAATTTACGCAATCATTTCGTTGTAGTAAGTTTTTATACAAACGTTTCGGCTTAACTTCAAACCATCCTCAGTGGTCAGTATGATGTTGAAATTATGGCGATTTAAATGAAAAAACCGTGAGAAAATTTGATCACCTATTTCTGGTCCAAAGTGGAATTGCAGCACCTTTGTGTCTCGGCCGGTTTCATAGTCGGAAAAACAGGAGTTTAATTCTGGAACAGACGCAATGAATTATAAAATAACGAGATTTGACAATATAAAGCGCAGTAACTCATTAAACTTGTTTAAAAGACACTGTCTGACAAATCTTGAAAGGCGTTTGTAACAGTATCTATTAAAATCGCTTGAAAAAAAAATTGTGCGCGTTTGGATACATGTTAAAATATAACTTACAATGTTATTCCGTAGAATAAATATTAATTAACTAAGAATAGGTCGAGACGGTCATAGCAAGATCTTCGTGCTGAAATAACATTTTATATGTTTCAATTTATTTTTATTTTAAATATAACATTTAATTTCTGAAATAATTGTAAATAATTTTGAATACAATTATCGCATTTTAAAATTCAAATTAAAATGTTTATTTAAATGCAGTTTTTCTTTTTACAATTTTAATTAACATTTGACAAAGTCTAAAAAAAAATTCAATAAAGTCTATTTCTCAACTGAAATCATATCTCATGGTAATGGTAATATTTTAATGTACTTATTACGCCGCAATTTTCATTGCAATAAATTTTACGAATGGTGCGCAATTTCGAAATTAATAATAGCGGGGAAAATCTCGTTTAAGAAATTATTTGCCTGGAAATTGTACGCAATTAAACATAATAATGACATAAAAGTCAATGCAATAAAATTTGCATTCTCATCGTTTATTCTTGTAACAAAGCCGTTGAGCGTTAATTGTTAATCGCTACGGATTACAATTTACCGAACGAATTAATTTAATTGCGATTGCGTGATCAGTTTATTGACGGTTGCCCTTATGAGACTCCGGTGAAATAAACTCGACGATCACGAAACGCGCGAGAAACGTCGCGACGGAGCAATCAGCGTGTCGGCATCTCGAAATCTCATGATCCGTGAGAAAAAGCACTTTCCTTCTCGGACGCTTTTACGACGCGTCTCAGGAAGTTTATCGCTTCATACTTTCACGGAATATCTACAAAACAGATACCGGGGTTTCTCGTACGATCGTCGCGACGTACTCGACTCGATTCGTCCAACCGACCGATTTCCCACAAGACGCTGTAGGGGAGATACCCTTGCCGCAAGGATCAAATTCCTATGGACGAAGTGTTTACACAGGACGCCTCTCTACACCGGTGTGGTCCCGTTGCTAATGGCTCCGTTCACTAGATCGAAAATATTGGCCGTGGCAAATAATGCCTCGCCTGTATTGCTACTGGCGAGATAGTGTTATTATACTATACATCCACCCAAAAATCTTCGAATGACCTCGAAAAAAAATATCAAATGTTACAGAGCTTGATATTAACCCTCTAAAGGCCGCACTGTCTTATTGCATTGGAAAAAAAATTGTGTTGTTAATTTTACTCAAAAATATCTTGTAAATGAAGGATCTATCGACATCTTATCTCTCTTTTTTTTTTTTTTAATTTTTTTCGACGTCTTCTTTCGAGCTTCTTTGATGGTACATTTCGGTAATCAATGTTACATACACTTCTATTTTCAATTTTTAAGTATAATTAAATTACATAAATCTCGAATTTGCTAATATATTTTTATATTTATGGAAAGTAAACATTTTCAATTTTACATATGACACCGACTGGTAGAAAGTTAAACATAAAATATCAATTTAATAATTTAATAAATGTAATCAAAGTTTTACGCGTCACAGGTAAAATTATTTATAACCACTTCAGTATTGTTTCGTTGCTTTTCTAAATCTTTCTTTTTATATTAAAGTTTACTACTTTACTATTATAATTTAGAATTTAACAAGGCGGTCTAGTAGTTTAGAGGCTAAATAATCACAATCGTTATTACAGAACGATATTAACTTTCAACAATAGAGTAACGATTAAAATGATCAAAAATTTTGTTTTGATTCATAATGAAAAGTTGTTTGAGGAAGAATTTGATTTTTTCTCTAGAGCGAGCATTTCATCAGAAAGTTGATTGTCTAATTTTCTTCTACAAATGGAAATGAAAAAAAAAGTGGAAATTTTCATGGAAAAATTTTCTAAAACTGTGATCACTCCTCGCGCAAAACGATAAAATTTAATTGGCGACTCTCTCGCGTGAGATTCAAAACGATATTCGGAACAAATACAATATCGGGATGTTTTTTTGCTAATTCGGTCGAGACCAAAAATTACGACTATACGATCGTGCATATTTAATCCAATGTACTTAATGTACTCATTACCGCAAGCCACAATACATGACATTCGCGCATAGACGGCGCTCCGTGGATCATCATCATCGCCGGATATTAATGCGATAACTAATAGTAACAAGATTCAGCCCTGGCTGGTTAATTTCGTGCGGCGCACACAGACACCAATATACCCCCCGTGTGTATCGTGATTCCACGAAGGAGATATCTTGTATATACGGGCCGGTACGAGGCAAGGCGAACTTTGATCGTCGCGTGACACTGTGTGGCGAACCATCGATAGAGAGCCGAGGCCGGATAATCCCTTTTCAAGTACGGAGCGAAGGGTACTCCTGCAGGCAGGTTCCTCCTCCGTTCGACGATCCATCCTCTCGACGTTCTTTCTCGCCTTAGGTCACAAGAGAAGCCTCCGATCGCAGCGCGACCAGCGCCGTTTTTATTCCCGTCTCGAATTAGATAAACGTCCCGGCGAATCCGTTTGCGAAAATGCAATTTTCTGGGTTCTAAATTGGGCTACTCTGCGACGCGGAAGCGCGCCGAGTTTCAACGCTCGAAGAAAGATGACGAAGCTATCGATAGATTTTCGACGAGGTTGAAGAGGCCGCGGCGCGCCGTTTGGAGTCTACGGAACTTACGTCGTAATTATAATGGCTAGCTTATGTGTTGCGGTTATAAAATATGCTTTAGCGAGTTTATAATGCACTCTTTGTATTCCGTAAAAGACGGGTAAATTTGGTGGATTTGGAAAAAAAAAGTGTGTTCTTTTTCCTTGTTTTTAAGCTGAATCTGATTTTGATCTTTAAAAAATTTTAATTTGTGGGAAAACTATTAAAAGTAACATATATGAAGCTATGAAATACATGGAAAGAACGATTTAGCTAAAATATCTATCTAAAAATTTAGTTGGATACAGATCTGAAAATAATTTTGTTAGGCCATCAAAATAATTATGTTGGACTCACAAACTGCATGTTACAAATTTTTTACAGCACTGCTCATCATGCTTGGACGCAAATCTATCACATTTATTTTAATGGTCCAATAAAATTATATCTCTATCTAGCTAAATATTTAGATACTTTAACAAGTGCTCTCAAGTGCCGTAATTAAGATTTAAGTTAAGGATGATGTGTCACATCTCAAAACATTACCAGAAATATAAAAACTTCATAGACTGTTCTATTATTACGTTTGAGTATCTCTGTAAAATTTGATCAATTTTCTTCTTCACTTAAAAGTTATTTAATTTTTCGTTTACTCATGACTTTTATGTAAAATCGCATGTGGTAGTATTTATTTGCAAATCTGATGAGGAAATAGCATTACGAATTAAATCAAAATTTTTATACCTATTAATAAAACTCTAATAAATATTGGTGCAAAAATTTACTCGTTTAAAAAATATTTAAAACTGCAGCAGAATATGATCACTTTTATCGCAATAATCATTATAAATCAAATGTTTTGTTATTTTCTTCTTTGCAGTTAGTTTCAGAGACAAAGTGCGGGTATTCGCGGCCAAAGCTTTTTTCATTAATTAGAAAAAAAAGAATAAACCGAACAAGCTTTCAATTTTTTAAATTTCGATAATTTTAACTCATATTGCATAACTAAAACATCCTTAAAATAGTTTGCATCGATAATGCCTTTGCTCTTAGATATTAAAAACTTTATTTTTTTTTATCAAGCGAAACATGAACTATTAAAACGTTTATGTTATGTTTTACTAACAAAAAAGTACAAATTAATACTTTCATGAAACTCAGCAATAATAATTTACGGTATTATAATTTTTTGAAGATCAGAATTAAATTCAGCAGCGTAAAAACTACCAAAAAAAAAACATACATTTCTGCTACTCCGTGAACCAAAATCGGCTTATTTTGACTATTATCCTTTCATAAACGATTTATAATATTTGATATCGAATAACGCATTTTTTGTGCATTATTTTTTCAACATGAGACAAAATCTGACATCACCGTTATTATTTCTTATTTCTATTTGTCCGTGGTATCTCGCTCTATCTTTCGTAGGAAGTATCCTTTCTTGGAATAAACTTTTTATACTGCAAGACGAATTATAGCTCGTGATATCTTTAACGCGGTGTAACATGATATCTTTATAATATTGCTGACGTAGCGTAACGTACACTTAACGGAGTTACATAATACGAGAATAATAGAATAGGTCCTTTGATCGGAAAAAGATACTTTCCCGAGGAAGCTGCGCGCCGAACGTCACAAATTGTCTCGAGGAAAGAACCGGTCGCCGGTACTATACCAACCCACTGCAGCCACTCGTGTGTGCAATGCACACACTTTTGTCAGTTTCTCTCGAGTGCCTCCGGCAAAAGGATCGGTTCTTTCTCGCGCGCGGATCGAAACGAGCGAGTCGCGGAACGACGAAGGCGCGCTTTACATCGCCGCGCGTTACATTGTGGCTAACCGCCGCTGCGATACGAAGAAACGGATAATCCCCTTTGTAAAGCACAGAGAGAGAGACTCGGGAATCCGCGGAGCCGCACCTCGAGGCAGGCAGGTGCTCGTCGTCTTCTGGCGCATAGCGCCCTTTTCCACGATGCGCTTCTCACCCCGGAGATACGGACGGGAGGATGGCTCCTCCCGGTCGGTGACACCGCTGTTGACCCTCTGCCACATGTCGTTTCGCATATGGCGCACGCTACGTACTCCCTTTTTCCACCTATTCTTATACTCTACGTAAGATGAAATTCAGTAACGAGAGAAAAGAGCTCGGTGCATCTAGTGCGCCGCGCGCCGACAGATTGCCGGTTGACTCGCGAGATGCACCTGCACGCGATCGAGCCGAGTCTCCGGGAGCGAAGCTGAGTGTTCAAATTTTCACGGGCTCGCTAACACAGGGCAGAGTATACTCTTAAGTACTCACAGTGGACTCGAGACTCCGATGTCTGGCAATGTAAACTGCCTGGGAAGGCAGGCGCAATGTGCAATAATTTATCATACCACCGCGCGACATGATAATGCGATCGTAACTCCGAAGTCGTAGCAATAATTATAAAGATTTAGCGATTGTAAAATATTCTTTATGGTTCCTAGAGATAATTGCTTTGCACGTTGCTACGTTTAGTATTGAGAATTATTAAACTGACTTTGTGTATCGAAATTGTGTAGCGAAATGTCAGTGAAGAATATCATACACTGAAAAAATTGGATTCTCAACTTAAGAATTTCTTTCTTATTTTTATTTAGTAATGTCTATTAAAATAGGCATATAAAAAGAATTTCTTAACTTCAGAAGGAATTCTTCTATGAGATAAATTAATAGCAGATAGCTTTAATGTAATGTAAAATTTATTCCAGGATTTCTTTTCTAATATGAAAGAAAACTTTAAAATATTAAACTTTATTGGAATATGCATTGTTTTCCGTTGATCATAAAGGGCAAATATAAAAATGAACTGACAAAAATTATGAATATTGATCTTTAAAACATGCATGTTATCTGATACGGTTAGATTAGTTCTTCGATCCACTTTTTATTACCATCTTATCCATATTTAAAAATATCGGAATATTTAAAGTTTTGGAACCAAACACTACACTATACTAGCTGTATAAAAATATAATGATACAATTGTTGCAAACACCGGATAAAACATGATTTACATAGAATACCATTGGCCAGAAGTTTGTTAGAAAGAATATATTTTCTTAGTTTCAAAGGATATTATATAAGAAAAAAAAAGAGTAGGAAAGATTCTCATTCACTAAGAATATGTATTAAAATAGCTTACAAAATATATACGCCTCTTATTTCGAGAATATTTTTTTATGTAGTCACAAATGTCATAATTATAATAATAATATTAATAGTAGAGATGTGTGAATCCAGAATTTGTGAAATCGAATCGAATTAAATCTTTAATAAAATGTCCTAAATCGAATTGAATCTGAAATTTCCACGTCAAATCTCTGATTCGAATCTCTAATTCGCGAATACGAATCGAATTCGAATCATATTTCTCAGATTTATTTTATCTAATTTATCTAAGGGTTATTAATTTAATGTTAAATGTTAAAGTAATTGAAATAAAATAATTAATTAAATTGTAAAAATTGTAATAAGTAATTACAAGAAAATAATGTGTGTATAAATAAAAATTTATAATAGATAAACGATAAGTATGAGAATATTATATTGATAAATGAACATCTCACACAAATTATGTTTAATGTTACCATCAAAATGATAATATTTTGGTACTTTATTACGAAAGTATAATGAATGATTACGAAAATAAAATTTTAGAGTTGTACACTAAGGTAAAAGTTACTAAATTTGAATATAAATATTTATTCGAACAGTACTAATGAAATATTTAAATGTAAATATATTTTTATTTAGTACAAACCAGTAATTTAATTGCAATATTATTTTTTTTATAGAGTTAATATTTATGTATTGTAAGTAAATATTTCATTAGTATTTAAATAAATATTTATTAAAATTTAATATTTTTTTCTCTCGGTGTACTAAATTCTATAAAATTATAATACCCAAATTTATAAATTGAAACAAATTTACGAAGACGATTGTCTATCATGTGTACAAATTTTTGAATAGTTTACGAGATTTATAAATAATGGAAAAGTTTTATAAATCAACAAACAATTAGACCTAAGAATTGATGGCAAGATCGATCACACGGGAGATTTAAATAAAACAATAATCAATATAGGCAATTGAATCGAAATCGAATCATCGATGATTCGAAATTCGAACTGTTCGAATCTTTCAGATTCAAAAACGAATTGAATCAAATTCATCGTGATTCGATTACATTCGAATTCGAACTATTTGCACGTATAATCAATAGCATAAATATTCTTTTCGGTACTATACACGATAACGCATCGTAACATAAATCATTATTGGGACAAATTGTACCGCGGAAGGCTTGTATCAAGACGGACGAGCTGATCATCAAAGGCGATTGCGCGGAGCGTGGCGTGAAGCTCGGTCCCTCCGCATGGCAATAGACGTAGTTTAATCAGAAAACTGCAGGGAGAACCGGGGAACGGACAAGTACCTACCCTCCACTGCTAGAATGCAGGGGCATTTAAGTAGATGGAGGGTATAGACCCCTGTCTACTCCATTTGCTTTCAGCCCGGGGGACCTCGCCGCCGATATATATCCCAATATTCTCCGTAACAATGATGAATCACTGCGGAGCACCTCTTGCGCAAGAAGTTGCACACTTCCAATGCGCTTCGGTAAGGTCTCTCCTCCATTCTATGGGGGATACGGCGCCGCTTTAGCGCGATACGTTTCTGCACTTTGCGCGCTTATGCAAACCTGACGTAAGTCATGCCCAGGCGAACACGAATTCCATAGCCGGTAAGAGAATACCAGACCGACCACGACGATCTCCCTTTTGTGCCGTAATAACAGAAAGGAGGAGGCGAGCGCGCGATACGAATCTATTCCGCGGTGCCAAACGATATTCGAACCCGAGAAAGAAGTGTTCCGCGTACACGACGATTTAAGCGCATAACGGATGGAACTCCGCCGAGGGGAGGCGACGGACGCTGCGCGACTCTTTTCTTGCATAAAATATGGCACAGCTTTATTTTTATGACAACGGTGTTACGGGAGAATGTAATACGCGAAGTATCGCGCATCCTTCGCGGCATTATATTTGTACTTGGTATATTATATAAAGGAGCTTGTGCTTGCGCTTGCATAATAGTTATCTTCTTTCGAATAAAAACGGATATACACGTTCTTTCGCTCAATCCTCGCTGGGATCGATAAAGCTTGAAACTTACCGCTTCTCTTTTATCGACGTTACTTCGACGATAAATGTTCGTTTACACGAATTTCATCACACGAAATATTATGTAATTTGTTTGCGTGTAAAGAGGCAAGAGTGTGTAATCGATTATTGCACAACAGATATTTCTTTTTAATTTGTCATATTGCGCTTTAATTAGATCCTGCTAGTTTTAAAACAGAATGAAGTTTCTTAAATGTCTTTGTAATTAAACAAATTAATTTCTAATGATGTTATAAATATCCTTGTACATACATCGTTATATTTAAGTAGACATTGAAGGAAAGAACGACCAATTAGCTTTTAACATTAAATATCTCTGAGGCAGGACATACGTCATAATGACGAATCAGTTCAGTAGCAAGCTTGGCTAGTCTTATTAATAAATTCGCTTCCCAAGCGACGTCCTATGAATCATTCGATAGGCAACTGGGGAGATTCTATTAGACTGATTGGTTTGCATCTCTCTACGGTTGAATCTATGCCGATACGTCTTTGTACCAACCATGCACAAAATGCAATTGCCTCTTTTGATATATTCGAAGTGCCCGGAAAGATTGTATCGTAAAATCGATGGTGACAAATTGAATTTCGCGCATGATCTAAATACTTTTGACTCTTTTTTTTCAAAGTGTCCACTGTCAGGATGTATAACCTTTCTTTGAAGATTTTTGAATTTATTAAGTAAAATGTATTGCATGCGCAATATGTGTGTGTGTAGCCAAAGTCCAGGGTTGGGAAGTAGCGCGTTACTTGTAACACCGTTACCATTACCGTTTCTTATTTTGCTAATGATCTTTATTCTCTCTGTACAACGATAACAGCAACGTTGTTACATTTTTATGATAACGAATTAAGCTTTACTTTTATCGTTACTTTTTCCCATTATCTTTATACCTATTTAATTAATTGCACACCTCTTCAGTTCGCAAATGCAGTAATTGATGCGTTAGATCAACGGTTATGTTCAATCAGGACTGGGTAAAAAGTACTTTAAATACAAAATACAAAATATTAGCAATTAACATTTAAATTACAAAATACAAAATACTGACAATACAATTAAGCTTATATTTCAAAACGTAAGATTGTCAGCATTTTGTAAATCAAATACTAATTGCCAATCTTTTCTATTTGAAATACTTTTTGTCCAGCTTTGTGTGCAATAAATTGCATTATTTGTTTTTCAAATCATACACCTTCTGAAACATTTTATTCTAAAAATACTCCATTGTTTTCATTAAAATAGGATACCCCAGTATACATATGTAACGTGGACTACATATTTTCAATACTGGCGGTAAATGTTATTATATTAGAATGTATTCTTAGTAATAACATTAATGTTTAAAAACAATGTTTAATAAAACTCGGGTGTTTGTGAATTACAATCTAAATTTTTATAAAGATAGATATACGAAGAACATATTAATATAAAGAATTAGAAGAATCATTAGATAAACTTAATACAAAAAAAAAGCTTCCTATATGATTTAGAATTGTAAATCTTAATACTGAGTATTACATTTTTAAAAATTAATTATAAAATAATATAACTTTGAAATTTAATATCTTTAGCACTACAAAATGTAATGAAAAAAAGTAATGAATCGTTTCTTTATAAATAACAGTAACGAGTTACTTTTATAATAAAAGCACGTTATTTTTTTTTTAAATAACGTTCCCAAAATCTTAGTTTTAAATATAAGAATTAATAATTTATTGTTAATAACTAATTTATAATCTATTACGGAAATTTTAAAAATTTCCACTGAATCCAATTAACAGCCCTACATTTTTCTCAGTTTTTGAGACACATATCATAATACGATTGCACACAAGGCTTGAACGGTTCCATGAATGAGAATCTCTTGCGATGGAAAACAATCGATTAGCCTGCTCTGAATTCGTGGTATTCCTCGGGCGAATCGTATCAGCACATGACTCAGCCAAGCACCTTGATCGCAATGACAGAAACGCGCATGCAACATTTCCCCGATTGACCTAGTTCGAAAGTCGATCGCGTTAATTCCGGAAAGATTCGTCGGCACGAGTAATGTCGGCGCGCGGGGCATCGTGAGAGAAAATCCACAGTCTTCCGCAATTAAAATCACGCGCAAGGTGATTATTAATAATTAAAGTGTTTCAGGTAGATTATTAACTTATTCGCAGTTTCCCTTCATCGGTAATCAACTTTTAACGTGCACTACATGGTGCTTGTTCAACACTTCGCCCTTATTACATCGGTTTTACGTTTCCTGGCATTTAATCTCCTTTTCCCCTAGGTTTCATTAAACCGTCTCTCCAAATATGGCTAATCTGCAAACTTTTTTGTACCCTCGAAGGAGTTAACAGTCACATAGCCGGGACCGCAACAACTTAGCTTACGTTAAAAACGTACTACGCCCCGGATAGGATTAGCTCGCCCTAATTTATTGACTCCCCGCCTCGCTGGCGCGCGGGGAGGAGGGCTCGAACCCCCCAGTGGCTCCGAGTTAACGGCGTTTTACAAGAGGGGTGACCCTTCACAGGGGAGCTGCCACGAGTCGAAAGATGCATATTGCATGCTTGTAATCAAGTCTGACAAAATATCGTGCACGCAGTGTGATCGTTCTAGTGTGAATCGTATGACATATTATATATTACATACATATATATTTAGATGGTACGAGGGTCGGAAACGAAAATCATCGTGGCGGAATGCACAGATCGAGATGCCGCAGCTGCATTTAGAACTATTTTCTCTCCACGTTTTTTTTTTCCTCTCCCGACGACGCGACGGGAGGAGGACGTGCATATTTCGTAATCTAGAACGAACATCGTTATATTGCGCCAATTTATTGAAAATGATTGATTTACGACATATCGACAAACTCGGGAAGACTCAATGTCTATAGAAGACTGACTTTTCATGACTGATCACTGTAATTACTTCGCGATTGACAAGAGAATGACGCGGATAAATATATGGACAACAGAAATAATTGAGTATTTATCGACTGATTCAAACTTTAGTAGTTTACAGGCGCGCCAGGTGCTGAAGATATCAATCAAAATAATAATTCATGAGCATTTTAACTTGTTTATAATTAATTCTCATTTCTTTTCGGTATGTTAATAAAAATGTCTTCTTTCTCTTTTATTTCATACAATATTATGTGTGTTAAATATATAATATCTACACTTTGAGAAAAGACATGTTACATATTTTCACACCGATTTGATTTTTGACAGGTCAGTTTAATTCATAGACTAGTCTTTTCTTTCCTCCTGTAGTTTTATTATATTATACATGTATTTAAAATTTTTGATTTTTATCAGAACTAAAGTTGTTACAGAAAATAAATTTCTATTATCACGTTCGGTTAAATATTAAAAGATTATTTTTTTAATGCATGAGAAATTAATCCGATATACCATATGTGATATAAAACAGCGTGAAAATATATTCTCGTACAATTTCTTGTAACTTAAAATTGAATTTATTATTATGGAAATATGCGGGCGCTCGTATATATAATGTGTATCGAAATAATAAATAATATTGTTCGTTTAACACTCAACAATCTACGATACAATAAACGTTATTTTATTGCGAGATAATGTAAACGATGCCTGATTAAGATAGTGGATAAGAATAAAGAAATGTCGTGACCATTATCGTTTGATTGGACAGTTCCTATTTATACCATGTATTAAACTACGTGGCATGACGTGACTTACGTACAAGGGGCGTAGAAGTTTGCATTCCGTCCAATTCTCCTCAACAAGGCAATAACGGGCGTCTCGAAAATCTCCCGTCCTCCTGCCTGCAGATCCCCCTAATTAAGAACACCAGCCGCGAGTGTTAGAGAAGGGTATCCCAGCGACGATACTCGTGTTCAAAGCCTAAGCGTCTTTCTCGCGTTCCTAGAATCAGATTTCCCGTTCTATTAGCGCCTGTATAGCGCGCGACGAAGAAAAGAGCATTAAAATACACGCAATTACCCAGAAAACTGAAATACGTTATAATGAAACATTATATCTCAGTCATAAATATGAGATATTATTATTATAAATAATGCTTTAAATGAAATAAAATGTAACAGCAAAAGTTGCGAATAAAAGGAATCGATCGCTTAAAATATTTGTTTCAACTTCAATATGTAAAATATTTTTTATATGTTTGGGATATTAAAAAATGTATCTCACAAAATTTTTCTTAAATATCTCGCTTTATAGAACTAATAGAAATATGTAGAAGTAACTAGGGGCTCTTATAGAACTAACTCTTATAGAACTAATAGAAATAATGAAATTTAATTGCTATGTTAGTAATAAATAATATTTTTAATATTAAACACAGTGATTTTTGCTACAATTTTATTACATTTTTTACAGTTGAGAGATATACATATAGGTAATTGCAAACATATATGCTCTTTATATGCAGAGTTAGGCAAAAAGTATTTTAAATACAATCCTTTATTTTGTATTTCAAATATTAATTCAACAAATACGAACAATCGCCAGTATTTTATATTTTGCAATTCAAATATTAATTGCCAATATTTTGTATTTTGTATTTGAAATACTTTTTGCCCTCATTATATACATGTATATGCAACTGTAAAAAGAAATTTTTAAATTATCTTCAAAGATTGCTTCGAAGAAAATATATTAAAGTATATGCAAAATTACTTTTCATAAACTCTTTATACTGTTCTAAATTTTTAAGTTTACAATAAAGTTACTGATTGTAAGTGTAATAAATATTTCACGTAATATATGAAACTATTAAGTTAAAATTATGGCCAGATTTTGTAAAAATACGATTCTCTCGTCTACTCGCTAAACGAAAATGCAAATTTAAACGAAATGTAACGCTAGTTACTACTGTTGCCATCCAGTGGTTGCGCAATGTAATTAAAATGTAGTAGAGTCAAATAACCGATCGATAAGATACTATTAAAGACGAACACATAATATAGACAATAATTGGTAATATTATTGCTGTTAATTAAGCATTATGTATGATTTATATTTAAAATACATTAAACATTTGGAAAAATTAGAAAGCATCATTTTTTTTATTACAATGAATTTGCCGGAAGTAAACGAAAAAGTATGAGTCAGTAGAAAATTTATATTATTTATATTATATTCATATATAAAAAATTGAAAGAATAGTAATTTTAGAAAAAAATATTTTTGCATTGTTAAAAATACAACCGCAGAAGTACCAACGACAATTTTTAAATGGCAGTTTTAAGAAAATAATGAAGATATTGATATAGTTAACACTTTTGAGAAAATACTGAAAATTTCGACGTAATTAATTATTACAAAACAATGACGTGTTCATGCCTGTTCACTCATTGCATCTTAATTGTTGCATTTTCGTTGCTTATTGACGAGAAGATAACGATTCAGAAAAATTCGCAAAAGATTTTGATTGATATTGGACATAAAGGCGAATGGTCGATTAAAACGAAATAAGAATGATTTGACACCAAAATTAAATTTGGAATATAAATATTAAAGATAATCAAACAACAATATTGCAGCAATTGATATAATCAATTTTACATTAGAACGAGAAACTATCTGACGATGGTCCCTCATCAATCGAATTTTTGATGCGTCTTAACGGGAAAGTAATCTTCCCTGATAAAAAAAAACCGATAAAAAACAATAGAAAGTGCCAAAAACCTGATTCAAAACGATAGAATTCTATTGTTTTGAATCAGGTTTCTGGCACTTTCTATCGTTTTCTATCGGTTTTTTTATTAGAGTTGACAAAATATGAAAAGAATTTCGAATCTTCTAAAATTACAAAATCGCGATATCGCTATACACGATATCAACATGTAACACGCGTTAGAATTGATATTCTATGAGGAAAATTTGTTAGAATCATCCGTGCGCAGAATGTATTTTTGAATAATAAAGGCGAAAGCACAAATAAACTTTTGCATAATGCATAAATAAATTTATTGATTAAAGCCCTTTATTTCTATTCTGGAAACTAAAAAAAGCATTTTAATTAATTGATTTTTTACGCGAGACAATACAAGAGTCTGCTCCAGCCTAATCTGAAAAAAAAATACGTTGCAATTTTCAGATTCTGATTAGAATTTTGTAAGCCACCGCGCTGCGATCCGCGATTGTCACGACGCGCGACATCTATTGAGAAACACACTGCGAAATAATAACATTGTCGACGGCGGATTATCATCGGTTGGTATTGCAATAGAAATTGCAAATCGAACTAGCAAATTTCATCAGAATTTAGGCCTGTTGTTTTTAGCCGAACTTTCTGTACAGTTCACCTTTCTTTTTTTTCTCTTCATATTGAAGAAAAGAAGAGAAAAGATGAACCGTGCGGAAAATACATACTCAAAATGAACAGACACTTTGTATCGATCGTCGATGAATAACTCGTCTACTCGTCCAATTCAACAGTTTTTCATCGTCATTACGTCACGGAACCATGTGACTCTTTTTGCTCGTAATGTAGCTACTTTAGCTGTGTAGAGTCAGCTGATTCCGGTTGCTTCTCAGATTTTCTCAGATGCAAGTGGAAGAACAAGGCATGGTGAGAGACGAGTATCCAGCACCAGAAGAAGTGAAAAAGGAAGAAGACGTGGAGGAAACGGTGCAAATGGAGGAAACTAATCATAGCGACACTGACGAGGAACATCCGGATGACATTCGCGAATATCTCGAGGACGAGGCGGATTCCGAGGAAGATGTATATATGTTAGGTAAATAGACATCTCTAAAAGATTCTTAGATCTTTTCAAGCAAGATTTATCAAAGATTTGTTAAATTTATTAAAACTTCTTCATAGTTGTATAGTTGTCAATTTGTTTGGTTGTACATTGTTGATGTACACTTATTGCAAATAAATATATAGATATGTGTACAAAGTTTTCTGTCAATAATCGATATCATTTTATGTCAGAATGCTTTTTAAACAAAAGAAAAGAAAAATTATATATTACACGCAGGTATGAAGATATTAGCAGATGAGCTGGACCATTTGCAAACTGCTTTGGATCATTTAGAAAGGAAGAACGATGATATACATGCACAGCTGATGGAGTTGCTGCAATCTAATCGTGAAGCTAGGAAACAGTTTCAGGAATCGCTACAAGTTGAAGAGCAACAATCAAAATGATGATCATTTTGTACTTAGAAAACCATATTATTTGTTAATTTGTGATCCTAAGGATATCCAAGTATTATTATCTCTAATATTGTGAATCATTTGTTTCATGTATCTATAAGAACAAAGGACATTTATTACAATACAATCTGTACTGATCGATCGAATCATATTTGTCAGTGATCAGGCATAAAAACTTCGATAGCATTCCTGGTAAAAAGAATAAAATGTTAATTTCTCGTGTAATTATGTACATATACATGTATATATACATACATTTGAAAATATTAATGCATTTTTATTTATTAATATGTTCCGGTGTTAATTAAACTGCAATTGTAAAAGCTTTTAAATGTTATGTTTTATGTTATGCAAAAAATATACTACTTTTTATTAAATTTTAATATTTTATTTAAAGAATAGTGATGCATACAATATTTTTCTAATGCAACATTTCTATACATATATTTTACATTGTATACGTTATCTTGAGAGTTAGTATAAAGTATAAAATATATCTTTAAAAATGAAAATAAAACATGTTGAGAAAAAAATATATTTCTAAGCACAAATAAAATGATTAAAAAATACAATAAAGACGTGTAATCATTCTCGTATGTGACTTATTTCATGATCGTTTGTATAATACGCTAAACAGGAGGGGAATATATTCAAATAAATTATAAATGCATATGAACAGTTATGTAAATTTTATTTGCATATAAACAAACAGATTTAATATAACTGTCGATGGTAGTAAAAGTATCTTCAATCTGCTAATTTCAGCTACAGTTATCATGTGTATTTAATACTAAAGAATTGCTATTAATGTGTTAGATGTACAACTCAATGAACCAACGTAAACAGCATTTCATGGATCTACAGACAGGAATTCTGTGTTACAACATTAATTACTTAAGTAGTTTTGATGTGTGTATATCTCAATCTTGAATTCTAGCTTTTCTGCTGGCCCCTAGTTACTTCTACATAATATCACTGTTCTTTATTACAATATGTACATTAAGTGCAATAATGATTTATCACCAAGCGCAACACCAAGTGATTCGTAATTTTCAATCCCTTTGCTTACATTTTTCATTAAGCATTGAAAGTACAATTACAATCTGATATCTTAAACAGTGCTGCCGTATTACAACTACAACATGAACATTTATTCAAATGGAAAGACTTTATAGTTAATATTTTTTATCAAACACAAGTCGAAGTTCGAACAAGTAAATACCATCTCATGTAGAAAAATATGTAAACTTCAAAATATATCAATTATCAAATAAATATTTATTACAAATGTATTGAGGATTTATATAAAGATTTGTTTTAAATGACTATACTCTCTCAAAATATTACTTTGAAATTTCAAACAGTAAAATGTAAGCTTTTATTGATGGAAAATGATATTATATAACGGAATTATATAACGGATTTTACACTAATTTCAAAATAATATGTCTGAATTTTACTTTTGAATCAAACTTACGAATTTTAACCTATCTCTATAAATCAAACAATGAAACATGATGAGAAATATTGTAACATGTAGTTAACTTTTTATACATTTTATGTATACTTGTTTGTTTGAGCAGTTTGTTATGAATGCACTGAATAAATGTAAATAATAACACTGGTCGACACTATTTTGGTCTTAAAGTAAACGAAGTCGTTTCTGATAGATTTTGATGCGCTGATTACGAATCTGGCCGCAAAAATGTCGTATCACGTCAAGTTTTTAATATTCTAACTTGAAGGTGCAAAAAATGAAGTTTTTGGCCATTTTCCATAACTTATAAAATGTCTAACAATTTTTTTCAGCATCCAACTGGATGTCACATTAAAATGTTATTCTTACCCTTTCCAACGCATATTTGATTGCTATAATCCAACCTTTTTTCACTGAAATAGAGCAAATTAAAATTTTTTTGTTTTTTTTTTGAGATTTTGATCATTTATATTAAATCTGCCATTTTGAATTTTGAAAATCTGTCTTCAGATTCGTTCAGCGACCTAAAAAAACAAATCGAATACAAATTTTCAAAACAATCGGTTCGATACAAATAAATGTGATACAAAAGGTTAAAAAGCAAAAAAATTCAATTTGCTCTATTTCAGCGAAAAAAAATCGGATCATCGCAATCAAATATGCGTTGGAAAAGGTAAGAATTACACTTTAATGTGACATTCAGCTAGATAGTGAAAAAAAAATTGTTAGACATTTTATAAGTCATGGAAAATGGCCAAAAACTTCATTTTTTGCACCTTTAAGTTAGAATACCTCACAAACTTGACGTAATACGATATTTTTGCAGCCAGATTCGTAATTAGCGCATCAAAATCTATCAGAAACAACTTCGTTTACTTTAAAGCCAAAAAATTGTTGAATTTTTGTCGACCAGTGTAAAGAACAGCCATTACATACATACATATATCAATACATCAAACAATCAATTTATATGGGCCAATTATATGGACGTTGAAAGGGGCCAAGTAACTTGGTATATTCTTATTGCATAGATTAAATTACACACACTTTTGTACAGAAAAACATTAAGATTATTAACTTATTAATAAAGATCCAAGAATAAGATTTCAGTATTCAAGTCAATTGTATATCAAGTATCCAAATTTTTACATGACTATTTTTATATGACCAGAATATTTTTCGTTAAATTTATTTTTTATTTTTGCTGCGTGTGATATTGCAAATCTGAGATGCAAGTTAGCAGAGTGAACTTAAATCAGATAATCTTTGAGCACCAAGATTAATTCCGAGATTTGAATTGCCGAATAATTTTTTAAGTAAAAAAAAGCAAATAAATATCTCAGATATGCAAAACTAAACACAGCCAATACAATAATGCTGTATTCAACATTTTACTGTATCAAATATACCACTTTTAGCTGCCAGTAGTACAGGCAAATTTTTTAATTCATCGATTAAATGACCGCATTATGCGTAACAAATCTAATTTTGATCTATGAAAGGTGTGCATAATGCGATTGGGTCGATGAATTAAAATCTCGCTTTATATTACATTGTTAACTTAATTTTAAATTACATTGTACATAATTTATATATATATATATATATATATATATATATATATATATATATATATATATATATAAAATAAATTATGTACCATGTATTATATCTATTCCATATTTACATATTTATGGTTAAAATTTTGATATATTATTTTGGATACTAAAATATTACCTTTAAAATTAAGATGTCTTTGCACCTTTATTATTAAAAAAATACGTGAATATGTTTTTTAACTATATTTATTTTATAAATTTTAACCATAAAATATGTAAAAACATTTGGAAATTTAAAATTTTATATTTGGAAATTAAAAAATTTAATTTCTTTTATTGCATAAAAAACACTGAAATCTTAATCTTGCATTATCACTGTATGTTTTTATAAAGACTTTTACATACGTAAGCTTATTAAATCTAACAAACTTATATCTTCCTATAGGATATTACAAAGAATATTACATTATTATTCTATTCATTTTTTTTTTGCACAGAGCTTACACCTTTTTCAGCATGAAAATCATTTACAATATCATACAAAGTAAGAATAAATTTTCTATTAAAGTATTATATATGTACAAAATAAGAATAGAGGATTTTTTAATTTCACATTTGTTAATTTATGAAATTTTAGGTAACTATAAGTATGTCATTATCTAATTCTCTTAACAATGTCAAGATTGCTCTATTATACTTTTATCTGTTTCATTGTGTATTTTGTTTCGCAGTTTAAGTTACTTCAATTGTGTTGTCGCACCTTTGTAAATGACTTTATAGAAATCTTACGCAATCAATTGTGCTGATCAATAATATTGAATCAGCAATACTGACAATATTTTTACAATCTGAGATTATTTCTGCAATTATGCCATCCATTATTGTAAAATTATACTCACGGAAATATTAACGCGTTGTCTTCACATAATCATTATTATAAAGCGATTTAGATTCAGATGATGCCTGAGAATAAAAAAATTTCGATCACCGTCAATATTTTATATCAATCCATCAACATATTAGCCATGACGAATAATATTGTCAATATTTGTTGGTACTGACAGTATTATTTGATCGTGCAAGATCTCTATTATAATATTGTTATTTTAAGCCTAATAATAAACGCCGAAGAGGTATACTTTTAATAGTGCATTTTTTAATTTTCCGTAATATTATTTTTCTTATTTTCCATTTTTTTCTTAGTAATTAAAAATCAGAAATGATTTCTATCAAAAAAAATAAAATGTAGATGTAAGCTATACTACATATAATAAAAATATAAAAAAGAAAAGAATATTACACAAAAGAAGATTACATATATATATGTATAACGCTATACTTTGAATTGACTTAATTTCCAAAAGTTTATTATTTGTTAAGCTTTTTACGTAAACAAAATAGTACAATATGTATTATATACAAGAGTGGTTTAAAAGTTCGGAAACGGCCAATTATCTTCGAAATTATTGGTCCTATGGGAAAATGTTTCAGATAAAAATTGTAAGATTTTAACAAATGCATTCATCCATGTAATCTTCAGCATGAGTATGGAGGAAGTCTCAATCAACTTTTAAATTTAATGAAAAATAAATTTTTATTCAATATTCTTGTAGATGATAGTTGAGTTCTTTTCAAAATGCTATAATAAAATTCTTTTTGATTAAACAATTTTTGGGTTGACAAGTTCCACAAGTATTAACATTATCCAAAACATATCGCGTGGAAAAAGCTCGGATTTATATCTCTTGTACGTGAATGTATTTGCAAAAATAAGGACCCCATGGTTCGTCACTCCCGTATTTAATAACTTTGAATCTTCAAATGTCCGGCGATACCTGAACATTACTAACTCATATCTCAAAAAGTATTTAATTTTGCTCTTTGATACATTTGGTAAAATCTCACAATTTTTGTTTGAAACATTTTCTCACAAGACAAATAATTTTGGAGAGAAATAACTGTTTCCGCACTTTTAAAGTATCTTATATAACGATGTTAAATATAAAATTTTATGGAAAGTTTAATGCTTTTTGCATAAAAGATCTTGCATACATTTAGTGAAAATTATATGATGTAAACTGTAAATTAAAATAACTATTCTTATGTTTCGAAAATAATATCAGATAATGTTCGTCGATAACAGCAAAATTTATAAGAATCTTTTTATATAATTTGTTTTCATTTAATTTTTATATTATGCACATACACATATACAGTATTTATCTGTAATATATTACAAAAACTGGTTTCTCAATTATTTTTTAACTTCTGCGAAAATCTACTGTTAATATAAGTTATACAACGATAATAGGTATTGCTGATGTAAATTTATAAAGCTTGCTTTTATGTATCAATGTTGCAAAATTCTAAATACTTGAATCTCTTGAAATTATTATACTCAAATCAAATAATTATTACAAATATCATTATAGAAATTTATAAAGCTATAGTATACAATATATAATCGAAACTTCAAACATCTACAAGTTATGGCAAAATAAAAATTTCACTAATTTTATCGGCATATTTTACTGTTTTAATTTTATCGTAATAAAATAAACACTCGCATAATAAGAATATTTACAGTTGTATTACTTTCTTGTATACTAGTATATAAGTAGGGATATTACTAATTTATGTTAATGAAACATATAAAGAAAGAATAACATTACTTCCGTCATATTTTTACAAGTTAATCAGAAATTACTCATTTCAATCAGATCTTGTTTTTTGGTGCAAATCCAATGAATTTTATGTTCTAAGTAAAGACATATAACATATTATTATATGTAGTGAATCGACAGAATCTTAATGATTAAGAAATATATTGAGATTTTTATTCCTTTTAACTTTCATAGTTCTATGTACTGATTGAAGAAATCGTTCGTATTTATTCATTCAAAATAAAATCTGCAGAAACCAAAGAATTGGATACAAGTGATTAATTTGAATCTATCTAAAGAAATCTACCTAAAACAATCTATAAGTAAATATCTTTTTGCGATATAAATATATCTTTTTATCAAATTTCTGTTTCAATTTGATCTTTTTAATTTAATTGATCTTTTAAATCTAATTTATTTCTTAAATTTAAGATGACAATTTTAATTGTATGATATTGATTTATCCTAAACATAATAAATGTAATATTTGTCAAATTTATATGGTTAACTTCGAAAAAAATGGAGAAAGAAAAATAATTTATAATAATAAAAACGCATTTAAAAAAAGAAAAAAACATCTTAAAATTAATGATATTTACGATTTCGAATTCACGTCATCATTCACAGCATCGAAAAGTGAATCCTTAGAATTCTCTAAAGAATCTGTAGTATAAAGATTGTTAATCTGTAAATCTGATGGATTTGAATCAGACTCATTTTGCATAAATATATCAAAATCTGGTAGATTAGATGAAGGATTATATGCCATAAGTTCACCACCAACAGATCCATTGATAGAATCTGGAACTGCATACACAATTGAAATTATTAATTTGCTTATGTCTAGTACATTTCATTAATTTTATATAATTAAGTAAAGCATAAGTTTTATAATAACATTATGATGTAATATACAAATATAAAGAAACTTTCTTATTCATATATTTACAACTCCATACATTAATAACTTTTATAATTTTTTCTACTTACATATTAAATTTTGATGTAACCGTTTTTATGATTTTAGCACAACCGTTATATCTATTTATATATTTACATTTATTTGAATGAACGCGTCCTAGTTTATTTATATTAAGTTATTAATACTACTAAGGAAGATTTAGTAAATCAAAACGTTCAGTTTATTTAATAAACTGAAATAAATTTTAATTAAAAACTTATACCTTCTTTTTGCTCTTTATCAACCTTTCACTATTTCTATTAAATAAAATTAAAAAATTTAGACAATTAATTGTAAAAACTCACTTATAGTCTCATCATCCTCTTGTATAGAATTAAATTCTGGATTAATTGATAATTCGTATCCCAGTGAATTATCATCACCAAACAACTAAAAGAGGAAAAATATCAATATTAAAATTTTTAATCGATACACTTTTCGTTATTAAAGGCTTTAATTATTTTTATAAAATTTTTCTTTTTTTCTGATATGTAGAAAATATTTTAATTTAACCTTATATTTACCTGAAGTAAAGTATTAGCATCAATGCTGCAATTTTCACCGTAGAATGCCTCACAAAGAGAATTATTAATTTTGTCCAAATCGGTTTGCATCGAATCCAAACGGCTGTCTATCTCTCTGCATAAATTAATGATCAAATTAAATAAGAGAAATAGGTGGAACTCTGGTCCTATTAGATAAAACTTGAAAATTATACAATAATTATACAATTATTATACAATTATACAATTATTATACAATAATTTTTATAAGAAATGTAAAAAAAATATTATTTTTTATATGTCATTTTTATTATGTCATAAGAAATGTATATATTAGTAAGTGCTGTGTCATAAGTACTTGTATATTAATAAATGCAATTTAATTGCTGTATAGAACACAAACTAAAAATTAAATTAGGTGTAAAAAAACTATTTAAAAAACAAGTAATATTTATCTATTAAAAAAATTTTTCCAATATCCGATGTAAAAAAAAAAATTACCCCTCTTGATTAATAATTCTCAATTTAAAATTAAATTGAAATTATGTTATTAAATACTTGTATCCTATTCAGCGAGAGCAATCTATGAGGTCGGATGAAAATTCATCCGTTTCGCGTAGACTTCACAGTCCCCTTCTCCACTGTTCAGGCCCGTACAAGCTCGTAATGGTAATGCCAGCGAGCTCGCATGTGCCGTATTTACGTATATATGTTACGTATGTCATAGAAGGTATAACGCGCTTCGCTTCTCCACTATGCTGCCCATATACGCATAAAGTTTCTTTCGCCGAATAGGATATATATTAATCAGGAGTTACATCGGTTCTAACCTGTAATTAGCATTAGCCTTTCCAGAAGAATTGACACGGCTCACTAATAAATCATTTGATGAACTCGCGCCTGCGCTATCATACCTATTATTTCCTTCGTTTGAAGATTTTATTTTTCTACATTCATTGTATTCCTCATTGTTATTTGTCATTAAAATATTTTTCCCGTCATCCATTTGATTAAGATTTGTATTCATTTTGTTAAGATTGCTGTTATTAACTTCATTCTCCATCATATTTTTAATGTTACTACTATTGAGCATTTCCGGGACAATTAGGATATCTTCCAGTTTCACCATCGACGCATCGTTGTCCAAAGCTTCCATATTATCCTCCAGATCACCTGGAGTATCTATATCGGTGTCAATATCTTGAGATTTAATGTTTGCTGCCATCGCTGCAAGTTTAGAACTACGCACAGTCGCCATAGGTATTGGTTTAGAATGGATAGTATTTTTATTAGATAAAGTAACAGGCTCATCTTCGTCGGTAGACACTTCAAGCACATGCAATTCTTCCCTGTAAATCAAAATTAATATCAATCTCTATTCTTATTTTATAATGCCCAGACTTAAAATCTTTTACATATTCTTTTTAAATAAATACTTAAGTATATTATATCTCAATACTATAGTGAAAAGATAAAACAAAGTGTATATGTTCCATGGCAACATAAGAGGAAAAAATTCATGCAATGCATTATACCAGTCACCAACAAAATGTATTTCTATTATATTGTAATATAATAGAAATTAGAAAAATAAAGATAATATTTATAGGTTAATATTATGAAGAAATAAAATATACAAACAATAGAATTTTTTCTAATAGAAGAAGAATATTGTCTTTTTCCCCTTTTTATCATTATCTTTCTTTTTCATTATACACATAAAGATTAATATATTTTTTATAAATGTATATAAAGATTATACAATATTTTCACAGAAACATTGAGAAAAAAAGATCAAAAATGGTGCAATGTGAGGTAAATTATCCATAATAGATAATTTATTATTAATTATTATATAGTATACTAATGCATTAACATACTATATACTATAAAGTAAAACAAAATTTATGAATGTGTCTAATCTAAGTCAGAATAATTTGTATGTGTAAGCAAATCCAAAAAATATTTCATTAAAATTATAAATTCAGAAATAAAATAATATAAATGTACTTGCAATATATTGTAAATATTTACATAAATTTGATGTTCCATTAACGAAAAAATATCAATATTGTAAAATAAAAATATAAAGATTTATGTACAACAAAATCAGAGAAAAACAATATCGCATAATAAAATATACAAATATAAGAAAAGACATATAAAAAGTAAAAAAATAAGTATAGTAATATTAAAAATAATCATAGTAAAAAATGTAAAAATATATGAATATCCAAGCTACAGTAAAAAGCAAACAAAATTTATTAAATATGTTGCAAAATTAATATACTCTATGTGTGTGCAAAATAATGATAAAATTATGTCTTCTTTCATATTATTATTAAACATTTTCTGAATATCATTTAATAATATTTTATTTTATTAATTAATAAAGAAATTTTAGCACCCCACTGTTTTTATTAAGTAAATTTGATCATATTTTTAAAATACAATTACAAAAATCTGATTCATGCAAAGAAATAGTGTATATTCATAGTGACTTTAATACAACAAAATAAGTACAAGTAAATCTCAAAACATTAACATCAAATGACATAAATTTAGTTAACCTTGATTTTTTTCCATTTTCCGTTGGAATCAAAATTCTGACAGGCACTTTGTTTTTCCTCCTAATAACATTTAAAATAGAATAAATATAATAAAAGAATTTTTAATATAATTTAAATAATATTACTAAATTCTACTAAACTACAACTAATCATTATGTAAAAATATTACTTAATCTTTAACCACTTAAGATGCAATGACCATAATCGATTTTTATATATAAATTATAAGCAGATACACACACGTTCATACGATATTCCAAACGAATGAAAGAAGAGAAGATAAAGATGATATAAAGTTTTATGGGTGAAGTATGAAATATTTTAAAACAAAAAATTAGTGAAATTACCATACCGCACCAGTGGTTAAAGATTATACTTAATTAATTTTAGTAACTTGGATTTTTTTAAATATTTATACATTTATACTGTTATCATAATAATTTTTATCATAATATTTTTGATGCATATATATCACATCTCTTCTCAGAGTGATAATATTTATTTTTAAAAGCTTTTACTTAGTAAGACCCTCTCTCTCTCTTTCCGTAAATTAAATTCTTGGAAAATTTAGACTTTTTCTTAACCAAAATTTTAACGTTAGGCTAATTATTTAATAATTAAATTTGAAATAAAACTTTGTTACAAATTTTATTTTCATTTTTAGCTTAAAACACAAAAATATTGGAAAATGTGTTCTAATATTTTAACAAAAAAAATGTTTCAAATTTTATAAAAAATTACTGTAGTATAGAATCTTCTCTTTATAAGACTAACTCTAGCAGCAAAATATGGGCAAATTTGCTGGTGCAATATTATTGATTTAATGTACTCTCCAATGTAAATACACTGATGCAATTATGAATTAATAAATTGCGCCACTAGAGTACCTTATGTATCTACTTTTTACATTATATATATATATATATATATATATATATATATATAAAACAAATAAAATAAATATTAACTTATTATATATATATATGTTAATATTTATTTTCTGTTATATATATTTTTTAAATTAATTTATATGTGCGTATAAATACCGGTAACAGAAGTATAATATGAAAAATTTGAATTAAACTTACTTCTTTTTGTCTTTGCAAACACGTTTCTTTTTTGTTTCTTCTTCAATTTTAGGATTCTGAACAAACTCATTAACTGAATATATAATTTCAGTATTTTCATCATCTATTTGTGTTTCAATATGTTCTTGTGGACTTTGAACAGTTGGCATTTCATTTGCTATAATCCTGTAGTTATTAACTTATTGTTAATTTATTTAGTTAGAGATATTTCTAGTTTCAGTTTACATCATATTGCAGTTTATAAAAATGAAATATGTATTTCATATTTTATTTCTATGAATATATCTGATCTAATGGTATTAATAAATGACACAGAAATATAAAATACCAAGATCCGCTCCACAAAATGGTATTTCTTATTTCTTGCGTTATTCATGTATCAATATTCAACTTATTCTTTGAATTTCTATCTTTATAAAATAAACATTATATATAAAATTTAAATAAATTCAAGAGAAAAATTTTTATTTACTTACTCAGAAGCTAAGTAGTCTGAATCTATATCGGGTTCTGATGCATCAAGTTCATGAATTACTGGTCCAGTAGGAGACTTTTGCGCCTACAAAATAAATATTATTGTAGCAATTTATTTAATGTATTTTTATTTATTTTTTTAAAAGTAAACGTGACACATTACCTTGGACAATTTACTTTGTTTATGTGAACGACTTGAGTCTATCATTAATGGGTATCGCCTTTTAACAGATATACCACTTCTTGATGGTTGTACAAGAGTAACAAGAAATTGAATCAATTTATTAATAATTTGTTGCTGTTTTAAATGTTTTTGTCTCAACATCACTATTTCTCTCCACAATGCTGAATTTTCTTGTTTTATTTCATTTAAGGTAGAATCCATATGATCGTGACGACCTTTCATGTCTCTTACTTCAGCAAATATTTTAGTCACTAATTCTGCAGAAATGGGACGCGCTGGATCTTGACTTTTGTTAGTCGCAACCTAATAAAAAATAAATATAATTCCGTGATTATTATAATAAAATATAATTATTACCCCTAAAATCTTAAAAAATTGTCTTAAACAATTTTATTCTTAAAACAAAAAAAATTTATAAGGAAATAGCTAATACTCTAAATTATTAATGTTATTTTGCGTTTCATTTTTTATTTTTAATTCAATTTCATTTAAGTTGTCTCATTCTGAACTTCAAATTACTTGTAATTTAAAAAAAAATGACTTTAAAAAAATTTTTAAATAAAAGTGACTTGTCTTTAATATAGATTCCAGAAATAGTTTGTTTTATATAGGTATTTATTTAAAACTTCAAAGTTATTCCCACTTCATCTCCTCTAGATAAAACAAAGAAAAAATCAGTCTTAACATAAATTTAAATTTTTGTGTAACCTAAAAAATTTGAAACCAGAATGAATAAAATTGATCGCATAATTCTTGAGATATTAAACTAACAATTTATATAAACCATCCCGTATACATATATAGAAACATCTTCAATTTATTATTACACATAGTACATAAATTAGAGTTTTTGTTAAACTTTTGGAAAATTATTCATGGAAATACATTAAACATACAAAACCTTTTAAACTGTATCTTTAAAATATATCTGAATTAATTTTGACCTTAGATCTTTCGAATACAATAAAATTGAAAACAAATTATATCATAATATATCTTAATATACTTACTTTTCTTTTAATATGCTTTATCGAGTGAGGCTGATCTTTGACAAAATACTGATGCGCAAACTCTATTTCATCTTTGTCACATTTTAGGCCACCCAATTCTACAGATACCTTCTTATGGAATCCATCTAACACATAATATTAAATGTTTATTATTTATTATATCTGTTTAATTAAATTTTAAATAGAATTATATAAAAATTGCAAAAACTTACACATATTTAGTTGTCGTATGAAACTGGCCATATTACTATGTTTGTAATAATGTGGTAATAAATTTGTTGCAAACTTTGCTTGATTTCTAATGAAAAAACTTTTCCCAGACTGAAAAAATATTAAAAATATTAATAAAAAAATATGTAAAATATCACATATTAAAATTTTTGCATCAAATTATAGCGAAATATATATCCATTATTATTTCCAAACATCATAATTCATTTTAAATTGGAACGGTACACATACTGCTATTCTACTATTTATTTTAAATCAAATAGACCGCATTTAGCAGAAAAAGTAGCAACTGCGTAAGATCTTTTTATTAATATTTCAAGAATATTATTTAATATTTAAATCATGTTATGCGCTTATAGGGTAAGAGTTATAGAATATTGCAACAGTATTCTGTAACAGTATTCTCGACAAAACAATTTGATATCATTTATACTATTGTTGTGCAGCATTTTTTACCATATAATTATGGCAATTATACATCCTTTATTGTAAAATCCTCTATCTCAGGCAGCTATTCTTTAGATATATTTTTTCAAAACTCAATTTTGTTTTTTATTTTAACAATATTACAGGAAATTCTTTTTTAATTAGTGTTCCAATGTCTAATATTGTACCAATGAATGAATTTTTACAGAAACAACTAACATTTCTTTGCAATTAAGTTTTATACAATATAATTTTTATTAACTATACTTGTTAATTTTAACTATATTTTTAATTTTTTTTTAATAAAAATTACTCAGCTTCAATCTATTTTCATTCTTATTATTTCAAATTTATTTCAGATTTAAATTAAGAATTTATTCCAACACAACTGAATCAGATTCAAAGTATTACAAAACTGTGCAAGAAAATTTTATAATATGCGCACAGTCAGAAAACTAATTTGGAAACATAGGAACAACTAACAATTTTTAGGTTTGTTCTTTATTTTTTCTAGAAAAAGTGATCACTGTATGTATAATGAGCTTTCTACAATAAGCTATTAGTCGGTGTCATAAGTTGTAAGCCGTAAGAATTGATCAATCACAGTCAAATATTCTCTTCACATTCAATTGTGATTGGTCAATTTTTATTAGGCTTAAAACTTATGCCATCGACTAGTAGCTTATTGTAGAAAGCTCATAACACTTGTACAACAGCTAACGATAACCAAACTATTTTATCAAATTACAGAATATAGATGCTGATCTGTTAATTTCAGTTAAACTTTTCTTTCCATGTTTATATTTAGAGAATAGAGAAAAAATAGAAAAAATAAATATATAAAAGATAAATAGAATAAAGAAAAAAAGAAAAATTATATTATGCAAAAAGTTTAATTAAAATAAAATATCATTTCGAATATTTTAAAACATTTGTAATATCACATGATCCATCTAGAATTAATACAACGAAAATTAATATAATGAATGCAGTAGTGATGTAATTCCTCAGTATCATGATTTCATTAATTTATCAATTTAACTTAACCTCTTAATTGATAAAGTAAAGTCTTAATTTTATAAAAGTGAGATTGGATCTGATTTTATATGTTTTATCTTAATTGTTTTTTACCTATCAATATACAAAATAGGTAAACAAAGTAAATAATAACATTAAATAATTTTTTATCACTGTGAATGTTTTGTAAAGTCATGAAATAGACAAAGTCATGAATATCTGATCCCAACTTTAACTTTAGACAATCAATTAGATATTTGTAATGATAATAAACTTAGGAAATAATTCTTCCAAGGAAGAGCCACATGCTAGGTTTTAATTGAAAACATTGCATTTAATTATATGTTGGATTGCATTAAAATTTTCTTCAAAAAAAAGTAACAAAAAAAATTATAGAATTTAGCAATAGTTTTTCGACACACAATTAATGTAACGTCGTCACAATTAAATGATGATTGATAATAAACAAGAATTAATAATAATCACGTCTAGTTTAGGCAAAATGCGACGGAAACAGAATCAGAAAGGAACGCACCGCAAAAAATAATGTTGCACATCGGTGGCGCACATTTATTGATGCGATTGTTGTGAATGCAATTACAGTCAGCGTGATGGTGTTGACGCAGTGATTGTCGGCATAGTTGTTTAATGTAACACACAGCGTCATTTGACCCGCGTGTTACATTACCGATCCGCGATTTTACATAGAGTAATCCGGCTTAGATCTTCGCGAACAGGTAGGTAAATAAGAGAGTACTTACAGGTGACCAGGAAATAAGATTGTCGATTTTCGGATCGTCGACCATCTTCCAAAGTTTGGCAAGAAACGCAGGCACGTTCGAATCTAATTCCGATGTTGTGTGCATCTTGGCACCTTGTGTCAAAGCTTGTTTATGAATGAATATCTTATGCACTTTCGCTGTTGTTCACGAAAAACCTCCTTGCACCTCCAGTGACTCAAACTATAATGGCTGACACCGTTGACGAAGTTATTCTGCTGCAGTGCTGCTTCACCACCACTGCGCACTCGAACCTCGAACATGCGTGGTTGCGTTCAGAAACATTGCTCAGATGTGCATTCAGATCATGGTGGAAGGGATAGCATGTTATACTTCCACCATGATTCAGATATCATTTTATCCTTATTTAACATTTGGGAAACAAGGATAAAATATCTAGATGCACCCGGTTGATATTTCTGAACGCAGCTCAAATGGTAGAGTGGAGTGGAGGTTTGTAGGGACTTTCTTATTGGTCGTCGGTTGGGTGGACATATACGTTAGGTTTGTTTCGGACTATTTTAAGATTTCTTTCACCAATCTTGGTTAAAGGTTAAGCTAACCAAAAAAGGTTAGTCCATTGGAATTGACTAAAGCCCGTATCAGACTAGTATTGAAAATTGAAGATTGAAGATTAAAGATTGACCTTTGGCCAATCAAAATAAAAGGAGTTAAAATTTCCTTGTTTTGATTGGTCAAATTTCAATCTTTAATCTTCAATCTCAATCTTCAATGCGTAGTCTGATACGGGCTTAATTGCATTGCTTATTATAGGCTTTCTATAATAAGCTATTAGTCGATATCATAAGTCATAAGCCATAAAAATTGACTAATCACAGTCAAATGTGAAGAGAATATTCGACTGTGATTGATCAATTTTTATGGCTTATGACTTATGATATTAACTAATAACTTATTGTAGAAAGCCTATTATGGGTACGGCCAAGATGCTGCTGCAAATGCTTTGAAGCATCTTTTGATTGGTCAATTTATAAAATTCGTTATTCTGATTGATTAATCAAACGCTTTGAATCATTTGTAGCGAGACTTTCACCGCAGCCTATCTGAAATGACAAATGCGATTGGTCAATTCCAATGGACTAATCGGTTAAAGGTTAGTTTACAATAGCTGTTACCATAAGAAATTGGCCAATTATAGTCAATTATACTTTTATCAATTGATTGGCCAATTTCTTACAGTAACGACTATTATAAACCAATCATAACAAAAATAAAGATGGTGAAAGTACCCTTAATAGCAAATTTGTTCTTTTACTCTTTAGAATTAAACTTCTTAAAAAAAAAAAAAAAACTATGGAAAGGAAATTGGTATAGAAATTGCAGCTAAAGGATATCTGATCATCGAGTTGCATTTTACAAGCATTCCGTTCGAATTGCTTATAAATATATTAAGTTTGTCGCGTCGCATACTCCAATATATTCCAATGTGCTCCAATATGTTTGCCCCAAATGCATTGGAACACGTTGGAGTATTTTGAAGCACGCGACACGAGCAACCTTTTATGTATGAATTATGGGTGCGTTCGGAAAGACCGCTATTAGCGCGCTATTTGTGTTTTCTATCTTTATTATTCATTAGATGTAAACAAGGATAGAATGATGCACAAATAGCATTAATAGTGGCTATTTTCCTTTTAGACAATACAGTCGACACGCTCGACACTTTTAACACAGAGCGACACACTTCGCTTTCCATTTACAAACTCAATCGACACTTTTCGATTCTACTCAGGAGAGGAGAGTCAGACTGTGTTCAAGTGTGTTAACTTGTGTCGATTTGTGTCTTCTAAAAGGAAAACAGCCTGTGTCTCTGGTATCTCCTCGAACACATTCTATGGCCAGTATTTAGTCAATTCTTATAAGCTTTCTACAATAAGCTATTAGTTGGTATCATAAGTCATAAGCCATAAAGTTTGACCAATCACAGTCAAATGTGAAGAGAATATTCGACTGTGATTGATCAATTCTTATGGCTTATGACTTATGATACCAACTAATAGCTTATTGTAGAAAGCCTATTATATTTAAGATTGTCTTAAGTATTATCAACCAATCACAGAGCCGTATTAAGATATTAAGGCATTACTTAAGATGATCTTCAAATAAGAATCAACTATAAATACCAGCCTATGAATAATTCCGCGGTGTCGAATTTAAAGATGTGTATATTTAAAGATATGAGCACGAAGTAAACGGAATAAACATAGCTCTCCAACTCCAAACGAGAATGTAGTTTGCTGCATCTCGCGTACTCACGAGAGTGAGTTGCGAAAATGTTGCTCTCATTGGTACATACGAGGAACAATGATCGAGATGCGCATACATCCTCTCTGTACATCTGAGTAGTTCAATCGATTCATACGGAACGAAATCTAGATCCTCTAGAATCAATTGTTGAATCATTAATGTCGCACGTGTTTTCTTTTATTTTGTCGAGTCAGCAAATCGTTTATCGTCGTATCGAATTGAAACGAATTGAATTGAATTGAATAATGAAAGAGCGTGATTTGGCATAATTCAGCGTCGAAATTCTGTAATTCTTAACGACAGTATTGATATCGTTATATTGTCGTTATATTGTGCAGATACTGTAAAAAAGCTGTGCAACGATAATGTAAAGATACCGACACTATCGTTAAAAGTTACAAAATCGCGCTACAGGGCTCATTGACTGGGCACGGCCAACGAAATCGACGTTGCATGGAAAAGAGAAAGGAAGAAAAGAGAGTCGCGACCTTGCACATTTTTTTGACAGATCGCTTTGGCAGTATACACATTCACTACCAGAATTCGCAGTGTAGATGGAACAAAGAGTATGATGTACGACAGAAGTGCCTGAATAACGCCTACAATATGTGAAATTATTGATAAATGAAGTACATGTTGGAACAAACTACAGAATAATTTCGTAAGTAGATAAAATTAATGATGAGCCACACAATATTTTTGAATCATATATAAAATGTTCATTGTGAACAAAATATTTAATATTGATATTTAAATATTCTTTGTTATATATTTTGGATTGTTATTGTTTTATATAATTATTTTTTTATTCAGTCTTTGATATCAATAATTTTTCAATATACTGCATTTATATTCCATACTTAAAAAATTTTAAAAATGTTTTATCAATAAAAGGTCTTTCTTTTCTTATTACATTTTACTGTATATGTAATTTGTAACATATAGTTTATATTTTCTTGTAAAAAATTATTTAACATAAACATTACATACATATATGATGTCAAGTATATAACATTGTCTTGTAGCTTTTAATTTGTAATTAATCATTACAAATGAAAAGCTAATTACATATCATTACTAATGATGTGTAATTTACTTAGCACAGATGTTTTAATTTGTTTACTTTTTATAAAATAATTTATATAGAAATAACATTTACTGTTGTTGCAAGATAAAAAAGAATTATGTTTATATTTAATTTTTTAAAATAACAAGATATTAAATAAAACAATTGTTTTATTAAAATGTATATAAATTGTAGAAAACATAAAATTAAAAATATATATATTTTAAAAAATTATATATATATTTTAAATATTTATTTACAAATATTTATTTGCTTTTAGAATGACTGTTCTTTAAATATATTATTTTATTTTAAAAAGTTATTATTTTACATCACACTATTGACAAAATAATATTTGAAATACTGCTGACTTATTATTTACTTTCAAATATTTAAGAAAAAACAAGATTTTCTAAGAATATGACCAATAGGAAATAATATTGGTTTTTAAATCACATTGATGGAAATATATATTTATACTTCTAATTTTATTGAACTGTTAAGGAATATGTTAACTATAACATCAAATTAATTAAAGTTTCCTTAATTTAAATCTAATTTTAGTATTAACAAAAAAGAAAAAAGTGTGAAAATGAGGTAATCTAAAAAATGAGATATAATATTGAATATAGATCAAATTTCAGGAATAGTAATAAATAACACAATAAAGTGTAAACTTATTTATTTATGTAAATTGATTAAAATATAGAACATAGTTTATTAAACATAGTTCTTTCTTTATTGCTTATTATATACATTATCAGATGAAAAATAAAATAATATTATTGCACATGAATAATAAAAGACAAAATTAAATTTTAAATTATTAAATTATTAGGAAAAAATAACATCATTTAAAATAAATATTATTCATAAAAAATGTTTATATTTTGTACTTGAATAATCTAAAATGACAGTTTATATAAAATAAAAATTATTGCACATAAGAAATCAATTTTACCTATTCTACATAAATTTTGTTAGTCAAATACCTGACTTTACATGACCGGTAATATATTATAGATTAAAATAGATTGTGCGATCCTCAAAAACTTCTTTTGGATTGAAAAAGAATAGGAATCACTTTATTTCAATCTCATTTCATGGGTTACATAATTCGCATAATTTTTTTTATATTAAAGATTGGGAATTTTGTGGTTTCAATTTTACTTCATGGATTAAATGGGTTCAAGGAATTTTTAAACTTTACTTGGATTGAAATGAATTTAAAAAATAAAAAATTTGGATTGGTAATGATTGCATAAATACATTTCTATCTATTTCAATCTATTTCCGTTTACTGGGTTGTTATATTTTATACGAACCATGTTTTTGATCCCAGCAAATAAAAATAAATTAAATATTCAATTTATTTTAATTTATTCGAGTTTGCACTTTAGAGTCTCAGAGTATTTTTGGATTCGAATAGACTCGAATGTATTGAAATATGAAATGCGATATTCATCATTTTAAATTCGGATGGATTCATGTCCCCATTATATTATTTTTTAGATTCAAATGAATTGAAATACTAAACGAGTTATTCATCATGTTGAATTCGGATGTATTCATATTATTTTTGGATTTAAATGGATTCGAAAATTCTAAAGCGCGAATTCTAAAATGTCGAAATGAATTTATTTTTAACCATTTTAATTCATTTTCGTTTACTGGGATGTTAGCAATCCTATCTGGGCAATCGTTGGTGCTGTCTAAACAAATTATTGTGATTTGTTACGAAAATAGATCCACGTACTTTATATAGTTTTCTTGAAGAAAATCTTGCACACGCCTCATACGAAGCAATCCCATAATTGAAATTGCTTATAAAGGCACTCTTCCTGGATATTATATCTTCTTTGACGGCGTCTTACAAAAACGACAATAATATTTTTTTTCTCACAGCAATAATTCTTAAAATATATTTCTAGTATACAAAATCCGAATTTTGTGTAGATGTGTTTTCATATCGTATACAAACTATTTTAAATTAAATGGTCTTTTTCAAAAAAGAAATCTTACTCTCTCCCTCTCCTTTTTTCTCTTCTCTCTTTAATAAATACGATTTTTTTTTCTTTATAAATCAATGGGTACGTTTACACGTCACTGTTAATCGAGTTTAATAACATCCGTAGTTACGAAACTGGCGCGTGCGCTAGTCGCAATTATTCAGAAGAATATACTTGTTGATGGTCAGTTTCATAACTATCGGATGTTATTAAACCCGATTAATGGTGCCGTGTAATAGCGGTCAATAATGAGATATGAATATATGTTACTGCAAAAAGTTACCCTCCAACACAATATTCTTGATCAGTGTATAAGGATCTGTAAATCTTACGTTCTTGTAATTAATGATATATTAATTATTAATTTATATTTTTTATAAAGTTATTTACATATATATATTATAATATTGGTTTTTGTTTTCTACTTAAAGAGATATCTATATTTTGAAAGCTCAGACTTTCTTTATCAGCAACCTTCAATTGGTTATCTCTTATCAGAGACATGTCTTCCTTCGTATATAATCGTGACACTACAGTATATTTTCCGTTAAGCATACTAAAATTTCCACACTAAAATTGATTCTCTATTTAGTTAAGTAATTATAAGTTAAAAATTTCTTTTTATTAAACTATTTACATATAAAGAGTAAACAAATTTTTATTTTTAAGGGACATGAACTTATATAGTATTTTATTACTTGTATTATATACTGTTTAAAATATTTTATAAAATGTTTATTATGTACATTATTATTATTAGTGTCAACAAACTTAATATATATAAATATCTGTAGATATTATAAAATGTTTAAATATTTTATTAGATAAAACTATGTAATAAAAAGAAATATAAAAATTTAATGTTACTTATATATTTCTTTTTATTTATAATAGGTTGGTGGTTTAAGTTGCATGCTGATGCTCTGTAGAGGTACTGAGATTTGTACTTTTGCAATAAATTTTTTATCCTTTAAATGTAGAAGAAGATAGTACAAAACAATTTTTTAATGGATTGTTTTAAGAAATTTTTTATCAGAAGGTAAATTATATTTAGAATATTATTACAAATAAACATTATGCCTTATATACATACATATATTTATATACATACATTTATTTATTTATGTAAAATATTGATATTTTTTAGGCAAACTGAACTTCCTATTGACGATCTGGAGACTGAGCTTGAAAAAAAAGAAAGATGGAGAAGTATCTACATAATTTATTTTACTATGTTCTTGATGTCACTTGGCTTCAGTATTATACTTACTGGAGTTTGGCCATACTTAAACGATGTATGTAGAATGAACAAGATATATCTTAATAAAGTTATAAAAATTACAATTTTATATATTTTAGATATGTTCGAATTCTTCGAATACAAATCGAATTGAATCAGATAATATTAATTTGATTCTATTCAAATTTGAAATTAAACTATTTGAATCTAAGAGTTTAAATACAAATATTTTGACAATTTTATAAAATCACATTTAAAATGACTTTGTATCTCGTATAATAAATATTACTTTTTTTTTACATAGCAATCTTTTTTTCATGATCTATGTCTTAAAATTCAACCTAACAATATTTATTATGTTGTAAATTAAAAGTTGTGTTTCGATTTTCTTTATTCTATTTAGATAAAATTTTGTTGATTTGCTTTAATTCAGATTCAAACAAAGAAATGAAATTCAATTTGATTCAATTTGACATTAAAAAAATCTTGATTTGTATATCTCTAATTAAATGTACATATGTTTTAGTTGGATTCTACTGCAGGAAAAGTATTTATGGGTTATATAGTGGCAGCCAATCCTCTTGGACAAATGTTATTTTCACCTTTGGTGGGTTGGTGGGGTAATAAAAGAGGATCAGTAAGATTGCCACTTTTAGTGACCTTAGCATTGTTTAGTGTCTCATCAGCAGTTTACAGTATTCTCGACATGATACCTGGTGATAAAAAAAGTTACATGCTTGTTGCCAGATTCTTCGTTGGTGTTAGTTCTGGTAAATGTTTTCTCAGATAGTATTATATAAATTATAACATTTATACATTTATGATATTTTGCTATTAATTATTCAATTGCAAACATATTTGATTTTTTACAGCTAATATTGCTGTAGCAAGATCTTATCTATCTGCAGCCACAAAACTTTCAGAACGAACACATGCAGTTTCCATGGTATCTTTGGCACAGGTAATTTTCTATCATTGTATTTTTAATTTTAATAAAATATATACTATAATGATTAAAAAATTATATTGTTATCTTTTATGTCATAATTTATAATTACTGTTTTGAAATAATTTAATAACAATCTTCCGAAAAGTTTATCCATTTGTATACAAAAGATAATTAATTAAACATATATGTGTGCACTCGCGCGTGTGTGTGTGTGTGTAATAAAGAAGCAATGTAATTTATTTTAGGTCCTGGGTTTTGTGGTGGGTCCTGGACTGCAGGCTGCTGTAACACCTCTTGGAGAAGATGGTATAACATTTTTAGAGCTACCTATAAACATGTATACAGCAGCTGGATGGATTAATGTAATAATGGGGATTCTTAATTTTATTTTGTTTTTACCATGGAGCTTTAAGGAACATAAGATTGCCATAAAAGAAGCTATGCATAATAATGGAAAAGCTACAGGTATAATACATCTAAATATTTTTTACTTTTACCTTTAAGTTTGATATAATTTTAAACATTGTAATAATTCATAAAGATAATGAGTTAATTTTAGTTCATTTTTTTAATTAAATTTTTCGTAATTTTATTTCTGATTTTCTATCGATTTTTATAATAAAATTTATTTCATTTGTAGAAAAAGAAACGTGGAAAGCTATAAAACCAGATTATTTGGCTGCATGGACCTTAATTTTTGGATTCTTTGTTTTAGTCTTCAATTTTGTTCTTCTTGAAACGTAAGTGTATGCATTTTTTGGTATTTATTATAATGAAGAATCAAATGAATTGAAGATAATTAAATGAGATCAAAGTAAATCAAGATTAAATAAGATAAATAAGAAGAAATTATGTTAGTATTTTTTTATAGATATAAAACTAAAAATTAGATTTTAAAAGTTTTAATATCTACTGCAAAAAAGTATTAAAATTAAGACCATCAAAATTTTGATTTGCCAAATAACAAATTTTAATTAACAAATTAAATAATAACTTTTCTATATATAGTCTTGGTACTACTCTTACCATGGATCAGTTTGCCTGGACTAAGAAGGAAGCACTATATTATATGGGAATACTAATGAGCTTTGGAGCTGTGATAGCCTGTGTTACATTTGTCATGATTGGACCGCTTTGTAAAAAGTAATTATATGATGAAGTTGCGTTCTCTTGTTAGTAAATAGTTAATACTTATACATATAGTAAAAAAATTACATTCTTGCTTTTATAATGTTTGTAATTGTAAGTAGATGATATTGTGCACATTATTGTATATCATTAAAGAAAATATGTAACGCAATCCTTTATAGATTTAAGGAACGTAAAGTAATGTTATGGGGTGGATTCTTCTTCATGGTAATTGGACGAGTATTATGTATTCCATGGGGTCCGGATCCTCCTAAACTTGCAGATTTTGGACGTGAGTATCTACTGAATAAATATCTTTAAAATATATGTATATTTTTGCATTTAATGTTTGTTTAGATGCATATTATATGACAATTTTGTAATGACTGCTTTAAAATCTTGCAGCTTATAGCAATATCACGACAGATGCCAATGGCACAGAAATTGTAGGTTGTGACATTGTTACTCAAGAATGGTGTATTTATACTCCACAACTCACAATTACTCAATTTATTATTGGTTACGGCTTTACATCTATCGGTTATCCTATAGGGGTTACTTTGATGCAAACTATATTTAGTAAAATCCTCGGTCCACGTCCACAAGGTGTATGGATGGGTTTAATGACAGGTGCGGGTTGTGCATCTCGCGTTTTAGGTCCGGTATTTGTGAGCAGTATTTACACCAAATTAGGAACATACTATACTTTTGGTATAACTGGTGTAATGTTAATTATTTCCATGTTGTGGTTACAACTTGTAAATAAACGTTTGATTGCACCAGAGATAAAAAAAAGTGATCAAGCGCCAGATATACAAGAAAAAGATACTGAAATTCCATTAGTTCAGTTAAGATCTGCTAATACTCAAACATCGCATGAAGCTGTGTAGTTTAACGAAGCATCAAATTGTGATAATTAAAATTGTGTATTGGCAAAGAGAAAATTATTTTTCGTGTAATGTGCAATTGCCACAGTAAATTGTACATAAACAATCGACAAATTAAGGTAACAATGCAAATTAATTTATATTTTTCTATATGTATATATATAAATTACTATCATATTTTTTGAATCTATAGATATTTTTTATACAAAGTTACATGTTTTACGAAATGCAATTAAAATTAATGTCTTCAGAATAGTATCACAATAGAATTATAAATAATTGAGACAATAATAAAGCGTTATGCTCAAAATTTTTTTGTGATACAATTGTTTAAATTTTAATTATATCTTTTATATAAATTCGGACTAATGTTATATTAATTATAACATAATGTTAAATTAATGTGTAAGACTTGGATTATGAAGGCGATAAAGACTTGCCATAGATAATGCAAAATCAAAAATTTGTATATGAATTTAATGTTATTCTTCCAGAACTAATACTTTTTTGCTTAAAGAGAAGTTATAACTCTGAAACATGCACAGTTGTTAACATTAGTGCTATTAGTATTTTTTAGACAGAATAATGCGTATGAATATATAAACAAATACTGATGTACAAATTATGAATTTTATATACACAACTTTAGTTCTCCAAGTATTTTTATCAACTGCAAAACGTTAGAAATTGCATAAAAACAAATTTGTTTAATAATTTATATTCTATGTGCATTTTTATATACTTATTGTTCTTTTAAAGTTTACGTTTATCATTGTTTAAAGTTTAAAGATTAAATTAATACCACGGTTATGTCTAAACATTTGAGTAATGTACAAATTTATAATAGAGTAGCATATAGTACTTATACAAGAGCGTTATTATCTTTTCTAGGAGAGTAATATTATATTCAAATGCGTTAGACCATAGCAAATATTATGCAATATGAAATTTGATTATGTACTGAGTAATTATCTAAGTTTTGTTAACCAATTAATTTTTTTTTTTAGAATATTTTGTTATTAGTATCAATAATCATTTTCGCTCAAGATAGATTTAGATGTTGGAATGTTCATTAATTATTATAACATTTATGAATTGCATATCTTATTAGCTGTTTACATAAGTATGATATAAATGCAACGTAAATCAATGCAAGAATAAAAACCCAAACAACACATAGTTTAAATCGAATTATAAAGACATCTAAAGGCACAGCTCTGAAAGTAGTCTCTTAAAGACGTATAAAAGACATCTTGTGAGCTAATTTCGTATTGTACGAGAAGGCACAGTCTTTTTATTTTTTTCGTGTAGTTTGAAGAGCAAAGACTGACTGGACTGACCTAATTAACCCTTTGGAGTCTGATTTATTTTTCGTTTACTTGTGTTATATCTGAAGTCATGTTTTATAAAAATGTGGATGCTAATATCGAGAAATGTTAATTTTATGAATAGGGTATGCCCTTTTTTATCTATAATGGATAAATAAAATTTGTATATAATGGAAAAACGGGATCTATTTGTACCATTAGATGTACGTAATACATGGATGGGACACATATGTACCGATAGACTCCAAAGGGTTAAAAATTTATATAAACTTGTATTACATTAATTAAGAAATGAATAATTGATATTACATAGATATTGTTTAATTTTTTAATGAATATTCAAAAAATAACAACATAAGAAGTTCTGTATAAAAATAATTTACATCCAATATTAAAAAATTATAAAATTGTGGCAAGTTATCAAAAAATTTGAATATAATAAATTGTTATATGACATATAAAAAAGAAATATTTTTTTCAAATGTAGTTAAATTATAAATAAATCTTATTTTATAAAATGCAATATTTTAAGATAATATATAGGCAACACCAAAAATTTTTGCAAGATGACATTCATGCAGTTCCTGGCTTCAAATATGGAATTAATGTTTTATTGTTTTATTATACATTCTTTTTATATCCAACAATTAAAAGCAAAATATATGGATGTCAAAAGACTTTCAATATCGCAGAAGCGATAATAAAAACATTGAAAAATTATTTCATTTATGCATCTGTGGAAATTTTCAGTGTTACCTATATATATATATATATATATATATATATATATATATATATATATATATATATAGACACACACATATAGGCATATTTTTCTAATATTTTTGTATACACTGAAAAATACATTAAATATATAATAACAAATAAAATTTTGTATAACTACATTTTATAATTAATGAAAATAAAATGAGAAATATAAATAATATGTAGTTATAATAAATAATTTGTATTGCCCTTACTTGTATGCAGAACCAATTCTTTTCCAATTTTTTTTAACAATGACGAAAGCTATTAGAATGCACCAATGTATATAAAATTCTTAATATTTGATTAAATTTAATACAACAAAGATAAATTCAATTAGTTGTCAAATATTAAATTTTTTATTTCTCTATTGTAGTAGTAGTAGAAATTGACTATCATTTCTTTTACATTTCTTCTTATATACTCATAACATGAATATAATAAAACCTTTAATTCTAAAAAAGAAACTCGTCAAAAAATTGACACATTATATAAACACATAGCTTCTTATAAATGCTGTGCTATCACTTATAAATGCTAATGATATAATAAGAGTGCATGGTTACTATGGATTACAAAAATGATTAATATATGTCTGTCTGTGATGAATTGTAGAAATGCAGATTATTCATACAAATAATATTAGAGACGTGCGAATCAAGATTTTTTTTCATGTTGAACTGAATCAAATCGTTGAGATTTAACTTAATTAACAGCATAATTACTGTTAGGTTGAATTTTAATAATAAATAAAAAAAATTCTATAGTAAGAACAATACTGATATATGATATAGTCATTTTAAATATGATTTATAAGATTGTCAATATATAACTCGTATTTGAAACTCTTAGATTCAAAATTTTCGAACAGTATGAATCACAGAAATTCAAAATCAAATCGAGTCTTACTTGATTTCAGATTCCATTCATATTTGAGTAATTCGCACATCTCTACACAAATAATCTTATAATTACAATTAATCTTTCTTCTTTGGTTTCTTAGGATTACGCGAACGCGATTTCGCTTTGCAAAGTGGACAAATTGGTGCATTCCTGTGAATTTGTTGATGGCATGAAAGGCAGGACTTCATAGGTGGCGGTTGTTGCCTGTAAAGTGATAGAAATATTTTTTTTATTATAGAAACCATAAATGTTTTTAATTATACATGAAAGATATAATAAGGGGACGAGATATACCAGTGGTACCTGAATGTTGGAGCGGGTGGCCCTGGGGCTGGTGGTAATGGTCTAGGCTCTGGTTTGCTCGGCCCTTGAAGGGGTTGTGGAGCTAGGAAAGGTGTAGAACCACCTGGATGCCCAGGATGATGTAGCCCAAGTGGTGGTAACAAGTCATCACCCCGTACTTCCACTCTCCATTCTGCCTTTTGCATTGGCCGTTCAAAGTAGCTATGAACAAACCGTCTACACAATAAAAGTTTGACTCAGCTCAGTCTGTAATGTTACTTTCCACTTATTGGCTATTACTAAATGTGTTCCTTTTTACAGCTGATTTTCACACAGCTTTAGAATAATCACGATACTCACTCAGGGGAGATAAGATCCGACTCAGTCTCATATAACTCTGGTAACCTTTCTAAACCTAAAAATTCCCTTCGCATACGGTCAATGTCATGCTTTAGTGGTTGATAATCATTATTATGAATCAGTTTTGCAGTTTCCCTCGCCCTGTTACGCGCTTCCTCTGCTTGCTTGATCACCGATTCCATCTGATAAAATGTAGATTTTATTATTGACAATTTTCAACATAATTCTAAAAATATCTCATATAGTCATATTTTGCTTGCAGAAATAAAAACCAAACAATATAAATTCACCGCATTAATATCTGCGTGTATCTGACGCAATTCCTCTACATGTGCCATTTTCTCCTGCATCAACAGATCCATTTCTTGCTTATATTCTAACAAACATTTCTCCTCTTGCTCGGTCTGTTCCACCTCTTGCAATATTCTCTGTTTCAGTTTCTCCAATTGAAGGGTTTTTGACCTGCGGCGACACAAAGGAAAGAAACATCCGTCAAACCAATTTCTTACGCAATATATGAAAGGATATATGCGAGAGGATATCACGTCCCCATACCTAATGTCTTTTAAAGCCTCCAGCTTCGCAAAAATCACCGCCGTCTCGGACGCCGACATGTCGGAGGTTAATCTCCGATTATTTACGATTACTGAACTCCGGAATTTCAGCAACGATCCCCCGACTCGAGCTGGACTACTGCATATTCGATATCGGAGCGAATTAGATTAGAGAAACCACAAATTGCGTACGTGATTTTTACGAGGAGTTATCACGATCGAGCGATTTCATTAACCGACTCCGCACAGCTTTGGTGAAACTACACCTGACAGAACTATTAAACAGCAGTTCGCGTCGTTCGCGAGAGCATCGCGGTTCATCAATCGCTTTTTTTCTTCTTTTCATCTACCCGCGTGAGATAGCGAACTTGAACTGTCCAACGAGATGACGCGACGCGCCATCTGGGATGCTGGGACAGTAATCTCGACGGGCGCTCCGATTCAATTTTCATTGATTTTTTTTTCTCACGATAGAAGAATTTCATTAAATTATACTTGAATTATTTATGTATTATTTATGTTACATCTTTTTCATGTTATACTCATTGTCAGAAAGTCTATATCTTTTCTCAGAATTGTTCATATATGTGAATGATGAAATACCGTATTAAGATTTCTAAGATTTTTGGTTTTATAATTTCTGATGAAATATAATAAAAAAGTTCAAGAGTTTTTTTTAGAATTTATGGGATGAGAAATCTCAGAATCTTCAGAATTCACATGTATGAAAAATTCTAACAGAAGATGTAGATTTTATAAGTATTTCTGAATATTTCTGAAAAATGTTCTTCAATTCATATAAAAAAATTGAGAAAAATTTTTATTAAGATATTAAGCACACAATATTTCTAAAATATATGATTATTATTAGAAACTAATTAAATAATATTACTGTGAATATTCCAAGAATATTATTTGATACTTTTTTAATATTATGAAAATATTTTGTTATTCTATATCTACATAATATTTATGGTATATTACTTTAAAATCTGTGAAATATTATTAAAACATTCATATAGTTTTAAGAAATCCATATTTAAAAAACATTTAAAATTCATTATCTTCTTGCAGCATCTATATTGACGACGACTATCTATATCGTTGCAAGATTCCGGAGAACAAAGATAAATCTAGATGGTGTTTCATTGTTCAAAAGACTTGCGAAATCTCCGATTATGATTGATCCTGCGAAATCGGTCGGCGGAATCGTCATTGGAAAATCGTCACCCTTCAACGCGCAAAAATTGCATGTAAATCGAAAAAGAAGGGAACGGAAATACGGAGGAGGGTACAATTCATGCGAGCCAAGATCTTGCCCTCGCCAATCTTTCTTCGGTCTCTTTTGTGCGTTTGACTCGAGCGCGCGACGACTCCCCGTGGATTCCGTTTTTCAAGCGGCCGCGGGTCGAGTACGTGCGCATGCGTGCAGATCGCGCGTGCGCGCTCCGTCAGGCCCTGGAGGGGCGTAGAAAGGAGGCCATATTGTACAGTTAAATTGAAAGAACGAAAATAATTGTATCTCTCGCCGTCGCGCCGATCGCTCGCGCCCGCACCACCATCGGTTCCCCCTGCCTGCGTTTCCTCCGTTATCGTTCGCGAGCGACGGCGGAGATTCCTTGCACGTTTTGCCTGCGTCTCCGTGTCGTGCATCCGCGGCGTAGCCCCGTGAGAGAATCGAGAGAGATAGAGCAGCAGCGAGTACACGGGAGCCAATCGGCGGCTCCTCGGCCTCGGCCTGCCCTTTGTATATAAGCCATACGTCGTCGCAGTAGCGCGGTTCCGATCCCGGGGGTAACTGACGTCGGCTCGTTAAGAGGTGCTTGTTGCTTGCTGCGATCGAGATGGGCACTCGGGACGACGAGTATGATTATTTATTTAAAGGTAAATCGCATTTTTCTCTCTTTCTCACACCCTCTCTTCCTTCCTCCGTCCTCTTCTTTCTCTTGGACATGTGTGTGTGTATATATATGTGTATATGTGTGTGTGCGTGTGCGTGCGAGTGATTGCTACTTTTTTTTCACGTACTCGGGAGACACATTGTCCGCGATCGACGGATATGTCGCTACGGTTTCCGCCGCCGCGACGACGATGACGCGCACGTCACCTCGTGAACGACGGCTGCCTGTCCGTGGCGAAACGCGCGCGCGATGACATCAGAAACGATGACCCACCATCGCGCGGTGGTAGCGGCGACGGTTACGTTTTTCCCGCGGGAGGGGGGAGCGTCCTGCTGCGATTCCTCGGGACGACTTCCTGGTCGACGGCTCGTCGATTCCGGTCCTCTTTCCTCCTTGGTGCTCGCTCCCCGCCGCCTCTTCCCTCCCTCTCTCTCTCTTTGCTGGACTTGACTCTTCTTTCCCCGCGCCCGTGAAAAACGCCCGCGATTTATACATTACGTATGTAATTGGGCGCGATATATACACGTATCGAGTACATGGTGTTATGCCCGTTTGTACCGATTGTACATGGCTTGTGTGGGCATTCCGTGCCTGTGCGTGCGACGTACATGAAATTTCTTTTGACCTTGTCATTCCGCATCATCTGCACTTTCGTGGAACAGAGAAGGAGGGAGAGAGAGAGAGAGAGAAAGAAAGATAGCAAAGATTACTATAAACTGCTATCATCAGCTCTCTCTCTTTCTTCTCCCTCTTATTAGCTGTTATATTTATCTTATTCTGTGTTAATTGACTGTTACGTTAATCAATTACACACTCGTGAATTTGAATGTTTGCAGAATTGGTTATTTAGCATGCTATTTCAATGCTGAATACTTTCAGCAATTTCGTCGATCTTGACCTTTAACTTAAAGGCCTTTCTACAATAAGTCATGAGCCATAAGAATTGATCAATCACAGTCGAATATTCTCCTCACATTTGATTGTGATTGGTCAATTTTTATGGCTTATGATACCGACTAATAGCTTATTGTAGAAAGGCCTTAATAAAGGTATAATGTAATCGTGTATTTTCATTGTCACTGTCACTGTCACTGTCACTGTCACTGTCATGATCTGAACATTATTGCAGTAGGCTGATAAGGTGGATTGGTTAATCATATTTTTTCTTTTTATTTAGATACTTTTTTCAATAAGCGTGATTTGCAAACAAAATCAATTTTATAAAACTAATTTAAAGATAGAAATTAGATATATTAAAACTATTCTGAATTGTCTTGCTCTCAAATAATTGAATTTTTATTATGAATTTGGACTCAAATGAAAAAACATGCATGAATATGCTGTACACATATGAATACATGTATACATCGTGTTTATATGTATCTATATATGTACATATATTATTTTAATACAATTTAACAAAAAATAGGATTAAATGTATAATATTTTATTCTGAATTGTCTTGTTAAAATAATTAAATTTTTGTTACAGATTTAGCTTCAAACAAATAAAAAAAACATGCATAAATGTGATATGCATATATACGAATACATATACTTCACATTTATATATATTTTTTTACTTTGATGATAACAAAATTCTATTCTCAATTGAAATAATTAAATTTTTATTGTAAATCTAGCTTCAGACAAATGAGAAAACACACATGAATGTGACATACATATGTACAAATATATATACACACCATGTTTATATTTCTTACTTTGATATAGCTGATTTAATGAAAAATAGGAATGAGATGTATAACACAACTATTCTGAATTGAAATAATTAAATTTTTATTATACATAAATCTAGCTTCAGCCAAATGAGGAAACATGTGTGAACATGATTTACATATATACAAACACATACATACAATATTTATATTTCTTACCTCAGTAAGAGTAGATATAGAATAAAGAGAACAAAGTCTTTGTCATATTTTATGCTTAATGTTTAATAGCACCAAGAATGATAGAAAGAAAGTTTGCTCCCTTGGATAAAAGTCTAAAAATAGAAAGAATACTCATGCACACTCTGCATGATCATGATGTGGCACGGATTCACTAATACATGACAAAATTTTTTTAGCTGTACAGATAAAGAGTTTTATACATGTTTATTGAATCATTACTTTTACAGTTATTTAATTTTTTTATATTTATTAAATATATCTTTTATTTATAAATTTACATCTCGATTTTAGAAATTTGATCTTGGGGAATCTTTAACATCATAATCATTTATTTTGAAGCAAATTCTTTTATAATATTTAATATTTTATGGAAAAGACTAAAGTTAAATAACAATTGTTTGAGACATTTTAAAACATTATGTGAACATATATATTTTTAAATTTTGTACAAAAATTGATATTAAATTTATTTATTATTAAATATAGAATTTATTGTTATAAAGCTCATTTTTAATCTTGGTCATTTATTCAATATCAAACTCCAAAATTCCTTATTATCTTCAGATAGTAATGATGATAGTTGTACAGTCTCTCAATATTTTAGAGTAGTTGCAAACGTCTTTGATATGTAACCTAATAGATTTAAGATGTCAGAGAAAAATACAATTACTATTATAAGATACATCTTTCTATATTTCATGTATTAAGAACATTAAATGATTCTGTTATTCCAAAAATTTAATCATTGCTATACATTTGTCTAATTGATTTTTTTTTGTTTTTTCAGTTGTTCTCATTGGAGATTCTGGAGTAGGAAAAAGTAATCTCTTATCCCGATTTACAAGAAATGAATTCAATTTGGAATCGAAGTCTACCATCGGAGTTGAGTTTGCAACACGCAGTATACAAGTTGATGGTAAAACCATTAAAGCCCAAATCTGGGATACAGCTGGACAAGAGCGTTATCGTGCGATTACCTCTGCGTAAGTTTAAATGTCATATATTCGTTATTAAAATGAATAAAGAATATTAGGTTGGCCAATAATTCTGTGCAGTTTTTACCTTGGCTAAAGTAGCCTAATTGATACAGATGATTTTCCACACTCCGATGTTTGGAGAACATCTTCAATCTCTCGTGTTGTATAGCGTGAGTTTGTGTCGATTGACACCTTCATGATGCTGTCGACCTCAACTGGCCGGCCAGAGCATGGTGTGTCTTGGACAAAAATCTCTGGAACAAAGTCTCTCAAACCACTTCTGGCACACGCGTTTCTTCACAGCAACCTCGCCATACACTGCACGTATCTTTTTACAAATTTGCGTCGCGTTTTTATCTTAAATAAAAAAGAAAATACCAAAAATGCTCGGTTTGGTTAATTCATCTTTCAAATACCACCAAACATACAAAACACAACTAATCTTCACGCTGTTTTTTTTAATCTACATTGAAATGTCACTTGTCAATGACGAGACGTTTTAAAGATTTAGATTGAAAATAAAGTTTTTACGGAGCGCTAAAACCATACGGAATTATTGGCTAATCCAATAGCTTATCTACGCCGAATTATTTTAAATATTAAATGTGAACTATGTAATTATATAACTTAATAAAAATATTATTTTATAAAAATATTAAGAAGCAAAAGAAGCAGGAAAAGTGATTGTTCTCTAAATTAAACAATAAAATATTAAATTCTTTATTTGTAATAAGAGTTGAATTTTGCAGGTAGTTATAATATATTTATTATATATATATATATATATATATATATAATATAATAACTACCTGCAATATATATTTATTATTATAATATGTATTATTTGTATGAATATGTTCACTATATTATATTCGCGCAATTAAAATTTTGAAAAAATTAAAGTTTTGATGGTAAATTTTTATGTATTACAATCTAGTAATTACATTGAACTTAATAAAAAACTTAATAGAAAACTAAAAATTTATGCAAAAACAACTAATTATAAATTTACGTAGGCGGATATAAGCTGAAAAGAAACTTATATCACATAAAATTGGCATTATAAATTTCGATATATGATGCACCTATCAATAATCTTTCTTTAATTACTAGATATTACCGCGGAGCAGTTGGTGCACTACTCGTGTATGATATTGCGAAACACCTGACGTATGAAAATGTAGAAAGATGGTTACGAGAATTACGGGACCATGCTGATCAGAATATTGTGATTATGTTAGTGGGAAATAAGTCAGACTTGAGGCATCTGCGTGCTGTTCCGACTGACGAAGCTAAAGCATTTGCCGAGAGGAACGGTTTGTCTTTCATCGAAACATCCGCTTTAGATTCTACCAATGTTGAGACGGCGTTTCAAAACATATTAACAGGTAATAGATCTTCCACGGTATTGTCAAATGTATTACTAGAGTTTATTTCCAAAACGGATTATAGTTATCTTACACTTTTTCACTCAAAATTTTGACTTTTTAATCAATTTCTAATAAATTGAAATCTATAATTCTGGTATCAAAATTCAGGATTTATCAAATATAAATCAATTGGTCTTACAGAGCTATGCATTATTCAATGTAATTGACATATATTGAATTATTAAACATTCAAAATCACATTAAAACTATAATAGCTAATATGTTTTGGTATCTGTTTCCATGAAAACAGTTATCAATATTTTCATACAATTACCAATAATATTTATGTTATACTATACATTGTTTTTTTTTATTCCATAGAATTTATTTTAGTAGATGAAATTTTTTCATATTATATTTTTATTTAAAAAATCATGTATACAGGGTATTTGAGACTACCCTTACATCTGTCTTTAAAATAAAGGGAACGTAGTATTTTTATTGCAAACTCAGATTATATGTAAAAAAAGTTTTTTTGAAAATGTTTCCATTAATCTTTTTTTAATTTTTTATCGCACTTTTAAGATTATTTTAAGATTAATGGAGGTATTTTAGGAAAAATATTTTAAACAAAAGTTTCTTATTTTTTGCTTATAATCTGAATCAGAAACAAAAATTATACTACATTAAAAAAAATTCAACAATGTCTGTATAGTCCATTTCTGATCAGAACCGGAAGATGAAAATTTCACCATTTAATAAAACGTACACAATTTGCTTATCAAAATTTTCAACATTCTTTTATTAAAATTATTTTCTTTTATTTAAAAAGGTTAGTCTAGAGGTGTGGTCTAGAGAGTGGACTAGAGGTCTTAGACACTGTATTATTGATGAAAGAATCTCTATACAAATTCTTTTATTTTGAGATAGTAAAACTTGTATATTATAATAAAATTAAAATTTTATGTTTTTCTGTAATATTTACATAACATTGAAAACTTTGACTTGCAACGTTGACTTTGTTTTTGCAGAAATTTACAGAATCGTATCGCAAAAACAGATACGAGACCCACCTGAAGGTGATACAATCCGGCCACAGAATGTAGAACAAATTGAAGTCAAACCAACGATGAATGCCGAGGGAATGCGTAAGCAGTGCTGCCAGTGACTCACCTTGTTGCTTAAAATGTGTGTACACGTATATACAGTATGAATATCACGGAAGTACAGTTGGGGATATCTAATTTCTAACGAAAAAATGATTTCGTTTATGATGCAGTAAAAAGTTTCTGGAATGATTATTTGTATAATAGGATAGATTTAATTATAAGGAAACACTGTGGTTAGTTTATTATTAATGTTAACTTGATTGTAAATTGAGTTAATTTTAACATATATCAAAATTAAATATTATTAAAGACACTTCTATCACATTTCTTTCATTCCAATAATTTATATTCTATATACTGTTGAAACCATATTGAACTATAGAGTCGTTTATATGTATCATGTACATATAATTATGATCTCTTATACATATTTAATTTTCTATTAAAACGATTCAAATATTTAAGTTTGTTTCCTTTAGAAGATTGTGTTGCAAATTATGTAATTTACAGAATGTTTCAACTAGATGTTCTTTTAATTATATATTCATATTTTTTCGGGACATCATGTCAACATTTTTCAAGTAACTAACGATTGAAAATAAGAAACATTTTGCAAATTAAATCTCAGAAGCAAATAAATAACAAAACAATACTCTTTAACTCATATTGTTTTTTAATTATTAATTTTTTTAATTATTGTTTTTTTTAAATTTTAATATGAAACATATATAAAAAAATGAAACATTACAGTAAATAAATTTCTCTCCATTTTCTTATGAAGGAAACATTGACTTCGAATTGACTAAAGAATCTGTAATTAAAAGGACATTTGGTGATAGATTTTGGATGTTCTATACAATAAGATTAAATGCTTTATAACAGGCAGAAGTAGGCGATAAAAAAGCGATATGTTCAACAATAAATATATATCACTGAATGTGTTACAAATTATTTATAATGATAAAGTTTGCTTTGGGGTTATTAAATACTTTAAAATATTTAAATAAGCTGGAATATTTATTAAACTAGTTTTCTATAGTAATTTCTGATACTATTAATGCCATATTATATTCAATAATTACATATAGCTATATAATCTAGTTCTAGTTAATCTAATTCTAATTCTTAGTTATATCAGTTTTGGAAATTTCATACTTTTTTAATCTTCAATGAAATAACTTCAATCTTCCTTAATAATATATTTAGTATTTATAAAATAGAGAAAATTGATATTGATAGGATGATTCATTGTTTGATTTAATCTAAGTGATATATGACGTCATCGTAAAGAAAGTTTACGTAAGCGTGGATATAATTCCGAGTATTTACGGAATTATGTAATGTTCGTACGTTTGAAGAAGTGCATCTATGAATTTACAATATTAACTATTTATGTATATTTGTAATTATTCATATCTTTTTTTTTAATACATAACAAGTATGCATTTTCGTTTATATAAAAAAAGACTGCGACAAAAAGAATAAATTTATTAATTTATATTGTTTGCAAAATCTTTTGTTTTTAAGATATAAACATATATCTGTAATTATTTAAAATCATTGATCCATATTAATAAATTATATAAATTTTTCTTAAAAAATTTTTTCGGAAGTTTAATTAAAGTTGTATTATAAAATATTGGATACATTGCAGGCCTGACTATTTATTATTATACAGATATTTTCTAAGCTTTTTGAAATAACTTTTAAAGATTTATATTACCATTATATATATAATAAATTCAATTAAATTAATTATATTTGTCTCATATTAATAGAGACATTAATATTCATATTTATATACCTAAAAAATATTCAAAGAGAACATAAAATATAAAAAGATATGTTAATAATTCAAGAATCAATAACAGAATTATATATATATATATATATATATATATATATATATATAATAAAAAAAAATATATATATATAATTCTGTATAAAATTGTATCTCATACATATTTCTATTATGTTCATGATTTTTTATAATGTTATTTTTTAATTAAAAATATATAATGAATCAACTACGGAATAATTATCAAATTCTATACTATAGAATAATTGTCATTTACTAAGAAATATTTATTACTTATAGTCGAATCAGATAAAGAGTTATGTAATTTTATTTTGCAGAAGCAGTCATACGGAGGAGAAAAAAGTGGGAGTACTAGTTGGCGGTAGATATAACAGGTGCATAACAGAACGAGAGTTAAGACTATGTGCGCAAGCATGTAATCTCGTATGTTAAAAGAGATTTTATCCTTACCATTGCGAGAGAGAACATCCATCAATCCATACACGAGAGTATGCATTACATGTTCGTGTAATAATCAAGTAAGGATAAGCGATTAAAAAAAAAAAAGATTGTACGATTGCTGTAAACGCACGTACATGCGCACCATTCTGTCCGCGAAAAAAATCATCTTTACTCTCTCTGTTTGTCTCTCTATCTGTCACGATATAAATTATGTTATAAATAAATGTTATATTACTGCTTCTTTGTAATACATATATATATATATATAAACGACTCTTCTTAACGCGTAGCGTGATCGTGAGTATGTGAACAGTTTATGATCGTATATGCAATGAAGTATCATGAATAAATACTATCATGCACTGCATAGAAAAAAAACAAATATAGATAATGGGCTTACATGGCAAAATGATGGAAAAGGCGTTGCAAAACAGCTAACTTGAGATAGTCTTTTCTTGTTGCTCACTCTCGGCTCTTCGTAAATAATAGTACTAGTCTGTATAAGCTTGGGCACTACATGCTTCGGGATTACTTTATTTTTACATGGATCTTTCCAAACTTCTTACCAGATAAAATTATATAAGAACAATTATAAACAAAAGTTGTATAGTAGGCGTTTTTCAAAACCCTAAAAGATGTTGCTTTATGTGTGGCTGTAATATGTATAATACGTTATCGTCTCACAAGCTTTTATTGTATCCTAAATAAAATAGAGAGTGAGTAAGGTATTGACAAATCGAAATGTCTATTTCTCGATGGATCACATGAAAAATCAACGGTTTGAAATTTATCACTTATAATAATCTTTAGGAAGATTATTGAAAAAGCAAGATAACTAACAAAAGATAATTATAGTGCGTGCGTTTAACTTGATTTATAGTACGCATTATTTATATTATCGCGATATACATAAACATAATATTACGATAATATATATGTATCGCGATAATATATATTCGTTATAAGAAATGAGAAATAATGCGTTGTTTCTCGAAGCAATCTTAAAAATGGTAAGATGATCACAAGTATAATTACCATTTGATATAGCGGGCTTATTAACTTTGTTATGGACATATATACACACAGACACAGACACATGAAACTCAGAACTGTAATGTGTATAAGCAATGTCAAAGTGACCATAGTTTTCTACAGATATTTTTGATTTATTCTGTATCCTTAGGCCACAAACTATACGAAACTTAGGAAAGGCAAATTATAATTTCCTTTAAACTAAGTAGAATAAATTTTATATAAATATATATATATATATAAATATATATATATATATATATATATATATATATATATATATATATATATATACACACACACAGCTGAAAAATATAATTTAAGATATAAGATTGTTTAGCCTCAGTTAAAAATACAAAAAAGATATTATATCTATAACAATATAGATTATTAATAATGCCTTGTATTTCGTTATTTTATTAATAAAATACCAAACTTGCTTTTAAGACGATTATAATGATTATAATGAATGTTTCCACAAATGCTTATGCTTAAAGTGATACGATTCCCATTTTACATTGTGACAACATAATTTAGATACACATGATAGGAGAATTATTGCTCCTTGTGGAATACAATCTGTTACCAGATGTAAAAAAAGTAATTGAATTTTATATACATATATATTTAATATTGTATAGTAACTAATAATCGTTGAAATTATTTAATTATATGAGAAATATTTCTATACATGTATATATATATACATACAAAATATTTGGCCTTATAATTTGTAACTTGTTTAAAACAGCGTTAATTTATGTATTACAAGGACACCATGAATGAAAACAAATTAGATATTTTATAAAGATAATTATATTACGCTTTATTACAAATAATAAAATTTAATTTATATAGGATCATGGGAATAATAAAAATAGGCTACTTTTTATCCTAAATTGTTACTTACAAGCAGAAAAAATTATGAAGATACAGGTAAAGATGCTGACTCTAGACGAATAGTGTTTCTCTGAGTATTACTATGATTTTTCTGTCGCCATTCGAGCCATCGTGATAATTCTGGATTTTGAGATGTGTCATTAAGATCAGTCCGACCTTCTAACTGCTGATAATATGCTTCTCGAAGCAATCGAAAGGTCTGTACATTTTTATATGGTAATTGTGTCATAGGATCTAAATATTTAGCAGGCAACCTATCGGACAATCCAAGAAATTTTTTAACTTTTTAAAATGCTATATTATAATATTAATATTATTTGTTCATAAATAACAAAACTTTGAAATATATAATTTTAAGTATAAGAATTATAAGTAGTATCCTTTACCGCGTGATTGCACATAGAGGCTTCAATGGTGGCCTTTGCGGTGTCGATTTCTTAAATACATCTAAGTACGATTGTTCATTTTCAAAAGTAATAAATGTGCGTTCATAAAATGTTCCAGTTTCCTTGGCATGAATATCTTTCCTTTTAGCAGTAGCAACTACAGATTCCTTTTTATTGTCATCTTTTCCATCTCCTTTTGACTCAGTTTCACTGAAATGTAGACAAATAAAGTTAAATATCTAGTAAACGTTTATTTCGAAGATTTGTTTCTCTTCTTTATCTTACTAATAGCAAACAAAAAAAAAGAGATACCTTCCTTTTGAAGAACCGTCAGCACCAGTATTATTAGAATTTCCTTTTTTCTCATCGTCACATTCAACATTGATCTTTTCTACATCCACATATGTTTCGGATAATACCATGACTGGCATAGACAATGACTGATATCTAATCATTGGACCAACATGCGTTTTTCTTACAGTCCTCGTAGTCTTTTTTTCATTTTCTAGTTTCTGATACTTTTCTGCAAGTGTAATAAGAAATTTATTAAATACAATCTTAATATGATTTCTCTCTAATCCCACAATTTTTAGAAAGTTTTATTGTATTAATCTCAATTTAAATTTCCTTATTTATATGCTTTCTGTTCTTAGAGAAAATATCCAAATAAAAACATTATTAAATACCTACATTTTACAGAACTTGTGAATAATTTGAAACAAAGTTACAGTTAGAATTACTTTTTCCAATCACTACAATTCAACTTTCAGTTTTTTCTATCTATCTTTCTATATATATATAATTTATAACTAAGTTACATATTTTTGATAACTATTTTAGTAGTTACTTTTATACACTTTATGGATTTCAAATTTATTCGTTAATATACATGTGTGTTTAATGTAATTGTTATTAGTTTTTTACAAAACTTTTCGAATCCTGATATTGTATACATACCCAATGACTTTGTGTTAATTTCTTCTGTTTGCAATGCTTCTTCCAATAATTCTTCTTGAGTAGGTTTCCATATATCATGCTTCACAACTTTTATTTTCCGTCTTTTATCTTCTTCGTTTCTCTCACGCAAGCGTTTTTGTGTAGCCGCTGACTTTGCGGCAGTGGAGCGGCGTATTGATTTCCTTTCTGTGTAAAATATTACAGTGAACACATTGGAAAGAAATGATTAATTTACGTTAAAATATTCACGTTGCGAACCTATGCTATCTATGAGAGTCTTGTCTTGTTTCGGTTGTTTTATTTTTTTCTCTCTGGGTGTCGACTGTGCATGCAATGTGGCAGGTTTAGGCTCCTTATATGCTTTTGTTACTAATCTACGTTTCTTTTTTGGTCCCTCTTGTTCGGTATCAGAAACCGGCTCGTCATTCTCATCAATGCTGAAATCCGAGTCTACCTCGTCCTCTGCTTCATCTTCTTCCCTAAAACCATTTCAACGTTTATGTATTCCATTGTATTTTACAAACGTGTATAAATGTTATAAAAGCATGATGAGAGCCACAAACATGTAATCATGATCCTGTTCCACCTCGTCAAAGCCACCATATGTAGTTTTATAAAAATCATCTTCCTCCTCTTCATTCAGCAACCTTGCCATTTTATTGCCAGCGTTTGCACGTTTTTCTCTTGTTGCGGCCATTGTAGTGAAATCTGGCCAACAATTTTCGATATAATTTATATGTTATCTAATTATGTCTTACACCTGGAAAAGAACAAAATGAAGAACCATTAGATTACATTACTTTTATTATTGATAAAACATATTTGTACTGAGGTTAAGCGAGGTTAGCAATTTGAGGTAGACCATTAGAACCTTAGCCTTGGTGCATTCAATCCTTCTTTTGATCGTTTTTCCCTCAAGTTAATTCAAGTTCGTACACAACGCGGATATTATTTTATAATACAATTAAAAAATTCATAAATACTTTTGCTTTGTTGATTGTTTCATTTCCTTCACTCCACTCGATCTTGACAGACTGTCAACAGCATACAAATATGTCTCGCAAGTTAAACCTATTAAACTGCATTATCGTGGCATGGTACGTTGTTATCGATGGATGTACGATATTTCTGCCATCTTACGACTCATTGCGAATGAAAATTACGAAATTTTTAAGGATGACAGACTGGCGGACTGATGGATAGTGTGGATGTGGGTTAATGTGGGTGGAAAAATTTTGCGTGGATCGTACTTGTCCCACCCTTGTCCGATCGCATGCCACGCATGTCAAATACTAACGAATCGTATAGATAAGATAAGTGCCGTGGCAACTGTGCGTTATAAAAATTATGTATGTACTTTTCGATATTATGCGATAAATTGCGTTCTTCAGTCAACGCTCAATTTCATAGTTAAGAATTCTAACAAAAATTACGCGTAATAAACGTGCTGTTTTGTGTATAAGTCAATCAATTTATGTGATATTCAACAGGTTTAAATTCTATCTAAATCAATTAGAATTCTATTCTATATTCCTAGAATTCCAATTCTATAGGAACTTATATTTTTTCATTATGTATAACTTTGATCAGAAGTATTGGTCGTTTACGCGTGAAACATAAATAATTTACAATACAATCTGCTGTAAATTTAAAGATTACAAGATTAAGGCTACGCTCTATTTCATGCATGATATATCATTTTGCCTTTGTAATTCTTTGAATGACAAAGAAAGATGAAATGATACATCATGCGTGAAACAAAATCCAAGAAACTGGAATGTAATTTCACTATTTTTGATAAAATCTAAATCTTCTATGATCCATATATGAATTATTGTTTACATACACGACTATATTTTGATATCATATCCATATGTATTATTTTCTTAATTCTACTTCCTTAGTGAAACAAATTTTATAAAATTGTATACAAATTTAAAAATTGAGATAAAAATCTACATGAAAATGCTAGAATTGGAATACTTTTCTAAATTTTTGTAAATTTATTTTTGTTGTGTGATTTCTACAAATTTTTCAGTAAAACTGTGTCAAACTACAATGAACTACATTTTACATATTTCTAAATTCCTGGCGAAAAAAATTTCTATGAATAATTACAAAGTTTTACTAAAAATAGAAATTTGTAAAAATTATTAATAAATTTTTGTTTTTAATAGAACTTGTAATTATTTATTACATTTATTTTTTCATAAAAATGTTTTCTTAGATATATGTAAATAGAAGTATTCCAATTCTAACATTTTGACAAAATTTTTTTCCACCAGGATTATGATTATGTATTTTTATTTTATCAATGCTAAAGTTAAATATATTAATAATTTTATAATTTAATTTTCTATATTGTGTTGTCTAATTTTAGGTACTTATATTTTTTTCATTTATTTGGAATTCTTTTATCTGTATTGTCTTATTATTTATAAGTTTTTGTTAAAATTCTCAAAATAAAAGAATTTAAATTTACATTTAAATTTCTGTTTAAATTCTTTCTAAGAATAAGAAATAATTTAAAAAACACAAGTGGCTAATACTTTTGGCAAAGATTGTATAAGTAATAAAGTTGTTGATGAATATTTTTTGGTGTTACATACGACATCCATATTGTATATATAATTGACCAACATACATTTTCATTTTATATAATAAACAAAATAAGATTGAGTAAAATTAAGTGAATTTGCTTTGCTATTAAAAGGATACAACAGATATATTATAAAATATTATGATACAGAATATTTTGATACATTATTATAGAATATTAGATTACATATTACAACATATGTGCTACATAAAAAAACATACTTAATGTTTTTTTTAAGATTTCTTAGAGGTCTCTAATGACCTTTAAATATTTGTCTTCTGTTGTCTAATCTTGTTTTTGCCGTTTTGATAGATGCAGTGGAGAGAGGTGCTATCACGTTTACTTCATGAACTCTGAGCTTCAAGATTAGTCAATTATTCAAAACAGTCGCTACCAGAACAGTCGCAACCAGAACAATCGCAATCACCTAGGCAGTCATTACAGCAGTCATTGCAACAGTGATTGCAACAGTTATCATAAGAGCCACAACACCAAGCCAACAGGATGTCTGAAACTGTGGAACAAATTTTAGAAAAATTTATACCACAAGAGAAATTAACTGATATAAAACGCATTTTATATGGATGTGCATTTAAGTAAGAATTTATATATTACAAAATATATTTATAAATTTTTTCTCTATACAGGGTGATTATTAATGAATGTCCCCACTTTTTACCCTAGGTGCATGCTTTGGCGACGGATACATATTTCTAACATATTATTATATTAGAAATTACAAATATGTGCTCCTATGGTAAAAAGTGGGGACATTCATTAATAATCATCCTGTATATATACAGTTTACGTAAGAATATTTTTTCCATTTAATTAGAGCACCTACGAAAAAAATGTTATCTGTAAGCAAAAATAAATGCTTATATTTCTGTTTATAGAATGTATTTCGTAATTTTTCATAATTTTGAATGTTTGTGAAATATAAGGGGACGAATTTTATAGACACCCTGTATATAAACATAAATGATAGTCAATGATTCGACGTAATGAGAATTAAATTAATGTATGTAATGTGATGTGAATTCATTTATATTATAAATTCTATTTGATTATATAAATACATTTAGACATTAGGGTCATATACATTTACATGAGGACAAAACAAGAATCTAATTTTGCAAATGTTTTATGGAAAAATAGAAGGAATTAAAGAAGTCGCGTTTATTCCATTATAAAGATCACAATTTGCTAAATTTGACATTTAAAGTTTGTTAAAAGATAATATAAAATGACATCACTTTATTCACGTTTTTCTAAATCATGTTCAAAAACATATAACCATTATATTTTGAAGTCAGTTTGACCAATCAATTTGCAATTTTACATACTTCTAAAATTAAAAACTAGTGCTTGATATAGGATTTTTTTAAATAATGCAAAGTTAAGTCTTGTTCTGACCCGTATAGATGATGTGTCTCCTTATACAATGCATACATAATCTTTGTTTTTTTCATGTTATTTCTCAGACCATTAGATATAGCATGGGAAGATGAACATTTTCAAATAAGTGGATGGCAGGTGACTAATCAGATCAATGAAGAGCTTCGTCCTCCACGTTTAGTTCGTGTTGGACTGATACAGCATAGCATAGTAGCAGGAACAACAGAACCTATTCAAAATCAACGAGATGCAGTACATAACAAAATTAGATCGTACATTGTGCAAGCAGCTCAATATCAAGTTAACATTTTATGCCTTCAAGAAGCATGGAGTAAGTGCAATCCATTAATTATGTACAATTTATATTGTTATACAGGATTATTTAAAATAATTGCAGGGATTTTAGAAATGTTTTGTCTGTATTGCATTTAACATACAACAATTATATCATTAGGTATCAAATAAGGATGAAATGAGACAAAAAAAGCACACTAACATCTTTTATCTTAGTTTTTATAAACGCGTTCTGAATACGAGTCTTAAAGTTTTGTTTTAAGGATGTCAAAGCATTGCCAAAACATTACCAAAAATATAAAATATATAAATTGTTTTATTAATACATTTAATTATTTGTGTAAAATTTAAACACAATTTTTTTTATTGGTTAAGAAGTTAATTTTTTATTTACTTTGATTCTTATGTAAAATCGGATTTGTAGTATACTTATTTACAAATTTGATAAAAAAACTAGCTTTATGAATTAAATCAAATTTTTTACACATACTAATAAATATCTAATAAATTGTGCAATAAGCGTATAAAAGTGCAAAAGTTTATTTGGATTAACTTACTCATTTAAAAGTGCTTTTTTACCTAAAACTGCAGCAAATTGTCACTTTACATAAGCTATTCTTAAGCCATAAGCTATTCAAATTATTCATCGTTTTGTTCTTTTCTGCCGATTTCAAGGCCAAAATTCGGGTACCATGATCATTTTTTGTTCTTCATTAGGGAAAAAAAGAATAAATCCAAGAAGCCTACGGTTTATAATTTTCGAATTTTGTTAGCTGTATTGCATAGCTAAAACATCTTTAAACTTTACAACATAACTTACTTATATCCAAGATGTTAGACCAATCTGAACTAGTGGAATTTCTTTGATTGGGGGAAGCTGTGTTTTCTTTTTTATCTCCTGTCTTATTGATTTCTCCTTCATTTTCATGAGGGAGAATTTGTTCTCCCTCATTAAATTTTTCCTCATTAAATTTTGCATACCACGCGCCAATAGACTCAACAGAGGGCGGATCTTTTCCAAATTCCGTGCGAAAATTCTGTTGAATAATGTCAACGGGCTGATTTTGTTGAAATTGAAGAACACAAAAATCTTTCTCGTTATCGCTATACGACGCCATTTTTTAAACACGTAAACTACTGCATGGCGTAAAGTTTGAAAAACAACTAAGCAAAAGTTTTGCCAAGTTTTACTAGAGTACCTCTAGTTTTACTAGAGTATCTCTAGTTTTACTAGAGTATCTCTAGTTTTACTAGAGTATCTCTAGTTTTACTATAGTACCTCTAGTTTTACTAGCGGTACTCTAAGTTTTATTAGCCATCAGAGTTACTGCGTTCTAAAACTACTACAATCAAAAGGCTGTATTTTACGTTACTTATGTAATCGATTTTATTTAGTATGGTTTTGGAACGCAGCTATATATGGCTATAATTGTATCTTAAATGAACTACAGACGAAAGTTTATGAAATCTCAAAATTATTTTAAATAATCTTGTATACAATATTATGAGTCGTTATCTATATAAAATTATCTAAATGAAGAAATGACTTTATTTTATCTTTATTAGATTATATATTATCTTTATCTTAGATAATAGATGTGTTATATTATTTTTTCAAATTATCTAAATTAATGCAAACAAAGTATGAAGTGTTATACTAGTTTCAACTTTTACGTTTATTTTAGTAAAAGAATTTTTTGATATGATAACAAAGGCTTGCATCAGAAAATAGTAGCATAATGTAAAAATTGTTTCAAAACTAAATGATTCAAAAACTTTTAACAAGGAACTTTATCAGTCATAATGTTAGTTATATATTCCTTTTATATTTTTTTAACTTTGATTTTTATTTGTGTATTGATCCAAATAAAAAAAAGAAACATGTTTTGTGTGGTTAAATTATTTGAAGAACTCTGTTTTAAATAGAAATAAAAATTTATAAATAAAAATATGAATATATTGTTTTTATATCCTAAATTGTTTTACTGATATCGATATTATGTAGATTTTAAAATTATCTAGATGTTATCAAGATATATAAAATTTCATTTTTTATCTCAATAAATTTACAATAAAATTATCTTTGTTTTATCTAAGCTACGTTTACATGTAATTTATCTTTATTTGGATTTATCTATATATAGATCTATAATTTTAAGTTATTTAAGTGTAACACACTGAATATTATAAGTTTTATTACTGCACCCTATGTGAATTTGCATCATAATCAATTTGTATGCTTACTGCAGCTATGCCATTCGCTTTTTGTACGAGGGAAAAGTATCCGTGGTGCGAGTTTGCAGAGGATGCCGAGACTGGACCCACGACCGTGTTCCTATCTAGTCTTGCCAAGAAGTACAACATGGTAATAATATCGCCGATTTTGGAAAGAGATTCCTCTGACGGCGATACTATCTGGAACACTTGTGTAGTGATCAACACGGATGGTACAGTTCTCGGAAAACATAGGAAGAACCATATTCCTCGTATCGGAGATTTTAACGAATCTACCTACTATATGGAAGGCAATACAGGGCACCCGGTATTCGACACTCCTTTTGGACGTATCGCGATTAATATATGTTACGGACGTCATCATCCATTGAACTGGTTGATGTTCGGCTTGAATGGGGCAGAGGTAAGTTGCAGATCATATATCTGAATAATAATTTATTCTCTTTAGCGAATAAACAAAAAATAATCGTGAAGAGGACTTGGTTTACAAAATTTTCTATTCTTATCTATCCATCCTTTTAGATCTAGTGCTCTCTATTTTCTATATCTATACATTTCTAAATTATTATATATTTTTAAATTGTACTTTATATTTACATTTATATCTTTGTATTTACATTTTTTTCACAAATTCTTTATCTCTCTCTATTTCTCTCTAAACTTATATACCTTATTCTTCATTTACCTCTCCATATTGCACTTATTAAATACTTATTCTGACTATCACTCACTCTACCTTATCTTTCTTACTTCTAACCGAATCTTTTTTTATCTTTATTCTCCTTTTTAATTTTTTACAGCTTCCTTAATACCTTACCTTCAATCTCTATTTAAATCCTTTCATTCTCCTATTTAAATCCTATTTGTAATTCTTAATCATTTCTTAGTTTTACAAACCAATTTTTTGTTTTATAAGAGATGAAAAAACCGATATCAGTCTAATTTTATTTATCTTTGTTTTTTATATTCCCTCGTACAGTGTTCTATACAATAATCTTTACCCTCATTACAGAAAATGCAATTTCAATGCCTTTTCTTCAACCAGTATTTGCTTACTTCACATTTCTATACCTTAATTTTACCAATGTTTCATCCCTTACTTACTTTCTTCATATTTTCCTCCTTCAAATATTTAAGTATTCCTTCTCTTTTATACTTTATATCTTCTATGGTACTTTCTATTGTTCTTAAAATTTTACTATCCTCTCGTTGTCTTCATATACTCCTTTTTCTATTTATTAATTCTCCTTTCTATTTTTCCTCCTCTTCATTGTCTCTAAATTATCACTCTAGGGTATCACAAATTCAGTGTGCAACGCTATTTTTTATACAATTAAAAAAATAGATTTTTTATAATGAAAAGATACTTTTATAATTTCATAATATACTGAATACATAATATCTGAAGTTTCTCATATGATTTTCTTTATAATTTTTCAGATTGTTTTTAATCCATCCGCTACTGTTCAGGGATTATCGGAGCATTTATGGCCAATCGAGGCAAGATGCGCCGCAATAGCGAATAATTATTACACTTGCGCTATCAATCGCGTAGGAACTGAACTTTTCAAAAATGAATTTACCTCTGGTGATGGAAATCCAGCACACCACGACTTTGGATTCTTTTACGGCTCTAGCTATATTACCGCCCCCGATGGCTCACGAACTCCAAGCCTATGTCGGCACAAAGATGGATTGCTCGTTGGAGAATTAGATCTCAATATGTGTCGACAAATAAAAGATATATGGGGATTTAGAGTGAGTATTTTGTATTCTTATTATTTATTCTATAATAAATTATAAGTTTGTTACTACATTAACTTATGATTGAAGAAAATATTTAATAATATTCAAATATTTAATAAGTGGAATTAGTTTATTTACATAATAAAAATGTATAATAAATTAATTTGAAAATGAATTAATGAAAATGAAAAAAAAATTTGAATATTTTATTGACATCGATAAGCATATCAAATATTATAAATTCTTCATTACCTTCAATCTCTCTCATTAAGAAATATGTATTCATATATTTACTACTTTCTACTTTGTTTATTCTATTTCTTTCTATGAATTTTTTAGATGACACAAAGACTTGATATGTATGTTAAAGAACTTGCTGAATATGTTTCAAAACGGGATGGTAAACAAGATGAAAAATCAAAACAATTGTACTGATACAGACTTTATAAGGTGTATAATTAAAATTAATAAGTTCTTGAGTTTATAAATTTTTATAAATTAATAATCAATTGTTTTTCTATGTGATCTATGTATATTGCCATTAAATGTGATCAACTTTATATTTTATGAATAAAGTTCTTATATTTTATGAACAAAATCTTTTTTTAATTATACTATTATTGTGCAGATATTATATATGGTCAAAAACCTACGCAACGACAATGTAACAATACCTAACTGTCATTCAGAGTTGCAAAATCCCTCTAGAGGCTTAGTGTGACTAACCAAGATTAAAATATGTCTTAACACTGAATTTTTTTGGATTAATAAAATTTATATTTTTCTACATAATTGGTTTATTCCACATAGTTCCAGTATAACAAAATATATATAAATATGCAATATGTTAGAAATATAAAAGAGACTTTTCGAAAGTTAAATTATAAATGTCAGAGATGTTAATGAGCATCAGTAATATTAAATTGATTGTCAATTTAATTCTGTGATATTACTCTTCTAATTCAAGAGCTGTGTTAAAAATTGTAAGTAATAATAAACAGTTCGAAAGAATTAGAAATTGTATGTAAAATTACACAAAAAGCACTATCTCAGTTCTAAGATCTTATTATAATCATGTACTGGCCTTTTCCGATCTTGTTTTATATGTCATTTTTAATTCTTTAAATAAAACAATTGTAAAATATTGATAGAGGAGACCGGGGCTTGTTGGCAATGCATTTCGTTTATGTACTGGTGACGAAAGAAATAATGGAAAAATTATTGCAAATTATTTCTTTTATAACAAGTACTATTTTTAAAATTTTATTTAAATTAAACTAGTATAAAGAAAGAGAAAAATGTGATTCAAGAGAAGACAAATAAGTTTCTGAGCGTTTTTAAATTTCATATTAATGTTTTTTAGAGAACAAATTGAAATCACATATACTATTAGTTTAAAAAAAGTTTTCATTACTATATGACATGTTGTTTTAAGTAATAATATAAAATATTTGTTATAATAAAATAATTTAAATCAATATACATAGGAATAATACTAATATTTAAGACGAGCTTACATGCTATTAAGAAGTTAGTAAACATACAATTACAACTTTAACAAAACGTTTTATATTTAATATTTCTATATCAAAGTTACACATTTAAAATAGTTTAATTTGTTTTTCTGTAACAGCATTTTGATATTTAATTATCAAAATAACTTTAAAAGATACAGGCTTTACAAAAAGTACATATGTTCTGTTTGTTTATTTCTATTACGTTTTCACTAATTTAATATGGAGTTTGTCATATAAATAATTAGATACACTGTGATATATATCTATTTCCTTTGCTATCAGTTTGTTATAATGTATGTTTGTATTTTACTTATTACAAAGCTATATCATATACAGAATCATTCCTGGTATGAAAATGTAGAGAAAGGTTCTCCCTTTTTATCAAATTGCTATAATCATAATAATTACTTATTTAAAATGTCGAATACTAAAATTGTGAAAATTGTGGTGCCAACGAATCCTAGTCTTCTCTATAATTGTAATATATTAATTTTTCTTATGGTTATATATTAATATTAAGCAGTATTTCGATATTTAATCCTTGATTCGAATTATTCATCCTTTTTAGATTATATATTTCATATAAATACCTACATGTTTATAATCCTATGTACTTTATATATTATATAATTAATTACGAAGGTTTACAAATTACATATTTTATCCTATTTTTTAAATATTGTATTTACATTTATCCAGTGGACGTATTATCTAACACGTTATGTGTTTGTTTGCGATAATGTAAAGCTTCTTGATAAGCTTTCTTTACGGCTTTTCTGTCCGTAGGTTTACGCGATTCGATTAATTTTGCTTCGTCCACTTCTTGCGATACTCCAAGTTTTTCTAATTTTTCACCTGGCAACCATTGCCTGAAAAATATTAAATTGAATATTTTTATTTGTAAATTGTTTTATTTTTATAAAAGTGAAAAATATTTTGTAAAATTGCAGAGTCTGTGTATCTTCTTGATTTGAAATTATATTGTTAACAATTTTATTTGTATCATATATATTTTATGTATTAAATTTATAGATGTATATACAAATGCATGTATAAGCATATATAAACATTTATATGTGTACATAATAAATAAAGTAATATTTTTTATTGAAAATTATAATCTACGTATTCTATCAAAATTTGTTTTCAATTTTTTATTTGTTAACAGATATTTTTTAATTGATACAATTAATAATTTATTATTGATCTTATAACTCTTATTAAAAACATATATTAAATATATCAATGACCAAGCATATGTGTTTTTACATTAAAAAGTAAAAATTATCAAGGAACACATACAAAAATTTCAGTCGCAACCATAAAACTGTCAAGTAATCAATCGATCAAAATCAGTTCTAGAACGTAAGATCGTAATTTTAATCGATTTGCTTTACGGCCTTACAATTAAGATTAAAATTTTTATATATGTGATGGTCCTTACCATGTGCGCTTTGTATCAAAGAAAAGCACAAGAAAAACTGGATCTTTGTAATTGTCTCCAAGCGCTAGAACATCATCAGGCGGTGCTGGGATTGGTACCCCTTTATGTATAGTGCCTCGAGGTGTATTAGGATCAATGATCAGAGCTGGATACCACGGATATCCACGACATTTAGCCCATACAAGCTGTAAAGCTTCTAAGCCGCTACCAGCACTCGTTTGTTTGGTCTCGTTTTCTTTTTTTGTATCAACAATTTCTGGATGTTGCTTTTCCTCTTCTGCACCAGGTGTAGTGGATCTACTTGTGGGACAACTACTACAGCTCGACGACTGGCTCTCTCCTTCACCCACGTCACTATCCATTGTCCCACTCCTAGAAATATTGGTTGTGTATGCAACTTTTTGTATCATAAACATTTGTATATTATTGTATTAATTATAAGCCAAAGAAACATTATTCAAATATCTTAACGTATATTCTTATTTTGTTTAATTACATTATAAATCTTTTATAAGTACATAGATTTGTTATAAACATTTATGCATTTATATATTGCATGGAACTAATTGCATCAGGATTACATCATATTGTCATGATTACCTATATACTTTAAAACTATCACTTTGCTTCTTTTTATCATCCTCTGGAAGAAACATTTGGCTACTTTTAGCATTACGCGCTCTAGCTTTGCGAGTGAATAACACCGCTGTTCTTCTATTCACACCACCTCCGCCAACCTCTTTCTCACTGGACTGCGATTCCGTTTCTATGCGATTACGATTTGATCTTTCTCTCTTTCTAGATTTAGAGCCCCCTTGTTCAGATTCAGAGACCGGTTCGAGATCAGGGTAATCTTTGCGAATTTGTTCTATTAAGGCTCCTCCTTGTTCTTTCATTTTCATTCCTGCTCGATAAAACATAGTATCTTTGCGATTATATGCCAGACAATTGCTGACCATTAAATTGAAATCGGCTTCAAAAGACGCAATGTATTCATATTCTTGTTTTTCTAATTTTGCCTGTAATAAAAAAATATATAGTGATTTATAATTTAATCAGGTGATTCGTGAAATAGGGGAAGGTCAGAATTACATTATTTTTTACAAAAGTTTATAATTCAAAAATTATGAAAAATATTTTCAAATTCTTTACATTATAATAAAGTACAATGCTTTCCCTTTTTTAATATAATTGGTTCATAATTTTTTGCGTTAATTTTTTGAAATAAATTTTGATAAGTTTTGTAAGTGATACGATTTAGGAAATGGAACTTCTAAATTGCATTATAAATTACCAAATCGCAATTTTCTACTGTTCATAAAGTCTACACTATCTTGTATGTAAAACTTTATTCTGATATTATCGCAAAAATGTTTTTTTATGGAAATATCTTATTTCTTTTCTATTACATTTAATCTTATTTTTAGTCTTTATATTCTTCAAGGCACAAGTTTTAAATTCTGGACACTTTTTGTATTCTTTTTTGTCTATGTCCTGTTTGGTGCAAAAATCAATTAGAGGAAAGTGAGGCAAGAAAGGGAGGTAAAACGGGATATCGCCTGTATCGCGCTATTCGAATGCAGAAATCACAATTGAGCATACATGTTATATGCGACTCCTTGGTCATTAAAAGTTATCTACAAGTCAGCGAAATAGATAGCTGCGTTATTGAGATAGACCATAATTTTTACTTTTCTGCGATTTTCTTATCTACACAAAGATATACCTAACAGCAAGGAAACAGGTAGAGGCACAAAAAGAAAAGAAGAGAGCAAGAAAAGTATAAAATAAAATTATATAAGAGCCAAAGAAACGTATGAGAAAAAAATTAAGCTAAAAACGCAAAAAGTATCCTACCTTGCCCACGGGAATACCCATCTTACCCCACTCGTCGGGCAAGATGGGGAGAAATGCCTCTTTTTGGTTTTTATTAAATAAAATTTATAATACTTTAAAATTTTATTTTAATGATAAATATATTGAAAAACAAATGTCCAAAGAGTATTATAAAAATAAAGATGACTCGTTAATTATGAAAACCTAGCTTTTATTTTTTCTCAAAACTTAACTACCCTGTCTTACCTCACCTTCCCCTATTTATATTACAAGCAAAATTGTGCGATTTAAGCAATAGCATGGTGCGATTTGGTGGAAAAGATTAAAGGACAATTCATAAAACTTTGTTTATCTAATCTACAAAGAAAAGTAAAAATTTAAACCTTATTAATTTAAATCTAACACTATTGTGATCATATTTCAAAAAAGCTATAACATCGCGATTTTTCTATGAACGTAAATATCAAAATTCCTGTGCCTAGCGTCTTGAACATAATAAAATAAATTATGGCAGTAGTATATCTCAAATAATCCCATAGAAACTGTACAGCGATTGAATTTTTAGATCTAGTGATGTGATTTTAGTAATCTTCCTCCCTCTATATTTTAATACAGACAAAAATAGATAGACGCTATCATCTTCGCCTGGATTCAAAACTCTAAAGTCCACCTTTTTTTGTTTATTCTTTCTCGCTCTATCGAGACGACAGAAAAGTGGAAGTGCTTTAATTTACGAGTTGGGTTTTGAACAGGCTTGGTTTAAGGCTCCTGCCTACTCGCCGCGGCCATATTAAAGTCGTCATGAAATGACACGTAAAAGTTTCCATCGTGGCATTTGTAAAGAAAGAGAATTTGGATAAAACAGAATGAGGAGATCGCTTTAAAATACTTGTAAAAATGGACCTTGACCATCCTTTTTCCATCTAACAGTCAGTAAATAGTTGTAAAAAGCATGTAAAGTGATTTATACAGACAGGAAAACACACGAACAGCTATTGAAAGTGAAAAATATGCTTTTATGTATAAAATTCAAGGAACTTCACTTGCGGTTTATTTTTACGAGTTTGGTAAATACGAGACAAGTCATATTTTCACAATGAAACATAATAACAAAAAGATGACATGCAAGACAAAGTTTTATCGTAACCAGTCACGTTTCACGTCTAGTTAGTTTTAATTTTGTCAACGACAGTACGTCGCTGCTGTCAACGCCTCGGCTGAGGCGTCAGGAGCTTTAACATGTTATATGTATAAATATGTAAAGACAAAAATAAAGTAAAATAATTACCTGCATAGTAGAGAGATCCATAGGGTGTGACACTATTTCAAGATAATCTGGAACTTCTTTGATATTGACTGGTTGCCCAAATACATCATTTGTATCTTTTGCCTTTATAGCTTCTAACAAACTACGTAAAACACTTTCCAATGGCCGCAACTGAAGCCATAGACACTTTTCCTTTCTGCAATCAATTTTTCTCAAAATTAATATTGTTTTAAAAATATTGTATAAATTGATAATATAAAAAAATCATTTAGAGAGTTTAAAGTTCTTTAAAGTGGAATAATAATATTATTCCGCTTAATATAATAATATTAGATTATACTTTTTTCTACTAATAGTTAAGTCTTTAAAAAAATATGCAAAACTTTCATAATACGTGACTTGTTCAGAACGCGCTTCTAAAGATGTTAGCATGTTTTTTGTTATTCAATCTATCATTCATTGAATGTAAAGCAGAAAAGACAAAAAAATATGTTAACATCTTTGTAAGCACGTTCTGAATAGGATGTCTATATCATTTAAAATGTGTTGCGAGTATACTAACACTTTGAATAGTTCCTTTTTTAATTTTTCACGCTTCCGTACTAATTCACATAGCAATCGTGCACGTTCTAAATCTTGACGTAGACACTGCCAATATTTAAGTTGACGATACATCTCCCCTCGCGCTTCACTATCGTGTGTCGGCGAAGAGGGATGTTCTCCGAGTGGAGGTGGTCTAGATTGCGGATGGGAACTTTGCAATCTTCTAAGAAGCGGGACACCGTTTCTGTATTGTCGCTTCAATGTCCAATAGGCAATAAGACGTTGTATCAATTGACTTCTTTTTGGAATTCCTTCTGCTAGACTAATGAAAACAAAGTAATGTATATATAAATCCAATAATTCATTCAAACTTTGTTTTACATAGAATGTGTTTAAACTTATAATTTATCATATTATCATTATCACATATAAATAAAATTGATAATTTTATTACCTAGCAATTTCTCTAATTCTCTCAGGTGGTATGGTGGGAATAGAAATAACAGGCGCTGATGAACTTTTCTTGTTAGCTATTGCTCTTCTACGCGCATCCACAGGATTTGTTGAAGGCTTATAATCAAGAGGAGTATGTGCCTCGCAGTAAGCTGTTTTTTGCACCAGTATTGGTTCACCATTAGCAGGCTGCATCGTTCTCATGCGCATACATAGACCAGCTTGCTGAGCACAAGTCACGTGGAAAGCAGCATAACAATTGCTCTTGTGACACTGAATACACGCGCCAGCTCCCTTTCGCTTACATACGCAGCACATTAGCTTCCAACGAGCTGGCGGTATACTCTCTATACTGTCGATGGGTTCCAAAAATACAGTGTTAGCAAATCTAATTTCTGGTATCCATAGAGCGCATACTACATGAGCCCATGTCGCAGGACGATCAGTCTGTTTGAAAGCACCACCTCTGTTTGGACAGAGAACACAATCGACAGCTCTGGATGGACTCTGTAGACATCTTCTACACAACCATTGTCCTTCAGGTATATACGGTACACCGTAACAATCTTGATGAACAGCAAGATTACACATATCACAAAACAGGATTGCATTACTGTTCTGACATTCTCCATCCATGCAAATGCAACAAACAGCATCTTCATCTGCAGCAACACCACCACCACCGTTACTTTGTTGTTGGAAATATGACTCTTTCTCAAGTCTGTCCATTAACAACTCAAATGTGTCAGGCTCCAATGCAGGCGTCAATCCAGAAGCTAGCCTTCTTTCATTTACAATAGACAGCCATGCAGTATCTTCTTCATCTAAATCATATTCTACCTCTCCTATCAAAATAATATTTTAAATGATATTTTTCAGATTATATATAATGATAAAATTTAGCAAACAATTTATATCAAAAAATTTAACATAATATTTACAAAAATATACATATATGTAAAATGTAGATATGTGATATGTAGATATTAAAAGTAGAATTGTTTAATTAATACTATTAACTGTCTATATGTATCAACAGAAAAGTATCACATATTTTTGTGATACTGTAATACTTTGTAATAGTTCTTTGTAATACATTAAGATAAACAACAGTCTCTATCCAAATAAACTAGAAAACAATTTAATATTTGAAGAACAAGTCTGCTGCATTGCCAGCTTCAGTTTAACAAGTAAATGCAATTCCTATTTATATAAATTAAACATTATTTTTAAGTTACTAAATAATTCAATCTTTTGAACAGTTAATACTTGCACTATTTCTTTTTTTTTTGTAGTTTCCACAATATTAACTTTAAGCTATAAAAATATTTTTCTTAAGTCATTTTTGTGTTTTTCTTAAGTCAAAGTTATAAATTTTGATATAAAAAAATATATTTCTTTAATCTTGTTGGCTAATTAGTTACAATTTATATAGAATTTTTAAAAATTAACAATCACACAAATACTTTATAGAGATGTTAGAGTATGTGTAAATTGCTGAAGAATTTTTGTACAGTTGTAAAAAATAGTGAAAATTAATTCCAACGCAAATAACAGTCATGTATACAGATTTTTAAAAATAAAATATAAGCAAAAGTTTAATAATGGGAAACAATAACATAATATATTTTAATAATTAAATATTTGAATGTGTGTATGTGTGTGCGCACGCGTGTGCGTGTGTGAGTGTTTAATTATTAAAATATATTACAGTATATATATATATATATATATATATTATACAAATTGAAAAAATATTTACCATCAAGTTCTTCACCACTGCGCTCCATAAATCTAATATAAGAATTCGGAAGTGGTTCAGCCTCTCCTAATTGATTTTCATAGCCTTCTATTTCCTTAACTGTAGCAGTAGGTAAAGTGTTAAGCACATTTTTGTCTTCCTTTTCCTTTTCGACTAACGCTGCATTACTTTTTTGCAATTTTTCATCAGACATACTTGGATCCACAGAAATTATAGGAATTGCATCTGAGATTGCCACTTTGATTGATTTATTTCCATCTTCTTTCTCTCCTATGGGATTTACCTTTAAATATCATATTATTAACATTAAAAATATATTGTATTATGAACATAATTAATTCTATGAACAATAGTTTAGTTATTACAAATATAGTGTTTAATAATTCAAGGTGTTTGATCAATTATTGACACTCTACCTGAATCAATATACAGATAAAGCAGAGTAAACTGAGTAGACAAATCCTCTACCATTTTGTAATTTACATAATAATTAATAAAAAATTATTCTATAAAAATTTGTGAATGAGTATGTGCGTCTATGCTATTCAGTAACAAAGAATATATTGAGCATTACTCATCACTAGTTGTTGCCAGAGGTGTGTTCCTCTTGTTATCTCGTCACATGCATAGCAATGCCAATTAGCATGTAATGCTAGGTTTTTTCACTGAATTTCATAACACACATGTGCAGATAAAACAGACTAAGTAGAATAATAGTTTTGAATAGAATAGTTTGCATATTGCAATGATTAATAAGAAATTAATTGAAGAACTATTTAATTAATTAAAAAACTGCAAATAAGTGTGTAACTCAGATAAAAATCTAAAATACAAATGTGCAATATCTTTTTAAACATGTATCTTATCACTCTATATATACAGAAATACAAGTATTTATTTTATGACTAATATATCCCTGTGGAAGGACGTTTGACTTCAGCCTTGTTGAAGTTAAAAAGAAATAAGTAATTATTTAGCAATTTACTTTTACTGATAAATAACAAATTAGTATACATGTATTTTTATTATTAAAATACATTAAATAATTGTAATTGATAAATTCAATCCAACTAGCTTGAACTTTTAAAGTTTCATCAGAATCCTTGGAATTATTTGTACGCACCTCGAGACCCAATTTGTCATTCAAGTAAACACTTCTTTCCATTTTAATATTTATTTGTAGTGAAGAGAAAATTGTATACTCCTTATAAAACCAGAAAAGAAACAAGTTAAATTTATAGTAAAGTACATGTTTATTCATACCAAAACAAACTTTGCTGCTTCCTGACTGCTGAGCGTCTCCGTGTTCGTAGGGCTCGCGTTTTCGTTAGGTATACCCATTCTATTCCTCCCTATCTTCTTATTCTTCTTGTTCGATTGCGGCGTGTTCATCTTCGTTTCAGTTGACAAACTCACGTATTATTCGAAGTCGATCGATGCCGTAGTTCGTCGATGGAAGTGCGTAGTTTTGGTTAACCTAGCTGTGTAGTCAAACCACCGTGTCCGAATGCCAATAGCGATTAGATTTCTGTGATCGATCGCGGTACACAAAGACAGTCATCCCTTCAGTCAGGAATTCACAGGAAAGATACTGATATCGCGTCTACAGAAATATGTAAACATTCGGCGAAAATCAGAAGAAAATGCGAGAGTCGGTACCATTTGAACGAACGTGGAACGATCGGGGACTCGCTTACGAATCATGCAACTTGGTGAAAATTATAAAAGTGAACAAATTCACTAGGTATTGACCAATAAAATTATTAATATTCTAGTAAATTCGCTCTCTTTTGTAATTTTCACTAGACTGCGTTCAAAAACACTCCCGAGTGCTCCACCACGTATAATTTTATTCTTAGGTTTGTTCGTCTCACATACTCCAACATAGTGCTCCAATATATTGGAGCGCGTTAAAAACGTTGATTTTGGAGCATGCGACGCGAACAAATCGAAGAGGCTTTCCACAATAAACTATTGTATAATAAATTAATAAATAAATTACTGTATCATAAATCACAAGCCATAAAAATTGGCTAATTACAGTCAATATTTTCTTCACAGTTGACATTAAGTTAAAGTTATTAGCTTATAAAATTATTTTAGTTAAGTTACATAAATAAAAAATTAATTAATTAAAAGTTATGTTAAGAATAAATTAAAAGTTAATTTTGAAAAGCATTATTCATATTAAATTAGAAATTCAATAATTTTGAAAGTTAGATTAGATTATTGAAAACTATTACAATATAAATTATCGGATACATTTAATATTTTATTTGTAAGTTAAGTTTATATAAAATAACAAAAAAAATATTGTTTTTTACGTGAAAACATTTATGAGAGTGCAATTTGTCTTTTATAATTTTTTTTTTAACACAGAAAAATTTTTAAATTAAGAAAAAGTTTTTAATAAAATAAAATTTATGTGTTTTAAAAATAACCAGTTAAAATTAAAAATTAAATTATTTAAAAATAACTTAAGATAAATTAAAAGTTATTAACTTTCTAACCAGTCACTATTCAATCTTGTCACCGACCAATCAACGCATCGATTATTCCCGCGAATGCGAGAGTTACAAATGCGAGAGCAGCTCGTCTACAAATCGTATAATCCGCGATCCTCTCTCGGGCAGATTCGTGGTCATTCGCCTGCGTACGGCTGCGCTGGGTGGTTGGGGGGGAGGGAGAGCAAAAGAGATCTAACTTTACGTCAGTCACATCAGCAGTCAGCAGTATTCGTTTCGTTCTCGTGTCCGCAGCTCGGGTGGTCTATTTCCTCGAATCGTAGACGAGAGAGAGTTGGGGTGTGAAGAGAGTTCTCCCTGGGAAGGACCGTCACTGTCGTCGCGTCATCCCTCATTCCCAATTGTCATCGTTGCCCGTATAAATCTAATCTCCCCTTACATATCCCTCTTTTAATTCCCCTCGATTCTTTTGCTCTATCTCCCTCTCCGCCATCTCCTATCTCTCTCCCTCTCTCTCTCTCTCTCTCGTATCGCGCGTATTGTGAAACAGTGTGAAACGTGAGGCGCGGGCAGCGGTTCCGCGAGACGGCGGAATACATTTGCGAGCGCGAGTGACCGAATGTCCCGCTGAGAATTATGTGGAATAGTGACGCAGAATTGGGATCGGTCGCGCGTCAAGTCAGCTGACATATTGCGCCCTGCTGCACCGCAACAGCCTTCGGTAAGTGTCGCAATCCCGTGCGCGCTCTCCACCCCGCAGCACGGCCACTACCCCGTACTAGCCGCGGACTATTTTCGGTCGGGATAGCCGTGAGAGACGGATGACTATTCTCCCCCCCTCTGCCCCTCCTCCTCCCTCTTCTCTATCACCTTTTTCCCCTCCGCAAATCTCCTCCATCTCACAGTTTTCCCTGCTCGCGTGAGTTACGTGCGCATAATTAACTCCGGATCGAGACGAGACGAGCCCGGGAGCAGCCGCAGCCGCCGCCGTCGTCGCCGTCGTATCGCGGCGCGCCGCGTCGCGGAACGGCAGCGGCGGACGCGCGAGAAACCGTCGACGTGTTAAGTGGCTGCGCGCGATCCGCGAGCGGAGAGACGGACAAAGGAACGACGCAATTTACGACTAAGTGCGTATTCAAGGATGGAAGCCATGTCCCTCCGTGTCTGTCGCTCCGTGCGTCCGTCCGTCCCTCTGCACTCATTGCATGCGTGTGTGGCTGGGTGTCTTTCTTTCTTAACCTCCTCTTCTCCCCCTCCCTCCCTCTCGCCCCCTACCTCTCCTCCTCTAATCCCCTTCGCTCTCTTTTTATATGTAGATCTCCCTCTCCTTCTCTCTCGCTCACTCTCTCTCTCCTCCCCACTTCCCTTTCTCGAACGTCGCCTCTCTTTTTCACTGTCTGCTGCACGAGCACGACAGCAGCGCTCCGTTCGCTCCGATCTGATTCGAATACGCGTGTACTAGACGTCGCAAGTCGCAAGTGCCATGCCATCCCGTCATGCCTATTCTTCGAATAGACGCATTCCGAAAGAGCGAAGGCGTAGTGAAGGTATCCCGCCGCGCGAAGGTCCTCCGACCACGCGCAAGCACATTATCCGCGAGATTCGAGAAGGACTCGTATAAGCGTCGCTTTTAATTTACCTCTCGCACGTAATTCTTATCTCTCTATCCCTTAACGCCACGCGAGGGTATACGCACGTCGTCGAGCCAGTGTCGCTGTCGCCTGGCGAGGTTTCCGCTCGCGTATCTGTCGCGTCACGGCCAAGCGTTTTCGTTCGTGTACCGATATGTCCGAATGGATGCGGATGCGCTTTTCTCTCTGCGTCGAATAAAAGAAAAGAAAGAAAAAGAAAAAAAAAAGAGCGGCCGTCCAGTAACGGGTTCGTGACGCACGCCGCGTACGTGCGTTTACGCGCTTACGCCATTTCTCCTTGCCTCCGCCTCTCCTCTTTCTCTCCGCCCTCCGCGTTCCCCGCGCTCGTCACCGCCTCCTCTCTCGCTCTCCTTTTCCTCTGCCGACGCGCTTCCCTTCAGGTGTCCCTTCGGGGCATTCCCGTCCCCCCCCTCATGTGCCCGCGCGTTCGTATACTCTCCGTTGTTTACAACCTTTCTTTCTGGCGAGAGCCACGGAATCGCGGAATCGCGGCCGCGCTCCGGTCCGGCGAGAGCCTCCCGGACGGGTTGCCCTCGGTGGTCGAACGGAACTCTCTCGCCGCGTGTTTCCCAGCGTAGAGCGCGCGCGAGCGAGCACGGGCGCACGCTCGTGCACGCTCGAGCGTGTGTGCAGCGCGCCTCTCCCGCGGCCTTATCAAGAATAATTTCTCGTATCTACACCGCGGTACTTCCTCTCCCATACGCGCTTTACCTGACTCGACCCGCTCGGCTTTGACGCCAGCCGTTCGCGCCCACGTCATTACACGCGCTCTCTCTCTCTCTCTCTCTCTCTCTCTCTCTCTCTCTCTCTCTCTCTCTCTGCATGCTGTGCATACAAATGCAGAACACATATGCACACAATCTTGCGCATTAGTATTTACATTTATATACTGTATGTATGTAATCATCTATTTGATTTTTCTTTGATAATTTTTTTTTTATTTAAGAATTTTTTATCATTTTTATATTAATTTGATTTCTACGCGGTCCGTGACATGCTGGAAACAATGTGTGCAATGTTTCAGCGCGTTCTTGAGAAGATGCTATCTTAGAATGTTTAATAAATAAAGGTATTTCTCTTTCTCTCTTCTTTCCTTTTTTTTCTCTCTCTCTTTCAAGTCTAGGTTTTCTGAAATAAGAAATTCCCGGAAAGCATAATTCATGTGCGATATAGCGAGCTTTTTAATCTACTCAGTGAACTAAGCGTGAGGCTTAAGGCTTAGTCATTAATCGTCTGATATATATTCTTTATGAATATGTTTATATATATACTTACATAAATGAGCCTTTCTCAAATGAATCTTAATGCTTAATAATAATTTTTCTATGTGAATTTATACACATACATTTTCCAGTTTTGTAAACTACTCGCCAATTATTTGTCAATGTTGAAACGCAATCCTAAACAGAAGCTGTTAGTTAAACAGAGCAAGTATCATGGAGCTGTTCGAAATTGATTCCGTTCGGAATTGTTTTCTAAGAAATCTAGGGAATAATTGAATAATTCCAATTGGAATCTGAATAATTCCTAGAAGAATCCATAATTCTCGTCTTGGAATAGTAATATCACGAATTAAATTGATGGATTTAATAATAATAATAATAATAATAATACTATCTTAATCCTTTCAAGACGGTTATATTAAATAGATGGTATACATGTATACTTGGAGTCTCGAAAGGGTTAAAAATCTTAAAACACTACATTAATAATTTACATTACAAAAAAATTATGCAAATTGTCAATGCTTGAACTTTGACCTCCCTATTTTATCTGGGACGAGTCTTTTCCAAAAAAATATTTGGTTCAATGTAATTAAAATAAAAATTATGTTATATAATTCTGTTCTTGATGTTCAATGTCGACATTACGTCGACATTGTCTCTAATTTTCAGTGTTAGATAATTCCGTAATGATTTGCGCCTCGCCATGAAACTACTGCAACCATTGCTTTTCTTAGATTAGTTCTCTACAATCTGTAGTTACGTGAACATACAAGTAGTTTCAAATACCTTACATAGGTAAATAAAACGAAAGTATTAGCTTTAATTTTAAATAAAAAGCACTTTGTAAAGGGCTCACCCCTAACACAATAATAAGAAGGAATACTTTAATAATAATTCTTTTATATGTATATGCACATACACACAATGTACACTCAAAAAAGTTTATGTTTAAGTAAATATATTTATTTTAACATTTCCTTAATTTAAATAAATATTAGTTTAAAATAATGTATTTTCAATATTTTTTTTAAATCAAGGAAATACTTAATGTTAAAATAAATATATTGAACTTCAAAATTTTTTTAGTGCACATTTAGATACGTACATGTGCCGTGTACAAACTACAGTGCCATTATTTATATAAAATTAGATAACCATCTAGATAAATATGATAGCTTCATTGTCTTTATTTAAATAAATTGAATAGAATATATTAGACTCAGATGAGTTAAATCCGAGGGGAAATTCACAGCCGGCATTGGTGTACAAAATTTCGGCAGTGGACTGCCGAAAAAAGTAAGCAGTGATCTATAATATTGACGGCATTGTCGTCAGTGGTTGGGGAGTGGTGAGCTCACTTCAGAGTCGGTTTTTCGATCATGGGGTTGAGCACAAAAATTTTTGAATACTTCGGGAAAGCTTTAGAATTCTTGTGCAGGCATTGGCGTATGATAATGGGCACGCGGTAGTGTTCATAATTGCATGGCATTGCCTTAATTTTAATATAGGATTGACGGCATTGTAGGCATTGACTAACAATAAGCATTGTCGGCAGTGTACAAAAATGTCGGCAGTGTTTTACAGCAATGCCAAAAATCGGCATTGGTGTACAAAATTTTGGGTTGTGAATTCCCCCTCGGTTAAATCAGAAATATAACAAAATAACGCCAATACGAGCCGTCACTGGTTGTTCATACGTATATAATAATTTTATTATTACATTCTCCAACGCGAGTTGCGCGCCGAATATTTTGTCAGTTTAAAACACAATCCATTAGATAAAGTCCGAATCTGCGATGTAGCACATTAAATTGACTTAACAATTTATGCTAACAAACATCTGTAAGACCCTCCGTTTCCCTCACCACCCTTTTCTCAAATCCAGAAAAACTGTAAAAAATTTATTGTGAAAGGTAATAATTCAGCTAGGATTTGAATCTCCCAACATTCCATGTGAGCATCCTATCTTGCATTTAAATATTATTATAAAGTACATATTTTCATTCTTATCTTAGATAAAGAATTCCAAATTAGCTAAGATAATGTAAACAATAACGAGATTGAAATATTGTCCTTAGCCTTAACTTTAAGTTATCATTTATCTTAAAGAAGAGAATTTTTTAAAGTGATAACAATAGGATTGCGTTTCGAAATTCACTGCCAGTACTGAAAATCTATAGTATACATAATTGAATTATGATTTGTAATACTGGCAGTGTATATTGGAACGTAGCCAAGAATACGTAGATTAATAGTAGTCTAATATAAAAATTGCCTCAAAACTATAAATTCGAAAATTTACAAGAAAGTTTGTCAATCATTACATAATGTGAGTTATGTATTTCTTCAATTTTTTTAACTTTTATATTTTATTTCCGTATTGGATCCCAAATAAAAAAAAACAGTTTTTTTATTCAACTAAATTATCTGAAGAATTTTTGTTTTTAAGAAACAAGGATTTATAAATAAAAATATGAATATACTGTTTTGTATCATAAAATTGTTTTACTTGATACAGTAATATTGTCTTAAAATTATATAGATAAAATCATATGATTTTATTTTTATCTAATATAACATAAATTAAAACTAAGTCATCTTTATCTCTTCTAAGCTACACATGTAATTTATCTTCATTTAGAAAATTTTAGAAAATGTATGTATGTACAATATTGCGTTTGGATAATTTAAAATTTTTTAAATAAAGATAAATTACATGTAAATGTACTTTAAATAAGATAAAGATAACTTAGTTTTAATTTATAAAATCATTATTTAAATATAAAAAATGTAAAAACACAAAATTATATTAAGGTAATATATCTATTTATTTAAAAGTAAATATTTTTACTTAAAAAACAAACAAATATTTGCATCAAAATATATGGCTTTAAAAGAATATTTTTTCATTAAAAAAAATTTTTTCTTAATGTGCATATATTAAAAAAGTATTATTAGGCGCCAACACCTGTTTTTATTGAAAAAAAGGCTTTTTCTCTTATTTGCGTTTCAAATTCTTTCAATTTGTTTTTAGAAATTCAGATTACGCTATTTCCGATTAGTTAAAGTATTTTAATGCTAGAAATTAAAATTGAAGACTGAAGGACGGGAGGACGGTCTCCCCGCGTAGTTTCCGTTAAATAAAATCTGCCATGAAACCTGACATTTCCTAGGACATCTCGCGATGTTAGAATGTCCTGCGCGAGCCGCCTATTTTTGATACACTTGATTAGAAGGCTTGTCGGACGAGTTTAATAGACGTTCTTCCTTTTCTCGATGCGTTCCTGCCTTCATATAGGTCTACACCGTAGTTTACATCGCTGTTAACGTCAATTGCGGCGTAACTCTTTCTTTATACGTTGCAAGTTATTTTTTTTACGGCCACCGTAACGGATCGTTGCGAACGATAATGAATTCCGTCCGTGCATTCTATTCATATCTATAGATGTAGATCGATATACTTTAAGATTTAAATTTATCTATCGTATCTTATTTTACTGTACTATGCACTTTTTTTAACTTGTTGATTCTCATGCCAATTTCCTAAATGTTTTCAAGTGAGGCGAGCAGTTGATTCCAAAAAACACTTTCTAACAATAGAACGTGTATGATGTTAAAAATTATATTAATAAAATAATATATAAATGTATCAATGTGGCTATACGATACGATGTCATTTATTTTTATTTATATCGACATAGAATCTGTATAACTATAATTATAATAACGAAACAGCTGTTATAATTCTTGTACTATTTATAGGGCAAACAGTTCGCCCCACTTGGGAATCAAGAGGTTAATATGTGATCACTGAAAGTCTCGCTCATTTTATATTTTTACATATTCGCGTATCTCTGCTACGTATAATCATATTCAAAGTTCTCTATCATCTATTTTCAATACAATTTGTACGCTCTTTTGTATTTATTTACTTAATTGCTTAATTACATTTTAATTAATTGCATTAATTACTTAATTATTTAATTAAATCTTTCATAAGCTTAACTTTTTCACAATTTCTGCCGAGATATGATTATATATTCCATTTATAATTACAGAAAGAATGCTTCAGTCATTTATTCGCATCCTTGAGAAATCTAGTATTGGAATACAGATTGTATCTTTTAATTTTTAAGAGAGATAATTCAATAATTAATAAATCTGATATATATTTTACGTGTAATATAATCCATTATCACATTGTTATTAAATAAGAGAGCTTCTGTTTAAAACGAATACGTGACGTTTGAACATTTAACATATTAAATTTTTTTTCCATTACGCTTCTTGATCCTCAACATTTACGTGTACAATCGGCAGTGCGTGCTGTTTAATCACTCTATCTACGAGTGGAAATTATCGTTGCAGTTAACGCGTTCTAAATTTGCCATTTCGCTCGACTTTGTCTTATTACATTATTTCAAGAGGTTTACTCGATATTATAATAAATGTATCATTAACACGTCTCTTTTCCTTTCTGTCTTCCTCATTCCGTATGCTCTTCTTCCTGTAAACTCTTCAATCTCGATTGTGACAGAGTAAAAGCTTATGAGAAAGTTCATAGAAAGTGCAATGTACTGCTGTCATTTAATTATAAAGAATGACTAAAGTGAGAACTTCTTGATGATCTTCTAATGCTGCAATTTTAGGGATTATTGAAGATGATTTTTATAACATAAAAATTATATTAATAGACACATATGCTCTATATATTTATGTAGAATTAGTGATTTTATAATTTGATTGAATAGTCATTAATATATTAATATTACTAATATTAACGTTAAAGTGTTCGGTATATTGATTCTTTTGTTCGTTTATAACTTACAAGGGAAGATTTAAGTATGTATCTCACGGATTTTGGTAAGGTATAATATTAAGGTACAAAATTTATAAAAAGTAAAATTTATTTACATAAAATATATGTATTTAAAAAATAAAAATAAAATAAAATAAATTATTTAACTTCTAGAGGACCGGAAATTGATATATTTGTTTTTGACGATTTAAGTAAATTCGTCGCTTATTTTGTACACTTATATATTTATTACGAAGAAAATTGCTGTAACTTCATGTTTTTTTATTATTTCATATTATTATTATTTAAACTATATTCCGAATTTCGATATATTTTTTATAATTTTTTTTATAAAATTTTTTACTTCAAATACTGTTAAATAGTTACTCTAGAAATATATAATAATTTAAAGCTCAAATACGGACAAAAATGATTATATCCTTCCTGACTGGATATGTTCTGGAGATATTTTTTTTGTAGATCGATGCAATGACATAGTCAACAAAATTTTAAATTTAAAACTGTAAAAGTCGTCTAAAAACTTGCCAGTCAGGAGATTAAAAAAATCGGAACATGAAATTATTTTTTAACCCTTAAACACACCGATACGTAAACACATTTCCAGGTCTGGGAGACTTTTTCTTGAGAAGCTATAACTTTGGTTCCAATCAATATTTTTTAACAATTTTTTTTCCAAATGAAAGTTCAGAATCTCGGAAACATGATTGCATAAACGACATTGCCAAAAATTGATTTATTGTGAAGTTATAAAGGAAACATCATTAGGCAAAAATAAAAAATTGTTCAAAAATCCATTTTTTCTTTAAAAAATCATATCTTCGCAACAAAAAACTTTTAAGGACATTAAAATACGGCGTTTTAAAGTTAGAGTCATATTTTCAAAAAAATTATGGTATTGTCATTCTTTTTAAAAAATATAATTATGTAATAAGGAGAACATGAGATATTTTTAGGTGTCTAAAAATCCACTTTAAAAAAAATGTCTAAAAAAAATCCTATCTTTGCAACAAAGAACTTTTAAGGATTTTACAATACGGCATTTTTAAGCTGAAGAGTCATACTTTCAAAAAAATTATGTCATTATCATTTCTATTAAAAAATATACTTAAATAACAAGGCAAAAATGAGGTATTTTTGATTAATTCAATGTATTTAAAATTGATAATTGATGTGTTTCGAACTCTGCGCAGAAGCCCCCTTTTTCACAGCATTATATAGTATTCTAACTTTAGACAGAGTAACATACGCGAAAAGACCTGTTCGAATATGTTTTGTCCGGTTTTTTTAAGATTACTCACAAAAAAGTTTCACTCACACACACAATGTTAGTCGCACAAATCCCAACAAAACTTTATTGTTGTGCCGTTTGAATTCTAGTTGACCGAAAAAGTTGATCAACCACATCAATCGAAAGAGATTTCAAACTTTTTTTATCCCCTAGTCCGAACTTCCTATCTCGTTCCGTCTTCACACAGCAAGCGTTTGAAGCTTCATGTGGAGCCTCTCAAACCCAATTGTGTGTTTAAAGGTTAAATATTTATTGTTCAATAAAAAATTTCGAGTGAGATACATACTTGGTTCTTCCTTTGACGCTTTTGATTCTTTTCTTTTTTTTTTAAATTTATATCTAAAATTATATCATGGCTTAAAGAGAAGTGATGTCGGGAAAATTGGCGCAAAGTTATGCGCTTGGAATGTTCGATTCTCCAATTGATCGCTTTGATTGATACAAACATGTGCAGTATGTATATGCAGAGTATATACGGAACTATCGTAGGACTGACTGAAGCACTTATTAAAATAAGCGAAATGACCAACAGTTAAATTCAACAATATTAGTTAATTTTAATGTTAACTAAACTATTTGTCAGCTGTTCCTAAAATCGGAATCAGGAAAAGATATTTGAAAAAAGATAGATGCAGTAAATTAAAGTAACTTAAACGAGCTAGTAAGAAGGCTATTAATAATGTAACTGTACAAACCAATTGGCTTTGGAGTACGAAATGTGCACGGTAAACAATTTATCGATACTTATTAAAGACAACTAACCTCGTAACCTATTTCCACTATAAAGTGTGAGTATTACGAAACGCGCAACGATATTCGAAACAAGCTATTGCTTGGCGCTCTGCAGTGGCTTACAATTATTGGCTAAAGTTATGAAAACTTCCTCTGAGGAAGGAAATAGGACTTGGAATTTTAGATATCTCTCTTCGATTAGCCTTTGGTAAGCAAATACTAATTTATTTAATAGTGCCCCTATTCTATGTTTCTGAAGTATACATTGACAGGAAAAATTACTAAATTTTAAAAAAGTATTTTTTTGAATAAGTAGTTGCAGTGAAATATTTACTGAATGTAAATGAATATTTATTTAGTACAAGAACTATTAATTTAATTTAACTATTATTTTTTTATTTAGTAAATAGGGTCACTGCACTAGTCAATGAACAAATAAAAAATTGAACTAGTCAACGAGCATATAAATGATATTTTAATAAAATCTTTTTAGAAAATTAGATCCATAAAAATTACAATTAATTCGCAATTCATTATTTTAAAGTCTTATAATATTATTTTAATGCTTTTCTGAAATAGTTTACTGGTGGTTATTCCGTAATTGATGCAATGACCTTACGCACCATAAGTAAATGTTTCATCGCAACTATTCAAACAGATATTTATTAAAATTTAGTAATTTTCTTTTTTTCGGAAAAATCGCGTATTATACTTTTAAAAGGAAAACACAAATTAAGTGAAAGAAAAATTTGTACAATTTGTAAAACGGATACATCAGGTTCGAGAGAGACATTGTAAATATGCACTACGTTTCGTTCGCCTCGTACGTCATTCATTCAGAAAAGTGAAAAGCCGACTTCCAAGACTACATTCTACTCCTAAATTTCAGAACGGGGGATTCCACGCGCTGCCGCGCCTCCACCGAAGTCCCCCACACACCCACACACACAATCAATCCGTCTTCTCTTTTCCATTTCTCACGTGGGTAGGCTCGTGATTGCCTGCGATTTAATATTTTATTTTTATATCTCGTTGAGCTCTCGGCTTTTACACGCAGCGGCGTCGCTAATCGCACGCACACGCGGCGCGCGCGTGCGCGCACAATGCGTTCCGTCTGCACGCGCGACGGACCAAGGGACCTTGCCTCTTTCTCCTTCACTCTCTTCCTTTCCCCCTCTATCCATCTTTCTCTGGGACAATGTACTCTCCGTGCTCACGCACGCGCGCGCGTGTACGGGAAAGCTGCGGCGAGGTCGTCGTGAAGTTCGACGCCTGCCCAAGAGAACAGGCTGGCGGGCAGGTAGAGACGCACGGGGATCACCATTCAAAAAAAAGCATCGCCGCGCTTATTCACTTAAGTTATCGGCAACGGGAATGGCTTATCGACGGACTACGAGAAATACCGTTAAAAATTAACGATATGAAGCGGTATCAAGGACTTTATTGGCAACAAATCTTTTTCGGTCATTTTTCACATTAATTCTTACTATACAAATATATTTTGTATACAATCGATTTCTACATTTGAAAGTTTTTCGAAATATCAAAGACAATTAAATTATATTACATTTTTTTTCCAAACTAAGTACAGATGTTTGTGTTAGAAATTTGAAATATGTTCATGAATTTTTAGACTTTTTTTTTAGCCACTTCAGATAAGTAAAACAGAAATCAGATACCTTTTTGATATTGTAAAGGCTAAATTGATTTTTTAATCAAGATTTATTAATTAAAGAATAAATTGAGTAGAATAAAAACTCGAAAATAAAAACTTGGGAAACATGGAATTTTCAGGGAATTTTTTTATCTTTACAAATCACGCGCACGCACACACACACACGCGCGCGCGAATTTTTTCATAAAATTTTATTTTATTGAAATTCAACGAAATTTTTGAAATTTCACATTTAAATTTAAATTCTCTTCTTTTTTCTGATAAATTCTTTAAATCATTTTTTTCTAATTTTTGATAATCTAAGTGTCAACAATCGATTAGCAATAAATACGACACACATTTATGTACATCTATTCAAGTACCGTGTAATTTGCGAGTTTTTATTAAAAAATTAATGACAGCAAAAAAGTACATTGTTCTACATTGGCATTGTGTTTAATTACGTTTCGTATTTTATATTTTCAGTGAGTTAGATTATTGCGGATAAATCGTTATATGTCGTTTAGTTTGTATTGTTTCTTTGTAGTACTTTTTCAAATTTAACCCTTCGTTTGCACAAATCTTTAACAAACTTTGTATCGAGGTGCGAATTTGCAACGCGCGACTTTGGCGGCTCATAACTGTGCTTACAATAAAGCTAATTTGATATTTCTTTTTCAGTTTGGAGGAAAAAAGATAAGGAATAACTTTGCTTTAGCGGTGTAATATTGAAATATCATTATATTTTAGTAAAAAATTTATTAAACTGAAACCCTGCGTTGAAAAATAGCAGCTATAAAAAAGTGCTAGTGTGAATTTGCACCTGTGTACAAACGAAGAGTTAATATTAAAAACTCAAGTGATTTTTCTTTGTGATTGTACGATTAAGGAACTCTGGCAGATATTACAATAAATTATATATTTTCAAAGCTTACAAGAATAGCTGTTTATCACAAAAAATTGGTGTTACTTGAGATATTTATAGTGCTATTTTATTTTAACAGAAAATGAGTTAAAAAAGGAATATTTGCATACATTTATAATGTACAAGTTTTTAAAAGAAATAAAAAAAAAGATGAATTCTGTGAAAAATAATGCATTTTGAAAGTTTTACATGTTTTTACATCTAACATTTTTTTTTTCCAGAAATTAGTACATTATAATTACATGCAAATACTCATTTTTTAACTCATTTTGGCTAAAACAAAATAGCAATCTGAATAAAAATTTTTCACAACAGATTTTTCATTTTTCCGGAGTGTGAGGGAGCGAGGGGTCTTAGAGATGCATCAATAGTTAGCATCAATAATACTAAATTGATTGTCAATATCGTTTTGTGATATTACTTTTCTAATTCAAGTTAACAGCTCTGTTTGTACCGATAGTAACGACGCACATTTTGAAAGAATGAGAAATTGTATACAAAATCACACAAGAAACATGATTTCAGCACGAAGATCTTGCTATGATCGTTCATTTTAAAAAGCATTTAAATGGCATCAACTTTTTTTTTATATAGACAGCTCTCGATGTTAGTTTTCTGATAGTATATAATTCGTCGTAGTATCTGCCGGTAGACGTATTGTAAAGCCATAATCAGACTAGAGATTGAATTGGAATTTAACCAACCCGAAGAAAGAAAACCAACCTCAAGTTCAGTTTCAACTTCGCTTTAATTGGTCAAATTTCGACCCAATCGCAATCTCCATCTCTAATCTGATTACGGCTTAACAAGAGTAATCAGCATCTCTTCCAAAAGGGCCAAGATTTTTGCTTAATAATATAGCAATACAAAATAATGAAGATGTAATTTTACAATATTATACGATTATTTACATACGTGAAAAGAATGGTTTTGCTAAAATACCTACAAATGTAGCCAGATCTGAAAATAATTTTGTCAGATCATCAAAATAATTATGTAGGACGCTCAAGTTGATTGCTAGGTCAAAACTTTTGCAGCGCTGCTCATCACGTTTGATCGCCCTACATGATTATTTTGATTTTTATTTTGAGTCCAACAAAATTATTTTCAGATCTGTATCTAGCTACATTTTTAGATACTTCAACAAAAAAAAAAAAAACAGTTGTTCCTTTCATATAATATTTTATAATATTGTATAATAATATTTTTTACACCGATACGTGCTTTATTGTTGTTATTTTTCATCAATTCTTTCTATCAATGTCAATCTTCTTAATTATCCGTGATTATCAACAATGAGGTCATTCCCGTTACCGCTGCTTTCCGGGTGGATTTCTACGTACGCTAGAATTTTTTTCGCGCATATCGCCCGATAGCGCGGTGCGTCCTTGCTTGTCACGCATGCGAACGCGGTGCTATGGCGCCCGCGTCCGAACCACGAAACGAATATGAATCATCATCTCCCGGTCGACGTGAGTGCGCGAAAAATGCGGCGCCGCGCCGCGCCGCGGTTGCGCGCGCACACGTGCACGCGACATTCCGTTCCGTCGCGCGTTTCCGCGTGATCCAGCCGACGAGAGTGAATCTTCGGCGTCGATCCCCGAACGCAAATTTTAAAATCACTCAGGATGTAGGCTGTCCGCCTACAGACGCTTGGGCGCAATGAATTTACACGGCGTATCGTAACATTTTGGCCGCGTGCTTTCTGTCTAAATGTTCGCGCGTGTCGTGACTGTGCTGGTCATTCTACCGCGAAGTTGGCGTCCGCGCGGATCTCTATTCCCGAGAATAATCGCCCCAGCTGTGTCACCGTTGTGGAGAGCCGCGATAAAAGAAAAACGCTCTCTCTAAATCTTGTAGAGTGAAAATTGAACTCGAGCAATTTGACCTACTCTAAACGGATAGAATGGTTGATTCATTGTTTCAAGAGATTGTTTTAGGCTCCAAGTTTTTAATCTAACTGTCTCCACAAAAACTGCCCTCTGCCTTCGGTGATCATATTTTCTTCCAATTAGAGAAAATAAAGGACAAATTTTCTTGCGCAGTATACCTATGATTAATGCCGTCTTTGTATGAAACTAAGTTTGTCGATTTTTTTCATAAAAATTCGCTCATTAGTATGACGTTAGGCATTGGAACGCTAATTAGAAAAGAATTTTCTGTAACATTGTTAAAATAAAGGAGAAAATTGAGTTTTGAAAGACTAAATATGTATACCTAAAAGACAGCTACCTGAAATATAGAACTTTATTATACAATAGAAAACGTACAGTCACCGTATATGAGAAAAATTCTTTTGAATAAAAATACATATTTTTAAAATGACATATTTGAATGATTATTAAATAGAATGTATAAATATTTTTATTTAAACAACACAAACAGATTCTTGCATCTGTTTGTATTGTTTGAGTAAAAATATTTATGTTTTATTTAATAATCATTGTGTTATACGTACAATGATAATCTTGCTTATAATTTAATCTTCTTTAAAGAATTTTATAATTAACTTTCAGCAAAATATTATCTATTTTATATTTTCAATATCATAATAAACAGTTTTGATAATAATAGTGCTAAAAAATTCTAATTGTTGAAATGTTATTTTCTATTCGATACTTTTTCCTTTTAAAATATCGAATAATGAGAATTATATTTTCCTTGATGAAACTACACAAAAGTCTTATTTCGGTATTTAACATTTTGAAAATTGAGATACCCTGAAAACAAAAAAATATTCTTTTTTTCTGTGTGTAGAATTGAATAAGATTCTAATGGTCTGTCTATAGTGTCTACAATACGCGAAGTAAGAGTCGAATGTGACGAGAATAATCGAATGTGATTGGTCAATTTCTCACGGTTTAAAACTTACTGCGCGCACTGCAGACAGACCATAAGATTGTTTCACTCGAACAATTGCACAAGCCCAATTTTCACTCTTAGAGAAATGACGTTTCACTCTACGAGATTTAGAGAGTTTTGATTTCGATTGGTATACTGGTGCGATTCGGTCGATTATCGACTGGTGATTTCGACGGAAACAGACGTGGGTTTTTCCATTACGTATCATTACTGTGAACACGTTTGGCATCTTTTCGCCGAGCCGTTGCTGTTGCGAATTGGGCCCGATGAAAATGAGCCTTGAATGCTTTCCGCCTTTCGTTTCGGTACGCTACCAAAGCGTTTATCGATACGCGTTAACGCGTTGCAATAAGAAAAAAAAACTATCCTATGAGCAGAGAAAGCCGATCTGAGTAAAATGTCGATACTTTTTCCGTATCTGTATCCGTGATCTCGTTGCGCTCGAATTGCACCGTTCGGTTGTTACACACGGAGCGTCGTCGCTTTGACTTTGATCGACGAATACCTGGATGGGCATCGCGAGAGAAATTAGTTCGGGAAACTCATTCTGCACGTTAACGCTTTCTAAGGTAAATTTATCGCCCCGGCGTTTTCCGAACGATTCGCGCTCCCGATCTCGAATGAGAAGCAACGCTACTAGTTTTCTGTCGCTACTAGTCGGGGACATAAATAGAGCGGGTGCTCGCGCCGATCCGTTGTGCAATTGCACAAGATTTGAAGACCAGTCGATCTTGTTTTCTTCGCCCATCTATTATTGAATGGGTGCAACCGCGCGCACAGGGTGAATTATATGCGGAGTTAAAAATGATATCGCGACAATATTAGCGTCTAAACACGAACTCGAGCAACGCTTTTAGTTTCGTGGTCATTACCTGCTCCTGTTCTAAATTTAGTCTTTACACACATATGACGGGAGGGAATGCGTTAGTTTTCGCGAATTCAAAAGTACGCAGATCTCTGTATAATTCTTTTATACAAAAAATGATGAAGAGAAAGAGAGAGAGAGAGAGAGAGAGAGAGAGAGAGAGAGAACACTGTTAAATATTAAAGAATCAATTTAAATTAATTCCTTGAGTTAAATAACATTTTGTTATTTTTAATTTCTATGTGTATCGAAATTTATTATTTTAGCAAAATATGTAGTTGAAAAAGCACATAACAATCTAATCTAATCAACCCATTTTTGTAGTTAAATTGTGTAGTTTCATAGTTAGTGTCCGTTTTAACGTATGCACCTAGTAAATAATAAATTAAATTTGAATCAAATTAACATTTTTATAGTTAACCTGTTTAATTTCGTGTTTTAATTTAAATTAAATACAATATATCGAGTAAAAGCATGAAATATAAGAATGATTAAAAGCAACTCAAATTAAGTAGAATTTGACACTAGAAATTTAACGGTAAATGGGGTCGCATTATGCAAATCCGTATAATAATATAATTGATGTTGTCTTCAACCTATTTTTAAGCCGCTTTTTATCGCGTTCTAATCATATCCTCTTTGATGAGATATTTGTGACGTTCTTTATATCGGCCAGATCTTTTTTCTTTTCTTGAAAGAAATGCAAATTTTATTAACGACAATTAGATTGTCGATGGATGGCTCTAAGAGACTTAAAGCGCGTTCCACTTGACGCTCGCAATGATCGCGAGCATTATTTGTCCTTGTTTAACATTCGGCAAACAACAAGAATGAAATAATTCCATGAGCGTTGTGAGCGTTAAGTGGAACGCGCCCTTATATAATTTTAATTAATCTATATTTCATTATTGCGAACGTACAAAAATGATACCTGTGTCTCGTTGCGCAAAAGTAAAATCTTATTCTCGTCAAAATTGTGTTTTACGCATTACGTTAAAATTGTACCACAAAAGTAGATCGAATTTCACAAAATTCCGCGCGTCTTTTGCCTTCATTGTCTTCTTTCATTGTCTTCTAAGATCCGCCGAAAAGGAAGATGGAATCGTCTCCAAGGTTGCGACTCGCACGCTCGAGCTCTTCCGAAATCCGAGATATTCCTGTGTGATAAAGGCGGTGGCGCTTGAGCGCGTGCGAGTTCAGCTAAACGACTTTGCGAAGGTCGAATAATCGTGCAACGTTAGCCGCCATTGTGAAGAAAGGTCGTTTACTCCTTCGGGTAAACAAAGCCCTCGAATCTCTGACGTAGCGGCGAGTCTTCCGCGACTCCGACGCAGCTGCGCTATTTTTTGTCGGTGCACGAAATATAGGATTGTCGATTGATAGCAAAGAGGCCTGTACTCTTTGTCTTCCGATCTGATTAGATATGCGTGTGCGAACAATTGACATGTATATCTTCGAATGCGCGGCGTGCCTTTTAAATCGAGTCATCGGACTGGACAAAGCTGCGCTTTTCGGCAAATTCAAAGCCGTTCTCTTTCTCCTCTGGCAGAAATTTAAATGGACGCTATTCTTCGCCACGCCGTCCTAATTTCCTTCATCGTTGTCGCCCACTCCGCGCGCGTCCTCACATCCGCACGAAGGATCTTCGTTATACGTGGATTCGATCGATACGAGCTCTCGCTCTCAGCTGCTTGACGTCATCCTCTTTTTATTTCAATTTATTAAAATCGACGTTAAGGTCGCGCACGCGTTGCACCTTTGATAAACACTGGGGAGTAGGGTGGAAGCTTGGAAAAAAAATAACGCGATCGAATTTCGAAAGGTAAAAAGCTACGTGCGAGGGGAAAAATAAAACACTCCAGCATGACCGGCATGAATGAAGAAGCGTGACGATCGAGTCATCGCGTCATGTAAACTTTACCATGACTCTCACTTTGTGCATACTTCCTTTCCGCACCTCTCTCTCTCTCTCTCTCTCTCTCTCTCTCTCTCTTATTTTTTCCGGAGTATTTTTTTTTTTTTAACGTTTAGACTATACGAGCTAAAAGTTATCGAAACTGAAAGCTTAGGTTTATAGATTCTTAGATTTATTCTTTTTCTTCTTTCAACGACAAAAAAGCTCGCAAATGTCCGAATTTTGGCCCTGAAACCAGCTGCAAAGAAGAAAATGAAAAATTTAGTTTATAATCGTTTTTGTAGCGAAAAGATTTTATTTTGTTGCAATTTTAGGTGAATAACTTAAATGATATTAAGTGGCTCTAAATGAACCTTTACACGAGAATATTTATTAGAATGTAATTAATATATGTAAAAAATTGGAATTAAGTCGTAATGCTACTTCCTCAAATTTGTAAATAAATAAACGCAATTTTATATAAAAATCAAGAGCAAACAAAAATATACATAAGAAAAATATGCTTACATTTTTCATGGATACTCAAAAGTAATAGAACAATTTATAAAATTTAAAAATTTTTTACAACACAATGTATTACACATATCCTTAGCATATGCTGTTTACGATCTGGCGAAAATGACGTGACATAGCAATAAGAAATCTTTGTCATGTTACTCGAATAATGAGGATAATTTTGATCCTTTGATCTAATAAATGAACATATTTTTGTACTACGCGCATCACGCGAGGCAAAATTGAGCACAGATATCATGTTTGGGGGTCTCGCGGGTTGACATTCGTGAATAAAAAAACCGTCCAGATAAGTAATCGGGGGAAATCACGAGTGCGTCATTGTTATACACGTCGCATGTATGAGTCAATATGCGCGGACATGGTAAAAGACGTTCGGGATTAGCGATCCATTTCACAATGAAGTCAGTCGAGTACGAGTAATTATGTGTATCGGCTACACACCGTGTCTTTCTTCAAAATTAAATAGTTTCGATGAAAGCGAAGAAAGTTGCGTGCTTTGCCTTCATAGAATCGTATACTTCAATATTCATTGTACTATTCAATGTGTAAAGAAAGTATAACGAGAATAATAACAATGATAAGTATAAGTGAAGATATAATAGAGTACATAAGTGCGGTGACCAGATTTGTTCTTTATTTTCTTCAAGAAACTATATTTATCAATTTATCATAAATGACAAAATTGGTTTTAATTGGAAATAAATAAATCTAAAGGACAGCACTACCCGAAATAAAGGCCTTTGGAATAAAAGACATATGGTCACTGTATATAAGTGTACTTGTTCGGAACGTCTAAGTTCAATCGATAAGAGTAAACCACGTATGATTTTGTTTTTCTGACACCGTAACCTAATTCGGCATCAATGAAAGATACCAGATGTTATGAGATAAATTTGCTGATAAGTGCGTCAGAATTCATATTATTATTGTGTTTCATGTTTTATCGCCAAGCTAAACACTAAAGAGAGTAAACAATGTTATAAGCCGAAAGCCTATATCGAATTACGCATTGGAGATTGAGGATTGTAAATTAGAGATTAAAATCAGTAGAACAAAACGGATTAAAAGTAAAATTATATTTGACTGATCGAATTCTAATCTTCGGTTCTTTAATCTTCGATTTTCAATCTTTAATGCGTAGTATGATATAAGTAGAGTTGAATAATAACTAGTTAAAAAGTTATGTTACATAATAAAGTTAAAAATTGATATCTTTTAACTTAAGTTAGTTAATTTTAAATGCTTTGATTTTCAACTTTAATCAATTATTTTTGAGACACATGAATTTAAATTTATTAATTTTTTTAAATTAAAATTTTATCTGTGTACAACAAAAAAATTATAAAAGAAAAAATACACTTCTACATAAAAATAATATATTTTTATTATTTCATATAAACTTGATTTACAAATAAGTTAATTTAATCTTGACATAACTCTCTTTTTTAATTCAGCTAGTTTTTTGTTTATATATTTCTAATGCAACTAAATTTTATAAGCTATTAATTTTAACCTAATTTAGTTAAAAAATATAACTGTAGTCCAACATTTTTTTCACTGCTTTCTTAGTCCGAGTCATTGATGTCTGAATGTTTTGGAAAAGGTTTTTGAGCTCTAAAAAATCTGAAAAAATTCTGTGGTACTCTTTCAACATTGCAGAATACGATTTCACAATTATTTGATCCTGTACATTTTTCATTTTTTTTTCTTTTTGGTATGTGTTTGAATTGGAAGCAAAATAATTCAAAATTGAAAATTTGCCTAAGTTTTCAAATCTCCGGTTGGATCGCAGTGGATTAACTTACTCAGCCCTGGATGGGTTTCACAAATGCAATATTGCATGCATATATTGGGACATATTCTAGACGTGTCCTTTCCGTCTAAATTTTGTCATGATTGTTGGTTCGAAAAACATTGTTATTTCTATGTGCTTGTAGCACAGAAGAAAACGTAAGCAGTCATTAAGAGAATCGGCCAATTATAATCGAAAACTTAAGCAGTAATCAGTAGCAAATTAAACATATGATTTTCGTACTGCTTGCGTCTTGCTGTTTAAGTTTTTCTGTGTGCCTATAGTCTTATATTATTACGAGTTATATTTTATTGTTTTTCAACAGTACATGATATTATACGAATATTTATGTATTTGTATCATGAATATTCTAGAATATTTGTACAATATTATATGTTGGAGTTACTAGTAAAAAGTTATGTTAGATTGCGAAATATCATTTTTATTTTTGTGATAGCGTTGCCATTTCATAGTTTCAAGTCGTAATTCGTGAATATTTAGACAAAAAGCACGCGCTCCAAATACACTTCGATACACGTGCAAATTTATGTGTTTACGGCATTTACGATCGCTCTTCCCCCCTCCCTTCTGTACAGTACAGTTTGAGGAGGAAGTAACAAGAAAGAAGAGAAAAGATTTAATTTGTTTTCTACGCCACTCACTTTTGTTCGCCTCGGCCTTGCTATGGCATTACCTCTTTCCTCATTGTGACGGAGGAGTTTACCAGCTCGGTACTTATAACCAATGACGATGTAGCTGTGACGTGGCTAAGAACTACGTTGAAGCTATTGTCTCGTAAATCTCGAGAATTATTTACGCGGAGAGGATGATTACGCAGCTCTCTATCTTCGTTAGTGAAAATCTAGGGATATTCTTAAAACGTAACTGCGAAGAACAAAGAAAAAATCGAAAATTATAATAAACAAGGAAGGGACTAATAATTTGCTACGTGAATTATTAATTAAATGTCATTTCAATTTAACGCTCTTTCTCCACTTGCGCGTTGTCGCGTTCTACCCATTTTTGACGTCGTATCGACGTGGTGTTGTTGCAGCTGTCAAAATTTCACGTGTCGCATCCGTGTCTACGGTTGGCATCCGTGTTGTTGTCGGTCGAGTTCGGCGAAGAGTGCGCAAAAGTGGGGTTAAAGCCCGATTAAGTTGGCCGCGGGTCGAGAGAGCGGAGGGAGAAATTACTTTTCGACGGATTGTGCAAAACGGACGGTGTTTAACATTACATCTACTCGCAAACACCGAGCGTTGCACGGTAATTTTCAATAAACGAAGCAAACATCCTGTGTATAATATTTACAATTCAACTTTTCGAACGTTCTATTCGCGCTTATCAATTCCCTCCACAACGTGACTAATTTTTCTTTCAAGATATTGTTCGCGTTTCATCCGTTGAAAACGAAAGAGCAGTGTGCGTGTGGGCGGATGCACGCGTAAGAGAGCGAGAGAGAGACAAAGCGTTTATTTTCGTCGTAGGACAAAAATCTCTAAGAATGTTCAAAAAATACAAAATACAAATAAAAGAAAAACAACAAATTACGACAAAAAATATACGAAAATAATATAAAGAACATAATAAGAAGATATTAAAACAAAGAAAAAGTGTAATATAAGGGTGCAGACACAATAGAAGGAATAAAGAATGGGTCAATATGTTGAATAAGGAAAACATATAAAACATATAAAAATAACGTTTATTTGCACCCTAACAAATAAAAGTAAAATAAAATTTGATAAATAAAATAGGAAAACATTTAGAAAATAAAAGGAAATTGCGGGAGAGGGAGAAATGGTGGGAGGGCGAGAGAACGGAGCGCTTTGTCAAAGCTAACATCCTCGCAAGTCATTCGGGCAGCGCGTGTTCGGCGATCGAGTTTACTCCGCGATGTTTGGCGTAGGAGATATCGTTTCCGTGGCGGCGCCACACGAATTACGCGAGCGTCGGGACACGACGATAGGCGAGACTGGAATTAAACGTCGAGTAATCGCGGCATTAAAACTCGTTGTCGTGCCACCTGTCCCGGCCCTCCCCCGTTGTCGCGGCAAACGTAGGAGTGTGCATTGAAAACACCTTACGGGAAGGTTTGATCAGCGGGTCTTACAGTACGAGAAAGCTCCGCGCCGTGGCGTCGCGAGCGCGGGTGCCTTCTACCGCCCCTCCTCTTCTCCCACTCCGGCCCCCCGCCTCTTTCTTATCTACTCGTTTTCCTCGCATTATCGCCTCACTTCAGTGCCGTCCGCTGACTACCGCGGCGTTTCTCCACGCAGCTGTTCCGTTCCCGCGGTCCCTCCCTTTTACGAACGATTTCAGTTTTCTGTCCTGCTGTACGCATATTTTGTGTAACAATTTTTATTGTCATGAGACTGAGACGAGAGAATTGCTCGGGGTATAAATAATTCCTCTGTTAAAGTCTGGACGGCGAGGACGCGAGCTTGTCACACTTGAGGTGTTCTTAAGTTCGATATTTGTTAAAACTGAATTTGTCACAGAAAGATTAAAAATGATTAATTTAATTTTCTACGTGTGTATTTTGTTTCTCGTATTGATGTTTTATTTTAAATGCGCGTTTATATTACATTGCGATCATCTACATTAAGAAATACATAGTGAACTTTGACAATCCTTAGCAGAAACATTTTGTTGATGAAAAAGTACGGTCATAAGTCAAGTCTTTGTACACTCTGATTAAATGAACACGCGATTACGCATGATTACGATAGCTAAATTTTATGCAAATGCCGCACTTGCAGCTTATCAGAACCCAATAAAAAATTTTTCGTTTGATATCTGATGCAATTAATACTAATGTTACTCGGACCTTTGGGAGAAAATATTTACGCCTTTCGCATTTTTAAAATTGTAATGAGAAATGATATTGCATAGGTTTGGGACACAGAAAATCATCATTTTGAAACCAATTTAGTTTTTTAACACATACATCCATATATCCACTTCGATGTACAATTTTCATGCTTAAATGAAACTTATACTGAGAGAAAATTGTTTCATAGAGCAGAGAAGGGGGTCGTGAGATAGGTGTGGGGTGGTGAGATACTATATCTCGTATAATTTGCGTTGAGAATTCTAAAAGCAACTATTAAAATTACTTCGTTATAGTTTATTTAGACATTATAGGATGATTACTGGTCATTAGTGTTCACTGCGTTTTTATAAAAACTGTAATTTCAGTTTTGCAGATAGTAGACATTTTTACAGGTATATATTCTCTATGTAATTTTAAGGAGTATGTTAGAAATTAATTTTTAGATTTTAGTCTGGCTTGAAGACCTTGAATATGGCTTACAAATAATGCAACTGAATTTAATGTATGCCGTAATATATGTAAATGTATAAATTTGGCATATAAAGCTATGTACGGGCGAGGATTGTGAGACATTTGCATTAAGAGCATTGACCACTTTTGCGACTTTACAACCTCATAATGGACGTTGTATAATTCCTACTAACAGCAAAGAAATTTTTTTGAAGTTATTTCTTAAGCCACAGCAGCTATTAAAAAAATAATCTCTTTTTAATGAAATATGTATTATAAAATGTATTATAAAACCTTTTGTAGTTTTTATTAGTGTATAAGATCTACGTAGGAGCATTAATTTGTGATTTTTTAGAATTAAAAGTGACTTATGACATTAATTATTAGTACGTCACCTCTCTACTATCTCACAAACGTATTCTCTTCTTTAATAAATTGTAAATTACGTTCACTCTATGTACTCGATGAATTTTTATCTATAGTGTGATTAGTGAAACTTCATGGCAACAAATTGGGGCTTATAAGAATTATGCCATGTCAATATTTATTGAACTATTTTATTATTAAAAAAAACAAAATAGTATTCTACCACCTTTATTTGTCACTATAATCACAATTATAGTAAATGTAGCTGTTTTTTTTTTAACATTTGTTTACTATTTAGGTAGTAATAATAACTAATAGCTATAATTTGCAACAAAACTGTAAAGATATAACTGAAAATGACTAAATTTAATAATTTATGATAATTGAAACAATTTTCTCTTAGTATATTACTTATATGTCTTAAAATTTTGTGCTATATTTTTCGAACAATTAGTAAAACAAAAAACTTCCTCACACTGAGAAAAAGAACATGTTGAAAAACTAAAAAGTTTATTACGATTAAACATGGTTGATTCAACAATTATTTAGTTTCATAAAAAAATATGGTATATTTATGTCAACTATTCAAATTTTTAAATCAAGAATTAAACTAACTCAATTGAACGTATCGGACAAAATATTTTAGTTTATCGACAAATTTTTTTTCATCGAACTTATGAAAATCTGTATATATTTATTGTAGCATAAACATTCATTTGTCATTTGGGAAATATAGGTATCAAGAACTTGAATACTTGAATGACGAAAATTTACGAGAACTCTCAGCGCTAAAGTTGTCCCTTTCCCCTTTCACGTACTCATCGTTTCATCTCCCAAAGATACTAGGCGTGGCGAATTATGCATTTCAATTCATCGTACTTATAATTCACCCAGTTATTCAATATCGATAGAAACTCGTCAGACATTCGAACATGTGCCTTCAACTACTATTTCGGTACGGTTCTATATACGCGTTCTAATAACTTTTTCCCGATCGAGACGGCTGACCCAATTCTTAACCTTCTCTGCGACCCTCTAACCGACAGGGAAGAGGTATCATTTGATTCGAATAAAAATACTTTTTAATCAAGGACTGCATTAAGCAGTTTTAATAAGATTGAATCTTGAAAAGTATGCTGTTTGTCCCCTTTTCGCTCTTTCTCCATTTTTCTTAATAATTCTATTTACAAATAGTATGTCACGTTCATTACTAGAAAATATATACAATAATATGTTATTAAATTTATTGATATTTCAACAATTAAAATCTACAAATACCGGAATATTTCGTAATTAAAAAATTGTATATCGACATATGGCTTTCAAATAGATAGATACTAAATTAGTCATCAATTAATCATCAATTTTAGAATTAAGGTCAACATTTCTGGACCGACCAATAAATAATGTGTAGAAAAAACTTATGCATATAGATATGTGGGATATTGTATGTGCGAGACTGATTTGTAGAAAAAGTATTGTTTCAGCTCGTTAATCGATCTATAAACTCGCTATCTTGATTTTTTTCATTAATTCTACTTAAAAGAAAAATCTTCAGATTTAAATACATCTTCCCGTTTCTAATTAAACTCTAAATTTGATTATGATGAAGAAATTTATGCCACATTCAAATATCTTTTTATTTCCTTCTCAATTAGAGAGAATAAAGCTAATAATAAAACAGATCGATGACCTAGCTAGTAATTTAAATGTCTTATTTAATCTCGTTTAAAGACAGCCTGGGAAAAGACTCGCAGACTATTTAACCGCATATATATGATATAAGCAGATTTAATATTCGGTATTTTTTTTTTAAATTGCACTTTATCCACTTTAGAGTGGCATAAATCCACTTGGCATTTTTATGTTTATTTTCACCAATGTAGATTAACATTGATTTCTATTTAACTTAGATTTTCATCTTTTTCTAATTTTTAGAATTAGAAATGAATAAAAAGTAAATTAAACTGAAATAAAAAGAAAACGAGTTAAGAATGTATCGGACACACGGTCCTTGCAAAGTAAATAAAATGTATTAATATTAACACTTTAAATAAACTGTATATGTATATATATATATATAACAGTTCTATGGTATTTTTATTTAATAACTTATTTTTATAGTTTATTTACTCTATTTATTATTAAAAATTAAATTATTTTTTACAACATTGAGAAAATTCTCGATTTTTTTGTATAAGTACTTTAAGTATTCAAGATGATTTATACAAAGTTTTATCGTGATTGTTTTATCATGATTGTTTTTTAGTTATTGTGTAAATATGTAAATAAATTTTGTTTATTTTACAGAACTGATCTCTGCATCACAATGAAACTTTATATAAATCATTTGAATATCAACATTATCTTGAATATTTAAAGTACTTAAATAAAAAAATTAAAAAAATTTTTTTCATTATCTCTTATTTCATTATTTTCATTATTAATTATATTTTAATTAAAGCACATGTCTACTTCTTATTGAAATAATTTTTTATCCAGACAGAAATTCGCCGCCAAATTTTTTCTACTGCTTTTAAATGCAATATAAAACAGTCCGTAATTTTTTCATAATTTTCTTAATGTTTTGAAAAATGTTCTTTACATCTTTTTAATCTATACTAGTGAAAATGGATATTGGACCATAGCAACACAGCGTTATATCCGTGGCACATATTTTCGTACCGTAAAATATCCTCGCTGCAAAAGCACTGTAAAATTCGCGTCTTTACATAGAATCTTCTAAATAGCTCCGCGCAACCGTGTCAGAGTATCAAAAAGTGGACCTGTCCTGCTTTGCGGATCACGGCATCAATCGGATAATTCAATTCGGAGCCAATCGCGCTCGTGTTCCGAAATCGGCGCGCTCGTCGCGTTACATCCGTAATCCGTACACGAAATCGTGGGAAGTGGGCCCGCACGATGAAATTTTCGCCCGAAGAAATTCTCGTCCGAAGAAGCTCGACGGCGATCTGGGAGAAAGCGCTCGGCTCCCCGGGGCACCCCCGTGTACCAGCCGAGCGTGCTCAGCCACGGCGGCGGCGACGAGCGGTTGAGGTTCCTCCGCGTCCACGCTCGGCGCTGATGCGCCGCCGCCGCCGCCGCCGCCGCTGCGGTAGCCACCACCGCCACCGCCACCGCCGTCACTACCACCACCACTATCACCACCACCACCACCACCACTATCCACCACCACCACCACCACCACCACCACCACCACCACCACCACCACCACCACCACCACCACCACCGCCGCCGCCACCGTCGTCGTCGTCGTCGTTCACCGCGTCCGCCGTGCCTCGTATCGCGTCGCCTCGCGCGCGCGGTGTGCCGCCGTCGTTTACGCGTCCGCCCAAAAGCCAGCGCGCCTGGTTCGCGATCGCCATCATGAAAACATTCGCCCGTCGTTATCGTTGTTTCGCCTCCGTCCTTGCGGGCTAGCGCGGATCGGGGGTACAATATCGAGCGTGAAGCGGAGCCGGGAAGTCCGCACGAGCCGTGCGCGCGAGCACGGCCACGTTTATAGCGTGGACCGACACCGCCGTGGGCTCCCGTCCGTTGCTGTCGCCGCCGCCGTCGCCGTCGTCGCCGTCGTCGTTGTCGCCACGCACGGGAACGCGCGAGCAGCGCGAGGTCGAGAAGGCTGCTCCTTTCGTCGTGATCGTGATTCGCGTGCCGCGGCGCGAAGTGCGCCGCGAGAGGATTATAAAACGAGGGGCGAGAGAGAGAGGAAAAGAAAAAGAGAGACAGATAGAGTGAGCCACCGTGACGGGAGAAGGAGACGGGACGATCCTCTCTCGACAGTCCTATTGTGCGCGGGGTGTTCGCGGGTCGCGATAAGGATACGGTCGCCGCCACTTAAATGCCTCGCACAAATTCCTACTCCATGTTGTGCATCAGTTGCGACACGGCTGCGTGTTGGAAAGTGAGTAACAATCCGTATCGCCGCGCGCGCGATCACGCCTTCCCCTTGCCCTCGCGCGACGATCTCTTCCCGGACCGTCGGGCTTGGCCTGGCCTGGCCTAGCCTGGCCGTCGTCGCCTGGTCGGTGGAACGAGAAGAAAGAAAAAGAAAAAAAAAAGATATTGGATCGCCAAGATGACGTAGTAAAAATTCCTAGGAATCGTGTTTCCCCTCTTCCTCTCATCCTCTCGCTCGCTCCCACCTGAACTCTCGCCTTCTCGCGCTCTCTGTCGCTCGCGTTCAGCCCCGCAATCGTCGGAGCATCCGTCTCCTTTTTCTCCCACTGTTATGTCCTCGTCGAGAATTTCGGTTATTATCGAGTGCCTCGGCGTGTCCGCGGGTCCAAGGGCATGCATCGTCGAGGAGGTATTTTGTGTTCTGACCTTGCACGCGCAGGAAGTCGGATGAATTGTTGTCAAGCCCCCATTTTCCTTTTCCTCGCCAATTCACGTTGCGATTATCTGACGTTTTCGAAAATTTTTACCTGCTTTTCATTCCCTAAATTCCCGTCTCTATTGTCATCTCGAACAACGCGACCCAAATTGCCTTGTTTATAGTTCTCGTAACGTGGTCTGAGTGATTCTTTTTGATTGGATAATTATGTTGTTCACTTTGTCGTGAAAAAAAAAAGATAACGAAATAACATATCTCGCGAATCAATCGGTGTAACGCCACAAAAATTTTAGAATTTATAAATCGTGATACTGTCTATGACTCTTGCTCTGATTGTGATTTGGCTTTGTCATCCTCGTTTGTTACATATCTCAACTTGCAACGTACCTTATGTTCTCCCAAAGTATCTCAAGAATTATATACTGCTGTTCACATATTGTGTAAAAGATAATTACTTTATGTATTTAAATGTAAGAATTGAATTTTAGATGATAATTTAAGATGATAATGTTCTTACATCTACATTTGTCCTAGTTGAGCTTTTACATAACAAGTTTGTATTATCCATTTAAGAAGCTTTGCAGTTAAAAATTTTGGTAGTGTAAGACATTAATTAATATTTTATTTTGTGCTTTGCTATTAATTGCATGATTTACTTGCGCAGGTGAGTACATGGTGACACACGGTTGCAGAGGAGCAATTGGGAAGAGAGCCGCAGCAAAGGACTACACCTAGTTATCCTACACCAAGCTGACTGCAACTTTCCACTGTTTCTCAAGGCAGTGATCGCATCTAGGATATAAACAGGAGTTATTCCTTGATTAACGAAGAAGTGACACTAACAAAGACGAGAGTTATGGAACGAGAGTCTAATCCTATGCAAGCTCTGTGTCGCAGTGGCTGTGGATTTTATGGCTCGCCAGCTACTGATGGCCTTTGTTCTCTTTGCTATAAGGAAAATCTAAAAAAGAAACAACAACCACCAGTGTCAGCTGCCACCGTACCAACCTCACAGACTGTCTCCAGCAACGCTGGCACGTTGCAAGGCAGTTTCGGTAGCCCAGCAGCTACAGGAACGACGGCCCAACCTACCATTCCTACTATACCTCAGTCAACGTCGGATCTGCCCAGTCCCAAAGAAGTGAGTATCACCATGTCTTTCCCATGGTTACTCTGCACAAACGTAACACATTTGTTCTTTCAATTAATTTACAGAAAATAGCGCTTATAAGCAGTCCTGAACCCGCAAGGTCGTATACATCAAATTGTTTTTAGTCTTTAAAACATATATTTTAAAAATGTCAAAAGAAAAGAATTAGAAATATTGTTTAAATAATCTTTGCAAGACATTTAAAGTGCAACATATATACATTGGTTTTTTTATACTGCTTTAACAAAAATTTCTTTCTTTGTAAAAATCCGCGGACTGTTAGCAAAAAAATATATATAATTACTTAAATTTTATAAAAATATATTATCTGTATCTCAGGATGCAATATGTCTAATTATATTGAGACATTTATTTGTGATATTGATCATGGATGAAAACTTGTTGAAACAATCTGCATATGTCCTATGTTATTTATAACTTTTATTATACCTTTATATTATGTTTTTATATTGTTATATATTGTTATATATTAATATGATATAGATAAGTTCATATCTGATTAACAATCAATTAATATGATTTATATTTTTATGGTGTAGTAATACCTTAATACATTCTCTCTACTAAATTTGATATACAATATAATGGAAACTTGAGAAATATAAAATATACAAAGGAAACTACAAGATGATAAGCATAATAAATAATTATTTTCTCTGTTCTTACAGTATGTATTCTACTTTTGTTAATCAGGTAAACAGAGAAGACCAGGAAAGTGAAGTAGGTGTAAGCAGTGCAGTAGCTGAAGGTTCATCGGCGAGTAGTGGCGATGTAGACGACTCCTTTGATGGCAAAGAGACTGATAAAGAATCTAAGAAGAAGAAAAATCGTTGTGCTGTATGTCGCAAAAAAGTTGGTTTAACTGGTAAGTGCCAATTTAATGTAACGTAATAACTAACGTAATTAACGTCGAGTGTTGTTTTGACAAATGATGAATTTTCAGGATTTGAGTGTCGTTGTGGAGGACTATTCTGCGCCGTGCATCGATACAGTGATAAGCACGATTGCAAATTCGATTACAAAGAAATGGGCGCTCAAGAAATTCGGCGCAACAATCCAGTTGTTGTTGGTGAAAAAGTGCAAAAAATTTGAACTATTTAGTGTGTAGTCGTTGGGAAAATGGTTATTATAACTATATAAACAAACAGAATATAAAAAAACACGCAGAAAACGAGATAAATTATCTGGCAGCTGATTCGCACGTCGAGGAGTGAAACGAGCGAGCGTGTAAGATCGTAAGCGAGCGAGCGAGAGAATGAATGTGAGTGAGCGCGTAAGAGCGATAGTAAAATTGTTTTGTAGCTGAATGCCGACGAAAGGTGGAAAGGCGGAAAAATGAAGAAAAGAAGCAGCGACAAATATCAGACGGAACAAATAAACGAAAGATTGCAAATAAGAATGTGTGCGCGTGAGTGAATGATTCGTAATTGGATGCCAGTGCCATGTAAGTTTCAGATTGTCATCTAGTGAGAGAATTTTAATTGAGAATATACCTGGTTACTAACTGCTGCCAGCTTACTACTATTATTACCTATTATTATCTTCATGATTATTACGGTTTATGATTATTCTATATTATGTTTATTAATTTACTTAAACGAAAATTTTTTTGCGAATATGGAGCTCGTTTTACGTAAAGGCAGAACTCTTGGTGCGGTCAGTCGATCCAGGACGTCTTTTTAGGTGTTTTGGTTTGTTCGGAGAAATTTTATACATTACTGTTTCGTTTATATATCAAAAAAGTAAAAAATAGGGAATGTTGCTTAGGTAATGGCTGACGTTGATGGGTGATCACAATCTTAGGTTAATAATTAGTCTAATAATTATTAAGTATATTAGTCTATTGATTCATAAATAATGCAATGAAGTATAAGTAGTACTGTGTGTTTATGTCCAATTTCACGTGAATATAACCAGCAATTATTACTCATTAAATATGTTTCAACCTATATTGCAAATAATTATTTACACTACGGCCGCCAATCTGGAATTTTTGTAAATTAAACCCCTCTTTACCGTACTCTTCAATTTCTCTTAGAGCATAAATGAATTGTTAATGGTTGAAGTCGATTAGTTTACTCGTTTTCTTTATTTTCTTTTTTGCTTGTTTTGCGAGTTTTGTAGGGTAGCTGCGCGAGGTATTCCGGTGCTGCACAGCAGCGCGCATAATGTAAGAGTAAATGATTAATAAAATGTCTAGAGAGGCCGGGCATTATATGAACGACGAAAGAAGAGAACTATTAAAGTTTGTAAAGTGTGAACGTATACTAAAAATCGTACGCGAAGGATATTACACTGATAAATTTTATAATCCACGTACATACTTCTATTTTTCTTCTCCGCGCTTAAAACTCGTGCCGAAACTTAATTTTCTCTGTTTCTCGCCCGTAAAAAAAAACATACATGTTTGTAAAGTTATAGCATAACGCGACAAGGTGCTATAACTGTCCAGCTTTATTGTACTCCTGTAAAGCAAGACGAGTGAAGACGCTAAAACTGCGCAAATTATGCCTCATGTATAGGTCAATTCAATTTGAGAGTTTCACAAGAGTGGGTTTGGATCTTCGAGGAAAAGAATATATAAAAAGGAAAACATACATACTGCGACTTCCTGATTTCGCGTAAAACAAAGTAGCAAATTTTTTTCTTTTTTTTCCTCTCTTTGTGTTAATCTAGGACAAAGCGCTTAATCTAAATTGTGCTGCCGTGCTTTTATTTCTCATTTTGTAATTAGTGGACTTGTATAAAGATAAATATTATATTCGCCTAAAAGAATTTATTTCTGCGTCGCCTTGAGAAAAATGTACATCAAATATCTTATTATTTTCGATAAATATATGAAGCGTTCTGTTAAATGTGTAATCGTAAGGTTTATCAAGCTTCTTATGTGTCTTCTTCTTTCTCTTCAGGTTCGAATAAGCAAGTGCTGCATTAGTTATTCCGTATTAAGTTACCAATTATACTTCACGTGTCGCGCCGCCGAAAGTACTCCAGCCGCGAACGACTCTCCCTTCGAAACACACGGCGTTATCGCAGCTGACAGAGTTCCCCAGAAAATTTTGCGATTTAACGATACCTATAGAAATTAAGGCAATCGAGAAAAAAAAATCTTTTCGGTACAATCGTCGATAATTCGAGCACGATTTCTCCGCGATCTTTACGGGACGACTTATATATGCGCCGACTTCACATAGGACAATATAATACATATATATACATATATATATATATATATATATACTTTATCTTGTATCAAGATATTGTTGTCGATGAATCTGTTCTTTTTTCCTTTTTGGCGCACCTTTTTAAGAACGCTGATGAGAGAAATCAGAATCGTGTATAGAAGAAAACGCACACCACATACGCGGGACACGCGTACACATTTACATTTACACAATACACACATACACGGACACCGATTATCAGTAATATCGACGGAATGGTTGCCTTCAGGCCTTCATCCTATTTTAGGCATAGCATATTTTTCTAACGTGTATCGCAATATCGGAATAATCTTGCCTAGCGAGAGCGATCGAATGACAGAGAGGAAGAGAAAAGAGGGTGAGAGTGATCGAGGGAATGCGTACGTGGAGAAAGAGAGAGAAAGAGATGCCTGGGAGAGTGAGGACAGAGGAATGCGTGCGGGAATATAAATGATTTATAGGAGACGCGAGAAAGAAAGAGAGAGAGAGAAACAAAAAGTTTATCAGCGACGATCGTACTCGGCTGACTATATAAGGACGTAACACGATGCTTGTAATTATTACGATTGATATTAGTACGTTTAAGCTATTAAAAAAGTAACATCAACTTTAATATATTATATGATTACAATTACCATCCTTTGAAATGCTTTAGACATTTAGGTTTTACGTACGTAACGGAAGTTAGTGTACTCCCACATCTACTCTTTTATCCATCTTTTTCCTTCCTGATCCTTCTTCTCTTCTTTTTTCCTCTTCTCGTCCTTTTTCCTCTCAGGACCCTTTTAACAGTTCTCGAAACGTTTATAATTATAGCGGACACTATATTTATGTATATTTAAAAACAAAATATATATAAATGCATCGCCCCTAAACGAAAGCCGGAAATCGTTTTTGTGTGTTCTCGACTACTTGATATAGAGTTCATTAACTAGCACCTCATCGAACTATATATTGTAGCTGTACTGTATATACAAAGAAATAAGAGAGAAAAAAAGAGGAAGAAAACGTCTCCCGGACGTGTTTGAACGAGGTGCGACCTTATTTTCTCTGTAATATGAAAATTTTTGCTGCAATAAACGGTTTATCTTTTATTACGCTGGGTATGACATCTCGACCGAAATTCGTGTTTTTATACATCAGAGTACCTTTAAAAATTTAACGCCAAACGCGTAAGCCGCGTTGAACCTGTTCTCGCGATACATTGCGATCATGTATGTTTTCCCATGCAACAGTCTTGACTTTAATAACATTATACTATCCACGATTAAAAAGATTTTATTATTTCTTTATCGAAAAATATTATGTGACGCAATTAAGGTAATATATAAAATAGAAATATTTTCCTAGGATAGATATATTAACACATTTGGAAAAAGAAGAGTTGCGATGGGTTAAAAAAAAAAAGGAAGAAGGCAGAAAAAAGGAGAAGACGCGCGCTTTAGAAATTGTGTGGAAAGTTGGACGCTCGAAGTAAACGAATTCTTATCTCTTTTTGGTTAGAACTTGTTCTACATGTGAAATTGCGTAAAACCGAGATTCTCGATTTAAATGCCCCTCTTCGACTATATTTGTAAGCATTATGTGAAAAGCAGCACCCACTGATGAACGAAAAGAATTAAAAGTAAAGTGGATAATAAGGTATTATGTGGTAATATGGTCACATGGTAAATTCAATGGGAAAACAGTGGGGCAATGAATTGACTTTGATGAACGTAAATACGCTTCTCTCTTCGGAGAGAAATTCAATTTACAAGCATTCTCCATCAGACCGAGGTACTTCAGCGAATTTATGTAATAAAATAACATATATTGTGAACGCATCATATATATAATAATGTTTATAGATATGCAGTGCAGCCATTTCATTCTACAAGGTTTAGCATCAAGTAAGCGGGATCAAGCGGGATATCGTGTCTTCTATCATATGAATCAGTATTTCATGATCTTAAAGGCGTATCCAGAAGAATCGATTGATTAAAGTGATATACGAATTATATAAATTAAGGACTGTTTCCATCAACTTTTGTTAATCTAAAAATTCAGCTGATTAAATTTATGAATCGCCACTGCAAAATATCGATCTCTAGCCCATTTTTAAAATTATATTAATTTAAAAATTAATTATTATTTAATTACTATTTAATTTAAAAATTAATTATTAATTAAAAGTATACTTACGTAAGTATATAAATAGATTATATACTTAGATACTATCGATTATATAATTTGCAGAAAATGGATAAGTAAAATAAAATAAAATGATCAATTTTAAGTTTTGCAATTGACAAGTCGCAAAGTTATTATATCAGTTGATTTTTATAAGTATAAAAAAATAATGATATATATAAAGTTTATTATATTTTACATGATACAAATATAAAATTTATTAATGAGACATTTACATAAAAATTAATTTAAAAATTTTTTTTTAGTTGAACTTGTTGCATATATAGTTCATTTTTTTCTATTTTCTGTAATAGATAAAAAAAGGAAAAAAAAGGAGTCATACAAGAAGTTTAGTTAAAAAGAACAAGAAATTGATTAAATATTGTGTATAGATCACATAATCTGAAAATCCAAAAATGAATAAACTCACAAGGTATTGACCAATAAAATTGTTAATAATTAAATAAAATTAATAAATAATTTATTAGTAAACCAGAACGTAATAGGGCGCGCTAGACAAAACGCGCGCCTTTTTTTTTCTACAGCGATTCTTTTACAAATTTAATAAATATTTATAATAATTAACCAATTATATAATTATTTAATTTAATAGTTATAATAATTAACTAATTATATAATTATTATATTTATATTAATTAAATAATAATTAAACATTTATTAAATTAACAAAAATTTACAACCAATCGAAAATACGAGAAACGAGCTTCAAATTGGAGGCCTTAAATTAGATAATATGAAAATTTTAAAACAAAATTTACTCATTTTTATAATTTTCATAATAATGTTATGTAATAATTGACTTCTAAATTTTATTTATAAAGTCCAAAAACGATCGAATAAAAATGCTGAACTAGATAGACATCGATTCTTTTCGATACATCGATCGATATCGATATACTTATTATCGATACACTCGCTTATTATTTCACCGTTGCAGTTGCGAGTTTGCGACGCGACGTCGTGAGGTCGTGAGAGCGGTTTTTGAGCACAGTCAAGCATAGTACAACAAATAAACTGGAAAATACGATTATTGAAGAATATTTTTAACATATTGTAGCAGATAAAAGTTTTTAAGGTTAAGAAAATAGTTTGCAACAATACTTGGCGGCAATGTCGATCGGAGTTCCCATTAAAGTGCTTCATGAGGCCGAGGGTCACACCATAACCTGCGAGACAAACACCGGCGAGGTTTATCGCGGCAAACTGATAGAGGCAGAAGATAATATGAATTGTCAGATGCAGAACATCACAGTAACGTACCGGGATGGCCGGGTGGCACAGTTGGAGAATGTGTACATCCGCGGCTCAAAAATCAGGTTCCTCATATTACCGGACATGCTGAAGAACGCACCCATGTTCAAGCGACCGGGCGGCAAGGGATCGGGTACAGCCGGCCGAGGAAAGTCCGCAATATTGCGAGCCCAAGGTTTGTGTATCGTAATGCTTGATTAATATTTCTGTAAACGTCAAATTACTATAAGTTATATTGTATTTTGAGAGATAAGGACATTTGCAAAAGTAGGTGTAAGAAAATAATAAATGGGAGAGATAGTGTGATGAAGAAAAAAAACAAATAGAACTATACAGGATATATGAAATGATCTATATCTTTTTTTTCTTGAAAATAGATTGTTGTCAAAGGAAAATTTTTCATTATGGAAGTTTATTTGAACTAATGACAGGTAGTATTTTGGTTTTCTAGAAATTATGACAGTAGGATAAACCTAGTAAGACAAGTCATGTCGAAAATAGGAACACAAGTCAAGTAGGATATTGTTGGATAGGTCTTTTAAAAACAAACAACTTCAAACTTTCTTTTGATTTTACTTACAACTATCAAGAAAAATAAAGAAATGTCAAATTATAAGTGAACTATTGAGTAGAAACATAGCACAAATGTTTGTAAACAAAATCTTGGATACTTTAAATATATGCTTGTATATAAACTTTCCTCTTTCTTTAATGTGTTTTTGTTGATCAATATCAAGCATCCTTACAGATGGTACAAGTGCTTATTTCTTTGAAAATCTAGAACTTTCAAAAAATTTCTTTTTTTTAAACATCTTGGCTTTTTATGGCTTGGATTTTATTAATATTTAGGAAAATTTTAAAATTTTACTTTTATATTTAGATTAAAATTTTTCTGTTTATATGACAAAATTATTTTTATGATCATTCTTGATAATTTAAAATGTCGACTTGTTTGATATAAGAATTTTTAATAATATAATATTTTTGTTGATTTAAAATTGTTAATTTGTCTTTTCTAAAACAATATTTGTATATGTTTAATGATTCTAAATAATAAAATATTTTTAGCTCGCGGTAGAGGAAGAGGTCAAAATCAAAGAGGTAAAGGTACTGGTTCAGCGCCTTGGCTAAATCAACAAAATCAACCAGGTGGATCTCAAGCTGGAAGAGGCAGGGGCTAAATCTTGTGATAATAGATTTTGATTATTTAAATCGACAAATTTAATGTGTAACTTTATTCCCGTATTTTTGTATCATTTGTAAACAGTGTATTCTGCATTCAAAATTGTAATTTGATACATGTGTATAATAATAAATTACCTATTATGCTATGTACTTTGAAAATTCTTCGAAGCTAAATTAAAACCTAATATAATGCTATTATTATCTTTCTTTAAGTTTACAGTTCATTTTAGAATATACAAGTTGAACTTGTATGTTATTGAAATGCAAAGAATTATGTTTTTAAAATAATTTATTATTTACTTAATATTTTTTAAAGACCTGGTTTACACCAATGTAGGGTAATTTCTAATTTCTCAAATTCCAAATTATAAATTTATTTTAACAGAAAAATGTTTAAAAATGATTGTTATCATTTATTTTTAATCTGGATAAAATAATCTTTATCTTATTTATATATTTACATGCAATTAATTTTATTTTTATTTAGATAATTTTAAGTTATTATACTGTCCGTAAGTTTATTTTTACATGTAGATAGTTTCTATAAAGATTGAAATATTCTGTTTTAGTTTCATAAATAGTTAAATACCTAATAAATAAAAAAAAATAATTAAATTTGTGAATATAATAAAATATAACCTAAAAGTTCTTTCCCAACTTCCATCTAGTGGTAACTTGAATAATTAACTTTTTAGTATCATGTTCTTTTGTATCTCTTCACATTTATAATCCATGATCTTATAGTTTCCCCACATGTTTTTCTAACATAACCAACATAACCAATCTTTTCCACATGCACATAACCTGTCATAAGGGCCTTTACAATTATGTTTAAAATACCTCAATCACAATTGCTTGATTTAAATAAAAAACCTAGACAGCCGAAGAAACGAAAGAAAATCACGCTTGTCTTTGACGAGGAGAAACGACGGTAATTATTTTAGGAGAGGTTATACATATTTGTATATAGAAATGTCATGAATCAACTTATATTTATACAAAAATATAGAGAATTTTTAGGAGGATTTCGTAAGAGGAAGCTAGAACGAAAAAGGAAAGCTCAAGAAGAGTTGCGCCAACAGTTGAAAGAAGAACGAAAAAAAATTAAACAAGAAGTGAGTCACGTTTTTTGAACATAGATCATTACACCAGTTACTAAACAATTGCCAAAAAGTACTTTATGAAGAATATTAAAAGAATAAAACTTTAAAATAATAAATTGCAAATTAATTTATATTTTTTAGATGTAATTTTCACACAGATATCATTTATTTACTACGATATAATTCAAAAATCGTCATTTTTTTAAGCTGTTTACAAAAAAATTCTCTGATGAGAGTTTAATACATTAAGTGAAAAGTTAATATCTTTACTTTTTTATAATAAATAGCCCAAATCATTACACCAAAATTACATTTAAAAGTTATATAACATTTTAATAATTCAAAATATTCAAACTGGAGCATTTTGTTTTATTCTTTTTTAGTCATGTTATAATAAAAAATGAGTAATATAATTAAAACTTTATTAGTTACTTAAAAATGTAGTTATATTATGTTGTTTTTATTTCATTGACTGATTTAATTTCTTATTCATTAACTGGTGCAGTGATCCTGCATTAAGATAATTCTCAAAGAATTAGAGAAGGTATGATATATATATTTTTTTTTCAGGCACGAGATAAGTATAAAAAATCATTATCGAATCAAGTTCTTCCAGAGGTAGAACAATTGTTATCTCAAAATGAATATGATCTAGAAACTCATACAGTTAGTATCTTAGAATTGAACGTTGCGGATCTCGCAGAAGGTGACAAATGGATAGGTGAAAATAAAGTTATAGAGGAAAAAGAAGAACAAGAAGACGACGAAAGTGACCATTGTAATGATGACGATGACGATGAGGTCGTGGGAATGTCATTACAAGAAAAATGTAAGATTCGAGTACAGCAAAAATCTAAATCTACATGCAACAATCAAGAGATGAAATCTAAGAAAGAGCTGAAGCAAGAAATCAAGAAAGCAGCATTGAAACGAGTGAAAAAGAGTAAGGCGTTTCAACAAAAGCAGAGACTGGAGCAGCAAAAAAACAAGAAACAAAGTAGGCAAAAATTGCACAAAGCCCAGAAGCTGGCACGTAAACGTGGCAAAAGGGTTAAAAAATCTGAGCACTAGAATACTGCAAAAACTCTAAATAAATATATTTTATAACAAACGTTGTGTGTACATATAAAAGTGGGCGTTTATCACTTCATTTTTCCACCGCTTTTTGAGGCATATGGACAAATGTTCTTGTTGAGACATTCTGTGCATTTAGGAAATCGAGGTAGACAAGTTTCTTGACCAAAGCCCACAAGGAGATGATTTACTTCGCTCCATAAAGGTTTGGGAAGCCAATCCTCCAGCTCGTTTCTCGTTTCCTCTGGTGTTTTAGTTGGCTTTTTTGTCCATCTTAATCTGTTGCAAATTCTATGAACATGCGTATCTACGCCGATGCCAGATACCTCTCCCCAAGCAACACGCATACATAAGTGAGCCATTTTGGGACCTACACCTGGCAATTCACACAATTCCTTTACTGTTTTTGGTATGTCCCCACCATATTTATCTAGGAGGATTACTGATGTCCTTTTTATATATTCTACCTTCTTCTAAAAAAAAAAAAAAAAATTAATTTTAAACTTAAAAAATTTAAACACATGCAATTACATATTATTTATTCCATAATTTGATATTATGGATATGAATTAAAAATTAGTAAAAGGAAAACAAAGCATACAATGTAACTGATGAGCAGATTCTATATCATTTACAGATTTCATATGATGAAGAGATCATATCATTTAACCCCGAAATGCTACTTCTATTTTTCTTACATTACATTAATATTCTGGTTGAAAATTTATTCACGTAATTAAGAATTTTTTAAATATTTTTTAATATCTTATTAGGTAGGCAAAAGTTTAATAAAAATTGTATTAAATTTGTATTAGCACTTACTCTCTAAATTCTTTGGAGTAAAATCTTTTTTGAAGTGGAATTTCACTCTAAAAGAGTGAAAATCCAGCTAGTCTGCTAGATTTCTATTCCAAAGATTTTAGAATAGGAAAAAATTTATTCATAGTAGCATAAGAATCTACTTGCGTATTTAAACATTTTTAGTATTTGATAATAAACTTGAACTAATACTATTTTAATGAAAAAAATTTTATTAAATGCTGTTGGAAGTTATCAAAATTTTAATAGCAAAAACCATTAAACTTGAATTAGTACTCGAGTGAAAAATTATTCACAGTAGCATTTTAAGGACAATGTTAAATTTAAAAAATTTTTCAAAATGTCTTGTATAGATAAGCATTGATCTTTACTTTCCAAAATCCAACTGGGTATATAAGTTTGCCCAGAACATCATCTGGGGTAGCTGCCAATATATCTGGTTTACAACCATAAATGTTCAGTCGCTGCATAGCGGCGTGTGTGACCTGATCCTTTGTTTGGCTACTCAGCATCAGAGCCACTAACGACTGATATCTGGACACTATAGGACTGGCGTTAGGGTCCGTGCACTTGTGGCAGCCCATCGTGTCAACTGGAGCTGTTTCATGCTTTCTCATCTCTTTAATGTTTTCAAGAATGGTCTCCCAGTTTCGCGGCATCCATTGCTTCTCGTCCTTGTCGTTTTTCAGATCTGTCGATTGTTCCACATTTTCATTTTTTATCTCAAGTTCTTCGACTTTGACTTCTTTTACGTCTGTCGACACTTCCATGCCTTCGCTTTTTACTACGACTGGCGTCATATTCGTATCTTTGACGTTTGTCTCATCTGTCGCTTCATGCTTGATCTTAACTGATGCACGTTTTTTGGCGCCGGTTCTCGCCGATCTCTTCTCGTTGGCAAAATAGGGCGACGTTTTCTCTGAAGAGTCTGCGTCAGCTAAAGTTTTATTCGAACGTAAAGTCCTTGATGCAGATGCAGAGAGACCAGCTAGCTTCAAACGTTTGCTCATTTTATCAACAAAGACACGTCACGATGGTGTCGATACGGCAAATTAATTCCCACAAGTAACGAGAAGAACTATCGTATCACCTTCTTCACTTTAAGCCTTTAGATATCCGTCTCCCAAGAAGACAAAGTACCACGTTGTATCACCTGCGCCATTCGAAATTGACATAACCATTCGCGCTCGCGTTAAATAGTTCAAGTTAGGTTAGGTTTATAATAATAGCGTTTTTCATTGGGAAAATTAGTGCGCACGTGTACATTTGCTGCAGATAATTGGGCGTTTCCGTTGGCACCGTCGTCACGCGAACTGAAACGTCCAATTGCCAGCGGCGAGTGCACACTTAGTGCGCACTAATTTTCTCAGTAAAAAACGCTATAAGCAGAGAGGAACCTAAGAGCGGCCACGGCGGCCTTTTTCCTATAACGCTTCGAAACTCCTGTGCACTAGTGACGCACATCTATTCTGGTCAGAATGGGAACTACGTGTCACATCTATTTTGCAACCCGCCGTTAAAAACAGTGTAGATGTTCTGATCAGAACACAGAAATATTGGAGAAATTGGCAAAAAAAATTTTACTCAAAAATTTCGAACTTTGACTGATATAAGTCTTTCGATTTTCGAAAAGAGAAATTCACAAAAAAAATTTTACTCAAAGATTTCGAACTTTGACAGACACATGTCTTTCGTTTTTCACTTTAGCGATTCGATCCATCATGATAAAAGTTAGAACTCTTCTGGGGGCTATCAGGACACAGAGATATTTGAGAAATTCGCAAAACAATTTTACTTAAAAATTTCGAACTTTGACTGATATAAGTCTTTCGTTTTTTACTTTAGCAATTCGATCCATCATTATAAAGGTTAGAACTCTTCTGGGGGCTCTCAGAACACAAAGATATTGGAGAAAATCGCAAAAAAAATATTACTCAAAGATTTCGAACTTTGACTGATATAAGTCTTAGGTTTTTCACTTTAGCGATTCGATCCATCATGATAAAAGTTAGAATTCCTCTGGTGGCTATCAGAACACAGAAATATTAGAGAAATTCGCAAAAAAATTTTACTCAAAAATTTCGAACTTTGACTGATATAAGTCTTTCGATTTTCGAAAAGAGAAATTCACATAAAAAATTTTACTCAAAGATTTCGAACTTTGACTGATATATGTATTTCGTTTTTCACTTTAGCGATTCGATCCATCATGATAAAAGTTAGAACTCTTCTGGGGGCTATCAGGACACAGAGATATTTGAGAAATTCGCAAAACAATTTTACTCAAAAATTTCGAACTTTGACTGATATAAGTCTTTCGTTTTTTACTTTAGCGATTCGATCCATCATTATAAAGGTTAGAACCCTTCTGGGGGCTCTCAGAACACAAAGATATTGGAGAAAATCGCAAAAAAATATTACTCAAAACTTTCGAACTTTGACTGATATAAGTCTTTCGTGGGAGGGGCTGCGCGGAGTCTTAAAAGACGAGATCGGTGAGGATCTCTCCCTGGGGGCCGTCATAGGCAAGATGGTCCTCAGGGAGAGCAGTTGGAAGGCGGTCGCCTCCTTCTGCGAACAGGTTATGTCGCAGAAGGAGGCGGCAGAGAGAGAGAGGCAGAGACAGAGAGGAGGAAGACCGGGGGGGAGAGGCCGTCGTAGCCGTCGTAGACGTCGACCCCCACGAAGAGGCGGTGGAGGCGGCGGGGACCCCCGTCCTCCGCGAGACCGCCCGGACCCACGAGGCGGTGGGGGTCCGCCCCGTAAAAGAAGAAGAAGGGGAGCTGAGGGGGCAGTGTCACCCTTTCTCAAGACCTTCGAAGAAGAAGAGGAGGGGGGGTAATGGCAGCGTCCCGCCGGTCGAGGCCCCTCCCAGCCCTGCTGAAGGCTCGGCCTTGCGGACCCGAAGCAGGGCGAGAAAGCGAGCCGCAACTAACACTCCCGACTAACACGGAGGGAGGGCCTCCCTCCCACGCACAAACGGGAGGAAGACAACCCTCCCAGACTCGCCGGGCGGAGATGGCCAAGCTTTCCATCTCCCGTGAATCTGTGGGAGCCGACGCCCATCTACGAGGCACGGCTAGGCCCGGGACCACTCCGGCGGGGGCCGGAACCCCGGGCCCATACCACCAACAACAACAGGGGAAGAGACGGGGAGGGGACGGTGTCCCCTCTCCCCGACCTAAGGCAGACAAGCCTCGATGCCCTGCCGGGGGACCCAATGTTTGGGTGCCCCCGGCGAGACAAGTCGGCTCAACCGACAGGTCCGGGGGGCTCCGGAAGTATGCTGCACGCGTTCCCGGAGTACCCCAGTCATGGACCAGGGCAGGACACCCGGAGAGGTTTTAGTGGGTATGTCTCCGCCGACACGTCGTCGGTGGGGAAGAGCCCCACATAACCACCAGGCCTCCCCCGAGGTCTGGGGTATGCGGTAACGCATTTCCTCTACGTAAACAAAAAAAAAAAAAAAAAAAAAGATATAAGTCTTTCGTTTATCACTTTAGCAATACGATACATCATGATAAAAGTTAGAACTCTTCTGGGGGCTCTCAGAACACAGAGATATTTGAAAAATTCGCAAAAAAAATTTTACTCAAAAATTTCGAACTTTGACTGATATAACTCTTTCGTCTTTCACTTTAGCGATTCGATCCATTATGATAAAAGTTAGAACTCTGATCGGGGCTATCAGAACACAGAGATATTGGAGAAATTCGCAAAAAAAATTTTTCTCAAAAATTTCGAAATTTGCCAGATAATAGTCTTTCCTTTTTCAGTTCAGCGATTCGATACATCATGATAAAAGTTACATCTCTTCTGTGGGCTATCAGAACACAGAGATATTGGTGAAATTAGCAAAAAAACCAATTTTACTAAAAAATTTTGAACTTTGACTGATATAACTCTTTCGTCTTTCACTTTAGCGATTCGATCCATTATGAGAAAAGTTAGACCTCTTCTCGGGACTATCAGAACACAGAGTTATTGGAAAAATTCGCAAAAAAAATTTTTCTCAAAAATTTCGAAAATTGCCTGATATAAGTCTTTCCTTTTTCAGTTCAGCGATTCGATACATCATGATAAAAGTTATATCTCTTCTGTGGGCTATCAGAACACAGAGATATTGGAGAAATACGCAAAAAAACCAATTTTACAAAAAAATTTTGAACTTTGACTGATATAACTCTTTCGTGTTTCACTTTAGCGATTCGATCCTTTATGATAAAAGTTAGACCTCTTCTCGGGGATATCAGAACGCAGAGATATTGGAGAAATTTGCAAAAAAAATTTTACTCAAAAATTTCGAAATTTGCCTGATATATGTCTTTCCTATTTCAGTTCAGCGATTTGATACATCATGATAAAAGTTATATCTCTTCTATGTGCTATCAGAACACAGAGATATTGGAGAAATACGCAAAAAAACCAATTTTACTAAAACATTTCGAACTTTGTCTGATACATCTCTTTCGTCTTTTACTTTAGCGATTCGATCCATTATGATAAATGTTATAACTCTTCTCGGGGCTATCAGAACACAGAGATATTGGAGAAATTCGCAAAAAAAATTTTCCTCAAAATTTTCGAACTTTGACTGCTATAACTCTATCGTCTTTCACTTTAGCGATTCGATCCATTATGATAAAAGTTAGAACTCTGATCGGGGCTATCAGAACACAGAGATATTGGAGAAATTCGCAAAAAAAATTTTTCTCAAAAATTTCGAAATTTGCCAGATAATAGACTTTCCTTTTTCAGTTCAGCGATTCGATACATCGTGATAAAAGTTACATCTCTTCCGTGGGCTATCAGAACACAGAGATATTGGTGAAATTAGCAAAAAAACCAATTTTACTAAAAAATTTTGAACTTTGACTGATATAACTCTTTCGTCTTTCACTTTAGCGATTCGATCCATTATGATAAAAGTTAGACCTCTTCTCGGGACTATCAGAACACAGAGTTATTGGAAAAATTCGCAAAAAAAATTTTTCTCAAAAATTTCGAAAAATGCCCGATATAAGTCTTTCCTTTTTCAGTTCAGCGATTCGATACATCATGATAAAAGTTATATCTCTTCTGTGGGCTATCAGAACACAGAGATATTGGAGAAATACGCAAAAAAACCAATTTTACAAAAAAATTTTGAACTTTGACTGATATAACTCTTTCGTGTTTCACTTTAGCGATTCGATCCATTATGATAAAAGTTAGACCTCTTCTCGGGGATATCAGAACGCAGAGATATTGGAGAAATTTGCAAAAAAAATTTTACTCAAAAATTTCGAAATTTGCCTGATATATCTCTTTCCTATTTCAGTTCAGCGATTTGATACATCATGATAAAAGTTATATCTCTTCTATGTGCTATCAGAACACAGAGATATTGGAGAAATACGCAAAAAAACCAATTTTACTAAAACATTTCGAACTTTGTCTGATACATCTCTTTCGTCTTTTACTTTAGCGATTCGATCCATTATGATAAATGTTATAACTCTTCTCGGGGCTATCAGAACACAGAGATATTGGAGAAATTCGCAAAAAAAATTTTCCTCAAAATTTTCGAACTTTGACTGCTATAACTCTATCGTCTTTCACTTTAGCGATTCGATCCATTATGATAAAAGTTAGAACTCTGATCGGGGCTATCAGAACACAGAGATATTGGAGAAATTCGCAAAAAAAGTTTTTCTCAAAAATTTCAAAATTTGCCTGATAATAGTCTTTCCTTTTTCAGTTCAGCGATTCGATACATCGTGATAAAGTTATATCTCCTCTGTGGGCTGTCAGAACACAGAGATATTGGAGAAATACGCAAAAAAACCAATTTTACTATAACATTTCGAACATTGACTGATATAACACTTTCGTCTTTTACTTTAGCAATTCGATCCATTGTGATAAATGTTAGAACTCTTCTCGGGGCTATCAGAACACAGAGATATTGGAGAAATTCGCAAAAAAATTTTTCCCAAAAATTTTGTCATTTGCCTGATATAAGTCTTTCCTTTTTCAGTTCAGCGATTCGATACATCATGATAAAAGTTATATCTCTTCTGTGGGCTTTCAGAACACAGAGATATTGGTGAAATTCGCAAAAAAATCAATTTTACTAAAAAATTTTGAACTTTGCCTGTTATAACTCTTTCGTCTTTCACTTTAGCGATTCGATCCATTATGATAAAAGTTAGACCTCTTCTCGGGGATATCAGAACGCAGAGATATTGGAGAAATTTGCAAAAAAAATTTTACTCAAAAATTTCGAAATTTTCCTGATATATGTCTTTCCTATTTCAGTTCAGCGATTTGATACATCATGATAAAAGTTATATCTCTTCTTTGTGCTATCAGAACACAGAGATATTGGAGAAATACGCAAAAAAACCAATTTTTCTAAAACATTTCGAACTTTGTCTGATACATCCCTTTCGTTTTTTACTTTAGCGATTTGATGCATTATGATAAATGTTATAACTCTTCTCGGGGCTATCAGAACACAGAGATATTGGAGAAATTCGCAAAAAAAATTTTCCTTTAAATTTTCGAACTTTGACTTCTATAACTCTATCGTCTTTCACTTTAGCGATTCGATCCATTATGATAAAAGTTAGAACTCTCCTCGGGGCTATCAGAACACAGAGATATTGGAGAAATTCGCAAAAAAAATTTATATCAAAAATTTCGAAATTTGCCTGATAATAGTGTTTCCTTTTTCAGTTCAGCGATTCGATACATCATGATAAAAGTTATATCTCTTCTGTGGGCTATCAGAACACAGAGATATTGGAGAAATACGCAAAAAAACCAATTTTACACAAAAATTTTGAACTTTGACTGATATAACTCTTTCGTGTTTCACTTTAGCGATTCGATCCATTATGATAAAAGTTAGACCTCTTCTCGGGGATATCAGAACGCAGAGATATTGGAGAAATTTGCAAAAAAAATTTTACTCAAAAATTTCGAAATTTGCCTGATATATGTCTTTCCTATTTCAGTTCAGCGATTTGATACATCATGATAAAAGTTATATCTCTTCTATGTGCTATCAGAACACAGAGATATTGGAGAAATACGCAAAAAAACCAATTTTACTAAAACATTTCGAACTTTGTCTGATACATCTCTTTCGTCTTTTACTTTAGCGATTCGATCCATTATGATAAATGTTATAACTCTTCTCGGGGCTATCAGAACACAGAGATATTGGAGAAATTCGCAAAAAAATTTTCCTCAAAATTTTCGAACTTTGACTGCTATAACTCTATCGTCTTTCACTTTAGCGATTCGATCCATTATGATAAAAGTTAGAACTCTGATCGGGGCTATCAGAACACAGAGATATTGGAGAAATTCGCAAAAAAAATTTTTCTCAAAAATTTCGAAATTTGCCAGATAATAGACTTTCCTTTTTCAGTTCAGCGATTCGATACATCGTGATAAAAGTTACATCTCTTCCGTGGGCTATCAGAACACAGAGATATTGGTGAAATTAGCAAAAAAACCAATTTTACTAAAAAATTTTGAACTTTGACTGATATAACTCTTTCGTCTTTCACTTTAGCGATTCGATCCATTATGATAAAAGTTAGACCTCTTCTCGGGACTATCAGAACACTGAGTTATTGGAAAAATTCGCAAAAAAAATTTTTCTCAAAAATTTCGAAAAATGCCTGATATAAGTCTTTCCTTTTTCAGTTCAGCGATTCGATACATCATGATAAAAGTTATATCTCTTCTGTGGGCTATCAGAACACAGAGATATTGGAGAAATACGCAAAAAAACCAATTTTACTAAAACATTTCGAACTTTGTCTGATACATCTCTTTCGTCTTTTACTTTAGCGATTCGATCCATTATGATAAATGTTATAACTCTTCTCGGGGCTATCAGAACACAGAGATATTGGAGAAATTCGCAAAAAAAATTTTCCTCAAAATTTTCGAACTTTGACTGCTATAACTCTATCGTCTTTCACTTTAGCGATTCGATCCATTATGATAAAAGTTAGAACTCTGATCGGGGCTATCAGAACACAGAGATATTGGAGAAATTCGCAAAAAAAGTTTTTCTCAAAAATTTCAAAATTTGCCTGATAATAGTCTTTCCTTTTTCTGTTCAGCTATTCGATACATCATGATAAAGTTATATCTCCTCTGTGGGCTGTCAGAACACAGAGATATTGGAGAAATACACAAAAAAACCAATTTTACTATAACATTTCGAACTTTGACTGATATAACACTTTCGTCTTTTACTTTAGCAATTCGATCCATTGTGATAAATGTTAGAACTCTTCTCGGGGCTATCAGAACACAGAGATATTGGAGAAATTTGGAAAAAAATTTTTCCCAAAAATTTTGTCATTTGCCTGATATAAGTCTCTCCTTTTTCAGTTCAGCAATTCGATACATCATGATAAAAGTTATATCTCTTCTGTGGGCTTTCAGAACACAGAGATATTGGTGAAATTCGCAAAATAATCAATTTTACTAAAAAATTTTGAACTTTGCCTGATATAACTCTTTCGTCTTTCACTTTAGCGATTCGATCCATTATGATAAAAGTTAGACCTCTTCTCGGGGATATCAGAACGCAGAGATATTGGAGAAATTTGCAAAAAAAATTTTACTCAAAAATTTCGAAATTTTCCTGATATATGTCTTTCCTATTTCAGTTCAGCGATTTGATACATCATGATAAAAGTTATATCTCTTCTTTGTGCTATCATAACACAGAGATATTGGAGAAATACGCAAAAAAACCAATTTTTCTAAAACATTTCGAACTTTGTCTGATACATCCCTTTCGTTTTTTACTTTAGCGATTTGATCCATTATGATAAATGTTATAACTCTTCTCGGGGCTATCAGAACACAGAGATATTGGAGAAATTCGCAAAAAAAATTTTCCTTTAAATTTTCGAACTTTGACTTCTATAACTCTATCGTCTTTCACTTTAGCGATTCGATCCATTATGATAAAAGTTAGAACTCTCCTCGGGGCTATCAGAACACAGAGATATTGGAGAAATTCGCAAAAAAAATTTATATCAAAAATTTCGAAATTTGCCTGATAATAATGTTTCCTTTTTCAGTTCAGCGATTCGATACATCGTGATAAAAGTTACAACTCTTCCGTGGGCTATCAGAACACAGAGATATTGGTGAAATTAGCAAAAAAACCAATTATACTAAAAAATTTTGAACTTTGACTGATATAACTCTTTCGTCTTTCACTTTAGCGATTCGATCCATTATGATAAAAGTTAGATCTCTTCTCGGGACTATCAGAACACAGAGTTATTGGAAAAATTCGCAAAAAAAATTTTTCTCAAAAATTTCGAAATTTGCCTGATATAAGTCTTTCCTTTTTCAGTTCAGCGATTCGATACATCATGATAAAAGTTATATCTCTTCTGTGGGCTATCAGAACACAGAGATATTGGAGAAATACGGAAAAAAACCAATTTTACAAAAAAATTTTGAACTTTGTCTGATATAACTCTTTCGTGTTTCACTTTAGCGATTCGATCCATTATGATAAAAGTTAGACCTCTTCTCGGGGATATCAGAACGCAGAGATATTGGAGAAATTTGCAAAAAAAATTTTACTCAAAAATTTCGAAATTTGCCTGATAAATGTCTTTCCTATTTCAGTTCAGCGATTTGATACATCATGATAAAAGTTATATCTCTTCTATGTGCTATCAGAACACAGAGATATTGGAGAAATACGCAAAAAAACCAATTTTACTAAAACATTTCGAACTTTGTCTGATACATCTCTTTCGTCTTTTACTTTAGCGATTCGATCCATTATGATAAATGTTATAACTCTTCTCGGGGCTATCAGAACACAGAGATATTGGAAAAATTCGCAAAAAAAATTTTCCTCAAAATTTTTGAACTTTGACTGCTATAACTCTATCGTCTTTCACTTTAGCGATTCGATCCATTATGATAAAAGTTAGAACTCTGATCGGGGCTATCAGAACACAGAGATATTGGAGAAATTCGCAAAAAAAGTTTTTCTCAAAAATTTCAAAATTTGCCTGATAATAGTCTTTCCTTTTTCAGTTCAGCTATTCGATACATCATGATAAAGTTATATCTCCTCTGTGGGCTATCAGAACACAGAGATATTGGAGAAATTCGGAAAAAAACCAATTTTACTCAAAAATTTCGAACTTTGACTGATATAAATCTTTCGTCTTGCACGTTAGCGATTCGATCTATTATGATAAAAGTTAGAACTCTTCTGGGGGCTATAAAAACACAGAGATATTAAGGAAATTCGCAAAAAAAATTTTACTCAAAAATTTCGCAATTTGACTGATATAAGTCTTCCCTTTTTCACTTCAACAATTCGATACATCGTGATAAAAGTTACAACTCTTCTGTGGGCTATCAGAACAAAGAAATATGTGAGAAATTCGAAAAAAAACCAATTTTACTCAAAAATTTCGAACTTTGACTGATATAACTCTTTCGTCTTGCACTTTAGCGATTCGATCTATTATGATAAAAGTTAGAACTCTTCTAGGGGCTATAAAAACACAGAGATATTAAGGAAATTCGCAAAAAAAATTTTACTCAAAAATTTCGCAATTTGACTGATATAAGTCTTCCCTTTTTCACTTCAACAATTCGATACATCGTGATAAAAGTTACAACTCTTCTGTGGGCTATCAGAACACAGAAATATTGGAGAAATTCGGAAAAAAACCAATTTTACTCAAAAATTTCGAACTTTGACTGATATAACTCTTTCTTCTTGCATTTTAGCGATTCGATCTAATATGATAAAAGTTAGAACTCTTCTTGGGGCTATAAAAACACAGAGATATTAGGGAAATTCGCAAAAAAAATTTTACTCAAAAATTTCGCAAGTTGACTGATATAAGTCTTCCCTTTTTCACTTCACAATTCGATACATCGTGATAAAAGTTACAACTCTTCTGTGGGCTATCAGAACACAGAGATATTGGAGAAATTCGGAAAAAAACCAATTTTACTCAAAAATTTCGAACTTTGACTGATATAACTCTTTCGTCTTGCACTTTAGAGATTCGATCTATTATGATAAAAGTTGGAACTCTTCTGGGGGCTATAAAAACACAGAGATAAAAGGGAAATTCGCAAAAAAAATTTTACTCAAAAATTTCGCAATTTGACTGATATATAATGTCTTCCCTTTTTCACTTCAACAATTCGATACATCGTGATAAAAGTTACAACTCTTCTGTGGGCTATCAGAACAAAGAAATATGTGAGAAATTCGAATAAAAACCAATTTTACTCAAAAATTTCGAACTTTGACTGATATAACTCTTTCGTCTTGCACTTTAGCGATTCGATCTATTATGATAAAAGTTAGAACTCTTCTGGGGGCTATAAAAACACAGAGAAATTAAGGAAATTCGCAAAAAAAATTTTACCCAAAAATTTCGCAATTTGACTGATATAAGTCTTCCCTTTTTCACTTCAACAATTCGATACATCGTGATAAAAGTTACAACTCTTCTGTGGGCTATCAGAACACAGAAATATTGGAGAAATTCGGAAAAAAACCAATTTTACTCAAAAATTTCGAACTTTGACTGATATAACCCTTTCGTCTTGCACTTTAGCGATTCGATCTATTATGATAAAAGTTGGAACTCTTCTGGGGGCTACAAAAACACAGAGATATTAAGGAAATTCGCAAAAAAAATTTTATTCAAAAATTTCGCAATTTGACTGATATAAGTCTTCCCTTTTTCACTTCAACAATTCGATTCATCGTGATAAAAGTTACAACTCTTTTGTGGGCTATCAGAACACAGAGATAATGGAGAAATTCGGAAAAAAACCAATTTTACTCAAAAATTTCGAACTTTGACTGATATAACTCTTTCGTCTTGCACTTTAGCGATTCGATCTATTATGATAAAAGTTAGAACTCTTCTGGGGGCTATAAAAACACAGAGATATTAAGGAAATTCGCAAAAAAAATTTTACTCAAAAATTTCGCAAGTTGACTGATATAAGTCTTCCCTTTTTCACTTCACAATTCGATACATCGTGATAAAAGTTACAACTCTTCTGTGGGCTATCAGAACACAGAGATATTGGAGAAATTCGGAAAAAAACCAATTTTACTCAAAAGTTTCGAACTTTGACTGATATAACTCTTTCGTCTTGCACTTTAGCGATTCGATCTATTATGATAAAAGTTGGAACTCTTATGGGGGCTATAAAAACACAGAGATATTAAGGAAATTCGCAAAAAAAATTTTACTCAAAAATTTTGCAATTTGACTGATATAAGTCTTCCCTTTTTCACTTCAACAATTCGATACATCGTGATAAAAGTTACAACTCTTCTGTGGGCTATCAGAACAAAGAAATATGTGAGAAATTCGAAAAAAAACCAATTTTACTCAAAAATTTCGAACTTTGACTGATATAACTCTTTCGTCTTGCACTTTAGCGATTCGATCTATTATGATAAAAGTTAGAACTCTTCTGGGGGCTATAAAAACACAGAGAAATTAAGGAAATTCGCAAAAAAAATTTTACCCAAAAATTTCGCAATTTGACTGATATAAGTCTTCCCTTTTTCACTTCAACAATTCGATACATCGTGATAAAAGTTACAACTCTTCTGTGGGCTATCAGAACACAGAAATATTGGAGAAATTCGGAAAAAAACCAATTTTACTCAAAAATTTCGAACTTTGACTGATATAACCCTTTCGTCTTGCACTTTAGCGATTCGATCTATTATGATAAAAGTTGGAACTCTTCTGGGGGCTACAAAAACACAGAGATATTAAGGAAATTCGCAAAAAAAATTTTATTCAAAAATTTCGCAATTTGACTGATATAAGTTTTCCATTTTCACTTCAAAAATTCGATACATCGTGATAAAAGTTACAACACTTTTGTGGGCTATCAGAACACAGAGATATTGGAGAAATTCGGAAAAAAACCAATTTTACTCAAAAATTTCGAACTTTGACTGATATAACTCTTTCGTCTTGCATTTTAGCGATTCGATCTATTATGATAAAAGTTAGAACTCTTCTGGGGGCTATAAAAACACAGAGATATTAAGGAAATTCGCAAAAAAATTTTATTCAAAAATTTCGCAATTTGACTGATATAAGTCTTCCCTTTTTCACTTCAACAATTCGATACATCGTGATAAAAGTTACAACTCTTCTGTGGGCTATCAGAACACAGAAATATTGGAGAAATTCGGAAAAAAACCAATTTTACTCAAAAATTTCGAACTTTGACTGATATAACTCTTTCTTCTTGCATTTTAGCGATTCGATCTAATATGATAAAAGTTAGAACTCTTCTGGGGGCTATAAAAACACAGAGATATTAAGGAAATTCGCAAAAAAAATTTTACTCAAAAATTTCGCAAGTTGACTGATATAAGTCTTCCCTTTTTCACTTCACAATTCGATACATCGTGATAAAAGTTACAACTCTTCTGTGGGCTATCAGAACACAGAGATATTGGAGAAATTCGGAAAAAAACCAATTTTACTCAAAAATTTCGAACTTTGACTGATATAACTCTTTCGTCTTGCACTTTAGCGATTCGATCTATTATGATAAAAGTTAGAACTCTTCTGGGGGCTATAAAAACACAGAGATATTAAGGAAATTCGCAAAAAAAATTTTACTCAAATATTTCGCAATTTGACTGATATAAGCCTTCCCTTTTTCACTTCAACAATTCGATACATCGTGCTAAAAGTTACAACTCTTCTGTGGGCTATCAGAACACAGAAATATTGGAGAAATTCGGAAAAAAGCCAATTTTATTCAAAAATTTCGAACTTTGACTGATATAACCCTTTCGTCTTGCACTTTAGCGATTCGATCTATTATGATAAAAGTTGGAACTCTTCTGGGGGCTATAAAAACACAGAGATAAAAAGGAAATTCGCAAAAAAAATTTTACTCAAAAATTTCGCAATTTGACTGATATATAAGTCTTCCCTTTTTCACTTCAACAATTCGATACATCGTGATAAAAGTTACAACTCTTCTGTGGGCTATCAGAACAAAGAAATATGTGAGAAATTCGAAAAAAAACCAATTTTACTCAAAAATTTCGAACTTTGACTGATATAACTCTTTCGTCTTGCACTTTAGCGATTCGATCTATTATGATAAAAGTTAGAACTCTTCTGGGGGCTATAAAAACACAGAGAAATTAAGGAAATTCGCAAAAAAAATTTTACCCAAAAATTTCGCAATTTGACTGATATAAGTCTTCCCTTTTTCACTTCAACAATTCGATACATCGTGATAAAAGTTACAACTCTTCTGTGGGCTATCAGAACACAGAAATATTGGAGAAATTCGGAAAAAAACCAATTTTACTCAAAAATTTCGAACTTTGACTGATATAACCCTTTCTTCTTGCACTTTAGCGATTCGATCTATTATGATAAAAGTTGGAACTCTTCTGGGGGCTACAAAAACACAGAGATATTAAGGAAATTCGCAAAAAAAATTTTATTCAAAAATTTCGCAATTTGACTGATATAAGTTTTCCATTTTCACTTCAACAATTCGATACATCGTGATAAAAGTTACAACACTTTTGTGGGCTATCAGAACACAGAGATATTGGAGAAATTCGGAAAAAAACCAATTTTACTCAAAAATTTCGAACTTTGACTGATATAAATCTTTCGTCTTGCACTTTAGCGATTCGATCTATTATGATAAAAGTTAGAACTCTTCTGGGGGCTATAAAAACACAGAGATATTAAGGAAATTCGCAAAAAAAATTTTACTCAAAAATTTCGCAATTTGACTGATATAAGTCTTCCCTTTTTCACTTCAACAATTCGATACATCGTGATAAAAGTTACAACTCTTCTGTGGGCTATCAGAACAAAGAAATATGTGAGAAATTCGAAAAAAAACCAATTTTACTCAAAAATTTCGAACTTTGACTGATATAACTCTTTCGTCTTGCACTTTAGCGATTCGATCTATTATGATAAAAGTTAGAACTCTTCTAGGGGCTATAAAAACACAGAGATATTAAGGAAATTCGCAAAAAAAATTTTACTCAAAAATTTCGCAATTTGACTGATATAAGTCTTCCCTTTTTCACTTCAACAATTCGATACATCGTGATAAAAGTTACAACTCTTCTGTGGGCTATCAGAACACAGAAATATTGGAGAAATTCGGAAAAAAACCAATTTTACTCAAAAATTTCGAACTTTGACTGATATAACTCTTTCTTCTTGCATTTTAGCGATTCGATCTAATATGATAAAAGTTAGAACTCTTCTGGGGGCTATAAAAACACAGAGATATTAAGGAAATTCGCAAAAAAAATTTTACTCAAAAATTTCGCAATTTGACTGATATAAGTCTTCCCTTTTTCACTTCACAATTCGATACATCGTGATAAAAGTTACAACTCTTCTGTGGGCTATCAGAACACAGAGATATTGGAGAAATTGGGAAAAAAACCAATTTTACTCAAAAATTTCGAACTTTGACTGATATAACTCTTTCGTCTTGCACTTTAGCGATTCGATCTATTATGATAAAAGTTGGAACTCTTCTGGGGGCTATAAAAACACAGAGATATTAAGGAAATTCGCAAAAAAAATTTTACTCAAAAATTTCGCAATTTGACTGATATAAGTCTTCCCTTTTTCACTTCAACAATTCGATACATCGTGATAAAAGTTACAACTCTTCTGTGGGCTATCAGAACAAAGAAATATGTGAGAAAATCGAAAAAAAACCAATTTTACTCAAAAATTTCGAACTTTGACTGATATAACTCTTTCGTCTTGCACTTTAGCGATTCGATCTATTATGATAAAAGTTAGAACTCTTCTGGGGGCTATAAAAACACAGAGATATTAAGGAAATTCGCAAAAAAAATTTTACTCAAAAATTTCGCAATTTGACTGATATAAGTCTTCCCTTTTTCACTTCAACAATTCGATACATCGTGATAAAAGTTACAACTCTTCTGTGGGCTATCAGAACACAGAAATATTGGAGAAATTCGGAAAAAAACCAATTTTACTCAAAAATTTCGAACTTTGACTGATATAACCCTTTCGTCTTGCACTTTAGCGATTCGATCTATTATGATAAAAGTTGGAACTCTTCTGGGGGCTACAAAAACACAGAGATATTAAGGAAATTCGCAAAAAAAATTTTATTCAAAAATTTCGCAATTTGACTGATATAAGTTTTCCATTTTCACTTCAACAATTCGATACATCGTGATAAAAGTTACAACTCTTCTGTGGGCTATCAGAACACAGAGATATTGGAGAAATACGGAAAAAAACCAATTTTACTCAAAAATTTCGAACTTTGACTGATATAAATCTTTCGTCTTGCACTTTAGCGATTCGATCTATTATGATAAAAGTTAGAACTCTTCTGGGGGCTATAAAAACACAGAGATATTAAGGAAATTCGCAAAAAAAATTTTACTCAAAAATTTCGCAATTTGACTGATATAAGTCTTCCCTTTTTCACTTCAACAATTCGATACATCGTGATAAAAGTTACAACTCTTCTGTGGGCTATCAGAACAAAGAAATATGTGAGAAATTCGAAAAAAAACCAATTTTACTCAAAAATTTCGAACTTTGACTGATATAACTCTTTCGTCTTGCACTTTAGCGATTCGATCTATTATGATAAAAGTTAGAACTCTTCTGGGGGCTATAAAAACACAGAGATATTAAGGAAATTCGCAAAAAAAATTTTACTCAAAAATTTCGCAATTTGACTGATATAAGTCTTCCCTTTTTCACTTCAACAATTCGATACATCGTGATAAAAGTTACAACTCTTCTGTGGGCTATCAGAACACAGAAATATTGGAGAAATTCGGAAAAAAACCAATTTTACTCAAAAATTTCGAACTTTGACTGATATAACTCTTTCTTCTTGCATTTTAGCGATTCGATCTAATATGATAAAAGTTAGAACTCTTCTGGGGGCTATAAAAACACAGAGATATTAAGGAAATTCGCAAAAAAAATTTTACTCAAAAATTTCGCAATTTGACTGATATAAGTCTTCCCTTTTTCACTTCAACAATTCGATACATCGTGATAAAAGTTACAACTCTTCTGTGGGCTATCAGAACACAGAAATATTGGAGAAATTCGGAAAAAAACCAATTTTATTCAAAAATTTCGAACTTTGGCTGATATAACCCTTTCGTCTTGCACTTTAGCGATTCGATCTATTATGATAAAAGTTAGAACTCTTCTGGGGGCTATAAAAACACAGAGATAAAAGGGAAATTCGCAAAAAAAATTTTACTCAAATATTTCGCAATTTGACTGATATAAGTATTCCCTTTTTCACTTCAACAATTCGATACATCGTGATAAAAGTTACATCTCTTCTGTGGGCTATCAGAACAAAGAAATATGTGAGAAATTCGAATAAAAACCAATTTTACTCAAAAATTTCGAACTTTGACTGATATATCTCTTTCGTCTTGCACTTTAGCGATTCGATCTATTATGATAAAAGTTAGAACTCTTCTGGGGGCTATAAAAACACAGAGAAATTAAGGAAATTCGCAAAAAAAATTTTACTCAAAAATTTCGCAATTTGACTGATATAAGTCTTCCCTTTTTCACTTCAACAATTCGATACATCGTGATAAAAGTTACAACTCTTCTGTGGGCTATCAGAACACAGAAATATTGGAGAAATTCGGAAAAAAACCAATTTTACTCAAAAATTTCGAACTTTGACTGATATAACTCTTTCGTCTTGCACTTTAGCGATTCGATCTATTATGATAAAAGTTGGAACTCTTCTGGGGGCTATAAAAACACAGAGATATTAAGGAAATTCGCAAAAAAAATTTTATTCAAAAATTTCGCAATTTGACTGATATAAGTCTTCCCTTTTTCACTTCAACAATTCGATACATCGTGATAAAAGTTACAACTCTTTTGTGGGCTATCAGAACACAGAGATATTGGAGAAATTCGGAAAAAAACCAATTTTACTCAAAAATTTCGAACTTTGACTGATATAAATCTTTCGTCTTGCACTTTAGCGATTCGATCTATTATGATAAAAGTTAGAACTCTTCTGGGGGCTATAAAAACACAGAGATATTAAGGAAATTCGCAAAAAAAATTTTACTCAAAAATTTCGCAATTTGACTGATATAAGTCTTCCCTTTTTCACTTCAACAATTCGATACATCGTGATAAAAGTTACAACTCTTCTGTGGGCTATCAGAACAAAGAAATATGTGAGAAATTCGAAAAAAAACCAATTTTACTCAAAAATTTCGAACTTTGACTGATATAACTCTTTCGTCTTGCACTTTAGCGATTCGATCTATTATGATAAAAGTTAGAACTCTTCTGGGGGCTATAAAAACACAGAGATATTAAGGAAATTCGCAAAAAAAATTTTACTCAAAAATTTCGCAATTTGACTGATATAAGTCTTCCCTTTTTCACTTCAACAATTCGATACATCGTGATAAAAGTTACAACTCTTCTGTGGGCTATCAGAACACAGAAATATTGGAGAAATTCGGAAAAAAACCAATTTTACTCAAAAATTTCGAACTTTGACTGATATAACTCTTTCTTCTTGCATTTTAGCGATTCGATCTAATATGATAAAAGTTAGAACTCTTCTGGGGGCTATAAAAACACAGAGATATTAAGGAAATTCGCAAAAAAAATTTTACTCAAAAATTTCGCAATTTGACTGATATAAGTCTTCCCTTTTTCACTTCAACAATTCGATACATCGTGATAAAAGTTACAACTCTTCTGTGGGCTATCAGAACACAGAGATATTGGAGAAATTCGGAAAAAAACCAATTTTACTCAAAAATTTCGAACTTTGACTGATATAACTCTTTCGTCTTGCACTTTAGCGATTCGATCTATTATGATAAAAGTTAGAACTCTTCTGGGGGCTATAAAAACACAGAGATATTAAGGAAATTCGCAAAAAAAATTTTACTCAAAAATTTCGCAATTTGACTGATATAAGTCTTCCCTTTTTCACTTCAACAATTCGATACATCGTGATAAAAGTTACAACTCTTCTGTGGGCTATCAGAACACAGAAATATTGGAGAAATTCGGAAAAAAACCAATTTTACTCAAAAATTTCGAACTTTGACTGATATAACTCTTTCGTCTTGCACTTTAGCGATTCGATGTATTATGATAAAAGTTAGAACTCTTCTGGGGGCTATAAAAACACAGAGATATAAGGAAATTCGCAAAAAAAATTTTACTCAAAAATTTCGCAATTTGACTGATATAAGTCTTCCCTTTTTCACTTCAACAATTCGATACATCGTGATAAAAGTTACAACTCTTCTGTGGGCTATCAGAACAAAGAAATATGTGAGAAATTCGAAAAAAATCCAATTTTACTCAAAAATTTCGAACTTTGACTGATATAACTCTTTCGTCTTGCACTTTAGCGATTCGATCTATTATGATAAAAGTTAGAACTCTTCTGGGGGCTATAAAAACACAGAGATATTAAGGAAATTCGCAAAAAAAATTTTACTCAAAAATTTCGCAATTTGACTGATATAAGTCTTCCCTTTTTCACTTCAACAATTCGATACATCGTGATAAAAGTTTCAACTCTTCTGTGGGCTATCAGAACACAGAAATATTGGAGAAATTCGGAAAAAAACCAATTTTACTCAAAAATTTCGAACTTTGACTGATATAACCCTTTCGTCTTGCACTTTAGCGATTCGATCTATTATGATAAAAGTTAGAACTCTTCTGGGGGCTATAAAAACACAGAGATATTAAGGAAATTCGCAAAAAAAATTTTACTCAAAAATTTCGCAATTTGACTGATATAAGTCTTCCCTTTTTCACTTCAACAATTCGATACATCGTGATAAAAGTTACAACTCTTCTGTGGGCTATCAGAACACAGAGATATTGGAGAAATTCGGAAAAAAACCAATTTTACTCAAAAATTTCGAACTTTGACTGATATAACTCTTTCGTCTTGCACTTTAGCGATTCGATCTATTATGATAAAAGTTAGAACTCTTCTGGGGGCTATAAAAACACAGAGATATTAAGGAAATTCGCAAAAAAAATTTTACTCAAAAATTTCGCAATTTGACTGATATAAGTCTTCCCTTTTTCACTTCAACAATTCGATACATCGTGATAAAAGTTACAACTCTTCTGTGGGCTATCAGAACACAGAGATATTGGAGAAATTGGGAAAAAAACCAATTTTACTCAAAAATTTCGAACTTTGACTGATATAACTCTTTCGTCTTGCACTTTAGCGATTCGATCTATTATGATAAAAGTTAGAACTCTTCTGGGGGCTATAAAAACACAGAGATATTAAGGAAATTCGCAAAAAAAATTTTACTCAAAAATTTCGCAATTTGACTGATATAAGTCTTCCCTTTTTCACTTCAACAATTCGATACATCTTGATAAAAGTTACAACTCTTCTGTGGGCTATCAGAACAAAGAAATATGTGAGAAAATCGAAAAAAACCAATTTTACTCAAAAATTTCGAACTTTGACTGATATAACTCTTTCGTCTTGCACTTTAGCGATTCGATCTATTATGATAAAAGTTAGAACTCTTCTGGGGGCAATAAAAACACAGAGATATTAAAGAAATTCGCAAAAAAAATTTTACTCAAAAATTTCGCAATTTGACTGATATAAGTCTTCCCTTTTTCACTTCAACAATTCGATACATCGTGATAAAATTTACAACTCTTCTGTGGGCTATCAGAACACAGAAATATTGGAGAAATGCGGAAAAAAACCAATTTTACTCAAAAATTTCGAACTTTGACTGATATAACTCTTTCTTCTTGCACTTTAGCGATTCGATCTATTATGATAAAAGTTAGAACTCTTCTGGGGGCAATAAAAACACAGAGATATTAAGGAAATTCGCAAAAAAAATTTTACTCAAAAATTTCGCAATTTGACTGATATAAGTCTTCCCTTTTTCACTTCAAAAATTCGATACATCGTGATAAAAGTTACAACTCTTCTGTGGGCTATCAGAACACAGAGATATTTAGAAATTCGGAAAAAAACCAATTTATCTCAAAAATTTCGAACTTTGACTGATATAACTCTTTCGTCTTGCACTTTAGCGATTCGATCTATTATGATAAAAGTTAGAACTCTTCTGGGGGCTATAAAAACACAGAGATATTAAGGAAATTCGCAAAAAAAATTTTACTCAAAAATTTCGCAATTTGACTGATATAAGTCTTCCCTTTTTCACTTCAACAATTCGATACATCGTGATAAAAGTTACAACTCTTCTGTGGGCTATCAGAACACAGAAATATTGGAGAAATTCGGAAAAAAACCAATTTTACTCAAAAATTTCGAACTTTGACTGATATAACTCTTTCGTCTTGCATTTTAGCGATTCGATCTATTATGATAAAAGTTAGAACTCTTCTGGGGGCTATAAAAACACAGAGATATTAAGGAAATTCGCAAAAAAAATTTTACTCAAAAATTTCGCAATTTGACTGATATAAGTCTTCCCTTTTTCACTTCAACAATTCGATACATCGTGATAAAAGTTACAACTCTTCTGTGGGCTATCAGAACACAGAAATATTGGAGAAATTCGGAAAAAAACCAATTTTCTCAAAAATTTCGAACTTTGACTGATATAACTCTTTCGTCTTGCACTTTAGCGATTCGATCTATTATGATAAAAGTTGGAACTCTTCTGGGGGCTATAAAAACACAGAGATATTAAGGAAATTCGCAAAAAAAATTTTACTCAAAAATTTCGCAATTTGACTGATATAAGTCTTCCCTTTTTCACTTCAACAATTCGATACATCGTGATAAAAGTTACAACTCTTCTGTGGGCTATCAGAACACAGAGATATTGGAGAAATACGGAAAAAAACTAATTTTACTCAAAAATTTCGAACTTTGACTGATATAACTGTTTCGTCTTGCACTTTAGCGATTCGATCTATTATGATAAAAGTTAGTACTCTTCTGGGGGCTATAAAAACACAGAGATATTAAGGAAATTCGCAAAAAAAATTTTACTCAAAAATTTCGCAATTTGACTGATATAAGTCTTCCCTTTTTCACTTCAACGATTCGATACATCGTGATAAAAGTTACAACTCTTCTGTGGGCTATCAGAACACAGAAATATTTGAGAAATTCGGAAAAAAACCAATTTTACTCAAAAATTTCGAACTTTGACTGATATAACTCTTTCGTCTTGCACTTTAGCGATTCGATCTATTATGATAAAAGTTAGAACTCTTCTGGGGGCTATAAAAACACAGAGATATTAAGGAAATTCGCAAAAAAAATTTTACTCAAAAATTTCGCAATTTGACTGATATAAGTCTTCCCTTTTTCACTTCAACAATTCGATACATCGTGATAAAAGTTACAACTCTTCTGTGGGCTATCAGAACACAGAAATATTGGAGAAATTCGGAAAAAAACCAATTTTACTCAAAAATTTCGAACTTTGACTGATATAACTCTTTCTTCTTGCATTTTAGCGATTCGATCTAATATGATAAAAGTTAGAACTCTTCTGGGGGCTATAAAAACACAGAGATATTAAGGAAATTCGCAAAAAAAATTTTACTCAAAAATTTCGCAAGTTGACTGATATAAGTCTTCCCTTTTTCACTTCAACAATTCGATACATCGTGATAAAAGTTACAACTCTTCTGTGGGCTATCAGAACACAGAAATATTGGAGAAATTCGGAAAAAAACCAATTTTACTCAAAAATTTCGAACTTTGACTGATATAACTCTTTCGTCTTGCACTTTAGCGATTCGATCTATTATGATAAAAGTTGGAACTCTTCTGGGGGCTATAAAAACACAGAGATATTAAGGAAATTCGCAAAAAAAATTTTACTCAAAAATTTCGCAATTTGACTGATATAAGTCTTCCCTTTTTCACTTCAACAATTCGATACATCGTGATAAAAGTTACAACTCTTCTGTGGGCTATCAGAACAAAGAAATATGTGAGAAATTCGAAAAAAAACCAATTTTACTCAAAAATTTCGAACTTTGACTGATATAACCCTTTCGTCTTGCACTTTAGCGATTCGATCTATTATGATAAAAGTTAGAACTCTTCTGGGGGCTATAAAAACACAGAGAAATTAAGGAAATTCGCAAAAAAAATTTTACCCAAAAATTTCGCAATTTGACTGATATAAGTCTTCCCTTTTTCACTTCAACAATTCGATACATCGTGATAAAAGTTACAACTCTTCTGTGGGCTATCAGAACACAGAAATATTGGAGAAATTCGGAAAAAAACCAATTTTACTCAAAAATTTCGAACTTTGACTGATATAACACTTTCGTCTTGCACTTTAGCGATTCGATCTATTATGATAAAAGTTGGAACTCTTCTGGGGGCTACAAAAACACAGAGATATTAAGGAAATTCGCAAAAAAAATTTTATTCAAAAATTTCGCAATTTGACTGATATAAGTTTTCCATTTTCACTTCAACAATTCGATACATCGTGATAAAAGTTACAACACTTTTGTGGGCTATCAGAACACAGAGATATTGGAGAAATTCGGAAAAAAACCAATTTTACTCAAAAATTTCGAACTTTGACTGATATAAATCTTTCGTCTTGCACTTTAGCGATTCGATCTATTATGATAAAAGTTAGAACTCTTCTGGGGGCTATAAAAACACAGAGATATTAAGGAAATTCGCAAAAAAAATTTTACTCAAAAATTTCGCAATTTGACTGATATAAGTCTTCCCTTTTTCACTTCAACAATTCGATACATCGTGATAAAAGTTACAACTCTTCTGTGGGCTATCAGAACAAAGAAATATGTTAGAAATTCGAAAAAAAACCAATTTTACTCAAAAATTTCGAACTTTGACTGATATAACTCTTTCGTCTTGCACTTTAGCGATTCGATCTATTATGATAAAAGTTAGAACTCTTCTAGGGGCTATAAAAACACAGAGATATTAAGGAAATTCGCAAAAAAAATTTTACTCAAAAATTTCGCAATTTGACTGATATAAGTCTTCCCTTTTTCACTTCAACAATTCGATACATCGTGATAAAAGTTACAACTCTTCTGTGGGCTATCAGAACACAGAAATATTGGAGAAATTCGGAAAAAAACCAATTTTACTCAAAAATTTCGAACTTTGACTGATATAACTCTTTCTTCTTGCATTTTAGCGATTCGATCTAATATGATAAAAGTTAGAACTCTTCTGGGGGCTATAAAAACACAGAGATATTAGGGAAATTCGCAAAAAAAATTTTACTCAAAAATTTCGCAAGTTGACTGATATAAGTCTTCCCTTTTTCACTTCAACAATTCGATACATCGTGATAAAAGTTACAACTCTTCTGTGGGCTATCAGAACACAGAGATATTGGAGAAATTCGGAAAAAAACCAATTTTACTCAAAAATTTCGAACTTTGACTGATATAACTCTTTCGTCTTGCACTTTAGAGATTCGATCTATTATGATAAAAGTTAGAACTCTTCTGGGGGCTATAAAAACACAGAGATATTAAGGAAATTCGCAAAAAAAATTTTACTCAAATATTTCGCAATTTGACTGATATAAGTCTTCCCTTTTTCACTTCAACAATTCGATACATCGTGCTAAAAGTTACAACTCTTCTGTGGGCTATCAGAACACAGAAATATTGGAGAAATTCGGAAAAAAACCAATTTTATTCAAAAATTTCGAACTTTGACTGATATAACCCTTTCGTCTTGCACTTTAGCGATTCGATCTATTATGATAAAAGTTGGAACTCTTCTGGGGGCTATAAAAACACAGAGATAAAAGGGAAATTCGCAAAAAAAATTTTACTCAAAAATTTCGCAATTTGACTGATATATAATGTCTTCCCTTTTTCACTTCAACAATTCGATACATCGTGATAAAAGTTACAACTCTTCTGTGGGCTATCAGAACAAAGAAATATGTGAGAAATTCGAATAAAAACCAATTTTACTCAAAAATTTCGAACTTTGACTGATATAACTCTTTCGTCTTGCACTTTAGCGATTCGATCTATTATGATAAAAGTTAGAACTCTTCTGGGGGCTATAAAAACACAGAGATATTAAGGAAATTCGCAAAAAAAATTTTACTCAAAAATTTCGCAATTTGACTGATATAAGTCTTCCCTTTTTCACTTCAACAATTCGATACATCGTGATAAAAGTTACAACTCTTCTGTGGGCTATCAGAACACAGAAATATTGAAGAAATTCGGAAAAAAACCAATTTTACTCAAAAATTTCGAACTTTGACTGATATAACCCTTTCGTCTTGCACTTTAGCGATTCGATCTATTATGATAAAAGTTGGAACTCTTCTGGGGGCTACAAAAACACAGAGATATTAAGGAAATTCGCAAAAAAAATTTTACTCAATAATTTCGCAATTTGACTGATATAAGTCTTCCCTTTTTCACTTCAACAATTCGATTCATCGTGATAAAA